>NW_026136718.1:6577682-7897682 GCF_905237075.1 Dicentrarchus labrax
TGATGCTCTGCCTTGTATAGTCATACACCAGTAAACACACACACAAAGAGTGAGGAGCAGGGGGGGGGTAGGGGTTCAGTATTATACGGGCTAGTGAAGATTGAATTGACCAAATATAACATTGGTGGAGAGAGAGGGGTAGAGTGACATAAAGAGGGAACGAGTGAGGTAGAGACAATGTTGTTACATCACCCAGGGTCACAAGCCATGATCTCCCAAACACACACATACACACATTACATTACTGGGGTGACTTGTTCAATTGATATTTGAACACACCAACCGCTAGTGTTGTTGGGTTGTTGGCCGGAGCCACTTAAATCACAGGTGACATGGACGCATCATCGGAGAGTGGCAGAACATTCCCATTAAACCAGCACCAGGTAACATTAAACATGCACATAGCTCTACCACAACGTCACATCCCACACTACTGCATGCCACAGATTTGCCCTGCTGGCCAAAATGTTGGTGTCTGGCACAGGCACATGACAGGCCTTCATACCAAAACCGGGCTATTTTTGTGGCGGTGTATATGGAATATGATTTAGGAAGTCCAGTTTGAGTAACAGATCAATCACCAAAACGCCCCATAACACTCTGAGACAGGATATTACAGATCCAGAAAGTTACCACAGCTGCAATTATTACATTTTTTGGCACAGGGGTCAAAAGGTAAAAGGAGCACATGCACTGTCTGAGTTACAAAGTAATTTGTTAGTAATGTACGCTTGCATCTATTTGATTGGCCACTGCAATGCTTTGCCAGATGATGTCTCATTGCTTTGAGCAAAGTTCAACTTTTTCACCGGACGACCCTGAATTTATTTTCATTTTTTTTGGTGGAGCCCTGTGAGTTGGCACCCAGCTGTGTTGCTGGACTGGCCTAATTAAACATTGCATTTTTTTAGTCAGTCTGAACATGGCCTTAGGTGTGAGTTATTGGCAGGACATCATCTCTGTATCCATTATAAAGAGTGATTTCACTATGTTAATCACTGTAATATACAGTACACAACACAGGCTTCTGTTGTCAGCTGTATACTGTAAATATTTAAGAGGTATTTCAGCACTAGAAACATGGACTTTTCATAAATCTATGTCTATGCTAGAAAGACATGAGCAGAGAAAACAAAGTAAAAGGGGCTCAAAGGGTAAAAATCCTTCAACAACCAGAATGTACTGGGCTGCAAAGGACCAATAGATGCTCCAGCTGGTGGGTGACGTACTGCAAGTAGGTTTTGGCTCGTCCGTTTTCAAGCAGGAAATGCTCCATATTGTTTTTCCAACCTTATTCTTGTCTCATTTGTGGTCTGATATATACAATATATAAATTCATATATACATATTGCTGTTTTCCAAGGTACAGTAGCTGTCACAAATTGTGGGACCCGTGTGAGCGCAGGGGGATGTTGGGAAAATGATAGATGATAGACGCACACAATATTTTACCTGCAAGTTGGCTGGAGAGGAGAGGAGAGGAGAGGAGAGGAGAGGAGAGGAGAGGAGAGGACAAGAGAGGATTTATAGGAGATAAAGGGCAGAGGAAGTCAAACAAGTCAAAGCGCACTCTTCAACAGAGGATCTTGATGCTGACGGCTGGGCCATCTGGACCATCACACACACAGACACACAGATCCAAACACACACAGTGGTCGCTCTGTGGTTGTCTCTGTCTTCTCACCTCGACTGGAAAACAAACAACGCAGCATGAGAGAGAAGACGACAGAGAGAGGGAAACAATGTGCGAATAAAAAGCACACGGTGAAGCAGTTATCAGTGGCTCTCCAAGTTCAGGGACTTCTGTCAATGTAAACTTAGATGTATATTTAGACTGTTTTTCTGCTATCGATCTTCATCAGTTAACTTCAATCATTTCTTCATCGAAGCCATCAACCTGTCTGTTAGACCCGATCCCAACTAGGCTGCTTAAAGAAGTTGTTCCCTTAATTGGCACTTCTTTACTGGATATGATTAATCTTTCTTTATTATCAGGATATGTACCACAGTCCTTTAAAGTAGCTGTAATTAAACCCCTTCTTAAAAAGTCTACTCTTGACCCAGGGGTTTTAGCCAACTATAGACCGATTTCTAACCTCCCGTTCCTCTCTAAGATTCTGGAGAAAGTAGTCGCCAAAGAGTTGTGTGACTTTCTACATAACAATAGTTTATTTGAGGATTTTCAGTCAGGATTTAGAGTTCATCATAGCACAGAGACAGCTCTGGTTAAAGTTAATAATGACCTTCTGACTGCTTCTGACAATGGACTTGTCTCTGTACTTGTATTATTAGATCTTAGTGCTGCATTTGACACCATTGACCATGATATTCTTTTACAGAGACTTGAGCATCAAATTGGCATTAAAGGAACTGCCCTAACCTGGTTTAAGTCATACTTATCAGATCGTACTCAGTTTGTACATGTTAACGATGAATCCTCCATAAATACTAAAGTTAGTCATGGAGTTCCACAAGGTTCTGTACTTGGACCAATACTATTTACTTTATATATGCTCCCTTTAGGCAACATTATTAGGAATCACTCCATTAACTTTCACTGTTATGCAGATGATACGCAGTTATATCTATCAATCAAACCCAATGAAATTAATCAATTATCTAAATTACAAACATGTCTTAAGGACATAAAATCCTGGATGACCTGCAATTTTCTGATGTTAAACTCAGAAAAAACCGAAATTCTTGTTCTTGGCCCCAAAAACCTTAGAGACTCATTGTCTAAAGATATAGTCACTCTAGATGGCATTAACTTGGCCTCTAGCACCACTGTCAGGAATCTTGGAGTTATCTTTGATCAGGATTTGTCATTTAACTCCCACATAAAGCAGACCTCTAGGACTGCCTTCTTTCATTACGTAATATTAGAAAAATTAGACACATACTATCACAGACAGATGCAGAAAAACTAATCCATGCATTTGTTACTTCAAGGCTGGATTACTGCAACTCTTTATTATCAGGTTGCCCCAATAAGTCCATTAAAACGCTCCAATTAATTCAGAACGCTGCAGCACAGTACTGACAGGAACTAGAAAAGAGATCACATCTCTCCTGTACTAGCTACTCTGCATTGGCTCCCTATAAAATGTAGAATTGAATTTAAAATACTCCTCCTCACCTATAAAGCTCTTCATGGTCAGGCCCCTTCATATCTTAAAGAGCTCATAGTACCCTATTACCCCACTAGAACACTACGTTCTCTGAATGCTGGGCTACTTGTGGTTCCTATAGTCTCTAAAAGTAGAACAGGAGCCAGAGCCTTCAGTTACCAAGCTCCTCTCCTGTGGAACCGGCTTCCAGTTGTGGTTCGGGAGGCAGACACCCTCACCACTTTCAAGAGTAGGCTTAAGACATTCCTCTTTGATAAAGCTTATAGTTAGGGCTGGATCAGGTGAGTCCTGAACCATCCCTTAGTTATGCTGCTATAGGCCTAGACTATCGGGGGATTTCCCATGGTGCACTGAGCTACTCTCTTCCTCTCTCTTTCTGCACTCATTCATGTCCCTTTAATGCATGTTACTAACTCCACTTCTTCCCCGGAGTTCTTGTGCTTTCTCGTCTCGCAGGTTCTCATGGATCCTGGTGGAGCCTCCTGCCATGGTCCTGCTTGACTGCCATTGCCAATACTGTTGTTGCTGTGCACCTGTCTGTCTGTCTGTCGCTCTCTCTCTCTCTCTCTCTCTCTCTCTCTCTCTCTCTCTCTCTCTCCACCCCAACTGGTCGAGACAGACGACCACCCACCTAGAGCCGGAGGATCTGTCCTAGGTTTCTGCCTTTTAACAGGCAGTTTTCCTTGCCCTTGTCGCCAAGTGCTTGCTCATGGTGGTACTGTTGGGTCTCTGTAATTAATGTTAAAGAGTTCGGTCTAGACCTGCTCTATTTGAAAAGTGTCCTGAGATAACTTCTGTTATGAATTGGCGCTATACAAATAAAATCGAATTGAAAAAATTGAATTGAATTGAAGCGAGGGAAAACAAGCAAACAGAGGGTGATTTTAAGGTCACCGATGGCGAATAGGCCGGGAAAAATATTGAAAGATGGAAAAGCAGGGGAGGAGAGGGAGAGGCAAGTTGATACTATACAGAGGTCTCTAAAGTAATTTCATAAGTTTACTGATAAAGTAAATCAATCCAAAACCCAAGACTTTGCCTCAAGTTACATTTAAAGCTTGTAATTAGTAATGAGAAATTATTTTTAGAAGGTTTTCCAACTGTACATGGATAAAAGATGTACAGATAACAAGCCTGGAGGAGCCAATTAAGTCTAGAAGTTGATGCAGGTAGACAAGTCGTATAAATAATGCAATGGCATGAAAGGTTATTCTGAGCACAGCAGGGTCTTCAAAAACTTCCTTGCGCATACATTTATGTTATATGTAAAACTTTGTGTGTGTTCTGTGTAATGCATTAAAATTAATGAATGATTGTATATATAAAGCTTCAAATATCACTGTACAACAAAATTTCTAGAAAGTATTATTTGGTCATGAGATTTCTAGTGATATTTGATGGTTTGCTGATATTTTTAATGTCTTTGGGTGTCATTTTTTTATTTAAAATCATCTGAGTTGACTTAATCTAGGTAATCCACAAGATCCTGTTTGTGCGCTTTTTGTTTACATATAAGTTTACTTGTGTGTTAGTGACTTTCCAGCACTCTATGCTCGCTTTAAAGTTTTTGCACTGCATATCCTGAAAAAAAAATGACGCCTGAGACTTCTTCCCAGGAGGTTTTTAGAAGAGTAAATGTAAGAGCGCTCATTACATGGATACAGGTTCAAGTGGTAATAGGAAAAAGGGGCACATTATTATGAACATTTTCTGACTTTTGTTCTTAGATATTATATAGAAACATAAAACTGGATTATTCCGGAATAAATGAGGGAGTTATTTTTATGTTTCCAAAGAGTCAGCTGCAGGTCAAGTGCCAGTCTTCCAAAAGTCCTGGCTTGTGTGATAAGCTAGCTGTCCTGAGACCAGCTATATGAGTCCCTCTGTGTTTGGCAAGGAACAGATGGAGGTCCTGTTTATGTGTGTGCATGCCAATGTACACACACACACACACACACACACACACACACACACACACACACACACACACACAAATGCATTCATACATCTGGGATTGCCATGGGCGTTCTGGCTCATATGGCTCGTAAAAACATAATGTGAGTGTAAAGATAGGATGTCACATTTGCAACATCACCCACCAAATTACTGAAAGATATAAAGAAATGAAGAATGAAATAATGTGAGAAAGAAAGAGAGAAAGAAGACAGGAAAGAAAGGGAGGAATGAATGAGATAGAAATAGGAGAGAGAGAGAGAGGGAGAATCAGAGAGGGAGAGAGAGAAGCAGAGACAGAGGATGCAACATCATGAGCCTAGCAGGCATGCACTACATGTTAACATTAGTAGGTCAGCCAGCACAGAAATAACTACACTGTGTGTATGTGTATGTGTTAACCTCATACGCTCACTACTCGCCATTCGTGGTGGATTCTTCATCTACAAACTAACCAATCAAAAAAGACTCCATACATCAGCATATCAAATAAGGTCATGTGATCAGCTTTTACCAGCTGTGTATTCAGTTTACACATGAGTGAATTTTCTTCTATATTTATCGCTCTCTCTCTCTCTCTCTCTCTCTCTCTCTCTCTCTCTCACTCTCTCTCTCTCTCTCTCTCTCTCTCTCTCTCTCTCTCTCTCTCTCTAAAATGCTGTGTGAGGACAAACTTGCTCCAGCTGAAGCCTCGCGGCTACAAATATCAACTGTGCAGGACAAAAGTTTGAGTTTTCTCTCATTAACGGTCATTTGTTGAATATTTCATAATAATTCATTCCAAGGGACAAATAGCAAATCTGGAGTTACAGTCTCTGCAGAACAACAATGTTGGCACCCAGCGTAGTTTTGTGTTTGTCATACATACAGTGCCACTATGTGGCAAAACACAGACACAGCAGCACCTGCACAATGTTCTCTGAATATTCATTTTAACTCAGTCATGTCTAATATAAACTTATATTTTTTGTGTCAAGTTTTTTCTGACATTGAGAGAGAACATGTAAGGGCATATAGCATCTTATTAAGTTCTTCAAGAGGTGTATATGAGCTGTAGTAAAATAAATATGCATACAAAAACTCGCACTAATACACTGCAGTCTCTCTATAATGGCTTTGAACAGATACTGAGTGTATACTGAACATTAATTAAAATAATTTTTGGGAAAATGTGGTTTACCTTATTATTCAATAAAAAATAACCAGAGCAGGGTTATAGCTACATGATGTAAAATTATTTTATGGATGTAAACATTGTGAAAACAGTTCACTTTAGGACAAATAGTATATATAGGGAAAAAGCTTTTTCCACTCTCAATCTCAACAAATCACCATTTCTACCACAACTGTTGCATTTATACTAGTGGCAGCACTACAGAGCAGTACAAGAAGGATCATGGTAACTTTTTTTTAATCTTTTTGACTCACAATACTCATATAGAATGGCCCAGATCTACTCTCTAAATCCTGACAGGCAAGGTTCATGGGGTCACAGGTTCTAAGCTGTTTATTTGTCTCCTCCTGAATAATCAATCGTAAGACTAAAGGGAACTGAAATGAACTCAGTTGTGTGTACTGTAGGTCAGAGTGTGTGTGTGTGTGTGTGTGTGTGTGTGTGTGTGGGGTGTGTGTGTGTGGGGTAGTGTGTGTGTAAATCAGAGATTAGTCATCTGCTTAATGGGATTAGCTGCTCTGGCTGTACTCAGGCATGACATGGGCTGAGCAATTGTACGTTACTGTAGCTTCCTAGGCTGTTAGCCTGACCACGACAATAGACTGCAGAAAAACAAAGTGACTGAACATGAGGAAGTCACAAAGCTAACAAATTTATGTTCCTGCAAAAACGGGGAAAACCCGTACATCTGCAAACAGATATGAACAACAGCCTTCATCAAAAAATGACTCCTCTTGTCCATGAGGTTCGTCAGCACCATCAGGGTTTTGATATCCTGCTTGTGAACCTTTTCCAGACGGGTGATTTTTCAAAGACAAGCTCAGGCCAGTCCTTGCATGCAGAGTTGACCTTTGTAACTAGCCAGGTTGTGCTGATTGTGTCTGGGACCTGATAAAAAAAGGACTTTTCCACTTTGCCACAAAGTGATACTAAAACGTAAAAAAAAAAAAAAGCATCACACATGATAGCAGTTCCATTCAGTTATTGTTCTAACCATTGATATCGGATTGTGTGATTAGGCACATTTTATACGTTCAGAAATAATAAGCAAGGAGAATACCCAAGCAGCTAGCTGGGCTTTGTCACTATATATATATAGGGTACATTCATAGCAAGAACCATCAAATAAAAACGCACTAAGCCACACATGTTGCTATAATTGTTATGATAAGTTATTCTGATTGTCTAGACTTACTCTTATTATAGTTATATTGTCTCCAGGCCTGCATTAAGGTAATTCATTTAACAACAGCTATCTCATTAAGATGACCAGCGTCTCACCCCACCTTCACAGGTCAAATGTTGAATCAACTTGGGTTTTCTGACACATAATAGAATCTTCTGTTAATTAATTGGAAAGAAAATTTAAATATTGAAATATTTCAATTAGAACTGTCTCAAATGGATTCACCCATGACCAGGGAGTTATTAAATCTATCAGTTTGCAAGTATTTATTTTGAAGACTTGGGACTTGTTTTGTCCATTGTGGTCAATGCTGAGGTAAATGAGTAAAGTTAATGTTTTTTAGTAATTTAATGTTCAACAGCCATTAGCCTTTGAAGTTGAGAATAGAAGATGTTGGGTAGCCACTACAAGGAATGAAGCATTAGCAGGCAGCTCGCATCAATGTTAAAAGAACAGTGTGTAGGATTCATTTGAATACAGTTCAGGAACGTTGGCCCTGAAAGCGTTTGCTCGTTCTGCGTTACCGTAGAAAAATGGCGGTTCAACAATGGCGTTCAGAGGATTATACACAAATGAAAACATACCTATGAATATTATATTCCATTTCTGTCAATACATCCTCCTAAATGTTACACACTGGACATTTAATGTCATACCCTTCGGCCCTGGACTAATTCCTCTTAATTACTCAGCTCCTCTTGGTTGTTAGCCAGTTTCCGTAATTCCTAGCACCTCTGATATAGTTCTGTGGAAGAATCAGGTATTGGATCACAGCGTTTCCAAAGGATGTGACACATTTCTTGTTCCAAGATGATTGGAGAGGTGCCTATAACACTGATATGGGTGCCAGCAAGACAGGCTTTGGAAACAGATTGATAATGGCTAAAATACTGTGAAAGAGAATGAGGAAGAAAATATAAAATGTGTTTTGCGTGTTATTGTGTTGTTTTGTGCATTTACATAAAGATCATGGGACATGTGCCTTGCATACGTACACATGTAGATACTATGCAAACACACACCTTTGTTTGATTTTAAACACAATTTAAAAACGGTGCATGCAAAATTACAGAGCCAACAATAAAATGCATCAAACTGTATATGATTGTACATACACCACACATTAATACAGTGGTCTGCTGGTCATTCATTACTGCCATTGAGTTATCCTCAGTTTCCCTGGCTACCCTCTACCATAACTACAAGACTCCTAAAGCAGCATGTGGGTCAGAGAATAAATTATAAGTAAAGCAAGTGAAGATACGTTACATTGATTGAGGATGCAGAGTTGCGATGGTCCATCTTCACATGTATCCCTCGTGCTGGCCCTAGTAGGTGTCAGCCCTACTACAGACGCGGCTAACCAAAGACTTACAGACTTAGTCCAACTCAGGTGTGGATCCTACAGAGCTGAGAGGGCGTTTAACCTTTCGCTAAAAGTCTCGTGAAGTGAACTAACCTGTAACAGCAGTCCTACATTGCTGTGTTAGTCCTACTACAGATATATAGCTCTGGGCTCAATAGTCCTACAGGTGCTTTGGAAGTTCTCTCCCTCGTGTCCGCTCCTCTCATGCCTTCGCCATTGATTAATTTGCGAGCCGTGCCCTCTGCTGACAGTTACACCATAGCGTCAGCTTCACAGTTGCACAGATGAATGGATCGGTGGAATGATGTAGCATGGAGTTTTCTTGCAGACCCCAGTAAAATAACAGAGAAAAGCCAGGGCACACTGTACTTGCTCAAATACTTCACAGATCTCTCTCCTTCCTTTGCTCTTTGTGTGTGTCTCTCTCATTTTTTTCTTTCTTTTCTCCTCTTTGTCCATCCTAAAATAGCTCCACCTCTGTAAAGTCTATTAGCAGCCTAAGGTAAGCCTCTTACGAGGGACTCTTGCTCTCTTGGAACACGGGAGGCCAGTGACACTCAGTAAGACCAAACAACAATCACACACTGATAAAACCGGGGTAGGATTTAAGACTAGATATATAAGAGAGGAAAAGAGGATTGGGAAAGATAGAGAAGAGAAGACTGAGTAAAAGTAGAATCCACACAACCTGCAAACTCCACACAGAAAGGCCCCAGCCAGCTGCAGGTTTGAGAACCTTCCTACTACGAGGAAACATTGGATTTTTACATTAATGTATGTAACTAAATACATCTCTGATCCACCCAATGTTTATTTTAGATAATTAGGTGTTCTGTTAATTTGTGTATTTTAACCTGGATTTTAAACCTGTCCTTTTTTTATGCATTTTTACCTAGAATGCACATAGTAAAACAAGGTTAGACAGGAAAATGGGAAGAACAAATTAATCAAGCAGGATGAGAGAGGATGTACTGAAACATCCTCTAGCAGTAATCTAGCCACCTTGAGCTCAGGGAACACCCTCTGTTATTTAATCCATTATCTTGAGGAGATAAACGAGATTAACCAGATGAATGTGAGATGGAATCCCTGCAGACTTATTCGAGTGAGTGCATGAGAAAGTGTGTGTTATTATTGTCTTAGTCTTAGTGACCTAGCACTTTCTATCATTCACAAGATCCCTTTCAATCATTCACCACATCAAACCAAATTATATTGTAATCTTGGTTGGTAATTTTGGGTCGAATTTGTTATCCATGGTAGTGTTTGATACTTTGTCCTGTCTTAAACTCACAATGAGTGCTTGCCAACACCTAATAGCTTAGTTCATGAACTGGCTGAGAGACAGTACTCCTTACTAAGAAAGCAGGGTAATCTAGTGGTCAAAGTGTTTGTCCTTAAAGCAGATCAGACAGAACACCTAAGTGGAGTTCAAGATAAGTCCACAAATAGGGACAATCAAGACTGAGTCAAAAAGGAGGAATAGGGCAGATAGCGGTTGGCAGCAGTGGCAGCAATCCATTCTTTGTTAATTTGCCCCTCAGTGTCCGGAGAAGCTGGGGATCTGCCAGTTGTCAACCTTGTAATCATTGGACGACCCGTTCTATCTCCTGAGCCAACGCCGTTTGTAGTCGTACGGCAATAAAACAGTGTCTAAAAGCCCCAAAGTCAGAATTGTGGGGGCTGCGTCCGACAATTTCTGTAATTATGGCATGTTGTCCCTCTCCAAGACAACAGACTTTTCACACTGCCTTCAGGTGAGGCCATTTGGAACACTTTTGAACACTTTTGCCCTTAGATGAAGTCAGAAGACACACTGTACAAACTAGTTCATTCCAAGCATATTGTGTCCTTTAGGCCTACACCGTATTTGTATTTTGTTCTAATTCAGTTTTTTATCAGTTCATTTATCCACCCATCTTCTTATCATGCGCAGGGCTGGAGTCTATCTCAGCTCGCGTTGGTTCTACTCCTTTTAAATAGGCCATGCATTTCTGAGCATGCACATATGTGCATAATGTATGTGTTTAATTTTGCCAGCTAGGGTTTTAGCCAAGTATTCTCTCATGCATTGAGACCAGTCAGTCAGTCAACCAATTAATCAGTCAACTATCTACACAGCCAGTCAGATAGCTAGTCTTTTTAAGTGTGTGTCCTATCAACCCAGTTTCCTGTCTCTCAGGGTGTCACATGTTGTCAGACCAACAGCTGAGCAACAGCTCGGCATTCCCATTAGAGTCACTTTACTTGAGTACGTCCTGTTCCTGTAAGATGTCACCTTATACCCTGTTCATTCACAACGTGTAGCTCCCTAGGACTGCAACTAGTTTTCCATTGTTTACTAAGCCTGTAGTTTACTGTGAAATGCTTCTGCAAGTCTCAACCTCACTTTTCCATTCAAAATCCTCCAGTACATTATCAGAAACAATCACGTGAGGACATCTGGCACATTCAAAGCTTAGCACCCAATTCACAGATAATTTCAACATTAAAATGAATCACTGTAATGAATGAATGCATGCCGTCACGAGGTACACTGATCGCAAAACATTGACAATACTGTTTACTCATGCCCTGATCTTTTACTCTGCTTTACTCTAACCCACTCTCTTTCTGTGTCTCACCTTGGTAGTGAGGATGCAGATGCAGTCCATCCTCACCAGTCCGACTGGCAAACTTTTACCGAATCATCCTCAAGGTGCAACTTTCCCGTTCTACCAGTCAGCCGCTTGTTGCTGTTGGTGACATCCTTTTGCTGCCCGCCCGTCTCTGTCTCCTCCTTCTCATCCTCTTCTTTCATACCTAAATCTCTCTCTCCTCCCTTTCTCGTGTCCTCTCCACCTGTCCTTCCATCAGAGCAGCCAGAGAGGACCTCTCCGCTAAAATAGAGGCCGACTCAGAAACATGGCAGCTGTCCCGATGCACCTCCACCCGCCCTGTTGTTTTCCAGCTGCTGTCTTCATTTTATGGCAGCTGGTAGCCACATTTTGACCTCAAAAAGTGCATGGCTCAGAATATGTATCCGCGCACACGCAGAAGGCACTCAGCACACAAAAAAACGGACAGGCAAACATGCAGAGACAGGCGTAGGAACGCATACACATGGATGCACAGGCAAACACTCACACAGACAGACATGTGTACACAGACATGAGCACACACACAAATACATATACTACTACTACTACACACACACCACTCTCTGCTGTTTTATCAGGTCAGTCTCTGTTTGGCAGGGGGGGTTAGACTGAGTGAACAGTAACAGCGGTATAGCAATGGATGCTCTACTTTCAACTTTGACTGTGGGTATTGGCGAAGTTAAAGCCCCATATGCACCCTGAAGCTTCACACAGAGATGGGAGTTCAGTCCCTCAAGATATTGGACTTATTCGAGATGCAAAACATCACTACAATTGATGTTGGACTTGGACCTACTACATTTGTTTCTGTTCTTGTCCTACTCTACTTCTGTCCTGCTCCACCCTCTACTGGCCCTGCACTCGATGTTGGTTCTCTTCTGATGCTCACTGTTGCCAATATAGAGTGAGTATATAGAGCACTGGGTTGTGCTAATGAACATTACTATTGGGTTTCTTCTAAAGCCATTTAATACTAGTAATCCCATTCATTAAACGATTCAGAAACGGATAATGAGCAACGCAAATGCAAAGAAATTTGTTATATTTGATTGAAACTTTAGTCACAGCAATAGTCCCTTTTTGTCCGATTAAAAATGATAACAAGACAACTAAATGAGCCACCCAAGTTCACTATTATTATTGGATTAATTAATTGGGAACACCTGAGCAGCACATGGACGTTCCCAGAGTTACCACCAACCCCCAATACACAATCCCTCCCACAATACCAGCAGTATTTAATTGGGAGGACAAATGTTGCCTGATGCACGTACAGAGGTGTACTGAAAACAACTTCAAGCTAAGTAAGCCAGTATCAGCACAATTTTCCAAGATGTAGACTATCAGCAACAGATCAAAGCAACGATGTGTACAGTCTCAGCCCGTGGTCAAACAGCCCAAACTACACAAAGCCATTCGATTTTCCATTTCAGGAAGATCAACAAGACAAAACCAGTTGCATGAGCCATCTCTGAGCTCACAATGTTACAGAACTGAATTGATTCCCCTTGTCATATTATGTAATGCAATGTAAGCCAACAGACAGTCTGCATAAACCACGATCGGTGCATCTAATTTGGTTCTCTGCAGCCACCAGCAGCCTTTCAATGTACAGGTTAATAAGAGATAAAGATGAATGACCAGTTTGCCATATATCAAAATGTTAGACATAAAGCAACAGCTCTGGTTTAATTATTTTCAAACCACAATTTTCATTTTCATTTTCATTTTATAGCACCAGCAAACCTGATAAGCTCTCCTAGACACAAGGAGATAACGGAGGCTATATTTTCATTAAACAGTTTTCTCTCCAAGACTCAGGAGAGGAAACATAACTCTTCAAGAATCACGCAGGCCTACTGCCACCCAACTCACCCACCTTTGAAAAGGAGGCGATATGAATTATTCTCTGCTGTTAACTGTGGAGAGATTTCCTGCAGGTTTCCTAAGGCATTAATATAAAACAACCACAGATGTCTTACCTTGTTGGGGGTCAGTGGGCTTGTAGCTGGCCTGGGGCTGGCTGGACCATGGGTAGGGCTAGTGGAGGTGACTTTTACTGGCCCGGGGCTGGTTGGACTAGTAACAGAAATCAAGGAGAGAGGGTGTCTGGAGGTGAACTCGGAAAACTGCCGGGTCTTATTCTGTGCTGCTATACCTGACATATGCATACGTTTTAATTGTACACAGCATGACATTTAAAAGCTAATGTAATTTTGTTTAAGTTTTTCTTCTTTTCCAAACACTGACAGAATATAAATTGAAAGAGTGAATTCATCAAATATAACAGTTTCATAATATTCTGAAAGTCGGAAAATATACATTAACATGCATCCAACACATTATAAGCCAAGATAATTTCAGTTGAGTCTGTTAAAATGTCAGTTACCATTTGTTAAGTCTGGCTTGCTAATACACCTTACTGACAATTAAAATGAATGCTCATTTGTTGGACGTACCTCAGATGAGGCCCTTTGATCAAAGGCCCCGGAGGAACTGTTGGGCTGCGGCTGCTGAAGGTGAATTTGCCCTGGTTGGGGCTAGTTGGACTCGTGCTGGGAGTGGCTTTGCCTATGCCTGGGTCCTTGCTGGTCGCAAGAGCTGCAGAGATTGTGGTAGCGTCTGTGACCCTGTTAAGACCTGGGCTGGTGGTGGTAAATTTGTCTGGAGTGGTTGGAGACACAAGGCCTTGGATGGTGCTGGAGACGAGGGCTGAAACAGTCTCCAGGTTGACTTCTGGTGAGACAGAGCAGCTTTGTGAATTTGTGGTGGAACTTTCTGAAGAAACATCGGAGTTGGTGTCAGTAAGACGTGGCTTTGTTGTTCCATTCAGTGATACTCCAGGAGGTGATTTTATGGAACCAGTGGGGGTTTCTGCACCATTTACTCTGACTCCAGGAGATGTGGCAACAGTGGGAGAAGAGGACATAGGAGTGTCTGATGCCAATGATTTGGAGGCTCCAGGCTGGACAGGAGGGAGAGGAGCACGGTACTTGACCTTGGCTGGCTGTGACTGAGGTGTAGTGGACTGTGCTGTAGGGGAAGATGGTTTTCTTGTGGGTGCTCCAGATGGAATTGGAGGGGCAGGGGATTTGATTGACTTGGGTCTGGGGGACAGGGGTTTCGGCTGGAATGATCCTCCAGAAGCTTGGGGGCTCAGGGGCCCAGAGGAAGGCTGTGGCTGGGCTGAGAGCTCTGCTGGCAGGTTACAGGGGGCCGGGACGTTCCTAGGACCGTCTGCCTGGTCCACAGAGCTCTTGCTGTCTTCAAGGATGGTCAACTCGTAGTACTCCTGAATGTCTGGAAGGAGAAGAGCAGAGATTAGAGCCATGATGAATTACTGAAGTGTTTATTTAGGATGAATAACAATAATAACTTTATTAATATAGCACCTTTCACTTAAAATAGGAAACATTCGTTACACTGTGAATGATGATGATGGACATTTCTCACTATTTTTTACATTTCATAGACTGAACAATTGATTCATAAAGCAGTTAATGGTTAATGGAAAAAATAATTGTCTGCAGCCCAATAAAGTTGTTCACAATACAGTAGAAAACCTAAACCTTAGCAAACCCTACAGTATATATAGTAAAAACATCCTTTTACAATTATTTTGACAGATTCATTATTATGTGGGAATTATCATTTTTGCATAACAAATTGAATTTTCACAAAAAAAACAGCCATTAAAGTCATGATGGTGTGAAATTTTTTGGTGGGAGTCTGTACACATTTTACCTTTGTCAAAACATTACAGCTCTTACGATTTGCAAACTGCCTCTGCAATTTGCATATTGAACTACTGCATATTGTGATTTCGATAATATTTTGATTAATCGTGCAGCCCTACAGTACATTGTAGTTTGCATTCAGATACAATCAAATTGAAGCTGGTCACAAAAAAGCCTCCTTTTTCACTTGAGATTAGAAAAGAAACCAAAGGAAAAACAGCTAATACACTGTTGACCTCTAGTGGCAGCACAGAGATACTACCACTGTGGGACAGTAGCTCCTGAAGTATTCAGGTTTTCCCACTTAAAAGAGGAAATGTTTCTTCCACTGTCAATTCCCTTTTTCAAAAGTAAGCACGCTGAGAGAACGTATCAAAGTGACTGTTAATGATTAATGCTTTCACTTCCCCTTTGCAGAACTGACAATTCTACACTAACTCATACACATGGCTGTGAGCTCAGCCTGCTAACCCACAGTACATTTTATGGGAATACACAGACAGTTGGAGGAGGGTGTGTAACTAAGAGTGGCGAGTACAAAGGAGAATTTAACAGTATAATGCATAAAAACACAAAAAACCCCCATCAAGGATGGAAATAAGACTGTGCAGTAACACGCAGCCACACCCAAGGATGTGGAGTATATTAAAACAAATATAATATATAAAATATAACACAAGAAGTCAAGGACTAATTACACCAGAGACAGTAAAGGTCAAAGTCACAAACAGGAACTCAGCCTCATGTTTAGTGAACAGCAAACACACACGTGCATACACGCATACAGACAAAACAGAAAAAGGAGTGTTAAGACCTAAGGTGTGGGCGTGACACAAAGCAGGTAGGGCCAGGGACTGAGAACCCGTTTGTTGTCATGCACATAACCACAAACACTCACACACGTTCCTGGTGTTTTCCTTAAGCAACAGTTCTCCACAAGCAGAACTAACCAGTTATACACAGACTGTTAACTCCTGGGAGAAATTTACACTTGCTACACATTCTTTAAATTTGAGCTTACTTTCTACAATGGGCCCTGTGTTTCCTGTGACAGGCCACATCACGCCTACATCTTCAGTCATGTAACAGTCCAACATCTTGCAGACTCTGTGAACACAGTGCTCTTCTCTTTTTCTTATGATCAGTGTGGCCTTCTGTCTGCTGGCCTACTAGCCTACTGTTTAACTTTCTCATCTTCGTTTGAACAAAAGCACACACACAGCACACACAGTTCCTGTCTTTAAGCCTTCATATACATACTGCGCTGCTCCGTCTGTGTTTAAGACATCAGCACTCACAAAATGCAAGACAAACAAACAGATGATGAACTTATTGTGATGAGCAGCACAAGTACCAAGCTGAAGGATCAGTTCACCAAAATCACAAAAAACGGTGGCATCTAGCCATACAGACAGTTTATTGCCAATGTTTTGAGATAATATAATCCAATATACATTTGAAAAACTGCTTACTAATACTTATTCTCAAGAACAAAGGAATTTAAACCTCTGTAGACCTATTAGAGGAGAAAATCTGTTACATAACACCTTGATCTCTGGTAATATATGTAAAATGTGGCCTAGGGCAGGAAAATATGCAATACATGCATAAAGCTTAAGATGCCTTAAAATATATTTCATACCGAACACAAAACAGTGCAAACAAAGCTTAATTTCAAAAGGGCCATCCTTAATCTGCATTCACACTGTGAATAATCCTTTCATCTCCTACAGATGTCAAATCCAAGCAAATGATGTGAGGGTCAACAGGCCAATCAGCAGATATCCAAGGTTCAACATCAACACGTTGTAAACCCAGGTATAAACTGATTGGATACATGAACAAACAAACAGATATCCTTACCAAGCAGAGCGTTAAAAAGCTGACTTTGGAAGACATTGATGACTCTGTCCAGGGACTGCTGCAGCTGGTGGTCTTCCTCAACAAGGCCCTGTTTGGTCCGGCTCTGGTTCTGCTGTCTCTGGTCAAGCTTGGCCCGGTACTGCTGGAGAAGCTCCAGGGCGCGCTGAGCATCTAAATATAAAATACACAAGTAAATAACAATAACCTTTTATCCCCATAACTAATGAGAGAAAAGGAAAGACTAAATTCTCCAGGCACTCTTAAGAAGAGAAAGGAGATTAAGTACATTAAAAGCCTATACTTAATTGAGGATTACTATGGTCCTCACAGAGTCTTCATTAGGGTGAAATTAATAAAAGACAGATTAATAACAAATAGCTTCCTATAGTGAGTGTGGACACAGGTGTTAATCTGTCAGTAGGCTTTTAAAATACCTCATTTCCTTGTTATATAAGAGTGGCAGACAAATGTTTTCTCTCCCTTCCTGTCTCAACTACTGCCAATTTTCAGTGTTTGACATCAGTGTGAAATTGCAAACTTGACAGCAGCTAAAAGGTTAAGTATATAAGGTCTTCATTTAGTACTTCACAAGGATGTAAAAACTGTTTGCTTTAGAAAGGTGGATCGAGCTGCATGTCAACCCTCAGCACTCACAACCAGCGGTGGAAGAAGTACTCAGATTGTCTACTAAAGTAAAGGTAGTAATACCACAGTGTAGAAATACTCTGTTACAGGTAAGAGTCCCACACTAAAATGTTTACCTCAGTAAGAGTTCAAAAGTACTAACATCGAAATATACTCATTATGCAGATCGGCCCACTTCAGAATAATAATATTGGATTATAGATCACTGAGTATCTGTAATGTTGATACTGGTAAAGATGGGGCTAATTATAACTACAGTGGGAACTTTAATGTATAATAATGCATCATCATTTATCAGTTGATCACATTTTGCATTAATAATCTGAATCTGCAAAGTACCTAGTAACTAAAGCTGTCGGTTCAAGTACAGTGCTTGAGTAAATGTACCTAATTACCTTCCACCACTGCAATATACAATATAATATTACAAATAAAACTGAAAACTGGAGTTCTGAGTGATATTGTGAAGTCATCTTAATTATAAGGGAAAGAGTTGCTCTTTGATGTAAATCCAGAAGACAGAGCCTATTTATGGCACTTTATGGTTATTGCATCTTTCGGTGAAATGGTCAAACTCATATTCAGTTTTATTACCAGGGCTTTATCTATCTGATGCAGGAGGGCATGAGGGCAACAGAGTTTATGGGGCAAAAGGAAGGCTGGGGACTGCATTCCAGGCTGCATGGCAATCTGAACAGCTGATTAAACCGGAAACACTGACAGACTTTAAGACCTCAAACTCAGGCGAAGTGTCAGTGTTCATTCATATAATGCCGCCTTCTAGCAGTGAAAGATGTCGAGCCAAACCGCATTCAAAATAATCCCTATGTATTGATTGTTTATGTATAAGCACATACATCAAGCAGAGCATGTTTTCAGATACTAATCAGCTGCACTTTCGTACCACTTCAATACGGCATGCAATAAACTACGCAGAGTCACAAAACCTTGAGCTCAATTCCCTCCATCTGTGCGCTTTAGTGCATACTAGCAGACTATGCACAAGTAAAAGCGGATGAAAATGAAAATAAAATGCTGTTTGGTGGATAAATTGTGTGCCGAATTTACCACAATGTGTGAATAATTACTAAAAGCTCTTAAACTATGATCTATAAGTTGTATTCCCACACCTGTAAACAATGCAGCGTTAAATTGCGGGTGTTTTAGATAAAGTTCCGTGCTGTGTTAACTTAACACGCTAGAGAAGAGCGCCTCTGTGAGTTATTAGAAAGGCAGCCTTTCGGAGAGCTTTCAACTGATGTCGATATCGTTTCTTTAGCTAAATTAATTATATGCAGGGAAATAAAGACAGAAAATGATTTTAAAAAAAAATACATTTTACTTTACCTTTCTGTCGCACAGGCATGTTGACGCGCACAAGTCTTCCTCCCCCTCGGGTGTGTGTGTGTGTGTGTGTGTGTCGCTGTCACCGTGTCTCTGTTATTACATATGTGAGCGTTTGTCCCGGGACAGCCTGCCTCCAAAGTGGGACACCAACACTGACACCACGACAGTCCACAGCAACCTCATCAACATAAATAAACTCTATGAAGTGTTTGAAAGTCAAAGGAACCCGGCGGAGAAGAGAGAAACTGTCAACCGTGGACTTGGTACCCGGAGCTTGTGTGTGTGTGTGTGTGTGTGTGTGTGTGTTCTCTCTCTCTCTCTCTCTCTCTTTCTCTCTCCCTCTCTTTAGCTCTCCCTCTCTCCTTAGGTTAAAACAAGTTCTCCATTTCTTCATTCAGGTGACTTGAGTCATAACGCTGTCCGACCGGTTCTTAGGCGGTCCTGTGGGATGAACACACACACACACACACACACACACACACACACACACACACACACACACACACACATTCATGCACTTACCTCAAAACACCATTGCAGCAGGTTTGAGAGGCTCTTCATAAGCAGCTTGTGTATGTTGGTGGCATTGTCATGTTAAACAGCTATATTGTGCGCAGTGGATGAAAGCCTGGTCTATCTATGGGTCTGTACTGGATCTACTACATCTAATCCACTCAACCCAAAGTATAGATTTGGGTTTCCATATACTGATTAAACTACTATAAGTAGATTTATGTAGCCTAACCTCTCCACTTCCTGTTAATGCTTAATGATAGTTTGGTTATATATTTGTTGTTAAATTGGATATTGAACTTAGGGCTGCATGATATGGTAAAAAAAACCATAATTTATTATTATTATTTTGACAGATATTGCATTTGCGATATGATTTACGTGAGGGAATTACATAAGTTTTGCATAAATAATGTAATTTTCATTGAAAAATATACATATTTTTAGTATTTTACTGAAATCTGCAGCACTAAAGTACTTCATTATGCTGTTTTGTCACACATTTTACCTTTATTAAAAAATAAAAAAAGGGATTTTGATGATATTTTGGTTAATTGTGCAGCCCTAGTTGGACTGTAAAGATATCAAACAGGGTTAATTTATTGTGCCCAAATGCATACACCCACACACACACACACACACACACAAACACTAACATTATCTAAAAAGTTAAGGTGTGTGAGGGATCCAATTGAAATGTCACAGGTGTAATCCCACTGGCTGTTCGGGCAGGCCCATCCCTGTGTGAGTTCTGTGGTATTATCATGGTAAACAGTTTTATTGTGTTGAGTAGATTAAAGCCTTCTCTATCCCAGGCTTTTCCCTACCGTATCTCTTTTAGCCTAGATCCATGTCAACTACCAGGGCCGAGTTTACCCAAAACAAAGCCTCTTAGCTTTTATTCAAAGTGAAAAGATCCCAAAAAGTCCCCAATATGAGCATCGCTATCAGACCTTTTGGTTAAATAAGTGGCACAGCAGTAAGTCAATGCCAAATACATGAACATTTAACACATTTAAGATTATGATTATGTTATGTAATCACTTTTATATTCATATTTTATCAATTTATGTAAAATAGTCAATGCCACTTTAAATCAATACTCCCACTTAGGCTACGTTCACACTGCAGGCACAAGTGTCCCAAATCTGATTTTTTTTTTGGGGTTCATATGTGACTCAGATCTGTTTTTTTGTTGTTTTTTTATGACAAATCACATTGAATCTGATCTTTTTAATTCTTTCATATGTGGTCCAAATCAGATACAGGTGTAAGTTTTTACAACGTGTCCTCGATTCATCATGTGGGTCACTTTAGGACCGTGACCTGATCACACTGGTATCTGATAGGGGCTGCATTTACGAAATAACATGAACAGCCAAACCAAAAAAATCTGATCTGAGCAATAAATCATAATTGAGCGCTAAAGCTTACAGGAGCTAACACAAGCTAATAGAGCTAATGAGAGTATTTGTAAAATAGTTTCAGAACTATAATAAAAAATATATATATAAGATAACATAAAAACCACAAATAACTGCTTTGCCTGTTAGTATAAGAGTGGCTAGTAAAAGTTGGCTAATGTTTTGTTTGCCTACAGCTAATGTGAGCTAACTAGAGGCTAAAAGTTAGCATCTCTGTTTTCATCACCTAGATAAAAAATATTTGACAAATGGGCAAATACACTAACGCGAGCTGTAGGTCCAGAATGCATTTAGCCTAGAAACTCCAAAACTGTCCCCACTCCATCTATGGCTCCTCTGGGTTTCTTTCTGAATAAGGAAGGTGTGTGAAGCTGGAAACTTCAGGATATATGTTAGTTTTTCATTCTATTTTTTATAATTAGGGTTAAAACTACATGTGGACTAAATAAGAAACCTTTGTAGTTGTTGGAAGCCAGGCTGTTCCACTTTTGATGGCCAACTGTTTCTCTCTACTTCCATCCTCGTGCTAAGCTAGGCTAAATACACCCCGAGCCTTTCTGTGCACTGGACCAACAAAGAGGAAAATAGTATTGATCTTCTTGCAAACAAGTTGACCTGCGTAATTGTGGGAGTGTACTTTTTATAGTCGTTGTCTCACTGACACCGGTCTTTTTGGCAAAGGATTCATTTGCAAAAACAAACATCTCCATTGTTTTTATTTTCCTAAATATATTTTTTTATTCAAGATTATCAATAAAACTGATGTTGGGATTTTATGATAAGACATGTAACTTTTTTATTGTGACCTCAGGGGAATAACAGTCTTAAAAACTCTAGTTGGTTCATTCATTTTAAGAATTGCATCTTTTCTATTTTTCCAAATTAACTCTTAATTTTATGATTATTAGTTTAACTGTGTCACAGGCCGGTCAGCAGTGATTGACCTTTGGCAGTGGAGATGCTGATGTTTGTCAGAGTAAAAAGACAGAGAGGCAATATTAGAAATGCATTAGAAAGTTGCTGCAGGACACATGTTAGCCCTGCATGTTGGACACAATACACTGTATGTAGACTCCTGAGTGACGTTTTATCTGCATACACACATACGCAGGCAGCAGCTGAATGCAGGTCACGGATTCGGTCTCTGGTACTGATATCGATCAGGTCACAAGACCTTATTGACAGCTTTGGTGGGTGCACAAAAACTCTCTCTCTGTATCTCTTACACACATAAAACACTCACACACACTGATACCAGCATAACACATTAGTCAGCGTGGGGGGGGAATTTATGCATGATTGTATGAGTGGGTTTGGTCAGTCAGCACACAGAAGTATCATTTTGTCCAAAAGCAGTGAGTAAAAAGGAAAGAGAACAAAAGGACATCATTCTGCTTTCATCAATGAGTGTGTTAGTGTGTGTGTGTGTGTGTGTGTGTGCGTGTGCGTGTATACTATTACCCTCTATTGTTAATTGTCGGCCCGTACCACAGTAAGCAGAGTTGTTCTACAGAGGGCACTGATGCCGGGAGAACAGTGGGGAATGGTACAAGACAGACGAGGGGAAGCACATTTAGCCAGTGACACTTTTCTTATACAGTCATGCAGTATACCACAATGTAGTGGTAATGCAGTGAGTGAGCGATTAACAGAGGTAGAAGAAGAACTCAAATCCTTTATGTGAGTAAGTAGCAATAACAATAATAATACTCCATTTTGAGTAAAGTCATGCATGCTAGTAAAACTACAGAAGTGGCAGCACATTGTAGACCTACTTGTGTTAGGCCTGCGGGTATGTTAGTACAAGTACTTCAAAATAAATGTACGGACAGTCTAGTACTCGTATAATAATATGTTCATTCTATGGCCGTGGAAAATACTAATTTCTGATTAGTTGGGAGGTGTATGTATCCATAGCAACATGACTCAGTTTCTACATTGCTGCTAACTGCTATCTCTCACTTGTGAAACACACTTAGCCATGGGTTAAAACTAACAAGCAACAAACAGAAAGTGGGTCATGAGCTTGCTAGATAATTATGTGAACGTTACAGCTTCTATTTGTTTTGCCTGTTAAGTAATGACAGTAAACTATAATGGTGACAATACATGTGTTAAGGTGTCCTGATACAGCTTCCTCTCACTTCCTTCGCCTCTGCCTTGTCCAGTAACGTTAATGTAATTTTTGTAAAGGAGACAACAGCCTATATTAGTAAAAGTATTAGAATAGACATTTGTTTAACCTAACTCAAAACTGATAAATAACAGACTAACTTTGCTATATTTTAGATATAGGCTATGAATGAACAAAGCACTGGATTTTCCTAACGGGCCCTAAAATGGACTAATCATTTAATTACCTTGTCATTAATGCCCATTAATGGATTATAAGGTTGTGAATAAATCAAACGCTGAGCACAGTGGGTGTAAACAAGTTCAGAGGTCATAGAAGTCAAGTTGCTAGAGAGCAGTAAGAGTCATGTTTGTCAGTTACATGTGCATGTTTTATAAATTATACTCACCACAATGGATTAAACATTTTCGTTGAGCTTCTGAAAAGTAAAAAACACTGACATGGTTTTATACCTCAATTCTGTGAGGCAGCTTAACAAACTCAGCCGTCCCTCTGTGATCCACAGCTCAGATAAGTGTCAAGAAGAGATGAGATGGACGGATAGAGAGGGATGAAGAAGAGTCAGGCTGTTAGACTAATGGACAGAGAGACAAAGGAGCATCTGCCGAGAAGATGAGAGGCTGTACTGAGTTTAATCCGCAGAGAAGCAGAGGAAACCGAAATCTCCCACAGACCTGCGGAGGTGATCTTCATCACTCTCTCCTCTTCCTTTTCTTTATCTCTCGCTTCTTTTCTTGCCTGCATTTTCTAGCCATCCTATTTCATCCGTTTATTCTTTCCCTCCATCGCTTTATTCCTTTCTTTCATTTTCTTGTTTCCTTTCCTTTACCTTTCTCCTCATTCTGCCTTTTTTCTTCCTCCCTTTAATCCTTTGCTTCCTCTGTTCCTTTATTTCCTTTCTTGCTTTGGCTCCTGCCTTGCCTGTTTTCTTTATTCATCCCCATATCTCCTTACATGCTCCTTAGTCTTTCATATCTTCATAACTTTCTTCCTATTTTCATCAACAAATTTCCCCCATCCCCTTTTTCTTTTGTCTCTATCCCCTTTTCCTCCTTACATCTTTCTCTTTCTACAATAATAAAGAAGGAAAGAGAAGTAGAAGGAGAGATATCCCTCTCTTCTGGCCTCCTAAAGACAGATCTCAGTGCACCAGGAGGAACCCAGGTAACCAATAGTGACATTTTTATTATTTGTACAATAGAGACTTTAGTACATTATTCAAAACACTTCTTATATACTGAAAAAATGGTACGTCCCAAAGCCCAAAATGGCTCCAGTATAATCGCTGCACAGCATTTTTTCAATTTTATACATATATTATTTTTTGTAAAAACTGTATCTTAAATAGTATGTACAGATAGCGTCTGCAAAATGCATTCTAAACACATGATATATATTATATATACTTCTGCAATTACATTTCTCCGCATTAATACTCAAACTTAAAACTGGAAGGATTTCAACTTGCATGTGCAAATAAATAAAGAAATAAATAGTTCTGTTAAATCGTCACTAAAATTTGTCCAACTTATAACTCGACAGCAGTTCTCTCTTCGGAGGTCAAAGTACTTTTTGTCACACAACAGAAGAAGCAGCATTCAAGTTGGGTAGGTGTAGGTACTGCAGAAAGCATGAGTACATTCACAATCAATATGAGTCATTTTAAATTGGATTTCATTCACAGCTATGTACAGTGACACCGTCCTCAGCATTTGTTCAGCTCTTATGTAGTTTAAACACATAGAAAATGACTGTTTTTGTAGTCATATACATATATATATAATATATATTTGTATAACACAAATTCACAATTACAGTAGAAATACATTTTATACAGTTTTGGATAGTACATGTGTAGGTCTCCAAGTCATACTGTGCGTACTTCCATCCATAACTTTGTTATAAGTGTCATTATTATAAAATATCACAATTTTTGAGCAAAGCTAAGGTATATCAATATATTTAGAAAGAATTACCTGAAACATGTAGTAAAAAATAATTATATTATCAAACCTTTTTCTCTGTTCTCATCACAATATCTTTGATATTTCAAACTCTAAATAGGGTTGGGTGGGTGCCTGTGGTTAAGATGTCTCAACCACAAGACTAAACTGTGCCATTTTGTGTCCTTTATATTGAATTAACTAAATTCTAACGCTTATTAAGAGGGTTGACACAAAATGGGCACAGGATGACACTGTCATGTCAAGTAAAAGCAAAGGACAGCGAAGGATGTTGTTTTGCTCTGGATGAAACATCAGATGTTATACAGAACAGAACAAAACTCCCTGTCATGAGATGTCTTCAAGACACGTGTTGCATTTACACGAAGACAGAAAATGAAACTCTTCACCCTTTTTCTGTGGTTACTTCTGTCATGTCAATACAATTTCTGAAGCTTGACCATGACGGTCAGATTTGACTGTATATGACCACATATGACCACAGTTTCTACATGTGAGTCATTATATATTACTTTGTTTCCCTGCTCCTTTAAATGTCATATTCCAAACACTACCTGACCCTATCTACATATAATTTTCAACGTTCACCAACAGAGTTGGCAAATCTAAATTTCCATGTATACCTAGAGTCAATTAGCATCTCCTCAGGTTACAAAATTTCCACTGAAATTTCAAGTGTAGCCACACAGCCTCAGATAATTTCCTGATTGTCTAAAAAGGGAAAATGTGATTCACTACAGATTTACCCATTAAGACACTTTAAACTGTGTGTTATACCTTATTGATTCTTGTAGTGACATTCTCTTTTCTCTTGTTGCTTTCCACATGGAGGCCAGAGGTCAGGACCCTCACCAAATGTTAAAACCAGTTTCCCTACACGCTGCTGCTTTCACTGTATGCAGATCAGATCTGGGCCACAAAGGGGTAAAGCTCTAAAGTTGTAGGCCTGTTTAAATACAACCAGGGAAGGGAAAAGGGTCCATATGGCACCAACTATAGAACATCAGTCTCACTGAAACTCAGTGGTATAATACATCTAGAGTCTTCTACAGAGTAGGGAACTCTAGAAGCCAACAGAAAATGGCTGGCTGACAGTGACCAATGATATGAGAGCATGCTGTGACTTTATCATACAACTCAAACAGCTAAAAAGGGATGTAACACTGCAGTAACAATACTAGAAAACAGGACCACAAAATGTGATATGGCACAGATATTATGAGTAATGTTACAATGTCTGTGTATGTGATTGGTTTTATAATAGCAGTTGAAATTTAAAATCAGGCTAGAATATAGACAGGGCTTTATTATGCAATAGTGCACAGAGCGCACCATTGCATATGCGTTGTGTATGGGGGCACATACATCTACTGTATATGTGTGTTTGCCTGGTAGTTCATGTGCATGGCAGTGTGTGTAAACATTAGCATGACTTGCTCGATAGATGGCACTGCAGGACAAGTTAGGCTCTGCTGAAAATCTCAATGGCCAGAGCCTCAGAAATATTGCTTTAGCTCTTTTCAGCACAGCTGTGCAAGCAACCGTTTTTAAAACAAAAAAACAAGTAGCAATGATGAACTATGAACAGTGTTTTCTTTACAGAAAGAAAAAAAAAATCAGTGGTATACTTTAGAAAATTGTCCATTTGGAGAAATAATCCCTGTATGTTCATAAGAGAGAATTCAGAATGTAGTTTATCAACAATATTTATATCAATCATAAACTTTTAGAGCTGTCTGTCCAGGCCCCAAGGAGAGTGCAGCTCTAGAAAGCTGCAGCTCTATATATGTACACAAGGCAGAAAGTCTTACGTTTTCAATTTCTATACACTGGAGGCAATAATACCTGCAGAACACAACAGAAGACAGCAGAAAGTAATAAAACAAAAGACACTGAAAGAAATATAAAATAAAATAAGAAAACAGATTAGAAGACAACAGAAAATTAAACAGAAGAGAACTGGACAAAGCAAAGAAGAACAATGAAGAACGCTGAATGTGAAATATGTGCTACACCAAACAAAATATTAAAGATCTATCATGGACAGCAAAATAAAAAGGCAGTGGAGAAAAGCAAAAATATCCCAGAACCCTAACCAACAGAAACAAACTATTCAGACTGACCAATAAGATGACTGCCTAATTAACAAACCAACCACAAAATCCAAACTGCAGCAGCCCTGTAGGAACTCAAAGTGTAGAGTCCTCTTGTGGTCCGTCCAATCGTCGATCAGGTCCCTGACCGCCGGTGGACAGAAGAGCCGATATGTTTCCTATGGTACATTTGGCACTAGTATTTGCCTTTGGTCCAGCAATAGGCAAATAAATGTCTGTGTGTTCCCCTAAAAAGGTAAAAAAGGCGGCTCATTTCTCAGTTCCACAAGCCTCCAGCGGAGGGCAGGTGGGGTGGCGTGGGATGGCGATGAGCAGAGTAGAGAAGCGTTGTTGTGTTTGTTTGTTTGTTTGTTATAAAACTATTTTTAGCGCGTGCTGCTGTCTCTCAGAACCATCAAGTCCACCGTCCGCTGGAAACTCTTCAGCAGAGAGACGGCTGTCTCGTGCTCCATGTGTAAAAAACTATGTCCGTTAGCCTGCAAGGCAAACACGCAGCACAGTCAACAGCATGTGTGTGTGCATGTATGTATAGAGGTATGTGTGCTGCAGTATTTCCATACATATGTCTATGTGTGTGTGCATGTGTGTGTGTGTGTGTGTGTGTGTGTGTGGGTGGGTGTGTGTGGAAGGATGGAGGGTCACTGCCATCATTATCTCAGTAACACATCACTGTTGGGGAAAAGAGAGAGAAGAGGAGGAGCTACACAGTCATGCTGTAGAGAGAGAAGGGGTAAAGACAAAAAAGGGCTTTTAGATGAGTTCATCCAGCTAAACTGTACATCTGTGGAGAGAAGATGAAGGGGAGGAGAGAGGGGGAGGGAAACATGGAAGGAATGAGAGATAGGGAGAGAGGGGAACACTGCCATCTCATGTTGACCTACAGGACAATCCTCTCCGTTAATTCCAGCTCTACTTTGAAATAACAGCTATAGTAAATATATAAATAAAGTAAATATGTATAATTAATTGCTGTTTATTGATTCAGTTTCACTGATCTACGTGGGAGGTGGACGTTTTTTCAATAGCTTTTGTTGCCCCTGGGAGATTATCCCCTCAAGGTGGAACAATACATATTTTCAGCATCAAATTTCAGCATTGCTTTTTTACAGCTTATAATTAATAGAAACATTTATCTGAATCATCAGAAAAATAACATACTGTAATTCAGCCTTAAGGCAACTACTGTATTCAGTTACTTCCAGGACTCAATGTAGAAACGTTTCCAGTGTTTAAGCCCATATCTTATACAAAGTAACTGTGTGTCAAAAGCAATTATTCAGTGAGATAATGTAGAAGCAGATTTGGAGCGGCACAAAAACACTGATCTGCCTCAAAATTCAGTTTGACCTGGAAATGTCTTGAAAAACTTCTGGTAGAAAGAACACATTGTGAGACCGAAGTATTTTGGCTTGTGTCTGTCATCAAGGTCATAAAAATCCATTTAACTTTTTCTTTGTGCTCATTCTATTTAAAAAAAGCTTTTTGATCTCATCATAAAGTTGTGCCAGAAATCACTTCTCTGCTTCAGGACCTAGTGGTAGCCATGATAAGTTATAAGCTATAAGTTATGCTCAAACAAATACAATTTTTGTTGACATCTGTGTCGCCGCTGCATTCTCACAGTAGTTACAACCAACCCTCCATGATTACGTAGCTTAAAGTCAGTTCATCCATGTTGTATTAATGGCCTTCGCATTCATGTTTCTTAACTTAATATTGTGTGTATGATAATAAACTTGTTAGATTGTTTCATGCTACTCAAATCCCCCTGTGATCTTTGGCTCAAATGTTTTTGGGTGTCGTTGGCTAATGATGAATGAGAGAGAGGGTGGGAGGGTTATGCCTGATTTCTGAACCAACACCTACACAAACAGAGGCAGAAAATATTTGCTGAAATCTGATACACTCTTAATAAACTACATTTAAAAATCCAGTAAAATCACCCCAGCGGGTGATCACTGGCTCCATCACTGCAGATAATCAGTGCTGGTATGCCTCTGTTGAATAGCCTGTGTAAGAAAATGTCCAGCTACCTGTAGTAAGAAATGTGTACCTATGTTTTCCTATCAAATGCTCTGCCTTGCTGTTTATAAAGTAAGGGAAGGGTTAAGGAGGGTTAGGGAGGGAGAGAGGGCAGGATGTGGCTGTTTCTGGCCCATTTGATGAGTGAGAGGATGTTACCTGCAGTATCTTGTCTCCGGGCTGCAGGGCGGAGGCGGCGGGCCCGTCATGCTGTACCCTAGTAACAAAGATACCCTATAAGTCAAAATGATACACCGTTAGGACAACACAGGGACACGATGGTTTAGAATCTTTGCCTTTCTCATTCTCATCTTAATATCCACCCCCAAACCCCCCCCAAAAAAAAAAAAAAAATCACATTTCTGCCAAAAATATATGGGAAGTTCACCAATGCATTCTCTTTGAACTGAATTTAGAGAGGCATGCAATTCACGATGATTGAATTTTAGCAATTTAAAGTTCTTTGGTTATTGGCATCGCCAGACGATGAGTGATACATTCCTCCCAAAAAGACATTGACTATACATGTCAAAATGGTTTATCATCTGTTTATACAGATAAGGATTTGGCATAGAGTAGACATGATGTTAGAAAGAGAGAAAAAATGGATATACAGTAAATATACAAAGAATAGGGGTAGAAGAATAGGTGTGGGATGGGTACTGATTAGGGGAAAGAAGTAGGTAGCAGGGAGGGCAGAAGATATTTCATCCCCCATATTTTCCCTCAATAACCCAAGGCAGAGATTGTAAAAACACCAACATCTTTTCACTGAGAGCTGAAAGATGTTTTTGAACACAGAAAGTGTAGGACAAGGCACCTATGTCAACTCGACAAGGTTCAACAAGTTGTGCACACGTTGAACACACAAAAGTGAGCTGAACAGATAAATGTGCCACAAGGGACACCAGTTAAAACAATATGATGTAGTACTGACAGTGCAATTGCACATACATACTACAGTCTATGGGTGGATGCAAGAACAAACACAAACAGTATATTCCATATAAAAGAGGTTAAGAAGTATTAATTTAGTTAATATTCACAGCATTCATACAGTGAGCCTCATACGTGTACTAATAATTTTGATGATGTGGCTCCGTAACGGTTTATTTTGTATGCAAAGTGGTGCATATATGCAATTTGTAACCAGGTGTTAATGTTGAATTCATTATCTGATATTTGGTTGATTTAATTTTGGTACTTTATGTCTATTCACACCCTTCCATGTCCAAAACATAGTGACATGTCACTGTCAGGTCCCATATGGAGCTCACTGTACATTACAAATGTGTTTGTTAGCAGCTGAAAATAGTTAGTGACAACAATTAAACATTTACACATTTTGCACACAAAGCTACAGTGCCCTGCAAAAACCTTTCATCTTCAAAATGTCAGATTTTTATGGGATTTCTTTTAGTTTGGCCACAAGCTCATAAAACTGCTTAGGGGTCAATGATGAGGTTTTTGCAGCTCAGGGATAACATACAGTATGTTTGTTATCGACAGCAGCTCAGTGTGCAGAGACAGCATATTTAGAAACACCAGGAACAGAAAATTGGATTTTCAAATGTTCATGACCCAGATCTGACTAAAAATCCATGTCCTGCTCCTTAAAACTCTGTCTTCTGTTCTTAAACAGAGCCAAGAAGCCAATACACCAAAGCCGGGGATCCCACTCCTGTCAATACAGGAACTGAGTCATCGTCTTCACTCGCTGAATCCTAATTAGCCAGAAGTGAAACTGACCCAGTGGCTTAGAGTGCCAGCTAGTCTTTTAAGTCAAACTTAGAAGATCATTGTCATTTCCTTTTTTTTAGAAACCTGATAATGACTTCTGGCAGGATTCACAAAGGATTTTAAAACATGAATCATTTGTGGGATAAACTTTGAAACAACTTGTCAGATACAAACCAATGTTCTGAGAAGTATGTTTTGTAAACCTCCAATTTATCTGAATTAGCTCTTGGAAGATTATTCTGTTTCCATACAAGACACTCATGCAAATAGATTGTGTGTTTAAAGGATGATCAGGCCAAACTTCTTTGTTAAGAAAGAGGATAATGTTAGTTCTCCCTCGTCTCTCCACTTGTTCATTTGAAGGGAGAACCCAGGTTAAAACGTACATTTACAGATACTATAAAAAAAGATTCTGTTAAATTTAGAATTTGTATAATTTAGGTAAATTAAACAACACATAAATATTCACTTTTTGTAGTGAAATATTCATGTTGTGTTCAGACATTATAAATGATAAAGGTCCGGAAAAGATGAAAAAAATCATAAAGAGGAGGCAACTTTTCTATTTGTTTCCATTTTATAAATGTACATAACAGGTTTGCCAATTCCAACTAACATTAAAGCCAATTTTAAATAATACCGGTCCAAGATACAGATCTTTATATAGCACAAAAACAATGAGTTTAAGTGTAAATAAAAAGATCAGTAATCTATCTGGCCTATAAATTCTTCTAGCCAAGAGGATGGGTGCAAACAACAAGCTGACCACAAGGGGGAGACACGGTCCTGTGGAATAACGGTGGCTGTAGTAGGCTCTAGGTATCAAAACCACAGATCTATAATTTATTAGTCAAGCTGTTTTGATACACAATCCTGTTTAACTATTTAAACTCTGGCTCAATTTTGGTCTGCCCTTAATTTACATTCAAATTAATTTAAACTGATGTAGTCTTAAACCTGGCAAATGTCTACCCTGAGTAAAATAGTCACAAATGTATGTGTAGAAATGGTTGAACAAATCAAAATGTGATCGCAAAAGTAGGTCAGAGAGGAAGATCAAACCAAAATCAAAGGCATCTGCTTTTGTTTGAGCTAAAACTGCTGACGAATCAGTCCTGAGTTGACAGCCATTGAAAGGAACATGAAAGCAACTTCGACTGCTTCAGCGAGACGCCTCACGTGTGTGGATGGAAGTAATAAAGGGACCAGAGTAAGAAAAAAAAAGGTTATTAAAAGTACATTTGGTGGTGACAGATAACAGCTGTTGTTGCACCATGGTATCCACCCTGTGGGGGGGCCACATATGTGGGGTCTGAGGTGAGGAGTGCAGACATAGAGTTCATATCACACCACGTTTAGGACACTTACATCTGAACCATATGTACTCCTATGACTCAGCTGCAGATACCCAGAAGATCAGCAGGTGACTGACAGTCGCTGTTTACATTGCACTCAGGCTGGCAAGCTACAATATGATGGTAAAGGTACAATATCCAGTCATCTATAGTAACGTGGCCGGATAGAGTATGTCAATCTCTATATCATATCTCATACACTGCATAAATATACTGTATGTATAATGTAATTACTTGACAAAATGCTAAGGCGAATCACTTTGGAAACTGCTCATCTGCACCGACTCCATTTGCTGGCTGTGTAAGATGGCATTAATAATGGACAAACTGCAGCTGGTGGGAGCTTTATGGATACAAGTAGACGTGGGAATGATTAAATAACTGTACATGTCAGCAACTGAGTCACTACTTGTCTGTATGAAACTTAAGTTAAATGATGAATTGACAGTTTCTATATTATCCCTTCACACCCCCGACTTAAATTAATTCACCATTTGTCACATGGGCTGTACAGAGGCTGACTGTTTAAAGAACTCTTCTCGCAGGCTCTCTATTTATAGACCGGCTGTCTCGTCAGTTACTCAACATCTGAATAACAGTCAGAAAAATCTGCCATACTTCCCATCCCTAGATCAAAGCGTTGAACATCTAAAATCACCCACGGTGTCCCAGAACTAAAGCAGCCTTCCTAAAATAGCTGTCAGAGCTCCGTGAGCAGCCTCGCTCCTTTTCGACTGACTATAGCAGCATGTTTCTAGGACAGACTGCCATGTGCAGGAGGCCTTGGGGATCTGCAGCCCCAACAGGCTTTCAGTACAGGCACACACTGACAGAATCAGTCGAAACCCAGAAGTAGAAATTATAAAAGAGTTTGGCATGTCTTGTAATAAGACATTGTGTATGCATGTGGGCACAAATCTATTTCTAAATACTGAAATATTCAAGTTTGTTGCTGCAACTTCATTTTCCAAGAGACCTTGATGAGGACACTCTGAATGCATCAAACACACTATTAATGACATGTACATGCATAGTGTGTTTTATCAGTCCCGACAGAATTCGCCAAACTCGGATATCATTTCTCTGAAGTCTTCCATCCAGTTTGGTGATGTTAACAAGTTTTCAATATTTCAAGAGCTTCTTTACCCCTTTCAAATACATAACTATAAAACATGCTTCAATTAAACTTCTGTCTTCCAACAGTCTGTAGTATAAGATCACAGACTCAAAGTTAGCTAAGTCAACTGCTGCCCCATAGAGAGACAGACATGCGGACAGATAGACGAAACACTGCGGTAATGAGCAGCAGTTTCCATGGCAACTCTGAGGTAAAGCCGGGGAGGCTGTGATTGGCTGGCAGGCCGGGTCGGGTCGTACCATGTCGGAGGGTTTGAAGGGGTTCCCCTGGCCACTGATCCCACCAGAGATACTGAAACCAAGACCAGGGTTCTTCTCTATTCTCACACACAACTAGAGAGAGAGGACGAAGGGAGAAAAAGAAAAGACAGAAAAAAGAAAAGAAAGAAAGACAAGTGAAAGTGAAATACATAGATCATAACAATCTCTACACATGCATAGAGTAGATAGACAACATGTACAACAGTGGAAAAGGGGCTTTCATGTGATGTGTGACACATTTTGGCAGCTATATTGGAGGTCCTCAGTTCTCTGGCAACAACAATTGAGCCACAAATATCCTTGTCAGAGTTTTTCTATTTGGCATAATGAACGCCGTCTGATACTAGGAAGGGAAAAACAAAACCCCGCAGGAAGATCAGCTGATCTGGGTGGTGTGAATGACTTCATGTTCCTACCTAAACTGGTACCAGTGATCTCCATCTGTGAAATATCTCAGATTTAGAACTACGCCTCCGTGGCTTTTTCGAGACCTGTTTCTTCACAAACCGTTGCTGTTTGCTGGCTAAAATTACACGTATATGTCCCAGTTATTATAATAGCTTGTTGGCCTTATGTGGAACCTTTAAAATTCACTTGTCGACATGTAATGTTATATACACATCTGATCTGGATAGTTAGTTACCGTTAACCACTACCGTCTTTGCCAACTTAGCTTGCTGGTTCATATTCTGACAAAGTCATCTCAATCTCTATTATTTTACTTTTACCATTTCTTGTGTGCATTCGTCTCAAACTGTTTATGTGTATTGTGCTGTGCTATTATCAGCTTGTCAGTGTTTTGAATCACTCTTTTACATGCAACACCTATTTTGAAGAAGAGCCACAGCTAAAGAAAGCTAAAGTCAGTTTACTCTGTCACAGTTTAGGAACAATTTTAGCTTATTAAACCATTCCCCTCTACTTTTAGTGTAACTGAATGGACCTACATCCACAAAACTAATATCCTTTCTAACCTAGTTAGTATATATTTAGCCATTATTTGAGCACAGCCCAGTTTCAGACAGACCTCCAAGATAGTGTGGGATGTGGTTGCTGGAGACAGACAGATGGGCGGACAGACAGATACCTGTTCCTGGAAACCATCCGTGCTCTTCTGGCCTTTCGTCTGCAACAGGCAGCGAGCGCTCTGAGGCCGTGGATTGGTGTGGGTCATGACAACCTGGTTGCTATGGACCATGCCCTGGTTGCTGTGGTACTGGGGGTTGGTGGCGGGGAGGGAGGGCTGATGGGAAGAGTGGGAGGAATGGGGGTTGTACTGGGGCTGGTTCCCAGACGGGGACAGGGCCATGGGCAGGCCTGAGCTGGAATAACCCTGTCCAGCATTGGGATGGCCTAGATGAAAAAGAAAGAAGCTTGTAGCAGCTAACACTCGTTGTATACATGGCTCAACATACTTTACACCAACCGACTAGCGTACTAAATTTAATGTTTTTATGCTACAATACCTTGACCTGAATTTACAAATAAATTTACAAATAATACCAAACTTTTTCAGAATAAAGAGAACACCACCACAATATGCTAACTGGCTAACAAATGCTAATGTAATTCCTGGGGTGTTAGTGTTTTGTGAACCACGATTAATTCACTCTTTAATTGTCAGGGTTTGTCTGACAACAGAAACACAACTTCACATTGTGTCGATGACAACTTAATAACCTATTACGCTACATTTGTTCCAGATTTCATGCTGTGATTGGATGTGACAGCATGATTGGATAACTGCTTGTAACCCCAATTATTTAAATTTTCGACAGTGTAACTCAAAGTAGTATCATACTCCTTGTGCGCATTTAAAATGCTAAAATAAATAATGATGGGCTTCAAATGAACAATCTTTCAATGTATTACCATTTACCTTGAGACATGTTGCCTTGGTACTGGCCCGGACCCCCAGAGGGAACCACTGACAAGGGCATCCCTGGTTGGTATTGGCCCCCTTTGTTCATCATCCCGTCGTAGCCCTGCTGCCCGACTACACGGTGAGGCGTGGTAGACGAGGAGGAGGTGGAGGAAGTGACGATCATGTGTGTGTTGTGTGACTGGTGGGAGGGGTTGTGGGAGTGGGCACTCTGTGGACAGAGAAGGGGAAGTTAGAGACTCACATCCACACCAGAGGAATGGATACAGGAGATGCTTATTTATTTGCATTTCAGGTTCCTTTCTTCTTTCCAAGATCCATCCATCTAAACATCTATAGACTACTTTCATACATCAGCTGCAAAAAGAGCCTCTATAAAGCCTAAAGTTGAGCCTAATGGGATGTTTTTCAGGTTTGTCGATTAGACAACAGGTCTGACCTTTTTCATGAGGTTGTCAGGTGGGACATCCCTCCTGCCAAGGGAGTAGGGAGCCCACTGGTTGCTTCCTGACACCCCCTCCTGGTCATTGTCCAGCATGGCAGCCTGCTGAGAGGGGGTCTAAGAGAGAGAGAGAGAGAGAGAGAGAGAGAGAGAGAGAGAGAGAGAGAGAGGGGAGGGAGACACAGAGTGACCATTACTGAAAATGAACATTTAATTGGTAAATTAAGTAAAGGTTTATAATTGTTTGTAAAAGTTCGATTATAATTAAGTCTGTAACAGCTTAGAAAATAGATCCCTTCTATATGAAGTAAGGTAATATGTTGCACTGTGGCACCAGCCAACATGCTGTGATGGTTGATGCAGGTGATAAATACAATCTGAACAGAAAATGTGTTTTATAGCCTCTTCTTTTTATATCAAGAGCATCTAATTTAAAGCCCCTGAATACTTGGCTTCAAATCTTCACATTAAATATTCATTATGAAATAAGCAACAATTAAAGTTTACAAGTCTCTTAAGGTTTTACTTATTAGTGGTTCAATACACAAAAACTTCATTTGTCGGTTTGATCAGATTTTGATTCAAATGTAGCTCAAACCATGACTCGTTGTGACATCACCTTTTCCAAACTGGGCCCCGCCCACTTCAAACCAGTGGGAAGAGCAAGAAGAAATCTCTTAAGTGAAAAAAAAACAAAACTGTTCCAACTTTGGCAGAAAATTGTATGTTCATGTAGCATCCCGTTGCACGTAATACAAAGGTGTTTTCAGGGCGTCTAAAAGTGTTCCTAGTTCAAAACAGTGACTATGTTTTGTTTGTATCATGTGGCAGGTAGTAGTGAAATAAAACAACCTTTATAATTGGTGTAGACACGCAATGCCCCACAGCTCCATGTGTCAGTAACATAGTAAAGTATTGTAGGACGGGGAAGACAAATGTCTGTTTGTTGAGCTGCTTCAATCTGATGTTTTTGGAACCTCGAAACATGTAAAGTGTCTTACAGTTGGGTCCAAACTCTTGAAATACCAATCCATCACCAGAAATTGTTCATTGCCTGCTACACCAGATGTTCTGAGTAGCTTTTAGTCATGCTGAGATAGATTCATGGGATCTGATTGCCAAAACTATTATACCCACCACATGGATACTTACAGCTCGAGGTGGAAGACAAAGATAGTTATAATAATGTACATTACAATCGCGATAATGGCACACAGTTAAATAATAGTTCATGGTTGCTGTAGTTGGCTGAAGAAGGCAGTGGCAGCTACTCTCTATAATTACCTATGTGTGCAGTAATAACAGCAGTACCAGGGGTTCATTGTTCTCAGAGGGATACTCACAGCGTTAGCAGACGGAGGAGGAGGTAGTGGCAGCCAGCGGCCAGCAGGGGGCTCATGCTTAGTGTTATTGTAAAGGTTAAAGTTCAAAGTGCTGCTGCGCCCCTGGCCGTGACCCCCGCCCTGACAGAGCATGCCCAGCGTGAGCGTGTTGTGCTTTAGGACACCACTCTGATTGGAGAAGACAACATCACATGACATGGGTGAATGTAGGGGGAGGGATGCGGAGCCTACACAGCGGGCTGCAGCGTTTTTGGACAACACACTGTGAGCTCCACAAACAGATAAACAAACACTGATAGAACAACAACAACAACAACAACAACAACAGTGCAGAGTTGCTGAAAGCACAGAGAAATGTTAGCTAGTGACCGGTCAATACACACAGAGAACATTGTGTCATACAAGCAACAACTGGTGGATCAGTTCATTTCATCATTATCATGTAAATTTTCAGATTATTACCAGTTACCATTAGTAACATATGTGATTATATAAACAAACCATAAGCCCAATCTCCAAATGTCAATGCCAACTTCTTTTTGCACCATGTGACAGGTTAGGTCGATCATGTAAAAATTGAAATAAACCATTAAAATCCAGCATGTTTTTAGAAGCTGTTCTCCAGACCTCCTCCCTACTATGTCTGATTGTCCTGTCTGTAGAGGGACCGGTTCTGATTAAAGAATAAGTTTGACATTTTGGAAAATAAGTTTATTCACTTTCTTGCTGAGAGTTAGATGAGCCAATTGATTGCGCAATCATGCCTGTAAACGGTTAATATAAAGCTAGAGCCAGGAGACATAAATACTGAAAACAGCTAACCTGGGTCTGTCTTAAGATAAAATAATATGCCTGCCAGCAGCTAAAAGCTCACTAATTAATACATTATATCATGTTTGTTTAATCTGTACAAAAACCTAAGTGTAAAAGTGACAAGTTGTGCTTTAACAGGCACACAACTACCCTCTTCTGATCTAACTTTAGGCAAAAAAGCGAATAAGAGTACTTCCCAAAATGTTCATCTATTCCTTTAAACACACTACTGTTCCCTAGATTAGTATTTACATACACCATAATTACAGTGCTCTGCAAAACATCTTCACCCTTAACAAGTGATTGAACTGATTCTGAAGGTGCAAATATCAAACACCAAAAGATTCAAGAACTGACTCCGAATAAGGGCTGTATCTTAAATTAACAGAAGATTATTATATTTAGTTTTACATTAAAATCAATCTACTACAACTATCTTGGTAACTTTTCTAGTAGTGCGTGTGCAGTCAGGCTGACAGAGCGACAGTGTGGATGGGACACACATGCAGCCAGACACATATCTGGTCAACCTTACAACACAGACTTACACAGATACAGACAGGGAGGGCCTCCGAATGCTTTGTGTGTGAGTGTGTATCTCCCTCTTCAGTGTTTCTGCATTGCACAGACGTACCCTGTCCAATCGTTTGGCCTCTATGTGCCTAAGTAGCTGTTGCCTCCAGTCGGCAGGCATCCTGGAGGTGATGTCTTCAGGTTTCTGTGGTACGACAGGTCTTACTTTGATGGTGTCATCGGATGGCTTCTCAGGGCAGGTTGCCAGAGTGTAGTCAGGGGGCATCTTCTCCAGCAGGGCGGCCATGGTGGGACGAGCTGACACTGGACGGGCCTGAGGACCAAGGGTTAATAATTTATAAAGACGATAAATATATATAAGTTGTGCTTGATAGTGATACAATTATTTTATGTAAACCTGCACACGTTTTAGGGCCTGCAACCCTAATTGCAGGGCTCTCAGTGAAAAAGCTCTGATAAAACTACGTAAACTTCTGTGTATCGACTGGCTGGTGAACAATGTGGAAACCAAAACAGAGCGAAAAACAAACAGAAACCAAAACTTCAACTGAGTGCTTTTGTTGCTCCATATTTAATGGATGTGCAAAAAGGCAACTGTTGGCTAATACTGTATGTTTCATAAGGTTAAATATGTCAGGTGTCTTTAACATTAGCAACAATGCTAACATGCTGATGGTTAGCAGGTATAATGTTTACCATGTTCACATCTTAGTTTAGCATGTTAGCATGCTAACATTTGCTTTGACATGAAACAAAGTATAGCTGAAGCTGATGAGAATTTCATTGGTTTTGCAAGTATTCAGTCATAAACCAAAGTAGGCTATGGGACAAATTGAAGTCTTGACAAGATGAGTGAAGAGTTCATGAAAGTCGTTTCCATATTTCAGCCCGGACTAATGGGGCCAGCTGCCTAATACTGTCATCCCTAGAGCCAAGCTGCTAGTGTGGCTAATAGCATATTATAGTATCAGTATCCTGTGGTGTTGCAAGGGTTAAATGAGAATACCAGCCAGATAGACACAAAGACTGCAGTTTACAGACACTGAGACCATTATGGAGAAGCTAGAGCTTATTCTAAAGGTTAAGCTTTCTACAGAATATGGGTTGATAATAAGTCTGCAGTCATAAGTGCTCAATTTTAGTTTCCTAGCTCCTTGTTTCTTTCTTGTGCCCTTTCTCCTTCATACTGAAATATGCCAGATGAGGTGCTTTGCACATCTAATCAGTATGCTCCTGGCCACCTCTATGTGGCTATTTTTGGAAAGTCTGACTTGGGGCAAACCCAGAACATGCTGAAGGGATTATTTATGGACTTGGGAATGCCTTGGGATCTAGGGATATGGCTGAGGCAAAGGACACCTGTGCTACTCTGTTTAGTCTGCTGCTACAATGGGCTGCAGGTAATTGGTGGAAAATGGATACTGTAATGCCAAGTGGTGGTTTACTGATGTTATTAGACAGGGTGCAAATACCCTCCAGGTCTCCAGTGTCAAAGTTAAATGCTATATAGCCCAATTCAGTCATCCAGGCTTTCCATGTAACTCATTGTTGAGCTACAAGAACAGTACTTCTTGCCTTTTTTAACAAAACCTTCTCTGGACATGAAGCAATGCTCATCTCAAGTGTAGTGACTATAATTGACTTTTCCTTCTTTCTCTCTCTATCTCTCTCTTTATGTTGTTATGTCTTTGTTGGTGTCTCGTATTGACTTTTGCACCAGTATTACTGTATGAGTGCATTTACATAATGTGTGCAAAATGTAGATTAATATGCATTGTTGGTAATTGTTGACAAAACAAAAAGAAAACACAATGTGCTGGATACATTTTGACTCAAGCTGTTTGGACCAACAGAAAGAGCATGTCTGAGGTTCTATTGTTTCACCTGATGGACGTGATAAATGTGATTTAAAGGGACCTCAGTTATCTATTAACAAATATATTATTGATTAATTGTGTAAGTAATTGTTCAAGCCATAATGCAAAACATTTTCAGCTCGTACAATATGAGGCTTTTTTTCTGTTTGATATCATTATAATTTGAAAATCTTTAGGTTTGTGACTTTCAGTTGGACAAAACAAGAAATTTGAAGACATCACTTTCGACTCTGTGATGGACATTTTATGCCGTTTTCTGACATCTATAGACAGGACAGCTAATCAGTTAATCGAGAAACTAATCAGTAGATAGTGGATTTTATGAGACTGCAAGTTAAAACAAGTTCACATCAGCATCTTAGGTGACAGGCAGACCTGAGATGCTCCGTAGGTCTCAGTACTGTAGCTCCTGGCAGACAGGGGGCGGCGCTGAGTCAGGCTCTTGGTCGGGTAACCGATCATAGGCTTCTTCTGTTCCTGGTAGGTGGTATAGTCGTCATCGTAGCGACCATTTCTCTTATTGTGCAACATCTGGCTCTGGCTGTCGGCCATGTTGGTGAGAGCAGAGTGCTCCATGGGGGTGGAGTAGACAAGAGCCCGACTATAAAGAGGGGGATCCGCCTGAGGAGAGTTTCATCAGATAACAGAATTAAAAAAAAAATGCATCCTAAAAATACATCACCATATTCCTATGAATACAGTGGACATAAACATAATATATGTGGGGGAATGAAAGAATTGTTCACAATATAACTAAAGCACACACATCCAAAACAAGCATACTTTTTCAGGCAACACATCACCTACCTGCTGTCTGTATTGGGCTTCCTGCAGCGCCTCCTGCTGGGCTTCATGGACTCTGCGGAACAAAGCGAGCTCTGTAGAGCTCACCAATGAATCCGCTCTCCTCAAAAACCCTGGCCTGGAGCGCTGTGTAGGGACTGGCTGCTGTTGCTGCTGGCTGGGCAGACCATCCTGATTGATAGGTGATTGGGGAAAAGAAAACATCTCCAGCGGTGGATATGCACGATACCGAGGGCTCACCAACTCCTTGGGTAATGTCTTCCCTGGTTGATTGATGTACTCCAAGGCCTTTGATGAGTGGTTGACATAATCTGGTGTGTTAGGGAAGGGGGGAGGGACCCGACGGTCCATGGTCACCTGAATGGTTAGAATGGTTACCAGTAAGTCCATGTAAAGTTTTCAGCCATTGTTGTTGTCATACAAAACTGTTAAGTTAAGACTTTAGTTTAGTTATCTTCCAGAAAAAAAACTTAAAGTTTATTTAAATTAAACTTTATTTAAATTAAACACCCCTGAAAATAATGTCTTTGCTGAGCTCCAGTGGTTTAACTTTTCACCTTGCTGCAGTGTAAACGCTATCTGCCCGGCACCAAACGGCAGACAGACATAGTTAGTGACCAGCTGGTAAGAACAGTTTAGCATTTAGCATCTAAAGAGCCTCCTTCAGGAGTGACTTCGCCAAGTTTTCAGAAACACAACCTTAAAAACAACAATGCTCAATAAATGCTGGATGTGTAATAAGTGTGCCATATAAACTTAACCCAAAGTAGCCAAAAAGCTGCTAACCTGGGGGTTGTAGTTGTGGTCAAAGTGATACGCCTTATGTGGGATGGCAGGTTTTTGGTTCTGTCCCCCGTGGTTCTGGTTGCCGCCTCCGTGTCCTGGGAAGCCCATCTCATCGTCTAACATGGGGGCCGACTGTGACCGTGACATGTTGGTCTGCTCCATAGAACAGGGCATCTCTGGACGGTCCAAACTAGTCTGCTGCTCAATGGATGAACTGTAGCTGTCCACGGGGATACTGTAGAGAGAGCAGCAATAGAAATCAGCTACAACTTTGCAATTACTTGACCTACTGACAGAACATGTTGGCACTACTATTGTATATAAAAACAATAACAAACAACAAAACTCAACCTACCTGTAGACCTTGTAGGAGCCGATGTCAATCTCATCGATGCTCTGTGACTTCTTAAACTTGGATCTTGTCTCCCTCATCATGGGGGACAGGCGGTCAGAGCTTTTACTCATCACCACGGTCACCTTGTTGCCTCCGCTGACACTTAGCTGATCCTTCCTGCCCTGCTCCCCCTGATTGTTGTGGTATGTCCAGCTGCCAGGCAAAGGCCCAGCACCTTGTTCCATCCTTGGAGCAAAGAACAAGAGAAAGGGAACACGAAGTGTTATACTAATATGAGCTGAACTAGAGCAGTGTTAGAGTTAAGCAAAAGTGGCGCCGAAAGACAGGTTCTTCTCCATTATTCATTTGATTTTAATGGCTAATAAAATGTGGGTGGCTGTTCAGAAGTCTAGAAGCAGGTTAGTGTTAGTAATAATGAGATAAGAAATGAAGAAGGGGATCAGATTCCTGCACATTATTATGCTAGCATGTAATTTGTTCAAGTCGTAATTTGACCATCTCTCATTACAGTTTGGCATTGCTAATAACACGGAAACGTAAATTCAATTTATAACTGTATAAACCTGAGGAAATCAGAATATGGTCATATTTGAAATTTTTTGCTTGTTGATATCTAAATCTAGTCTGAAGTTTCAAAACCCAAGATAAGGTTATTATAGAGCACTGGTTCTCACTTATTCACCATATTAATCCAGGAATATGATCCAACCAGATAAAAGAGTACAAATGCTGCTGTAATGATTGGTTGAAATGAACCCTGGGGGTCATGAAGCCTTCCAAGTAAACACATCTAACTGTGGGACCGTAAGTGCTCCATTCAATTACCTTGAGTCTATGTCCTTGCGATCAGGGTTGGGGCTGGAAGTGGGCGTCATATCCAGTTTAGAGGGAAAAGCGGTTCGGTCCTCCAGCGGGCTGGGGGTTCTGGTCCAGTTCTGCCAAGGATTCTGGCTGTGAGGTCCGGAGGATTGTGGGTCATTGTCTGGAGTGGAGCGTTGGTTGCTGTGGAAGGGAAGCGTGTGAGTGTCCAGCTCCAGAGGTACTCCTACGATTCGCTCTTGCCTGAGGAGGGGGCGTCGCCCATGTGTGGACTGGCTGCGGGGTTTGGAGCCCAGTGGTGGGTTTCCCTGACTCCCAGTAGAGGATGGAGCGTCCAGAGGAGACTCCTCAGCATCAAAACCTGTGTTGTCATAGTGAGGGGCCTCGGACCAGTCAAAAGGCTCGCTCAGTGGTCGTCGATCTCCGCGCTGCTGCAGGGTTCCTGATGGAGGGGTTTCTCTCTGAGATAGCAGGGGCTTTGAGTCAATGGGCTTGGGGAACGACTGAGCCAGTCTACAAAGATACAAAATATTAAACACTAATTATGCCGTGGCAAATAATAAAATGAACTGAATTATACTGAACTGCCATATTACATTATTATGTGCTGTATATTTAATCAGAGCCAGTGGGCACTGGGAACAGCATAACTTTCTCCCCCTCTCTCGCTCATGTCTCTCTGAAAGATCAATTTGGCCAACAACCATGTTTGTTGTAATTAATGTTCCCAAGAGCAGCCTTGAAGAGAAAATATTAATGCCTTCAACCTCGCTCACTGCCACTTGCAGTTTGCAAATACCACGTCTCACAAGTACACAGACAAAGGGACAAATATACAGATTGTGATCTGTACATCACCCCGGGGGCATCTGAAATGACAATTTTAATGTCAAAAAATACCAAAGCGAGCTTTCAACCTGCAGGGACGCCTTCGAAAGAGGAGAGGCATGGGAAGAGTGAGGACAAAAAAATTTGTTTTTAACATTATTATAGACGTACTATTGATAGAGCAATGGAAAAGGTTACTGTCCTTTAAAACAATGCACAAAATAATTCACTCAGACCCGGTGGTGTCAGAGAGGAAACAGAAAAAGAGAACTAGAACGTTACAAATTCAACCTACATATGCTACGGGATTCTTGAATCCTTAGATCACAAGAGGGGATAATGTGAACACATTAGATCTTTGTTCCGTCATGATGATCAAGGATGTAAAATAGTAGAAACTAGTGACATGAATAAAGGATTTTAGCAATGCCCCGATATTAAAATGACGTGCCAGTAAGCCAGCAAGCATTTCTACTTTGAACAGACGTTGATACAACAGCTTGCACAACAATAAAAATTAGAGCTAGACGATAGATCAGACAATAATTAGCTTATTGCAGATTTATTGTTATCAATTAATATGTTGGCTCAAAAGTAACAAGAGAATGCCAAAGATAACGTAGGTTAGAAACAGCTTTGGCAAGTCTTGACAAGTAAATTTGTTTAACTCTAAAATGTGTCAGCACATATTGTGGTCCCAACAAGAAAACATTATGTTTTTAAGGTGTTGCTGTTAACATTGATCTTACAGGCTTCAGGTTCCAATCTTGAGTATTGTGCAGATGTCATAAATATGGCAGTTGATACATTCGTTGTTGTTTATAGCTGCAACATTTCTGATTAGAAGTCAAAACAGCATCGAAACACTTTGGATATTAGTTTTCAATGCTATTATTCATTCCAAATCTGTCAAACCTAATCATATGTAAGTGCACTGCAATCAGAGTAACAACTTTAGTAGGAGGACCAAGACTCTTTTTTTGTTTATTTTTACATTTTGGTGTAAAAAAATAAATCCTGTAGATAGTACTGAAACCTGGGCAGCTTTGGAGCAGGGGAGAAGCAAGCTGAGACAGAAAAAAGAGAGAGAATCCTGAACGCACAGTCTGCAGCATCCTAATGAGTCTCTCTGACCTTGACTGAGCAGCAGAGAGATGAGAAAGACACAAAAAGATGGAGGGAGGAGAGGATGGATGGAGTGACTGGATAGATAGATGACATATTGAGGAGATTGAAGGGGGGAGAGGTTGGAATCGAAAGAGAAGAGATGATAGATAGTCGGATGGAGGGACAGTGGTGAAATTGAACATGAAGCAGGCATGTGTGTTCGTGTGTGTTTGTGTGTGTGTGTGTGTGTGTGTGTACCTGTTGGTCCAGTGTGTTTGAGGGGCCTGGTCCTTGTTGGGGGCCGGCAGGGCGGGATTGTGTTGGTGTGAGTGAGACAGTGTGTGTGAGTGCGTGTTGGCGGGCGGGTTGGAGGAGCCGGAGGAGCCCTGTGAGGGAGAATAGTCGGAGTAGGTGGCTGAGGAGCCGCTGTGGTTCAGACAGTGAAGCTTATCCACCTCCTCATCTGTAGACTCTGGACAGACGGACGCAGATAGACAGTAGAGAGACAGAGCTCTCTGTTCAGTGAAAATGTCACATCCTCTTCTTTCTAAAGTGTCTTTGTCATGTCTAACAAAAAAAACACCCTGTACTTTATCCCCCTGGATTTGATTTCTTTCTGCATATCTTTCTATATCACAATAACACATAGCTCGTATTGGTAGTGATCTAAGGATACGTTCAGCTGACTTCACACACACTTTGATGGCCATATTTAAAACGATGGTGACAGTCGGTTCTGTTTGATGTCTGAAAGAATGAACACACATAACTAATTTCTGTTTTAATGAGACCCTATAATCCAATCAGAGATACTCAATGTCTAAATAATTATATGTTTATGATATATGTTTGATTAAGTTTGATTTCTGCCCAAAACAAGTATCAGCTTAAGCAGCGGTTTGTGGCCGGGCACATGAACCTTCATGGAAACACAGCCCAATAGGATTTTATCCCGATTGTTTTAACAAAATGAGATTCAAGACAAATTATGACAGAACAAGATTCCTACATTTCTCAGACAAAAATGTACTCAACATATTTTCTTTTATATTTTCTTTATCAAATTATAGAATACTTTTTTTTTTTATTTCTGTCAGTATAAACTGCGAAACAATGCACTTTTCTCTGTAAAAGTGAAACTGATGTCTTTGATACAGCTACTGACGTGAGGGTCGTAGGACGTCATACAAGCAAAGTAGATAAAGAAAGGTAGTTTAGAAAGTGTAAAACGATTCATTTTTCATCTCATCAATTTGAGACTTTGCAAACTTGTGCCTCGCAATATATCTTCACATCTCCAAATTAAACACAAAGGTGCTACATGTGCTAGTTACAGGCTCCCAAATAAGAACATTTGTGATTTCCTCTGTTTTATGTAATTTGAAATTGAATATCATCTTCACCTTTAAATATGGGAAATTGTGATGGGCATTTTTCACTATTAGTTGGTAAATCAAAGATAAATAAATAATTCAAATAATTCTTTCTTGCAGCTCCAGATGTGTTTTTGTGTAGGTTGGAAGTCGAGGGGGAAAAAGGAAAGTGAAGAAATGATCCTCACATGGAAACCAACAGAGCCTAAAAACCCAGCTCACTGTTTGGATATTGAAACTAAACTGCAAACTATTTTGTCAAAGCTTAAAGCTAATGAGAGCTTCAACAAAATCAGGAAGTGTATCCAGAATTATGTTTGGGTTGAATTTCATTGAAGCCTGTATACTGTATTAATGAGAGGTGGAAGAATCACATCTCTTTCGGAGTCTTATCATCTGTCCCTTAACCCAGATTCCTTTAGTGCTCTCATTATATGTTTGGACAATATTGAGTCCACTGCACTGACACAAGAGATGGCCTGGTTATAAAAGATAGGTTTAACAGTTTCTAAAAATCTTTATTCAACCATACTAGTCCCACTGAAATCAAGAACCTCTTTTGGAAGAGAGGCCTGGATCAAAACAGACACAACAGTTGCTGAGAGGCATAAAGGAGGAGATCAATTCATCAATTACCAAACCAGCAGGGTCATGAGTCAAACATACAAATATATTGATAAAACAAACTTATTAACTTAAATGATCCTTAGTTAAGAATTTACATTCACAAGGACAGACAAGCAGTTTGAGTTCCCTGACACAGGAGAAGATTACATGATGGAGCTTTGAATTAGACAGAGTTTGTCACAGAGAACAGATAATATACTTTATAGTAATAGTATTGTATACACTATTATTTAGAATTTTTGATAGGGCAGTAAAAGTAGCTTTGGGTTCATTAGTAAAACTTCCTTGCCTTTAGTTTACCAATGATGAAACTGAGGCCTTTGAGGCAAAATCAGTAAAAAAAAGAGTCAAAGCTAAAAGCTTAACACTTAAGACTGGAATCTAGATTCACTGGAGAGGTTTATGGTATTCCCTCCCTCTCTCTGTTATGTGCTGAAATTAATCCGCTTACCACCATGACTAATTAGAGGACACTATTACAACGTGCCCCAGAGCGCTTTACAATAGACCACATTAAATTACTGCATGAACCGTATGTGTGCACCCGTGTGTCTACATGTATGAGGCTCTTTGTGTCTATGTTTGTCTCTATGTTGCTGTACATACAGAATTACAGAGTTACATTACCTTTCTTGTCCTTCCCCAGCAGCACCACCTTTGGTTTGTACATCGGTGGCTCCACCAGGGTGGGCCTCATGTCCGAGATACGGATGTCGTTGGGAGAGCCGCCCATCGAGTCCTGCGGAAAGATAAAACCCACAGGTTCATATCAGGTGGCATACAGTACAGTAAGACAGAAAAACATCACCATGGCAGAGTCCGTAGAAGGAGACCCGGTTCCTCTATAGAAAAAAACAACTATAAAATAAGCTTATGAGACTTCCTTAACTAACCTATGACCAAGCTCTGATGTAGAACATTTCGTCTACATTGTCCTTAAAGGGTAACGTCGTTATTTTCAACCTGGGCGCTATTTTCTCATTTTTTTGTGTCAAAGTGACTAATGGGGACAACAAGTTTTGAGCTCGGTCCAGTATTTAGGGAGAGCACTGCAGCCGGCAGCCGTGAAGCACCAGCTCCAGATTTAAAAATACAGACTTTACCCTTCAAGTATAACCCTAATAATGGTAATGATCACAAGAAACAAAACATATTCATCTGAATGAATATGATGATTGTACGATGTGAATGAAAGTGCATTACAACACGCAAAAAAACATCAAATTCACACAATTCTATTTGAATATACTGTGCTTATGGGACACTATGTGACAACCTCAGAGCTCTCTGTCAGGTCCTCTTTGTCCTTCCTCTTGGGAATGTCGATGCCAGAGTTATGCATTGATCCCTGATCCATTAGCTGAGTCTGAGAGAAGTCCTGCATCTCTCTGTCTGTCACCTGGCAAACACACACACACACATACACACACACAGATGATTTGTGCTGCCTGTCTCACACCTTTATGACCACAGATCTCAATCCTACAGAGACTGTTGCATTTGGTGACAACTCACTATGGCTAATGCTTATGAATGTACATCCACTTCACTTCTGTTTGACCACTGCGGTTGTTCCCAGGACCTTGATTTACAGTGCGTATGTGCTGTGTGGTGATTCTGAATACATTGGTGTGTGAGTGTGTGCATGTGTGTGGCTGGGAGTGTGCGTTTCCTACCTCTTTGGGAGGCAGGGGCCACGGTGGTTCGTACTGTTCTTTGCTGAGGTGTGTGTGTTCCATGTTGGTTCCTGCCGAGGTGGCAGTGCCTGTGCTCAGCTGATGCTGGTGCTGGTGCTGGTGTTGATGCTGGTGCTGGTGCTGGAGCCCGTGTCCGGCGTGTACGCTTTTACCCACAAGGCTTTGCACTGACTTGACCATGTTCTTAAGGTCCTCAGGGTAAGGTGTTGGGTAGCGCTTTAGGTTTATCTCCACCTGAACACAAAAAAATGGAAATGGGTTGAGTGTGTACATGCAAATAAAGGACACACACACAGTGAGTGAGCAGGAATGCTACCAGGTTACGATTAATAGGATACAACGGTATCGATATTTGCCTTATTGACTGACATCGGCCTATCAGCAAATAAGATGGCATTCACCGATATCAGTGGCCGATGTTTATCTGTTGTGTCACATCAGTTTTATGCTAGCTAAATCTTAAGTTGATTATTTCCAACTTGGATTTTGGAGAAACGTAAATGCCGATGTGACCCATTAAACAGTACAGACAGAATTTCCCAATTGGTGCATCACTAAAGAAAAAGTGTGTCTGCTTACATGAAACTTCAGAACATCTCAAACAAGACATCATAAATTTCGTTAAAATATGTCTTTCATTCATTTCTTGTTGATTGTTTAGTTGTTGTCTCATGCTAGTTTCTTGCCAATAATAATTTGACTGTTGTCATGGTGGTACTGACTGTTCAGTATTGTTTCAGACACTCCAAACAACCACTGAAATAAGAGGAGAAATATAAAAGCAATATAATATATTTTGAACTGTAAATGCACTTTCGAAGGTTTAATTTGATGACCTCGAGGTTACTCACCACAAAAATATTAAAATCTCAAAACTTCATCTCAGTGAAACATCTCAGATTTCAGTGGCTGAAAGATTAATGAGATATTCAGAACACATTTGTATTTCTATCAGGGATAAAGATGCAAAAAGTTGCCGATATGTAGATATATAGTTCTATAAATTAATACTCCTTTGCACTCTTTTCTCGTACCTTTAACCTTTTCTTCAATAAGACATATTTTGTCAGTACATTCGCTCACAGTTTGTACGGATGATTAAACCGAGAAAATGTCATGCAGACAGATAGACAGACGGACAGACAGACAGGCAGGCAGACAGACAGAAACAGAGAGAGAAAGAGCTGACCTTGACCTTCCCAGAGTTGTCTTCCTCTTCTTTCTTATCCTCAAAGTCAAAGGCCACAGTCATCCTCTGCTGTCTCTGCTCCTCCCACAGAGTAGGATTAAAGCTGTCACTGTCCGACTGGTAATCTGTACACACACACACACACACACACACACACACACACACACACACACACACACACACACACACACACACACACACAAGGGTGGGGTTAGAAGAGCTGCCATTATACAGTAGGGCTGTATGTACGGTGTCAGACACACTTAAAACATTCTGTGGCTTTTTTTAAATGTCTTTGAACAACGTCTACACATTATATGACACAAACACACACACACACACACACACACACACACACACACACAAAGTTTGTACCCTCGTCATGTCGCGGTTGCTGAGGAAACATGTAGTTGGTCAAAACCTTCTGTTTGGTTTCAGGGTGGGCTTCTGTCTGCAGTGGGATCAGAGCCTTGGACTGCAAACACAGACACACACACACACACACAGTTTATATTAGTATTCTTGTGGGGACGTTCACTGATCACATTTATTCCTTGTTTCCTAATCTAAACCTCCTATCTCTAATTGTGATGCACAAAAAGCTATGCTGCTCCCTGATTGGTTATTAGAATATCTGATTGGCTACAGGACTCTTCACTTTATTCAGAGGTCGATCTGGAACGAAACCGGCTGACTGACAGGTGTGAAACACCTAACCACAGAATTTATGTAAATCACTTGTAAAGAATTTGCAAATCAATTTTGCCAATAATAAAACCGAATTTCAAACAGTGGAGACACTGTGTCGCATTTTATATTTGTAATACAAATTGAATTTTGCTATCTGTTATCAGTGAGTCAAATGAATTGTTAAATGTCTCTTTAATTTGCATGTTCATCTCGTAACAAAAAACACTGATTAATATCTATTAAAATGGTAATGTGATGGAATTATAAATTATAATAACACAGAAAGTTAAAATGAATTAATTTAACTGCATTTTTACCTTCTGTTTTGGTATATAAATTAAAGATAATAACATAAAGCCTCTGCGCTGTATGGAAATGTAATGTCAATTTTGATGCCATTTGAATCTTCGAGCTGTCTAAGTGCACATGGCGTGACTGAATTTGGGTTTAAATTTTGTTGGACAATATGCAAACATAAGTGCCAATTTTAAATGTAAATGTAAGACTGAACTGCGGTTTAATAAATTGCATTTGAATTTTAAATTAGCTTTCTTCTTTAGCACTTCAGTAAAGGATCCAACAACTTCAAATAAACTTTGATTAAACTTTAAACTCCACTTCAAATGTCATGAAGAATATTTTTGTATTGCTGAAAAAAAATAAAAATAAGATGTGAGCATGGACGGTATAATAACTCTACATACTTCATTTACACCACTGTATCAGACAGTGGTTTCAGATTGTTGTTAGCCTCGGCACTGTTACTGAGTATATTTATAGGCATTTATAGGCAAGAATTATCGCATAAAAAGATAATTAACTAATTATTAGGTACCAAAACCTAAATTTGCTCTGTTTACACAAATAACAGCCGGTCCCAAATAAACACAGAGGGAAGGAGGACAACAAAATCACCGATATACTACGTGTAATGGCAGGTACAGTTAATTCAGTAGTATTGTGTGCACACCATTATTTCCATCAGTACAACGACAGAGTCATGCCATACTTAGTAAGTAAAATAAGTAAAACTCAACACTTCCTAACGGATGTTTCACAATAAAAGTCTTCCAGGAAAAATAAGGGAATAATACCACTTGCTTTTGGGTTTTAAATATGAAACAGAAGGAGGAAGCATTGAGTTTGCATTAAGAGCAAACAGCATTTATGGCAAATTAACATTAACAAAACAGAGAGACTAATATGATACAAAACACTGACAAACAGGAGAACTTAGAAATGAAAACCTTCATTTACAAATAGCCTGTCTCTAGGCAAGGCCTGATATCTGATTAATATGTATATAAAGTAGTGTTTGTGCTGCCGGTACAGTCTCACAGGGAGAGAGTGTGGGAGGACAGAGATACCTGATTGTCAGAAAGCCAGAGAGCTGCCAGGTCCTTCAGCTTTGTAAAGGTAAACGGTAGATTCTTTAACCTGAGAGAGACACACAGAGGGAGGGAGGGAGGGAGGGAGGGGTGAGAAAGAAAAGAGAGATGTTCCCTCTGCCCACGCACTGTACAGCCTGCAGAGCGCGTAACCATGGCAACACACTCACCCATTCCCATGGCAACTGCAGGCCGTGAGAGCAGCTACAGAAGCAAAGCGGCCATTGAGAAAGTGTTGCCTGCGTTTGTGTGTGTGTGTGTGTGTGTGTGTGTGTGTGTGTGTGTACTTATTGTCACTACTGAGTCACAGTGTCATCACCTGCCTGTATGTGTGTGTGTGTGTGTGTGTACCTGTTGTCACTGAGGTTAAGGACTCGTAGTTTGGTCATCTGTCCGATCTCATCAGGAAGAAACTCCAGTTTGTTGGACCGAAGTGACATTACCGTCACGTTCTTACAGTTACCGATCTGTAACACACACACACACACACACACACACACACACACACACACACACACACACACACACACACACACATGCATAAACCATCAGATCACATCTGGTACTGAAAAAAGATCTGCTGCATGAAGGACACCCATAAACAAGCTACATTACAGTGCTATGTATGATATATATATATAATTGATTTATGGTTAAGTCTGTGAATGTCATCACATCACTGTTTCTCAGAGCTCAAGGTGACACCTTTAAGTGCTTATGTTGTCTGACTAACAATAGAAATCCCAAAGAGATTCTATTTCCTGTCATCAAAAGCAAAGAAAAACAGCACATCTTCATCATTTTAAAGCTGACAGCAGTAAATTGATGGTGTTTTCTGCTTAAAAAATTACTTAAACAATTAAGTGATTATCAAAATAGTTGCTGATTAATTTCCATCAATCATATAGTTCTACAAATTAGCAAGTCAGCACTGCAGTAATTATATGTAAGTGTTCATCGTACCTCCCGGGGCAGCTCTGAGAGGAAGTTCTCATCAGCAGCGAAGGTCCTCAGGCTGTGCAGGTAGCCGATAGTGGGAGGCAACGACTCTAACTCATTACAACTACAGTCCAACTCCTCCAACAGAGACAGACTGGGTGAGAGGGAGAGAGGCAGAACGGAAGGGACGCAGAGAAAATGACAGAGAAAGAAAGGAAATTATTCTGCAGGCTGCAACATCTCTGCTGCAACCTTAGATTACTTAGACACGGGTTTTAAAAGGATAAGGGTGGTGCTACTCTTTAGTTTTCCTGTTGTCAACAAATCCTGTGGAAAGACTTAACCAAGAATGAATTTATCCAACTACACTACCTACGATACAACTTATTCACTTGTGTGACAGAGCTCCATAACTGTCCACAAAGTATTAAAAACACATCCGTGAGCCACACGTTGCACTGGTTGACATGTTCCTTCATTATCATCAACAAACACAATTTATTCTCCACTCGATCCCACACACACCTGCCTGCTGTTAGAAAATACTGGAGCTGAAAATAGTCCAAACAAATGCACTATTTCCTCCTGTTTCAGTGTGCTTGATAAAACAACTACAGATCCCTGTTGTTTAAGGACATTACTGAGCCTTTTTTAACTAAATAAAACTATTAACATCTCGAGTTGGCAAGGGATGTGGCAAAGTATTAAGAGAAGGATTGAAACGTTGTTGGTTTTGGTCTTTTCCTGGGATTTGCTGACAATAAGAAAAATAGAGAATGACACCAGCCTTATCCTGTAACATGTTACGATAAGAAGGGAAATTTGTCCTTATAGCAACAACTTAGAAGGAGAGAGTGTTGAGAGAAGGAAAAGATCATCACATTGAAGAATCATCCAATTATTCCACCAGCCCCCGTCAATAAATTAAGACTCAACCAACCAATCGGTGTTCGTCTGGAGTTACCTGCGTTAATTTGGTCTCATTTGCTGACCACCCATCCTCTCTTTCCCACTTTATCTCCTTTGGTGTCTGAAATTCTTCAACCTGGATCTCAACTTCTCCACTCAACCAAGAGTCACAGTAACATCCATGGCAGGCCCTCTACAGTACACCCTGACCCCCTCCCCCTTGACTGCCACCATTGGCCTAGCAGCACGCTAACAGCAGGCTAATGCTAATGAGACAACAATTTTACATTAATGTACTGTCACTGTTAACACTGCATTAGTCTGCTATTATTATTCCCAATGGACCGTGACCATCTGGGCCACCATACGGTCTGACAGGAGAGAGGAGAGGAGAGGAGTTTCATATTAAATATTAAGATTTAAGCTTGGTTTATTATTTACTTCTCAGTGTTGTTTGTGTAAGAAAGTGAAAAATGTAGCTTACTGCTCCCACAAAAAAGATATACAGCTTGAGTTGAATGTGTCAAATATGACTTTTTAATAGCACTCCTAAGATTATTTGGCTGCCATCTGCCAACCTGCTCCATAATCCTACGCTCAATGCCAGGTGCTGCAAGGAAACACAGTCGCTCGGTGGTTTAAGACACACAAGTTTCAAATCTCCTTTGTGTGTGGAGCCATCATGTCTTTGTGTTGGTCCTCACCAGGTGCTAAGTTTACTCAGCAAGAAACTTAAACCCTGCGTGCACACTCAGCAGCTAAATGAGCAAAAAGGCAGTTTTACATCAGTGCAAACTCAGAGACAGCAGTCGGGGACTAGCAGGCTACATATCTCTGCTGCAAAAAAACAGCTTTAAGTTCAACAGTGATAACTGACACACTGACTGACATGTACTGTACAGACGGTGGGAGAACCTTCTCACATTGCAGTCCCCAAACCCCTTTACATAGCTGTAATATTGCAATGGCCTTAAAAGCTTAAGGGCTGACAGCAAAACATAAGACTTTCCTTACGCTTTAGATGAAAGTAACTGCAATAGAAAACTAGCATTGCTTATTGATTTAAATTGAATCCACTACATGCTGTACAACAATACAGTACAGTAAATAAATCTACTGATTCAGCTCAGCGTATATATGCAGTATATATCTCACTGTACTAATGCAGCTAGAGAGAAATACAGTGTAGTACTGGTTGGTACAGACATAAATTCTTCAGATACATACACCTATTTGTTTAGACTCGAACTACGTACACTTGTCCAGTAATGTAAAAGAATTGTCCAATAAAGAAACAGAGGAGCAGAAATATGATCACATTCATCATTAGTAAACAACTTAAAAACTAAGAGGGGTAAGAAAAGGATCTTTTAAGGTGTTTTTGGTTCAATCAGAGGGGAAGCAATGGATCTACAGCACTACTTATTGAGGCTAAAACCTGGGATTTGTTCAGGAAGACACAATGTTTTCAGAGCGTTCAGATACAATCGCAAGAGGTTGACATTTAATTCAATTACGTGTCAATGAATGTTAAATAGCACTCAGTTCAGTGTTTGAAAAATGTAATCCATCACAGATTAGCTGATTCACACTATAATGAGGGGATGAGCCAAGTTACTACTCGACTGTTTCAAAAAGGAACAGAATCAATTTATTCAAACTCACTGATTTAATTCAATATTTCTGTTAGTGTAGGCCTCTATCTTACGATCTAATCTATCTGGAGTCAAACAGACAAGTTGTTCTTATTTGCAGTTTGTAATGTGAACAAAATCCTGCCTGAAAGCAATCTCTAAAGTATACAGAGATGAAATGACAGTGACATTACTTCAGAATTCAGAATGTGTTTCCTTTCAGAAATGTTTCTGCTTAATTCAACAAACGTTCATCAATTTTTCAAAAGCAACTAATCTGATTTCTGCGATTGAATTTGGACTGTGATGGATTATAATAAGAATTATTGTAATCAAATTGACTGTAATCATTTTACATGCAATCATTTCCGTCCCAGCCGTGTAGATTAGAAGAATTGCTATAGCACATTTTCAATTAAGAAGGTACATTATATTCAAATATTAAGTCCAAATAATGAAAAAAGTTTGGGAGGCAAATGTGAAGAAAAAGTAAAATTATCACACAATGCCTTGAAACTGAATTAAAGTTTATGTTTGCATGTAATTTGCATGAATCAAGATGTGTCCCACAGCCTCACGTACTCGTGAGCTTGGGCGTGTTTGCATCGGTAACGCAGTTGAACATCTGTCTGTCTCTGAACGCACCCCTGGATCCAGTAGGCTAATGTTACTCACCCTTGCTTGGGCTTCGCACTAACGCCACAGCAACGCAGCAAACACAACACACAGAACCCCCCAATCATCAGCCAGCATAACAACACATCAACTAACAGTAATAAACAAGGAAAACAACAACCCACCAAAGATAAACCTGCTGAGAAAATCTGACAAAATACTGTTGAAGTTCAAAATAAAGGTCTACATCGCTTTATCATTCGAGTGTGTGAGCGTGTGTGTGTGTGTGTGTGTGCGTGTGTGCAGGGTCCTTACCTCCCGATAGTGTTAGGCAGTGAGGTCAGCTGGTTGTCATCTACCTTCAATGTTGTCAGTTTCTTCAACATTCCTACGCAATATGCAAACACACACACACACACACACACACAACACACACACACACACACACACACACACACACACACACACACACACACACACACACACACACACACAGGCATGGACACACAAACATCCAAAGTTGTTTGCTCTTCAAATAAATATACACTCAGCTCTGAAGTGCAGTTTAAAAAAAAAAAAAAACAATTCACTGACAAAAGTGGATTTAAAGTATAGAGTTGGCGATATTCTTATTGTGAAAACATCCCGTGAAGGGTCAGAGACTGCTGAGAGACGGATTAATGCATAGTTGTTTTTTGTCTTTTCATTGGATTATTGCCGGTAGGAGAAATATAGAAATATAGAATAACACCAGCCTTATGCTTATTCACACTTTTTAGTTATCTGTGCTCCGCCACTCTCTAACACAGCTGCCGTAGAACCGATCTCACCTGGGATATGCCCAGTACAACGACAGTCCTCTGCTGCTGCCCACTGCAAGGCCCCACCAGTGTGGGGAAAGTTCAGTGTCTTTGTGTGTGCATGTATGTATGTGTTTGTGTGTGTACCTATAGTGTCAGGGAGGTGCTGTAGCATGTTGGAGGACAGCAGCAGGTCCTCTAAGGCCTCGCAGCCTGAAATATCTGTGTCCAACGTCTCAATACGATTCTTAGCTAAGTCCATGTACCGCAACTGACGAAGTTTTCCTATGGACTGCAGCGGGGGAGGGTAAGGAGAGAAAGAGGAACAACTGAATGACAGAGATCAGCAAAAATCCGAAAGAAAGTGTAATTTAAATATCTCAAAATAGCTTTTTTTTTTAATCCCCCCACTGTCGTTGTTCTTACCCCTGGTATAGACTGTAGAGAGTTGTTATCCAGCCACAGTTCTCTTAGGTTGTGGATCTGTTCCAACACCTCCGGCTGACATGCAAACAGAGGAAATCCATATCAGCATATACCGACGGCATATAGATCAGCTCATAAATGTAGCTATTTATATGAAAACAACTGAATTATTAACATCAAAGGAAACCATCTCAGCACTTATGTTGTGAGCATGTACCGATCCAAAAAATAACTTGAGTGCATCTTCAGACCAACTCTTTGGCATAAATAAAAAAGAATGAAAAAAAAAAAAATGTTGGCAGAGTGGGTGAGGCTGGCAATCTCTCCCTCCATGCTTTCTCTCTCTTGGCAGGAAGCAGACCATATAGCCAACCTACTCCTGTCATAGTCGACTTCCTGTCTAACCCCCCCCCCAAGTTAGCCTCCGTCCAGCCCTCTCTTCCTCAGTCATGTCACTGTGTCCCATTTCAGTGTCCAACTAAAGGATAGTAGGCTGATCTTGCTCCTGCCTAAAAGAGATAGCCCACAGAGGATTCACCATATGCCGCATCAGGTTTTGAAATGTGAACTTTGAAGGCGGCGGCGGGCCCCAAAACAGGACACAGCATCTGTGTTTCTGCCTTCTTCTCTCCCTTCACCTTTGTCTCTTCACAAACAAATATAGTCCAACTACATACTGTAAGACATTCATATTTCAGCTTCCTGTGATCACAAAGAATAATCTTCTATGTTAAACATATAAAGTGTAGATTTAAACACTAAAATTAACATGGCAGCAATCACTCTCACCACTTCAGAGAATTCATTGCTACCCAGATCCAACCTCTCCAACTGTGTCAGTCTGTGGATGGACCTGACAGGACAGAATACATTGATTACTACTACATTATGACATAATGTACGTTTCATATTTTCATATACTGACTTGGCCAAGATAAACGTTGGCATTTAATAATTATATTACATGTATTTATGTTTTTTTTTAAGTTTGATCTGCAAGTGATAACAGACCTTTTTCACAGCAGCCATTTTGACATGAAAAAGTAACATAAACACAGGTATTACCAATGATACGAATTAAGGTTCTGTTCTATTTAGTGTTAGTTTAGTTTCCAGTGAGCCGACATGCACAACAGCAGCAGTAATGAGTATCATTAGTAACACCTGTGTTTACCCAACTATTACATGTTAAAATGGCTGCTGTGAAAAAAGCCTATAGTACTCTTATTTCTGTGCTCATTGGGTCCAGCAGTCTGCTGTTTATTCTCGATCTGCTTTGCTTTAATTTAAATGTATCACGGATAATGTGGCAGTGGTTAATTTGCCATTGAGGAAGCATGCAGAATCCATAATTAGATACATTTAGAGAGAATAACAGAACAGCTTTTACATTCAAGCCAACTGCTGTAAGCACACGTTTACTGTAGCATGTAGTGCTTAAAATGGGTCAAGTTTGGCTTTGGGACACAAAACACTAAAGCTAAGGATAAAGTATCAGTGACAGCATAAAGAGCAATGTCTGCTCTGCTATCTGCACAAACAGATTCTTTATAAAGTGTTCATATACAATCTTTTTTCACTGAGTTGTGGCAGGCAATTATCTCATCCCACCCATTGTCCTTGCATGAGAGAGGAGTTTTTAGGATGTTGGCCTGTCGGCTCTAATCATTACGCTAGGGCAAGAAAAACAAAACCTTAGCAAATGTGCTTCAGTTTCGTGCGGAGGGATGCTTATTAAAGTTACATCCTTCCTTTTTCTTTCTTTTTCTATGTTTCATTTACATTTTGAACAAATAATACTGTTCTTTTTTACTCAAGTTAGCTAGTTGAGAAGAAATGGTGTGATTCCCTTGCACCTTTTGAAAATCTTAGGAGAAAACCAAGTGTTCACAGCTTTACTTTGGATTTTAATCAAAATGCCTCCTACATGTTCGTTCGCTTCAACAACCAGCGATCACTTTAACCATCTTCAAATTTGAAGAAACCAAATAGTAGTAATTTCAGCAGTAGTATTATTGGCATTAATATTTTTGCTTTTTCACTATCACTTGTAATTTAAATTACACTGTTACTACACAACTTTGAAGGTTATCTCTGTTAGATACAGCTGTCATAGTGGCTTCATCTGTGGCCATAGTGAGGCTATGAATACAGGGATAAATTCAGCTACATAACGTTAAACAGGAAACATTTAAAGCCAACACATTGCTGTTATAACAGGCTTCATCAGTATGCAAGAACACCTGCCAGGGGTAAATATAGTTTTAATCTGGACACCTGGGAAAGCATGCATACACTCGGTGATATCATGGAGCATCTGTGTGTGTGCACAGTTGCACCTAGTGATGTGTAAAAAATGTAATTTTGCGTGTTCCTTTTCTCTTCTATCTATTTCACACACACATATGGCAATTTGTCTTACTTTGGCATTGTTTTCAGGTGGTTCTCTCTCAGCTCCAGGATCCGTAGTTTGGAGAGTCTTAAAGACAGAAGGCACATAAACCAAAACTTGATTTACTGTTTAAATTGTTACAAAAAATGCAGAAAAATGCCGGCCCCATTTGTCCGTATTTAAACTGCAGAACTAGAGTCAAACTTATTTCCAAAATAAGTAATAATAATGATTCATAATAACTGACCGGTAATGTTTGATGACGCCTCATCATTACAGATGATCACCACCAACATTCAAATGTTTCAATTTAGAGGAATTTGTCACTAATGAGTTTCCACATTCATCATGAACTGATCGGAATCAGCCGCCCTCACTCACAGTAACACAATTTGCAAACCGGCAGTAGTTAGAAATGGATACAATCAGCAGGAATAAATGAAAAATACACTACCATGACCTTTAATAAAATACTGAAAAAGTACACACAGGAATGACACAGAGGAATTTATGTATATTTTTTGTGAGATTAAAACATGCCCCAAATATAAAAGATGTCCCAAAGATAAAAGTCCACCAAAGTCTAAAGCCTCAGGCTTATTGAGCATGCTCAGCTTCTTTGAATATTTAAAAACAATTGAATTATGTGCAATACATATAAAGGCTGATGAACCTGGATGTAGCCATTCTTTTCATATGGATTCATTACAATCGTTACTAGTCACATTGAATTACAGTCTGTGGTGCCTGAAGTATGTAAAAACATCCCATCCAACACAGTCACACACCTGCACACACTAACAACATGCATTACTTTACCTGCCAAAGTTAGCTGGCAGATACTCCAAGAAGGCATCGTTTAAGAAGAGCTGGGTCAGATTCAGGAGCTGTGTAAAACCATCTGGGAGTCTGGAAGAGAGAGAAAGAAACAAAGAAAGAAAATAAGAACATATGCAAAAGAAGAATAAGATAGATAGAAAAAGAAAGTGTGTCTTTGAAGGGCCTCAATGGATTAAAACACGGACAACGTTCCCATAACAACTCCGTAGAAACAGCTAACTGCTGCCTGCAGATGACTCATCTCCCGCATACACGTACACACACACACACACACACACACAAAGTAAAATAAGCATCTGTCTGCAGTATACTGTGTGGTTGAGTCCAGTTGTGCTTCATGGACATTACACCGCCGACAGGAAAACAGCAATTACTAGAATAACACCTGATGCTCCAGTAGCTTCATATCAGAATGGTAAATAACACCAGCAATTTACTGCAGGAATTCCTATTGTCTACCTATACCGTAGTGGAGCCAATAGGATATATACGGTTGTATGTTAGTATGGAGTCTGTGGAGCAATAAACACATGGATTGGAATACGTGAAAGCAGAAAACAAACAAGAACAGCGTGGATCTCTTGATGTTGGGCTATGAAAGAAAAATCTACCCGAAAAGCTAAAAACATGGCAAATGCATCGAACAATCCATTACATCTTGAACTGAATCCAGATCCACTCAAACTGGAGGATAAAATTGATGCTATCAACAGAACATGCAAATCTCTGGGACGCAGTGTATTTTATTTTAAACTTCCAACAGAAAATGGTTCTCAGTGAAAACAATACCATAAACGAGCCAATTTGAAAGTGTTTGAGAGATGTTCATTGTTTGGATGATAGAGTCATTGTTTTCCCTGAGGTTGTTATCCAGAAGCTGTATGCTCAGATAAATTAGCCCGACATTTTTCAGGTTTTTGTTGGTGCAGCTGTGTCGAACTCGCAAAGCAAACCTCTGTGCTTTAGATACACATTAATATTTGCTGCCAACTTCTCTTACGAGAGAGATTTTTTCAGGAAATGTTCAACTTCAACAGTCACGATATGAGTGAGAGGTGTTGCTACAGTGTGTGTGTCAGTGTCTTACTTGGTGATAGGGTTGACACTGGCTTCCACCACAGACAGGCCTTTACAGCATTTTATATTGTCTGGAAACTCCTGGATACCTGTAGGAGGGAGACACAGAGAGGGAAAAGGAAATGTGGTGGCATGCGTTAGTTTCTTATTTCAACTTTTCGTTGAGTAAATTCCTATAAAGACAGGGAATTATTATCTACTGACAGTTTGGCAAGTGTTTAGACAGCATCACATTTTGGTTAAATACTTTGTGAAATTATTGTGATTACGTTTTTCTTTATTCTCAGCTATTTGAGATCTGCAGGAAAACTCACAAGTGCCTTTGTTTCCTTATCTGCTCCATATACTGTATCTGGATAGATGGTAATTCAAACTGTAGCTGAGAAGGCCGGTAAGTTTGCAGTAGTTTCAGTTTTGTTAAGGTTTGTTTTAAAGCACAATTTTTTTTTTTACCGTTTTTACTGATGTCCAGCTCTTTGAGGTTAACCAAGCTGGCGATGGTGGTGGGCAGGTTGGACAGGTCGTTATCGGGCATGCTCAGCTTCTTCAAGGCCTGGCAGTTGAAGAGTTGCTATGGAAACACAGAGGGAAAAACAATGAAATATTATAGTCTGTTGGCAAAATCTCACAGACCTTTAGCAGTGAGGTACAAAAGGACAGAGCACGAGTAAGTCAGCTGGAGGCATGCACCACTTAATGTTGTGGAAAAGCAGTGCCATTTTAGAGGCATTTTTCTCTGAATAATGCAGAATTAATCTTCTACATACGGTGGCCCTTAGGGAAAAAACATACGAGAGTGAGAGCAAAAACATTCAGAGAAAAGTGCCCTTAAATAGGAAAGTACCGCAAATGGCAAAACATATAAAAGAGTGAAAGCATATGCATAAAGAGGAAAGTGCTTAGAATACAGAAATGCTATACTGTGTAAATACAAAAACACTCTCAACACACAAAACAACGGACATGAAGGGAAATGCTGAAAATGGCATGATGGACTAGTTTTTAAGTTAACTTTTAACTCAGTTAAGACAGTGTTTTCTTTAGAGACATGATAAAAATGAATAACTCTTCAATAGATAACCTCACTCTTGTCAGCCTCCTGCCGCTGCCTCTTGGCCAGGTCATTGTTAATGAGAATTGGTTCTCGATAGACTTACGGTTAAATGAAGGTAAAATAAAGGGACAGGGACAGAATTTGGTTCATGTTTGATGCGTTCTGAGCGGGTGACCTCAATTAAAATACACATCATTATAGGTAGTATTGCATCCCCACAGGATAAATGCTGAGGATTACTTGCCTACCAGTCGACCTGAATCCATTTGGATAAATGGCAAAACACATTTTCAGCTTTAAAAGAAGTTCAATGGATCATCCAGGAAACTGTTTTTTCTTTTTCCACGTTTCCTAACCTCACCTTCTAGTTCATATTAAAGGTGGTGTGAGTCATTCTGGAGAAATATAGTTGTTGAGTCTCATTCCCAGGTTTGGCCTTGGGTTACCAAAGCGTCGGCATCTGAGGACCTGGGAGCACGAACATTTTCTGTTTTGTGGCCAGTTTGTTTGTTTCCCATTTACCATAACCCCAAAGCGTTGGTATTTGATGACTTGGGAATGATACTCAAGAATCAACTATCTTTCTTCAAAATGACTCATCCCACCTTTAAGTATGAAGTCACTTAAGAGCTGACAATTGAAAATGAAATCAATTACTTCCACAACCATTTGTAAATTGTAAGTTGCACATCAGCCAGTGTCATCATGTGGCACGTTAATGTGCCAATGTCCCAGATGTCTTGCTTTTTGCTGCTGCCTCTTGTCCAGGTCGTCATTGTAAACAAGAATTGGTTCTCAGTTGACTTATGTGGTTAAATGAAGGTAAAAATCCACTGAATGTGAACCATGCTTCACACACAACATTATCTTATGTGAAATCTCTAAAACGTAATTCTCTCCCAAGCATAAGCTCACTCACATTCATTCAGACATTTTAGAGTTTTACCTAACTTGCACAATGAAAAGGAACCCGGGCATACATTGCAGGAGCACAGAGGACCAAAGAGCTAGATAGAGCAAAACACTGAAAGGGCTGCTGTGTGCCCATGGGTCAGAGCAGGCCACAACACTTTAAGACACAATCACTTACTCACACACACTTAAGGAGCTCTCCAACTCACTTACATAAAGGCCAATCACTCTGGCAGCCTCAATAGCTCTTATACAATCTTGGCACACACACAAATACACGCTGTCAGGGCTGAGCAGATTTTTTTTTTTTGTCAGTTGAATGCAAGTTTGACCTGCCACTTACACAGCCCTATTAGAGTGTCTCCATTCATGGAGGTTATATTTAGAAATCCAATTCAACATTTGTGTCATTTAAACCAGGACAGGATATCAATAAAATGAGACAGCCCTCTTATAAACAGCACCTGGAATTCTCCTTGAAATACTGGAAGGGTATTTTGCCTCATCACTGCCCACATGGGGGTTTTCTAAAAGTCCCGGATGCCACCAGGTGGCCGCGACGTGGCCAGGTATTAACCTTCTCCTCTCATACCATGTTTGCTGTTTTCTAGAATGTAATGATGGTTGTCATTTGCCAGAAAATCAATTCTGACTGTCTTGGTCTCAAGATGATTCTACCTTTCATTAGGAATGGCAATGCTGATAACTCAGTCGAGTTTAGGAAATTTCATTGATATTGTGCAAAATCCCAAATTTTCAAACTGGGTTTTGATTTCGACAGCAGTCCAAAGTGAAGTATCTGAATGACCATAGCATGCTGATTATTATTAGCATCAGCATTCAGTTTAAAGCATTGAGTAGACCAAATTATTAACATCAACAGGGTCGTTATATCTTAATGTTGGTTTCAGGATAAATCACTCAAAGACACCAAAGGGTCTGAAATATCAAACTAGTATCAAATATGTTTCTGTTTGACATTAGAATTCAGTTTAAAGCAGTTTAAAGTAAAAAATGCTGACAAAATACAAGATGAAAAATAACATGTAGCTTAGTCTGATCTTAGCCGTAAACTGGCAACTTTACAGAGGATACACCCTTTCTGTTTAGGTATCAGCATGGCCTTAGTGCCACCCTCTGGCCAAACTTTAAATTTGAATCCCAAAAAGTAATTTCTTCGGTCTGAACAATCAAACACTTGGTTTCTGGTGCCTTACAGGCCCACGGGTGTGGCTCTAGACTTCCAGAATTGCTTGAATGTAAATTCCTTTAAATGTACATCACTATTAACCTTGCAAGGCAATTGGACTTGCAAGACCACAAAATCAAAAGAACATGCAAGAATCCATCCTGCCAGGCTTAAAGCTATGAGCATGTGTCCAAACACAGTGGTATCGGACCAGTCCGTGTCCCTTGAGGAACTACTGGCAGGTACGGCATGAGCTATAGTGTGGTTGAACGCTAGGTGTGTGTGTGTGACGACGTGTGGGAGAAGTGACTGTTTGCTCGTAGACAACAATGCCTGCTGCTAAAGAGGTTAGCGTAAATGCTGCTAGCATTAGTTATCTCAGAACTGGAGAGTATTTCTTCATTGAAAAAAAGAGCAAAGAACGGCACTGAAGGTTTTTCTCGATGGAAAATATTTTTCCACCCCTTTCCTGACTCGCTATATTAAGAGTTTGACTACGTTATATGTTTCATTGATCTGATTGGTTGAAGTTTGTAGGGGTAGTTCGCTCATGTTAGACGGTGATAAACAGATGGTTCATCCAATCATCTGCCGAGTATTTCTTGAAAGCACCTGCCCTTTTCCAAACAGTTTCCAACCACAACTTCCCAGATTGTTCTGTGAAACAAACCTTCTGGCACAGTCAAGTTACATTACGGTTGCCTCTCCGTCCAACTAAATGAACTGGCTCACACAACATTTTTTATTATATTAAAATGTGTGAACTAAGTCACAGTTATAGCCACGTAATCAGTGTGTACAAAAGTGCAAAAGTGCATATTTTCTGTGCTTTCCACCGATTGGTCCAAATGTGAAACAGCTCTTCATTATGTAAGACACACGTCACTGCTCCCTTGAACATTGTGTGGGGTAAACCATTTATTTTAATCAAAGTGATCAAGTTCATAAGAAAGTGCAACACATATTTGGTCGACTGACTGGCCTTGGTCCAAGTTCAGGTAGTCAAGAAATGGTAGGAATCATATATAGGAAGTTGAGCTCAAGGGTTACAAGTTAAAGTCAGTGGAGAAAATTTGCCAGCAGAAAAGGGATTAGCTTCAAAGTTACCTTGGGTAGTTCCTCAATCTGGTTGGCGTCTAGGTAGAGCTCCTCCAGAGTTCTCTCGAAGCTAAAGATCTCCTTGGGGACCTGCTGCAGGCTGCAGTGGGAGTAGTCCAACACTGAGATCACTTCCTCTTCACCACGGAAACAACGGCACGGCACCAGCCGGCCAATCAGCTTCCGCTTAGTGGTCATTTCCAGACACTGCACTGTAGAGACAAAAAGAGGAGAGAACGAAGACAATTTTAGATTCGCTCCAGAGGGTCTGCAGCTTATGGAGATCAACGGGCTCATGATATCTGATTGTTGTTTTCAGGACCAAAAGGTCTGAAACATCAAACTAGCATCAAATATGTTTCTGCTTCAGAGATTAACCACGGAGCCGGCATTAAAATTCATGTGTGGGATTTTCTCTAAAATGTTCTAAAATAAATTTTTTAACAACCATGTGAGCTGCATTCAGTAATGGTGACAGCTTATTCACTGCATTTGATGAGTAATGCAATAAAAAAAAAAATGTACAAAGGAACACATTCTCAAAAGCAACACCTACCGGAAAAGTCTAAGGGTGTAAAAAATGACAGCGTTCATGTGACTCTGGCACCCATCAGTGTTACATTGACACTTAGATCAACCCTATCAGCTCATCAGAAGAGCCACATCATCTATGAGTTGGCAAACAGCCCTGTGATAGATTGACGACCTGTCGAAGGTATACGCTGGACTCTCGCCCATTTTGAGCTGGGATAAAGTCCAGCCCTCCACATCCCTGCAGAGGAGGTATAGATAATGGACACAGTGAGAAATTAACTACGGACAATGCTGGTTTAATGCAGAAATTCTATTCTGTACAGCACCAATGATCAGAGGTGACATACATTAAAAACTGCAACAAGTCAAAATTGACCATCTGTTGCTAACTAGTTATCGCCATTCACCTCTTTCTGTTCAGTGTATCTGTTGTATGTTATACCACAACCAGAGAAAATACTTGCTGGAAAATGTCTATTTAAATGTCAAGTTACGGTAAATGTTGTTTTATGTTATGATATCGATATATATTACAATAAAATGCATTTTTCTAGAAAATCAAATGAGAAACAAATCCAATATTGCCATAAAGATGTCTTTTTTTGCTGATTTGAAATACTGCAGCATCCAAAAATGGTTTAATACACCCAGAGATCTGACATTTGTGTCTTTTCATGTTATATATTGGAATATCATCCACCCCTAGATACAAACATATGTATTAATTTTGTCCAGCAGTCTTCATGGATTTGATGGAGCTCAGTTCAGTGTTTTGATGAATGATGAACCAGTGCAAAGTGACATTTCCAAGTACCCAGGTATAAGTCTGTTCACATGCTGACATTTATGATGAAATAGTTATTTGTTGCTGTAGTTCTCCATACTGGCTATAAAAGATTTCTTTTTTTATGTAGATGGTGGACAAAATCCGCAGTCGTCTTTTTAAAGCAATGGTTGATTTGAAGTTAATATGAGGCTTCAGGAGATTACAGTAATAAAATCAAGTGTGTGAATCCAAAATTACAGATTTTTTTGGGACAAAATTCACGTTTGTTTTATTATCCCTCCACTGCAGCTCAGCAAAGAACCGGAGGGAAAACAAAAGAGGCAATTTCACACTTAAAAAAAGGCTGCACCTTTGGAAGAAATCCACTTGATTTGTCTCACTCAGACTGCCTATAACTGAACTTTGTAATGGATTTTGTCACTGACTGAGGGCTCTGGATTTTATTCCCGATCTCTCAGCAACCAGAAACCGTTGCAAAGTACAGATAGACCTGAAACATGTGAACTTATCCTTTAAGGCAGGGGGATGTAGGACCAACATTATTGTGACAGCTTCAAATAACTGTGTCTTTTCGCTGCCAGGCAGGTGTTATACCCAGGGCAGATGGGTAACACAGCCGCTCCTCATCAACCATCAGTTACCCAGCTCACAGCAGGCGGAGGCTCAACTCTCGGCACACACACACACACACACACACACACACACACACACACACACACACACACACACACACACACACACACACACACACACACACACACACACACACACAGAGTCACTCTCTTCAAACAACAAGCCCAAGCCATATAATTAGACTGAATCCTTTGTAATTCTGCGACAACATCACTCCATTACACGACTCCATTTAAAAAGCCAGCAGCTGAATGGCATGAGTAGGCTAACCATGGGTATTAAAATCCTTGAGTGAGGATTTATCATTCAGCTTTATCATTTCAAACCCAAATGCTTACTACACTCAATCTACAGACAAATAAAAACGTTTTAATGCCAGCCCTTTCAAACAGAACAAAGAGTGAATTTCAGTTATCTGACTGCCACCCTAATTTCCTGTTTGATCTGGATGAGCTACAACCAGCTGTGACGAGGAGAGAAGAACCGGAGGTGATGAGGAGTTAACAGCTGCAGTGGTGTGAGGAGACGGAGAGGAACCAAAAAGGGGGAACAAGGAGGAGAAAAGGAGGGAGAGAACCTGAAAATGAGGAGGTGAAGAGAGCAGAGACAGGAACACCAGGAGGCTCAGAGATAAGACGTGCAGCTTTATCTGTCTATAAACACACACATGTCCGGTTCCACAGTGTGACCAGATGAATCCAGAAGATAGACGGAGTGATCTTGAGCACTGTGAGGACACTGTGTTATCTGCTCTTGTTTGTTGCAAGGCCAGTGAAATCTGATAAAAAAGACCGCAGATCCTCTGGGACTGTTTATCTAAAAGGGTTGGACCATTAAAATCAATACATCCTTATCCACAGCCATGCTCAAAGCGGGCGTAATGAGGCGAACAGGGATTTACTGTTTGTCTACAATATGTGTAAACCCAGCAGGCAGTGCTTTTCATGGTGCTCACACCTTGGACCGCTGGTTCTTGTCCAACCCTTCGTGTTTAAAAGGTAACCTCCGGGTTTGTTTAGCACTGAGAAACAGGTGGGACTTTAACAATGAGGATTACACAGTTCAGATGAATGTAAAAATCTCAAAGCATGTCCTGTGGGGTGGACCGCCAACTCAAAAAACACAATGCAGAAGATGCTGTAAAAGCTGAAAGGTTAAAACTACACGTGGGCAGTTGTTTTTAATGTGGAATTACAGATTAATTGATCCACGCATTTTGGGACTGTGGCAAAGTCCTAAAGATTTGGTTTGATTTAAAACATGGATCATCAGAGATCTTGGTAAAAAAATTTATTCAGAATACTTATTAAGAAAATATATATTGTATATTGTAAAAAAAAAAAAAAAATGATGGTTCTAGCTTTATTTTGTAGGTCTTACATCAACCCTGTCTCTTAGAAATTATATTTCTATATTAGTAAATTGTTTTCATAATTACGTTGTATATTTATGTTATAATCCTAATATTTGCTGTTGCATATTAGTATATAAATTGAATTTCTAGGAAACAGTGCTTCTTATATTTATATTAACGTACAATATATTTGTATTATTAATTACTTATATTACTTTATAGTCACATGAATGATTGATGGATTGTTACAGTATAAAGAGACAAAATACAGCCTCTGGTTTCTCCCAGTAAAGGTGAGAACAGAATTTGGGGAAAAGTGATTTATTTTAATGCATTTGTCTCCTTGGCTCCTTGCAGTATGCATGCTCTCAAATTCAGAATATATATATTCTGATGTATTTTTTACACATTAGACCTTTGACTTATGTGCTCCATGATCATATATTAAGATTTAAAAAAAACTATATTTGCCGCCTATCCCCAGATGAAAACACATTTTTTGTGCTGCTTTGCCAATAGAAGATGGTCAAGAATACAACATATTATACAACATATTTTTATCACCTCGGAACATGCTACCACTGGAAAACATCAAGCTGCAGCAGCTTCAAGATCAACAGATAATGTTGTGTTAACAGTTGCTAGCCTGGAGCAGAACACACATTTACAGGTCATGACATCCTGCTGCTCTGTACGAGTTCCTCTGCACCAAAGCAATGGAAACTATGCACTGTGACATTACTTAAATACATTCCATTTGTGTTTATGTGGTTGACCTTCATGTTTCAGACTTCTGGTACATGTCAGCCTGCTATAATCTCCTCTCAAATGTTTGCTGTCATTGTTGCCGTCCAACCAGCAGAGGACACATGTCAGGTGACACGCGCCGTCATAGTTACACAGCAGAAGAAGCATTAGGGGTCTTCTCATTGGCTGAGTGCAGGCGCTTTGATTGCTAGCTTGGCTGAAGGCTACATGACTACCAAAGGTGTGAAATCTGTTTAATACTTGCTGCATCCTCTAATCAACCGCTTGACATCCCAGCCAAGGGCCAGATGGCCCAGGACCCAGCAACACTGACCACAGCTGATATGACCTTTTGGTAGATTAGTTCTTCTGTGCTCCTATATTACAAATTAAAGCTTTTTATTCTCTTTTTCATAGCAATTGTCTTTTTCTTTTTATCTTTTTTGTGGGGGCTTGGCTTGATCTCTGTTCTTTATCCTTGGGTGATCTCAGTCATAAAGTCTATTTCTGTCAACAGACATGATGATTAGTCACACACAAGTCACGCTAAAACCTTCGTTTTCCCCCCGACCGACCGACATGCGGTAAAGTAACTGAATAATTACAGACTGTCTTTCAAGACAACCAAAATGACCCAGTATAAAAGCATTGTGGTTATTGATTTGGCAAAATCAATAAAATAATATATCAGCACACAGTCTGCTAAACAATCTGTCTTTATTAGCTACTGATACTGCAGCTGCTTGATTATGCACTCACAGTCTATTGATGTAACAGCTTAAATATGCAACGAGAGTAGACTAAAAATAACAGCTTTTTTGTTGAGAGCAGAGAAAAATAGGGGAGCTGATGTTACCCATTAGGATTAGGCAGCGGGGACAATGACAAATATTAGGAGCAAATGGGAAATTGTTTACGTGGGCAACAGTGAGTGCCGACTGTGGCCAGTCACCTTCATGACAATGACACCTCCTGAGACTGATTTTACACCAGGAAGAACCCACATTATGTACAAAGAAGATGCAGAGAACAGGGAGGATGTAGAGCTGCTCAGAGTGTTTAAATATTACAACAAACAACAAAACTGTCAGCTTTTTTTAAAGATCCTACAATATAGCCAATTTCACTCAGTATCTGGGCCACATTCAGCTTATGTTCATTCATGGTTATTCTGTTTTGTGGAAAAAATTTGACCTAACTTTGAAAATCTTTGTGTTTGTAGTGCTGTGGTCGACCCCGTCTAAATAAATGGATGTAAGGGGGGGCACTGAAGTGTTTCCAGTCCTGGTCAGACTTCCAGAGAGCAAAAAAAAAAAGAAGTAGGAAGAGAGTCAGAGCAAGCCGACGCCAATAGGGTGAAACTAGGAAGTGAGCGTGGTTGGCTGTGTTGGCTCTTGCTGCTGCTATGGAAACAGCATGACAGAGCAGACTGACTCTGCAGAGGCAACGCTACATGTGCATGTGCAAGCTCCTGACACACACACACACACACACACACACACACACACACACAAATAAGTACAATGATAATTATATAAAGGAAACAAAAATGTGAGTAGTAAGACATTTTGCAAGAACTGCAAACACACACTCCCGCCCACACACATTTACACACTAGCAAGCAGTGGTGGCAGAAACCTTTTAGATTTTATTCAGACTCTAAAAGTAGTAATACCACGATGTCAGAATACTCAATTACAAGTAAAAGTCCTACTACTACTTTAGTTGGTTTTGGGTGTTTGCAGTTGAATCTGCCACTTCCTGTCAGTATTTTAATTGACTTTAAGACCTTTGTAAGGCACTAAGAATATTTCAACCTGTTTTTAACTTAAATCAATTTGTGTCTGTAAGAAGAGAACCAGTGTGCGGGATTTAGAGGCATCTAGCAGTGAAGCTGCATTGTAACTACTGTAGAAACATGGAGGTTCACAAACCTGTGAATATTATATTGCATTCCTGCCAAGAGATCCTCTTAAATATTGAACACCAAACCTTTAAGAATTCAGTTGCAGACTAAAATGACCTGTTAAGTGGGAAATCTGTTTTCACCAAACAATGCATCTGGTTTTAGAAGATAATTAAAAGATAATCTGCATATGCATGGTAACTATATAAATGTAGTAGAGTAAAAGGGGCAATATTTCCCTCTAAAATGCAGGAAAAGTATCAGTGCTTGAAAAATGAACTAAGTTACTTTACACTTCTGCTAGCAAGCCGTCCGCCTGGTGTCATTGCTTTTCCTGAAATTCACCTCAACGGTCTCTTTTCTTATTTCTTCCCTCTTCATTCAAGTTAGTGTGCGTGCGTGTGTGTATATGTGTGTGTTTGCCTCCTCCAGCAGCTCGAGAGGGTGAATTCCCCAGGGTTCCATGACAGCCATCACTTCACGTGCAGCCTTGCTGTCACCATAGTAACGGCTGCTATAGAGACCGTCTCCCAGGAGCAGGGTGTATTTTTACTCATTCTCTCTCTCTCTGTCATAAAACAGAACATGCTGCACTCAGTGGGCGATCGCTCCACATTTGGCGACGCTTTACATAGACTCAAATTTATCAGACACCTTTACAGCACCTGAATAGAAGCTTTGGAACAATTTCTTCATGTCTCTCTTTATGACTTTCTTTTTGAAAAGGTGTGAATGCTGCACTCTGCAGAACCCGCCTCGGGCTTCTGCACTGTCTCACAATTAAACAGTCACACACTGTCATGCACAAGCACATGTGAAACACAGACACATAAAAAATGCCCACACACATATAAATCAAGGAAATAACAGACACATGCAGGCTCATTTAGTTTATGATTACTTTGCAACATTGACGGCGAGAGAAAATGGAAGATCCTGTTTCACATCCCACTGCATCACATTGTCAAGCAAATCCCTGAGCAGTGTTAGTGTGTGTGAGTGTGTGTGTGTGTGTGTGTGTGTGTGTGTGTGTGTGTGTGTGTGTGAGAGAAAGAGAGAGAGAGAGACTGTGTATGTGGGAGGCAGTGAGCTAACAAGGAGCCAGTAACAGCTTGTTCTGTCTTTTTTACATTCATTAAATAACCACTTACAACAGTTACCTGCACCAGCACATGCATACAAACACACAGATTTATTTGTCTTTTGTTCTGAACCAGGACCGTAACCATCTAAAAACCCCGGCTTTTACTAACCGGCAGAAGTATGTTACATCCAAGTGTTTTGCACTTGAATGATCAGAAAATAACGTCACTGAGGTTTGAAGTACAGGTGTATCTCGAGGGGAATGACGGATATTGATGAAGGACATTAAGTTTGACATTCTAGGTATTCTGTAGCCTCACAGCCAATGCAATCTGGGATATCTTCCAGCCACACATCACATTAACAAGTATTAAGTACATAAAGACAATAAATAAATGAATAAATATTGAATTTGCAAGTTTTGTGTGCACTTCTGTGCATACATAATATGTCTTTATTAGCTCCTAAAACTAATGTTCTTGGGAGTTTAACAAATATGTAGCATCTGGTGCATCTGGCCAATTATCCATCCATCACCTATACCCACTTCTCCTGTTCATGGTCACGGGGGATTGAAACCAATCACAGCTCACACTGAAGGCGAGATATTCCCTGGACAGGTTGCCAGTCTATCACAGGTCTGACATTGAACCATTCACACTCACATTCACACCTGCGGGCAACGATTGGTTGATTAATTCATCCACTGTTATTTTTATATATTTTATAAACAATTACCCGACAATCTACAGTTTAATTAGTAATGAAAGCAATTATTAGTTGCAACCCTACTTTGGACAGTTGTAGGATACCAACAGACATGTGGAGAACTTTCAAATTCCACACAAATGTATCAGCAAGACCTTCTTGCTATGAGGCAACAACAAGTTTTATAATTTTATGTCTAAAAGGTGAAGACACCCTGAACGCAGCATGACACGAAGCAAAGCTAATCCCTGTTAATTAAATGTGATGCAAGTTAATTGCCTCTCAAGGCACTGCGGCATAGCAGGCAACACAAGACTGATCAGTGATGTGAAAAAATGAATGGGTAGAAAGTTGATAAATGTTAACCAAATGAGGACTTTTACCTGGAAGCTCTGCAGTGATTTGCTAAAAACACGAGAAATAAAACTTGATGCAGTGGTGGAAGAGAAACTTCCAGTGGAGAAGATTAATTTAATTTCATTAATGTTCCTCACCTCCCAGATCATACATACAAACAAAAATGAAGTACTACATGAAGTAATGTCACATAAATTGGTTGAGAAACTGGTTGGTTGCTTATTGACACAATGTTCTTCTCAGTAGCTTGCAAGCAGTGACGTGCCCGCAGTGATGAGCGAATAGAGGTGGAGGCGAGGGCTTACAATTGTTCAGCATCAAACCAGTGAATAAAAGGAGAAGATATTTCACTCAGCAATATCTGTTTTCTTACTTTTGTTATTCGGGAATATTGTGCAAGTGTGGGACTTAAAGGTCCAGTGTGTAACATTTAGGAGAATCTATTGGCAGAAATGGAATATAATATTCAGAGGTATGGTTTCATGTGTCGCCTTCCATGGAGTCCGCCATGTTGAACCACCATGTTACTACAGTAGCCCATTACAGACAAACCAAACAATGGCTGTAGATGGGGTCTTTGGCATTTTTCTCAACTTTTGTGGCCACTGTAGTGTCTCCTTCACTCTTCCCAGCCTGTTCTCAGTCCCAGGCTGTCATATACAGACGTAAGCGGTGTTCAGTCAGCTGCTAGATGCCTCTACATCCTACACACTGGTCCTTTAAACATCAGCATACATTTAGAAATATATACCTGAAGCACTCACACTTGGAAGGAATTGACTTATTCTGATTTGTTGCAACTGTGGTTAAGGTCTGATAAAAGGTATAGCTAGGTAACTTAAAGTATTTGGGACAGACTGCCTTCATGGATAATATTAAAGTAACTCTTGGTAGGAGACAAGGCATGAACAATGGTCACAGACTTTGTAAACCCAACAGTCCACCTTTGCAGCTGTATAACAATACCATGACACATCTACCTTTGCTACTGAGGAAAATAATGCCACAATTAAGAGATATCTATCTTAATTTAAAGTATTTTAAGTATTTTAACAAATGACCAATGCTTTGGTTTTCCTTGTGAGGACAACGTCTAGATGAATCACAACACAGTCTTGTTGAATCATGGTCTAGGGCGGTTTCACACTCAGTCCAATCTGCCTGCCACAATGGCTCCAGGTGGCATGTCTGTAAAACTCAATGACCCTTACATCACTGACACTAAAAATAACAATCGACTGACACAACAAAACACACAGCTGACAATTCACCTGCACCCAAAATGTGGGAATCAATTATGCTCCGATGCATGAATGAACAAATACACAAATGCACCAAATGGGTCAAACCAGTGTTACCTAAACTAAGACTCCAGCCACAGAATGACCTGGAAAGATGTTTCCAAAGTAGCAAAAGGTGCCCATTTTAACTCTGCACTGGAAAAGTTTAGGACTTGACTGCATGCAGTGACAAATACCGACAGACAAACAGTGGGATATAAAAATAGTAGGCAATAAAGACAGATAAACAAGCAGCCAGACAGAGAGTCGTGTTGTCAGAGAGGAAGATATCTGGGTTACTGCAGTGATTTTCTAACATACAGTACAGTGTGTACATATTTCAGCTAACAAAGAGTTTTCTTGAAATCATGTTGATTAATAAATTAGCTGATCAGCTGAAAATGAATTTAAAAAAATGATAAGATAAGATTAATTGTTGAAATCATTTAATAATTTATCATTTATTTTTAGCACAAATGCCACTAAAATGTGAGTATTTGTTGTTTTCAGTAATATATTGCTGTAAATTGAATATATTTGGGTTCTGTTGGCATTTATTAGATAGACTGAACAGAATAAATACAGATAGGAAACATTGGGAGAGTTTATGATGTAACAAAGGGCTCCAGGCTAAACTGAAGCAAAAAAAAAACTTTTCATACCTTAAGTACATTTAAGTAATATTGCTGTACTTTTACTTAAGTCGGATTCTGCTAGACTTTTATACTTATACATTAAAGGACCAGTGTGTAGGATTCAATGACATCCAAGGGTGAATTTGCAGATTGCATCTGCAGGCAGCATCTGCAGGCAGCCTTGTCAGTGTGGCTGCTGGGGAACAGTGTTAGCGCTCCCCTTTGTGAATTTTGGTAAGGCAGTAAAAAAGTTTGTGTCGAGTACTGTACTATAACTTTCATGCATTTTGCTGTAAATATAAACCTGGATTTCCGGTAGAATAGACTCATACGTGACTTTTCTTTGTTTTGATTTTAGCAATATCTCGCATCGGCAGCCCTGCTTTCTAAATATCGACACCAGCAAGCACTAACTATGGTGCTAAAAAGAGGAATAACAACTGCTCATTCTAAGGTAACAAAATCACAACGATTCTTATTTTCAGGTGATTAAACACTAATGAAAACATACCTCTGAACATACCTCCACACACTGGACCTTTAATGTAATGGTACTATTACTCTAACACAGAAGAGCAGTATTGTGTGTTAATGTTATGTGATGTCATTATCAACAGAAAGTAAACTGGCTGTTCACAAACATTTCCAGACCGACTTATTTGCTTTTTCATCTCAAGGCTTCAGTCGTCCAACTGTTCCTTAGTGAAGCTCGCAGAGAAAAGACTTTACTTGAGCCTCTCCTCTCCCTCCTCTCCTTCTGTCATGTCTCACTTTCTCTCTCTCTCTCTCTCTCTCTCTCTCTCTCTCTCTCTCTCTCTCTCTCTCCCCCCGTTTCCAGGCCAGTCTTTTATTTTTTCTCCTCTCTGTTCTTCCAGGGTTGTGCTCAGTGGCCCAGTTCTGCCTAAGACGCCCCGGCACATCTCCTGTTTCTGTCTTCTCTCTTTTCCCTTTCAGGGTTCTCTCTCTTTCTCCACACTCTTCCTCCGTCTGTTTAACTTTAACTCTCTCTCTCTCTCTCTCTCTCTCTCCTCCCTCTCTCTCTTCCTCCATCCCACCCCCTACCAAGAGACAGAAAGGGAAGCCATCTTAAATCGAGCATGATACTTTTTGTTTCCTCTCTGCGGAAGCATCTCAATCTAAATCCATTTTTAAATTCCAGGAGGTGATTCACTTGAAAGATAAACTTATCATCTTGTGTTTGAGAACAGGGAAGTCTCCACAGATTGAGTTCTCTGGTCTCAATCATCAGTATATAAGGAAGTGGAAAAAGTAGAAAAAGTAAATGATAACTTTCCCTTGCTATTTTACAAAACTTTTGCAACCAGACCAAACTGTTTATTCAATTGTGACACACAAATTCATATCTTTAAAGGTGTTCAACAACATAAATTACAGGTATGCAACCTCCAGGTCATGTAAATACTATTATTACTAGTGATAAGTAGATTGTTGATTATAATGCATAAATGGTTATTCACAGGGAACATAAATACTAAAACATATAAGAGAGAAAGAGCTTTAAACTTTTTTAGATTTTGGTCTTTGTTCTACCTACGATGACCCATTAATAAAAAGAAACTGGCTACAATGCTTGGACCAATCCTATCGTTCAGCTTAATTAACTGGAAATCATCCCATCTTGGACAAACCAATAAATCATAATACTCATCTCCTTGATATCCAGTCAAACATTAAGTATACAGTCTCAAATAGTCACATTAATTCGCGTAAATAACTCTTCTTCAAATGTGGGCTTCTTAAAAATTACTGTGCACCTAAACCAATTTTTTTTTCAATCTAAATATTTAGAGAGTTATTTTATGCCCCATCATGCCAATCTTGGAGGAACATATTCAGCAAGATTTATACTTTCGTCAACTACACTTATGATGGTGCTGGAAAGCGAAACTGGTTATCAGTTGATGTCTAAGTGTAATCCAAAAGAGACGGAGACCTGTGACTGAGACCCTCACAATCTGGCTCCAGGCAAGATATTTTCGATGTTTCCCTGCAGTAAAAGAACCTTTAATGTCACGCAACAAAGGTTTCAGGTTTTTGTGTGAAGCCAAATCACGTTGTGTCACACATGAAACCTCTTAACTATAACTGTTTTTAAGTACAAACAAAGGAAGACAAACTTGTATTTAGGGGATTTGAGTTCCTATGAAGACTAATCTTAAAGAGAGAGGACGGACAATGAGTCTGTGTGAGTCTGTATGAGTGTATTTCTGCATAAGCGTGAGCATGTGTGTGTTTATTTGTGTGTTATTTAGTTAATTAATTTAAGGTCACCTTGCCATGCTGGTGTACCAACAGCTCGTCCAACACTCAGAGCCCGAAGGACAGAGCAACGGAAAGAAGACACACATACACACACACACACACACACACCAACATACACACATCTACTATTACAGTGTCATGTCTTCAGACTGTTGACCTAGAAGCTTTGAACTATTCATAGATCAAACTAAGAACAGGGCGACACTTGTTATTAAAAGTTTTAGGTTAATTTGATTTAACATTTTGAAGAAGAGATATAGGAATCCTCTGTTCTCGAGGTACAACATACGATGTACCAGTTCATGTACAACTTAGTCTGATCACATTAACAGCATTGTTTAAATGTAAGATCTGGCGAGAGTCTATCAATGTGGAGCTCTCCAAACCTGATAGCACGAGTTGTTTAAACCAGTGAGTTTCCAACCAGACTGATTTTTCATTTTTTATTGTGAAAAACTAGTTACTAGTTCTTCAGGTCTCTAAAAAGTATTCAAATCACAAACAATCCTGAAGGAAACATCACTATCAGGTCCTACTGCTAACAACTCAGTACTTAACAAATACCTATTTATCCATCTAGCAAACACAGAACATTGCATTATTTAAAAGTTGTGTTTCTGGCCACCGACAAATTTAAGTCCCGTCTTCACTCTCTTTTTTAAATAGTAAATGACACATTCATACACCAATGGCAGCAAGCTACCATGTCAGGCCTGACCATTGGGAGCAAGTTGGGGTCGATTGTATTGTCCAAGGACACTGGGATCAAACCACCAACCCTGTGATCAGCGTACAGCCTGCTCTACCACCTCTGCTGTTTGATGTTGGGCTGAAAACAGCTGCCTGCTGCGTCCTAAAATGATGCTGGTAAGAGCAATGACAGTGAACCAAAACTCTTAAGTTTCAGGCCATAAAACCAAAACAATCGGCTGAAACACTCCATAAAGCTCTGTAGATTTGAGGAGAACTGAGAGTTAGGTGATAACCAAGAAGAGTCTTAGGAAAATCGGAAGCAGTCCTAGTGAGAACTGATCTCTATAAACAGATATCTGCATATGAATGTGGAAGCTGTAAGAAAGATTTTGTTATCAGGAACGTTATGGTTTCTGGAGTTGTATTGACCAGTCGTGTTTGAGCGAGCTTTGGTTGCATGCAGGTAAACAGGCAGCGTGGAGAGCAAAAGACGCAGAATGCGATCTGAAAGGTAATAAGTATACTAGACAGATTGAGAGCAATCTCAGAATCCATTAGTTTCGTCTGTTTTTTGGGACTCAAGTTGCTAATCAGACTGTAAACAATGACTGGCACACAGAAGAGGAAGTCTTGGCCTGGATATCCGTTATCCATTATCTTGATTTCTGTTGGCTACAATGGAAGCCCCGAAACATTGGCTGTTGCCCCCAGAGGTTAAATCGTTGTCAGACAATTGCTGATGGGACGCAAGATTAGGTGATAACCGTTTATGGATCATTACCCTAACCTTAACCTGATCTTCCTTTAATCCAAATCTTATTCCTCAAACAAATGGGTAACGTGTGACTTTTGTCCCATATGTGGAGTTGTGAAGTGTCCAGGTTTCTTCTCCTACAACGTGATGAATACAAAGAGCACACGGAGTCCTGATTGCAAGAGAACGGTTCACCTTCACCTGAAAAACTCTCTCTGTACACACTGAGAGACCTGCTGCTATCTGGAACAACCTCTCTATCTTTCTGTCATCCCTCTCTCTCTTTTTCTCTCTCTCTCTCTCTCTTGCTCTGGCCGGGAGTCAATCTCTCTTTTTTACTGCCAGCTGATAGCTGTGCATGACTGTCTGGATCTCTATTCATGCGTTCACTCCATCTATCACCTGCTGCTGCCTCTGTCACCCCTCTATCGTCCCCTCCCTTCTTCTTCCTCTCCTCTCTGCCTCTTTCTAAATGAAAACAGATAATGTGCTGTGGCTTTTCATCTATGCATTGATATCTTTCAGCTTTCAGCTTATCCCCTTATCCTCAGGCAGGCAGGCAGGTCTACTTTTACAGTGATGGTCAAGGTCACTTCAACACTGACGCAAACTGTTTCTTGCAGGAATCGAACCTGTGACCTCTCAGTTACGACAAAGTCTCTCTCAAGATGAACTCTACCCACAAGTTTGCAGCGTTTCAAATGTTTTCTTTCCTCACTCTGCACCGCAGCCCCCATTTGCATAAACACCCTTTAGTAAGTTTTTATCCCTAAAGCTTTCCTTAACAGTCCATGGAAATTGCACAGTGAGCAGTTGCCATGGTAACCCGGGACTCAATTGCCCAAAATTACCATAAAACACTAATTAAAAAGCCCTGGCTAAGAGCACCATTTTGACAAGCTTTATGCAGCACTGCTGAACCAGTCCCTCAGGTGAGGAAAATGGACTGGCAATGGAAATCATTTCAACACCCCCTGTTTTATAATTTTGTCGACTGAATGTAAACTTCTGAATGTAGGTGTACAATGTGTGTGGTAAAATATATATACTTAGTCTAGTGTTCGTGAGTAGTTCTGACATGCCAGGTTTTGAACATTTTGTGTACCAGATGTACCAATGTATGTTAATTGGACTGATGGGATCGCTACGGTAACAGATCAGACTGATTTACACACGAAAACAAACAACATATTTCAGTAACATAATCACAAATGTATGTCCAGATGCAGGAACATCAGAGCTGAAATCCCCTGTTCTCCACAACCATTAATGGTCACATACCCGCAGTAACAAACAGTGATATTTCATTCATTATTCCTTTTCCTGTGAATCCGCTGCGAGAGGCTGTTAGTGGGGGAATAAAGACTTAAATGAAACACATAGAAGCCGTATTGCATCACTTGATGTGCTTCAAGTGCTTCAATAGCTGGGATTTGCTGATCCAAGGAGCAAATTGCTGCTTTCTCGAGCATTGATGGTAAATAGAACAACCAGGGGGGTGGGGTTGGTGTCCTGGTGGCTTTAAAGGGTTGATCAGGGGCTGATCACTGAACTGCAACATCCCCAATTCGAGTCCTTCTGGGACCTTTGTTGCATGTCATCTCTTCTCTATCCCCTAATTTCCTGTCATATACTATCATTGCAAAAATGCCTAAAAAAATACTTCTTAAAAGAAGAAAGAAAATAAGTAGGGTGTTCTCCGACGAAACAAAAAGCAAGCAAAGACCTGTCAAAATGCTGCGCCACATGCAATCGGTGTGTGTTGCTCTTTTTTACCCCAACTGTTTATCACACACTCTGGTGATAGACGCGTTTGATCTTTCTTTCTATTCCTTCTTTTAACAAAGTGAAAGGTTTCAAAAGATTTTTTCTAAAAAAAGTGTCCAGTTTCCAGAGACATGATACTAACCAGCTTGGCATGAACAATATAAACATGCAGTTTTTATCAGTGGTGCTGTAACAGCGAAGCATTAAAGCACTATGATCTAAATGATATGGGAAGACCTTTTGTAGTCACCTGATGCTGCTTCATTTATTGGCAATGGACACAAATCTGTCTGGGTGGAACCAAGCGGCAACTTCTGTGGCTGCAAATTAAATCAACATACAAGTAACAAAAACTGCAGTTCCTCGAACAGCCACTCGAGGCCGCCTCCAGAAGTGGATCAATCTCCATAAGTCCTTATATTAAAATGCCCAATTTAACAGCAGAAATAAACATGTTTAGAGTTTCTTCTTTCATCCTCTCTGTCATGACACCTTCTTGTTGCAACTTTCCAACAGCATAGATGCATTCATTTGATATTATGGTTGTGCAACTGTCAGAAGAACAGGCTGGCGCTGATTGAAGGAATTGATAAGCTCAGAGGCATACAATTCCCATGGATTGGACAATTCCCATTCCTATCAGTAACCAGGCTTTATTCAGCCCACCTCAGCTCCACAGGCTACATGTTTTTGCCCATTTTTCGATTAGCCTGGAGCCGAGTCAGGACTGCCAAGATGGCGACGACCAGAGCCGACCAGAGCCAACCTGAGCTTCCCAACAGCTCTGTGGGTGACGTCACGGAGACTACGCACATTTTTAATTACGCAGTCTACAGGGTCTATGTAAAAACAACCGATTCACCTGAAGGGTATCCACAGCTACACCACCTGTCTGATTCTGGTAAATGTTCAAAAGTGAGAGAGGACATCTTGTTGCTGATCATCCTCTCCACTGCAACCATCCGAATCATCTTTTCACCACCCAGTTATTGTCAGTACCTTGCAGACACACAGCGAATTGCCGAGCAGAGTAACCACAGACACCTTCCCTGTCTGGACAGAGAGAAACAGTCAGAGCGAGGAGGCAGCTCCGTGAGAACACACTGGTGTGAAGCCCACTAGTCACGACACAAAAGGCGCTCTGGAAAATGTTTTTAACACGATGCCATTGCCACGGCGACGTGGGCATCACAAGGCAAATTCAGGCCAGTCAGTCAAAGGGTGAGGCACTTCACACCCACATACCTGGGCACCGTCGAACCTCACCATCACGATTCACAGCGCTTTAAAAAGGAACACACATCATGCATTGTCCTTGCAGAAGACTATTTCATGCTTAAGCTAATGAGGAATCAACTGTGACTTTTTTTTTTCTTACTGCAGGAACATTTAAGTTTAACTCTGAATCTTCACACTTATGTTGAAATATACGTCATTCCCACAAGTTCACTGTGGGACTGCACACAGTCTGTACTTGCAATTTGTCACTCCCCCACCCCCTCCCCTACCTCGCTCTGAGTCTGTCTTCCTCTCTTTAATGTTAAACTTCCTTTCTTAAAATTTGATGTGGCTCAGACTTCTACACCAACTTACCTAACAGGAGATTTATAATGTGCCAATCAGGGGTTACGTATCTGTATAATTTTAATCTTTTAAAAAAAGTTTGTTTCTTTTGTTGTTAGGATATAAGCAGGATGAGGTTGTGTTCAGCTAGATAAAACGCTAAAATGAATTAATGATAAAATGATTGTAAAATTCTGTCTCGTAGTATTACAAAACCTCCTGTGTAGTATTTTGGCATCTGATAAGCATTCAAACACAACAACTATCACTCTCACTGGACTTCCTGGTCTCACTGACACCTGAAGAAATAAGCCGACACCAATGCAGGACCCTTTCATATGGATTTAACACAGATGTATTTGGTCTTATCACTTGCTAATTAGGTCTAAATATAATTATTTTTGTATTTATCCAATGTACATGTAAGAATTTTACATGAACATAACAGCTTTCAGCCTTCTTCCTCTCGTTCATCACATGGTTTAATTTAAACATTGAAGTTGGTGGTTATTTTTGTTGTTACTGTTGTTTTAAATTCGGTCTCATTGACTCATATATTGACTATCGCAACCTTCTGCTGTAACTTTAAGATGCTAGAAAACATTAAAACTACCAGCTGTACAACAATTGTTCTACAGCAACTTAACTGACATTGTTACAGCCACCATTTTGTCAGATCGCTCGTTCACTGCTCCCTACAATGGATGCTCAATAGTGGGCAGTGAATGGAGATTTATGACTCTTACTCATCATCGTAATTTTGCATCGTCAGTGACAGTAAATGTAGTGCGCTAGAGAAACACAGCCCAAGCAAATATTGACAGGTTATCTACTCTCCAATGCCCTTATTAGGACATTACCAGTTGTATTTTTTCGTAGTGTTTTTTTATTATAGCGGTGATTTCTGATTTAGTACAATTTAGTTTTCCTGTGATCAGTTTACTGGTAACCAAGACGTGTTAAATACTGTTGGGCTAACTGTTACTGTTACTAAAAAAAACCCAAATAAATAAATCAATTAGCAGCTATTTTAAATCAATTAATATTTTTTAAAGCATAACAAGCCAAGCATATCCTGGTACCAGCTTATCAGATGCGGTGACTTGCTGCTTTTCTTATCATATATGACAGTGAATGAAGTATCTTTTCCATTTTTGGACTCTTGGTTGAACAAAAACAAGAGATTTGAAGACGTCACTTTGGGCTTCGGTGAACAATTAGTTGAAAAATAAATCAGCAGGTATTATAAAAACACCATGAACTCTACCAAGCACCCATGGGTACAAAACCACCCAACAGTAATGACAAAATAACACAAACGTTCTTTATATTCTACTTAAAATTTTAAACACATAGATTTTTAGTCTGAATTATTGATTTTGACTATCTTGAACCTTTATTGGAAGTGAGCTTTGTTTACTGCCAAAAGAGTCATGGTGTTCATATTATAGGCTTATTAAAGATCAGAAACACGTATCATGATCCTTACAATCTGCACTCAAGCAATGATTATGGTTTGGTGGGAAAACGCTTTTCATATAAAAGCTCCGAATCCACTATGAAACTATTCAAGATAATATGTTTCCTCATATGTCTGTCCATCCATCCATAATCTTTTCTGTCATGCTCTATCCTGTTAGTGTCACTGTATGGATAAAAACAAAGTATATCTCAGCTTACAACAGCAAAAAAACAACAGAAAATCCAATTAAAATGTGCATGCCTCTGCTAATATCAAACTATTCTACACCCATGGTTCCCAACCTGAGGTATGGGACCCCTCAAATGGGACACAATTTCAAAATCAAAGAAGTTTAGAGGGGAAAATCACAAGTAGTCACTGTTTCATTTGAACCAAAAAGGTTGGTAACCACTATCTATAATAAGATTGATTCCTAAAATCAAGACAAAACACAGAAGGTTTAAGTGAAAATCAACATTAACTGTACGCTGGGTGAACATGTCAACAGGCATATTTGAATTGCAAATAAACCCTAGAGAATGCATGTTTAAGGCAGCACAACAGGCTGCCATGCTACAGCTGCTATACAAGCAGTCAAATGGACACCTATAGATCCCATAAGACCTGTGGGAGCTGGCCTACATATACTGATATACGGCACGCTACACAGAGAGAGACTGAGACAGTCGACAAGAAGAGGCAAGAAAGAGTGGAGAGAAAGGGGAAGTCAATGATGTGTTAAGCACCCAAGCTTTAGACACACACACACACACACACACACACACACACACACACACACACACACACACACACACACACACACACACACACACAGTGATCGAAGGAAAAGATTTTCAGGGATGGAAACGACAGCGCTGTGACTGGAAAATTCATAGTCAGCAATCCTCTCTCTCTCCATCACACTCTCTCTCTCTCTCTCTCTCTCTCTCTCTCACACACACACACACACACACACACACTATTCATACAGTCACATGCAGCTCCACACACTCTCCACTCACACTCAGTACACTAAGACACACGCATGGATGGACCTTTACACTCTACAGTGACACAGTATGCTGCACCCACACAAACACACACACACTGGTCTGAGGTTTCCCCTCAGTCACGTGTAGCCGAGTGGTCTATTAACGTTCTCCACACATCAGTGCCTACAGTGAGCCTGGGGACTTTGCTCAAATGTAAAGAAAAAACACTGTCAAACAAAATTACCGAATCTCATCCCGGCGATGAAATCATGAATGGACGGAAATCGTTCAATGGCTCATCACTCAAGTACTGTTTGCTGGGAGAAAATAATGTCTCAAAGCACTTATACACAGTATACTTTCTGTAATATTGTTGTAATAATGAATGTTTGACAGGTTTGCATTGTTGTACGATGCTCTGTGGGGCCTTTCCTAATGCTCTACGCAACACAAAGCCAAAAGTGCAGCGAGTAGTGCCAAAAATATAATTTAAAATGTCATGTATCATCATCATAAAACATTATCTCATTTTCTCTAATATAGACACATTAACCCTTCTGACATAAAAACACAAAAATAATACATTTTATTGTCATTGCAAGAAAAGCACAGGTGAGACTAATAACTTTAATGACGGCTCTGTTCCATTTTGGTGAAAAGCAGCCATTATTATTGTCATTAGTCACACCTGAGTGCTTCCTGTTATGACATGTCAGAATGCATGCTGTGAAAAAAGGTCTATTACTAGTGTTTGCTTTTGGGCGAGACATTTCCTCTTCTTTTTTTTTTGGTTTTTATATGACAAAAAGGATGACGACAGAATGCAGTTGTACCATCTTTTTGACATAAGTCAAAGCATACATTACTGACTGCTAACCTCTGACCATAAAAGGAAGTGGCATCATGCCAAGTCTCCTTTTCCTCTCCTGATGCTGGTGGGAGCAGCCCAGGTCTGGTAAAGCAGATGACCTCACTGCTGCTTCTACAGTAGTCAAATACTGAAACTATCACTGCCAGCTAAACAAAATCTGACATGACTGCAATTGGAGACATTTTTTTAATGATTCACAATGAAATCATAATTTATAGCCACATAAATCCAATTTTACTATGTATTCAGAGGAGTTTCATAGAGAGCAATGTTCTCTTTATCAGGAACACCCTGAACACATTTGCACAGCTATACATTCACACCTGGAAGCTTCCCAATACAACCACAGTTTGCTCTGCTGGAGCTCCACTGGAGCAGTTGGGGTTAGGGGTCTTGCTCAGTGGCACCTCAGTGGTGGTGATAAGGGAGGGGCAAATACTACCTCTACTTTAAGAGTATTGAACCAATGTACTTCCAGTCACAAGATTGCTTCTCTAACCTTTCGGCCACAAGTTTGTCAAATCTTATGCATTAAGGAAAGTGGGATTCGTATCATCAACAAATCCAGAAAACATTAATTAATCATTCCTACTAGTATTATCTGTTTAGCCAAAGTTTGATTTATCGTATTCCTCTGTGCCATAGAGCTCCATTAATGGACACAAATACATTTTTAATTTTTTAGAGACCGTCAAAGGTGGTTTTGTCATGGGATTTGCTGACAATAACAAAAATACAGAAAGATGCAAAAGCTCCTTTAAAGTCCAGTGTGTAGGATTTAGTGGCATCTAGTGGTGAAGTCGCAGTTTGCAACTGTTTCACCCTACCCGTCTGCGCGCAAATGAGAAATTACGCTGTCCACGATGCACAAATAACGTGAACGGCCCTATAGAGACAATGTTTGGGTTGTCTGTTCTGGGCTGTTGTAGAAGCATGGCGCTTCAGCATGTCGGCCTCTGTGGATATAAATGGCTTATTGTAAGGTAACAAAAACATAACAATTCTTATTTTCAGGTGATTACACACTGATGAAAACATAGTTATGCATATTATATTCAATTTCTTCCAATAGATCCTCATAAATGTTACACACCTTTAAGGTAGAACCTAACCCATATAAACACGGACAGATGATGGAAAAAAACAGCTGTCTTATTGAGATGATAAAGTACAGAGGAATACAGCGAACCCCAGCATTCACTGAGACAGGTCGTCTCTCAGTCTCTTCCTGTCTGATAGCCAATGACAGCTGAGTTGTGGCAGACAGAGCAGGACAGGAGACAGATGCTGTCGATTTAGAGATTATTCTCTTGCTCTCAACTTCACACCCATTCTTCTTCTCTGCCTTTTTAGTCTCTCTGTTCTCTGCTTTCTAAAAGTTTCTCTGAGAATGCAACTAATTCTAATAACATGTTAATTTCAGTCACGTTTCTGCTTTTATTCCATCTCATCTGCGCTCTTTCATTAAAGGAAGCTGTGGTTATTTTTACAACAATGAAATAGCCATTATTATTAGACTCAATAGGTTCAAATTACCCCCACATTAAATGCTATGAGCCTGAAACGGATGAGAGGGTCTTAAAGACTCTAACAGAGGCCTTAGGGTCGTTCTCTGTCTCCCTCTCTCTCACATTCAAACATCCTGACGTACTCGGAGTCGTGTAATGAAGAGCTCAGACCAGAGGCTGCCCGGGCTTTCGTCTCATTAAGAGGAGACTGGGTCGCCCACGGCAACACGTGGACCAACCAGCACAGGATGCAGACTGACCCGCCTCCTCCTCCTGTCTCCTGGGAGACTGTCACACATCCCCTTTCCAGGAATTACTGGATCAGTTTGGACTTGGCACATGTTTTGGGACAGCCAATGTTTTTATACTTAATCAGAAATTGGATTGTTTTTTTTGTTTTTTTTACATCATTTAAAGCATCTGTAGAGGGCATCCAGATGTGAAGATGTTTTTCCATGGACAATTGTGTTCTAGTTTTTTACTTTAACTTCTTCAATAGAGCAAATAAAAGCCTTCCAGCTGCTTTTTCACACTTCTTACTTCAAAGACTAAACACAAAAAAATTTATTTATCTTTCTTTCCTCCAGAAAAGTTCTCAAACTCTCCAACAAATTAAATCTGAATGTAGACATCTGTATTCTACAAGGGACTGACTTTTCAAGCATACGGTCAGTCAGCTATTTGTCTGCAGTATAAAACACACGACTGCAACAAAAAGAGCCTGATTTTATTTTTTTTCTCTGTGTAAAAGAGTTTAAGAAAGGGAAAGGGATTACTCTCTTTGTTAGAAATGCTGCCTTTCAGCTCATTTTTGAGCTAGCTTTGAAACGAGTTATTTTAGTGATTTAATTTAACATCTATTGTGCTGAAAGACAGGGAGCTCGTGGTTTTCATGATAAGAGAGTAACGCTGGTAATGTATGACTAAAAAGGAGACAGTACTTATTTCCCAGAAAGCAGACACAGACAACTTCAGACTCGCTTTAAATGTTCTGCAAATCCATGTGCAACACATTCCCTGTTCAGGAGACTTATATAAGACACAGAGATGTTCAAAATGATCGTGTTGTGCTGTCTTTGACTCCCTCTCACAATACACTGTAAACATCAAATGGAGAGTCGTTCAAGAAATGTTTGTGAGAAAGTGAAACAAATATGTAAGCAGATACACTGAAACATTGACCTATGTTTTATATACTGTAAAAATGTTCTCTAAAGAGTGCATTTACTTAATAAATAATCATTTATACACTCTATTTGGTGCTCCACCCATATCAGCATACAGTATACTGACAATCGACTTAGATTCACAATGGCGACTCGGCATCTCCAACTGTTGGGGAAATTTTCAGGGAATTAAAAATGGCTTCATGGGTCAAAAGAGAAGCTCTGTCCTTGGTCAGTTCCCCGCCAGATTGAAACTGAGCAAGCAGGAAACAGGGAGGCAACATGGAGGGGGGGAAAAATGCACACACATTCAAACACACACAAACTTAGCAGATTCAGCAGAAACACTGGGTCACACCGTGTGACACATTGGACAAGTGTGAAAGACTCACACACACACTGAGTCTCCTGTACGGTGTGAAATACCTTGCTACAGTCCTGCCAGGTTGTTTAACAACTGCATGGTTACCTATGGTTTTTGCCAAACTGTTACTTGCCCATTATCAACATACAAGCATATACTGCCGCTATATTATGTGCATCCCAGCAGCAGCTCCTTTTATTTTCTATGTGAATCAGCAGTGAGGCACAAACGTGGCCTTGCTGCCCCACCACTGTCCTATTTTACAGTATAACCCCCTGAGAAGCTGCATTATCTCAGAATGCACTCCCAACTTGGAACACTGCTACAATATCCTGGTTTGACTTCCTCCTTGTCTGTGACAGGTCATCTTCTTTGGTATTCTTGTAGCTGTCACAAAGGATCAGCAGAGACTTTTTGTTGAGACAGAGAAATACCAGGGGCTCTGTGACCTGTCCCGTCACTGTATCACAAAAAAAGATGCCTGGTGAGCCACAGCTGTGGACACCGGATCTTCAAGTGCAGCCTGAGGAATTACATGACACTGCTAGAACGAGCATTTTGCACTTTTGGGTATAATTTTGCTCTACCACTCAAAACCATGGAAGTATGTAATAATAATAACAATAGGAGATTGTCTCTGGCTTAAAAGACTCTCTCCTGTACAAAGCTGCAGAAATAACATATCTGGTTGGTTTTTCTTCTGGTTAAAATTAGTTCATTCTTAGGTTAGGTATGATGCAAGAGGAATGAATTAATTCATATGCAATGCAAACAGTTTGGATACATCATATAAGAAAGAGGGCTGCAACTAATGATTATTTTCATTATTGCTGTTTTATTAATTAATGACCATCTTCCAAGAGCCCAGGGTTACATCTTAAAATGTTTTGTTTTGTCTCACAAAAAAAACTAAACTTTTAAAAAAAAAGTAGGGCTGCAACAATTATTTTCATTATTGAATCAATAACCACTTCCTTGATTAATTAATTAATCAATCATTTGGTCTCTAAAGAGTCAGAAAATGACCATCACGATTTTCCAGAGACAAAGGTGACAAAGAGGTTTTGTTTTTATCGACCAACAGTCCAAAGCCCAAAGATATTCAATTTACATAGCACCATAAATCACCTAAACTATCAAAATATCTGCCGATTAATTTCCTTATGATTGACTGTTAATTGACTTTTTTTTGGCACTAATGAGAGAAGTAATTCTATACTTTATTTCCTACTTACTTATGTTCAGTTTTAGTCAAATCTCTAACGTCACCCATTAGTTTGTGTGCCTGGACAAGCTGTTCTTTTCCTACAAAAGCACACAAGTGAGAAATATGACAGCAAAATCTGACTAATTTCACTTAAAGGAATACATGATATATTACTGAATGACCCTCCAAAGCAAAAATGGCTCTTAGTCCTGGATGAAGTTAGATATTTCACTCTTATAGATTCAGTTCCCTGTTAGACGCTACAGGAAGAGGATCCAGAATCTCTTATGCGAGCCAAAGAATTATGTCACCCCGGAGAGAACAATGTGCATGATGTAACCATGGCAACATTGTCACTGAGATTGGAGAGGGGACAGAACGGATGCTCCCATATGAATCTGCACTCACAGTGAGGGAAAAATAAATAAAAAAAATTGCATTAAACCAGTTAAATGAACAAAGCGAATGAGATAAATTTATCCTCTGAGAGACCAGTTTGGAACAGTTTCATGTAGCCTGTGTGAACCTACAGTACAGTACGTGCCGTGACGAAGAGGATAATGTTTCTGTCTGTTCCTCCTCCCTCCTCTTCTCTCCTCTCTGCTTCTCTAAAATCCTGCAACGGTTTTCCCTTACATGGATTTGGTGGTTTTAAGAAAATGCTGCAAAATTGTATGACATTATAAAAATGTGCGGTTTCTGATTAAACACAGACACTGCTTCGAGTCATACTCCATCCAAACTCTGACAGAAATTCACTGCCTGTGGAAGGTGGCAGGAAAATGCTTGCAGCTTTGGTCAGCTTGATCAAGTTACAAAGGATTTATGTCTGCTCAAAAAACAGTAGAAGCCTCTCAAAAAACTACTCAGGTACTGCAACTGTTTTCATTATGGATTAATTGGCCCATTACTTTCTTCATTACTCAATTTAATGTTTGGTCTAAAAAAAGACAGGAAAACATGAAAAATATTTAATTTGCCCGGGTAGATGCATTCAAATATCTTGTTAGTCTGATCACCAAGCTAAAACCCACATATATTCACATCATGATGATGAAAAAAGCAGAAAATGTTTATGTTGGAAAAGCTGGAACAACATATTATTTTTTATTTTTGCTCAAGAAAATACTTAAATGATGGATTCATTTTCTGTATTATTCAGCTAATTGTTACAGCTCTATCCTGCAGCATATGCTTCTCCACTGTCCATCCATAAACTCAGTATGAGCCAAACAGTCAACAGTTTGAGCAAAAAACACTGTTTTCTTTATAAAGTCGCCAAATAAAAATTCTGTTAATTCAACTAGACTCTTCATCGCCTCCTTGAGCGCCATCAGTGTCATCATCAACAACCAACAACACCAATATATCACATCTACGTTTCATATCATCCACGATAATATCACAATTCATCTTCATAATCATAACACACACACACACACACACACTGCAGATGTACTGGTATCTATGCCCCCCTTCCCTCACTGGGTCTCTTTCCCTTAGCCCATCACCATGACGATGGGAGCCGGTTCCATGGATACAGTCACTAAGCAACCAGCAGCATCAGCATCAGCAGCAGCAGCAGCAGCAGCAGCAGCAGCAGCAGGCACAGCAGTGTCCTGTCAGAGCTATACTAGTGGAGCAGCAGAGAGAGTCTGAGCCAACCTTCGTCCTCTAGTTGCATGCAAGTTTGCTCCTTGAAGAGGGAATATTAATGCATTTATCGTGTCTCAGATCTGAAGCCTCTTACATTACACTCAACACTTGAGGTGCTCACTTTAATTTAGACTGACATAAAAGGGCTTACACTAGTGAGTACCTCTAGAGTTAGACTAGAAGGGTTAGAGCATGTGGCAAAAATGGAAAACAGATGATGACAGACTGGTTAAAGGCTGGTGCGTAAAGGAAAATCAAGATTATTACTACTTTCACAAACATTACCATTTCAAAAATGAACACTTTTTTATCGCTCTGTGTGCCTTTTTATCTCTCATAAAAGGACGAATCCAACAAATGAAATCCTAAAATCTAACAATTATTTTCATTATCTATTAATCTGTCCAACGGGACATCTTCAAAATCACTTGATTTGTCCAACCAACAGTCCAAAAGCCGAAGATATTCAGTTCCACAAGATGGCAAAAAACACAATATCCTCACATTTGAAAAGCTGGAAGTGGAGACAATGGCAATTGTGCTTAGAAAATCATCAGTTTATTGATGGTCAAAATGGTTTTCTTGTCTATTGGACGGATCAATGAATGGACAAACCTAACTGCTACTAACTGCTGGCAGAATAACTTCCACAAATACCTGGACACTGCTGGGCAGGGGTGAGAGAGGTAAATACCCCTTACTTCAGTAAAATTAGTAACACCTAGTAGTAGTAATAGTTGTAATGGTGTACTCCCAAGTCCTGTAATCAAACTCTGAAGTATTACCAGCAAAATTTACTTAAATTGTGCTATGTATGCAGGATTTTTATCACTGATGCATTAATGTGCAAGCAGCATTTTTGTTGTTGGATTGAGGTGGAGCTGATTTTAACAACTTTTTTAAAGTGTTGAGCTGTTTAATCTGCAAAAAGTCTGTCAGAAACTGAGTCCTAAAAACTTAATTTTGCAGTGCAGAAACTGGAATATTTCAGCTAACTCTGGCAGATTTTTTTCCTCTTTTCATCCAAAAATAAAACTTTAAGGACTCAATCAGACTAAAATGAGTTAATATTTTATAACCACTGATGTCAGATAAATGTAGTTGGGTAAAACGTAGAATATGTTTCTCTAAAATGAAGTGGAGTAGAAGTGTAATGTAGCATAAAATCGAACCACTTAAAGTACCTAAATACAGTACTGAAGTACAATACACTACATTGCCACTGGAACACAGAGTCCCCAAAAAGTAACTAGCGAGACAGCGAACAGCAGGACGAGGGTGTGCATTGTAAGTACAAAGACAGACGCAGCGCTGCATACATCCTGGAATGGAGAGTGTTTAGCCCTGAGAATATACATGTAGTATAGAATATACATGTGGTATATTCTGTATATACACAGACTGGGTAGCCCGGGCTGAGCTCCATGGTGTCAAAGAAAGAGACCAATACTGAAAACACACATAGGCCTGTTCACAAAATGATACAAAATAAGGCTATTAGCAGTGACCGCAAAGCCCTGCTGAAAAGAAAATGTATTAATAGAACCCATCTGAGAGGCAACACAGACAGAGAAGCTTTGAAATATGTTGCATTGAAGACTGTAATTAAATATTCCCTTTGATTAGACGAAGCCCTCTTTGCATGTTGCTTTAGTGCTCACTGGCTGCAAGTCAGAAAGACATACAGTATGTGTGCCGTTCAGTGATAAGACTGGACAAAAAGAATTACAGCACATAACTGCAAAAATTATGATCCAGACTATAAAACTGTTTAACCTTGTGCAGGTGTATAACAGCAGCAATAAACCATTTAGCCGGATGGTTAACAAGCCTTTGTCATTACAAGCGTGACTGATACAGCTAAATAATGGGCAAGATAGGCTAATAAGCTACAATACCTCAGGCTGCTGGATTTAACAGGTGTGTGTCTATGTGTGTGTGTGTGTGTGTGTGTGTGTGTGTGTGTGTGTGATAATGTCTTACATGAAAGCACGAAGCTATCATGGCAGAGCGACTGGGGGCTACATGTCAAGACAGGAGGGTATATGACACTGCATCATATATCATCCTCTCTCTCTCTCTCTCTCTCTCTCTCTCTCTCTCTCTCACACACACACACACACACACACACACACACACACACACACACCCTCTCTCTCCCTCTCTTCCTGCAGTCATGGCTGTTTCATTAGCTCATCACAGAGCTTGAAAGGCCCGTGGATGAGAGTCTGTGAAAGGATGAAGGGATCATTTTGATAGATATAGAAGTGAGTGGGGGGGGGTCTTGTGGCTCAGCAGCACTACTGATGCAAATATGATATAAAGGCATTAGATGTGTCGCATGACACCAGCCTAATTAAAAATGTATGGTCATGACAGTACATGGGAAGATCATGTATTAACCTTAGAATAAAATGCACAAGCATCTGATGCATGACAGCAAATCCATGGAACATTTTTGATATAAAAATGGCATTTTGTGCAATAAGGTGACAATGAAACCCACAGAGCGTTCGCTGTATCAGTCTGAATGAGATTATTCATTAAGGGAATGCCCATCATTAACACACTGAATGACAAATACTGCAGCAGGTATGTGTCAGTCCGTGCAGCCTTACGTTGTAAAGTAGAGTAGTTATCCATCTGTCAGGCTGGTGGCGGATCCGGTTTAAAGAAGAAGAAAAAAAAGGAAAAAGAAATCACTCTGGTGGCCCCTGTGGACACCGCAGCACCGGATAGGATCAGTCTACCGGGACGAACCGAGCCGGTGTGAAACCAGGACAGGTACCCGCGCTACCAGCCGCATCTTTAGTAACCCCGGGGCCAGAAAACGGAGGAGATGAGCGCATCAACCCGGGTAGTGAGACTCATTTCAGGACCATTCGGTTTAAATCCAAGTCGGTTTTACACCACACACGCACACACACATACACACACACACACACACACACACACACACACACACATACAGACATACACACACACGCACGTTTTCAGTCAGATCTCCTCGGTAGGTTTTCTGTACAAGATGCCCAGCTCCGCCTCCATGTATGGGGGAAAAAAAAAAAAAAAAAAAAAAAAAGCCAAGATGCGGGCACACTGGGATGGAGAAAGGTCAGCGTGCGGTTCTGAAAGTCACACCGAAGGAACGGATCCGTGCCCTTCCTCTTCTTCTTCTTCCTCTTCTCCGTAACTGTAAACCCCGCTGCAGGGAAAACACATTCAGCAGGAGCGTCTCCTCCCATCTATCCCCCGTAGAGAGAGAGAGAGAGGAGAGAGAGAGGGAGGGAGAGGGAGGGAGAGATGGATGAAGATGGAACGAGGACGCCAGAGTAGGTGCGTCTGCGCGTGCGCATGGAGGTGTGTTGTAAACCCAGTTGTGCACGGATGTGTGTGTGTGTGTGTGTGTGTGTGTGTGTGTGTGTGTGTGTGTGAGAGAGAGAGAGAAAGAATGAAAGTGGTCTTTTTTATCTCATCGTGTCACCACAGACACACACACACACACACACACACACACACGGTGACTGTTGCCATGCTGCCTCTTTCTTTTCCTGTGAGAAAAAATGTTTCTTCTGTGGACAAAAATAACCCGATGTTGCAAGAACATGATTTAAATGAAGGGTGTTGGATGTTTTATTACACTGTTTTGTTGTTGTGAATATATACATACATACAGCATATGGCTGCAACTAACATTATTTTCATAGTCGATTAATTGGCTGATTGTTTTATCGATTAATGTTTTGGTCTGTTTAAAACCTGCAAGAATCCCCAAAAATCTTTAATTTACTATAATATGAAGACAAGGAACCAAAGCACATATTCACATTTAAGAAGCTTTAACAAAATAATGTATTTTGAATGTATTTTAAAAAATTGCTTAAACTTTTAATCAATTAATTGATCAACACAAAAATGATCAACTCTACCTATATTATAAAACCAATGCAAATATTCATGTCATTCCATATTGGCCAACATCCTGTTAAAGAGGTTTTGAGTTTATTACATTAAAATCAAACAAAAGAAAAACACAAACTGAATAACATAAAACAAATGCACCGTTAAATACGGTAAATGGACTGCACTTAGATACTGCTTTTCTTCCTTAACGGACAAAGCACTTTACAATTAGCCTGTCATTCACCCATTCACACACCAATGACGACGGAGTTGCCATGCAAAGCGCTAGCCTGTCCATCAGGAGCAACTGAGGATTCAGTGTTTTGTCCAAGAACTCTTGGACAACCCGCTGTATGGACAGCAGTTCGGTATTGCAAAGTTGGGGGACTTACAAGATGGTCAAAATCAAAGCTGAGATATCCTGACTTACAGTCACTTCTATATGAGTCCATCACCAAAAATAGATCCCGTGTGTATGTATCAGACTGGGCACATAAAGCCCGTCATTCAAGATAATTAAACCTAAATTTAATGTATATAATGCCATACTGCCAATGCACACGTCCAACTCTGCAACCATACAAACGTCTTTAGTTGTCCAATGATGTGATCGCTCACATAAGATTGTGCCATTCACCCCTTGTGGCGTGAACAACCATTCTCTCATCATGGTTCTCAAGGTGCATGTCCACACAATCACACACTTTCCACACTTTCCATTCATCGTGTATGTGAGCACCCGCGCAATGCATTCTGGTAGCACTTTGAGAGACGGGGCATCACGTTGGATGCTTCTCATTTAAAATGAAATCAGGGGCGTCTGGCACAGCGAATCGCCGCCTCTAGATACTCAAACAGTTGTTGATCTAAAATGAAGACATATTCAGTGATTGCATGGCATATTTTTCACTTCAGATGTTTTCAGAAATGTATTTTGGTGAACTATTTTCATATTGTGAGAGACAGTTTCCTAACAAGCTGCCAGGTTAGTCCATTTTGAAATCCCTGAGCAGCAAGCGCTTGTCCAATCAGGTGCAGCCAGAAGTGTTTGCATGGTCATAGGAGGGTGAAGCCTTTTGTGACTAAAGCGTCCCGTGCTGGGAAGCGTCATGGCTCTCCACATCGTAACTGCCCCAGTGGACAAGTAACATCCGACTTAATAAAACCGCTCCAGAGCCACAGAAGTCATGACAAAGCTGTCTGCAGAACAAATAGTTCTCATAATAATAAATAAAGTAATCATGTGTAAAATCTGTGGAGAGCCCCCTTTAGTGTGCCAACCCATTACAACCTTCAGGTCTTCCAGTCTAACCAGCAACAGCAGCTGTAACATGTTTTGTGTGTTTGCGAGTCAGTTTGCATAAACATCACCAACATCATCATCACATGTCCCCACTGCCAAAGACTCAAAGTATTTGGCCTTATGCCCGGAAAAATGTGTCCCTCCTCCTCTTGACCAACACTTTAGTTTCCAAAATTAAATCTGAATCTGGAAGGTAACGGTGCCATCTATCAAAAATAACGATCACTGTGTCATTCAAGCTTTAGCTTGCTGGCTCATTATTTAAATTCACAGGACTACTGCTGATAATGCTGACTGACTCACAACTTCTACATTTACTTTTCTCATATTTACACCAAATGATTGAACCCCTCTGCAGGAAATTGTGGTGGACATTATAGATGTTAAGTGAACAGTCGTACCCATAGCTCAAATCTCAAAGCACGGCAAATGTCTGCTCACATTCAGTAGCCTACTGAGTGGGCTTCTGTTTTGCAGCTGCTTGAGCCCAATCAGCCGCCTTTAAGATAAGTTTGTAAAGCAATACAGTGCCTTGCAAAAGTATTCCCCCCCCTTGGCTTTTTACCTATTTTGTTACATTACAGCCTTTAGTTCAATGTTCTTTTAATCTGAATTTTATGTGATGGATCAGAACACAATATTCTAAGTTGGTGAAGTGAAATGAGAAAAATATATACATAAAACTATTTTTTAGAAATAGAAAACTGAAAATTGGCATGTGCATATGTATTCACCCCCTTTGTTATGAAGCCCATAAAAAGCTCTGGTGCAACCAATTACCTTCAGAAGTCACATGATTAGTGAAATGATTTCCACCTGTGTGCAATCTAAGTGTCACATGATCTGTCAGTACATATACACACCTTTTTTGAAAGGCCCCAGAGGCTGCAACACCTAAGCAAGAGGCACCACTAACCAAACACTGCCATCAAGACCAAGGAACTCTCCAAACAAGTAAGGGACAATGTTGTTGAGAAGTACAAGTCAGGGTTAGGTTATAAAAAAATATCCAAATATTTGATGATCCCCAGGAGCACCATCAAATCGATCATAACCAAATGGAAAGAAGATGGCACAACAGCAAACCTGCGAAGAGACTGCCGCCCACCAAAACTCACGGACCGGGCAAGGAGGGCATTAATCAGAGAGGCAGCACAGAGACCTAAGGTAACTCTGGAGGAGCTGCAGAGTTCAACAGCAGAGACTGGAGTATCTGTACATAGAACGACAATAAGCCATACGCTCCATAGAGTTGGGCTTTATGGCAGAGTGGCCAGAAGAAAGCCATTACTTTCAGCAAAAAACTAAATGGCACGTTTTGAGTTTGCGAAAAGGCATGTGGGAAACTCCCAAAATGTATGGGGGAAGGTGCTCTGGTCTGATGAGACTAAAATTGAACTTTCCGGCCATCAAAGAAAACGCTATGTCTGGCGTAAACCCAACACATCACATCACCCAAAGAACACCATCCCCACAGTGAAACCTGGTGGTAGCAGCATCATGCTATTGGGATGTTTTTCAGCAGCCGGGACTGGGAAACTGTCAATACAGGGATATTCTTGAGCAAAACCTGTACCACTCTGTGCGTGATTTGAGGCTAGGATGGAGGTTCACCTTCCAGCAGGACAATGACCCCCAAACACACTGCTAAAGCAACACTTGAGTGGTTTAAGGGGAAACATGTAAATGTGTTGGAATGGCCTAGTCAAAGCCCAGACCTCAATCCAATAGAAAATCTGTGGTCAGACTTAAATATTGCTGTTCACAAGCACAAACCATCCAACTTGAAGGAGCTGGAGCAGTTTTGCAAGGAGGAATGGGCAAAAATCCCAGTGGTAAGATGTGGCAAGCTCATAGAGACTTATCCAAAGCGACTGTGATTGCCACAAAAGGTGGCTCTACAAAGTATTGACTTTAGGGGGGTGAATAGTTATGCACATTGACTTTTTCTGTTAATTTGTCCTATTTGTTGTTTGCTTCACAATAAAAAAAAAAAAAAATTCAAAGTTGTGGGCATGTTCTGTAAATTAAATGATGCAAATCCTCAAACAATCCATGTTGTGAGGCAACACAACACGAAAAATGCCAAGGAGGGTGAATACTTTTGCAAGTCACTGTACATCCACTTAACAGATGTTAATCTACAATGTGCAATGCTTTCACGCTAGTTTGACTAGAACTTTTTATCTCCTCAATTTAGACGTTTGATCTGATGTGTAATTTGTTGCTGGGACTGTTTCCTGTTAGATACACATTTTAGATTTCCAAATAATGAAACAAAATATTTTACATTACTTGCTTTTTACAACCAGTTAAGGAAAGATAGTGGTTATAAACAACTGCTAGGGTATATTAGGGTTAGCCAACTAAAAACTTACAGTTAGGGAAAGATTGTGGTTAATAAAGAGGCAAACAAACTATTTTATCTGACAGCCAAATAAAATAAATCTTGAAGATTTTGAACTGCATTTCACAAAAATAATGCCAAAGTACTAAACATTATGCAAATAACATTTGAATACATGAGTAAATAACGTCAGTACTCTGATATTTCAAGGTAAGATTAACTCACTAAGCAGTTCCAGATACAACACAACAGGTAAGAAAATACACATTAAATAAACAATTGAACTGAAAAAAACAAGTTATAACGAAAATAGAAGAGTTATCTGCACACTATATACAGCTTTTTATATACTCATGTGACAGATAAGAGCATTGCACAGGCCACAGCAGGAGGTAGGGGCATGGTGTGAAAATAAATAATTGCACAGGACAAAAATATACAGCAATATAGTTTAGAGAATATAATAGAGGGGGTTATGAAAATACAGCAGGGGTCTAATATTGATAATGTGCATGTAAGAAATTATATATGTATATACATACATACACGTGTGTATGTAAGTAAAACTGCATAGTACCCTATCATTATAAAATATATAAATACTGATTATTCTGAAATGCGTTCTCCATGTGTGCACATATAATAAAAGTCATACCTATATTTACAAAAGATATATCTGTTGCTATATTTGTTGCTCTAAACCTGAGTTATGAGACGCTTCAGTAGTCCATTGCTGCTGATTGGACAGCGCAATACAGTAAATGTTTCCACCGATTTACACATTTCTAAAGTTTTAAAAGGTGTAACCTGTTTTAATAAATCACTAGTTTGAAACTAGTAGTAAATTAGGAAGGACTTTATGTTCAAACTTAGAAATTGATTTATGAATAGCTGTTGCAACCCAGTCCGGATCATTAATGCCTACGTGACTATTACCTCTTTCAACTTGAGTTTAAACGATCCAAGTCATGATTTAAGTTCTTAGGTTTATATCTGGAGACGCAGATTTCCAGGAGATACCTGAGTCTTGTAGCAGGTTCGATCCAGGACTATCCGGATACATTTGTTTTTGAGAAGGTGGTTGCCCTCCTTTATAACCTCTGACGAGGAGCCCTTGCACACAGCAGTGGAGCTTTAGTGGACCTGCTCAAAGGCTGACAGATCACACTGTGGTTTCACTGGGCAGCTTCCGCATACGAACTGTGTGAGTGTGGCGCAACATGTTCATGCAAAAGAGCATTTAAACTAATCAAATCCACCCAAGCAAAGGTCAAAACCAAAAATAAAATAATCTATTTCATGCTGTGTTGACATTTAGATGATTTCTGATGTTAGGACCACTCAAGTGCTTCCCAGTGCTGTCCTTCAATAATGTCGGTCTTAATGGGATGCTAAAACAAAAATACAATATAAAGATTGCTGCCCTCCAAAAGCACAGTGTCAGTCAGGATCAGTCAGGTTTTAAATCCTCATGATCTAACTCCAAACAGTGAAGACAATAATTGATACTACTGGCATGACCTCCCACCAGACATGTAGGAGGTCACGACAACAAAAGTCTTAAAACTGGAGCAGTTACATAGGCAATGGATAAAAGTAAGGCTTCAGAAATACTAAATATATATACGACATATAACACACTTGAACTGGTCTGGACAAGTGGATAAAATATGGTTCCTATCATGGTTTGAACTGACCTCTGACACTCTGATAACTAAACATAACCTTCAGCTCTACTTCACTCAGCTCAACTCTACTCAAACAAATGACATAGTATCCTTTATGCCATATGTGCCAGTTGGCAGTGCCAGGATGGAGCTCCAGTTAAACCCAGATGGCAGCACTGGGACTCTCCAAGATTGACTGAGTTTAACAACAGTCTGTGAGAAAACAGGAAGCTGGCCAGCCAGTCACTCTGTCAGTCAAACAGTCCTCTCTCTCTCTCTCTCTCTCTCTCTCTCTCTCTCTCTCTCTCTCTCTCTCTCTCTCTCTCTCTCTCTCTCTCTAGCTGTTTCTTTGAGGATCGTCCAAATCTACAGAAGTTGATAAAACACAAACTTCAACGTTATATCTTTACGTTTTGATGAAACTTTCTTTGACTGAATTTGAAAAAGTTCATGCCAAAGTCCTGTTTAACAGCTGTGTTTGTTGCCTGGCAACAATTTAGAGGGGTCTATAAAGTTTTACTTTCAAAACAAGAAAGTGTTTGAAAGTAAAACTTGTGTGCAAATGAATGTATAGTGTTATAGTTATAAAAAATGGTATACTGTATGGATGTGAGTCGTTATTTGTTGTTTTGTTTAGATTGATAAGAGTTGTAATTATATATTGCGTAAAGTGTTGAGGAATATCTGAACTCTCTGAAGCCCCCCTTCACTCAAAAAAATGTTTTCTTCTTGTTCCTATAGTTGGATGTTCAATGTATGAGCAGAGTTTGACACTACAAATGTTCACATTCATCTGCTGAAAGTGGAAACTTTGGTCCATCCTGGTCCAATTTGCAACTTGTACAAGTGTGATGTAGAAACTTGAAGCCAGCAGTGCCCATACACTCAGAATGGACTTTACAGTGAAGTAGGAGACTGTCCAGCAGCAAAACAAAATATGCATATTTATAGAATCTGTAATTTTGTAATGAGCTAGAAGGAGAGTAGATGTCATTTAAGGGTTTTAATGTAGAAATTATACTTTTGGGAGAGAAAAATCGCCAACTATTTGTATACATGACCGGGGGGATCTTTAAATTATGGTTCTTCTGCATGCAGCTGTGCACTCTTGCACTTGCCCTTTGTTTGATTACAGTGATGTATTATATTACCACTGTTTTATGAAAGCAGTGAGCCACAAAAGACCAGGCTTTACAGTGATTTAAAATCAATGTGAGGAGGGCTTTACTGAGCTTCATGTTGTGTCTGTTTATGATTGACTGTTGCTTGTGGGGTTGTTTTTTGCTCAATAGCCAAAATGTTACGCAAATAAATTAAAATGGCTCTTGATTATTGTAAGAATACAATTATTTTGCAGCATTTTTGATTTATTTTTTAATCTTTACTGTAACAAACATTGCCAAACACCAATATTCAAGGATTACTGACTGTGGAAACTAACATGCATAATTAGTTGCACATTCCTACTTTTTTCAAGCTGTGGAAGAGAAATTAAGAAATGTACCATCATCATTTTCTCATTCTTGCAGGAGCAAAAACGGAGAAAAAGTCAAAACTTTAGGTGTAGCAAACACTAAATACTGTGTACTGTAAATACTGGAAAACCAATAAGGCTCATTACAGTCTTCTTGTCAAGTAATCAAGATGAGAAGTTATCAAATTTAAACACAACAAATGAGAAAGAGCACATTTTACACTCTGTGTAACACTTTGGTGGGCCAAACTAATTTCTTGAGAGCCAGGTTTTGCCCACAGGTCCTATTTCAGGCAGCTCGGATTCAGCTGATTTTGCCCACAGGTCCTATTTTGGGCAGCTCTGGTTTAGAGAGCCAAGCATGGATCTGCCATAAAACATAGGTCGCACTGCTGTATATTTAGAGAGCTCGCCTATTTTGGGTACCGAACTGCAGCTCCTTCTCAACACCTCATATCTCTTCAGTGAGTGTTAGCTGGAAATACAACAATGATGCTCATAATGTCACAATGGCAGGATTCCCAGCTCTGCAGATACTGTACAGTAACAGCAATGGCCACAGAGCTATCAGTTAAAAATGCAAACTTTCCAGGCTCTTGGGACATACTCATGTATTTGTGTGCTCTTCTATCTCTGTGAGGACCAGTTTTGAGTTATAGACCTTGTGAGTAAAAACGTCTTTGGAACATTTGAGCCAGACCTCACTACTTCCAATAGGCTGTTTAAGGGTTTAAACTTGTGCTATGTCTCAAATCGAATACTTCCAGAAGTATACTTCTATGTAGTGCATAATGCTCACTACGTACTTAATGTGCTGTAGTGCCGTAATTTCAGCAGCGTAGTGTTGGCATCAATGTATTTACTGCGTCACCTTCTTCTTCATCTATGCCGATTTACAATTGGACGGAGCATTGCCACCAGTACTGGCTTATTTTTCACTGGATTTCACTGAACCTGTTTCTACATTTATTGCCTGTGTGTGTCCCCTGTTTCATGCAAGTTGGAAATTACAATGTCTAAGCCTGATGTCGTCTCACGGAAAATGTACCGGTATGTTCCAGCGGTCCCTCACCTTCAGCTATGTAGCAAAAATGGCGACCCCTGACAGTGAGAAGCATTCCACACTGAGTGCACCATCCGGGTACTTGCAGTGCACTGCATTATGCCAGACTCGACAATGTGAACACACTCATATACTCAAAATAGTTAGTGTAAGTATGGAAGTATTCAAATTGAGACAAAGCATTGGTTAAGTTTGGGTTTAGGCATGTGGTTGTGGGTTGAGAGTAATGACGGTTCTGAAAAGCATAGAGATACAAGCGGTGTGTCTAGGGAGGATAGCTGATGACAGAATTGTGTCATTACAGCTGTATCCACAAGCAGCTTGAGAGAGGAGTATATTCAACTCACTCACTCACACTCACACACACACACACACACACACACACACACACACACACACACTTTGTTGCTTCCCAAAGAGACAATATGAGATGCTACCCTGCAGGTAGCAGGATGTCGTGCGGCGAACTGACAGCCTGCTGCACAACGAACAGAAAGAGTTGTGTCATTAAATCACTGAAGCCTCAATAGTTGCTTCCTGTTAAGATGTTCACTAAGTTAATGTTGCCAAGCAACAAATACAGTTCTAGCCAGTAAGAGGAGCTTTAGCCAAGATCACTTGGCAACAATATTTTGCAGGGAGATGTAAAAAGGTATAAAGGGATCAATAGCTTCAAACCTTTCAATGTCACATTTGGATTTCAGAGAATAGCAGCTGTAATAAATGCCATCTGGATAGAGTAACAAATCTGTAATTTAGAGGCCACAAAGTTTAAATTCACTTTATTTTGCCTCCATTTGTTAGTTTCAGTTGAGCCTTCTGTCGCTAGTAACAGCTACTGGAACATCCTATAACAGTTTAACAACTCTATGCTTGTGTATGTTTGAGTCTGTCCTCTCAATAAGAACAACAGTGTCAGTCTTTTCAGCCCCAAAACAACTTATGTCGATGCTGTCAAGTGACAAAGCCATGAAGCAAAAGTAGAAATTATGATGTGAGCAAAGGAGGAAGTGAGAGGACGCTGTTATAGAGCGACACATAGAGTCCACATAGCGAGGAGGTTGTGGTGGATGGATGGCTCAACAAAATATTGGACTTTAACACGACAGAGTTAACAACTGCATCCCATACATGGAGACACTCTGTGACGTATGTAGATTACATCACCATAATCACCCGGATTTCAATCAGCGATGAGACAACATATCGGGAGGAAATCAACAATCTTGCAGAATGGTGCACAGTGAACAACCTAGTGCTCAATGTAAGTTAAAACTAAAAAAAAAGACACACCTCTGTTTACATCAGTGGAGCTGAGGTGGAGCAGGAGAACAGTTTCAGGTTCCTGGGAATCAACATGACAGAACCTGTCATGGTCATCTCACATCTCCACCCCTGGTTAAGAAAGCTCAGAAACGACTGTATTTCTTAAAATTCCCGTACCAAGACGTACAAAATCTGCCGCTGCCAACCAGCAGACTTAAAGACAGCCCGATTAATTGTCCGAACAAGCGGTCTATCATTAGTACTTATCTATAGTCAGTGCATTACTACCTACAGTAGTCAGTTTGGAGAACCAATCAGGGATCATGGGTCAGAAACAGAGCTATACACTGCTCTCGATGGGGGATGCAGAAAATCTTATTTTAGCCACCTAAAAAAAGGTCCACCTCAAAAAAATCAATATCAATTGAGTACACTATATTAAAAATATTTTCACTGCTTTACCTTACAGCCTTTTTCTTTGGCACTAACTATAGAATTTCTGTATTCCTACACATAAGTCCAAATTAGCTGTTTAGGTCAGCAAGTTGTGAGATCAGACGGAAATCAAACTTCTAGTTTATATAGTATGTAATCGTTTAAAACAAAAAAGAAAGAAACATTTTGGCATCTGACGAGTATTCAAAATCCAGGATCTGTTACTCAAACGGGCCGCCTAACATGATTAAATTTAATTTATCTAACCAGTGCTTGAAGTAAGTTCAAAATATTGAAGTGTGTTCTCTAGACCAAATTTTAGAACTACTGTAGAAAGCTCACCAAGAAGATCATGTGTAGAGAAATGCTTGTATCTCCCAAAAGTCAACAACAGAAAGTGTATTGACTCCCATGTGATTCCCTGTTGTTTTGATATGTTACAGTGACTCATCAATGGTCCACATTGGTTCCAGGATCACAAAGCATTTGCAAATTTTTCTTTTTTTACTTTTAGAGATTCTATTTTGAGCAGGGAGACAGCACAACAAAACTAATTGTAGTCACTGTGTGGTAGTATAATTAATGTGATGGATCCATTCCATGTAGAACCGTATTAGTACCACACTAAACCCCACAATACTGTACACCAGGGGAAAACAGAGCAAAACAACTCATATAAAACTGCATTCATACAGTCCACACAAATGCACAATGAACCGCGAGATGTTGCATATAGATGAACGATTCATTGAGGTTTCTATAATTCATAAGTCTATGAATAAGTGATATGAGATCATAAAGTGATTCATGGAGACACTAACTCAACTCCAATCACGGCAGTAAGGGGCAGTGCCACACACACACACACACACGCACACACACACACAGACAGACACATACAGACACACACTGCACTGAGCAAACACAGCCTGATCATCTCTGAGTGGGTTTCCTGAGCACCTAAAGAAAAAGGAGAATTGTATCTTTTTCCTCGCATGAAGTAACTGACGAAGAACGATTATATCCGTTCTTTGTCAGTCAATTATCTCTTAATGTCTGTCCTTTATATTTTTGGTAATTGAATTCCTTCTGTCTCCAACTAATTTTCCAACACCAATAATAAACCTCTTTGGATTCAGCAGGCAAGTAAGTTATAAATTACACTGAAAGACAACACCACGTCACAGTAAACATATATAATAATAATAATAATAGTATTTGGACTATAATTATTTTTGCAATGTACAAATGTGCAGGGAGAAATTCAGCTAAAATGTAAAGATCAATTCTCTTCAACAGAATCGCAGTTTTATGGAAGTGGCAAAAATAAATGTGTGCAAAAATAATAATATTGTGTAAATAAATAGTCATATTATGACAAAAAACATGAACTGACAACTTCACATTTGTAAATGTGCTTGTTTTGTGGAGCCTTTGGTGGCTGTGAGCCTCTAAACGGCTGTTTCTAATGCCGCGGGCAGCAACAGTAAATGCATCAGCATCAGCTGCACCAATATGCACTAAACTGCTTTGGAAGCAGATATTAACATTGTTCCCCATGGTCAGAAAAACTTGTTTCATTTGTCAGAAGTTGCCTTTTGAGGATATATTTGAGGAAATATCACAACAAATTTACATCACTGTAAAGCAGTAGTAGTGTGGCCAAAAACCTCCCGCTGCAGGCTTAGGAGATGTTTATTTGATTCATTTAAAGGCATATATTCACATTTAAAATGGTTGCATAAGCAGTCAAAAGTATATTTTGAGAGCCTGTGTAATCTGTGATTCCTTTGCCTCAACAAGTCTGAAGCCATGATGATCTACTGTAAGAATACAATAATTGAGTAGAGTAGAAGATAGAATACAAGAGCAGAGCAGAACAGTAGGCAGCCTTGTCCCACAGTTTTCTTCCTGCCAATATGAAATATCCATGGTTGCTATGGAAACACAGTTTCATGAATCACTGTGTTTTATTTTCTTTTTCTGAGGCCAAAAGCTGCAGTTTATAAAGCTGTCTTGTGCACAGTGCCCATTACTGTCTGTATTGTAAGCCTTAAGATCTGTTAGGTATTAGGTGTGGGAAGAGACCAAGTTTTAGTCTGCTCCCACTGAGATGACTAATTGGCTGGCTAGTTGGTTGGCTGGCTGACCAGCAGGCTGAACGACTGACTGACAATGGAGAGACACACTGGGGAAAGACAGGAAATACATGGGATTACATGGTAGGTAGGAGCTGGTTTTTGGACGGCATGGCAATATACAGGGTGGGATGCTGGAAGCTCCAGTTTTACGTAGGATTTAAATTGACTTGAAATAATTGACTGTGGCTCTTTGTAAAGCTGCAGGTTGACTGGACTGTTCACATGTCAAAAAAGACAATCATGGCATTGGGATATCTCTAGCCTGCAGAGTGACAAGTTTGTGAACCAAAGTGACTATTTTACCTGTGATCAGTGGTATAAACTACAACCTGCTAGCCAACCAGGAGCCCCTGATGTTTCTTTAAAGGCCTTGACCCCACAGAACCGAGCAGAGCACGGTATTCACTGCTTTATTATTTACTCTTTGAAAAGCCACGTCTCTTTAATGTCCTATCACTCAGCCTCTTTCTCCGAATCTGAGAGTACATTCAGCCTCTATACTGCATTATGCCATATATGGCATTTTGTGAATGGGTGTTGCTAGGTAACTGGAGTGCAGTAAAGCATAGTGATTTCTTGTATTTAGGATGATTAAGGATTAAGACAACAGTTTTAGGCACTGAAGCTGCTGAACTGACTAGAGGAATTATGTGCATAGAGGAGCTGTGTAATTTCTAATAAGTCACTGTTTTTAATTTGGCAAAAAACATACTATACATTTTTCTCAATGGCAAAGCATCTGCAACATGTGTCAGCAGTGTGGGAAGGCCATATTTGGTCACAGCTCTTTGGTCCAGAGAAAGATATCTCAACAAATACCGGCAAGATTAGCTGCATCACAGCTCTTGGGCTGGATCTTTCAAACGAGGATCTGAAGACCAGGCTGAACATACATCCCTTATCCTCATGAAATAGTCAACTGCTGATGCATTCGGGCAGCCCTTGTCAAACTGTAGAGTCAAACATTTAAAAAGGATTTATCCCTGTGAGTATAGTCTTTAAGACAATGTCTATCTCAACCTCCTTTTTATCACAAAGTGTGTCTTTTGCTTTAGGTTTAGGTTAAAATTGTATGCATAGGTAGGATTCAAAAAGGTTTGGTTTGCAGAAAAAGACATTGTTCTTGACAAAATATTTTAACAACAACCAACAAGACAATAGACACACATAATACAACATGATACATTATAGAAGATAAACGTGCTCCAGGCTCTGAACATTAGGACCCTAAAATAAATAACCACCAGAATAAATAACGTAAAAATGCAGGGAAAAAAACTGCAGTCATTTAAAATTGAGCTGGTTATCTGCTGTAACTGTCTGGTGCACAGGGATGCTGGGTTAAGCTGAAACTCTCCAGTCAGCCTACTAGACCATTTTTCAATTTGATTCAAGGAGTTTCTGTTCTTTAAAGAAAGGTTTTCAAACTGTGGCACCAAAGAAAAAGATAAAACTGATTCAATGAAAGCACGGTAGTATACTGTCACCATGTTTTTCTCAATGTGGAAAATAGTACAGTTTATCCAAACAAACCTTTTGGCATACAGCTTCTCAATTTTCTTCAAAGTTCAGTCTGGAGTCAGTAATTGTCCCAGTTGCACCCTTAACCTGAAACTCCACCTGGCACGGCTTTATAACGTTGAATTTTGAACTTGATAGATATAACTTTGTGTCTTCTAAAATCAGTTAGCATGTCTTAAGTTTTAGATATGTTTAGCTGAAGATAGGAATCCTCAAACTACTTAAAAAACGGTGTTGATGACTGGGTCGCTGGCTCATGTCATTTTCTGAAACTGACAGTTGCTTTTGTCAAGAGAATTAAAGGCCACAAGAGGATTTTTTGCTAAACTGCTATATTTAACCACATAATGTTGATGTTATAAATTAAACCAGTTTTGTTGTTCGACCTCCAATGTATAACTTTCAGTTTTGGTGCAGACTTTTGAGACAACACCTCAATGGAAAGAAACTCCAGACAACTGTTTTGAGGTTGAAACACCACTTTTCTTGCTGCACTCTGGTTTGACAGATTTACCAAAATCTCAATGAAAACGAGACTAGAAGCAGCCTTTGTGCTACAAAAAAGTAGCTTAAAGAGTGCACTAACTACAACTAATTGGCAAAACATGTGGAGGATTGCACACTCTGAGGGATATCCACCTCCTCATGCTGGATGGTGACAGAGGATGGCAGTCTTTCAGACGCCGAGCTACAGGTGGGAGCTCGGATCCAAATCTGAACTCCTCTTCACTGAACCTCTCATGGGTGGTTGTAATTTTCATTCCAGGCTTTTTAACTGGGATCTCTTCCAGGGAATTCTGCAGTTCAAAAATGTCTCTTTCAGTTGGAGCTGTATAGACAGATCTTTACTTTTCTTGTATTTACATATTTCTATGAATAGGGAATTTGGTAAACTGAGCTGGACAGACTTCTTCTGATGTTGTATGGAAGAAGATTTTAGAAACTAGCAACTGAGATTATAAACTAATTAGAAAACTGGTTAATTTACTGCCTCACTCTCACCGCCCGTTTTCAGCCACAGGAGGCAGCTGATACAAAAGCTCTAGAAACCAATTGTACACTACCTTCTCAGCACAAAACTGCAGATCGACAAAGTAATGACAGGCTGGCGAACACAGTGGATCATTTAGCAGCTAAACAGGGGTTTAGTGGAAACCAAAACTGAGCTGAAAGGAGTGTGAAAATTGGATTTACATTCACCAGGTGGCCAAAAACACGGCACTAAATCAATGCTAATGTTGCTCTGTAATGGTGAATGTGTACATTTCACAAATTGAAAAATAAGGACAATTTTTATGTGGCATTCGGTGTAGGTGGAATCAAAAGGGGGATGCTGATCTCTATCCGGCACCAGCAAGTCAAATTAAATGAACATACTAGTCTGAATTACACACTCTCTGAAGGCCTTTTTTTTATTAATTATGTGGTCTTATCTGGTGTGACTTCATTGTACAGAATACCTTCCCCAATTTGTCCTCACATATTGAATGGTAATGTACGTCTGTTACAAGCTACTGAATTTAAATTACTTTTCGCGCACACACATAAAACCTCTCCTGTGTGCCGCTAACTATCCAGCATGTAATCATCTTGTTATTACTGGTCTAACAGCCCTTTATGGTTGTGAAAAACAGATGCATGTCACATCTGGTTAACTGTGAAATACAGCCAGCTCTCTACAGTATTGACATGCTTCTGATTAGTTGTGGGTAGTGACTGATGTGGTCAAAGGGCATCCTCCTCTCTGTCCTCAAGTATCCGTCCTTCTTGTATTTCTATCGTATATCTTCTTCCTCCATTTTCTCCCGTTTGCCTGATTTCTGTCTCATCTGATTTTTGTACACCTTCCTTTCTTTCATTTCTCTCTTTCTGTTGTCAGCACAAACGCAAACAAAGATAGACACGACAGAGGGCTGGGTACACTGTGATGTAAGCTTGCAAGCTGAAATACATTTGTTGTACAATGAGAGTGCGTATTAACAATGTTATTTTGGGCCGCATTTGAGGATTTAACTGCCCTTCGGCCCTAAATAAATCTCGCAGATATTAAATTCAGTTAGAATAAAAGGAAAATTGATTTTCACTGTCCTCTTCTTCTAAATGCCTACATCTTTCCACCTCTATTTTGTCTTCTCTTTCAAACAGTCTCTCCATTCACTATTTATCTACGTGCTGTATATTTAATGTCTACATTAAATTAGCACTCAGGATGGATGGCTGGATGGATACATTTCTGGATTTCTTTCTTCTCCTCACACTTTATCTCACACTTTCTGCCTCTCACTTCCATGCCTCCTCTCCCTCTCACTTGCGTCAGCACTTCTGCCTGCTGATGAATATATGAATGAGATTAAAACAGAGACACACACACACACACACACACACACACACACACACACACACACACACACACACACACACACACACACACACATTCATATACACTTTCTTGCTCCTTCTCCAGCACATAGCCTACACCACACAGAGACATTTTATTCATTCAAGCGATGTGAATGTCCACTGACTTTTTCAAGTTCATCACTGTTAGTTCTTTAGGAATCAAATAAATTTCAATGGAGGGCATTTATTTTGCATTTTAGAAACTTGAAATTGCACAACAAAAGTCGATTTAAAAGCCGTGTAATAATAGGACAGCCTTCCAGTCAGGAGACACCATGGGTGACTTTGATTGTCTGTCTTAAATCAACCCACAACATCCCCAACAACAAGTAAATAATGCAGCTAACAAGCAGTTTTTACCTCAAGCAAGAATCCATCCTTCCCTGTTTACAATGGAGGAGCACTCCTGCTGCATACAGAACACACACACAAACACACACACACACAGGGGAAAATGTAGTTGTGTGTATCATAAACCATGTTTCTCAGACCCAGAAGGTATAATTGGCCCTTAACTCCAGGACACAGAGGGATAGATGAAGGATTAGAAATAAAGCTGGAGGGATAGAGAGAAGGAACAGATGAAAGCTTCGGGAGAAGCTCTAGGAAACCAATCTATGGGAAGAAAAGAAGAAAACACAGATGTAGAGAGAAAGACAGATGCTGTGAGACAGAGATGGATGTGAAGTGCAGCTTTCAGCCTTAAAATTTTCCCCCTTTTCTCCTTTTCTCCTTTTTCTATCTCTCTCTTTTCTTTTCTCTTTCTTTTCTTTTCTCTCTCACTTAACTGTAGGCTCTCTGTTGCTATGGCGACCGTTCCTGCCACCGCTGAGGAAGAGAGGATACCTGAGGAGAGGAAGAGAAGACAGCAGAGCAGCAAACGGAGAGATGCAGATGGATAGAGACGACATGGGAGAATGTGTAGATTCTAGATCATGTGCACAATAATGGCAACTGTGGCCCAATAGGTTGATGCGTTTTAACAAAGTAGTTGGACATTTTGGTAAATACGCTTAATACGTTTTCTTGCGGAGAGTTAGACGAGAGAATGGTTACGAGTCTCATATCTGTACTTTAAATACGTGAAAGGCTACAGCCAGCAGCAGGCTAGCTTAGTCTAGCAGAAAAACTTCTTGCCCAGGAACAATCACTTCCTAAAGTTACGTCAAGACTTTTATTTCTAAAAAAATAAGCCGACTTCCCAAAATGTTGAACTATACTGTTACATAATGTAACAACTCCCCTCAATCAATTCCTGTGTCTTCTGCATGACCTTTTTTTGTCCGATCACAGCAACTTTTCTGCAAATGACTAATGACTAATCATCATAGTTTCCACAAACATCATATAAACTACTGGAACAAGTTACCTTTGACTTTTAATCAATTATAACAAAAATGTTTTGTAATTTTCACTTTCTCCCACAATTTCGTTGCAAAAAAAAAGCCTAAAAACATCAAAAATTGCATTGCAGATTTTATTTTAAAAAAGCTGCAATGAAATCAGGCATTTTAGGCTGCAACAATCCCAAAAAAGCTTCCAAATTCTGGAGGCACTGATCTGGTGGTTGTGTGTTGGGCTGTGATCGCTGGCATACCGACATAGCAAAATTGGGTCCGTCCCAGTGACGGCCCACACAGCCCAGATACGTTGGACCAGAGAAGTTTCAGCACTGGTTCCAGATGTCAGCTCCGACTAAATCTTGACCATGCCACTTCATTAATACACACACTTGCCATATTTGCCCAGACGAAAAATGCCTCAACGACTGTATTATGTACAAGTATTTATTGATTTTTCATATCATGCCATTTGCGAAACTGTAAAATGACAGTCAGACAATATCCCTTCCTCTCCTCTCTTCTTCACATCTCCTCTCATCTCCTTACTACCCTCCTCTCTTCCTCTCGTCCCCTGCCAGCACTGCATTTATAGTTAAATGAGTAAATTTAGCCAGTAAACACTACACCTGAACACTGAACACATTGCCAAAAAACATAACCTGCTGAAACTTGTCTGGTCCAACGTAGGGCCAGCTATGGTCATACAGTTGGATAGGATATGGCTATGTCATGGGCCATATGTGACTACCAGATCTGGCCCAGATGTGGACAGTAATTCATTGTCGTCGGTTTTTTTGCTATATGGAAAACCTCACTAAGCTTAAACACATTGTGTAGAATTGGCTGAAGCTGCTGCTGCTCTGGGGCATTTCCAGACGTGAGGCCTGGGCTGGCACTGGTCACCCCTGAACTCTGATGGTCCACCCCAAGTGTCATCCCATTAACTTTCAGAGGATGTAGCAGGCTCTAAAGCTAGAGTGAAGAAACCAGTATCATGTGAAACTAGATGACCTAACACATTCACTCTTACCAATGCCATGCTTGCATATCAGGTATCATATCGGTGTTATTTTCACCTATAGTGTATTTGAATATTTCTGCAGACACGGTTACTGTAGACACAGTGTTAGAGGTATTAGAGGTACTACTGAAAAATTCCATGAAGAAGGTCAAAATGAAGGCGTTATCTTGCTTGGAAATGGCATATCTATGAGTTTTACCCTCTATAAGATACATTTAAACTCTTCCAGGAAATCATCACCACTGCATACAAAGCCCTTCTCCATACTCATGTGGAACGGCCCGACTCCCAGCATTGTGTCGGGTAACAAGACAGGTTTAGATCAGATTCTGAGGTGAGCAACACAGCTGCACATCTCATTACAAGACTGTGAAAGTGGCTGATATTGACAGTATAGTGGACAGAATTAAAATAACTGTGCTGACAGTGCTCTTTAAATCCAATGCGTCACATTCCCTCCCCCACACCTGACAGTACTGTTTAGACTTCACCAATGGCCCTGAATGGTCGCGCAAGGTCAGCACCAAAGGCTTTCTAGAGGTGGCACTCATCTCCAGGAATCAGCTGCAACAATAAATATATTCAAGATCAGCCTGCAATATTATGGTATCAGCTGGATAGGTCTACGGGGGAGCAAACTAATCTACAGGCTTTTAAATGTACACAAAAACACCAGTACACTTTATCTACAGATTGTTGACTGTGCGAATAGCCTTAATGATCTTATAATTGTATTGTTTGTTATGTATCCAAGACTCACTGGAAAGCAGGACTGGAACTGAGAGGATTATCCTGCTAAAACAAAGTTAACTGAGTTGAAACAGGGCTCTCCAATTTGGCCGATTTCCATATTCAAATTTGGTTGCAAGACTCTACTTTATCACTGGCTCATAAAACACTTAAAATTTAATTTGGTCAGACTCCAAAATATATGTGGGCCAAAAAAGCTGTTTTACTTTTAAAGGTGAACTTTCCAAATGGCACAAGTTGCCTGTAAAATGGCCAAACAGGGAATTCCCTAAATGGTCCTAGTTTAGCCAATAATAGGAGGCAGCTCTTTGTCCCCCCGCTACTTCCGCACCCTCTCTACCATGTTAATGGATTTCTCTGCACCTGTTTTTCTATTTCTATGAGCTCTGGTTTATGCTTCTACAGTCCCAGGAGAGGTCCCTTTTCAGGCTTTTGCCTCTGTCCCTGCATTCAAGGCACTGTCACTCATGAACAACAATATGTTACTGTGATTATACTTTACACATAATCACATTATCTTAATCAGAGTATGATAACATTAGCTACGCCATACGCATGTTCTTGCCTTAATCAAATTCAAAATACAATGTGTGAGCCACATCAAACGCAGCCACCAGAACACACAATAAGATCTACAGTATGTAGTGTTTCATGTTAACATGAAATAAAATTCACAGTCAATAAGCAATGATATGAGGATAATATTGAATAGTGAATTTACCTGTTGAGATACACAGAGTGCATCATAACAAAGTTCTAGTCGTACTTTCGTCTTTTAAATTCACTCTTTCCAACAAGTTTAGTTGTTATGCTGAAAGTGTAAATGGATCTGGAAGTTAACCTGAAGTAATCTTTCTGACAAACCGGCAACTAGGAAATTGCAAAACAATTTTTACACAGTATTGTAGCGTACCTGTTATAATAGAGTAATCACACACAGCTCAGTAAGCTTTCACCCTGTCTACTTTCTGAAAAATGTTTATGTTGCATTTTGAAAATTTTTGCAGGTATGGAAGAGCAAGCAGTGAAAGCAGCTCAAGTAGCGCTAGGAGCAATCTGCTACTATGAGCAATTAGCTATTAGCTATTCATTCATTAAATCATTCATCCATCCACCAGTAACCAATACTGTAGTTGCGTATAAGTGAAGTTCTTCCCTTAAGACATATTTAAAGTATTTTATTGGTTCCTTCTGAAGCACAGAGTCAATCTTGAATCATGCAATCAGATCAAGTTATTTGGTGTCTCTGCAGCAGATGGAGGGTGATTTACAGATTCGAACACTACAGTTTGATTGACAACACACATTGCATTCGGCACTGACACAAACACTGCCTCTGTCTTGGTACAACTCTAAATTGCTTTCTTAAGTGGGATTAAGATAGCATTTTCTCATTCAGATGTTCCTGTAATTTGGCCCCAAGAGTGAATCACACAGGAGTTGTTCACAAAAGCCATTAACTCTGTTCAGTTCAGCTCAGACTGAAGCTTCAGTCCCATGGGATTCATTTGCAATTGCTTCAATTACTATGGACTTGCCCAAATGTTCTCTGTTGCTCTACTGTCCTCTTCTATGGAGAAGAAACTGCAATCACAATGGAGTCATTACAGCAAATGCAACTCACACAGGAGCTATTTAAAGAAGCACTCTGCCCAAAAATTACAAATCAGAAATATTGCAAACATAATCTTGCACACACCATACACTGTTGCTCAAATGTAGAAAAATAAAGTCTCATCTTATTTTTATTTTTTTAAACGTGTACTCATGGCATTCAGAGTAGACTCTACCCTTTGTATTGTGTTAATTACAGCTCAGTCACCCCACTGAGTCTGTGGGGGACGCTGTGAGAAAAACATAGTACCCAAGGGAAGAGGTAGTTGTATGCTTGTATATATTTTTGTGGCAAGATAAACAAAAGAGAGGTGTTTCTGTTATTAAACGTACCCTCATTTATATGTATGGGGTGGACAAAATAGTATAAACACAGCAGTATAACTCCACAGACAATTCAACAGAACCACAAACTACAGCATCCAAAATTATCATACTGTTGAATCAACACCTCTCTACAACAGTTATAACCATAATGAAAGTGGGATTCACTGCAGGACTGCTGTATTAAACTGCATCAGTTTTAGCTCGGTGTAGGCTACCTAATAAACCGGCATCTGACTGTATGAATTTCCTGCTGTTTACCCGCTGCCCAAAAGCAGATGTGTTACGGACCATTTGCAAATACAGACACGAACTGCGAGCAACAACCAGCTGAGAGACAATCACGCTTGTTCCAATGACCGCAGAAGAGAAGCACAGAGTCGTTTACTACTCGCTTCCAACTTAAAATAATTCAGTGATTCTGAACTCGGAAAACAAACAGGAAATGAAATTGAGCATAGCGTTAGTTCAGGCAGGCCACGAAGTCAGGCTTAGCTTTCAGTTACAGCTATATCATACGAGCACAGCTAGTCATAAACATACTTCAGCTGATTCCTCTAAGCTTCCCATTGGATACCATACACAGTCAGCTGACAGCTCACCTGATTTCCTCAAGCATCCAATTGGCAAACATCATGCATGGCGCCTTATTTAAGTTGCTTTAGCCAGCCTGCCTATCTCTGCTGCTCCCTCTACAAGCCTTTTGCACCCACCTCCACCCCAGCTCCTCCTTTTTATGTTGTTTCTAATTAATCAATGTCATTTTCTGATTGCCATTGATGCTGCTCTGTTCTGTACCCTGGGGTCTCTGCTGCCGCTCTCCTTGTCTTAAACTTTTCCATGTATGCACATGGAAGGGCAGGGGTGCTCTCCCTGCCTTAAGGTTTTCCACGTAGGCACGCGGAAGGACAAGGAGGTCCCAGAACAGAGCCATACCGCCAAATGTAATTCTGCTTGGAATATAAGATATTTTGACGAAAGTGGTCCTGACTGAACTAGGTTTTGCTACGTAACATCTGGTTTTAAATTCCATTGCTGAGGACGACAAAAAGTAAAAACATTTTGGGCGGCCATTGCCGATATTCTCTGCCGGCCTCACCTGATTTTACCATCCTGCTCACAATTGTAATACAACATCCAGTTTGCTGTCTACTGTCTGCCTGAATTTATGTGGATGCAGCATTAATGTGATGTTACTTCACATCACCTCACATGGACAGGACATTAGACAGTGATGGAGTAATATTAAGTGTAAACCAGTGGGATATAAATTATGGAGACAAAGAAAAGAAGAATGATATATGATGCAAAGAAAGGCACAGCTGTTAAAACATTTGTGATGACTAAATGGGATGGACTTTTCACTTTCGACCCCAGGTGCAGTATGAATTTTCCCCAGAGAGTAGCAGTTTTCCTGGAAGCTCAAGTACCCTTTCATCTTGGGATCTTTAAAAAAGAAAAATAGGTCAAAATCAACTCCACTGAAACCCGGCAAACTCGTTCATTATAACTGTATTAAGTATAAACATGTAGGAGCTAAAGGGCCCAATAAGACCAAAAACCAACCAGAGTGACTTCACTTGATGGTTTCCAACAACTGAATGTGATTTGAAACTTCTACCAACAGCTAGATGCTGTTTGGTAGATGGGTCTGAGATGCCACCTAGTGATTCTGATAGGACCACCCCAGTAAAACTACACCCTCCTTTTCCTGACTCAGCGAACGGGGATGAGTGGGACTGGTTTCCATGGCAACAGTAGACAGAGGGAGAGAGAGAGAGAGAGAGAGAGAGGAAGGACAGAGAGTGAAAAGGAGGCTGGCCCATGTACACCCACACAAACACCCACTCAAAAATACACTACACTAGATATACAAACACACACACACACACACACACACACACACACACACACACACACACACACACACACACACACACAGGAATGTTTTAGTGATAGATATTGTAGATCACATTTTAAAGGTTATTCTGTTTTAATTCTTTGTTGGGAGCCAAAAAAAAAACCTCATGAATTATACAGCACTTGTTAATTTAAAATTAAATAGGAGGCATAGCTCACCAGTACAAAACACTTTCAGAAAGATCCGCGCCTTCTGTTAAGCTATTAAAGCAGATTGCTCTGAAGGATGTGGAAGAAGCACAATGGGAAATAATCCTTCATTAGTCAGAGATCCAACTGTTGACACTCATTCTCTGTCTGTGAATGTTGTGGGCAATAAACTTTATTCCCACAGCAGACATTTGGAACTTAATGAGAAAGTCTATCCACAAGAGTGACATAACCTGGATGTGGAGTCTGGTTGAGTACCAACATGCTCATCAAAAAACAATCCTGTCTTTATCATTCTAACAGTTGGCATTTCATAGACCCTCCACTGAAAATGTGTCTAAATCTTGAGCCATGTGTGCATCTTAGAATAAGATAAACTCGCCATGGTTATTTTTGATAGCTTTTTTGATAACTAAAAACAGCGCTTTGTCTGAGGTTCTGTTGCATGTTTGGAGGTAATTGTTAAATAATCTTTGTGAGGTCTTTCACACACAAAATGTGGCTGAACTTTAGACTGGAAAGGCCATATAGCGTCAGTGCTGACCCTAAAACAACTACACTCTATATTAGAGCAAGATGTCTTGATTTGCTGTGGATGTTTGTCCTCAGATGATTAATCACAACAAAATATATCAATGTTAATGAAAATCCACGAGGGACCTTGACGCTCCAAGAGGATGAACCATTTTAGTTTTGGACACCCTACATGCTTTCCTCTAAAGCCACCTTAATGATTAACTTTGAACACAAGATCAAAAGATAAAGGCTAGATTACCATAACATTTGTTCTGGTTATTTGTAGTCTACAGCAGTGGATCTCAACCAGCTCCACTCAAGGGGAAAATTTTAATTTCAATATTATTTAATCGGCCAAAGGTTAGCCTAACGAGAGAATTTATAAGAATGATTATTCTGTTCACAGGTTTCACACTATTTACTGTTGCAGCTCTGAAGCCTGAAATCTGATAATTTAAGGGTCTTATGTAAAGTCTGCATGACTTTAATGTCTTAATGTGTCTTTCTCTTTCCTCTTTGACCACCAACAAACCACAAAAAACATTCCATGTACGAGATAATACACACTGTTTCAGCATGAATTTCACTGATTGTCGGATTAGTTTGTATTTAAAAGTTTCTCCTGAACCTCAGTGGCTTGTGTGATTAAACAAAACCGATCTACCAGCTGCTGCTGCCACAGCTGCGGGTTTCACAGTCACCTGAGTACCTGTGTGCTTGTTCATTATCACATGGTGTGACGTTGGTAAAAGGGATCAAGGGGGAACAATAGCAGCTTGGTGATTGTGGGGAAAACAACAGCCTTACAGTCTTTCTATGGGTGGCTGGAAAACCCTGTTGTGCAATGTATGTAAGTAAGTTTTTGTGTTTGTATGTAAGTAAGGGAATCGCCAGCTGTTGGTTTCAGATTACATTTCTGTCAAAAATATTGACATTTACCTACTCCTCAAATGCCCTGGTTGGAGCATTCTCTGTAGGTGATCTTTTTTATTGGAGCTATTTTGTAGTGATTTTTTGATTTGCTAGTGTTTCTGTGATCATGTGATACATTCTAAGTAAAGTGTTGAATTACTAGGGCTGCCCCTGAAACCTCAATGACTCAAGTCAAGACCCAGGGTTGCCTATACACAGAGCGACAGCATGGCAGGCTGTAAACTTTACAAACAGCATCTCAAAATGACCACAAACCACAAAAGTAACTGTGATGGCAGTGGAGAAGGGTGATAGATAATGGAGGGGAGTCAGCTAAATCACTTTGAACCTTTAACAACCTCCTCTACTGCCGTCCACTGTGATTGACTCTTAAGCTGACAGCGCTATCAGCAGCCCGGCAGGAGAGACACTTGGTTGTGCAGTGGGATTTTACTTTGTCTGACTGTGTGGAAATCACATCACAAATGACGAGATAAACGTGATGTAGGTTAAAACAAAAATCTTCGTATTGGACTGCCAAAATTAGTTATGTATTTGTGTATGTATGTATTTTTACTCTTGTGGAATCCATCTACTAGATTAATCAGTGATCTATCTCCTTTTGATAATACTTATTTGTGCCATGAGGCAACACACAAATGTTTCCAGTAAAAACCTCAAAGGCCAACTGCTGTCTTTACTGGAAGCGTGTTTACCTCACTGAATAGCTGTTGGGCTACATGAGAGCAGAACAGCCTTAGTATGCTTCAAATGAAGTGCTTGTCGGACCATCTGAAGACCCCTTCACCCCACACCTGTCCAGTGTTGGAATTGATTGGACTGTGTATGTGTTTGTAACTTTCCAAAACCGACAATCACACCCACTTCAGACAGCAATTGGCCGCATGCAATGATTGACTCTTCACACAATTGCTTTCAGTCCATTTTTGTTTGTGCAGCCTTGTGCAACACTGTGAATACTTTCAAGACCGCCTGAAAGCGTATGCCATTATCCCCGTTTTTATGACTGCAGTGAGACAGCAAAGGCAGAGTTTAGGGAGGCAGCCAAGAGGAGGCAATGACGGCAAGCGTTTCCCCTTGCCTTTAAGTGGTCTTTTGAAACAGGTATAAACACTTTTCTCCAACACCTCCCCTTAAATTTATTTCCCCTCTTTCCTTTATAACTCTAATATTAATGTACCATTTCCTTGCTATCTAAAACTGTTTAACTTCTTCAGCCCTCCTGCACTTCATCCTCCTCACCCTTCCACTTTTCATCACCCCTCCTCCAGCTCTGTAGTCTGGGTGATAATTAGGAAAGCTGCCGATACTGACAGACACAACTCTGAGAATGTGACATACAAAAGCGCCTCTCCTGTCTTCTCCTCACCCCCTTGTTTCCTACCTGTTCTGTGGGCCAATGGGGATTCAGATGCCGGTGTATGAGGCGTTGGTCCAGCTGTCAGTCACCCTGAAGATCAATGGTGGGTGGAGCTTATATCCCCGGGTGACGGCCTGTCGTTGGTCAGGTTCATCTCTGCCTCCTTGTAAACCCCCCCACTGGGCCCCAGCAAGGCCTTATGGGTACGACGTTCTGCTGAACATGTTCGTGTCTGACTGTAGTTCGGTTAAGCAATCAGCAGCTGTTTTCTCGTTGAATCTTCTTGTGGCGTCTTCATATAGGTTTCCTGTACCAACATACAACAAAGAGAAAATCATACTTCAGTGACTCAGCTCAACCTTTGCTAAAGCGCTTTTAGTGACAGTTAGGGGACAGATTTACCAGCAAAATTCTTAGTTATTTTTCAAACAACGGCTCCTTTATTTCAGACAAAGCTTCTTTTTTCTAACCATTGATCTCTAACTTAGTTGCTTGAAATGACAACTGTCACAAACACATTTTATCAGCCAACTTTCCCAAACCAAAGAAATAAAAGAACCACCAGGCAGGATTTTCTATATACATGTATCCACAATCTGATGACACAGTCATTTTTAGCAAGAATATAAAAACTATTTATCGACTGCAGAACCAAAACCAAAAAGAAAGCCTAAGGCCTGTCAAAATATTAACAGTAACAAACTGGATATATTATAATTTAGTAATCCCGAAACTATAAAAAAAAAAAGCCTTGTGTTTTGTGCTGACTCCAAACCCCTTTCCTTTGTCACTTTAAATAAAACAAAATACTTGTCTCTCATCTCCATTAGCACAATCAGTTAAGATGAAAACTTGCATAAAATATCAGTGTGACAAAGTTGGGTTGATGTTTTGTCACATCTGTGTGATAACAAAGTGAGTGTTTTGGCACTGATGGGATACAATAGCAGTATTCAGTAAAGAGTGAAATGAAGGATTATACTGAGGATTTTCAGCCCCTGCATCATTGGATGTCTTTTATCTTTTCTGCCAGATGTTTTAACATTTTAACATCTGTCACTATTACCAGAAATGGTTTGAATAACTTTTAAATCTTCTGTGTCTTGGGTATATTCACAACTACAATTATGTTGTAGTTGAACTGAATTTGTTCGTGGGTTCATAAGACCTGCTACTTAATTTTTCCTTTGCAGACATAAGCACACACACACTCAACTAGCATTTGGCATCCTCATCTCAAATTATAAATTATATAATAATGTTACTTGAAGCACACTGCACAACACTTAAAATATTTACTATTGAGTTTAAATTCATTTAAATTGAGAACATTCTCAAACCTGGACTGGCAAATGTGGACTACAACACAAACTATACACCATTTGTTTCCCTTCACACATGGTGACTAATGCAAGGAGGTCCATCAGTCGGCTCATCAACACAAAACTAAATCTTTACAGTCTACAAAAGAAAGAAAAGATTTGCTCTCAGAATTAAAATTATTTTCTTAATTGACGGCAAGATGAACAGTGAGTCGAACCACCAATGAGATAACAGCGGAAGCCTTCCGGCATGTGATACGAGTTTGTCCGTCCAAGCAATCAAAATGACATCCAATAATGTGGGGATGCTCGTCACCATGGCGATGCAGCATGAGTCATTGTGAGTTTCGTTACGGAGACAAAGGCCCGTGTCGAATGTATGATTATGATTAAGACAGAGAGCCTAGATACCAGCCCACATACACATATTGTATATAAATATACTGTATTATATAGAGACAGTTCAGTCTTTCAGCCTGTCGTTTCCACTGTGCACACTCAATAATTCTTACTCTTTCAAAATAAAAGCATCTTAACTAACCTAAAATTGCATTTTGTGTACTGTCACTCTATCTAGGTTAGTATCTCTGTTACCAGCCACACCAATTTTGTTAAGTGTTGCAACTAAGGATTATTTTCATTAGCGATTAATATGTTTCTCTCGATTAATCTATTAGTTGTTTGGTCATAAAATGTGATAAAATGGTGAAAACTGTTTACCAAAGCCCAAGATGATGTCCTCAATGTCTTGTTTTGCCCAGAACCAAAATAATTTCAGTTTAATGTCAATGAGGACTCAAGAAACTAGAACATATTTACAGTTGAGAGGCTGAAATCAGAGAATTCGGACAGTTATTCTTCAGAAATGACATCATAATAGATAGCAATTAATTTAATAGTTGACATCTAGTCAATTAGAGGTCCAGTGTGTAACAATTTGGAGGATCTATTGCCAGAAAAGGAAAATAATAGTCATAACTATGTTTTCATTAGTGTATAATCTACTGAATATACAAATTGTTAAGTTTTTGTTACCTTAGAATGAGCTGTTTATATCTACTGACATGTTTCTACAGTAGCCCGGAAGGGACAAACTCTGGCTATAGATAGGGGGTCTAGATAGGGACTTGGATAACAAATTTACACACTCTTTGGTTACAAGCCTTAAAAAGCATAAGTTTCACCAAATCACAGGTTAAAAGTAATTATGATGTCTTCAACAAACTGTGCAGTTTTCCCCACAATCAATAAACAAATACATAGGCATATTACTCAGCTCTTAGGCCAAGCCTTTTCATTTTGACAGAGCTGGAATAAATACTCTGAATGCTGACTCCCCTGCCCACCCACAGTCTGTTGGCTGCTTTACCCTGTTCGTATCTGTGAGAGAAAAAAAAACAAAGCCAGTGCCTCCTGTTGGGTGAATAGCTGCAGTTTCTCAAGGATGTGATCCGTGGTGAAAATGGGTTGCTTTTAAAATAACCAAAGTGTTCAGCATGAAAGTCAGACACAAAGTATGCCATACCCCCATATCTACTGTAATTTCTGAATGCAAGAACCGGAGAAATAACAAAAAATAGTGTTTACTGTCTGTCTTGACTCTCCTTTGAACTCATTCACATCAAGTAACTTGTCCTCCCTTTCTTCTTACACCCTCTTTCACCCTCCTTCCATCCCGTCCATCCTGGCAAACACAGTGGGAGCGAAGGGTGAATTAATAAAGGAGTGAAAGTGGAGCACAACTCCCTGAGGTCCGCCTTTTCTGGGACGCTGACACAGAGAAACACACAGGCGCACACACACACACACACACACACACACACACACACACACACACACACACACACACACACACACACACACACACAAATGTAAGGCCTACATGTGCATAAAGCCATATGCATACTTCTCATGCATTACTGGGGTGATGAAATGGGAAGAGGAGGAGACACAGAGAGAACAATCCCTACATCCCATCATCTGCATGCCCCTGCCTTCGGGTGGGAGGAACATGATGAGGGAGGAGAGGGGGAGTTATGAGTGGAGGAGGTTAAGGAAGGAGGAGGAAGAGGAGATGGGAGGGCAAGAGCCACGTGAGGAGGGATGCGCGGAGTGTCTCGCACAAGGCGGAGAAACTCACAATGGCCCTTTTGTTTAATTTCTTTTCTTCACCTCTGTTCTTTCCTTCCCTCTTCTTTCCTTTCTTTTCTCCTCTTCAGTCCTCTATCCTTTAATTTCCTTTAATTTTACAATACTCCTATACTTCATCATTATTCTACGCTTTTCTACTCTCCTTTGCCCTTTCCTTTCCTTTACTTTCTTCTATCTCTCCTCTCTTTCCTTTCCTTTCTCCCTTCTCTACTCTGCTTTACCGTCCTCTCCTCTGTCCATCTAGTCCTTTTCCTCTCCTTTTTTCTCCTTTTATCTCTCCTCTCGTCTCACCTCCCCCTCTCCCTTCTCTTCTTTGCCGTCTCTCCTTGTCTCCTTTCCCATCTCCTCCTCTTTCCTTTCCTCTCCTTTCATCTTTCCTCTCCTTTTTTGTCCGCTTTTTTCCTTTCCTGTCAATCCTTCTCTCTTCATTCCTTTCCTTTCCATCCCTTCTCTCTCTTCCTTTCCTTTCCTTTCCTCCTTTCTCTCTCCGTTTCTCTCTCCTCTCCTCTCTCACTGAATGGTTGGATATATATATTCACAGTGGTGTATTACATGTTGCACGGTGAATACAGAAACCTGGTAATGATTGGACCACAAGGTTTTGGTCTCCTCACTCATATAGGCAGCAAAAGGATGTCATACAGTGGTGGCGGGATGTTGACACTACAGTACTCTCTGACAAAACCTAATGTCAGCAAAAAGCTGACAGTTTCACAGATAAAAGAAAACAATTGAAATAAAAGTGGTGCACCAAATCTGAGCCCCTTTCAACTTAAATGCATCATGAAAGATTTGTATTGACAGGATGTTTTACAGTCAGAAAGGGAGGTATTGTTCATTAATGGCTTACACTAATAAAACCTGTTAATAATGCCTCCTTCAGCAAGTGGAGGGGCATCCCTCAGGAGTTTCATTGTAATTCAAAGCGTCACAGTCAGGCACTGGGGATCAAGCCAGCAACTCTTCAACTACTCACTAGATTTCCTAACAGATCTGCCAAACAGCTTTTCCTCCCTCTACTCCATCCATCTCTCCTTCCTCTCTGTCCATCACTTTGTTTTCACCTATTCATCCCAACATTCTGCTGACTGAAACAAAGACAGAAAAAGAGGAATACAGGAGCGGGTGAATGAAATTAATTGAATGAATCAGTGAGTGAAACTAAATGAATGAATGAATGGATGGATGATGATAGCTTTATAAAAGCTCTATAAGTTAATTAACTGCTCCTTTGTTTCCGAACTGTGTCACCAGGAAGTGAAAGGTGGGTTTTTTTTATATATAAACTGCTGTGAAATGTTGATGTGTGTTGACATGCTAATGAGGGCAGAAACAAAAGAGTAAAGAAAGTTAAAAACAGACAGCTTTAATCATAGAGCAGCCCTGTGTTTACTTCTTTGTTGAATTTGTTTCAGTCTGAGATTAACTGATATGAAACCATATTATATTTTCTGAAAGTTCATGTATGGATCCCCCTCCCCAAACCAGGAGGTTGGTTAAAGTTTAGGCGTGATATGGAAAATAGATGGTTAGAGATATTGGCACTTTTTTGACCAACTATATATAGTGCAGGTCTTTATGAATATTACAGTGTTGTCCAGTGAAGAAGTACTCAGATATTTTACATATTGTACTTAAAAGTAGCAATACAACAGTGTAAAAATAAGTAAGTCCGCCATTCAAAATCTTACTGAAGCAATAGTACAGAAGTAATAGCATCAAAATATGTATAATTTATCACTGGATTGTAATTAGTAATGCATTAATGTGTAAACAGCTGGTAAAGGTAGGAATTTCAACCACTTTATATACTGCTGGGTATCCTAATTCACATATTTTGTAATAGTAATCTTCATCTACAAAGTATAGTGGGGTAAAAAGTAGAAAGCAGCATGAAATGAAAATTTAGGTACAACTACCTCAAATTGTACTTATGTACCATACTTGCGTAAATGTACTTAGTTACATCCCACCACTGGTCCCTCTGTAATCTTAAATATTTCACTCTTACTTTGAAAACTTCACCTCACAACACAAAGTAATGAGCTCTTTATCTGATGAGAAAGTTCATTTGTAATGATGAAAGAACCTGACCATTAAATATTATAGATTAAATATTGATAAAACATCAAAGCATGTCTTTGAGCATTTCATCCCAGGAAAGGATGTACAGGAATGTTTGCCTTGACTCCGCATAGTGGCAGAAATTGGAACAAGAAACTTTGCAGGAGGAGAATGAAAGCTCACCAAGCTCCATGTAACAAAGGCTCAACAGCGCCCAAGATAAAGATTCAGAAATAAAACTCAGGACATAGTTCTCTGTAAGTCTCTGCATCTGGTATTAAAACAACCTGATTCCCATATCTTCATCAGGTTTCTGTGAGGGATTACCTCCTTTTCTCACTTCCTCTCTCCTGCATACACGTAAATTAAAGCCGCATTTAACTAGATGACAGGAAGAAGAGGGAAAGAGACGGCGTACAGAGATGCAATCAGTGAGGAGAAAGAAAAGAAATAGAGCAAGAAGAAAAACATGCGGGAAAAAAGTGAAAGAAAGAAAGAGTCAGAGCTAGAAGCAACGAGAGGGAGAAAGAAAGAGAGCCTCTTGCAGAAGCCCAGGGGGTATCCTGCTATCCCAGAATGCTTTGCTCTAACCTACTTTGGTATTTCTGTTTCTGTCTTTGTCTCTGCAGCGCTCTGAGTGGGCTAGCTACCCCATACACACCATATCCGACTGAGTTTTATGCATGTGTGTGGATTTCTACCCTTCCGAGGACCAATTTGATAGGAATATATAAATATATATTTGTGCCTGTTTATGCCTGGGTTGGGGACTCCATGTCTGCAAGCATCTGATCACTGACCTAACTATTCCAAAAGAGTGAAAAAAGAGGCCTTTTGTGTCTTGCTGCTTTCGGGGGAACATACAGTACACATACCCACACACACACACACACACACACACACACACACACACACACACACACACACACACACACACACACACACAACACACACACACACACACACACACACTTCTCAGTGTCGAAGAAGATGAGTGATGAGGATAGCCTCGTCATGGTATAAATCCCCCAAACAACAACGCACTTGTACGTGTGTATCTGTCATTACTGTGAGTTGTGTCCTTGAGTGCAACTGTAACACGTGTGTGTGTGTGTGTGTGTGTGTGTGTGTGTGTGTGTCTGCGTGCGAGGGTATCTATGGGTGAATGAGCGTGTGTATAAGTAAGAGTGGTATGTGCATGCACTGTATGTGTGTATGCGTGTGTTTGAGAGCTGTGCGGGCTGAGTGGGCAGCCTGACGACCAGCTATGCAACACTCTGTTACCATGGAAACTAATGAGCACGGAGCGCGGAAGAGAGGAGCGTGATGAAGGAATGAGAGGAAGTTTTGTCTATCTATCTATCTATCTATCTATCTATCTATCTATCTATCTATCTATCTATCTCATCCAGTATTTATTAATGACATTGTTTCATTACATCTGTGCTCAAATGATCAAAAGGTCACTTTCTCTCAAATAAGAATTATATAATATCTTAAATAATGAGACAGCTCGTAGTTAGCAAGTATCATTTTGCAGGAGATCAGTTGTTCACAACATAATACTAACAATTACCACAAGAAAATGTGTGGACAATAGTATGTAATGTTCAAGGTTGTTGGTATAGTCTCCTGTAAGGAATAAAAAAGGAAATGGAAGTGCCTCTTCAGTTTCTCTTTCTGCACTCCACATCACAACTTCGCATACATACACACACTAACTGTCTTAGTAACTTTTGAGGACATTGTATTGATTCACATTAATTCCCTGACTTTAAACCAATCATTAATCTTAACCACTACATACCTGACCCCGACGTTTAATTCTAAAACCAAACCAAAAGTCAAAGCCTAACCTTAAAATAAACCGGGGAGGTGAGTCCCCACAATGTGATTATATTACACACACACACACACATATGCATCTATTATGTGACACAATGTGACACTCAACACTGGAACCAGGGCTCCACCTGCTGCATGCAGTAAAACACACACATAACTCACACACACACACACACACACACACACACACACACACACACACACACTATTTAAAGCCTTTAATCTGTCATAATGATCAATCCTTATATGATCAGTTCCGAACTAATTAACATACAAATTCACAACAGCGTTTAATTTGAATAAATTCTCCAAACTGTCATCCACATGACTCACGACTGTCCGTACAAATTACCCAGCATCCCTTTCAGCTGCATGTTCAGAGGCTGTTTTGGTAAACCGCTGTAATCTGTCACTACAGCATGTGATTAACATCTCCTGCCTCGCACTCTCCATACATGCACGTAACTTTAAACATCAGCAAGGAAGCAACTGCGTTTTCAACTTGACAGCTGAATGTTATTACACATATTCTCTCTCTACCTACCCACACCTGTTGTGTTGTTTGTGCTGAATAACTGAGCAAAACTCCATTAACTCTCTGACCAAGGACAGCCCACGCTGCCTCACAATTCTTTTTGTATTTGCCATTAATCATAAACCATCGCATATTAAGCTTTTACAGTTTATAGAACTAAATCTACCCAGGATGTGTCACTGCATTTAGAAATTAGACTCCAAAATGACAACTATGACAAAGTAAAATGTATATATGAATATCAATTGGGTCTAACCTTCCTCATTTAACATTAATAAGGTAATTCTTTTTATATTTTCTAACCCGCATTGTACATGTGCATCCTCATTAATGCATGGGAGAGTTCAGATCACAGATAGTACCACCACTGGTCAAACACTAGGTTAACCCTGTGAAGTTGTTGACCACCAGTATCACCATGGAGTGTTTTAATGAGTGGGAGTTTGTAACATGTACAAGAACATCCTGTAACTTTCAGTTATTCCACTGGTGACCGAAACGTAATATGGATGTAAAGACATGATTTAAAATATGTTTGAAAATTCAGCTTAATAAAGGTTTTATGAGGAATGACAAGCATACACATTTTTTTTTTTAAATGTTTTTGTATGCTTTTATTTGGTAACACTTTACAATAAAGGGATACGTTTTTTGACTAGTTACAAAGGCACAAATGCGGAGGGAACGCTAGTGAATAATAAGTTAAAGCTGGAGAAGTAAATATGATCCGTCTTCTGAACGACTGTCAGGATGTAGTGAAAATTTCAGCATATATGACAAAATGTTATTTCTTTTAGAAGTTACCTACCGCAGCTTTAATGAGTAGGCTAACAACTAATCACATTTCATAGAGTAGCTAATGATTAGTTAATGATGAAATAATTAAGAAATTAGTGAGAAATTAATCAGGAAGGAGTTGATGACTGATTAATCATTAAGAAGTACTTCCCTAATAATTCCTAATGGATGACTATATATCATTAGGTGATGATTAGTTCATCACCAAATTATCTAATTGTGTTTTAGGCCCCCTGTCAGTTATGGGCCCGTATAATCAACCTAACACTCAGTGTAATCCAAAATAAAGTTTGTGTGGGCTCTTGACATTTATGGAACATGTGGACAATCCCATATAGGGACCATTTTTCTAATACTCGCACGGGCCCCACATACAAATGTTGGCTGACCAAATTCACCAGATTCCCACGTCCTCAACCATTATTCATCAGCAGCGAAGCATCCTGCTGATCGTCCGACCACATGGATTATTTAATACAGTAAATAGTGAATGGAGCAGACAGCAGATGGTATTCTGAAAGATCACTGGAAACTATGGACTGCCAGAGCAGACTGATTTCCTCTCTTTTACCTCATGTCCTTCCTCTAATCCTCTTTGTCCTCCCCCTTTTTTCCCCTCACTCTAAGTTTATACTTGGTTATTCTAAATCCCTCCTCTGTTACTCTTCCTAAGGTTTCAGCTGTTTTTTTTTTTAGACTTCTATTGCCTTTAAATGATAGTGACAGCTGTAGAGTGACAGGAGAGGGGTGAGAGAGATAGGGGATAAAATGAAGAAAAGGACCACAGGTTGGACCCCAACCCATGGTCGCTACAGCAAGGACTCAGCCTTGTCGAAACCTGCCACCTAGCATTACCCACAAAGCAACTCAAGGTGTGTTATGCTAGTAGTGGCCAGTCTAGCCTCGAGCTGTTAGCCTCAAGCAAAGATGAGAAGTGGGCTACAGAATCAGATTTTTTTCATTTTCAAACTTGTAGTCTTCAAGGCGCTGACTCAAGTGACATCACTTGAGGCAGTTTATCAGACCTCTGGGGTCACAAAAAGAGTTTTACTTTAAGAGGTGTTACATGTTGCACGAGTTGTAATGCCACACAAGCATGGTCACTAGGCTATATAGATGTCTACGTAAACTGGTTTTAACATGTAATAACCGCAGGCTGTCGTCAACTGGCAACCCCAAACCGCCTCATCTAATTGGGTAATGGTTGGGAAGGCTCTCCAATGACTCACTCTTTCTTTTCTTTTTCTTTTCTCTCTCTCTCTCTCTCTCTCTCTCTCCTCTCTCTCTCTCTCTCTCTCTCTAATACACTCAAACAATGACTTATTAACAATGACGCACACAAATTGTCAACTGAATGCTCTGTTAGCATTTACTCAGAAGCAGTTACCGACACTTAACTCGTCAGAAAGAACTAAAAACAATCAAACCGAACAGAAGACATCACACACATTAGTGGCTCTTTCTAGCTGACTACTGTCAACAACTTTGAAGAGTCTGGAGGGTCCAGTTAGAGCCCACTCTTTCCTGTGGATCTGTATGTGTGTGTGTGTGTGTGTGTGTGTGTGTGTGTGTGTGTGTGTCCATGGGCATCCTGTGTAGGCGGACAGTGAGGCTGAATTGTCATGTTGGGCAGAACATATCTGCATATTCATAACCAAGCATTTATGCACACAGGCTCGCGCACACACACACACACACACACACACACACACACACACACTCACTCAGGTGAGCACAGATGTACAAAATTCACCACCAGATTTAAACAATATTAAAGAGCGATAATGGCGTCGTGTTGAGAAGAATGGCAGGAGGCAGGAGGGACAGCGAGAGAGATGAGATAGACTGAGAGAGCAAGAGGAAAGACACAATGGCAGACTAGAACGAGATAGAGGAAGAGAATGAGTGGTAGGCAGGAGACTCTGTGTGGGTTGACTTTTTCTCTCTCGGGTGCTATGGTAACCTACAGAGCTGCAGCTAATCATAGGAGAGGAGAGGAGAGGAGAGGAGAGGAGAGGAGAGAGGGAAGGAAGAAGGAGAGTGAAAGGAAGGGAGGAGAGAGGGAAGGAGAAAGGAGAGTGGCAGGAGAAGAGGAGAGGGAAAGACTAGAAAGGAGAGGAAAGAGGAGATGGAAAAGGGGAGGAGCAGAAAGGAGAGAGGATGTGGATGTGAGGAAAGGAAAGATACGAGGAAGGCCACAAGCCACATGAAACAATAAGGAACACAAAGAGAAAAACAAGATGAAAGGAAAGGAAAGGTGAAATGAGAGGATTCTGGGTTTCTGCAGGTTTCACATATTTTATGACTGAAACTTAAATAAAGATGATAGATAGCTAAGACCTTTAATTGGTTTTAAAAGCCTTACACATAAAGACATCAGTTTTATGATTTGAAGAGCTCCTAACATCCTCGAGTAGTGATTTATTAGCTGCTTCGAGTAAAACTGAATCTCCGACCAACTGCATCACTAAAGAAGTAACATACCAGTTTTTATCCATGCAAGCAGCGGTCGGTTGGTCCACACTGAAATATCTCGACAACTATTTGTTAGATTGCCGTGAAATTTAGTGTAAATATTCATGTTCCCCAGAGGATGGATCCTAGTGACTTTTCCTCCAGTGACTCCATGAGGTTGACGCTGGTGGTCTTGAGTGAAATTTGTCAACAACTACAGAATAGATTGTAAAAGTATTTCATGCAGACATTCATGTTCCCCTCAGGATTACCTATAGTCACTCTGGTGACCCCCTGACCTTTCATATAGTGCTATCATCAGGTCAAATGTTTTATTTGTCCAACACTTTGGTTTACGACCAAATACCTGCAAAACTAATGACTTCAACTTAAGGTGTCCTTTGTGTTTGTGCTAATTAATTACGATGTTAACAGACTGAACCAATATGGTAAACATGGTTAACAGCTGAGCTTTAGCACTGCTCAGTTACAGCCTCACAGAGCCATAGCTGTAGACTCAGTCTTGTTCAATTATTATCAGAATAGAAAAATAAACAAAAATTACTTGGGATGAATGTGAGACAAACAAGTGACGAGGAGGGATGTGCGCTGGGGGACATTAGAGGACAATTTCAGTCAGATTTTCATGATTTATCGCACTGATCAAATATGTGATCAGTCACTGGCTGTTGCTCCATTTTGCCACTAAACTTTAGTCATTTTAAGTGGGTTTTGTGTTGTTGTTGGCAGATGATATTAGATGCAGAGGCACACACACACACACACGTCAGGTGGATTTCCACCCCTGCAGCAATATTTTTAGATCTTCAGTGAAGTGTTTTGATGGCTTGTCCTCATTTGAAATGTATTGATTTTTAACAGACAGCCTTTGATTGTCTTCACTGTCAACAGAAGGAACGAGGAACTGATCATAATCACAGGCAAAAAATAGCTTTGCAAGCTTATTAGCTGTTCCACAAAAGTATCTGAACAGGCCATGCATATTTATTGGTATATTTTACTATTTTTGCTTTGAGCTGGAGGAGACAAATTTATAAATTAAAATATTTTTTATCACAGAGTAATGAATGTTTTCACGTTCTATTAAAACGAGAAAATTTCTTTTAAACACAAATTAGTCTTTTCAGAACATAAATGAGATACACATCAACACAATAAACATTGTGTTTCAGCTAATAAATATTAGTTAAACAATACTCAGTGGGCTGAGTCCTTACTGCAGCGGCTGTGGGTTTGAATCTGACCTGTGACCACTTGCTGCGTGTCATCCTCTCTCTCCCCCCTCCCTCTCAATCTTCAACTGTCCTATCCAATAAAAGCTAAAACCCCCAAAAATATATTCTGAAAAACAATAATCAGTAATCCTGAGAACATAGAGTGAGAATAATTGTGAAACATATAATGATTTAACATCAACTGATGAAATGAAAACATAGTGACCACAAAGGAATTTATATTCAACCAAGAAAGTGAGTTTATTTTTTTCTCTTAATCAGTGGTGGTTACAACAGTCTCCTGGTCTTAGTTTTCAATTCACTCAGATTTGATCACAAAAGAGTTACACACACATGCACAGGTAAACAACATCTCAGTCTTTTTTTTTGTGGATCAAATCAAAACACACACAAAAAAAGATCTGTTTTATGACAGTTGTTGATATGAACAAAAAAGCTGTAAACGTCTTTTGGTCCGTAGCCTGTTTTATTTTGTGTGCCCTGGAGCGCATTGCAGCAAATTAATCTCAACATGATTCAGCCTCATAAAGGTACATTAAAGGTGAGCACTTTGTTGGCCATCTACCAAAGCCCAAACTGTCAAACTGGCATAGAACCCAGGGACGGGTTCAGAAACTTTTGAATGGGGTGAGGAGGCAGACTTTTGCGTCTCGTTGTGGTTGCTTTGAGTCTCTTTGTGGTTGTTTTGTGTCTTTGTGGTTGTTTTGCGTCTCTTTGTAGATATTGTGTATTTCTTTGTAGTAATTTTACTTCTCTTTGGGGTTGTTTTGAGTCTCTTTGTAGATGTTATACTTATCTTTGTAGTAAAGAAAAAATCCTCTCTGCACCTGTATACTTTTTCTTCTTTCATATCGCGTTAATCATCTCATGACCTCTTCAGATTTATCTTGTGACCCACCTCAAGCTACAACAGTAAAATGCTACTTACACATTGATGCTTCAGTATTAACAATCTAATAATGTAATAAATAATATATGACTCACACGGGACACAAGTAATATTACTTCTGATACTTCCAGTAAATTTGGCTGATAACATTTTTATTTGAGTGGGTTTGTTTGAATACAGGACTCTTACTTCTATATAATGGAGTATTGTTATGTTCACCTAAAGGATCTGAATACTTCTTTCACCACAGAGACAATGGGAGCAATTGGTCCCAAAGTGGTCCTGTACTGAAGGACAACCAAGTGAAAAGTTGTTTGAAAGACACCAAAAAAAGAAAAAGGCCAAATTTATTTCACATATGTGAGATTTGTTGTGTTCAAATCAGAGGTGGTGTTGCATAAATTGTCTTTTGTCTCTGAAATGTCAACACCAAACACATTACAACATCAGAAACACACGGGTCCTCAGTCCCATAAATGTAGTCATCGCTTATCCTGGGCAACCACATTGGGTCTAGTTATCTGGAGCTGCAGGACAATCAGACATTGATTATGGGCAGTTGTTAGTTGATCACAGATTAACACAGCCTCATGTTGTTCTATAATGGAAACGGTTCAAAGCTCATCATTTGAGTGAGTCACTCTCTCTCTCTCTCTCTGTGTGTCTTTAGTGTAGTTTTCTTCATGCTGTTCTCTTGATTTGTGACAGATTCATTAAATGTCTTTAAATGTTGCCATTAACGTCACAAAAATCAGTGGAAACCTGGCAAGCTTTGTTTCTCTCTGCTGTGTTTCTCCTCCTTTGTCTCTCTCTCTGTCTGTCTTTCCCCTTTCTGCTCATTTCTCACCATTACAAAATCCTGCTGAGAATGATGCAACCATACAGTAACTGTACAGACAGACAAGCAAACACACACACACACACACACACACACACACACACACACACACACACACACACACACACACACACACACACACACACACACACACACACACACACACACACAGAAAAACCAGACTGCTTAGGGAATATTTAATCTACACTTAGTCTGAGCTCATTCACAGAAAATTTCATATTTCTAAAAAAAATTTCTTTGTCTTTTGTATGTCTGTTTTTTAACCTGTCTGTCTGCATGTCTGTCTGTATATGTAGGTCAGGGTGCCCCAGTTGTAACTGGACCTACTTTGCTTTGATTGGTTTACAGATGTTTTCTGTTTTTCTGGCTGATTAGACCTCTCGTCAGGAGTACCTATGCTTGCAGTTTGTCTCATAAAAATAAAACAACCAATGTCTGTATTGTCCGAGCATGTGCAGTACGGAGCATCAGATTTTTTCTTTCTAAAGTCAAGAAGGTTGTTTATCGGCACTTACTGTTGTTTTGAAAGTATTTCCAGAATCACTCTATTGCAACTCTATTGCAGCAATCCTAATACAAATGGAAGATGCTGTATGACTGACTGGGAACTGTGGAGAACAGCCACAAGGCCCCAGACCACGAGGGACTATGCATCATGAAAGTACAATATAAACTATGGCAGGTCCTGCATTATTATGGACACCTGGTCCAGTCTTATAATTGGGCCCTGTGTCAAAACGTATAATACCTCTATTATTTTAGTTTGTATCTCACTTACATGGCACAAAGTCATACAAGGATGTGTATTATCACAAGATAACATATCAAGCAGAGGAGTACTATTTCAAATTTGAACATGGGAGGCCGCTTGTTCCCTAACTGTAACCACGTGTTTATTATATAACCTTAACCAAGTCATTTTTTGCGCTTAAACCTAACCACACCTTTACCAGCTGTCACATTATATACAGACAAATTATCGGTTGATAGGGGCGTGGGATCAGAAGGCGATTATACTGTATGTCGTCCTCGAGGACAAACAATATATCCTGTCATTTAATTGGGAGGACTTTTTGCTAACATCAACTTACCGCAGTTTCGAAGGTATTTTGAGAATTCATCAAGAGTCTTCTATCTATCTGAATAAACTGTTTCCTAATTAAAACAAAGACGGCAGCTGGAAGCAGACATCTTGACTTGTCATAGTAGGAAAAGCACAGGTGTTACTAATAACACTCACAATGGCTCAGTTCTATTTAAAGCTAAATGGAAATCAGCCACGTTTATTATTTACACCTGTGCTTTCCTGTTACTGTGACCAAAAGCAAAAGTCCTATTGTATGCTGCATCACCAAAATTGATATTTATGATCATATTAGCATTCATCGTAATACATTTCTTATGTTTTACTTGCTTTGAACACGAGAGGCACAAATTGTGGCTGGTTTGATCTGTACACAACCACAGAGTCCTGGGAAGAGGTCTAATCAGCTAAAAGTGAAAACGCCTGCGTACCACGGCTGTGTAGAGACTGGTGGAGAGACTCAAGCACCAGTCATATCCCTCCCCTCTCTGGAAGAACTAGTCCTTGACCTCACCTCTCAAATCAGAGTAAAACCTTCCCAGAGGTTCTTCTCTCAGAAAGCGTCAGTCTTCAAACTGTCATATTTCCAAGAATGAAGGGAAGACAGTATGATTTACCCCTGTAATTACAGGGGACATGTTTCATGATGTGATTAATGATATTACTTAGTTGCTGGAGTGATGATTTTTATTCGTAGATTTGTGGGAAGATATCAGCTGTCAGTTGAAGTCAAATATAAGAATTATATTGGAATTATTATGTAAACATATTCTCCATATGGGCCAAGGTAAACTGCTTTTAGGCTAAATGTGCTACTGAACATAACAGATAATACAATCACATTATGATTCATGAGGTGTGTAAAAGGCTATTCTTTTTCATCTTTCTCATCTTATTGTACAGTATAGTTGTTGCAGTGATCACAAATCAGGTGATGTCAATCTGGAACATTGACCATCAAGGAAGTCAAAATCCCTTTTAGTCTCAATTACCAGCAGCATTTCAACATCAACACACTTCTTCCTCAGGCAGTCAAATCAAATCAAACCCCGCTCTGCGAAGTAAATATTACAAACTGCTTCAAACTCTGTTGACACAGGTCAGCATGTCACCAGTACATCCCATTTGCAATCAAACTGCTGAAGCTCCACAAGTATCTTCAATAAGCGAATGTTGCCAGGCAACAAATACAGTTTGCAGCCTCCATGCTGAGTCCTGGATGGTATTTCTTAGCAACTACATTCATTTGTAGGATGATAAAAGTGCTGCATGAGTGTGATACATTTGGGGCCACAGGGGTGTCATCATGGCCACATCGCCTTCAGAAACACTGTAACCTTGAAACCAGACAGGATAATCATCTGGATATAAATATATACAGACAGTAACACCAGCTGGACACAGAATAAAAACCATTCACATCCTCCAGAGAGGACTCTGTCTGGAATTCATGTATATATACCACAGTATGGAACAAATAGCCTACTGGAGCCACACATCAGTTAAACTAAATTCTTAATTTTTCTCCTTTGATTTCTCCTCAAGACACATACTATTATGTGCGTTTTTAATGGCTGCAACATGCCATCATACATGAATATTCTAGATGTCTTCAGCGTAATTTTATACTTGTGTAGGCGTATAAAATGATGCACAAGCACCTCCCCATGATGCACCTCTCCCGAGCAAACACCGTGTCAGCGTCATCCAACCCCAGTAACAGCCCCTATGATTCAGTCAATTCTGCAGTTCCACTGGTCCAAAGCCAAATTATCCCATACTCCACTCATTCCCGTGTACTTAATATTCAAATATATCGGCTGCTGTTTTAATATGACGGTATTTTTTAACTCCTCTTAGTGTTTTGATGCCCCAGATTATGGCCAAAATTCAGTTTTCACAATAAAAAAGGGCTTTTCACCCCCAAGGTTGATACACTTGGAAAGATCAGAATTTCCCACTAGAACTTGAACCTGCAATAACTTTTGTTTGGCCACTTAGGGGCAGCGGAAACCAGCTGTGAACACAAAATATCATCATCTTTTAAAGGTCCAGTGTGTAATATTTAGAATATAATATTTATACATTAGTGTATAATCACCTACACCTACAGCAGCCCAGAACGGACAAACCAAACACTTGCTGTAGTCAGGCTTTTCTTGTTTCTCGAAAGTTAAGCGGTACCAGAGGTTTCTCCTACATGCTTGGAAGGCTGAGCTGTATTCAAATGGTTGCAATCTGCAACTCTACTGCTAGATGGCGCTGAACCTGACACACCGGTACTTTCAGTTGGCGTGGCAAACTTGTTGCAGTAACAGAGCAACATTATAAATTATGTTTCTGGCCACCTGTCTTTTAGCTCTGTGTTTGGTCTCCTGAGGGAAATATTTGACTCTTAAGCAGCTAAATGCTGCACTAGGTTCATCAGTCTCTAATGTCAGGTAATGCAGAGGGTTGTTCGAGCTCTGACAACTGCTGAGTGTGCAGTTAAAAAGATCAGATCTCCTCAGTTTTACTGAGCTTTAGAGCAGGTTTCAGCTCATTATTTAGCTCTCCAGCCCAAGATTTTATTGTTTTGGTTTATCACCAGCGCTCTACAGTGTTATTTTAAGTTGCAGCAGGCAGCTTACTTTACACTACCTGCTCAGCACCGAACAGCTGGTGAACATAATCTAGTATTTAGCAGTAAAATAGCCAAACATTTCCCTCAGGTGTTCTAGAGACCAAAAACAGAGCTAAAAGATAGTGAATATTAGACTTACACTTACCAGTTGGCCAAAAAAAAAGACGGCTCCAAATGAATTAACATATTGGTCCATAAACTCTTGTGGCCAAAAACGGTGCAAAATCAATCATTGCAAGTTCAAAGAAGCTTTGCATAGCATAAAGACAGGCTAGCTGTTCAGGTTAGTTTACAGTCTTTAAGCTAAGCTAAGCTAAGCTAATATAATCGACTATCAGCGAGAAAGGATTAGGCATGTCGTGGCAGTGGCTAAGGTTTGGCTAATTAGGAATGCATTATTTCAGTATGGGCCCTCACAAGTACAAATGTGTGTGTGGGTGTATTCATGTGTGTATTGTGAATAAGACGGCATGTTTTGTAATATGATTATTGGACATAACATAATTTCAGATGCATCAGATAGTTCTGGTATCAGTGCACTATTAATACAATCTTGGTTAAATTTTTAAGATTTAAAATCCTAGTTAAATAACAAGTCATTGCAGTATAATCTTACAATGGTTTTTGGCTTTAATTACAGTTTTGCACCTCCTGTTGACACATTGCCACTGACAAACTGTCACTGATACACTGTCATCCTGTGATCTTAACAGGCTGCGCTAAAACATGATTGATTTAAAAGAAATATCTACCAGTCAGTCAATCTCAGGCAGGAGAGATTTGAGGTTTACCAGGACTCCGGGCTGTAATCCCAGGACTTCTGATGTTACTGTACTTGGCTAGAAGAATCTCTCAGATGTGGGGCATCCCAGTGAATCCGTGGGTTAAGGTGAATACCATGTACTTGTGATGTTGTGGGCTCAAATCTGGCTCCTGGTTCGTCTCATCCTCCCCCCCCCCCTCTCTCTGTCATCTTCCCTGACACTGCTCTGCATACAGCCTAATGAAGCAGAAACGAATCTTAAAGCTTTATATCTGCAGTAGACGGAGCTGTGAAGATGAGATGTTTCCTCCTACGCAGGCAGGCAGACAGGCAGTAGCTCTAGAGACCCGAACACCTCCAACTGGAGCTACTGTAATGCTATGGAATATCTGATTAACTCTCACTGATAGCAAAAAAGGAAGCCTGCAGCCTCCATCTGAGCTGTGGCTTGATATATTTATTCTGTAGATTTATATCCGCAGTTACCATTGTGTGGACTGATGTCAGATATGCAGTCACAAAATCAATAGAATAACAGTGTCTGAGAAATATTTGTGTCCGACCGTTTACAGAATCTCTTTAGTTTACCTATGACAAATTCAAAAAGCTGTTAGGCTGCCATGTTAGTCAGTTCTCGTCCAGTTGACAAGATGGAGCAGAGTTTTATGAGCAGAGTGAGTCAGTTAAAGATGGTTGGAGGAGTGTGCAATCAGAGGAAGCAAAACATCCTCCTCAAAAACACATTATGAACAGCTCCAGCTCCATATATTTACTATCTATATAACACAGTTATTTAAAACATCTTTATAATAAAATGTGACATTTTTGAGAGGTTTTTGATTATTTGATGATACTCAATAATCTTCAACTAAGCTCTTGTTTAATGTATATTAAATCTTAGTACACAGTCATGACTGTATACCAAAACTTAGGTAGTCCTATATACGGGATTTCAGCCAGTATTTTATTGTAAATATTCATGTAACTTTTCTTTTATATTTTCTATATTTGTATTCTGTATCTACATTACGGTCTACAACTGTTGCCTGTATATTGTTATTTATTTCATTTGTGCTTTGAAAACAAATCAGAATTAGCCTAAAAAAATGTGTAATTTGCATGTCATTAAGGGCTGTGGTGTACAAACCTGCTTTCTAGTGCTTAGCTTTAGATTTTGTTTTGTGTTGCTCTATTTTTCTAGAAATGAGTCTCTAACATTACTTCAGATGTTGATGTGGGACACACTGGTTGGATTATGCTTTGAAAAAAGTGAGTAGGGTCAATGAAATGGGTAAACTACATTCTTCACTCTGTATTTAAAGAGACCGTTGTCATTGATACAAATGACCAAAACCAGGGCAGAGATCTGTTATACAGAAGCTGAAATGTTGTATGTCTATAGTGTTGTAACTAACAATTATTCAATTGTCGGCTGATTATGTTCTCAATAAATCAATTGATCGTTTTGTCTATAAAAATGCAGGAAACACTAAAAAAATACACATAATTTTCCAGATCTCAATGTGAAGGATTCAAATAGTTGTTTTATCCAACTAATAGTCTAAAACTTAAAGATCTTAACAGAAATTCCTCACATTTGAAAAGCTAGAACAGGTGACTATCTAGCATTTTTATTTGAAAAATGCCTGAAATAATTTGATTATCAAAATAGTTGCCAGTTACTGACGATCAAGACATGCAAGAATAGTCCAAAACTACTTATATTTTGGATTTAACGTGAGCCTTCTGAAACCTGTGATATTATTTAAGACTTCTGCTTTCACAAAAGTAGATAAGAAACTTCCATTACACATCTGTACTACTTTCTATCTGACAGCAGGGAGATCTCAACTCAAGAGCCAAATAATACAATTTGTTCCATTCTCTATTTGTCACTGAATCAAATTTTTAGATATTTGGGTCTATATCAAGTCAGTCAAACTCCAATCTCAAAGAACCCAACTGGAGGACAAAAAACATTCCTGCAGATGAAAGTGATGTAAAACAGGCTGAAAGTGTTTGAGCCGTCCTCAGGTGGTCGGGCAGAGGACTCTCAGCAGGAGAGCAGCCGAGCAGAAAGCCAAGTCCCCGATTGTGCTCACATAGTGAGTCCTGAGGGCACGGAAGAGCCGGCTGTCGCTTGACCCCGAGGTTACTAATGGATGTTTTTTAGGGAATCCTGACGGCACAGAGGGCTGGCACGAATGCCATGCACGAACTGAACCCAAGGCATTTCTCATTGTCTTTTTAAAAGAAAAAGAAAAAAAAAAAGATATTTCCAAACTGTAACAAGATGTAGGGGATTAAGAGTTTTTACACCTGCCCACTTGTTAACTCACACATCTGCCCACATCAATGGAGCGCTGTAAGACCCCCCAACTGAGGCATATATACATACAGATAGATGGATTCCTCCACACAGAAGTTCAGAGTCTTTATGTCTTTCTAGGTTACCGTAGAAAACAGCCACTCTCCTCCAAAATGATTGTAGCAGTGAAGGATTTCTGGACTAGTGGGACAGTACGATGCTGCACAGCCCCTGATACGGGAGTGTAGATGGAGCGTTATGTAATTAATACTCCTCCTCCTATGCAGATACAGTAGACAAGTCTAAAAATCCTCGCCTCAGCTGTAACAGTAGCCCTGAAATGACTGATACAGCTCATATGCACAGTGTCATTTTAATCACTCTGGCTCCTATATTCCCATACACACCAGCAGCTCTTGACTCAGCTAAAGCCTGTTTGCATAACTGATACTGTAAAACAGGCATCCACTGTAATGTAGGTTTCATACAGTAACACCAAACCCCCTCTACAGCCACGCAGCATGCAGAGAATCTGTCTTTCTCTCAGTCCCCCCCCCCCCCCCCACACACACACACATACACACATATATAAAACATACAGCCCAAAGAAACCCTTGTTTACCTGCTATCCCATAATTCACAGTGCTGCCAAGGACAGGTGACTTGTAAAGCCAATACAGACAGACAGAGAAAAAAAGTGGTGTGCGGGGCTTCTCTTACCAACAAATCCCCCCCTTCTTCAGGAATCCTTCCTTTCCTCTCCCTTCAGCCGGCTTCTTCCAGCGCTCCAGCTTTCATCTCTCCCAGTAAAGAGAGGAGGAAGAGAGGCGGAAAGGACTTTTTAAATCATCAGCATCCCTCTCGCTCCCGTGTGTTTCTCTCTCCGGCTCTCCTCTCTTCCAGATTTCTCCACGGTCTCCGGGGGGGGAAGCAGGAGCATCAGTGATACACTGCCGCGCGCTCCGCTGCAGGAGGCTGAACGTCAATCACGCAGGTAACCTAGGGAACCGCTGGGCCCGCCCCCTTCAGCCGACGCTGATTGGTCGGCGGTACAGAGAACCAGGAGTCACAAGTCCTCGCAGATCCACAGATGGTACACCGAGAGCTGTGGTGGGATCATGTACAGAGCCAAACAAACAGTAGTGGATTGCGGTACTTGTGAACTCTCTTTCTCTCTCTCTCTCTCTCTCCCCTCTCTCTCTCTCTCTCTCTCTCTCTCTCTCTCTCTCTCTCTGACTTAAGAGCCAGCCGCTTTATTTTACAGTTGCTTAGCAACAGACTGGCGTGTGTGTGTGTGTGTGTGTGTGAGAGAGAGAGAGAGAGAGAAAGTGTGTTGCAGAGCAGGAGGAGAGATGTGGGAGAGAGAAAGGAGTTTAAGTCCTCAACTCACTCTCTCTCTCTCTCTCTCTCTCTCTCTCTCTCTCTCTCTCTCTCTCTCTCTCTCTCTGTCAGAGGTGTGGATATGGATGTTGAATATTTCAGCTCTCAGCAGTATCATGGAGGCAGCTAAATGCAGCACAGAGAGTTAGTAAGTTAAGGAAGACAGGAAATTCCACAAAATACAAACATCTCCTCAGTGTGCGTTTGAATGACAGAAAAGTGAAAGCGTTATTTGAGATAAAAAGAAAAAAACAACACATTGAATCTTTAATTGTGGTGCATACAATCTCTCCATCCACCTTGGATGCAGAGCAGTTACAGTTACATAGGAGTGCAAGTGTTTACAGCTGCAGAAAAGTATCACAATGTCCATAGAAACTCCTACAAAACACCTCTGCAACAAAATCCACTTCTCTGCTGCGCATACATAAGCTCAGTATGTATGCAAGACTCATGTTTTCACAAAAACAAATAGGCTTCAGTACACTGTTTCCCCCTGTTAAACCACAATCCCACCGAGCTCTTGCAGCGACTTCTTGCACCTTCACTGGTCGGACCCGCCCCATCCTGACTCAATAATTACATGATTAGTTTTGTAGAGAATTCTGAGATGCATGAAAGAAGGCAGGAGTATTTAAAAAGACCAAAAATTGGTTGTTACTGCAGTGCTGAAGTTGCCACAGTCCTCAGTGTAAACTGATTGTACACACAGGTGTCAGCAGGGGGCAACATTTTCATTGACTAGAGCTAGGGAGGGAATTAAAGAGGTTCAAGAAAGTTTTGAAGGCAGATTAAGGGTTTAATGTTGTTTTTAAGTTAAACTCAACACAAGACTTTCTCAAATGTATTCAGTGAAACAGTGTTTTAAATGTCCAGTGCGTAACATTAAGGAGTATCTATTGTCAGAATATATTATTCATAGTGTGAGAAAAGAATGAAAAAATTAGCCGTTTTTATCTACAGACGCTGCAGGTCTTCACTGGAGGCCACCATGTTGAACCGCCATGTTTCTACAGTAGCACAAAATGGACAATCAAACACTGGCGCTTGATAGAGCACTTTCAGGCTTTCGAGGCGACCATAGTTTCTCGTTCAAACTTGGAGAGTGAGGGTGAAGTGATTGAGCTGTGATCTGCAACTACGCCTCTAGATACCACCAGAACCTACACACTGGACCTTTAAGTGTGTATATTGTGTTCATCCAAAATCAGATTATTAATATTTGGGAGTGTTCTGTTTAACACAAGCTGAATATGGGAAGAAGTACATAAAAAATTGAGTAACTGCCGCAGTAGAAACAGACATTTTATAGACATTTTGTTAGTGTACTGCTGAAATCCGATATCCGAGTATCAGATTTACATGTTTGCAATGTCGATGAGCCGGTTTGTGAAGTGTTTGAGGGAGACACAAGTTTGCCCTCTAGATCTCAACTCATTTAAGAAGAGTTGAGAAAATCATCTCATAGGAGCTGACCTGCTAGGAGCTGTCCTTGTAGAGTCCTGTACTGAAAAAACACTGTACAGCCAGACTTTCCTTTACACAGGTCGCAGCATACTAAATGGTGTGGTGTACACATATCAGAAAATGAGATAAAATTTAAAGAAAGGCTGCTGTCTGAACATTTAAACATACCCGTTTTATCATGCAGGTTCTTGTTGTGATCAAGGGCAGCGTATTGTCTTGCATCTTGCACCGAGTTGTCAGAGTGAATATACTCAATGAGGTCGGGGCCTTTACTGTTAGATGCTTTGGAGTCAGACTTTCCACTGCACAGCTGCAGTCTCGGGGTGCCCACTCAAGGGTGAGAAAACATCAGGCAGTCTGAGAGTTTAAAAGAAACAAAGAACAAGGCATGCTATGAATATTCAAAGGGATAGAAGAAAACATATGGGCAATGTTAGCTTAATGTGGTTGGAGTAGAAAGTACAGAAAACAGAAAAAAGCTTTTTTTTCTGTTTGCTTCACAAAGACTCTCACAGCTCTTGACCACCAGTTTTACTCTCCAAGCTGTGGGAGAACATTCATATCAAGGTTATTATATTTACCCAAAACTTAACTAACAACTAAGTGTGAAAGAAATGTGAGTAAACTGAAATAAAAACACAAACAAACGCTATTATGTACTTACAAAACTAACTAGAATAAATAAAAATATATACAGCAAAGGTTTTTTTGTAGGTTTGTCAGTTTGTTCAAATTTGTACGCATAACAAGCATGAGGTTATAGTGCAGATGTTTACTCAGACTAGGATGTCTATGTGACAGTGAAATCAATGCGTTTGTCTTGTAATACCTATTGTGACAAATATTCCCCATAATATAATGATAAAAAACTAACACTGAAACTAATAAATACTAAACTGAAATAAGCAAACAACCTCTGAAAAAGAACTGAAAAAGAAATAAAAACAAAAACAAATTAAAAACACAAATATATAATAACTCTGATTCATATACAACACAGAATAATGGTAGTTAAAAAATAGGCGGGGTAATGGCTGCTAGGTTTAGAGGGACTCACCGCACCCTTACAACAGAGTCACTGGCATGGATACCAACAAACATACAAGCCAGTAACCCATACAGTAGTTAAGGAACAAACCAAACGTGTTTTACAACCTTTAAATGAACTGACCCTTCTGTTTCATTTAGAGTAAGAAGTGGGGAGTTTGAGGTTTTTGTATTCACAAATCCTCTTTGCAACCTCTTTGTGTTATTCCTATTAATCAAATATTTAACTATACTTCATTTTAGCTTCTTGCAAGCTTTATTGGTTCTTGATAAACAGCTCTGACACCAGATGGAGAGGGAATTGATCTGTGGAGACTGTAACATGGTGTTTCGCTCCACTGGGCTGCTTGAGAAACACAAAGCACTGTTCTGCATTGGGAGTGAGGCAGGGCACCTTCGCGTGCAAAGACACAGCTCTGAGCTTCTTGTGAGAGACAGACCTAGATGTGTGGACCCTAAACAGACGAGAACCCCTGACCTTGTTCAGGTAAGTCATACTCATCTAGTAAAGGACAGCAAGGTCTGAGCGGGTGGATTAAGTGAGCTTGAATTGTGAAAATTGAGGGGGTAATTGCAAAATAAATAAATAAACAAATGCAAAAACTAGTGTGTTTGCATGACAAAACTATATTTCAGACAGATATTTGCACAGTTTTTGCTGCTGCTGGATTGTACAGGTGTAACTTATAAACTGATATTACAGTGTAGAGTTTAATTTTATGTCACTGGCCAATAGAGGAATGGAAGAGGTGAATTAGACCTTTTTATCACTTCACTAGAGTGGAGACTAGAGCTGATTTATGGGATATGTCCATCATTGCAGCGACAGAGACAGATGCAATGGAAAATGCTGCACGTGTCTTTGTGTGTCTTTGCGTGTGCAGCTGAGGGGTCAACGAAGGAACGTTACCAGGTGGACGAGCATTGATGCCAAATCAAAGTCAGCAAGAGCGGAGGACAAACCAGCAACCAGTCAGACAGACAGCGCCGCTCTGCAAAATCTCACAGATGAGGTAAAACTGAACCAACCAGACGTCATCTGTGCTGCACTGCAGCATCTAAAACATATAAAACACAATGACAGAACAAGAAGAATGTATTTATTTATTCCCAGTGATCCACGTTTACCTTAGATACATAAGATAATTCATAAGAACACAACAGGGATGAAGGTGTCAGAGCAACATTGTGTGTATGCACGTTGATTTTAATTGTCATTTTACCGAGCACTGCCGGCATTTCATGGTCTTTGATTAAAAATTCATGTTTGAATATCATTATGTCAGTCAAGACACACAGGAGTAAGTATGGTACTATGTTATCCGGACATACAAATAGACACGTGCAAGCATTTTAAACTAATTTCTATCGAATAAACATTTTAATTGCAAATATCAATATGGAATAAAGAAACATTTCTTTCCTCTGACTTTCAGTTTCACAAGTTGAGGGTGTCCATTGAAGAAAATCTGCCAAACTGGTCAAAAAGGACCACAGATACTGAGGTGGGCTCCATGTTTCTTCTGTCAGCCTTTCGATTGTTCTTGGTGAGCACTTTAAAGTATGTCAAGGTGCACATTTCTTCTATGTAATAAAATCTCTTAAATAATGCATTAAGTCATCCGCCAGCAGTGTCAGAGTGAGTCACAGGTCACAGGTGAAGACGGATACAAGACAAGAGTACTTTTTTATGACGCTGGGTCTCAGGGTGACAAAAGAAATGAATCATTTGGCTCCGGGGTGTAACATGTTTATTATCCAAAGCTGGGCATGAATCTATTCATTTATAAACATGGTCTTTAGGCGAGTGGGCGTCAGCTGGGTCACAGCGAGAGACTGAAGGAGATGAGGGAAATGGCGACGCTCCATGAGCGCCAACTGGCCCTAATACATGCTCACAACCAGCAGCTGGAACAGCAGAGAGACGGTGAGGAACAAATGCAATAAACCGCATGAGTAATCCAAATATCCTCTTCAGCCATTGTGTTTGAGTCTGTGCTGACATTCCTCTCAAATTGACACTGTTAATGTCAAAGACTCTAAAACAGTGTGAATGTGTGTGTGTGTGTGTGTGTGTGTTTGTCAGAGCTGGCCCATCAGGTAAGTGTGCTGTCTGAACAGAGCAACACAAGTCATCTGGAGGGTCTGCTGATGGAGCTCAGAGAGCAGGAGGAGAGAAACGAGGAGACGCTGCAGCAACTGGCTGAACATCTCCATCTATTACAGTAAATATGTGTATTTACAAGTATGTATACTAATGTTAGAGTGTCATATGTCAGCCTTTTAGATGTTCTTTTCAAACTATAGCTGTCAGATAAGTACAGTGAATACTTCCATCTGAAATGTTGGGGAGTAGAAGTATAAAATGTTGAAACATGAGCTAACACATTTTGTGATTTTGGTGTTTTGAGAGGATTTCTTATACTTTAAATTGCACATAAATACAGTACTGGGGTAAATGTACTAACACAGAGAGTGAGTGTTGTTTTCGGGGTGTTGCTCAAAGACACATTAACAGCATAAATGACTGCTGGGAGTTCAGCACTGACTGTTTAATTGGGATCAAACCTGCAACATTTCAGTCTGTAACCACTCACTGTGCTGCCAGAGCCGGTTCGAATTCAACAGAGTTTATTTAATGTGTATTTGTTAGGGTAAATTATGTCAGCATAGATACATGCTAAAAGAAATGCCTGCTTCCATGGCGCTCTGCCTCCAAGATGAATAGTGAAATATATTTTTTTCTAGCTGCCGGATGAGTCAGAGCATCAATTATGTATTTCATTATGTCTGGGTAGTTCCTCATTGCAACATTTGTGGTAGAATAAATTGAATTTCCTATTGTAGGGTGGATCATGACTGGAAAATGTACCATAGATGCAATAATATGATCTAATTTAGATGATATACTGGTTTTCTTTTTAGTGTGCGAGAGGTCTCTGTACCTGCTAAACAGCCAGATCCACACAAGAATAAAAAGATGCATCGTGACAGCTACGAGCTCATTTCTTGTGCAGATGGTCCTCTCTCTACCCAGATAAAGTATGTACCTACATTCTTTAAGAGTCATTTATTTAAAAAAAAACCACTCTATTGGAAGGAAAAACAAGATAGAGGACTGAATAGGAATTAGTTGAACTGAGCTACCTGGTTATATGCAGGTAAATCACGTCTCTCTGTTGCAGAGCTCTGCGGCAGGCATACATGCAGTCAGGTGGGTCAGATCCAGCGATTGTGGCACGAATGATCGACCTGCAGGCAGAAGCCCAAAGTCTGGAGAAGAACCAACCAGCGGCAGCCGGCAAGAGTAAGACTCAGAGTGATGATGTAGTGCTTGTCACTTTATAACCCTCTGTCAACACAGCTGTGCTCAGTGGAGCCTTTATTAAGTTTATTCAGCTTTTTACACTCTAAAAAAAATTATTTCCTCTTACTAGCTCCATGGTTATTAGATTCTGCTCCAACATTTCTTTTCATATGCTTAATTATAGCATCAAAAACATACTGAAAGCCAAAACAAACACCCTGGGGAAGAGTGTTGCATCTAGGGGCAACAAACTGTACACAGTCCAGACTTATGGCATAAAAGCGAGAGTAACTTGGTCCTGAGCCACATCATTGTTGTCCTTGTTGTCCAGAGGTGAAGCCTCCTCAGCGGGGTCCGAGCTGGGAGCTGCTGGCTGTGGAGCATGAGAACCAGAGACTGGAGGAGGAGATCCTCAGGCTCCAGCTGGCCAGGGAGGGACACCATAACTATGAAGGTTGGAGAGTTCTCAAAAATAAATGACAAAGCTCTTTTTCTTTAAAAGTTTCTTACCCAGCCAAGATGAAACAGGGCCCAAAACAACAAACAAAACGATCTTCAGTGTTAACCTCGACACGGGACTTTACATTTATTTACAACAGAGATCTGTCTAATTAAATACATTATCACTAAGCATTTTAAAGTAGGTGCCATCAGCCTCCTGTTCAATCAGCTTCCACTTGTAACTCAACACACTGAGAAAACACAGAACAGATTGAACAGCACCACCCGCAGGCAGGGAGGAGAAACAGCACACACATCACAGTCACGAAAATGCACATTATGGCTCAGGGTCAAAACATACTGTTGTTACCTGGAATAAGTTAAAAGGAAGTACAGTCCAAATTCCAAGCAGTTACATCGTTTTGTCAACATAAAAAATGTATTTTTACATTATTTAGGAATATTGTGATTATTATTTATTGTGTAATATGTTGCTTGTGTATTATACTGCTGACACTGAGCAGTTTTAACCATGTTGTACTGAAAACAGAAATTCCAGCAACTCTGGTCATATACAGTAGCCATTAAAGTGAAGTGATTATTATTTTGTATTAGATTATGTAAAAAGAAGATTGTCATTGATGCCAGGAATATATTGGTCACACAGGTCTAGGGTAATTGTCTCTGTACAGAGGATATCTTGCGTTTGTGTGTCCTCTCTCAGCAGTGAGGACCGAGCTTGAGCTGATTCAGAGGGAAAACCTCCTGCAGATTGCCAGTTTGCAGGCACAGTTGGAGAGAAACAAAGAAGCTCCCAGGCCCAGGAGACAGCCTCCTCCTCCGCCTCCTCCTCCTCATCATCTACTCCCACTCCAGCCCAAGACTCACATTCATGCACCTCTTTCACTGGTACATTTACAGTTGTAGTCAGACACTTTTACATGAGAGAACATGGCTTCCAGTAATATAATAGTTGCCTTTAAATTATGTCCTAAATTATTGACAGTGTTTGATTCAGATGCTTTATGTGCCCCTTAGCTCCAGGCCAGATCATTCTCCTCTCCACTGGGAAGATGCATGTTGGACTCCCTGGACTCTCTGGGTCCGGCCCCCTACGATCCTGCGTCAGTTTAATATAAATATACAGAATATAAATTGTTTCAAATAGCCAGTAGCCACATAAACTTTCTAAAAATCACATGAAATGATTCACTGATCTGTCAGTGTCCTCTGTTATTTCAGAGCTGGGTTTGTGGTTTTCTATGATCTGGTTCTGGGGGTTGATGTCTCTCAGAGGGCGCTGCGCCTGGTTGCAGCTCTCTACTCAGAAGGTCAGGAGGTGGGATCACCGACTCCACTGCCCCCTGTGGAGTGCCTGTCAGGAGTATCCCTGCCTTACACCCACAGCCTCACCCCTAGAAACTATGCCCTCCTGTCAGTCAAACAGCCTGTACCCAGGTAGGAGAGGAAGGATTGTATTTATTACTATATACAGCAGGGAAGAGACTTAAAATGTCTGAACTAGGCTTGGTAAATATTGAGAAAGGGGTAAATAATTCAACTTTACATTAGAATTCACTTGGAAAAGGTTAAAAAAAAATCTGCAAAAATACCACGTAGATAACAAAAAATAATAAAAGACGACCCAGAACTATGTGGCCTGAGCTCAACGCCCTAGACGAGTCCTGCTCATAGTATGAAATCGGTATTCAGAAAACTCAGTGTGCTATTATTTCAAGGGGAATGTTTATTTTCCTGAGGAGAAGGAATTGTTATCAGGCAAAAAAAAAAACAAATCTAAAAATCAACATTATGTTAATGTTTCCCCCTGTAGCATCCAGCCGTCACCCTCCCTCTCTTTAGTGGTGGAGGTGCAGACAGCGAGAGACCTGGATGTTCACAGCCAGGAGGTCTTCAAACTGACGTCCTCTGGATGGACACGAATCCAACTCTTTGACCAATTCAACCAGGTATAAAAGCTTTATAGAATTAAATGCTAATATACTGCTGAAAACAGATTGGAAATTAATTATACACTAATCTGTTTTGCCATTGTAATGTTAAAGTGTTTTTAAGTGTTTTCACTATTCAGTTGCACAATAAAGAGACTCAGGCCTCGGCTCAGTTAATATGTTGTTTATTAATCAAAAACCAGTGGTGTATAAAGGCTGTGGGTATAAATAACTTATTTTCAATTTCATTTTCTGCAGAGGTATTGAACAAACTGATTACATCATCTGGTCTAGAACTGGAGTTGAGCTGGAGCACATTGGCTGCCCAATGCTCCCAATACTTAGCATGGGTTGAATGCAGAGGCTTAATTTCACTATGTTGTACTGTGTATGATTATGTAAGCAACAATGAACATGATTTAATATTTTCTCTCCACCACCAGCTCCATAGTGGCCACTGGAGGGTGCCAGTGCGCAGTCTGCCTATTAGACCCTCATTAAGCCTTACCCAGCTCAACTCAGTACCCCAGGTATAAAGATCCCAAGAGTTTGTAAAATGTAAGAAGGGGTTTTGGGCAAAGGGTTAAGTGAGGTCGTATATTACACACCTGACTGCACTGTATGTGTCACTGTAAACTCAAGGTGGGCAGCATGGAGCTGTGTGTGCGTTTGATCAACGGACGAGATGGAGAAGTACAGACTCTGGCAAAGCCTGACCCGACCAGCACCAGTCACTATAAATATCCAACTGTGGTAGGATGTTAAACAGATCAAAGTAAAAAACTAACTAATAAATGAATTCTATGTAAGATGATTGAGTGTAATTGTTTAAATGGAGTTGTTAGATATAAGGCTCTAAACTTAACACCCTCTGATCTAACCTTAATCCATTCGTGTGACTTTGTCAATAGGCTGTGACTGTTATATAATCCATGGTGAATGCTGTATACAGTTGCCAATATGAGCAGACCATAAGTTCCTGTCCACATAAGGACAAATTAACATTGAAAATTATCTCCTGTGGACGTTTTGTTCTTGTACTGGAGGTGACTATGTCTCATTTATAAACAAGCTTGAACGTGGTGCTGTTGGTTTGTGCTTTGTCTCAATACAGGCGTCTTCACATCCTGTGACTGTCCACGGAAATGCAGCTTTGCCAGTTTCAGTTGATCCACATCCCACGCAACTGTCCTCCCTTTTGCCCTTCACTGATCACCAAGACCCTCCACCCACAGAGGCAGCCAGGCAGAGCTGAAAATCTACAACCAGGATGCAACATCTTAAACGTTGGGCTCTTTTAAAACTGATTGTGTGGAAGTGTAAATGAGGACTCTCTTCTAAAGACAATAAAAAGGCATTACTTTCCTTTTGTTACAGTTGAAATATAGATTGTGAGTACTTTGTTAGAAAACAATGCAGATGATTTAAACAATGTCCACTTTTATATTTAAATAGTCCATTGAAAAAAGTGCCAGACGTTTGTTAAAAATCGGTGCTACAATTAAACAATGAAATTCAGATTCTCAATCATTTGGTCTATACAAGATCAGGAATAGTGTTCGCAGGTCCCAGATCTCATGGTGACAATTCTGTCATCCACTAATCATTGCAGGTCTATACAATGGTTTGCAACACTGGTTGCTAGGTTGGTGTAAATAAGGGTTTCATCCTTTTCCCTCTAAAAAACAGAAACTGAGTATCTAGTGTTTGTCCTCGTAGCAGTTCTGTGAAGTTTTAAGTTCCCTGAAAGTCTAAAGAATTTGGCGATTCCAACTTACATCTGCAAATGTTTTATTCTTTTACTACAAGTATACAAAACTTGACAGACAAATCTATGAAAATGGGTCTTATTTACAAAAACAAAAGTGTTGAAGGTGGAGAGGGACTGGACAGGCATGCTGTGCTGGTTTTGTTGATCAGGAGAGAGACGGCGACAGTCACGCTGAAGACTCGACAGAGGATGACTGGTTGGCAGGCTACAGGGAGCAAAGAACAAAAAAAACACTTTAACAGAAGGAATCAGATATTCTGCCTGCATATCATACGGATAGTCTCAGAAGACGCTTTCAGATTGCTGGTTGTTGTGTATGGCTCTTGTTAAAGAGCGCCCACTGCTGCAGTTTTATCTACTAATAGAACGACAACGTTTATAGAAAAATGTTTCAAGCAACTTTTCAAGCAATTCAAACAGTTCTAACTTCAAACTACAGCAACAGCTGATGCTGGATGTCTAGTTAGAAGCTCTGAGTGGACGGTATTGTTTACTTGTGCAAGATAAAAAGCCACTTCACAAGAAATATTGGAGAAGTGATTCAACAAAGACACAGCTGTTAAGTCTGGTCATGTTTATGCCTTTTCATGTCTGGACTTGCAACTAGCCAAAGACATCAGTATCATGTTTGACTGAAGCATCAAGTTACACAAGATTCCTCCAGACTTCCTTGCAGGCATTCATGTAGTTCTGCTTAGGCTTGAGGGCAATTTCCTCCGTACAAGCGCGTAAGCTTTCGTGGAGGTTGAAACGACCTCAACCAAAATTAAGATATGACTGAAACACCACCAGAACCATTTGCAAGTAGGCTCTACTGTATGTTCAGCCATCCATCCATCTTAAGCAGGGTAATCGCAGCACAATCTTTTCAGAGTGTCGTCCTGCAAACGTATCGCTACATAAGACAGAAGCCCATCACTCGCCTCCTGTGATTTTCCCTCCTGGACTCCATTGCCGTTGCTGGCACTAGAGTCACCGCTGCCATTAACTGAGGCTTCCTGTTTCGCTTGTTTAGCATCAGTGTCCTTCACTGGGCTCTCCTCTTCTGGTTTCCTCTGTGCAGAAACATAAAACCAGGTCAAAGGGAGGGGGGGGGGAGAGAAGACTCAACGCTTCTGTACGCCATTGTATCCGATGCAAACAACCTTCATTTCATTTAGAAGAAGGAAACTGAAGCCAAACGCAGACACCAAGGCGCCGTCACCAATTATGTCAAGGTCACGCACACAATTCATTGTATCATTCACACAAATTGGCTAATATCAAAGCATAATTTATAGCATAATGCAGTACCACAACACAACCAACTACACACACCACAACTACAGTCAGATAACCTAACAGAAGAAGTCACACTTCACAAAACCACACACAAGTCAAAGACTGACATTTGCAGAAAACCGCAACATCCCGACAACCAAAGCAGACAAACACACGGCTAGTTTCAGTATACAGAGGGTTATGGTTCCAGTATCGAGTCAGCTGTGAAGGCCTTCTGTCCTTAAGCAATTATTAAATGGTTGTTTGAGAAAAATAAAAAATAGGCAGGAAGAGATTAGCGGGGCTCACCTTTTTCCTGACGAGGTGGGAGATGTCTGAGGCTGCTTTGGAAGACGAGGCGCTGTCAGATGATTTAACTGGAATCTGAAGAGGTTTCGTTTGCTTAGAGATGTTGTGTGGGGCTTTCATTCCTGTTGTTACACAGTAAGTCAGGCACCTAACAGTTTTAATGTGCACAGTGTCCTTACCTGGCTGGCTGTTGCAAATGCCGAAGACGACGATGGGCCCCCATTTTCAGACAGGAATGCTGATGAGGTTGAGGCTCCGCCCTGTAAGAGGTCAGTCAGTTAGCCACGAGCTGAAGCTGCAATTGGATATAATGTAAACTTCACTCCAATAACCTCCAGGTGGAGTTTGAGTGAAAACTGAAGAAGTGTTGTTTCACACTTTATCACAATACACAGTCTTGTTGTCCTTTGTACCCACTAGTGTCTGCTGGATGGCCTGGGAGGCAGCACTGGCTGTTCTTTGGCTTTCCTTCGCATCCTCGACCTTTTCCCTGATGTCAGGCAGAAGCTGCTTCAGCTCATCCATCTCATTCTTCTCTTCTGCAGCCCCATCTGCTCCTTCTGCTGCGGCGATCACCTCCTGCAACATGGCTATACACCAACAATGAACGTGAGTTCATAGTGCAACCCCATTAGCTGCCATCACTGAATGAACTTTAATATATATATATATATATATATATATATATATATATATATAAATATATATTTATATATATATATATATATATATATATAAAATAAAATTCCCTACAATTTACCAGTTACGAAATGTAGCCTAATCTAAAAATAAGACAGCATTCAAGACGTACCCAGACGGGTCTCGATGACTTTTATGGAGCTGTTGTAGTGCTGGATGGCCTGGCTGTACTGATCCATGTAGCACAGTGTAGTGGCGACATGATAGTGGGTCTCAGCCAGAAGACGACTGTGGGGAGGCAGGTGCTTCAGCTGCAGGGCCAGACACTCCTGGAAGTCTTCTAGCGCCTGGGGATAGTTACCTGACAAAGAACACATGGGGTCACATTTAGCTCTGCTGAAGAGGCCGTCTTTGCGACCATTAGTGAATTAAAGCAATTTAAATATATTCAATGATAAACTAAACATTTATACACATGTCACTGGTCTGTTGAGTTTTTAAAGTGAATGTACTCGTTTTCAGTTCTACACCCAAGACGAAAAATTGAAGGTGTCTAGTTGACTGACTGAACGCAATATTTTGATGGGCCAATGCAAGATTACAGAGCAGTGGAAAGCATTAGTTCAGAACCACCTGGTGTTGGAGGGGTGGGGATTGAAACATACCTGATTCAGCACTGACTTCTCCAAGTTTCAGATACGTCTGAGCAGCCATCAGCTGGTCGTCTTGGTTTTCCTTTCTGTCGGGATAAATAAAAATAACTTTAAAAGACAATGTTACTTCACATACTCAAGCAGTTCCACCTGCAGTCTGGATTTATATGAAGGGAACAGAATAAACCTGTGTCTAATCACTTTAAATGTAAGTGGACATGACTGTATATTGACCTCACATCATCTTTCATTGTTGCCCTTACCTTTTGTAGATGACTTTAGCCACCTCCAGCATCTCCCACGCCAACTGCAAATTCCCCACTTCATCCTCTTCCTGAAAAAAAAGGTGCAGGGGGAATATGTCAAAAATCAAATATTTACAACTATGTCAAAGAAACCGGCATTAGGGGGAACTCGCCTTATCTTGTCCATTTGTCTCTCCATCCTCATCATCGTCGTCGTCATCGTCATCATCATCCTCATCATCTGTTCAAACAGGAGGATAATTAAAGGTTAATCATTTTGACGGTGTGATTGAAGGAGAAACTAAATGTGCTCAAATGTTTCCCCTGAAGTGCAGTACACCATTGCTCTGGTGAGTTTCCCCCCCTCCACCTTTAGTCAACACCTGTTAATGTGGCCCGTTTATAACAAGTGCAGAGTTTGTGCTCCACCCATCCACACAAACAGTGCTCTGTATCCAAAAATCTACTGCCCTCTGGTTCTCCGTCCTGTTCAGCCTCTGGCTTAGATTCATCTTTTCCTTCCTCTGGTTTTGCCTTTGTCTTCTCGTCATTCTGCTTTTCGGACTCTACCTTCTTTGTCACCGTTTCCTTTCCAGAAGACCCAGTGGGACCTTCCCCAACACCGTTCACAGGAGCAACCGGGCTCTTCTCAGCTCCATTCACTTTGGATTTCTGGACTGAACTCTTTTCTTTGCCATTCACAGGGGAAGTTGACGGTTCCTCTGATCCATTCACATGTTTGACCGGAGACTTTGCCACAGCATTTTCCTTTTTCACCTCAGTGTTGCCCTTTTCATCCTCAGACTCCAGCTTGCCTGACTCAGTCTTTTCCTTCTCCGCCATTGCGTCATACACCTGCTTTCGTAGCTCATCTCTAGTTTCTTCTGTACCAGAGTGGCATGTGAAAAATGGTTTCACATTAAATAGCATCTTTTAAAACCAAAAAGGTCAGTTTCTATGACTGGACATAGGAGGGAAACTCAATAACCGCCTTGCATTTGAGCCAAAGGTGACAGAAAACATGGACACCAACAGTAAGTTGTTGTTTGGCTTCTTAACTGCTCCAAAACTATTACCAATCAAAGGCCGGTGTTTAACCAGAACTGGATTTAAGAAAATACATGCAAGAAAATGCATATGAGGCTATACATACACACTACTTAGTTGATCAACAAAACAAGAACTTAATGAAGCATTTAATTAATTTTGCCATTCAGGGAATCAGAATGAAAGAGCATTATTCCACAATATCAAGTTATTTTTACCTCTAAAAATAATTAAATATGACTAAAATGTGATGACAGCCACTTGAAGTTACTTTGGAACTGGTTGCCTAAAAACAGTAATCTCTTTGCAATTACAGAAAAATATTTGATACTGACCATTAAGACTGTTGGCACTCTCAATGTTAGAGTTATTAGGCTGCTCCTCTTCCTCAGATTCTTCTGGGACTCCCTCCAAAGCATTACCAAGGACACTGTTCTCCATCCTAACAAACAAAAAGACCATCAAGACATCCAAAGTAAAGAGACACTGCTAATAGGAGAAGCAAGTCCAAAGAAACCAAACAAAGTGATGCCACATTAATCAACCCCGCAACAATCCAGAGTAACACTATAAACTATACAGTACATAAACCAGTTTTCAAAGTGAGCAATTAAATGAACAAACCTGGCAAGCTCTAGTAGGGACTTCCCACATAGGAAGAAGGCCTCGCCACACTCATCTGCAGTGTCCCCGTACTTTGCAGCCCTGCCAGATAAGACAAGCAGTCGACTTGGTCATGTTTGAAGGTCAGTAACAAGCAGAAGTTAAAAAAAAAGTTAAATTTCATTCAAATCCGAGAAGCATGAAGAGGTTGAAAATATACTTTCACTTACCATTACACACACACACACTAATAGAAAACAGAAAGACTGAGTACTAGAGATTCAGATTACATTGAGTGAGGCCAACTATCAGTGACAGCACTTTTCCCCACTGATACTCACAGCATGCTGCAGGCGTCCTGGAAGACACTGACAGCAGAGACAACATCTCCCATCACTAGATGCTTGTTCCCTGTGCCAATAAGTTTCTTAGCCTCCTCCATGGCGTCAACAGAGCTGCAAGAAAAGGCAAAAAGGAATAAACTGGTATATTAGGTCAATGTTGAATGATAACGAGAACAGATGCAGCGGGGTTTTTGAGTACAGACACGCACCTGTCTGCAGCCGCTGCTGCTGCTGATGAGGAGGAGGAGGAGCACGGCTTCTCCTCCACACTGCAGGAGTCAGAGGATTTCAGTCAATACCAAACACCTATCCTTTACTACTGGTATCTCACATAGTTTCACAACATGTCAGCTACGCCTTATTGTTGTTAGCACCGTATGGTTGTTAGCAAACTAGCCCACCAGTGGTGTGGGGGGGGGGGGGTGATGGTAGAAGCGCCTGCAGGAACCAATAGGTGCAGATGAACCAAACACCCTGTTACTTTCACAGTCATTAGTTATAAAGTGTGCAAAAACCTACATGCCATGCGACCAGTACTTTAACCACACAAGGTCGTCAACGTAGTGTTAGCTAAAAGGCTAGCTAGCTGTGTCCCCCCCACGCCACCGTACGTTATAGACAGTAAGAAAATTACAAGCGAGTTTTACCTCGACGCTTCCTCCGGCATCTTTTTCAGGACGACAGTAGAGACGGTGGAGAGAGAGACAGAAACAGGCGGTGTAGTGTGCCGTGGGTGAAGTACAGACAGACCTCTGGTGATTGTCTTTGTTGGCGCGCTTAAATAGAGAAAAGAAAGCTTTCTATTTCCGCTTAACTGGGAACGCGGGAGATTGCAGTTAAAGGAGCCGCAGCAAGTATCGTGATGCATTCAGGGCCCCGTGGGAGAAAGGAGACGGTAGGTTAAAGGCGATTTACAAAACACAACAGGTAATCTCAGAGACAAATAAAAAAACTGTATTCTGACGTTTTGTTGTGCGCTGATAAGGCACATGAATAAATAATAATAATAACTGAATGTGCTGTTTTATTTTCGATTATTTTAATAGATAATTCAATACACCCGAGATGTCCAACGTGACACTTGACGAAACTTTCTTTTTTGTTTAAATTAATCACAAATTGGGAAGTCGGTTAAAGTTAAGGTTCCATCGTCAAACTTGTGCTTATTATTTACCACCCGACAGCTCAAGTGGGCTGTTTTCACTCGGGAAGTTCAGATTTCCCACGACGAGAACGCACCAATTATGTCTCGCTAATTTACACTGTGATCAAAATCCTCTTGAGTTAACTGGGATTTAGTTTATAATTTAGCTTTTGAGGCTGACCATTGGTAGGAACGAGGTGAGCTTTACAGTCAAATGAATAAAACTACATTAAAATAATTAAAACATTATGTCGCCGACTGTCCCTTTGAGCAGTAATCAGCAGTAATGGAGGCTGAAAACGGAAACAGGCAGCAGTGACAGCAACGGTGTGTCACCATCTCCTGGTTACCCTCGACCGCACTTTCGCCACGTTGAACCAGATTATGACCTTTGGTATATAAATTGCCACACAGTACTAATGTTAATCACGTAATCATATGGCATTATGTTGATAAAGTAATTATTTTACAGGTGGAATCGGAGCCTCGTTGGCGCAGTAGGCAGCGCGTCAGTCTCATAATCTGAAGGTCGTGAGTTCGAGCCTCACACGGGGCACTTGTTTTGTACCGCTTTATGCCGTTGTACGTGTACCACTCGGTACCACAGGCGATACGCAAGCCCCCTCTAGTGGATGCGCGGATTAAACTCCAAAATAGTTTTAAAAAAGTCGATAAATTAAATTACAATATATTATAATATATTATAATATAATATATATATATATTATATATTATAATATATATAATATATATATATATATATATATATATATATAAAACACCTCAATGAAAATACCTAAAGTATGAAATTGCTGGAATGTAATTTTAAATAAATGTTAAATATTTTAATTCAACATGTGCTACGTAATCACGTCCATGCACGTAGCGCACGCACACATCCACGCACCATAATTACCATAGTTACGAGCTAAAATGCAAGATAGTAAACGGAGGTAAATACATAAATTGTCAGGGGGTGAAATGAATGGTTCAAATACATTACAATCGTAGGTCCAAACGGGAACTACTGAGAGGTTTTACACCAATTTAGATCCGGTTCCGTTTGACAAACAATACAAAAATATATGTAAATCTATTATGTGAGAGTCAGTCGCGTTGCCATCACTACCAAACATTCTCCCAACATTTGACCAATCAGATGCCTCCCCACTACCAACAATCGTGAAAACCAATCACAATCGGTAGAACTACCAAGAATGGCGCCGGAAACGAAATGCCCATAAAAGGAACGTCAAATTCTTTGAGCGCCGATATTAAAACGTCCACTTGCTTTCATATGTTCTCATTTAGCTCCAACACAATATAGAATTGAAGAAATATACAGAAGCCATTTTGTAGCGTACATTCGGGATTATAAAACATTTTAAACTGCCGAAAACTCCTCTAACTTCTGTATCCATCTTCCCCCGGCGGGGGATCGAACCGTTGACCTTTCGTTTCGCAGCGAATTACCACAAGAGGAGCACAACCGCTCTTTCCTATCTTCGTTGTTAAGAAGAAATGTGAACCAGGTCGTCGTGTTAAAGTATCGTATGTCGTTACTTTACATGGTGATAACAGGGAGGCCAAATATTAATTTAACGTTTCATCTACAATGTCAGTAACTGTTCCCGGACTTGATAGGTTGTCATGGCTACTGTAAATTACCGAACTAACGTTAACTAACGAATATCCGTTGCAAACAACCTTAGCTTAGCTACTGAACGTGGTGTTGGGAAAACAAACTAGTATTAATTTAGGTTGTTGGAAGAGTTAAATTTGAAGAAAATCATCTTTTTGTCAAATTGTAAACAAAAGACAGTCTTTAAGTCATTATTACATTATCTGAATGGTGTTCTTTTATTGAGGGGGTGTTTAAAAATGACTGCTATGGTCCAAAGTGACCAGCGGGTGGCGCCATTGTTCCACTCTCAAACTGTATTTCCTCCTGATTCCACTTCACTCACAGTCATCAGTCAGGTTTAATGGACCGTATCTGCAGTAGCAGCTGTTGTAAAGTATGTGTGTGATATACAGATTTAAAGTCAGTGGGGAAAAAAAAGAAGCTTACTTATGCGTCTTATGGCCACATAAGTAAGTGAATTCCGAGTAAACTGCCTTTATTCCTTATGATTTTATGACATTTATGGTCTTATTGTGTTGCCAGTTTCTCAACTGTAATACGTTGTTATTGACATTACGATAGTTACCGTATAGCAGACACACACTCTCATACCAAGTGGTATTTTGAAAGTATTTTGAGTGCACATGTCAATTAAGTAATTGAGCAGAAGTGAGTGAGAGAGTCAGAGGGGGAGGAGGGCGCTGAGTCTGACAGTGGGCTCCAGACAGACTTACTGGCTGCAGATGAAGTTTTCACTCACACTGCACCGTGGGACTTTTTTTTAGGAATTCATATTAACCACCCAGACTCTCTATATCCTGACTGAGATGTTGCGATGTTCCGTGCAGCCTTACAAAGCGTGGACTTGTTTTGGCTGATTTTGTTTTATTTTGTTTTTCTACCGGAGACCGGCTGTAGATCAGCCGATGTGGACAGCTGTCATGAGGTGAAGACAGCCTACATGATGCGCCAAATAGGCCCGGTGGAGCTGGTGCCAGACAGGCCGGGAACAGGTCAGTCAGTCCCTTTGGAAATATCATAGCAGAAAGTCAACAGGAGACTTTAGAAAATGAGGTGGGATGTAACGTGTATGTACATTTACTGAAGCATTGTATAATTATATATAGTATAATAATTTAAAGATAGTCAAACTGAGCATTTTCATTTTGTTACATTTCATCCTTCTTCTCCACCACATTTCTGAGGCAAATGTTCTGTTTTTTTTACTCCAACTATTAGTAGTAATAAGTATTAACTTATTACTCAGATTTTAAATACAAAAACAGATGAGTTTATACATTACAATTCAACATTACGTATTAAACTAGAGAGCAGTGTTTAAAGATTAGCTCCACCTAGACCAGCTCCAAAACATCTAAATGTTAACGATGTATCAGTAACCATAACATATACCTACATAGATTATATAAAAACATACATATAATAATAATAATAATAATAATAATAATAATAATAATATATCCTAATATAAGACTGATAGGGCTGATCTGCTACATCATGGCTGCTTTTACCTTTGATACTAGAACATTTTACGTGTTATACTAATTTAACGTAATTTAATGTTATACAATTTTGTTTGAATAACTTGTAATTGAGCATTTTAACAAAGTATTCCTTACTTAAATAAAGGATCCAAATACTACTACATACAATCCCTACTAACCACACAAAAGCACCTTAAAAATCTCTATAGGTAAAATATATAATTCAGTGTAAACCTGCTGTTGAGTATCACAAACTTTGAGATTCACTTCATATAGTTGGGCTGGGTTTAACAACCTTCCTGTGCTGAAACAAATGTTAAAGAATGGCTATATTTTCCACACGTTCTCCTTTTAAATGACTGAAATGAAAGCGAGCATACATGTCCTGTTAAATAATCAAACTCCAAATTAATATCTCTCCTGCTATGAGATTTTTAATACTTGAAGCATTGCTGTGAGTTGTTGCCCACACAGGATTTAAACTCATAGCTCTAGAAATGCAGGGCCAAATTCCAAATATACAGGATCGTCAGTGTGCAGCCAACACTTATTAGAGAGAGAGAGAAGCTATTTCTGTTTAAAAACGAACCTAAATAGTCTGCACCACTAATATAGAGCTCTTTAAAGTGTACGTGGCTATAAGTGGTGGTGTTAAAGATGCTGTTTTTTTAAATGTAAATGTGAGATTTTGTCTGGCTCATGAGAGTCTCTTTGGAACCATATTAAGGTGATCCCTTGGAGTCATTTGGCTGGCAGTAATTTCAGATTTCCCTGGATAGTGGAGAGTGAAGTGGTGGATGATACAGATCTCGAGTTAACAAGCTTTATTTTCTTGAAATCTCGACATAACATTAACTGTCTCCTTCTCATAATTATACAGTTCATGAAGGTGCATAAAAATCAGATGTTAATCGTCTAGCTATACTCAGCAGACACACAGAAATCTGCCAGACAACAGCAGATAACACTGCTCCAACAGAATGAAAAATCCATGCTTTATATATCTATAACTTGCCTTTGGGGACTCATTTGCCCGTGGTCGATGAAAAATGAGATGTAAGGTACTGAAGTATTCCTGCAGTATTATTGTTGCTGCAGGAACTGATGTGTGTTTCTATGAGCTTGTGATTCTTAACAGCTAGTTAACAAAATATGGTGGCGGCCTTTGCATTTTCAGGCAGGGATGTCTGCTAATTATAGATGTTACCACAGTAGATGCTCTGCACAACAGTCTTGTGATCTGGTGTGGCCATGAATGGTCACACCAGATGAATTAACTTGAGAGAGTAATCATTTTAAGTAGGCTGTATAACAGCTCTCCTTGATGTACGTACCCACACCAACACTTCCTACTCTTCCCTGGACAAACGCAGAGAACTCCCTGGCCTGTCACTGGTGTTTGCTTTTAATATTCGAGCTGAAAAACAAGATGGTTGGTCTGAAAATGTTGTCCGAATTCTCCTGAACTACCACCTGAAGTTTTGTTGTTGAGCGTGAGGTTTCATTATTGACCTCTCACAAAGAAATCCTTAACGTGATGTCCACTTACCGGAAATGTTCTAAAGTTTTGAGGCTTGAACAAAGACAGGGATTACAATCCCCCCCCCCCATACTGTATGACCGCCTGTTATCATGTGACAGATCAAATTCCATACATGTATCATGTGATAACAATGAAACAATCTCTATGACAACTGAGCAAACTCCATCTGCTGATGAAGGACATGTGATGCAGCTGAAAGTTCTGGAAAATTTCCAGTAAGTGGACCTTGTGCTTGAGAGATTTTTCTTTTTTTTTCAAATTAGTTTAACAATGAACTTTGAGACGAGACCAGAGGCTGCACAGGTTTCTGAATCACGCTGACTGAGTGAGTGTTGGACTGGTTGTTCTCAGATTTATATGTGAAACTGAGCTGACCTGTCGTCTGGCTTCCCACCAACCTACTGTCCCACTGGCAACTGAGGAATCCAACATAGCATTACCAATAAATACTAGCTATCCCAGTAATGTACTCCACCGTCAGCCAGTGCTAATATGAATAGCTGAAGTTTCACACAAGTCTGGTGTGTGTGTGCGTGTGCGTGTGTGTGTGTGTGTGTGTGTGTCAGGTCAGATATAGGTGAACTGTCCATTCCTCTGATCTCTCTCTTTCCCTTGATCTCAGTCAGTTGCTTGACAGCTTGGCTTACAGCACTCTACCAATGTCAGACTGCTCCACACACACAAACACACACCTACACACACACACACACACATACACACAAACACACAAACACAGACACCTCTACACACACACACACACACACACACACTTGGTGTGAACTGTGAAGTGTCGGCCACTGTGCATGTCATCATGTCAGGTCCCAACAGGCTCATTGTAGAGTTACTTTTGTGAATAAAGTCTTTAATAAAGATTATTGTTCCCTAAATGGATCAGCAAACTTAACTGATTAATAAAACAACCTTTAGGAACACATCTCTAGCTCTGAGTACCTTTTGAGTGGTAAGTAAGACAAGGAATTCATTCCGAGCCTTAATTGTAATAATTATAATAATATCAAACATTTATCAGATATGTCTTACTTCTATTAGTCATGAAAAACTTGTTGAGTACGCCTGCAACCTTTTATCCAAGGTCAGAGTAAAGGTGGATGCAGACTTAATGAAATAATTAATTTTATTCTGTGTTGGATCTTCAGTGAATATGATGAGGCCTGAAGCTCTTTCTTCCGCCTCTGTCTTTCAGATGAGTCTCTGCGAGTGTGTGTCCACCCTGGGCCCAGCTGCTGCACCAGTAAGATGGAGGACAGCTACATGGCGGCAGTTCGCAGTGAGACGCAGCAGAAGATGCGATCCTACAGCTTTGAACTTAAGTACCTGATCGCTGGACACACCAAGGCCTACCAAGGTGAGGGAGAGAGTATACAAGCGAGACCAGATGATACAATATGTACACTAATGCATGCTTCATTGAAGAGGAATGCAAATAGGAGAATTACAAACATTTCTTCCAGTTCCTCAACAAATCAAAACATTGTCTAGTTGTTGTGTGATGAAGGAGTGCAATGTACACATACATTGTACATGATTATTCCTCAGTTAATTATACTTTGATTGTAGTCTCTTAGTTGATCGACTCTATTAAGCAAAAACACCAAAAATGATTTGGTTTCAGTTTCTCAAACATAACAATTTGCTGCATGTTTGTATGATTTTAATTGAATATTTTTTGGCTTTTGGACTGTTCCCTTGAACAAAACAAGTAATATAAAGATAAACCATTTGGCTCTTGGATATTGCTATTGAAATTATACTTTTTTCATTGCAGCCCTAATGTAAACAGTAATGTTTTGGTTTTATATGCTGCATTAATAATTTATAATGACTAATGAGCACTAATAATTTGCGTGTGCGTGATTCAAGAATGTAAATCAAAGTGACTTTAATAGCAGTGTTGATTTTGGTGTTTTAACAGTTCTGTCAAGTGCCTATGGCCCCCCGTCATTCGCACTTTGTGTGTTCATCATGAAATAGCTAGTTTGTGTCAGGGTAGTGGTGTGAGGCCAGTTTATTTTGTGAGGCGCCACAGTGGCTAGCCAAACAAACAACTGATGTTCGATTGAGTCTTTGAGAGCGCAAACTCTCAGAGGGAGCAGCGGAAAACTTTGTTACAACTCTCCGCTCTCTTTCTCTGTCTGTCTGTCTCTGTCGCTGCGATAATCAGGTTTTGTTCTTGACCAATGAGAGAGCGAGGGACGGAGAATGTTTACATTCAGTACGTATCCGCAGCAAAGTGTTGTTGCCGTGGGCAACAGCCGGTCTCTAACGGGCTGCTCTGAATAGGAGGAAGAATACTCTGCTTGTCCACTTGTCTCTCAACGCTATTCACCAGTCTGTGTGAGCATGTGTGTGTGTGTGTGTGTGTGTGTGTGTGTGACAGAAAGAGCTTGTGTGTGTGTTTGCATGAATGTGTGTGTGTTTGCATGAATGTGTGTGTGTGTGTGTGTGTGTGTGTGTGTGTGTGTGTGTGTGTGTGTGTGTGTGTGTGTGTGTGCAGAGATTATGAGAGGGGTAGAGTTGATGAAACCCAGCAGACAGACATGGCAAACATGTACCTCTCTGTTTTCTTTGTTTCTGTCTCTCTATCTCTCGCTCTCTCCTCCCCTGCTACATCTGAATGCACCCAGGCTCGGTTTCAGCTTCTATTTATGCCCAGTGGATGGCTAAACCATCCATGGGTAAAATTAATGCAAAACACCCATACACAAAGAAAGGCTGAACGTGGAGAAAAGTGCAGCGAGCAAGAGGAGACAAGTTTACAATTTGCTGCATTTAATTGAAATTTAACAGGTTTGCAGGTTTAACAGCGCAAAAAATATGTTTTCTCACTACCAACCAAGAAATATCTACCCATGCAGATAGTTTTATGTGCTTAAGTGATAGATATCATTCTCTGAAAATCAGGGTGGAAATGATACAAACAGATTGATTATACCTGGTATCTCAGGGTTTATATGGCTTTATGGTTTGTTTCTGCCATTTGCTTTTTAAAATGTGGTAAAGAAAATATGCTTTTTTGTATTTTAGATGAACCAACACTTTAATAAATGAAATGAATTAATGCACGACAGCAGTGGTCTTCAACAGCTGAGCTGAATCTCCAAGGATCCCCTCCCCAAAGCACAGTGATTAAAACCCACTAGAGAAACTGAGACATACCCAGAGCGGTTGTAGTCAGGCTCTATTTACACCCAGTGGATTACTTAAGTGCGTGCGTGTGTGTGTGTGTGTGTGTGTGTGTGTGTGTGTGTGTGTGTGCGCGCATATGTGTCTGCATGCTTGCGTGTCTTTCTCCTGGCACTGTAAGACCCTTGTGCCCTCTCCACCATGTCGCAGCTGTCATCCAATCACAGAGGGCAAAGAGCTAATCACATGACCCCAGAGTAGAGTTGGCCGTGTCACTCGATGCCGCCTGTATTTGTGTTGCTATTGCCAGGACATGGGTATGCAAACACATAAAAGTGAGACGTTCTCACTCAGTACTTCAGGCAAGCGAGCCCTCCCTCTGCTGCTCTACCGCCTCATTCCCTGACCACCATCTAAGTCACTTCAGTTCATTACATCTATTTGACAGAAAATGAGTATGAATGTACAGAACTGAAACCAATTCCATGTCGCTGTTCTGTCAACTCTCCTGGAGAGTTGTAATGATTTCCTTATTTACTCAGTTTGTGTGTTATTTAATACATTTCCTAATAATTTGCTGTCACAAGGAGAGTTAGACAGCTGCAGCTGTGAAATACAGAGATGTTAAGACATGAACACACACACACAAACATGCACATTGACTGACTGAATGACTTACTGAAAGTTACGGATAAATAGATTTCTTTCTTACTTACTCCAATTGGGTGTGTGTGTGTGTGTGTGTGTCTGTGTTTGTGTTTGTGGGTGTCTGTGTGAGAGAGTCAGGATGCCATCAGATTGACATCACCCTTTTTACTTGGCAAGTTTCAAACATAGACACACACACACACTGGCACACAGCCGCTGTTAAGGGTGCTGTCCACTTTATTAGACCGTGTCGGACATAGGAAACACAGTGGATCCTGAGATTGGGCCTCTCATTATCACCTGACTATAGATAACAGGGTAGTGAAAACGAGCTCAGGGATGAATTAAGTTGTGTGCTATTTTGGCTCGTATGCAGCAGGATAAAGTCAGTCCAAGGTTAGTGAGACAGACACTGTGTAACAAAGGGAAACTAATATATGCACAAATATGGAAATGCCACATCTTACATGTGGGAATCATATGTATCTATGTCAGCAATGCCCCTATTAAAAATTGGAGCAATCCAATTTTAGTGGATCACCCAAAATGTCTCTGCATACTTACTGCATTCCGTAAACGCGATAGATTAGTTCCCTTTAATCCTTGCTTTCACTATGCACTTCTGTCTGCCACTTTCCTGGAAAATGAATGCTTGATTTACGAGACTTATAAATAAAATGAATGAACGAACAAACTCATTCTTTTTCTCCTAATGTTTTCTTCTAACTTTAATGTTACTCCTCCTTCCACCAAAACGGAAAGCTATTGGTTGTCTTTGCAACAGTGGTGGAAAACGTGTCCGTCTCCACTTTAATATAACAACAGGACTGAGGTTAGGAAATTAAAGAAGTTCATACAGCAACAATAACACAATTGATATGACTAGTTATGAAAGCAGAAGTCATATTAGTTAAGCATGCTAGTGCACAGAAATGCTCGCTAGATAAGGGGTCATTAGACTGAAAATTAATAAGTTAACTTAACTAACAGCCTGCTATAAGTTAATAATCTTCTTGATATTCCTTTCAGCTAAATTCATGACTTATTATCATGGACCCTTTCTCTCATTCCAGAAACCTTCGAGTCGCTTGTGTCGTTCACATCTAACCTGACCAGCACTCTGTTCGACAACGCCTACTCCGCGCTGGCGTCCGACTGTCGCCCCCTAGTGTTTGAGTTGTTCAGCAGCATCAAACACCACCTCTCTGGAGACTCAAATTCCTCACTGGACGACACTGTGCGTCAGTTCTACAATGACCTTTTCCCGTTGGTCTACCGCCGCCTGCTCAATCCCGGAATCGGCCACACGTCACCCCAGTCCTATTCCTCCCCCTCCACCAATCAGGACGAGTGCCTGCGGATGACGCGGCAGGATGTCAGCCCTTTCGGACCCCATCCTCGGCTCCTGGTCAGCAGCTTGTCCCGTGCGCTCAGGGTGGGCCGAGCACTGAGCCAACTGCTTAGACTGGCCGGAGAGGTTGTGAACGCGACAGAGAAGGCAACCTTATCCAGAGAGTGTGGACGAGGCTTAGTGAGGATGCAGTACTGTTCCCACTGCAGAGGGCTGACACTGATACGGCCCTGTACCGGACTGTGCGTCAACATTATGAGAGGATGTCTGGTAAGTGTTTGTATGCGCCTATCTGTTTTAATATGTGTGTTTGTTTCCATTATAGTTATACTATACAAACTATACAGGATCTTAAGGAGGTATATGTGTGTATGTTCTCTCTCATTAAGTCACTGAGAGATTACAAAGGTTACGTCGGTAAGTATGGAGCCAGTGGCAGGAGGCAATTAGCTTAGCTTAGCATAAAGACTGGAGGCATTTAACCTTGCTCTGTCCACAGTTAGAAAATACACCAATGCCAGCACGTCTTAGTATTATTAATTGCCACATTATACCATGTTTATTTCATATTTTAATTAACAGAAATGTGAAAATGTCAATTTGTGGTGTTACATGCTGCAAGAAAGCAATGTATTTCTTCTTAATTAATAATTCGTATTAATTATCTGAACTATTCTTTTAAATAAACCTCCTGCCACTTTGTAAATAATTTTAGATAAGTCATATCTAATTCCAGATTTAGTGTGATTCTTCTCAGGTTTTGTCTGTGTATTGTAGCTGATACTGTTTTAAATGCATGAGAGGCCTCAGAGTATTTGTCTCTTTTCTGCCTCCAGAGAAGCAAGGGAAAAAAGTAATAATGCTTTCATCTTTCACATAACTGAATCAGTCATTCACAGCATTTTATCATCAATAAATCATTCCCACATTAAGTTTTAGACTGACAAATAACAAGAGCATTGCCAAGAGAACTGGCAGTGTCCTCTGTGAATCTTACTGGGCTGCTTCGAAATTAGCTGGACAGCTTTAACAGCGCCCACAATAGAGAGACTTCTTTCTAGCACAAAGCTGGAAGATGGCACTGTTCATCCCGCTTGAGAGTTTCTTGGAAGGAAAGAAAGTGTGATGGAGAAACTCCCATAATGTTTATCCTCTTCAGTAAAGGAAAGGAAAGAAAAGAAAAACACACACAGTAAAGTGAAGGCGAGGCAGAGGGACAAGTAGGAACAGCCTCTCGGTGACAGAAGGAAACTTGGTTTATGGAAAATGTGTTCCTGGCTCTTCTGTCATGAGATAGAAACTGCCAGTCATCTCAGTCCTTGGCTCATCCATCCATCCATCTGTTTTTCTAATTATAGCAAAGTGTCACTATCAATTTGTCACTGATTGATTTGTTTGAAGTAAAATATATGCAGCACATCTAAGCCAACTCACCAGCTTTTAAAAAACATGTAAAATGTAACATTAAAACATGTTTTTATTGTATCCCTCCCCTCCTTCCTCTCTGCACCCTCTTTCTCCCCCTCTCCTCCCCTTATCTGAATTCACTCTTCCCATTTCTCCACTTTTCCTGTCCATTCCCTCTATTCAGATGGGCGTATCAGAGCTTGGCGCCCCCTGGGGGAGTTTGGTGGTGTTGCTCCAACGGTTAGCTGCTACTTTAGCAACCAGCAGCAACCACAACAGCATGGAGTTAGCTCTGTTAGCAGTCCGAAATCATGTGAATGATGCTATACTGCACGCTCAACTGCATGGGCCACGCATTACAGCCACAGTAAGCAGGGGGGATGGTGGGATGGAGGGGAAGCTGCAAGTGGTTTGCCCTATACTCACTACACCTTAAATGATTAGATAAAATACATTTATGATTCTGGATATGGATGAATGTCTGCTAAAAAAAAGGTTGAAACACAAAAAAATCATGCCCCCTCATATATATCAGTAATAGATTGCTAAACCATCCTTACTCATATACCCCAATAATAAAGTCATTTGAATTTTGGACACAGAATGAGGAAGGCCGTGGGTTTTCTTTCAGCCTGGCAGTTGGATCTCCTCACAAAAGCCTTGTACCTAGATGGGCTAAAAACAGCCTCATTCTTCAGAGAATCTGGGGTTCCCCTTAGTCTGTGTGTGTTTGTGTGTGTGCGTATGAGAGTGTGAATACAGATCCAGTGCCAGACAAAGACTGTGGTTGGCGGGACAACCGATACCCAGAATGCAGCTTGGTTCTGAGTGATGAGAAAGTTCCTGTGGCTAATCTCTGGACAAACAGACGACACACAAACACATGCATGCATGCACACACTGTTGGAGGAAGAAATAGAGTAGCCATCCAACTTTGAGGGAACATTGTGGACTTAGTAGAGTAGATTCCTGAGAGGTAAACAAACACACACAAGCATAATCACACTGCTAATTGTGGCTAATAAGAAAATACCACTTAATTGAATATTTGATCACGCTTCTTATTCATTAGACACATCACCAAAGGCTGGCCTCTAACCCTTTATGTGGTATGTGCAGCATTTAAAGCAAATAGATGATTGCAGCATGAATTTTAAGACAGCAGTAATCTCTGTAAACAAGTAAGACCACTGTGGAGAAAACAGACTTTACTGGCCTCTATAATATGTCTGGTGTTGTGCTCCACTGTGTTGGATTTCAAGGTAAATCTGTAAGTTTGCAAATAGTACACAAAAAAAGCAATGTATGTTGTGGGATTGTTGAACTTTTTTCTTTGTGTCATAAATGGATTTTATGGTAAATGCTGTGTTATTTTTAAGAATGTTAAAAATGATCAGTGACCCAGGTAGTAGGATATCTAGACAGAATAAGTAAATTAATCCAGATGCCTTTGACTAAGTGATATAATAATACTATACAATAATACCCAACTAGGGGTAATTGAACCCCAGTGGGTATTTCTAGGTTTTGACTTGACGTTGGGAAGATTGTGAAGCTCATTTATATAAAATATATCTTAATGATATATGTTTGATATGATTTAATATCAAAAAGGGAGACCAAGCCTAAACATCGACAATGCCAGGATCACTATGTCTTAGATGTTAAACTTGTAACAAAATTTGCTTTTATATAATTGATAGTGTTAAATAACATCCTATTCAAAATCTCTTCAAAAGAGCACATTTGACATATGATGGGTGGTGCTGATGAAGGGGTACTTGAGCTCATCTGATGGGGTGTGGTGAGACTCAAAAGGTTAGAAACTGCTGTTTCCAGCACATTCCACTTAGCATTTCACTGAAAAGCAGCCACATCATTACCCTCTAACACTACCCTGCAGACTGTCTCTTCCTCAGGTAGAGAAGGTGTGTGGACCCCAGGCAGCTGGTCCCATGATGCCAAGTGCTAATCCCACCGTCTCGCATGTTACGACCTCTGTAAGCCCTGCTACATCACTAACCTCAGAAAGGTCGTCTGTGACATCGCCTCCCTCGGCGGGTCTGGCTGCTCATCAGCGTCTGCTGCAGCAGTCCCGGAGGTGAGTTACTGTCCATACATCTGATGAAATGTACGAGTTCTTCTGTCAGAGGTTAGAATATCTGGGGCCAGAATATAGCCACAGTAGGTGAATTAAATCTGGAAAGAGACGCAGTAGAGGTTCTTTTTACATTTGACCTGCAGTCATAGCAGAATTTAAACATGTATTGTATTTGCTTGTTTGTGTTTTTCCCACCAGGTCATTCCTTCTTAAAGGTTCCAGAGGGGACAAGAGTCGCAGTCTGAAAAAACTCTCAAGGTAAATTGGTCTCAGCACTTATTATTATCAAAGTAAAATTTGTGCTTAATCAAGAAGTAAAATGATAGACTTCTAATAACTTGTTAATGTCTCATGTTATTTTTGTTTTTTGTTTTTTTTACAATAGTCATTTACTCCATTCTGTCTATTCATTACCCCTGAAAGAAGAGTTAGTGTCAAGAGAAACCTTGTTAGTTAACATATTTCCCCCCCAGGACAGGATATGTATTTTACAATCATTGAAAACATCTGTTTGAATGATCCAGAGCAAGTAATAGGCCAATAAAGTGCAACTTTGTCCCCACCAGTAAACAGTCAGCAGACCATTAATTCTCTGTAGGTTTATTCGCATTTGAATAATACAATATCATTATTTTATGTGTCAGGTGGGACTGTCATTATGCAGTAATTATCAAAAGTGCTATGAGCTTGTTTCCCATCCCTGTGTTGCTTTCAGTAACTTACCAGAGTCTATTAGAAGGGATTTCACAGGGAATTGGGCTTGACAAGTCTAAATTGGAACAAATAAAAGCATATGGTACATTGGTGCTACTCTTACTAACAACAACACAAGCGTTCAGCTGTGGATAACGCTCTCTCGCTCTCTCTCTCTCTCTCTCTCTCTCTCTCTCTCTCTCTCTCTCTCTCTCTCTCTCTCTCTCTCTTTCAGGGAGTTTGAGGGCTCTATCCAACGGTACCAGTGGTTTTTCTCAGAACTGCCAGAGATGCTTTGTGAGAGTGAGATGGAGGTTGAGCAGCACACATGCTGGAATGGCCAAGACGTCGTAGAGAGGTGTGTGTGTTGTGTTATATGCATTCCTTAGTAGCAAAGCAAAGACCTACCAAACACCAAGCATGTAGAACAGTTGCTCTGACAATATGGGGTCCTGGATTACTACTTGAGTGAGGCACCCATTCCTGGCATTTAATGTTCATAGTTCCAAATTGGACAAATGATGAAAATGCAACACAATTTAAGATTTTACATCCAGTATGCTGGAGTAGAAAGCTAAAGCAACAGATAAATGGTGCACTGTTCACTGTACTGAATATGTGTATGAGCAAGAGAAGTAGATAGAGAGAGACAGTTTTGATGTAAAAATATTGGCTTTGGACTTTGGGCAGGTTTGTGCTCAAAAATTTCAGGTCTGTGCAGTACTCAGGAGGCCATGTAAAATACAAATTAGTGTACAGTTAATTTGTCCCTCAATGATGAGAGTGCTGCAACAATACTGAGTATTGCTCACTGTACTGTCATGTTCCTGGAAGCTACAGTATATAGCGGCAGTACTGATGTACAGTTGAGGGTATATTTGTCCCAGTGTACTGTAGCATCCAGTCAAAATTCAGAGTCAAGTGACAGTCCAGGAGGTCTGTGAGGAAGATGCCACTTTACTGTTGTAAATCGAGTTTTTGTCATTTTAGGTCAGCCTTATATCAATGCAACGTTGTTAGGAAGTTCATCTTCTGTTGATGTGTTTATATTCTCTACATTTATCTGACACAGAACTTTAAAGCATAAAATGCCAGTAGTGCTTCACTCAGGTGATTATCCATGACTGTGTCTAATTTTGAGTCAGAATGATTTTTTAAATTTAAAAAAGGTGGAAAAAGTGCAGTATATGAGAATGTGTGTGTCTGTGTATATGTATGTGTGTGGCTTTTAATAGTTGCCAGGGTGGGGGTTGGGGGGTGACAGGGTTGTGAAGGTTAGAGAGTTCGTTTGCAGAGTCTTTCTCATGGTGATTACATTGGCAGCTTAAACTGGTAACAAGACAAATGGGCACACACACGCACACAAACGTAGAAACACACACCCATTCACAGGCGCGCACTCAAATGCACTCCAACACACACATTCCTACACACATACCAACTAACACACATACCAACACGCACCTTGCAATACACACAGAATATGGGATGACTGTGCTCATCTGACATCTCACTGCACACGGCCCTGTCTCACCACACACACACACACACACACACACACACACACACACAAACACACACACACACACACACACAAACGCTGAGTTCTATCCATCTTAGTAGGGAATCAGTTGCTGTGATGGAAAAGGTTTTCCGTTAATGGTCTATCAACCACATGAAACAGGCCATGTAGCCTTGCAAGGACATCCTACAAAAACAAACACACACACACACACACACACGCATGCATGCACACACACACACACACACACACACACACACACACACACTGTGCTTTGTCACCATCAGTGCTACAGTGAAGGCCAGTAAACCTCGAAATCAAAGGCTCTGCCATTTCTTTGCCTCTTCTAATATTTTAGCAGTGGAACAAGACCCCCTTTATGATTTGATTCAAAAGTACCATTAAAGGATTACAAATATTCCAATGTATATAAAAAACACAAATTTCAGTAATATATTTTGCAGTATACAGTAATGTATATTATTTTACATTTAAGAAATGCAGATGATTAGCCCCACATATAAAAGAAATACAGTATAATACGTTTCAACAGGTGTCAGAAATTATTTAGTATCACTGAGTTATGGTTACCATATTTGCCACACTGAGTCTGACTGTCTTCCTAAAAATCCCTCAGGGGCTTTGCTTTTAAGGTACTTTAGGAAACTGGATGAAAGTAAGGCCTTAAAGAGCAAGTTAATCATATTTAGCCAGAACCAAGGTGCACAAAAGGGATATTATTGAGGAATTGGTGTTATTATCATACTTGTAATTTTGTCTGTGACAGGTCAGTAAGGTGATGTTTCTGAACGTAAACAAGATAAAATATTCAGAAAACCTCAGACTGTCATTACCTTTGATGTGTGTTTTTGGGTGAAGTTTTACTTAGAGGAACAGAAGAGATGTAACATTCAGCCTGTGTTGGAGTTCAGCCAGTCTGTGCCTCTCTGACCTCTTTACATCTTCTTCTCTCTTGCATCTACCCATCCACCCGTTCATTCATTAATTCAGCCATCTATTCATCTCTCCATCCTTCTATTCAGACCTCCATTCATCTCCTCCGCCCTCTGACCCACTTCACTTACAAATGTCTATGTTGGTGAGAGTGTGTGCATGTGAGAAAAAGAGAAATAGGCGGCAGCACACACATGCCAAAGGGCTTCCTAAATAGCATCTTGCAGGAATGTTTATCATCTGAATGCAGCAACGCTGAAACAAGTGATTTTGAGAGATATTTCTTAAATTTCCTTTGAAAACAAGCAAAACAAAGGTGTCCAAAAGAGAAACACAGTCCATTACTGCTGCTTGTGCAGGAAATATATAAGAAGGAAGATACCATTTGCAACTACAGTCTTCTTAACAATATTCAACAGTTTGTGGTCAAAGTCTCGACTGCCATTGAGTAACCTTGTACAATTTGGACCCATGAATTAACACTGCCGTCAGCTGCCAACCCAGACTAGGCCATATATAAACTGAAGTGATGGCAGAACCCAATTGGCAGCAAAATGTCCTCCAATCACTTCTGGCCAATCCACCATATCCACCTACACAGATGGGACACTTAAATACAACAGAGCAGAGCACAGAGTAAGATGACAGTGGGCCATTATGATATATACATTTAAATAAAACTGTTCTGAGAATAATCATTCAAATTACATCATGTAACAGGAACATATGTATATAAACACACAATGAATCCTGTATGGTCCAAAGTCAATACGACATCAGTGACCTGCACTGGGTCTCCTACACACTCTACAACTACAATCCACACGTCATCCAAAAATTACCATTTTCACCATTGTGTGTCATTTTCCATTATAGACACCATAGCTCTCAAAAAACTATTATTCAAACTCCATACATCTGGATCATAATATAAAAAGAAATTTAGATCATACAATGACATTTAAAGTCACAGCTGTACTGAGCAGCTTCCTATCCATCCTTTCTAGCTTAATGTCACAGCCCCCATCTGTAGCTAATTTACAGCAGCTATATCCTCTATAAATATCTTAGAAGGAGTTAAATCAAGCACAGGGGACAAGTGGTACAAATTAAATCCTGAGTGTGTGATATGCAGCAGAGTGCTGATTGTGTCTCTTTGATTGACTGGCCTGTGATTGTACAAGTATTACAATGAGAATGAATTAATATTGCGCAACTGTGAACTTTGTGACTTGAATATTCACAATTGTTACAGTTAAACATTTTTAAATATATGTGTTTTTCATCTATTCAGACTGACTAAACTGTACTGTTTATGGAGCCAGTTAGAGCTGTAATAGCTGATTTTCTCCAGAAGAGGGAAGCATTTTATCACCATCCTAAAGTCACAAGCCATTAACTCTGCTTCCACCACTGAAGACCTGCCACACCCGATGTTTGGATGTATTTGGTGCATTTTTTAATGCATTAAAATCTGTTCTACCTCAGCCTTTAATGCTTCACATAGTGAAGATAATGATGTTAAAAAAACAGAGGAAGAATTGTCCGGAGGGAGAGAAGAGTAAAATGAAGGATAGAGAAAGTGAGACTAAGTGCAGTTTTTTCAAACCTGTCCAAACCACAGCATATCACTTGCACATCTGCTACAAGAGGTACAGGTATATGCCTCAGGTGTCAGTATAGTATGGTATTGTGTGTGTGTGTGTGTGTGTGTGTGTGTGTGTGTGTGTGTGTGTGTGTGTGGAGTGATAGAGCTATGTAAATGACTCCACAGGAATGCAGCTAGATTTACAATTGAGGTTGTGACTCTTATAATTACACAGCTCCGTCAGATCAGATCACTATCTCAGGTAATTTCATTTTCACTGTGTTTTTTGTGAGCGTGTATATGTGTATGTGTGTGTGTTTCTGTGCACACCACAGACGCTTTAAACATTTGCTGCAGAGATGAGACAGAAGAATGGATCTCTGTGTGTGTTACCGTTAACAGCCATGCAGTAACCGAGGGCAACCGCAGAGCAGCTTTGTCATTATGGTGCTGGTGATTTATGCCAGTCGCTTTAGAGATCTTATTAAGTGTCACTCACAGTCACACCTCTCTGTGTCGTCTGCAGCACACTTTCTGCAATATTATCATCTGGTGTCAAACCGACAGAGAATCCCGACTGTAATCTGGCCAATAGCTCATTCACAGCAGTGACAGTTTCTAATGCAAAAATGCTTTAGGTGTGCAGATGCAGGTGATATTTTCTTCTCCATTTGAATACAAAGCACAATATACAAGGTGTGATTTATTACTGAAACTGATGAAGATTTGTACATTTGCCAAATGGTAATTACAGGTAGTTGAACGCAAACTATTGTCTGTAACTTCAGTAACCATTGCACAGAATACTCATGGTAATCCCAGGTCATTAAATACAGATGCCTTTGGTTGCCAAAGTGTCAGTGTTTGACGACCTGGGAATGCAATTCAACAATCAACTATCTTTCTCTAGAATGACTGACCCCACCTTTAAGTGAGAATAGTATCTGTTCAGCTTGATCCAAAGTCAGTAGGACAGCATACCGCAAATACAGTCCATATATTATCCAAACATCCCCATCTTCACCATTGTGTGTGGTTTTCCATCATATTATTGACACAATTGCTATAATCTTATAAAAAAGAAATTTCAACAGATGTTTTGTTGCTGTTGTAAGACTGTCTCCTGCAAATAACAAATAGATGCATACGGACAACTTTCCGGTCTCTTTCGGCTTTTAACTGCTGTTGCTTTACCGTAGATGTGAGACAGCTGATGGGGGAAACAACATGGATTCTTCCTTTTAAGGCACCAATCATTACAGAGCATATTCCATTAATAATTGATCTTTCCATTACATCTTGCATAGTCATAGTCATGGAAATTGGCTCATGTGGTCCCTTTGCATTTTCCGTGGAGATTACAGTGACCTTAATAATTATCGCCCAATTTCCAAGCTGTCCTACCTGTCATTTATCTTGGAATTGCTAATCAATAACAGCTGAAGGCATTTCTCTTTGAGCACTCCATGTCCATCAGCTTTAGAGTCCCACCTAGCCCGGCCTTAGGTCTTATTTTAGTAGCAAATGATTTTATTAAATACATTTAATACAGTTGATTATTCTTTACTTTTACACAGTTCTTTTAATTTTCAATTTCACAGTCAGAATGGTTGATTCTAAATAGTTTCAGAGCTATTTATGACATTTACGTCTGTGTGTTAAGGTAGGGACAGCCCATTTGGAATACTTTACATTTATGGTCTGTGCTGTTCACCACTCATGTAAATTACATTTCTTTCCTGCTTGATTGTCAAATACATCTTTATGCGGATGATACACTATTATACTGTGTTGCTGATTCTGTTCAAGTTGCACAAAGAAATTATAACTCCACCTAAAATAACTGCAAGATATTAATTACACCTAAAAGTATGTTATGCAAATACAACACAATTCATACTTTACTTAAAATCCAGAAATGCATATTTATATATATATATATTTGTAATTTGTGTATCTGTCACAATGAAAAATGTACCTTTAAATATCATGTAAAAAAAAACCTTTGCAAGCTACAACAACAGCCTGGCTTTCTGCACAGAAACACTTTCCCTATGAGCTGTAGGAAAAGTATTGTAGAAGTGGTTTTTCTCATTTCCTGATTATGGGAATGTAATTTATAGACATGGTTCCACCTTTAGGCCCTTAGAGTCAGTTCATTGAGCTCTTGGATTCATTACTGGAGATAATTACAATACCCACCACTGCATTTTTCATGATTAGGCTGGTTGGTCTTTCTTTACTAACAGACACAATAAGCCTTGGTGTTTATTTATCTACAAATGTCTTGTTGGAAAATTGGCATCTCATATGAATCTTTTAAGGCTCTGAAAGAAATTACTGATTTATTGCCGGTGCACTGGTTGGATTTTTGAGTGGAAGATCAACCAGATAAAGTGAAACTTGTTTCATACAAACACTTTATTCCCCTCTGTAACTTCAAAGCACACATAATAATGGCCTCGTAGCTGCCATGTAATGATTCTATGTCTTCTTTTTTTTTTGTTTATTTCTGGTTTTGTGGTAGAAGTACAACTATGCTCAGACTAAATAAAGGACCAATCAATTGCCTGTCACGTTGACACTCTTGCATGTGTACTGGATTCATTGGGTGTGTGGTGTTCACAATGATCCCCAAAAACTTTGCAGGAGTCTAAGGAATCTTGGGGTTTCCCCCTGGGCCACAGTCTGTGGTTTTTAATTCAACTTTTTTTCATCCTTCCTCCTCACCCTTCTCCTTCGCTGACTTTTTTTTCCTCCTTTCCTCTCATATTCTGGTCTTGACTTGGATTTTATAAATCAGATAGGGGGGGTTGCCGAACCTTTCATCACACGTGTTGCATTTACATCCTATCCCAATATCCTGTTATTACTCTATAAAGGATTCTCAACCAATCTGTTTTGCACATGTTGGTACATGTACCATCATATCCTGTTTTTGTCAGCCATACCGTCTCATCCAGACATACAGTAAAAGCAGATTTCAATTCTTACAGAGATTAGATGGGATGCACCCATGATCTTTTTCTCTTATGTGGTGCATCTTTGTAATCAGCATAAGCAGTTTCCATGATGATCGCGTTTGAAATGTTCCTTTTGTTTTTGTAGCTGTACAAAAGAGATCCACAAGATATGATCTGTCTCATGAAGTAAGATTAGTGGGTTAGCCAGCTAATTTTAGAATCAACCCAGGCTTTCTGGATTTATAAGGCTTGTTCACTTTGTTATATACAGCATAGCTAACTTCCTCTAGAGTTTGTTAATATCAAAGGATTTGAGAAAATGTGTAAATGGCCCACCCACTAAGAAATCAACTCACTGATTCAACTTATACACAGTATAAGATGATAGAAAGGTGATGATACTCAGATATATCTTTCACAGTAATTCCCTCAATGGTTTTTATCAGTGTAGCCTATTGCACGCTTGTCAAGCACTTCAGAATATGAGGCGAATAGAAAGCCTTTTCAAGCGTAATGTTTTGAGCCTTCACACATAGCAGCGGGAGCTTCACCATAGGCTACAACATATCAGATAGGCACCTCCTCACAAATGTCACTATGGTCTCATATTGAGTACAGAAACAATGTGGACCTTCCCACCATGGGTCGTATCACACAGTAAATGGAAGAATGTAAACACAGTTACTTTGGGACGTATATTGAAAGCACAATATGGCCTCATGACATACAGTACATCTATCTAGCATTGCATATCTGATGCTGAACTATAATTCAAAACCTGGATGACAGATACCTATGGCCAGACATTAACCCCTTATGTCAACCATAAATCCAGCTTTAAAAAAATGTTAATAGCATCTGTACACTCAAAGGTAGCTCCTGCTGTTTTATGTGCACAGTCACACAGACCTTAATCAATTGCTGTTTTCCTGTAGCCATTATGTTTAATCATTTACAATGCAGCTTTTCTCCAGTAATCCTCTCTGCACTGGCAGCAGAAACACCATGATGCATCTCATCATGAAACATAAGAGAAATACTGGTAGTAATTATTTTTCCCTATACCCACTCTGGCTACTGAATGTGTTAAAAATGTCAGCAATATAATGTTTAATTTATTTTATGTTTCTATTGATTACATTTATTATAGTTGTGTGCTGTGTTCCTTTTCTCCACTGCATCATATTATTTTTGCCTCTCTAATGACCTAATTTTCCCATGAGGATCTGTAGTCTCATCTTTTAAATTAAACATGCAGCTCTTGATCTGTTGATGTTATGTGCGATTGGCTGCATATTTAATATGAACTTGCCCAAAGCTGCATTGGAAGATGTATCTCAGAGAGACAGCTCATAAGGACTTCTGAGAGAGATATCATGGATCGCCAATGCAGGCATAATGAAGGCAAAACACAAAAAGAGTTGAGTTGAATATCAGGACACCAAAACTTTGACTTGATTAAGACCTTTAACATTAGATATGACCTTTTATCAGGAAAGATTTATGTATGAAAACACAATCTGTGTGAGAATAAAACAAAGATTTGAGAGATTAATTAGAGACTTTATGCATCAGACGAAAGATTCTAGTGGAATCTGACTCTAGACCAGCAGGGTTAGCATGGCTCCAGAGGCTGGGGTCTTCACCACCACACCATCTCTTGGCACTAGTCAAGTCGGTTTTTTTTCGATTCGTTTGACATCGACCATGCATCTGCTCTCTGGTTCCCACAATCCTTTTCCCTTGTTGCTATGGCCAGAGCGTGTTTGTGTTTTCGAGGGTGTGGACTCGGCGGTTACTGAGTTGGTGGCTGATTGTATTAGCTAGCAGAGCTGGTTTGGAACTTGGAGACTTGGAAAAACATGACTCATGAACTGTTGTTTCTTCTCTTTTGCTTTTCTCTCACTTCATCTTCCTTTTGATCCACCCACTGCAACCCCCCACACAGACAAAATGATGTGATACTTGCTTACAGCCACTACAGAAAGAAACATCATCATGCAAAATGATCATGGATCGAATTCACTGATGATGTTCATGTGCCACATTCAGGCCATTTTAACCAATTTGTCATTTAAATAAGTTCAGTATAAAGTTCTTATGTGCACATATCTGCAAAAAAACTTGCTATTCCGAGTAGGTAGAGTGGAGGAAACCATTCCGACAAAGCAGAGAGAAGAAGTCCTATTCACAGCTGGTAACCGGCCAAATTACATTTAGTCTAAAAAACCCCATAGCTTATGGAATAGAATATCTCATATATCTCCCTGTAGGGAGCTAAAATGTCCTTATAGAAGCAAAATAGACTCGCTGTGCAGATGGGGCTGGAAGTCCAGAAAGAAAGATTATTTAAATTTACACCATTAAAATCCATTAGTAAAATCCAAAGTATAAATACCACATACTGAATACTGCCTTTGAAATAGTACGTACCAAAAAGTCATGTTGTATGGTGGTGTATAGTATGAATATAGTTTCTTTTCTATTAAATATACTCATTCTGAGAAATGACATGGAATTTAATTATTACAGAAACTCGTTATTGTTCTAACAGTAAGTGGTCCTATGATAGGGGTTTAAACTACAGCAGTGCATCATGTTTTATCGGTACATACCTCTTGTATGTTTTGCATGTTAAAGCTCAATTTACAAAATGACCAGCAACTACATGCAGTATAATTTATGCAGTGGAGTAAAAGACACAGTATTTTCCTCTGAAATGCAATGGAGTTAAAGTATAAAGCCTTACCGAAAGTAAATAAAACATTTTTACATTTTACTTGAGGTATTTGGTTAGTTATGGTTTACTGAAAGACTAATTTAACAACCTGTTCTTGATAAAATCTCTATGACTTCAACGTGTGATTAAGATCAGTCTGCCAGAAGATTAACTCATGTCACCATAGCTGAATGTCTCAAGTGACTCTTGAAACTGTGTTTCTTTGTTTTTTTTGCCAGGAGTAAACACATTTTACAATGTGTAAGTGTGCGTGTGTGTGTTCTTGCACATGAAGTGAATCACTACGCCCTGACTGAACACACTAGTATAGTGACTGCGGGAAAACTGGGGCAGGAGAGCAGCACGCACACACTCTTAAAACTGGGACAGAAAGTACTGTATGTCTCTCTCTTCTGTCTTTCTGTAGTTATGCAGGTCGTGTGGTTGGCAGCACTTTAAAAGCCCAGAGGGAGAACCCAGAGATGACTGTCCGTAATACAGATCCTGTCCTAAAGGGGGCGAAACAGAGGCTGGAGCAGCTAACACAGGTAAACAGACGTGCTCACTTCAAATAAGAAATAGTGGGTGAGGTCAATGTTGGCGCACACCATTCTCACAATTTCTGTTTGTTAACAAACCTTTTAATTACTTCACTTGCTTTCAGAGAGGTTATTTATTATTATAATATTTCATTTTTTCCAACGCTAACAGCAAAGGCCTACAGATAACAATATTGGTTGGCCGGTTCATTCCCATTTATGTATGTAATATCCTGTATATGAATATCTTCCATTAATCAAGCCAGATTTTCCTCTTATAGACAGATAATCTAATGGGCATATTGTGATGGAATTTACAGGATTCTTTCTTTTTTTGTAGCATCATCATCAAGCTAAAATGACAACATTGCATCAGCATAAACCCTGTAACATATCCCATAGTCTTATAGGCAGTCCAGCATGGACATGTCTAACAAGGACATCCACATATAGCATCAGATAATCCTCCTCCCTGGGCTCACACAGTGAAGTCAGTGTTTGTTAAAAGAATCAACTCCCTCCAACATCTATAAACAGCAGTAATTAGCTGTAGCTGTATTTTATCATCCTAGATAAATAATTTTTTACTTTGTAAAGTGTGTAACTTTGCACTGTTTTATTACGTTATGCTTATGAACCAAAAAATTGTCATGTTCACTTATACGCAACTGACTCACTGTTGCTAGGGCAGCCTAAGGATTTCTTCTTTGACAATACTTTTGCATTTTATGCTGAAATGGTTAAGGCTGTGACATATCTTTTAATTGGGCTCAGGTATTAATTTATCCAACTATGCAGACTATGCAGTAGCGTAGAGTGTCGACGTAGATTTATAGAAAGGCAGAGTAAGCGACATGATCTGTGGGTGATTTCATAACTCCTCCGTAGAGCATTAATATCTTATGTATTCACCTTGGCCATGACACCATGATGTATAAAGGTGGTCAGCATTCTGCAGGAATGTTGCTACCTGCCCGTAATGGATGGAATTATTCATATTCATACTTAAGTAATGATGCTGTTGTTAGTTTGATCTTTGGCTATTATTACTATGGTGAATTATTAGGTTCAACCTCTTGGTTTGAAGTGTAATGAAGGTGTGATACACAGTTGCTAGAGCTAGCTGCAGGGCCCTGGATTGTGTGTATATGTGTGTTTGTGTGTGTTTGTGTGCACGTCCTCATCTGGCTCTCAATCATCTGTTATCACCTCGTGTGTGAAGCACTGCTTAATCCAATAAATTTAAATGTCAGCACTCTAAAGAGATGTAGATAATAACATGCAATAATAAATGTATTAATTCAACAATTAAACTGGATTTATGCAGCACTTTCAACACTCTGGACAGCATGGTAATATGTTGATATGATCTGCATGGATGATTCATAAAACCATATAAATATGATGCCATAAATGATACATCAAGGTTATTTATAATGATGATTCATTGTTTGTGCCCAAGACCATGTGGCTGTGTTTGAGACACTTCAGAAACTGTCAAACGAGCTGATAGACAGACAGGAAGCCAGAAAAGTAAACTCAGAGAAAGACCAAACAAACAAGCAAGGAAGCAGCATAGAAACATCGAGTTTGTCAGCTGTTAAAGAATAAGGCTGGCAATATTTAATATATCTTTGTTATCGTAAACAAATCCCATGAAAACACCAAAAACATCAGTCCAGCTCTCGTTACATTCCCAGCCTGTCTGTGACACTTAATGTGTCATGATAATTTACTGTGAATATTTAGTGCGGAATCATAAGGTCAAGACTAGAAATTGTAGTTTGTTAAGGAAACCTGATGAATTCTGTTATCATGAGAGTTGTTGGTAGCTATAGAATATTCATGGAGAATCATGGGATGGTACATGCTAAGGTTTATTTTTCTCTTTTTGCTGTTGAAGCTTTTTCTGTGGTCCGTCTGATTTTGGTGGTGAGTCCATTAATCATGTTGCATTTACATAGAAGAAATGCCAAGTCAGCAGCCCCCTCTGCCATATACGCAAACACACACCACACGCACCATGTAATCATGTTTGAAATCTACTTTCTCAGGCCTATTAATTCTATGTAACCCTTACATTTCCCGTTAGTCTATGATTTAAAGAACACTGATTCTTCTAACATGAACACATGCACACCAACACACACTCAAACACTGTGTTAGATCAGTGGTTTAGACTTGTAAAACGTGTCCGATAGATGGATGGGGGTAAATGCTAACAGGCCACAACATGAACCAAAGCCAAAAGTCAGATATAACGCAGCTCATCTGCATTGCAAACTATTTTCACTTTCAAAGGGTGTGCAGTCTTTCCATCTTTTTGATATATTGAGAGAAGGCAAGTCTGTGCACACAAACAAACCCTGTGTGTAGGTGAACACAGTGAGCTGTTCTTGTCCTTTGAACAAGTTTAGAGTCACCTTTGGAAATCCATGGCCTGGGTTGTGCTTCTTTCATGCTAGCTGCCTGAGTGCTTACTCTGTGGGGGAAGCCATTTATCTGAAGCACACATTAATGCACGCCATGTATGAATAATTATTCATGCCTGTCATGTGTGCCATTTACACACTTGCACAGCCAGGATGAGAGGAGGAACAAAATATGAAGCAGGACAAAGAAGCATCCTTGGAATTTTAATTATTCCATCAGCCATCTTTTGGAGGTTTGTCTTTCTTTCAGTCTCTTCTTATCTTTCACTGTCCCAATTTTGTATTACGTGTTAATTAGACCTTCACAGCAGTGGATTGTGTTTCATGCAAGCTTTGCTCTGTAATGGGATTCTATTAGTGTAGCCACTTGCTTCTCCTCGCAATTAAGCTTTTTATGTACATGTTCAGCCAATCAGGATGAGCCTAATCAGCCTTGTGAGGGCTGCCCCTGTATAGGAAAAGGGCAATGGTCCCACCACTCCTTCTACATTCATCCACTTTTCTTCTTAAGTGATAGCAGATGGCAACACTGCCAAGGATGGCTTTATTAGAAGAGAGTTTCAAATTCTACTCTTCCTACTATGTCTTAGTCTCACCCAGAATCCCCGGGAATAACATTCATACTGCTGAGTGGAAACCAACCTGCAGGTTAACTTGGCTTTAGTTAAAGGAATTGTTGACATTTTGGGGAAAATGCTTATTTGCTTTCTTTGTTAAGAGTTAGATGAGATGTTAGATACACTACTTTATCCGTCTTGCGATGTCTGGAAGCCAATTAACTTAGCTTAGCACAAGACTAAAAACAGGGTGTAACAGCTACTGTGGGTCTGTCCTAAGGTAACAGAATACACTTACCAGCACTTCACAAATATACACATGTCAGGGAATAAGGTTTTACAAGGAGGGTAATGTCAAAGTCTGGCTGCCTGGCAACCTCAGGGCGATGGCAAGACTCCAGGAAGTCACTTAAGACTGTAGCTACTATGCATTGAAAAAAAATTACGGAGCAAACAGAATTTAAGGGCATTCAGTTTTACGTGGTCTACAATTTTGTAGAACTGCTCAATATCAACATTTTCCCTGGGATAGGGTTGCTTGGTGAGCAGTATCAGGCAATCCCTATGGTGCTTTATAGAGACTTCATCCTGATTAGCTCCATATTACTTTGTGCAATAGCTACACCAGTGTAGTGCGGTATAACTAGTGATATGTTTCTGTTTATCTTTGACTTTTCGCTAACAGCAAACTACATAATTCTTAGTGTTGGCTGTTGTGCTCCATTTAATTGGTAAATGTACTGCCCACCATTCATTAATTATCTTGTTTACTTTTAGAGAATAGCTTAACCAAGCAATGGTACCTTACCAATTGTTCATTGTTGGATAGCTGAAATGATAAGTAATATTATAGTTACCATTCCACCACTCATTATTTTGAATTAACATAGTCCCATCTCTTTTGTATTTTAGTAATATGCAAACAAAGACAAAACAAGACCAAAAATTCTCACCTTTCATTTATGAGATAGAACAGACTGCTGTAGAGCTGCCACCCTTGAAAGATTTATTTCTAGGCCTATTGGTTTTGCTGGAGAGTTTCAGAGCCACACAACCCAAATTCAGTTTAAATTCTAGCTTCCCACATGACTAAGAAAACACAGTCCTGGTGGAAACATTGCTGTAATGTTTTTTTGTCCTCCCTCAACCCTCATTTGCAGTCTGATGACATGATGGTGAATCACACACACACACACAGAGACTCAAGTCTGTCTCCATGTCCCTTCGGACATGCTGTCATATAATAACCTTGGTTCCCCTTGATTCCACGGCTGCCCCACACCTACTGTACAGTGGATGCCAGATGTCCCTCCTTATGTATTTAACCTGCTTTCATCTATCAGGGAAACTCATCCTAAAACATAGGTATACAATAAAACCAATTGCTTTTTTAAAACAGTTGAAAATATCAATTATAAATATACCTACCTAGTAATTGTGTAGATTTCAAATATCATGAGCATATAATAAGTCAGGTTACAGCCCTGTTTGTTAGGCACACATATGTTTGTCTGTTTACATGACATGTATGTATAGTGAACTACAATTATGTATAGGTCTACTGCTGCACATTTTCAGGGTCACACTGAAGAAAAATGTATACTATTTGCATACTTAGTCAGTATGTGTGTATCAGCACCACAATATATAGTAACAGCTTACTATATCTTCTTGTGTTAAATGGATTACATTTGCAAAGCAGAGTTAAGCCATCTTTAAATACTGGAAAGTAGAATGGATTTTGGCTGTCTAGCAACAGGCAACTTAGGCGGGGAAGCAATTTTATAACTACACTTACCCTGCATGACAATGAAGTTCTAAAAAATGTTTGTAATTATAAAATCCAAAACAGTTGACTCTCGGTTTGGCCTTTATAGTATTTAATTTGCCGGACGGATTTCACCAGTGTAAGGTAATATAAATCATTACGATAGATGTTACAATCTTGTTGGCATCAGCTGTGCTGAATATATGGAAATGTTATCTTAGGGGAAAATAAAATAGAATAAAATGTCACCACAATATATCTCTTTCCTTTATAAAACTGGTGGCCGTTTGCCTTATCTCTGTTTTCAGCTGGAATTCATATATTACCTACCTTGACTCTCTACAATACACATTCATCATACTGTGAACCAATTATATGTCCCTGTCGCTGTGTGTGTGTGAAAACCTAATAACTCCAATTTTGGTGTTTTCTAGTTTCTTACTTGTTTCCTACTTGGACATAAAGTTTGTGTTGTGCCTTATGATTTAATCAAATTCTTCATCCATTGATTGGAGAAGTCAAAACCCAATATTTGACTAAAGACTGGGTGTTTTTTCAATTCCTCATTAGTTGATCTTTAGGAGACATGAGGTTTACACCCGGTGTCACAATTATGTAACATGCCACAGCATCCACACTGTGACTTCACTGAGTGGTAGAGTATATGGATTCATGCAGAGTCAGCATGACCTCAATTACCCTATAGCCTGCTCTCTGACCTGTGTGTGTGTGTGTGTATTTTCTTTTTCTTGTTTTTGTACATGTTCCTGTGCTTGTTCAAATATGTTTTTGTGGGCCATTTGGTGCATTTAGAGAGAAAAACATCCTTTTTTGTTTAATCTTTGGCATTTATGTGATTGCTCTGGTGATCATTTAAGTATTATCAGAGCATGCAATATATTGCCGACCTTTGACCTACTATAGGCGTTTTGTAATGTATGTGATTTGCAATTTGAAACGTATTCTCCTTTGTACTCCCTGTAAATTCTCAGGTCGACCAAATAGCTAAAAAAAGGTCTATAGCCACACTAGCAGCTCTGTGAAGCTGCTCTTAGGCATTGTGGTGCTTTGAGCTAAAATGCTAACATCAGCATGCAACATGCTCACAGTCTCATGTTGATGTGATATACCATGTCCACCATCTCAGTTAAGCCATTTAGCATGGTAATATTTGCTAATCAGCACTAAACACAAGTCTGAGTCTGATGGGGATGTCATTAGTTTTGCAATCATTTAGTAATAAACCAACGTATTAGACAAATTGCAATTTTTGACCGGATGATGATGCTAGATGAGAAGGATTACCAAAGTGATTACAGTTTATTCTGTTGGGGGGCTTGAAATATTATTGGAAGGCAATCCTTCCAATAGTTGAGAGATTTTAGTGAAAACCACATGCCAACTTCATGGGGGCACTAGAGAAAAAGTCAGGGAATCACCATAGTCTGTGAGTTTGGTCATCTGGGGACCATGAATGTCTGCACAAACTTTCATCACCATCCATCCTACAGTTCCTGAGATAGTTCAGACAAACTGACCAACATGACCATCCATAGAGCCATGCCGCTAGTTAAAATAATGTAAATGTGTTTTATTTGTTGTGTGTGTAATGTGTTTGGACATTTGTACATGTGCGTGTTTTATTTAGGAGCTATTAGTGGAGCTCGGCTGGGCGAGCAAAGCCCGAGGAAAGGTAGAGGACGAGGAGGGAGGGAGCGCACAGACAGAGGGAGGCAGTGGAGACGACTGTGACGATGAAGACGGCTGTGAAGCATCTGGTGAGGAGAAAGGTGAGTCATAGACACACGCACATGCAGACAAGCTTACATGCAAAAAATAGAGGAACAAACATGCACCCACACATATACACACATGAACTGATGCAAACTTTTGTTTTGTGGTTGTACAAATATAGGGCTTCTGACTCATGCATAACACATCAGCATCTATATCTATCTATATATATATATATATGTGTGTGTGTGTGTGTGTGTGTGTGCCTATTGTAAATAAAACCCGACACACACACATACAGTTCATTGGCATGGTGGAGGTTTTAAAATGCTGCAGCCTCCACATATCTTGTGCCAGCAGGGAAATGCCCAGAGGGAGGGATAGTACTGAGCGATGGATTCAACTGTCCTCCCTCTCCCTTTCTCTCTCTTCTTCTCTTTCTCTCTGGCTTCCTCCATCTCTCTTTCTGCTGGTCTCAGCAGTTTATTTCCTTCTTGGACAGGATTAAGGATGCACTAACAACCAGGTCACCCCAAAAACAGAAATGGAAAAATAAACTGTAATTATTCATTTATCTCTTGACTTATTCATCATGCTTATGCTTATAAATAATACATGGGTGCCACATGGAGATCTGGGGACCCCTAGGAGGCTTGATGGAATCCCACTGAGTGAATGTAGTTAAAATTAGCTATTAATTAAATTGGTGGGCAGTTGCAATGGCGGTGGTGGAGTTTAAAAAAAATTAATAAATCTATGTATTGTAGAAGTTTGTAAAAGTATTTCTGTATGAATGTAAAGACTCTAAAGCAACAATCAAAGTGAAAAAGTTAAACACTCAAAAACAAATTAGCTTCACATGACATACCCCCCAAAAAATACAGAGGAAATGACATCAGTGTCCACAATCATCCCCTCTCTCTCCCCTAGTTTAATCAGACTCAGCAGCTTGTTTCCAAGATTATTTTAGGTACTGTAGCAACCTTCTTTCAAAATATTCTGTTCCCACATCATAAGACCAAACAGGTTGAGTATTTTTTCACACCAATGCAATCTCCAACCAAGCGCCTGACGGACAAACAGTCCTCAAAGGCTGCTGCAGCTGACATACTGTCCATGTCTATCTTTAGCTGGAAAAACGCATATGTTGATTAACTTGTCAACAACGAGAAGACCCCGGCCACCTTTATGGTGACGGAATTTTCCATGACACCCAAAACCTCCAACCTTTGTTGCAAATGTTCTTGCTTTATGGGATTGATTATTATAATTTACTAAACCAAGGCTCGTTCTTCTGCATCATCACCATGTTACCCATGACCCACGAGGTTACATGTGATATTACTGGGTGGTGGGATCTCTGCCCCTGAGGGCAGGACGTAATAGGTTCAAAGGCCATTGTCACATTAATTATCCCTGCGCTGTTCTCGTCATTACTGGAGTCATGAGTGTGTATCCATACAGTGACGTAGGACGCTGTATGGCTGTTAGTCCTTTGTGATACTGAACTGTAGCTCAGTGGTTCCCAACCCCCAGGCTGCAGACTGCTACCAAGCCAAGACGAAAAAATATGATTGGACAAAATAAAGCTAGAATTTGTTAGGCTATTGGTGTCATTGTAGAAGTAACTTGAACTTTATTTTTTCCTTGTTAAACCTACGTATAGATACTGTTTTAAAATCAAAGTAGGTCATCAGTATGCAGAGTAATCAGTCCTCCTTTAGCAACTCAGTCTGCATGTGGCTGATACCAGACTCGAGCCTGAGGGGTCCCGACAAAGTTTTCAGGTTTCAGGTGTTTTGTTGTGCGAAGCCTTGCCTTGGTTTGAGTTTTGTTATTTTCAAATGTAATTTGTTAATATTGAAAGTCTTTGATTTAGCCAGTCCATTCACTAATTTGTTTGATTATCGTTTTATCTCCTTTTCTACGAAGCAACAAAAAAACCTTGAGAGAGAGAATTTGAGTGAGCTTGAGAGGTGCAGGAAAGATAGATAGAAGATAAAAGGCCACAAAACACATGTGTTATAATATCCTAAAGGGTTCTATATGTGCTTAACAATGATTCCAGTCATTGCCTAGCACAACCTTGTCAAATGGTCCACAAAAACCGCGTGATTATAAAAATGTCTGGTTTGAAAAAGGTTGGAAACCTCTGCTGTAGGTATCTACTGGTAAAGATTGCCATTGAAGTTAAGGGATTTGATGTAGCAGTGGGCTGACGGAAACAAACTAATCTTACAATAAGTATCCAAGTGTCATCTCTATATCAAAGTTATGACATTTACTAAAGTATCCAAAATAATTGAGTCAAATGAGGGGCTTTTGTGTTTGTGTGTGTGTTTTAAGAGAACAAAACTGTGTTTAAGATCTCACGCTGTAAACCTTGAGTTAACTTCATTTAGAAAACTGTAAACCACAATGTTTCAATGCAAATGACAGGAGGTAATAGTCAGGATTACAACATGTAAACACTGTTGACATAGTAGTTGTGAATTGAAGACTGCGTTCATGACAAAATCAAACATTTATGCCTCCTTAAATGTTTGTTTTCTCATACTGCATCACCCCGTTATTTAATAGCTCTAAAAGTAAGGTATGTGTTTGTAAGTTTGTCATACCCTTTAGACTAACCTTGATGCGTCAGATCTGTGGAAACTTGTGCCTCCCGCTGGGCCCGAAACTGGTACATTGGCTATTTGCAGAGAAAATTGCTGGTTATGATTTACCGAGCTGGTGGCAGCATGTGGGGATCGTGTATCTCAAGCCACAATGAATTCCTGGAGAAAGAATCACAATAAGTGACAAAAGGGGATTTTCTGCATTGCTCCCCCCCCCCTTCGGCATCTCCATGCATATAAACAAGCCTAACGCGCACTGAAGCTGAAAGAATGATGCAGTATCAACCAGTCCACACAAATCACACAGGGTCATTGTTTTTAGAAATATTTGCACTTTGTATTCCTGTACTATACATTAAATCAGTAGTTTTGAGTTAATGTATGAATAAAACACCATCAAATGAATAAATGCAGGCCGATCTGATTTTTTTCTGAGTAGATCTGCTACTAAATCTGCCTGTCCACGCTCTCTGACTCTCTCTCTCTCTTTAAAATTCAGCCTACAAACTACTTCTCTAAAACTGAATCACTGAAATGTGGAGATTATTATTTTGGAAAAGGAAGCGCATTGAAACAAAATTGTGCTTGCGTGAGAAATGAGAACGTTTACGAGTGTGTCGATGTGTGTTCACAAATTAATGTTTATGGCCTCTTGTTTATTCTTGCGTGCTCGACATGTGCTTTACGTGTAAGATGTAAGATGTGTGTGTGTATGCAGGCGGTACATCTGTTGCTGCAGTGTCTTTGCATGTAATCCGGTATGTTTTATGGATGGCTCAGTTCTCTGTCTGATTGGCTGAAACGGATCCAGTAGCGCGCTGCTTCTGTACTTATAATGTCTTTCTCAATATCAACCAGTTGTTTTCTTTAACACACACACACACATGATTGAGCTTACGTTCTCTCCCTCTCTATTCTTGGACTGCAGATATGAACAGGGATGAAGAAAATTAAGAATTCTTCCTGTCTTGTAATTAATTCTCATGACAATTCTCATTTGTTGAATACTGAGGAGGGACAAGAGCAGTGGAGGATAAGAGATGAAGGTGGTGTGATATAAACCAGGAGCTGAAATCAAACCTCAAAACTTCAACACCTCAATGCCAAGCATGTGTTTTATTTATGTGAGCCACTTAACAGTGAGAAGCTATTTTAGTCATGCTGAGACAGTACGCAGGCTATTATTATTTGATTTAAGTCAATTTACAAGTTGATCTTAGCCAGAATCACTTGGCAAACATTGTTCATTGTACAGATCAAAAGCAAACGAAAGAGGCAGGCGCCTCAACATATGAGCAGTTAAAGCCGAGCGCTTATCTTAGCGCTGTTTGGCTATTTTATAAAGGTTTTTTTTTATATATAAGTAGACAGTGAAGTCCAGCCAGAAACGCTGATGTAGTTTTTTTTTCTCTTACTTTGACTAGCTGTTTTGAAACCGATGTTATACTGACAATTAGAATATCTATAGCTAACTGCTAATAACAATAAAAGAAAGAAGAATAGTAAAAAGAGAAGAAAAGAGAAACCACACAAATGCATGTTATAGATGCTGCTGAACATTTGCAGGGGAGGTTTTTTCTTCTCTTGTTACTCTTCTCCTTTCTTCGTCATCTCTCATACTCCCCACCCCTTGAATTCACTGAGATTAAACTCATTGATTTTTTTCCTCTTCAACCCAGTACAATCCCTTTCTCAACTGCCCCTTCTACGATCTCTCTGTCTCCCCAGACATATCCAGGTCCTATAATGTCAATAATGTAAATGTAATCACAGTTTCTCTTCTCTTCTCTTCTCTTCTCTTCTCTTCTATTCTCTTCTCTCTTCTGAGTAACAAATGAAATGCTGTGTCACCATAATTGCTATGCTTTAAACTGTGATGTGGTGGTGGATGCAGAGATGAGGGTGCTTTACCTCCAGGTATCCATGAGTCACATTACAACCACTAATGTCAGTTTAGTCTGGAAAGCACCGATCCTTTTCCCTTAAAAGACCTAACTTTCATAGTTTGAAGGTGCTTGCAAAATCCCTATTATGGGTAAATGTCTTACACATTCCTGTTGTCTGTTCTGCAAATACAAACACGGATAAACAAATTGTAGGCAGGTTTGTCTTACAAACAATACATTCAGCAGCTCTTTGTATCTTGTATCACAAGATGTGTTTGTGTGAGTGTGTAAGAGAATGCGTGAATGTGTACTCACGAGGGACACTCAATCCCTGTAACCATGGTTACCAGGTGGTCCGTGGTCTTCCCACGGGTCCTTATTTGATGACAATGAAGAAAGAGAAAGAGAGAGAGGGAGGGAGAGAGACACAGAGGAAGAGATAGAGAAAGAGAGGAGGTGTGGCAGATTTTGTCTCTTTTGGCCAAGTACATAATGTATTGTAATGTACCTCCTTTGTGTAATACCTTGGAATCTCATTAACCATAATTTGCAGTTAAAACATGCTGTACTAAATAATGAACTAACAACAGGATATTGTACATTGCAGAACCATTTTCTATTTATTGTCCTGCTCCCATGTTTCTTCCCTCCATCATCTCTGCCTTGCTCCTCCGGCCTCTCCCCCACTTCCCTGGGGCCAGATTCGCAAAGCCTTTCGAAGCTATTTCATCTTAAAGGGAAAGGCCAGTGTTTTCCAACGCTTGAACATGTTACCCCTTTGCCTCAGGACAGTTTGATCTGCATTCATAAGCATCTGTCTGAAGGGAGCCAGAAAGAACAATAAAAAGTCTGGCGAGCCTCCTAATCTGCAGCCGTGACTATAAAAGTTCCCAGAGCGAGCCTTTGGATCGGATTGATCAGTACTATAAAATGAAACTGCTCTCTTTGTACATGCATGCACTGGAGAGCATTAGGGTGTAAAACATGCCATGAATGCAGTCAGTATTCTACTGATACAGCAGCTTTCCTTTGGTAAATCCAGACTGAAGCATTTGCTTATCATGCTTTGTTTTCACATGTTTCAATAGATTTATACTTACATCCAACTAATGAGAGATATGCATTAGTAAATGTGGAACATGTAATGCTACATTGATTTATAAAATAATATTTCAGCAATATTTTCATCATCAAAACGGTGTATTTTTGTGTATCTCCGTCTGTGAACAAAAGCATGGTGGTCATGGGCTTACTTAAACAGTGAAAAGGTCAGTGCTGATCTGAAGCACGAGACGAGGCAGTTTTTACTTTTTCAGTATCTAACCAAAACCAGTCTAACCCTTACCTGAAAGAATAAGTGTGGATATTTTCTTATTGTCAACGTCCTGCTAACAAGTATTGTCTGTGTAGACAAAGCCTGATATATCTTATTCCTCTGTGCCACAGACCTCCATTGTTCTCCAAAAACTGAATTAAAAACATCAATGAGCCAAACTGATCCTTTTATTGAGATGAAATAGGCGCTGTAGTTAATTTGAATCCGTCCTTTGTAAATACTTAATAGCATACTACAGCTGAAAACAGTCTCCAACAAACACACTATTTACTCCTATTTGAGTAACGTTTGCTAAAAGCTAGTTCCTGCTTTAGGAATTATAGTCTCCCCAAACACGTACAATTTTTTGCCTGTTTTAAAAACTTTTATTTATTTTGCAAAAAAACAACAAAATGCATCACATCACAAAACAAATCAGGCATTCTAGACTGCAACAATCCCCAAAAAGAGCCTTCAAAATCCAGGATGGATTGATCAAAGGGGCTGGTGAAGGTCATAAAGGCAGCAATTATGTTTTCTACAAAATGCTTTTAGTAAAACAAATGAATTGCATATAAATTATATTTGTACGATCATTGAGATTTTTGAGATTTCTGTGTTAGTTATAATCTAGCTTTCTCTTTTAATTGCTCCTTTTTGTCTGTACTCAAATCTTTGGTTTTTATTTTGTTTATGTTGCCTATGTCTCACAGCTTGGGGTATATTGACTGGAACTTGAACACACAGATACACACACACACACATACACAGAAATCAAGGGGGGAGGAGAGATAGGAGGGGACGATAGGGGGTAACAGTTGGTGCAGAGAGAAAGGGAAGTCATAAGTGAGTTCACATGCTGTGTGCATGTGTGTGTGTGTGTGTGTGTGTGTGTGTGTTCAGCATGTGGTAATGGTTAATAAGCAGTAGAGTTAAAATGATAGATCCTCAGGGTAGGAGCTACGGCTCATTAAAGAATTACACATTCACTTTGCTCTCACTGTCGCTCTCATTCAAAGCTGCTTTAAGTCTGTTTTGTTCAACACACACTGAGAGAATTAAATTTAACATGAAATGCTGCACATTGTAGAATATCTACTGAATACGTTTGTGCACAGTTGACTCCCTACACTCAAACTATCAACATGTCCGTAACCTCTGTCAAGCATTTCCTATCGGTCTTGTCATGTCCTGTTCTCTCCCTGCCTGCCTATCAATCTGTCTGCTTGCCTATTTTCTGCTCGCCCGTCTTTCTGCCTGACTCCCCACTCGTCTCCACACCTGAGTGAGTTTGTTCAGGCAGATCTGATTAGACATCATCTGTTTATTAATCCCCCTTCTCTGCAGTGTTGCTGCCCATACTTGACCTTTTCGAAAGAAGCCTGTTGCCCTTGCTTTGTCCAACATGCTCTACCTCCAGCTTCATTCCTCGCGTATTCAAATGAGCATTGACATGCCGCACACATAGCAGACGACGCCACCATTGGCCCGTGTTGATGTGCAACCTTCAACTAATCACCCTGCCGTGTCCATCCTTTCATCCACCACCAATCGCATTCAGTCCCTTACGCTCATTTATTTCCCTACTTGTTTCCTCCAAAGGTTTTATGATTCCACTGGAGGCTGTGTGTAACCTCAGTGAGTGTGACCTTGGGAAGATGCTTCACTGCAAGTCCAACCGTTAACTGTTATTGTAGTCATTTGAAAACAAGCACTAGCCATTCATCTGGATATTACATTTTAAACTATGTTACTGCATATTTAATTTGGGACCAGTGGAGTAGGTGATGGAGATGTAGACTAGATCATCTGAGGAGGCTATTATCCACAGTAATTAAATAAATACACTTGTTTATATATAAATGCAAGTTTCTGGGAGATTAGCCAGTTGATTAACTTGATTATAAAGTGATAACATAGACATCACAATGAGATCTTTCACTCACAATACTTAAATATGCCGTATGTTAAGTTATAGTAAGCAGCACCCTTTCAGTGATTTTTATAAAATCTTCTGAACGTCTAATTACATCTTAAAAGTGGAAACATCAATTAGGTTAATCAAAACTGCACTTTCATATTCCAGGTGAGCAGCCATGTATCGATTGATCTTTCATCACAAATAATGCATCGCTAGCCGCCAGCTTTTCTATCAACCCAAAGTAAGAAATGATGGATGAAGGCGTTGGCCGGTTGAAATGTTTTGTTGTTGTTGTTTTAGCCGTGCCAGCAGCATGGTTCTAGGGACGGGCGAGGTCAGTCAGTTCTCCGCTTTGAAATATCTCAACAACTGTCAGATGGATTGCTGTGAAATTTAGTATCGACATTAACGGCCCCATGAGGATGACTAATGATTTTGGCGATCTCCTGACTTTTCCTCTAGGGTCACCATGAGATTCATATTCGTGGTTTTAGGTGATAAATCTCAACAACTTTTGGATGGATTACCACTAAATCTGGTAGAAACATTCATGGCCCCCACCAGAATGGATTCCACTCCCTTTGCTGATCTCTTTGTTTTATGACTCAATACCTGCAGTCTCATCAGCTTTACTCGCATCGAGCATGCTAACACGCTAAACTAAGATGTTGAACATGGTAAACATTAAACCGGCTTAACATCAGTATGCTAGCATTGTTACTGTCAGCATGTCAGCATGGTGATTTTAGCATTTAGCTCAAACCACCACTGTGCCTACAGCCTTACACAACATGCCAGCATGGCGGTAGACTTTTAGTCTTGTTTAAATGAAATTCCCTCTTTGTGTTATGTCCATTGCTGTACTCAGAAGAAGTGATAGACATTGGTAGTGGAGAATCATACATTGGTTTTTATCAGCATAACAGAAACACAAAGCTTCCTTGACAACCAGTTGCTAGCGAAAACCACAGTGCTTGCGTGTGCATGTCATACCACAAACCATGGGCAAACCATAATCATTCAGTTCTCGAGTTTCTTCTAGTATTTATAATTCCCTGCTTTTAGTAGTAACATCCTTTCACATCGAGCCTGTCAAAGTAAAACCTAACAAATCCCTTCAAAATAAGAGCCTTTCTGTCACTTAGTATAGTACAGCATAAGCTTATGAAAATTGATGGAGGATTTTAGTGTCTATAGATTCTCTGCTCAATGAGCAAGTTGACCAGAAGGTCAATTTCCGAATACTCTTTATTTAAGTCCATAAATAACAAGACGGCAGCAGTGAAGAAAGAACAGTACAGCGTGTTGGCAGGATATCAGAATCATATTCACTGAATTGGCCAAGTTTAACATAAAGTGTATGGTCAGAAAATAGCTGTTGTCATTGATGTTGAGATATATCACCACTCCTTACTTATGATGTCCAAAGTACAAAACCTAGTGTTCTTTCTTTCTTTCTTTCTTTCTTTCTTTCTTTCTTTCTCTTTTTTATTTTGCTATCATTTTATAATATGATTCCGGTAAGTACTTGCTGAGGGTATAATCCACAGCTACCTTTTACCATGCTCTTCCTGTTCTGTGTGTGTGTGTGTGTGTGTGTGTGTGTGTGTGTGTGTGTGTGTGTGTGTGTGTGTGTGTGTTTTCCTCCCTGGGGAACTGAGGCTGAAGTAATGAAATGCTCATTACTGATTCAGCTGGAAATGCTAGGGATACATTTACACGCCTACACACACACACACCAGCTATCCAGACGCCTTTCAAGGTCACCTCACATCATTTTTGTGTGTGTGTGTGTGTGTGTGTGTGTGTGTGTGTGTGTGTGTGTGTGTGTGTGTGTGTGTGTGTGTAAGAAAGAGAGAGAACGAATGTCTGTTGTATTTTTTTTTTTAAGGATGGGTCTAATTGGGATTTAAATTGACAGTTGTGTACAATACACTACGGGCTCCTGATATCAGACACTATCATTAATGCACTCCATTTTATACACATACATACAGTTTCACCATTGCTGTCAGCTCACTTTTGCTCATTGGATCATACATCCCTGACATCCTTTTTTCCACTACCATCCACTCACACTGTATATCTAACATCATATTTGAGTTACCTGAGGTTACCGTCTGAGGCAAGACGAGACAGCACAAATGTTCCTCTTCTTTGTTTATTACATTAAAATGCATTGATTGAGTTCTGGTTTACACACAGACCTGCCTGATCAAAGCATAGCTAACATGTTTCAGTGACACACACTCTGTTTATGGACGCACACATATTGTCTGCTGTTATTAGGAAGATGCTGTGTTGTCAGATGGGTTTTGTTTCAGATGGCAGACTGGGGGGAAAGCATGAAAGAGAGTTAAACACAGTAATGCTGAGGTTTGGGTATTGGATTCTCTGGAATGGATGCTTTGGGAATGCTTGTTACGGACCAGGCAGTCTGAACATTACAACGGATTAAAGCACAGGTGAAAATTGTGATTTTGGCAGGATGGTCAGTTGCTTTTATAACACAAAATCAAAACAAAAACAGCAAAAAAAAAAAAAACCTGATGGAAATGGTATAATTACAGGTTTAATCTCAGTTCTTTTAAATACACCAGCACTACATTGGCTAAAATGTGTCTATTTTCAAACTAGGCAAATAAATGTTTACCAAAGACATGATGCTGTTATTTATATAGCTATACTGACATTTATATTTGATGCAGATGAACATGTATTTATTTAGTCTAATCAGAGTTTTATTTATAGTTAACATAGTGAAGTCTTACCAAATTAAATAAAACAATAACCTTGTTAAAAATAATCATGAGTTTGTAAGCAGGTACACATTTGCTCCTGTACACAGTGAACAGTATATCATTTAAACAATAACATATTTAAGCTTCAGCATAGGATTTTAAAGTTTTCTTGGCTGAGAATAAATAATTACTGTAACGTACGTGTGCAAAGATGAGCATTTTTAGAGAAACAAGCAAGTGAATTCAGTGTAGATATTGTGTTTTAATGTTTTTATTCGTATTCATCTGTGGTATTTTGTTGGGCTCTGGAAACCGTTTATTAGTCCAATAATTATTTTTTTCCACATGACATCATAACACATAATTAGCAACAGTCTGTGAATAATCATACCAGTTGCCAGAATAATGTCAATAATTTACAATGTTCCTTTTGCAACTAGGCATTTCTTTCTCTCTTTAGGCTAAAAACATCCTCATCAAACCCACCAAACTGTGTCTGTGTTGACATGTGTGTGTGGAGAGAGAGAGAGAGAGAGAGAGAGAGAAAGAGAGAGAGAGAGAGCTAGAGAGAGACACAGTAAGCCCTGGCAGCCAGTCAGTTTCCTGTGGGTCACCACAGCTTTGATTTATGGTCCTGCTCCACCTGCTTGGGACCCTTACTGTCACCCCAGGGCAAACGCTTTGCTTGAATCCAATTCCATTTTTATCTCATTATTTTGGAAAAGTACCTAAATTACAAGTCACTGGTGAAGAGGATACATTTATTTGGAGGGGATGATGTATCACATGTTTTCACCAGCTCTGGTTTTCAGCCGGCTACAATACATGGTAACCATTCAGTTTAACTCCTCTGGGGATGCAAACTGTGCATGAATGGAAGCGTAAGCTGTTCATATGCTGACCGTGGATGAAGAAGGCGGAAACTTTGATCTGCAGTTGTACCGACCCGGGCTCTGCAGTTCACCAATGCATCTCACTGGCGGGATCCTTCAAATGTCACTCCTGCATTCTTATTATCACACACACAAAAACACACAAACATACACTCACTCATTACTCATTGCAGTAAAGGTTAAACTACCAAATGAGTATGACCGATGACATTGTTCATCACTCATCTCTGGCAATATGTGTGTGTGTGTGTGTGTGTGTGTGTGTGTGTGTGTGTGTGTGTGTGTGTGTGTGTGTGTGTGTGTGTGAATGCACTTATTTCTAGCCAATCCGCCATATGTGACATGTTCTGGATTGTTGCTAAGAGACAAACATGCCGAAGGGCATGTAGGAGGAGACTGCATGTTGTCACCCGCATCAGAACACACACAAACACACACACACACACACACACACACACACACACACACACACACACACACACACACACACACACACACAAATCTGCAATATCAAACTTGGAGTGACTGATTTAAGACATTCAGTTTAATTATAAACCTTATCGTACTTTGGATTATTGTCGTGCTGGAATCACAGTTTTGATCAATATCATCTGTTGAGCAAAAATGCCAAATATTTGCCGCCTCCAGCTTTCAAAATATAAGGATTTTCTGCTTTAATCATGAAATTAAAAATGGAAATTAAAGGTCCAGTGTGTAAGATTTAGGGGCCTTATTCACAGAATATGGCAGAAATTTAATATAATATGCATAACAATGTTTTAATTAGTGTATAATCAGCTGAAAATAATAATTGTTGTGTATTAGTTACCTTAGAGTGAGCCGTTTATATCTTCCATGAAGTCTGCCATGTTGAACCACCTATATACAAAGTAACTACCATCAGATAAATGTAGTGGAGTAAAAAGTACAATATTTCCCTTTGAAGTAGAGTGGTAAAGTAGCATAGTCCTTAAATTTGTACTTAACTACTGTACTTGACTAAATATAATAGTCTAATATATTCTGCCACTGCATTTACTGTTGTCAGCTTTCATTTATACACCACAAACCCACATCTTCATTCTTCAACATCAGTTTGTTTATATTAAGTAATATGTTATTAATCTTGTGACCAAAAATATGTGTCATACCTTCACATATCAAACTGCTAACACTATTTTTCCTTTAATTATTCCTCTAAAATCATAATTTCACTGCCTAATTTACCTTGACTGTAACCTTGTTTATGCTCTTCATTGTCAACAGTTAATGAAAATGTCCTTTTTGACCCAGTTTAAGGGACATAACAAATTAACTTACAATTTTTTTTATCTAAACCAGCTCACTGTAGGAGCAAAAGAAGGTCAGTTTTTATAATAAATTTTTTTAAAGAACAGTGATGACACAAGTAACAGATATTGGGCTGAAATTGAAACATGAATTTGTCCCAAAGTACTTCTTGTGGTGGAAAAGCAATAATAATATGGTGCAGTTATGTTCCTCAAACAGGTTCAGATGCTCCAGATGTGACACAAGGTTTTCAGTTCTGATGAGAACAGATGGGCACAAAACAGACCACACACCCACAGACACACACATTTGCACAGCCATGAGCCCAGGGTCCCATTTTGCTCCGTGCAGCTATTTGTCAAGAGAGCACACAATAAAGGAGACGTTCCTAATTGGAAAACATTCTGCTGTGAGTAATTCATCTGAATCATCAACACAGACAGTCAAAAACAAAAACACACCATGCATCTCTCATACGGATTTTCAAATTTGTTTGCAGGAGAGTGTCTATGTGTGTGTTTTGAATTTCTAACGCTTTGCCTGTGCATGTTTATGTGGGTGTTTTCCTGCTTTCTCCATGTCTGTATTATGAGATTTAATATTTGTGTGAGTGTGTGAACATTACCAACTCGCCTCATTCCTCAGCGACTGAAAGAGGCTCTTTGTCTATTGTACTACAGGACAATGTGTATTGTAAGAGACAGAATCAGATTTCTGCCCAAGCATGTGTGTGTGTGTGTGTGTGTGTGTGTGTGTGTGTGTGTGTGTGTGTGTGTGTGTGTGTGTGTGTGTGTGTGTGCCAGGACAGAGCATGTTGTGACTGAGTGTTTTTTGTGACAGCGCAGGTGAGTATGAGAATGTCTCTGGCTGATATTTTTGTGTGTGTGTGTGTGTGTGTGTGTGTGTGTGTGTGTGTGTGTGTGCATGTTTAGCTGGCAGCACAATCTGTCTCCCTGCTGTTCTAATCCACTCATTTACCTGAGTTTCTCCCATGAGGGGCCTGGAGTACCGCCAACACACACACACACACACACACACACACACACACACACACACACACACACACACACACACACACACACACCTACATACATGCATATGAAAGTGTTAAAGCAACTGTGAAGTCCGACTGAAACACAGATGTTTGAAGCGTTGCTTCACTTGAGTGAAGCAACGTTTCAAACATCTGTGTTTGAGTGTGTGTGTTTGTGTGCGTGTGTGTAAGGTAACAGTATTCACATTTGTGCAAAGCTGTGGGTGGGTGGGGTGAAATTCATAAATCTTTCCGTTCTAAACAACAACAAAACAGCCATAACTAATGCAAGATTTTGTGCAATCATGAGACTAAAAACAGAACCAGAAATGACTTCCACAAATCTTGACTCAGACTGTAAAATTTATGGACTTGTTTATTTATGGAGATATTTTTAAACTAGATTTCTCAAAATGATTGCAAAGGCCTGAACTTGTTTTGGTTGGTTTAATTGATCTTTTCAGACACTTAAAGTCACTCAAATGTGGCCTCATTGCTTGTAAAACTAGATTAATGAAGTACTGTATTTCCCATGTTCAAGATTATTGTCATTCCTATAATACATACTTTATTTTGGATGATAGATCTGTAAAGCTGTAAATCTCCATTGTAAAACTTTAAAGTGTGTCACACAAGAGGAAAAATACAACCAACAATAATAAAAGGAAAGGGAAAAGGTAGATAAATTATACTGGACCAGACTGAAAATAAAATATACTAAAAGGAAACTGTTTAAACTGTTTAAAGAAATAAAGAGAAGTCAAGCAAAATTACACAATTTAGTATAACCAATAAACTACCAGATTAAAGGTCCAGTGTTTAACATTTAGAATGATCTATTGGCAGAAATTATATATTAATATTAATAAAATTCATAGGTATGTTGTCATTAGTGTATAATCACCTCAATATAGAAATTGTTTTTGTAACACATTTTCATCTACAGATGTTGACATGTTTTCTACAGCAGCCCAGAACAGACAAACCATAACTGGCTCTAGATAGGGCCGTTCCCATAATGTGTGTTTCACAGCCACCGTAGTTTCTCCTTCGTGCTTTAAAGGTTGAAGTGAGTGAGATGCAATTTGTAACTCTGCAAACTGCTAGATGCCACTAAATCCTACACTGAACCCTCAAAACTAGTTTGCACATGAGCAGAAAAGTCGTAACTGATAGCTAAAAACAATGGATAAATGGTTGAAAAGTCCAGCTGTGGTAGAGGTATGAACACAAAGTTGATCAAACCTACATTATCGCATTAAAAAAGTTTTTTTAAAGAGTCCAAGTCTAAGTAGGTTATTCCAGGATCACAATGTCTATTATTAGTGTTAAAAAACATTCAGTTTAAAATCCATTCAAATTAACATATTTGAAACAGGGCGGGTGGTGTTGATAAAGTAGTACAGAAGTATCATCATATTTTTGCTTCTGCCTTTCTCAGGGGATGACACAGGTGATACATCCAGCGGTCGTAGTCCAGCAACGAAGGACATGACTCCTCCTCGTCCTCGTCGCCCCGTCCCCCCTCATCACCTCTCACCTCCACAGGTATACCTGTACCTATAGGTCACGGCTCCCCCTCCCTTCACATCCGTAGATTGTACTGCCTGGTCTGTTCTTATATAACTTTGAATCTTATTGCATATTCTCCGTCAGGTGGCTGTTCGAGGCTCAGCGCCCAACATGTTGTCCATTGAACCTTTGACCCTGGTGACCCTGCTGCTCCTACTGCTGTCACCATGGGAACACCGCTGATCGTGGAGAGATGATCCTTTAGACTGACAGAGACAAAAAGACTGAGAGACAACCACATATGTTTTGTGGTGAAGTTGAGTATGTGGAGTTTTCTGTAAGCACAAGTCAACCACTCTGATTGTTTTTGTTTTCGGGTGGAACCGGCTGGTGGGACAAAGTGTGGATTCATCACAGTTGCAGGTGCACAGTATGCATTATTCACCTGTACTGACCTCTTCATGTGTTTGTTTATTTGTATTTAACTCTGATAGGATAGATTGCACAGCACTACTGACTTTTTTGAAGAGAGATGTAAATACAAATATATATATATTATATATTTATATGAAGAATTTCTATAGATAACAATGGCTTGATGTGTAAATAGAGACTAATATAGGACAGAGCAGACTGACTTGGATGTTAAAGGGTTGTTTGGTTTAGTTTGACCTTTACATTATGTATCCCCCACAGAGATTAAAATCCATGACAGCTAAAGTTCAACCTGGAGGCCTTCACTGTAGCAACAGTGTGCAGAAGGCAAACTTGTGAGGACTTATTAATGTTGAAGGGAACGAAGCGCAGAGAGCTAAACATAGGCTGGAAAAGGACATTAAGACTGTTTCTCAAAGGGCACAACAACCAGTTATGTGATACTTCAGAGCATTTACAGATGGCCATGCAGCATAATGAAGAATTTGACAGTTTGGCCTGTCAGCCTGTGCAGACTGAAGCCAATACGCCACTTTTTTCCCCCCACACAAGTATGCTCTTTGTTCATGCAAGCTGGGGAATTTTCTTTTTTTTAATTTATGCGGGGAGTATGCTGAGAGTTTTAATTGTGTGAGACTTATTCAAAATTCAAATTCCTTTAACAGCCGAGATCTCTCCCGAAAAATGGTGTCCTTTGTCATTTTTAGGCACACAATACCTTTTATAGTGTTGGTAGTTTCAGAAAATGTGACTATAAGATAATAAGACTTCTCAAGGGAGAGCTGTAACAGTTTCCATTTCAACATCAATTTCACTTGTAAGCTGTCACAACCATACTCAAAATAAAGCCCTGTTAAAAAAAGCCCTAAATATTAGCAAGCACCTAATACAAGGAAAGACTAAATATGAACAATGGGTAATATGAAATCTCATTATCGTGTGCAAACACTGAACTGTCACAGTGATTTCATAGGCTGGCTGGTCTCCAATTGTATTAATTAAAAACTGCAAGATAATACATAAGACATCCAATAAAATATTATATAGTTATAGCTTTTTCTAAGTCTGATACACGTGTTATCAGCTCGTCTCCGTATCCAGTAAAGAGGAGAGACGAAGCAACAAGAGGCTGATCAGAGTACAGCTGAGCCCAGATCCAAACATGTGAATTAAATGTAATTCATATTAATTAGGACTATCAAGTTCTCCTGGCTCTCTGTTGAGTCTCAAACCCCCCAAACTGCACACAACAGCAGAACAGACAACTGGAATACTGATTCAAATGGAACAAATGAACCAGCTGAAGGACACTGGGTACATTTCTCTCAGTGAGTGACCAGCTTTCTTCTCAGATCACCATTTCTGTTCCACATAGTCTTTTGACAATAGCAAAATTCCCATATAATGAATGTTCTTTCATCACCTGAGACCATTTATTTATGAAGGAACCTGAGTGACAGATGAGACAACATGAGAAATACCATTAAGAGCTGAAGCGTGCGAGTTATCTGGGCAGGGAGCCCAAATACCGTGTTAGCTAGCGGGATGCTTTTACAACATAATCTGTCAAACAAATGTCCTATTATTTGATTACTATTTAAACGTTATACCCAAATGAGATGAGATTTTGGATTCGAGCCAACCCCTCCATCTTTCATCGCCCTTGCTAGGTGACCTATATAAACACACCACCAACACACACACAAACACGTACAGAGACCCTAAACAGGATAAGTGAATAAATATAAAGGATGGATATGCGTCATTTTATTGTTTTCTCAACCTGGTGTAAGATCAGGGTGGGATATTGACAGCTATTTTAAACACATAAAAAAATATGTTTTCATATATTTGTCGTGAATGAAGTGTGAATCTCGTTGGTGCATATTTGTATACGAGAGGGAGCAATGTTATGTCAAGAATAGAAATTACTGTTTGATGTTCCTCTAGTGCTCTGTTGTCATAAAGGTTCTCAGCATGTGTGTTGAGGCACACTGGTGTGCCATGGAGCTGTGCTGTGTCGTTGTTATATAAAATCTTTGGTAATACTTCATAAAAAGGGTACAAGTAATATACTTAAGTAGTACTGAACTAATGCATGACTCATGATGGTTTAAAGCCTGAATTAATGCTGGATGTACATGAATTCCTGTTTTTCACCACTAAAAGATGATTAAGTTACTTCATCATCCAGTAATCTTGCATTAATTAATGAATTAAATCATCATGAGTTATGCATTATTTAAGTAATATTTAAGTATATGACTTGTACCCTTATTATAAATTGTTACCAAATCAATAAATGTACTTTAATTGAAGTTTAACAGCTCTTTTTGTTTAGAGATTCTAATTTGTTGTAATGTAGTAGTATGCAGGAACACAGGGGACTGTGGTTTCTCTCACCATACTCTGAGAACTGCTGCGTGCCAATTTAACAAACTAAACCGGTGACTCTCATGTGAGATGTAAATAAACCTACTGCACCATGTCCTGCTGCTCTGTTGTGTCATAATCTTCATCTTAATATCCTCAGTAATAAATTGTTTTCAGATATGAATTGTACTTCGTCTTTGTGTAGCAGTCTCCATGTAGAATGCATGTGGGAGCCACAAATATAACTGAAACCAGATGAAAGTAGCAAACAGGATTTAGAAATAAATAATTAATAATGTTTATTTACACATGGCTACCTACGTACAGAGTTTTCAATATGATTAAAATTTAAATCCTGAGTCATATTGTAACTGGGCACATTTATCCTGCAGATGAAAAATGTGGTTGTTGAATTTCATCCATCTCTCATAACATAAAATATAAACTTCATTTGGAAACATATTTGGGTTGTTTTTGTTTACCGTATCTGGGCTGCTAAAAAAGGTTTAAACAGAATGGAGTTTGGATCCTTAAGTGTACATATACATATATATATATATGGGAACACAGCTGCAGCTCTTTGGCCTCTGGCCCTTTGAGAGATTACTGTGATTGGATTGGCATGGTCAGGAAGTTGGCACAGATTACTTGGTTGGCACAGGAAGCTGCCAGGGGATGATGGGAAATAAAGACATCATTGAATGCAAATTGCCACAAAGAGGAAGACAGAGAGAGAGCGAGTGAGTATGAAGGGGAAAGACTGTGAGAAAGGGTGTTTCCATTCCTCATCCTGATGTTGGCACAATATAGTCCCACCCATATATTTTGTTTCTGTGTCCGAACGTTGTTTCAAGATGTCTTTAAATGCAACAGTTTTACTTTTTTATTCACTATTTTCGTTCATGGGAATCGTCTGTGTTCAATTACCTAGAAGTGAACTTTTCAAAAGTAAAAAAAGGACAAAGAGCCAGTACATCCTGCACATCCCTGAGCAGAACAAAGAGACAGAACAGAGGCAGCAGGCTGGATGAGAGGTGAAGAAGGTGAAAAGGAAACTAGGATGAGTCAGAGTTCATGACAGAAAGAGGGAGCGAGACAGGGGATTTGCAGGATGTTGTTTCAACAAGCTGGTGAGGTTGCTCCGCTGAATAACATCCTTCCTCTGTGCCAGCACTAATGAAATCAGAGATGTGATTATTTTAACCCTGTCCAAGGGTTATGAAGATCGAGGTCTGCGCATTTTAAATCATATTTATTCTCCTATCCTCGCCAATGTTTGCAGCCTTCAAGACACACATTGTATTAGATTACTGACTGTGTACATGTTGCAGCTCCACATGATTTTATAGCTGTTTTAGCTATAAAAATGTGACTAGAGGCTTTCTAAGTATTGAGAGCCATGTGGTTGTAAGGATCACCCAGGAAGAACACCTGCCCACCTTATAGACACAAAACAATGCAACTGGATTCATGATTGGATGTATAAGGCGCTATGGCCCAGGTCAAAATAGGTAATGCATGAATGCACTGGGCACTTCATAAATCTGGGTCCGTCTATCTGGAAAGGGACCTTTGAATTGTTCTGATTTGACCCAATCAAGTTCTATTGTTCCGTGCAGATACTGCTCTATAGTGAATAACTGCAACCTAAGAGTGAAGAACAACCTCTTTTCCCTCTCAGCAGTAAAATCTCCATCCAGAATCAGCCAGACTGACCAACATTGGATAGGATGCCTCTCTTAAGCCTCAGGTGTTCAGATCTTTCAGTTACTCACATTAGAGCAGTGGAAGTGAAAAGCCCATTGTTTTACTCATGCTTCTGGGTGTAAGATCCTTGAATATCAATGACTGCTGATGGAATATATATGGCAGTGATGTGGTGGCACTAGTCTAAATTTGGATTGGGTGTTTAGGACTCATTTAACCCTGAAAGCTGATCAACTTCACAGTGGTTGGCAGCCTCCTTATCCGCAGTCTCTAATAGCAACATAGAGCAGCTCTGCTGAAGCAATCAGGGATTAAGTGTCTTGCTGAAGGGCACTTCAACATCACTTTCTGTGTGAACAGAGAGCACTGAATCATCTAACTCACCATAATAAACCCTTATTATCCCAACCATTCCTTCAATGCTCTCAACTACTAATTGTTTCTGGTAAACCTGCCGTTTATTTTTCGCCACTTTAAGATAAAATATGTAACATTTCCACAAGAAAACACTAGACCTGTGTTATATATATTGTTGAGTTGTGTACTTGAACAAACCCAGAGAAATCTGTCATTTTATTCAGGTAACATTTCATGAATTGACATTTTATCCAGTTTTAAGGCACATTTCTGTGATACATCTTGGTCATCTTGAACTGTATAGTTTATCTATTGACAATATATACAATGGACAGAGCTTTTAAGGTCTGTGAAGTGAAGCCGACGAGGAAATGTCTTAAACCTGCATTTTATGTAGTTTACTGGCATTCAAAGGCCAGCAGGGGGCGCTCCATTGGCTGCAATAAAAAACAATAACATGCACTCTTATGGAGAAATAAGCCAACTTGTCACTTGATTTATGAGCTCAGTAAACTGTTTCCTAATGAGTTTATGGTCTCAGTCGCTAGTTTCATGTCTTCTTCCATAAAGTATGATGTTCATTTTCTAAATAATGGTCCAATTTAGAGTGAAACAGACCATAAAGCAGGGTAGGCTTTTGGGCGTGGCTACCTTGTCATTTTCAGTGAGTCCGTCCAGCACAAAACTCAGATCAAACTGTCAAACTAGGCCTTGCTGATTAAATAAGAATCAAGATTCTGTTAGTTTTTTGCCTATTTCTCACCTAAAAACGTTTCAGAAACATATTTCAGTGTGCCGTTTAACTGTAATATGAGCTCATGTGTGACCAGGCGAGCCACCATTGTTGTCTGCTACAGACAACTCACATTAGCAGCAGAGCTATCACATCATGATTGTTTTTGTGGCTTTCACAGTCTAGTAAGCTTTTATCAGGAAAGTAATGTACTGTGGAACGGTGCCATGCCTTTGTTTAGGCAGTCCATTATTTCAAAACCACAACAGTCCAAAAAAAAAGCCAATTTTTCTGTCAACCTGTTATTCTGAAGTAGATAGTTGGGATATGAGAATGGTAATTTTTTTTAAACTATTGTGGTTTCTGTATAATGGGCTGTTGGATCAATTCAAGCATGGCTTTCAGTGACCAGTGGAGCTCCATTGTTAAAAACTATTGATTTATACAGTGACAATGTTCATTCAGTGAACTCAGTTCAGTTTGGAGATTCTGTGTTTGTCCTTCTTGCTTGTTAATGTGGTTGAGAAATTTCAGTCTAGACCAAAGCATTGGGCCGACTGATGGACAGACAGAGCGATACATCAACGCTGCTAGCCTACCTAAGAAGTCTCAATCTTCTCCTTTTGTCTGTTCTCTCACATTTACACTGACTGACTTTGGCCTTTAGCGTTAACTTCACGCTGTTTTCAGGTTGAAGCAGGTCCACACTGACCTGGATGGCAGCCAGTTATTCACTCCCATGCCATTATGTCAATGTGTATTAGCTACGACTCAGAGATCTTATCTTGAATGACAGATAGTTTGGATGGAGGGTGGCAGGTAAGCTATTATTTCATCATCGTTCTTTCTGTGATTTATTGTTTAGATGTGTTTAAAGTATGTACTGAGTGTTAGTGTGTAGGTATGCTTTGTGATAGACACACAGTGAGTGTGTATTGTGTCTACAACAGCTTTCCACTGGAGTTTATCATTTCTTGGTTCAGTCCTGCTCCTGCAGACGCAACCAAGAATGACTGACATGAGTTTAAATCTGCAGAGAAGGAAATATCTGTCTTTCTGATTTACAGACTTGAAGGGAGACAGAAAAATACTACACTAAAACACTACAGGTCGTAGCAGGCTAAGCTGTTTTCATTATTTTTCTCCCTGACATCGTCATGCTCTGATGCATCACAAGCATTCGTTTGGAAATACTGAACACAATGATGTATCTGGGATGTACAGAGAGCGTATGCATGTGGAGAGCAAGTTGTAAAGGATGACGAACAGGGAATACACTGAAAAATGGTATTAACATATTAAAACTTTCTAGAGTGTGTGGGCTTTGTTGAGGGCAGGTGAAACATGGCAGGAACTTAAGACGATGAGAAAATAGAGGAAAAGAAGATCGAACTGGTTCAATCGTGTGTGTGTATCTGATCTGGCTTGATTAGCCTTATATTGTGTCTTAACCAAAGATCACAAAAACATGATAGAGACTTTAAAGGGAATGTTCTTGCTATGTCTGAGTATACCAAGATGGATTTATGTTGTTAGATAAGATAAGATAAGATAGACTTTATTGATCCCACACTGGGGATTTCACTTGCTACAGCAGCTCCAGGTACTACACAACAGATTAGAGTACACATTAAATAAAAAATAGGAAAAAAAACCCACAAGATATAATAAAAATGTTATGTATTTTATACAGATGTGATTGACATGGAATATGTTAGCTACAACTTAATAGTATGTCATTTGTACAAACAAGACTGGTTACCTAACTGACAACATTTAGACATCACCGACTCAGTCGCCTGGGCCGACACTGAAATCCTGCACAAATGTGGTGCCAAAAAGAAAGTTGAGACGACACTTGTGCTCATCCTTAGACAGTATCCACATTGTAACATGAATTAACGACCCAAATATTTGTCTGATATCAGTTCAAACCAGTTTCCAGTCATGTTTCAATATGACATTTAATATATCACAGCTTCAGTTTAGTGATGTTGACATGGAACTCGAGTTACCTTTTCCTTGAATGCATGGTGGAAGGCAGGTTCTCATCCGAATCCTGGCTGCATCAAGGAATTTCCAAAACAGAAGATGCCATTCTTCGCTCTCTCTGTTAACTGGTAATAAACAATGTCTTTCTCCCAGAGGGCTGAAGTGGCTGGTATGTGCCAATCTCTTTTTAACAAATTAATCCTAACAGCACTTTGCCTGCCAAGGCGATAAATCATTGGCTGGATTAACACTTGCCCTGACTTTACACTTAAGGTGTGTATGAAGCTGAGTGCTGTGTGTGTGTGTGTGTGTGTGTGTGTGTGTGTGTGTGTGTGTGTGTGTGTGTGTGTGTGTGTGTGTGTGTGTGTGTGTCTGGGTGGGGGGGTTATTTGAAAGTGTAGCTCTAATTTATCTTTTGAATGAGGTGGCGCATGAAGGTGTGTCCTTCGGGTTGACCTGAAGGTGTGGCTGACCCTCTTATTCTAAAATTAGACGGTCCAGACCAAAACAAATGGTGTGTTTGACCTGCAAGTTGTCCTCAAGCAGCCAACAAACACTGTACACAATTTTATTATAAAAGTTGTGCCAAACTTGTTGGACAACTGGGTAAAAAAAACATGCTAGGTTGGTCATAAACACAGATTATTTTCCAGTGAGTTCTCTGTAAAGAGCTGTGCTTCAACATGTTCAGGCTGCTGACGAGAACAAACAGAAGTTTATTAGCTGAAATGCTCGTATACCAGTGATTCATTTACCAAATACCAGTAAATACAGCGTTGTCATCTTAGTTCACCACAGGCCTTTATCAGGCATTTTCACACGCCACAGAAAGAAAACAACAATAAAAATTAACGATGACTGAATTCGGTGAAGCTGCTTCAGTTTTCACTTTCTTGGTATTTTTTCAAACTGATAAAAAAAAAATGTCCACTGTGGAATAAGTCTTATTAAGTGTTTAAAAAAGAAGGATACAGTAGTTGTGTCCTCCAAATTTCAGCAAAAGAAGGCACCATTTTTCAGCTGGAGGGAGGCTTTGTCAATCTATTATTTGGTCTTAAAATGACTTTGGAACATCCACTTTGTCTGTATTCCTTTTCACAATATGTGCTGACCCCTCCCACTCTGGCTGTTGCACCTTGTGTGCTTTGTCCCCTTCTTCTGTGCAGGAGACAGACAGAGTGGCCGGGGTTGTGGCTGGGGGGATGAGCCACACCTGAATTAAGTCCTACAGATTGCGGCCCCTGATTGCTACGCTATACAGGGAGCTCTCTCTTTCCTCCCAGCCAGCAGGTTTTTGGGTTTGGTTGTGTTCTGGGTTCATATGACTTTTATTTCCTACATCACTCTAGCTTACATCCATACACTCACTGATTTAAATATTTTTGTACTTATATAGTTTAATATTGATTAAAAGTTCATTAATTATCCGTGTGGTCTCCCTTGTTCTGTCTGGAGCCGGTTCATGACAGCAAAGGCTACACCCCAACAGTGAGGGTTTTGCAGTTCTTCGATTGTTTATTGGGTTCAGTGTACACTGCATGTCCAAAATTACATGGCTTCATTTCCAAGTCAACAGCAGTGAGATAACAGGAAATTAGGGAAGAAGGAGATGGGAGATTACACGCAACAAAAGGCTCCAGCAGGAGTCAAACCGGGGACATTGCTGTTTATGGTGAGTGCCCTAACTCCTAGGCTACTCCTTAGACACCTTACAGTACACCCATATGTTGTTGTTGATTATCTTATCCTTAAACCCTGGTTGTTAATATCCTGCTGTAACGTCTTCCACTCTTAATCTCAACAAGATTCTGTTGCCTTTTTTGAAGGGATTTGCAAAAAGAGCCGTTATGCTGATGTTTGCCGATAAGGCCTGGCATTGCATGCTTCCTGAAGGTGTTGGATGTGGTTGAGGTCAAGTTCTTCCACACAAAATAAACATATTTCTTCATGGATCTGACTTTATGCATCAGAGCACTGTCATATTTATACGCAAAAGGAACTTCCCCAAAACTGTTTGCCACAAAGTTGGTTACACCATGTTGTCATAAAACAGTATGATGTTGCATTAAATTGAACTATAAAGGCCTTTTCCAAACCATGAAAAACAGTCCCTGACAAGGGCGTCTGCATACATTTGACCATAAAATGTTTCAGTTTTGGAGTCCTGGGTGATGGGACTTTCCATGAACTGGTCATGTATGTTTCGTGAAGGAACAGTGGTGTTTTAATTTATCAAGTCAAAACCCAAAATCACAAATCACAATTTGCCTCAGGGGGCTTTACAATCTATACAACATTCAGCACCCTCTGTCCTTAGACCCCTTGATTTGGGTAAGTATGAACTCCCCAAAAACCCCTTTTTAACAGGGAAAACATGGAAGAAATCTCAGGAAAGCCACAGAGGAAGAATCTCTCTTCCAGGACGGACAGACATGCAATAGATGTTGAGCGTATAGCATTATGGTTCCTCAAAATCAAACAATATTCAGAGTTTCTGACAAGAATATTGTTAGAAAGAACAGAGCCTGAGGTACAGTTTTTAATCTTATTATTATCTGCTAATGTACAGCATGCATTATTATTAATTAGCATGTCTTAACCCTGAGTCTGACCTGTGCAGCATTAACAGTACTTACACTGTTACCTTCACTCCTTTCTGCCACATCCAATTTAAAAGTAATTACAGCATATTTAAACCATTGGTGATTCTAATTTCACCTACAATTGGATTTAATTTAAGCTGCATTTCTGAGTCAGATTTCAGGGCTGCCTGTGACCTTTCCTGGCCAGCCTTTGGACCCGGCACTGCTGCTGGGGAGGATGTAGGACGTGAAGATTGGACAGCGTTTGACAGCTCATCGGTCACGTCCACCAACCCTGCCAAATGGAGCCGGGGGAAGGCTCTGAATCCCTACCAGCCGCAGACCTGCCTGCAGCAATACATGGCGTGTCTATAGCTTTGTGTGTGTGTTTGTGTGAGTCAGGTTTTGTTTTCAAGAAGGCTCTTTTCTTTCATTTGCACGACCCATTTCATGTATTTAGTTGCAGAGGAAGATGTATCCTTGAACCTCAGATCCTGACCTCCATATCTTTATTTGACTGTAGCTTTGAAACTGACAATCTGAGGCTTGAAGAATCACTAGCATCTTTTAAATTTTCTCGAAACTTATCTTTTGAAAAAGACTTTTATTGATGGTACCCATGAAGTAAAGCAAGTAAAGTAGAGCAATATATATATTATATATTTAGTTTATTCATTCTTTTCATCATATTTTATTCTCTTTCATTCCTTTCATTTGCCTGATTTTATTCAGTTGCAGTGCTGAAATTATCCCACCTTTCTTTTGAAGATGCTCTATTTTAAAAAAAGGATATTATATATATTACAATTGAAAGAAAATGTGTGTCTAACGGAACAAAAGAGACATTATTTTTGAACTTCTCCTGATTTTCAACAGCGTGCTGTATTTTTTAAATCTATCTAATTTAAGCAAATAATCAGCAGGTTTTTGTGATTATTTTGTATTCATATTTCTTACATTTGGACACATTTGAGTTCTGACTGCAGACTAGTTGTTGGCAAACTTGTTCATGCAAAGAATACCAAAGATATTTAGGATTGAAAACATGGACTTGATTTCATTATCTGTGATTTATTATCATTTAAAGCCTTCATGTTGAGGATAATGAAACCAGTACAGTCTCTCATTGGGAACACTGTCACTCTCAATTAATGAGAATAAATACCGTACCGTTATGTAGGGGAACCCCTGGATTATCGTTCTTCTACGCTTTTTCCTACTGTCGGGGACCTGCGGGTGGCGCTGACACACACTCATATTCACACACACACACACACAAAGAGAGAGGGAAAGAGCGAGCATCAACACACTTCAGCACACTCCCTCAAACACACATTTCATTGTCCCAAAAAGCCTGGAAAAAATGGGGATTTACGGGACAGTTCTCCTGCAGTCTGAAACCTCATTTAAAATAACAGTTTCTTGCTCCTTTGTTGCCTTAAACCGGCTGATTTCCATAATCATGAACCGATAGTGTGAGCGTGATCTGCACCGGCTTTAACTGAGCGACACCTGCTCTCTCTCTCTCTCTCTCTCTCTCTCCCCCTCCTTTCCTCTCTCTTTTGTCTCTGACATCTCTGCAGCTCGTGGCCAGCAGCGCTGAAGAAGAGGAGGAGGAGGAGGAGCGGGGTGTACCTGACACCTACAGCCGCGCGTCGCAGCTCTCTTCTCCCTCAGAAACACCCAGCACTGCCCGCCGCGGGTGCCTTCTTTTGTCGCCTGGTCGTCCGTGTAGTTAACCGGAGCTCTCTGTGCAGTTTGACCGGGTGAACACTGCTTCAGCTGACAGACTCTCTTCCGAGAAAACTCTTCCAAATATTTTTTTTTTTGTTTAAAAAGCAACAAAACACAGAAGACAGTTATCTTCTGGGAGAGTTTGATTCACTCGGACCAGAAATACGCAGGATTGTCTGACCTATTGAGGGGACTACACTTGAGAAGATGCGGCTCCCGGTGCTTCTCTGTGTGTTGGTGTGTCTGTCTGCAGCACCGGGCCCGGTGACCGGGGCGGACAGGAGCTGCACCGACCTGCGGCAGTTCTACACCGGGAAAGGGTTCACTCTATCAGGGGTACCCCAGACTGAAATCTCTGGTGAGTTTTGGCAAAAAAAAAATTACAGAAAAGATCACAATTGCATGCACTTCACAGCACTCATTAGCCTTAAGTCATTTTTTTTATTATTATGATTTACATGAAACATGAAATAACTGTAGCCTATATAATAACAAATATCTTATGTTATATGTTATAAAGGCTATAGTGGTACGTCTCAATAATGACTTTTCTTCTCATCGCCTTATTCTGTGGGAAACAGTGTATAATGATTTACAGTGTGTGTGTTATCTATTTAATTATTAATTTAAAATATCCAAAGATTCTTCTTCAGAAGGATGCTTGGTTTGTGCACTGTGATTGGTTTAAATTTTAAGAAACCTGCACTTAAAGCTTGTTTAGTCAAGTTTTAAGTTGCATTGACTTGTTTTGTTGTTCCAAAAGGCAGGCGTGTTTGTATTAGGCTAAATCTCAGTTTATGTGTCTCATTGTGCAATATTCCACCTTCTCTATATGCTCGTGTTTTCCACTTACCTCACCGAGCAATGCACCCATCCTAACTCAAGTGTTTCCCAGTCTATAGACCCTCTGTATTATAGTCCTTTCTGGGGCATTTTCATTGTCTGCTGAGGGCAGGATTGCAGGTGGGTGTCAGCCATGTGTCTTGTGGAGCTATTATGGTCTATTCAGGGCATTTATGATTGTTTGTTGAGGTTTGTGCTGCAGGTGTGAACAGCTTTTAATATAAACTACAGAGGGGACATATAGATTTGCTTTCTGCTCGTGGTTGCTGTAACTCCATGTTGAACAGCAGCAATGTGTTCTGGGGCATTTTTTCATTGTCTGCTCTGCCCTGGACTGCAGGTGTGTGTGTGTGTGTGTGTGTGTGTGTGTGTGTGTGTGTGTGTGTGTGAGAGAGAGATGCTGAAATGGCCTGTTTTGTAATTTGCATAAACTAATAATTTAGGCTAGCCTGGGGCAATATCCAGTAACAAGTAGAGCTCAGCAAGCTCACAGCATAAGCCCGCTGTAACAAAGTTGAAACAGGGAAAAGAGTAAGATGTGGTTATTCTGTTCTTTTGTTTCATTCTGGTACCCTCTCCTGTCAGTCAGTCAGCCATCCGACCATTCAAGCAATCATGCATTTAATCAATCAGTCAATTAAACAGCCAGTCCACTAATCAATCAGCTCAACACTCAGTCAGTCAAGCAGTCAGTCAACCAGGCATCACGCATCAAAGTCTCTGTATCTCGTCTCTCTGGTCGCCACTCTTCACCAATACTGATTAATCTGTCTTGGCCTTGAGGAAAGTGCAGACTGAGGAACATGTGAAAGTGGTGATTGTGAAATTGAGTTGTTTTCCCCTTTAAGGCAATCATCTGTCGCTCTCTGTCTCTACCCAAAGATGCACAGAAGGCCTGGCAAAGGAGGGAAATGAAAGAGAGGCGAGATTGAGGTGTTCAGTGTGTGTACGATCTGAAGGTCATTTCATGGTGTGTCAATGAAAACAGTCCTGGGTGAGTTATTAATATTGGATGGCTGTGTGTGTCTATGTGTGTGTGTGTGTGTGTGTGTGTGTGTGTGTGTGTGTGTGTGTGTGTGTGTGTGTGTGTGTGACAGGGAGACCAACAAACAGACAACAAGAGTGAGGCAAAGAAAGGTTGAGACAGAAACAGACAGCAAAGAAAAAGGAGAGACAGACAGTGAGGCAGGTTGACAGAGACAGAATAAGTGAGTCACTCAAGGTTTCTGTCGGTGTTACATGGACGACCGAGGAAGAGACCCGACACGTCGCTCTCCCTTCCCTTTCCATTAAAAACTCATCTTTTATTGACAGATGAAAAACACAATGCTTCAGTCACTTGGACCTTGATCTGCTCTAGTTATTTGAGCAAGAGTTCTTCCTGCCCAGAACCCATTAAAACTGACAGCCAGATAGGAACAGAAAGATGGCGACCGGCAGCAGAATTCCCCAGAACAGGGGGCTCTTCAATCTTTTTCATCTCAGAGACCCAAGGTTGGTAAATTTAGCTTTTTCCACTCAGGGAGAGACAGACTCCTCTGCACTCCTGTTTCAGTGTCACTCTGGAGGATGTTAGTGTCAACCAGGGTGAGATCCCTCATATAAACAACATTTTGGTGTATGAGGTAGTAATGTTTGCACCTGGGAAGACCTCACTTGGATGTCTTTTCTGCAACTTTACGGCCATTAGGAGGAACATTAATTCTTTGGATGATACAGCCATACTGCAGCTGCAATTTGCAAGACATTTAGCAGTACGAATAAGAGCTCGACAGTAACTTATTTCCATCCTCAACTCTAAGTTTGCTTTTGGTATTTCTTTTCTTTTCACTGTAGCCAAAAGTTCAAACTATTTTATAATACTAATTATAAAAACATCAGGTCTGATGCTCCTGTTGCCTGTCAGAACTTATAAAAGGGCTTAACACTGAAGGACAGAGTAATGCTGCATGGATTTAAGACAAATTTAAAGAGAAGAGAACTGGAATCTGTCTTTTCTTATGAAAATAACACTCTTTATTCTCTATCGATCAGACTTACTTCATTTTAATGTGCACCAATGTGTAATTTTGTAGATTGTAGCCTTCTGCCCTGCCTGTAACTACATATTGACGCTGATACATTTGAAATAAGAGGGGGATCTTACCTTGATATATATATGGACACATTTTACTGCAGGGAAACTACTTTAAAACCAACGAAACATCCACATCAGGAGAAAAAAAATAGTTCCAAGCACAACATTTAGGATTGCTACATTTCTAAATGTATCTCTTATCACTCAGTGCAGTAAACACATGTGTAGATGTTTCAGCCCTGTGGCTTTCCTGTTCATGCAGGCTCACATTTGGAGGAACCAACTGTCTCCTAATGAGTTGGGACGAGACGCAGCTGTTGTCAGTCACGATCAATTCATGTTTAGCATTATCTGCACAGCGCTATAGTGGTATAGAAGCTTACTTCAGTTAACTGACATCACTGTGTGACACATTCCTCAGTGTACAGGATGTACAGGACCCCTGGTGAGGGATGGGTTCAGTGCCAAAACAATTCTTCTTTCAGTACCGTAGTAGAAAGATAAACATGTTTTTATACACAACCATTTCATAAATCAAAAAACAATGTGACAAATGTGTGCAGTGTTTAAAGACCAAGCACTCAGACTCAACTTTGGATACTGAACATTTTTTAGGTTAGATTTTATATTGCAGACACAGTTTGTTCTGTTGTCAGATGATATTGAGGTGTGATATGTAACCCTGCACTCTCTTGGCAAACGCAACATCTATCTCATTCAAACAACCCGGTGATGCAGTGTCAACACAAAAGTGCACTGAAAAATAGTACAAATTATAAAATTTGGGATGGGAACGTTGTTACTGTGAGTGCTGGCATTTCTGTCTCTCTAATAAAAATAAATTTAGATTTTTGCTAATGAATTCTGGCAACTGTTGCGGCTACCAACTAGTCAAACATCACTTACATGCAATAAAATAAAGTATTTTAAACCGAGCACTCAAAAATCTCCATCTGTCTCTCCCGTTTCTTCCCAAACCAACAAGCTCAGCGCTTTCACTTCATTTTTAATTGAGTTTAGACATGTGCACACAGATTAAAAAAAGGAAGTGGTTTATCTGAATATACAGTATGCCAATCTGCAAGGGAAGTGGGCTGTATAATGCCAGGTGTATATCAGCTCTGGATATAAAAGGTATAAACAGGATGTGAGAGCTTTATTTGTAAGCGGATATAATAAATATCCTAACTCCAAAGTAACCAGAGTGTGATCTGAAGAGCATTTGCTCTTTAATTCCTGAGTTTAAAAAAAGCCCCTATTATTCTCAGTCCTGCTATAGGTTTAACACAATGTGAATGGAAGTCGTCTTTCCTGCTGTCTGCCTGTCTGTCTTTGTGCCTGCGAGCGTTTTTAACTCACACACATTGTACCCTTTACCTGCTCAATAGTTAAAGACTGGCTCATCTCATTATATAGTGTGTGTGTGTGTGTGTGTGTGTTTCTGTGTGTTTAAAAGTCAGTGAAAGCCAACACCTTCTCCAGGGAAGACACTTAGTTTCATTCACACATGCATTGTCTGTGCAGAGCAGCACACACCCATGTGATCGTATGACTCACAGAAACAGAGGCTGTATATACTGCTCGCTTCATATTCTGTATTGTGAGGTATTGAGTTTTTTTTTACGCCCGTGTTTGTTTGTGCGTGTCATGTAGCCTACATATTGAGTATTTGTCACGTTGTTGCTTGTTTGAAAGAACATGCAGGGAGGATGTGTGTTTGAATGACAGATTTTCACATGATACACTGTGTTTAAAGTCAGATTACCTGCAGATTAGGATACATTACAGATTTGGTTACCAGTCAATAACTCTTTAACAAGGCTCAGTCAACTAGGGAGCCTCCATTCATTTACATTTACACGATGTCAGTGCCCTTTCTTTAGATACACTGTACCTGTACTGTACACTACTGCACTGTGTAGGGATGAGGATTTAAATCAACACCGCTTATTATCAGGTTTTCAAATTTAGTATTCAGTGTTAACATTCACTACTGTTGTATGAGTTGGTTCATTGAGATACCTCAAACAAACGTGTTTCATGTATTCACAAAGGAGAAACTATAGAAACATGGCAGACTCCATGGAAGCCGACCTGCAGCGTCTGTAGATATAAAAGGCTCATTCTAAGGTAACAAAAACATAACAATTCCTATATTCAAATGATTTAATGAAAACATTGCTATGTCTGCCAGCAGTTCCTCCTAAAAGTGTCACAGACACACCTGATAGTGTGTTACGCACCTTTAACTGGAGGAACTTTACAGTCTATATAGTCGTCGTTACATTGTCATCTCCTTCATGTACGTCCCAGATTCATGAGGATTTAATATCTTTGGGTTGGTAACAAAAGCATAAGGAAGAGTTCTGTGACGCATATTTTCAGTGCCACTGCTTTAGATGCATTTTGCAAAATGAAATGGTCTTTTTTTTCATTTATTTATTTTACTATTTCCGCCTGTCAAAACCGGTCTGCGTTTCAGTGAAATTGCTTGACTAAATAAAGGCTTATACAGCCTCTCTCCTTGCTCTGTCTAACAGCAACGGAAGAACATTTCTTCTATGCATTTTTAAGTTCACATTACCTGTGAGAATACTGCCATACTAAAAAGCTCAAGACTAAATATATGTGTGAACTGAAGCCAGCATCAATGTTTTATAGTTTACCTGCTGTACATCTAGTGATGTTGGCTCCTATCTGCCCCCAGTGTCTGGAAAGCCCTTGTATGTATGTGTGTGTGTGTGTGTGTGTGTGTGTGTGTGTGTGTGTGTGTAAGCGTTTACATATGTGTGTTAGAAAGGAAATTGATACTGTCCGTCATCTGTCACACATCACATGCTTACTCAGGCGCTCACAGAAACACGCCACCAAGTGGAACGCAGAATACCCTGTCCAAAAAACACACACACACACACACACACACACACACACACACACACACACACACACACAGACATACAAACAATCCCTCTATACTCTTCTATTACTTCTGTACTGTCTTATTCCTGCTTCCATCTCTGCGTTGTTTTTCTAGACAAGCTGTATGAGTGCAGTGCAGTCTCTCTGTGTCTCTGTACGTGTGTGTGTGTGTGTGTGTGTGTGTGTGTGTGTGTGTGTGTGTGTGTGTGTGTGTGTGTGTGTGTGTGTGTGTGTGAGAGAGAGAGAGAGAGGGGGTTCGGTTGGCAAGATCTGTTAAAAGCAGAGCTGTGAATCTTTCATGATGTCTGATTCAGCGACATGAGAGAGAGACAGACAGAGATAGAGGTGAAGAGGAGAAGTGGGGAGAGGATGTGAGGAGGGGGGACCAGAGGGAAGATGAGAGGAGGAAGGGAGGAGGCTCTGTCCTGGTTGCCTTTCTTGTCCCTCCCTCATCCCCCCTTCATAGACATGGGATACTAATGTGGATAGCACCTGACTCCTGCAGTCCATATTTGATCCTTTTCTGATGCTTTTTTATGAAATGCATTTGTCTAGGCAACAGGAAATATGTGTTAAGCGTCATACAACTGGCCATTCGCTACTAACAGCGATTTTCCAATCATAGCTTAGCGACTGTAACTTGGCACGGCTCAGCTCTGGATTACATGCCGAAGTGGTGTGCATGTGGCTGTAGTAAGAGCAATACTCTTACCCTTACCTAAACCCAAAACACAAGAGCTAACACGTAACTAATGGATTAAGTGCGTTTATTGGCTCTAATGTAAGCTGCAAATGTTAGCATGTTCAGCTAACTAGGTTACTACCTACACACTAAAAAATGAAGTTGCAGGAATGGAGCTAAAAGGGTACAAATGCTGTGTCGCTCCAGCTGTACCCTAGAAGGACACAAGCAGTGTACCTTTTAACATTGGACAGTTTGTACCACCTTTTCTGTACCTCTACAAGAACATTTCTGTGTCCCTGGAGACAAAAATGTACCTTCATGTCCTGGTACAAATCCATTGGATCTTGGATTGGAAAGGTACAGAATTGGTATCTAATGAGGGACATGCCATTGTGTGCCTTTATGTGGCAAAGACATACCCTTAAATTCAGAGACAAACATTGTTTTGTAACAACCACAGCGGTTGAGGGTAAGGGCCTTGCTCAAGGGCACCTAAGTGGTGGTAAGGAGGGAAATTATGACCCAGATTTATCCTGCCAGTTCTGCAGATTGAACCGACAACCTTATTTCTCTAACCTTTAGTGTCACTCCATGTCCATGCCACAGCAGGGGCTCCATAAGGGAGGGGAGGGACATAATTAGTAATCTTAATTAATCTTCCCCGAAACATCCGTGTGGCAAAATTAGAAAAGGTAAAGTTAAAAAACATTAAAATGTTAACCGGAGCTGTGCTTTTGAGTAACTTGTGCCACTAACGTTAATTAAATTAGCTGATAAGATTGACAATTGTCATTTAAGATGGCCAAATTGACAGTTGCCGGCTCTAAATACTTTTGTTCAGCTACTTCTGTCTGAAATCAAGGAGCAGTATTTTCAGGAATATCTAAGAATTACGAGTCTTTTCTGCTACCGTTACCATTGTAAATCGTACAGTGTGGGAACATAAAGCTTGACAGTAACAGGCTTTCTGGGGAAATTAGCATATTTCTTCCATAAAATGCCAGTAAACTTTTACATTTTCATTGCAAGAATCTTTTTTTTATAGCGTTGAAGCTTGTTGATATACGAAATGCAGCCACATTAATAATACACATTTACATTCTACATATGAACCCAAAGCTATTACCCAGAGTGACTAAAGGCCCAATAGATTAAATTCCTCCATTGCCAACATATTAAATAAAACTGATGGATGCAAGGGTAGGAGGCATAAAGCCCTCCATACCTATGATGATCACGTAAAATAGGAGTGGTAGGTAGGGGGAAGAAAAAAAACTGAGGAGCAAAAGTGCAAACCGTTCGATGCCTTAACATCAATCTTTGCACCTAAAATCAATGTGGTACAAACCAGTATCGTTTCTCGATAACCTCTGTCTTCTGCATTCCTTCCGCGCTCTCTCCCCCCTCCAGTTCACACCTCTTCTCCTTGTTCTCGCTCTTCCCTTTAATGTTTACCTCCTCCTTCTTATCAGCCGCTATTTTTACTATCTCCTTCTCCTCCTCCTCCTCCTCCTCCTCCTCCTCTTCCCAGCCCTCCTCTCATCTTTCCCCCCCCTCTCTTGGAGTCGAGCGTCCATCTGTTTTCCAAATGAAAAGATGAGCTGTTTGTGTGATGTGGTAGACTCGATGGTTGCTGGGTTGCTCTATGAGTCAACGCTCCTCATACATATGCTCCATGGGGCCCATACACTGTGTGTGTATGTGTTTGTGTGTGTGTGTGTGTGTGTGTGTGTGTGTGTGTGTGTGTGTGTGTCTGGACTGAAGAGATGGAGATTTATTGGTATAAGAAGCATTTACCTTTCAGTTAGAGATTAAATGATTAGTTGATAAATTGAGTCATTTGACAGATAATTATTAACCCTTTAATCGATTAATCAGTAATTTTTCAAGCAAAAATGCAAAATAGTTCAAAGTTCCAGCTTCCAAAATGTGAATATTTGTTGTTTTTCTTCTTCTTTCATAATAGTGAACTGAATATTTTGGGGTCTTGTACTATTTGCCATTTACCATTACAGTGACTTTGAAAACATGTTTTATTTTCTTCAGGTGTCTGTAACAAATTACGTTTTGCTAATGTTCTAAAAATTGCTTAAAATATCTCCAAACTCCTCGGATTTCTTTTCCTCCGCCTAGCTGCCCAACTAACTACTGCCATAAAAGTGGTATCGGAGTAGTTTAATGATCACAATTAAATCAGTGATTACGATTTTATCGGTGCATCCCAATTCATTTTCCTTGTGCATTTGAATCGATACGTTCATTACCGCCATCTGATACGGAAGAATAACGGGCTGAAGTTATACAGCACAACCCTACATATAGACGTGTACTAACTTACTCAAATTCACAAGCCTTCAACTTGCACTTCAACTGAAGCTGAAGCATTTTTAATAACTTCTTCTGACAGTGAATAGAGACGACAGGAGTGGATGAGATGTGTCGGCTTAGTGCGTTCACCCTGCGTTTCAGCTCCTCGCTCTGCATATTAACTGTCACGGACTGTGGTTTGTAATTTCAGCGAAGGACACTAGTGCAGTCTCCTCAGTGGGTTATCTACAGGCAGACGTATTAGAGAATGTACAGTGAGGCATTACAAGGCTGCTGAATGCTACTTTCTATTAATTGGTTATTACCAGGATTAATTGGATTGTTGAAATTCGAGTCTTTGCTGCAAAATATGATACAGCAACATAAACATTGGTGTTTATAGGAAAACAAGAATAAAACGTAGTTGGTTTTTCATAAACCTTTTAAGATATAGGAATTTTTAATTAACTGAGATATTATTAATATATAACACGCTTAGTTGCCAATTTATTAGGTACATCTAGCTAAACAGTCCTGCAATAAGTCCTGACTGTCAGTATTCAACCACACCTCAAACTGAATCCTACAAAATGACCCTGAAGTTGAATCAACAACTCTGTCAACATTCATGAAAGTAGGACCTGTTGACTGTTGTATTAGACTCCATTAGAATTAGTCTGGGGCTAATACACTGCCAACTTACTGTAAATAGAAGTGAAAAGTTATGTTTATAAATGAGCTTCTAAATCAGCAAAGCAACAGTCAGCTAGTTTAAGTTGAGCATCAATCCTTTTGAATTTTTATCTCACGAAAATTGGTCCTAAATGTTAAAGAAGCAAGTTTGTGACTGGAAGGTTGTGCAGACTAGCAGGAGGAGTCTAGGGGTGGAGAATAAAAATCAGCGCCCCCCCCCTCCCTCATTACCGCCACGGAGGTGCCCTTGAACAAGGCCCCTAACCCCAACTGCTCCACTGGCCAGCAGATCACACTGTGGTTTTACTGGGCAGCTTCGAGGTGTTAGTGTGTAGCTGTGTGAACGTGATCAGGGCGTTTCCCGAAAAAAGAGAGCATCACTCTCAGTGGAACCTCCCTGAATAAATTAAGGTGAAAACACAAACTAAGCTTGTTGAAAGTAACACCGTAGGTAACATGATGTCCTCATAAATGTGGACATTATCATAATTAGACAGCTACATGAGCCAATCTGGACTGAGACTTTTGACAGGCTGCGTAAGGTCAGTAAAGTAAAATGGAATTTTAAAGTAAAAACATAAAAATGACCAAAAAAACATAATGAATCGTTCCTGAGAGTTGATATTCTGTACATGGAATCTAGTTTGCAGACAAAAAAGCATGTTGAATGAGGTGCTGTACACTTGTTCAGTGTACTGTACTGTCACCAGGGGAGACATTACATAATTACAGCTAATCACATAGTTTGTAAGTATTTTCCTCAAACCCCAGCAGGGTTTTTATCTGTTTTTATAGCTTGAATTGTCCTTTTTAGAAAAGAATATAAAGCAAGTCAGTGCTTTTGTACAATAGGAGATGTTTTTGTTTGTGTGAAAGCCACCCAGTGTCCAAACTGAGAGGTCACAACAGCACACACGCGCACGCCCAGAGCACTGATAGGATCACCGGTGGAGAGTATTATCACAGGCAGATCTCATTGAGTGCGACTGGGTGTTTGTGGCAGGTCTATCTGTCACGGCTCTACAGGGTAAAACAAACAGACTTGGCACCGGTTTCCAATAGCAACTGTGGACAGTGATCATGTCTGATATGTAACATGTTAGCGGAGTGAAAAGATGATTGATTTTAATGTTGAGGAGTGGATTTCAAAGGCCCGATCAATAAGAGACCATGCAGTCGTTTTTCACCTGAATCAGAGTGTTAGCTCTGTTTCAAGAAAAGAACAAGTTGGTGAATTGGTGACATTTAACACACACATGCACACACACACACACACACACACACACACACACACACAACTGCTTGTCACTCCCCTGGGATATCAAGAGAGGTGTGGTTAGTTAATAGGAAACCTGAGACCAAACGCTGCTTCTGAAGAAAGAATCCATCACAGTGTGTGTTTTCATGGGTTTGTGTGTGTGTGTGTGTGTGCGCGGCTCAGACAGAGGCCTATAATTAGACATGTTGCTGTGAGAATCCAAACGCGTGCTGTTCTTGTGTCTCTGTGAGCCTCACTGTGCTCCATACAGCCAGTCTTTCTCGTACTTGTTGTCATCTTAACCTCCGGAGTGTCAGCTCCGAGGCTATTTCATGTTATTTTTTATTGTTATTTTTATGGCGTTAGTGCTTTATTAGATAGTTTGCCGTCGGGAGTGCCGGGAGAAGTTTATTTGATAGAGGTGACGAACTGCATAAAAACTGCACCTTGGCTCATAACATTTTGAAGACACAGTGTGCGTCATATCCTGACGATACACCAGGGTGTCCATATGAGCTATTGAATTGTTCCACACTTTGTGCAGCAGCTTCTGCACAGTACTTACAGGTATTTGCCCAAAGGCACCATGGGAGACATAATAATGAATTTCTGTGAATTGACTCCCAAGTAGAAGAAAAAGTGCTTCCTGTGAAATTTAAATAGCTGCTTTGCATTTTGCTCACTTTTCATTTGAATCTTTACAGACATTGTCACTGCAAATGATTTACCAGTCAAGTTATACAGCAGCTGAGAAAACATTGATTATCTGGTAAACATTTTGTCTCTTTGCTGGCTTTGACGAACCTTGTGTTTGTGACAAATTGCACTGGTTGCACAGAAGTTGTTCGGTTTCACCAAAAGTAATTTGGGTTTCAAGGCTCACCACTAACAGACTGTTTGGGTTTCAGTAACATACCAATAGCATAATTCATAAACTACACTGATTGGTTGGTGGTATTGCTGTAACTAGCAGCTCAGAAACCTCATTAAGACCCTGAAATATAAAAGTTACTTGCATTTTTATTCCAGTAGTTCAGACCTTCTTTTGCACAATTACTTTACAGAAACACAAATTTACTATTGAAGCAAAAAACATTTTAGAAATTGTCTATTCTGGAAGATATTTAATTCTTACCAATCCTGTTGATCCAATCCCCATTTTTCAGGCTATGGCGCAGGAAGATGACATCCTCATTCTTAATCCCGCCTACAAAGCTCTGGTTGTCTCACTTGTTTCTCTAAGCGGGGAAACTTTTCCCAGTGAGCACAACACCAACTGCAATTCATTAGTTCCACTTCCTCTCATTAATTTCTCAACCCTTGGTATTACCTGTCAGCATTTGATGCTCGGAAGCCACATGGAAAGAGCAGAGGGAGGAGGAGCGGGGGATTTAAATGGAATGATTTGTGCAGACGATCTGTGATCATAAATGTTTTGTAGTATATAATGTTAAAAAAAATGACTAAAATATTTGGTTAAAAAAACCCTGCAGACTAATTTCAATACCTGATAATTAGCTGCATCAGTTTCTGATTTAGAAATTTGTGTTTGTGATCTGTATCATAAATAATTCTATGAGAATTGCTACTTTTATAACATGATATATTGAAATGAACAAAAATGCTGAACAGTACAATGAGCAAATAAATATTAACTGCAATTAGTTGTGACATTTTTCAGTAAAATATCAGGCTATCAATGAGATTTTCTTAAGAAACCATTTGCTAACTAGGCGAGGGAACCTATTCACATATAACCATACCTATACAAATCTATAAAAACTGAAACTAAAAAGCAGTTTCATCAATCATTTTCCTACTCACACATTTACATTGATATATTATATATTTCCTTGCACCAAATGCATAACTGCAATGCATTGTGTAAAGTACACTTCTGGAGTGTCTGTTGTTGACTTGCTCCCTCAACCCTCCGAGAGACAATCTCACCGAGTTCACTTCAGTTTCTTTCAGCCAAATGGAACGACACTTATGATGGCGGTTGCCCCCGAGGGCGAGTGCCGAGAAGTCAACGAGGGCGTGTTTAACGACGCTGACCTACTGTGTCTGAGTCGCTGAAAGAAATCTGACATGTGGGCAGTGATTCATTCGTAGTTCTGAAACCAGGAGTACCAGCTTCATGCTGTAACAGATAATGAACAATATCTCACAGCAAAATCTAGCCCAAAAATAGAAGATTATCGATGTATATAATGGTCCATCTACACCGAACTGCCATAACATTACAACCACTGACTGGTGAAGTGAATAACACTGATTATCCCGTTATAATGGCTCCTGTCATTGGGTGGGATATATCAGGCAGCAAGTGAACATTTTGTCCTCAAAGTTGATGTGTTAGAAGCAGGAAAAATGGGCAGCGTGAGGATTTGAGCAACTTTGACAAGGGCCAAATTGTGATGGCTAGTTGACTGGGTCAGAGCATCTCCAAAACTGCAGCTCTCGTGGGGTGTTCCCGGTCTGCAGAGGTCAGTACCTATCAAAAGTGGTCCAAGGAAGGAAAAGCAGCGAACCGGCGACAGGGTCAGGGAAGCCAAGGCTGATTGAGGCTGGCCCCTGTCGTCTGATCCAACAGACTGTAGCTCAAACTGCTGATAAAGTTAATGCTGGTTCTGATAGAAAGGTGTCAGAACACACAGTGCAACACAGTTTGTTGCATATGGGGCTGTATAATGGCTGATATATGAGAGCTACAGTATAGTAATGATGTTTCTGAGCAGGAATTTGTTTCACATTATATCTGCTGAAGCTTTGTGTATGTGTCAGTGCAGAAGGCTGTAGTTGCTCTAGTCAAACCTCCAGCTCCGTTGATGTTTCAGTCCAAAAAACCACGAGGCTGTTCTCCCAGCAGCCCTCGTTGCCACATTTGTTTAGTTTCTCCACCGTTCTGACATTGAAGATTTGACCTGGAAACGGCCCGACCTCGGGCTGTGACCTAATGTTCCCCCATCCACGGGGATTTGATGCTCCCTGCTGGGAAAGAGCACTGACAAAGAATCTGCCTCTGATGTGCCCCTTTTTAACACCACGCCCTCCCCCTACCAGACACCCAGACACACAAACACACACACACACACACACACATACACACACACAGACTAACACTCATATTTCCACCTCTCGTTTGCCACCTTCCCATCACCACCACCAGCACTGTACTGTTGGATTAGGGGCTGATGTCTAATCTTTTGCTAATCCTGGCCTGTTAATCTGTGTGTTAGCAGTTCCTAGTTTACAGAGTGACAGCTAATGCACTGACCTTGCCACCGAGAGAATAACACACACTCTCACTGAGTTATTCCATCTTTGTTTCTGTCTGTTTGACCCTTGCTCTCGTTCAACATGTTAAAACTCTCATTATTTCTCAGGATATTTAAATTAAATGATTTAAATTAGGATATTTTGGTTTGTCACATTGGCAACACAATCTCCTGTGAACGGTCAGCTGTAATAAGGGCTGATCCCGACAGTCAAAGATAGCTGACTTGACCTTTGCTTTATCCGATCAGATTTATCCACATACTTGCACAAATGTGCACAATCAAGCACTGACTCTCCTCAGCGTGGCACACACCAGTTGGCACGTGTTGTGCTTTTTTTACAGACTGAGTGAAAGGGAGTAAAAGTAGTAGTTAGTTTAAGAGCCTTTAACTGCTCCCAGAAATTACATACAATTATGGTATTATACGGTGAAGCTGGTGCCATGTGAACACACACACACACACATGCACGTACACACTCGCTGGGCAGCAGACAGGGCTGGACTGTGGGGTGGTGGGGTATTTTTGGTTCGGTAATAGTATAAAATAAGGAAAAGGTTCACCCAAAACACTGTTTTACCTCCCTCTCCTTTTCTCTGCCTCTTAAATAGATCTTTTTTTAAAACTTTTACTAGTCTGTTCTTGCAACCTTAAAGGTGGGATAAGAGATAATTTGATTCTAATCTAATCAACTTTTTTCAAATTCAGTGAATATCTCCACTAGCTTCTGCCCCCCCCACCCGTGTGTGTGTGCGTTAAAAAAAACCCAAATCTGGTGGTTGTACACAGTAGTTCTGTGGCTCTAAATAGGAAACAAACAAAGTGGATCGAGCCACACAACACTAACTTGTTACTCCAGCGAGCATTTATGTGTCAGGTAACAATAAATGACTTCCCAACGGACATTCGGCTTACCTTCTAGTTTGCCAAGATATGATGTTGTTGTGGGATGTAATGGCAGGAGAGTTGTGAATATTGCTGTCTCATCCTCTCTGCATGTCAGCTGCACCATTTTGCAAACCCCTGACCAAGCTAATGTTACTTACATTGCTTACTGTGTCATAGTGTGTCATTGTTGGCACTATGTCATGGTATTTCTCATCATTTAGATTGGAAGAATGATCAAAATAAAGTGCCAGAGGATCTGAAATATATACATAATATATATGTTTTTTGTCACACAGTGGCAATGTCGATCGATGACGTCTTTGTTTCAGACTGAAATATCTCAACAACTTTAATTTGGATCATCATGAAATTTGGTAAATACATTAATGCCCCCCTCAGGATGAATTGTGATAACATCCCCTCACTTTTAGCAACAGTATCAGGTCAAAACTTTAATTGTCCAGTTTGGTTTTATGACTAAATACCTACAAAATTAATGTCAGCCTCAATTAATAGATTCTAATCAACACCTATAGCCTCACAGAGCTGCTAGCACGGGTGAAGACTCTCTTTGTCTTGTTTAATTAAGGCTGCAACTAACGTTTATTTTAAATGATTGATCTGACAACTGTTTTCTCGATTCATTTATTAATAATTTAATAAATACAATGTCAGAAAAAGTCCATCACATTTTCCCAAAGCCTAACGCAACCTCTGCACAGCTGCGTAGCCTGAGCAACATGTTAGCAGAGCAGCAGCTTCAGTCTTCAGTGTCTATAACAGGATGCTTTCAGGCACAGTAATAAGGACTGTAGCTCACCAGCGTCACATATTGTTGCACATATGTGAGTTGTCACTTTGTAGACTGCTGCTGCTGATTAAAATAGAAGCAGATACATCAGAGGCGTTTAAGAGGGACGACTGAAAAACATGGGGGTGTTATAAACTGTAGATGAAGTGTCTTTATATTGTTTATGTTACACCAACAGTTAAAAACCCCAGAATATTCAGTCAATACCTTACATTGAGTATGATTTCAGTACAAAAAGAAGATTTTGCCCCAATCCTTATATTTGCAGTAAACATGCAAATATGGATATAAACTGCAAGACAAGCAGCCTCATTGATTTGCATGTCTTTGAAGAGCTCTGCTTGCTGTGGCAAAATTATGATGACCAGTGACAAACCTGCAGAGGAAGTCATTTTTGTGTCAATCAATTATGCGGTAATTTGTGAGAAGATGTGAATACACCCGCAAAGAAAGAGTGGTGTGACTTTTAAATCACAAAATCACACAGAAGAGATATAAGCAAGAGATTTATTAGACACTTAGAAGTAGGTAACAGCTTTATAATTTACTCCATTTCCCCTTTTTACTCTCTGTGCTTCTGTCTCCACCGAGGATCTTTCACTCTCCCCCCCCGCCTCCCACCTCTCCCTCTTCTTTCATTTCCCTTTTATTGCCTTCTCATCCCTCCATCTCTCCCCTCTTTCATCATTACAGCTCCTTTTGGTGGATAGTAAAAAGGTAAAAGTGTACTTTGGAAGGGAGGCCATGTGGAACGTTAAATCACATACAGGTGCCCTTAAATGGCGAAGAGAGTGTTAGGTGGAAACGTGCACTCACACACACGTGTACGCGCACACAGACGTAGCATCAGCCCTTCATTTAGGTAGCAGTAATTTGCCGCAGTAAGTGACAGGGTTATTGTAAGACGCTCATTAAGAAAGGGAAGCAGTGAATAAACGTCTGACTGAAGGGAATAAATTCAAACCACTGCGCCACTTTAACTGCTCAGCAATAAGCCGCTTTGATGTGGTGTGTGATGGCAGCGCCGGGGCAGGCTCAGGGTGTGTGAGAGTGTGTGTGTCAGAGTGGTCCTCTAACACTGGTGTGACATTTTATTTGTAATGTGGTCCCTGTATAACATGTGATTTTTTTTTGCCATATACTGTATGTGTGCACTGTACTGTGTCCGTCCTTTACAGCCTCGAGGGGCCGGAGGTCAGATCAGTTACTATATGACAGACTGTTACCGCGGTAACACAGTGCGAGGTCACTTCCTGTGGCAAACTTTCATCTCAGCAGGAGAGAGAGAGAGTGGGAAGAAAAAAAGGAGTAAAAGGAAGGATGTGTGGATGAAAGGAATGAGGCAGTGACATTAGAAGAAATGGAGAGGTGGAGGAAAAAGTGATAGAAACGGATTCGAGGAGAAGGATTAAAGGTGCAGGGTGTAAACATTTAGGAGGGTTGATCCACTCAAGACTGAAATATCTCAACAGCCGTCAGACGGATTGCCGTCAAAGTTTGTGCAGACATTCATGATCAGGATGTATCACACCAACTTTGGTGATTCCCTGACCTTTTTCTCTGGTGTTATCAGCAGGTTGTCATTTTTGGCTTTGAGTGAAATGTCTGAACAACTATTGGACCGTCGACATATAAAAGATGAACGTTGCGTCTCCGCTTCCTCCCACTGTACAATAATAAAAAAGTAATTGCTTAGAACGCAGCAACATTGCTGTATCGAAGGCAAGAAACTGGTTGTCAACAAGCTTTTAGATGATCCAAACCACTTTATTTGAAGGTGAAACTAAAAACGGATGCAATAATCCCTCATTGTAAAAGAAAAGTGCTGGGGGTCAAAGTTGAACCAGGAAACTGTTCTGTAAATATATTTTGGTTAATCATTTTACCAATCGCCTTAGTTTTCTCATCAAAATTACTTTGGGATTTGTTTAAAATCTGATGAACTATTTTTCTTTCCTTGTCTGACTTATTTTAGCGATGTTGCCACGTTTCCACATCACTGCAGTTAACTCGGTGAACACAATGTTCCTATTTCTGATAGAAAGGATAGAAAGTATGACTCATGTTGTGATAAACTGTAATTATCTTTTGAAATGATTATTAAGTCATTTAAGAGCTACAGCTAACAAGCTACCTCCCGAGTAATTGTTTCATTCTTTTAAACGGACAACAGTGATGCTCCACCCAAACAAGAGAGCTGTTTGTCAAAATCCAATTTTCCTTTGTCAGCAGCTAAAGCAGGTTGAGCAACGGTCTAACATCTGGAAACTAGTCATTTGAGAGACTTCAGTTATGCTTTACAGTGTGCTGATTCAGCTCCAGTGTATACTGGCCGACCTCTGAGAAAGATTAGTCTGCAGCGTTGGTGCAGGTTAGATGTGTGATGGAGCTTCTACTGTGGCTGAGAGTGTAATTGGATTTACACGTCTCATTTAACCTGCTAGATGCCTCAACAATCTCAGATATTGGAAACATCACTTGAGTTTCTCAAGTAAAACAAAATTGATCTTGTATTTTTCATGGTGCATAAATTGTCTTTAATTACTTACAATTAAAGAAAGTGCAACCAAAACAACTTTTAACCAGATCAGCAAAGTTCAGCCATTTAGATACTTAAATATAATTACAGTTAGAATTGCAAATTCTGGCTCTTTTGGGTGTTTTTTGTCTTTATTCCAAACATTAGGGATAAGTTAGGATGTTCATTTGGTTTAGCGGCAGCGTTCCACAGTTTCTGAAACACCAAATTATTCATATAAATCTTTAAAGCACACATTAAAAGCTGTGGTGTGTTTGAGGTAGTCTGATGTGTGCGAGTGTCTGTGTTTGAAAGATTATTATCTTGTGTATAAATTCCATTTAACGTAACCTACAGCCTCAGGATATTGTGTCTGTAACATTAAATTCCTCCTACCTTTGTGTGTGTAGTAAAAGCTTATACATATAATGTCAGTAACTGGTGTGTGTGCGTGTGTTATGAAATGCAGTGACCTGATCTTCTTAATTGTATGTCTGGTGACCCTGATCCACCTAATCAAGGCCACAAGGGGAGGTGTGTGTATGTGAATGTGTGTGTGCATTCAGTAGTACTTGTCTTACTCTGTTATATGGTAAGAGATAAACTGATTGCACTCAATCACTCAAACCAAAAACTGGAGTCATTAAATTAATTAAAAAAGGGGCGACAAGGTGTCCTAATATGGGGAGGAAGCAAAAAAAACTGCTAAGTATGAAGTGTATTATTATGGTTAACTGCAACATACTGTAATATACCATCTACTCATGTTGTCCTGAGGTATAATTTTCACTAAAACAGCTAGCTAATCAGAAAAAATTCTCTTCCGTGGCCTTATTGCTTTAATGTTTCGTGTCAATAAACAGTAATTCCACAAAACAATTGCTCTTTTTTACTAAAAAGGTAATTATTATTTGAAAGAAGCAGTTCTGCATTGTGGGAAATACTGTTATTTGTTTCTCTCTGAGAGTGAAATAAAAAGATCAATACCGCTCTCATGTAGGGTGGAGCCGGGAGGTGATTAGCTTAGCTTAGCATAAAGACAGGGGGGAAGCAGCAAGCCTGAGTATGCCTTCCAGCACCTCAGAAGCTCCCTAATTAACACAATATATCTTATTTGTTTAATCTGCACCCAAACAGTGATGTAAAACTGACAATTTGTGGTTTTAGAGGGAGCCAAGCTAGCTGTTTTCTCCATGCTAAACGAGCGAAACACCTCCTCGGCTCCAACTCTGTACTTAATGCAAAGACATGAAAGTGGTTTCGATCTTCTCGTCTAACTTTGGCGAAGCGTATTTTCCCAAAATGCCGAACCATTTCGAACAGAAGACCGATTAATAGTGGATAAAAAATACAGATGGCACTGATAATAATTACAGTTATGGGATATCAATAGAAATAATCTTGTTTTATTGTGATCTAAATAGGGCAATTCATCAAAGTTGATATTAGATCAGTGGTCCACTTGAGCTCATCTACAGTAGGTCTCGCTCAAATTACCCACATTTGAGTGCTACATCTAATATCTTATCTCATTCTTGTGGGAAAAATGTGTGAAAGATTCCAGTCGCTGATGAATGCTGGATCAAAATAATTATAATCAGCTTGCCATGTCATGTAGCAGAGATAAACAACTTGTGAGCAAAAAAATCTTCCCATGATCATTAAAAATGCATTTTACCAGAGGGGAAATACCAGTTATCCGTCTGCAGCCAGAAGCCAAACAAATAACTTTTCCTGTGTCTGACATACAAGCCAGCAGCATGGCATCATAGCACTAAAAAAGAATTACAGTCGAGAGAAATTAATTAATTCCAAGTGTCAAACAGAGATAAACAGACAGCTGCTGTCATGTGTTTAAATAAATTGCTTTATCAGCAATGGCTTTGATTAAATGTGGGTGTTGCCCAAACTATAATATTTGGCTTGATTAATGAAAGGCTTGATGGGAGTTTAATTTAAGTTAGTTCTGCTTAAGTTAATTCACAGAGAAAAACTTTCCCTCTCCCGATATTTTCATACCTAACTCTGTGAATTAAAGGTTGACTTTGACGAAACCAGAGTTGGTAATCGTTGGCACAGTGTAAAGACGAACCAAGGTTTTGGTGAATTTGTTAAGTTTCTGTCGAGTTTGAATGAAGTGTTACAATGTTACGAGGTACAATTACTGTTTTTGACAATTGAGTCTGGTGGCTTTAATGAATACAGCGATATAACTTCTATTTCTGGTTAATCAAAAAGATCCTACTCTTTCACAAATAAATCTCTGGAAGATGCTTTTCATAATGTTGTCAGACTTTTATAGTAACAATTAAAGGCATCAGTGGCAAAAACAAGCACTTTAAGCAGACGTACATTGACATAAAGGATTACATTGCAGCCTGTTACGAGGGTGACAGCTGCTGCGCTCACAATTCAGTGAACCTTTTATCACCACTTAAATAACTGTTAGATAAAAGTTATAATTTATTGATTTATAAACATTCTAAGTTGCAAACATTATTTGATGACTTGTGTTGACATAAATAATGTGGAAGAAGATAAGAAGTAAGTACATTTTTATTAGTATCAACTTAAAAACCTGTGTTTGTGCTACCAAATCTCAAGTAAGTGGTAATTATACATACCTTTGATTGTACTAACTCAGTGTAGTACATTTATTGAGCATTTCATTAGAAGTTGTCAATACTCAAAAAGATTGATACAAACTGTTTCGTTAATTTTTTTTTTTGTTGAGCAAAAATATTTGTTTTCAGAGTGTGCCTCAATACTGGACCAATTAAAAAAACTGGTGTCTCCAATAGTCACTTAGACAAAACCATTGGAAAATAGTGTCTAGGTTGAAAACTACCAAAGTTATCCTTCAGAGGTTACTGAGCACAGTTTTAGATTATGGATGGTTATTTGCAACAACAGGCAGAAAGCCCATCACCTCTGAAGTGTCCGTAACGCCACGCTTCCTGTTACTGAGTGGTTTTGATTCAGCTCTTTGCTGCCTGGCTGGATGGCTTCCTGTCAGCTTGCGATGCTGGCGCTGGATACCTTTTCACCTGCTTGGAACACGTGCCGAGGTTGCCTCTTACTTGTTGAGACGGGCTCAGGTATGTTGGGGCTGCCACAAGGAATGCAGGGAAAAAAGGAGGGCATGACAGAGAGAAGAAAGTAAGAGCCAGATGCTTTTGATGGGACAAGGAAATAAACCGCTAAGCAATGTTGTCTTGATGTGGTATCCATGGCGACAAGTATAAGCTGTTATACGTCTGCAGGCAAAACCAAAAACAAGTTTAGAATTAAATGGATTCACTAATGATTAAGTGCAAAATACCCTGCGGCAGAACAAGGTTCTGCAGTTTTTCTAATGCAGCACTTAGCTCCAGGAGGGCTGTGGGAAACTGTGATCTCTATTGGCAAGATATCCACCGTTAAATGAATTAATCACCATAAATATTACATCAGACATTCCCACATAATCAATACTAAAGAATTTTCCTCATCAGGATTCATGCCAGTCTTAACGAGATGAATAAACTATTCCTCGTATAATGTGCAGGGTAATGTGAATTTAAAAAGATTTTTGCCTTGAAAACATTCTTGAGTTGAGTTTACAGAAACCAGATTGAGGCCATGAGGTTGACGGAAGCTGCTGATAAAATACAAGAGGAGAAAGTGGGCGAGCAGTTTCCAAAATAGAAGCCTGATTGAACTAAGGAGCACTCAGGGTTGATTGTGATGATGGTTATGATGATGTGAAGCAGAATTTTACTGGACAGAAGCAAAGATGTCCAGGTGACCTTTCCTTAATGCTTAAAGCAAGTTAGATTAGTTATTTATGGCCCTTTTTTTCCCACATTTTTACTGCCACTAGTGTCAAATTCAGAGACAGTGTCTCTTCTGTGGCTGCACACTCTCAAGTTTCATCATTGTTTACAGAGCTGCAGGAAATCTCTTTATGCTGATCAGGAAGCAATAAACCTTCGCTGCAGATGTGTAGCCACTGAGCCTCTTCATATTCAGGGCGAGATATTCTATTTGCCAACAACTTCGGATTATGTCAGTGTGCCTTTTTCCTCTACTGCCCTTCCATTTCCTTCACAACTTGTCATTTGAAACTGTATAGATAAAATGAAAATCAAACCAGACCCACACTATCACACTTCTTGTTGATAGCCCAAAGGGAGTTTATCTTATCACTGCTGGGCAGAAATGAATGCTCTGCATATTTATAATTCTCTGTGTGTGTGTGTGTGTGTGTGTGTGTGTGTGTGTGTGTGTGTGTGTGTGTGTGTGTGTGTCTGTGATCACCATTTTCCATTTTAGACCTGGAGAGGGAGAACAGTTACTTCTCTGGTCCTCATGTCTTTAAAGGCCCCTTTTGAAGTTAAAACGTGATTTGAGGTTTGAAGTCAGGATTATATTTAGGGTAGGGTTAAAGCCATAATATGTAACATCTGCATTCAAATGAATAAAAACTCTAAACCTATGTTATATATGAGTACTTACACTATCAAAAATGTTAAAATTTCAAAATCAGAAAAAAATGTAATTTTATTCAGGAAACGCTGCGTTTCACTGGTCAATGATGTCATATCCCCTTTGTGCATGTGTCAGCGTTGTGGTTGTCTCCAAGAAGCTGCCATAAAGAATGCCATATTATTATGATACAAACTATATATTTTAACCAGATGAGGGTTTTTCTGGAGGTCTGGATCGGTTAATTAGTTATCAGAGAAACAAGCTGAGCTAACATTAGCAGCAGCTCAACTCGTGGACGTCCTTTGTCTGCTGAACAGCGTTAAAGAATCAGTGGTTTTTAAGGTGAAACTGCTTTATTCTGTGTTTTTACCGGTTTTAATCCGTGTGTCCGTGAAGGAGACCTCTGCTCAGCTCCAGTTAAAAACCTGAACAATGAATTAACTTACTGAAGGAATCCAAACTGGCAGAAGCTGACTGCAGTTATGGCAGTGGTGGTAAAGAGAACAACTCCCCGGATCCCACGCTATTTCGCAACGCCATCAAACATCGTTTTTGTTAATATTTTGATGTGAGAGGTCCCCTAGTGGCAGAAACAACATACTGTCTGTTTAAGCAAAAAAAAAAAAAGATTACTGTCAAGGAGACACAGGGCTTGTCAACCTGCAACAGGCAACAAATGAGTGACAAAAACTCCTATAAATCCAATTTATAATCCAGTCCACTTTTTTATTACAGTTGGTCACAGATATTGTCTCTCACCCTCTCCCCCCCCTCGCTTGCAATGCTTTTTCCTTATCTGAATGGGGCCTTAGGCTCTCGGGAAAGTAATGTGTCAATGAGGGTCCCCAGAAGTGCAGTACAAAACCTCTGTGTGTGCGTGTGTGTGTGTGTGTGTGTGTGTGTGTGTGTGTGTGTCGTCCCTGAGGATATGGACTTAACTAAATATATGCTGAAGCTTGAGGGCAAAAACAGTGTGAGCAACCCGATCACCTATAGAATCGGATTTTATTTAACCCCCCTCCTCCACCCTGCGCTCTCCTCTCTTCTCCTCTCCTTGTTTACACCCCTTTTCTCTGCAGCACTTAAAAGCTCTGTTTTGCTTCAAGGCTTTGCTTAAAAGCAGTTTCTACCATTTTGATCATCTGGCTCTCTCAATATGTGCAGATGGTTGCCCAAAGAGCTTTTCATTTCCCATCACGAAGCCCTTGAGCAAGGCACTTATTCCCATTCCCATTTCCCCCACTTCTCAACAACAGTCTGCATGTCTGCACGTATTAGCATGTTTGCAAGCTTGCTTTTTTGTACATGTGTTAGTGTGTCACCGCTGTGCTTGGTTCGGTCTTTTCAAGTAAATTAAGTTTTTATAGCAGGAAGCCAGCTGCTTCCATTACCAGCCAACCTAGGAATGCGGTAAAGCATATGTGTCTGTGGTGAACGCCCTGCGTCGTCTAGGTTGGTAAGCAAACCAGCAACAAAATGCTAACATTGGCTGCCGCACATAAGCACCCAAGTATGGTGTCTGCTGTCCCTGAATGCAACACTGATGGTGTGGTTTTAAACCCCAGCAGAGGAATGTGGCTTTATCCTGCCAGAATATGAAACCCTCTAGACGTTTTTAGAAAGGTGACCTGATGGAAAAAATTGCTGACACTGGACGTTGATTGATACTGTGTGTCACACCCCTCCTCTCCTCTCTTCATCCATTTTTGAGGAGAATGTGTCAGAGGGGTTGATTTTAAGTCAAGCTGAAATTTGAAATATAATCTATAATGATAACTGTGCTACTGCTCGAGCCATTTTCTGTGGAAACAGCGTCCAGGCTTCAAGCCTCTGGGTAGGCTTTTTTTTTTGCACAGCAGCAGGTTGACATTTCAGGGCTGCCATTACAAAGACAAGCAGTAAGGCTGAATTACTAACCAGGCAACTGCAGCAGGGCCCCACATTCGCTGTTTGTCATTTGGATGAATTGAATGAATTATTAGTTTATGATAGAGATAACCTGACTGCGCTGGATGGGAAGTTATCATTGGAAACTGGAAAAGTGCAGTCACATTCAAAAAATACTCGGCAGGTGATTCCATTCGTCTGTTTTTTATGAATTATTTCTTATCTACCTCTTTGAGTCCTTATGTTATTTTTTTGTGTGATTCTTTTGTGTAATTTGGCTGCTGTAATGCCACAATTCCACTTCAGGATGAAGAAAGTAGCCTACCTTTATTCAAAATACTACACCTTTGTCTTGCAAAGCTGATCATTGAGTTATTAAATCCAAAATGGGCCCAAACTTTAAAGAGGAACTACAGTATAAGATGACTCTGAAGAGTCGTTAGCTATGCCCAAAAAACATTTTGAGGTCTTGTGAACTGATTCAGAATCATTGAAGAAACAAATTGCGATTCTAATGTGAATTGATTGTAATAACTGCTGTCTTATTTCACACCAATAAAACTAATAAAAATGTACAGGCTGCTATCATAATTAATTACAATTTTGACCAATAAGTCAAAACGCGGTTTTTTTATACTGATTTCTTGTTTTTTTCTAAAAATGAGTTTTGGTTTCACTTTGACTTAAAGGTTGGGTGGGTGCACAATTATATGAATAAGCAACAAGATCTTTGTACTTTGTAGTGATATTGTAACTGATTGTATGAGATTGTACAGCTGTTAATTTTCAGTAGCATGCATTAAAAACTACTCAGATGTTGACATGAGCAGTCACTGATAATTACAAAGAGCTGATGCAGACGTTCTCTCTTGGAACTGGATTGACAGGATTGTGGGAGTCGTGTGAAAATTCACAGCTTCAGTGTGAGGACACACTTACATTTTTCCAACTTTATTTAATCAGGCACACAGCTCAGTGAAAGAAAAAAAAAAACAGGTGTGATTTGCAGAAAGTGATTTTGATTGATGGTGTTCAGAGGAGTGAAGCGTCTCATCTCAGACTGACTGACCTGCACTTGACACTTGAGTAGCACTGTAAGTAATGAGAATATTAAATGAGCATCCTGGTTGATCTGTGGAGTGTGTGTGTGTGTGTGTGTGTGTGTGTGTGTGTGTGTGTGTGTGTGTGTGTGTGTGTGTGTGTGAGGGTTCAACTCCAGCTCCAGAGTTGTATTCCACTTTCTCTTTCCCTTGCTGCCTCTTATTTTTGTAATAAAGAAAAAAAGAACTCTTAAAGCATCCCAAAAAGGGATGTGAGAAAAGAAGGAAGGTTATTTCCTGTACAGTAGCTGCCAGTCTCTCTCTCTCTCTCTCTCTCTCTCTCTCTCTCTCTCTCTCTCTCTCTCTCTCACACACACACACACACACACACACACACACAGCCAGTGCCAATGAAAGATTCATGGTGCAGTGATGATGAAGGCGTCTCCTCTTCTGCTCCACTTACCCTCATGGACAAATTCTGCCTCCCAACCCACGCATGCGCACACACACACACACACACACACACACACAATCCCACACCCACACGCGCACACACACACACACACACACACACACACACACACACACACATACACACACACACACACACACACACACACACACACACACACACACACACACACACACACACACACACACACACACACACACACACACACACACACACACACACACACACACACACACACACACACACACACACACACACACACACACACACACACACACACCAACCTAGGACCTGTTCAGAAGAAAGAGAGAGCAGTGATGCACACAGCTGTGGGGTACTTACTCACCCTTAACCTTCCCAGACGTTGGCGCACACACACACACACACACACACACACACACACACACACACACACACACACACACACACACACACACACATCCAGGCTGTCAAGAGACTGATGCTGCAGACTGCTTTCTAGGCTGTCTGGCAGAGTGTAAGTGTGTGTGTGTGTGTGTGTGAAAGAGAGAGAGAAAGTGTGCAAAATATCTTTATTTTTACTCTCCCCCGTGGGAGTATCCCCATAAGAATAGAAAGAAGCAGGATTAGGTTGGGTGTGTCGTGATCAGGGTTTAGTTATTGGCTGGAGGGAAGAGTCAGTAAAAAACTATTTTATTATTCTCAACATTCATCCCTGCAGAGTTTCTGTGTTGCACTTCTGTCCTTTTTAACTATTTTTGATGCATTTTTTTCCATTATTTTGATAGTCGTAAGGAGAGAGGTTGCAGTGGTGGAATGTAAGTATTATCACTCAAGTATTTAGGTGCATATTTGAGGTACTCGATTTTATGCTACTTTATACTTCTACTCTACTACATTTATTTCACAGCTGTCAGTATTTACATTTCAGATTAGGATTTTACATATAAAACTTAAGATTAGTTTATGATGCATTGTTATAGAACAACAACCCAACAAATTGTATTAAAGGATATTAAAATAAAATCCACCTTGATAACATTGAAACGCTTCTTACGTGTTATTGCATCACTAATAATAGTCCAATAATATGTAAGTAATAAATATAACACTGTGAATGGAGTGAGTACCTTTACTTTTAAATGTTTCTTTCAATACTGTTATAATACATATTCAGCGCTTGTAATCAAGTATTCTTATAATGTGGTTCAAAAAGGTTAAAAACAGGCTTTAATTGCAGAATCAAAATTAAGTTTCTTAATGCATCAAATTAAAATACAACAAATTTAAATCTGGTTGTCAGTGACTCTCAGTGTACCCACATAGTGTCCATAAGAAATGTACAGAACAGAACATACAGTGTAAGTGGATATAGAGAAAGAGACAAACACGGCTGCTATATATATAAAAATCAAGTATACTGTGTAAACTGTACAGAGTGCTTTTGTGGTTGGTAACTAGATATAAAAGGATTCCAAGAGCGCAATAAATGATTCATGAAGTGGTGTGAGAGGCACTCAAATCGTTTATTGAAGCAAAAGTAGCAGAACCGCACTGGAAAAAACACTCAACTTTGGCATTTGAACGAGTATTAGCAGAACTAGTATCCATAGTTAACGTACTCATAATAAATATTGTTTTCTTTGAAAGTGCTGAATTATGGATGTAAGCAGTACGTTGTAAAAGTGAACCCTTGTAAGTAGTAGTAAGTAGTGTCACACCGTTATTATCATACAAAAACCTCGTATTAAACAATTTTATGCTTTCAGATCAGTTTCAGAGTTACACGATCCTTTACAGTACTTTGGTTTAACTGGTCACCTCTGGTAGACTTAAAACCTGTTAGAAATGGTTGTATTTATTTTAAGGGGTCACAAGAAGAAGGAGGTTTGGAGCTATTTCTGCAGAGGCTTTTATCTATTTTGAAACTATTAACGTTATACATTCATAAGGCTAACAAAGCTGTAAATAAAGTTAACAGGTTAAACTTTGGATATTGTTTCCTAAAAATGGAAAAATTAAAGTAGAACGTCTCCCATGAAAATAACCAACAACAACAGTAAAGTGTCAAAGTTGTATGGAATTTATAATTACCAGTATGCACAGGTGGCTGCTTCTATATGATGTTTTTCATTGTCATCTAGTGCATCTTATAGGCACAGCTTTGAGCTAAAGACTAATGTGAGAATGCTAACATGCTGAGGTTTGGCAGATATAATGTTCACCATCTTAGCTTTGAATTTTAGCATTACACTATTTGGTACCAAACAGAGAGCACAGCTGAGTCTGATGGGAATGAGAATGTCATTTATTTTGAAGGGATTTTCCTGATGATGGGGGGTTGGACTGAAAAGTCATGTCATGCCGATACAGCCACTAATTGTCAAGATATTTCTATCAAAACCACAAATGGCAACCTCACGGTGGCGCTAGAGGAAAAGTCAGTTAACCAAAGTCAGTAGGATTCATCCTCTGGAAACCATTAATGTCTGTACAACATTCAGTGGCAATCCATCATATAGTTGTAGAAATATTTCAGTCTGAAGCAGAGTGGTTGCACTAATGTTGTTAATAAAAACTAGACACCTGCCTTTACAATTACTTTAACACCCATTTATTTAAGCCTGCTGTTGAGGCTTGTTTGGTTTGGTGGTAAATTAACTGACATATTCAACGATTCAAATTATGTAAATTAATTGAATTAAACAATTAGATGAATTAACTCTGTGTCTTTCCCACTTTGCTAGGTGAACATCTGAGGGTGTGTCCTCAGGGTCCAACCTGTTGTACCAGCTCCATGGAGGACAACCTGGCCGGTCTGAGCGCCCAAGAGACAGAGGGACTGATCAGAGAGGCCGGCAGGTCGCTGCAGTCTGCCTTCAACGCTCTCCACAGGAGCTTTGACAGTAAGTAGTGGGTGTGTGTGTGTGTGTGTGTGTGTTTGTAAGATAGACATTCATTACTGGCTGAGCTCAATAGCAAAGCTTCAGCAGTGGACCCAGAGGAGTGTGACATTTGTATGTTGTGTGTTTGGGAATTTGTGTTTGGTACAAGCTCCGACTGTGCTCAGCGCTCAATGTGGCAGCTTCAATAGTGATGGTGTGTGTGTGTGTGTGTGTGTGTGTGTGTGTGTATGTGAGGCAGGATGTGTTTGTGTCCTGTGCGTCAAGGGGACCCCTGACTGGGTGTTATAATGAGAGCGGAGTCAGCCAGACACAATGAAACGTGATAAGCCGATCCCCTGATCTCAAAGGGGCACACACACACACACACACACACACACACACACACACACTAACAGAGGGGTGTCCCCCGGGGCAGTGGCTGGTTCAGCTAATGAGCAGTTGACCCACTGAGGAGCCGAGTCTGCAGATCACTGCACATCAGAGAAAGAGAGGGATGGAGGGAGGAAGAAAAGAAAGAAAGACTGAGAAGTGCCACCGCTAACAATATGGAGACGGACAAATGCAGCAAGTGAGAAATGCGTCATTAGTACTGAGTAGAAACAGTGAGTCAAAATAAAAAACAATAATAAGAAGAGAAGAATGCAGAGAAACAGAGAACAGGAGGAAGACTAGTGAGAGGAGGAAGAGTAGTGAGAGGAGGAGGAGGAGGAGGAGGACAGTATTATTAGTCTCAAGGCAGCAGGCCACCTCAGTAGCAGTAATGTGGCCGCCCATCTGGTTGTGGTTAGAACAGGCTGGCACTGGTACACAGCCTTTGAAGCATGAGGGAAAAGCCCAGACCAGTATACTGCAGAGACAGCGAACTGACTACCTTATTATTTCTGTTTGACCTCTGTCACTTTGTATCCATCTGTCTGGGAAGGACATTTCAAAGAAACCTTTAAAAATGTAAAATAAATGTAAATTATATGTGCTAATCAGTGTCAGAGTGTAAAGAGACTAAATGAGCGTGCTGACTGTGAAAAATATACTTTACTATCAGGAGTCTTACAAGAAGTAATAGTAACATTAAACTAATTGTTATTTGTGATAATCTTGACAACAGATTAATGCACATTAGTATTCTGATGCCATACAACACACATCCAAAGCCATTATCCACTGATATGATTGGCCTGAGGAGCTAATTCCTTATTCATTAAACCCTATTTCAATCGCTATTTATTGGAAAATTTTCCTATGAAATAAAATGCACTAATCAATATTTATAAATAAACAATTGTTCAGATGAATATTTAATGTGGAAGGGGTCGGTCATAGTGACAAATCCACAGAGAATCATCACCTGGCTCTACAGTTCTCTCAGCTCTAAAGAGCATTTTATTGTCTTTTTGGTTTTACGGACCCCGACTTGTTTTGGTTCAGTCTTTCAGCTCTCATTAGTACATTTACAGAGGCAACAAGCATCTACTTTTTCTGTGAATAAAGCTTCTGTACACCACCTGCCCAGCGCCAGACACATAGTGTTTAGTAGAAACAGGGTTCTCTGTGCATCTTTCAGCTAAATGCAACTGAATCATGCTTCTCAGTTCAAAAACAGCACACTTTCAGAGAATAAAGGAGGACTAGAGTCAAAATGGACACTGGGACACTGATTTTGGCAACTCCCACTCAGCTATTATCCAATAGATTTGAAATCCTGTTCAGATCTGTTGGATTATCCAATGTCAATCAGGTACACCTGGTTTAGGTTGACTAGACGTTGTTTGCCTCATGTCTTTGTTTACTTTGACTCTGACACAGTAGTGACGAAACGTCTGTTTGCACAATTAAAGGCTTTGGATTAATCAGTGTGCTTCAGTCCTCCTTGATTCTCAGCACATCAACAAAGTTAGCGATTAGCTGGGGAACATAGTGGAGAATTCAGCATCTAATTCCTGTTCATTTTATTCCTCTGCTTTTCAACTATCGTCCTTTCTTTTCTTCCCACCTCTCAGCCTATTTCACTGAACTGCACGGTCGCTCTGAGCGCTCCCTCCAAGAGGCGCTGTCTCCACTCGGCCCCCTGTACTCCCAGAACACTCGTCTCTATGGAGATCTCTACACTGACCTGCGACAGTACTACCGGGGCTCCGCTCTCAACCTTGACGAGACCCTGTCTGAGTTCTGGTCGCGCCTCCTGGAGCGCACCTTTAAGACCTCCTCTCCCACAGATGTGAGTAAAGACACACCAGAAGCCAAATTTTGAATGACAGACTGGTGCACAGACTGATGAAAAGAGTAATCTTAGGAATAAAAAAAAAAGGTGCTATAATAAAACTGCATCTCCTCAGCCCCTGTTTCTGTTCTGGCTCATAAAGAGAATGTGATAAACATTTGAACAATGTGATAAGATGATGGAATTTCCATTTTTAGATACATCACTTGCACAATTTTCATCTGTTATTACAGTTAAATACCTAACCAGAGCTGATCTGTGTGGAGGAGAAGTAAGAAGTATTTATAAATCTCTCTTAATGACGTCCTGGACTGGACTCTGGACCTTCTCCTCCGTTTACTGTCAGTCCTGTAATATGCGATAATAATGAGGGCAAAAATGGCCAAATAAACAATAACATCTCCTCTCCTCCATTTCCCCCTGTGTCACCTCTGTCTGGCAGGTCAACCTTTCAGACGACTACCTTGAATGCGTTGCTAAGCAACAAGAGACGCTGCGGCCATTTGGAGACGTCCCGCGGGACATGAAGGCGAAGGTGATCCGGGCTTTTGTCACAGCCAGGTCGTTTGTCCAGGGGTTGATTGTCAGCGGAGAGGTGGTCAGGAAGGTCTCACAGGTGAGTGTGTGTGTGTGTGTGCGCGTGAGACAGAGTGAGGCAGATAGAGAGAGACAGGATGAGTTGGTGTGAGAGAAACTGAGTCAGTGTTTGTCAGAGTGTGTGTGTGCGTGGCTGACTCCCAGGAAAGCAGATATGATGGATGCGCGGTCGTCACACCCTAACTGTCAGAGAAAATGTCTCCACCCTAAAAATTAAAAACACAAAGATCATCAAAAATTAAGTGCCATCAGAACAAAGCTCTCATTTGGAGGGATGACAACACTGTTGTCAAATTATGGGTGTGATGATGTTATTTCAGCTCTCCGTGCAGTCTTTTTTCCCAACACTCAGATGTCTGAGTTTGTACTGTCATGAAAAGGCTATTGTTAATGTTTGCCGTAGCTTTTATGGTCACAACAACACCCTTCTTCCTTCATTCCCTCGCACTATGCTAGATTTAGTGTGTAAACTTCATTCCAAATCTGCAATTCAAAGGATCATACCAGTGATTTTTCAACCTATTTTCCACAGCTCACATATTCAGTACTTCGCATCAGAGATAATCAATTAGCGAAACATTGTGCTGCGTTTGAGAAATGTGCCTTTCAGTTCCAGGCATCCATTGTTTTATATTCATCCCAGTTGATGTAATAGTCAAAGCACATTCTTGAAACTCATTTGACTTCTGTAATGGATCACAGTGAACCTCATGTCTGCATTAATTTTTGTCAAAGCTACATTATCTTTGTGAGTGCAGACTTTTTAAATCAGTCAGCACTTAAACCACATTACCGCACAGCGATAATGTAACGTTGACACAAATGAATGCAGACTTGACGTTGACAGTGATGCATTATACAACTCACGCAACTTTCAAGACTCTAATACACTTATATTTGTGAAGGCCAGTAGGAAAATGCATCCAAACATGTAAAACTGTATAGCATACAACTAAAAAATAGTTATCAAAATCATAGTTTAAATCATACTGGCACAGTCTCTCTTAACACACTCACACTGGAGTTGCTTTTGAGTGTCCCTTCATCACATCTGTGCAGAGTAGTGGTGAAATAACTCCTTTGTGGAACTGGACACCTTTCATGTACATAATTAGAAGCTGACAGTGTAACATAAACCATGTACTGTATAAAGACTGACAAGGAGAGCCATAGTTGCTGTCTTGTTCAGGCTGTGTCCCTTAAAATGCTGCAATACTGCCCTCTACTGTTTATTCTTTTCCTTGAGCTATTTGTACTCTTGTGCATGGCCATCACAGAGTATTCCCTATTGGGGGAAAGAGCTAAACAGCCACTTTGAATTGAGACACAACTACATTTCCCAACAGGACCTAGTATTCATATATTCTTACAATCATCATTCAGTAAGTGACTCTGGATATAAATGTCCATCTTTCACTGCTGGCCCTGAGCTCTGTGGGGCTAACTGTGCTGTTTCCCCAGGTTTCTATGAGTCCGGAGTGTACGAAGGCCCTGATGAAGCTGGTGTACTGCCCCCACTGTCGCGGTGTGGCCTCCGTCAAACCCTGCTCCAACTACTGTTCCAATGTCATGAAGGGCTGCCTGGCCAACCAGGCTGACCTGGACCCTGAGTGGCAGACCCTTATAGGTAAGATTCAGACCGTAATGTGAGACATTGTAGAGTAAAGCTCGGGGTAATCCAGATGTTCGTATGAGTGGATCCCAGGAACACACATTGGACCTCATCCAAAAACCACACAACAGTCTGCCTTTCTACACACGGAAAAACACTTCATCATAGCGGCTTATCTGAATTAATTTATTCGTAATTAACTGAAATAGAAACTATAGCCAAGACAAACTTAATGCAAAATTAATATTCTACTCACCATATCAGCTTATCACAGCTTGCACACTTACTGATTTTAGCAGAGGAACTTGGAGTTCCCAGTTGTTACTCCAACAGCTGAATATAGTTCCTGGTAACCTGTAAATGTAGTGATACAAATTACAGTTACAGTTTTGCACCCCTATAAAAAAATATTCTCTTTTCTCTTTCGCTCCTTCCTCCATTCAGACACGATGATCCAGGTTGCCTCTAGTTTCAGCACGGAGCCCAGCCTCGACGTGGTTCTCTCTTCCATCCCTGCTCGAATCTATGAGGCTGTTCACTTCCTACAGGAAAACATGGACACGTTCACAGCAAAAGTAAGACGTCTCACTTTTTCTCAGCACTTACTAAAAGAGCATTTTTATCTCCAGTCAGACACCAGCTTGTGCTTGAATAATCAAAATCATTCAAATACTTATTATCCTCAAGGAGTGCTTACCTTGAGGATACCTGAGATAGAGGTTAGGCTAATATAATATTTATATTAATGTATATATCACACATATATAAATATTTCCATATATATTAGCCCCTTTAGTACTTACAGGCAACAGCAATGCTATGTGCTTGAACGTTCAGACCATGGATAGAGAAATTAATCTGGAGCCCAAACAGACACAAAAACTGTCCTATAGCGACATCTAGTGGATTTTCTAAGTTCTCACAAAAGGTGCAACACAAACGAACAAGTAATTTGTAGAGCTGTGTGATTTTAGCTGTTAAACTAAAGTTGTGTTGATGTGTGTCTGTGTATCTGTGTGTTTGTGTGCAGGTGTACCAGACCTGTGGAACTCCAGGTGAACCAGGAACAGGAAGTCCCACCCTTCATGAGCAGAGGAAGAAGAGCGGCTCCCTGACCGCATCAGAGTACAAACCCTCTCCAACTGCTGGACTCAGACTGGAGATGCAGGTGTGTGTGTGTATATATATATGTGTATATATATATGTACTGTATGCTTGATTGCATATTTCCACCTGTGTGAATGTGAAGATCATTTTCAGAGCACAGGAAACAAAGAAAAGTGAACAAAAGCCATAGCACTTGTTTTCATGTGATTTTACACGACTGATCTGAGTTAATAGCAGAATTTCTCTTTGCTGTTCAAGGTTTACATGTGGAGAAAGGAGAGGAAAGGATTATTTCAGCATCAGTGGTAGCATTGATTTTTCTTTGCATGAAAAGGTGTATTATTTCATGGATGAATTCCTGGCCATGTTTGCACCTCTTATGTTTTTTTATGTGCAGACTACATCCAAGGTGGTTATTGTATATGTTGTATGTGGATGCCTTTGTCAAGACTATCCATGTATTACAGTGGTTAAGCTTTAAAATAAATCATGATTTACATTCATTGTATTCACTACAGGTATTCGGTGTCATTTGAAATGGTATTAAATGTGATTAAAAACCATTATGACTGTAGGATTAGGGTTGTGACTCACCTCTGAAATTGTCTCTGTCTTCAGGTGTCAGATCTGTCCAGTAAACTGAGGGAGATGCGGCAGTACTGGACCCAGCTCCCTGTGGCACTGTGCAGCAAACTGGCAGCAGGAGGCGCCGGTCAGGATAAATGCTGGAATGGCATTACCAAAGCCAGGTGAGGAAGAAACCTACTCTTTGCCTGTCACTGACCACTCTTAAGCATGTTTAAATGCGCCTTCTCCAGACTTCAAAATGCCCCTCACACCCAGGCTGTGTCTAGATATGGTTTGACCAGATTTTATTTAAACTCAACATTCAAATATTTCCTGGATTTTATACATTTCTGTTTTAAATCATTTCACCAATGAAAACTGGAATGTACTGAAATGTTAAAAAAAACATTTCAAACTCTGGAAAATCTGTTCAGCACAAGTTCTGGAGCATGGAGATGTATCACAAAAAGGAAACTTGTGTTTCTTTAGCACTTAAAAGCTCAAAGAGACTTCTGAAGAGAGGAGAATAAAGCAAGGAGAGGAGAGAGCAAGCTTTTGATAAAGTTGCTACGATACAGGCCAGTTCTCTTCCCGTTGAAGGCCGTTTGCCTTTGTGTCCTAACAAAAGAGGCAACAAGCTTTTTCTTCTCGGACCAACAGCGGCGTATGGAAATGTATTCTAAGATTTTCTGACCTGACATTTCTTTCCAGATACAGAGATTCAATAGCCCGTGGAGATTCAAATCCTGCAGCACAAGCATTCATGGCCACACGCTTACACAAACCTACGCATTTTTCAGCCCCCCCTTAAATGTTTGAACGGATTATAGAACAATTTGATGCCATGCTGATATGTATACATGTTGTCTCACCCCACTGCACACACACACACACACACACACACACACACACACACACACACACACACACACACACACACACATCTTGCATGCTTTAAAGTGGTTGGATTGCAGCCAACTGATGAGATTTATGCTGAGCAGAACACTCAGAAGATATATGACAGTCAAAAGGCATGAAATATAGATATGTGTGTGTATGAGAGAGAAAAAGGCGAGAAAGGCCATGAAAAATAGATGAATCGCTGACTGTGTGCGACAGATTAAGGATATATGAAATTTGTGTGTGTCTGTGTGGCAGCGAGTGAATCATAACCGTGATGAACTGTTTGAAACTCTACAGCGACATCTTGTGGATTTCTTGAGAGCTCAATAAATGTCACACACAAAAATTACAGCTCTAATAAATTCTCAGAGTGGAAGATGGAATATAAGGTTGGAGTATCGCCTTTAAATAGGGTTATTTAAAACTTTGAGCAGCTTCGAGAACATAAATTAAATCCCACCACAAAGCACATGGTGTGTGTTTTTGTGTGTGTTTTTGTCCCTCTATCTTTGTGAGGACAATGAGGTTTAAACTTAAGTTTAAAACTTTAAATTAAGGCACTTTTTGGAAGTGAGAACATTTCCACTTCTCACTTCTGTAAAGGGACATTTAGGTGTTAAAGGATGGGTTCACATGTTTTCCAAGTCTGTCTCATATGTCTCATATGAAGACTAAAACAGTCTTTCTTGCTGTTATTATTCCTCATACTGCCCATTAAGAAATATCTTCCTTTCAGTAGAAGACATGGGGGACGAAATCCACAGTCGTGCATCAGGGGAATTTCCTTACTAAACAAACAGTAACTTGGGAGATATATGTTGATTTATCTAACTCAGACTGGCCTATTATTTCTGTACTAAAAGGACTGTGGATGTTTTTCATTGAAAACCCATTGAAGGGCTTTCTTATAATGACCAGTATGTAGTGGACGAATGATTTAGGGTTAAAGTTGGAGTTACAGCTGGACATTAACGATGAAGTGATGACATTTTATTGTTTTCCCAAATTAATCATTCAAAATAAAAAGATCTATGTTCCATTGGAACAATAGTAAATGAGTGTTAATCAAATTAAATTAGAGAAAGACTACACGTTTGAAAATAAAAAAGATCTGGTTGTTTGGAGTTCACTAGAACTCTGTAGGCCATTACTCATGTCTGGTTGAGGCTAGCAACTCCATTATATATTATATATAATATATTAGCTGCTACTAGCAAACCACACCTAAATCTCTAATCGACCTGTCAGCGGTTGACTTACATTGTGGGGAAGGTTTTTGCCAAGGAAGAATAATGCATGGAATAAAAAACATCTCTGGTTGTAATGCATCGATGTTGATAAAAAGCAAACCGTCCATTGTGAGTCCAGCACTGTGATGATAAATTGGTTAAGTACTCTTGTCTCTGAGAGTCCTCAAAAGTGCAGAAGTACAAGCATGTGTGTGTGTGTTTGTTTGCTTATGTGAGTTTTATTTGTGCACTTGAGTCTGTCTGCTGACCAGGCGCTGTCAGCACAAAGTGCCACATCTAATTTACAAGATTGAGCACAGCTGTGCAGATAAACTGAGTGAGTGCATGCATGTGTTTTCAGTAGAGCTTATAAAATGACCATTAACCAGCTGTTCTCCTGTTTACCCCAAAAAACAGAACAGCCCTAATGATGTCACCACACATTCTTCCTCTGTCTCCAATCAGGTACCTTCCAGAGGTGATGGGTGACGGCTTGGCCAATCAGATCAACAACCCAGAAGTGGAGCTTGACATCACAAAGCCAGACATGACCATCCGGCAGCAGATCATGCAACTCAAAATCATGAGCAACAGGCTGAAAAACGCACTGGATGGCAACGACGTGGACTTCCAGGATGCAAGTGGGTCCCTTTCTAATACTTGTACAGTGGTAATATTTTAAACATGACACATCTTGTCCATTGTGGTATGTTTCTCCACAAATATCCCATTGCATGAAGTTACTTAATGGTCTGATTCCCTTTGTTAAACCAGAGTTAATGACAACGGGGAACTGAGGGCCAAAGACTCCCAACTAATGACCAATAAACTTAATTAAAACACTGAATCCATTCATGGAGGTCAAATGGTCCCCCGCTCAGTAATTACCACTTGCAAGTTGAAAATTGGGGGCTAATCAGGAGCAATTGAAGGTGACATCTTTCAGGACTAAAAAAGAAAAGAAAAACATACCTCCTTCTCATCTTCTTTGATTAAGTAATAGACCCTTTTTTTTTTTTTTTAAAAATGTGTTTCCCGTCTCTCTCCTATAACCTCTCCAGGTGATGACATCAGTGGCTCAGGAAGCGGGATGTGCATAGGTGGTCAGTGTTCTCGGAACAGACCGGGACTGTACGCTTATTCGCCCGACAACAACCGAGTCAGAGGCGCAGCCACGTCTCAAACCCGCCTCTGTAGCCTCCTACTCCTGCTCCCATTGGCCATCCTGCTGCTTCAGCGATGATGGACCACCGCTGACTCCCAACCATGGGACGGACAAAAAAGGGGAGAAAGATTGGAACTTAACTTTGCCAAAAAATGAAAAAAGACCTTTTTGGGGGAATGAATGGACATTTTCTGTGACCAAGAGGAGCAAAAAAATTGACAGAGACAATATTCTTTATTTGGTTTTGCTCAGTTTTAATATGTTGTAGTTTGGGTGTGATTCGTTGATGTGGTGATTTGTTGAGCTGGTTTCAATGGATTCTTGCGAAGAGGATGGCTGGAAGAAGACGGAGATGAGGATGACGTAGACGACAATTAGGAAAATGATGATGATAATGATGGGAATATTGATAATGATCTATTGAGACCCCATCAGGTCAATTTAGCTCCAGTTTCCAGTCAGCAGACGACAAAGCTCAGTGAAAAAATGTTTGGTGCCCCAATATGTGGTGCGTTCAACAAGGCTTTTTTAATTTTATTTCTTACTCGTCGAGGTTGTCTACCTTAACAAACATTGTGTAAGTTGTAAATGTTTGTGTACATTAGTTAAAAGACTGGCACCATATTGAGCCATGAATGTACAGCATTATACTATATTGGCAATGAATCCCCCCCCGCATAATCTGTGATGTAGTCGTCCAGACGTTTTGGTGTGTGTTGGCATAAACAGGATTCAATTATCACACGCTGGAAATGTATGAAATGTTGTGATTGCAAGATTTGACCTCACTTTTACTGTATACCCAAGAATTTCAAAAGAAAAAGGAAATTATCACTTCTTTTTTTAACAAATCATTACCTTTTGTAAAGAAATTGCAGTCTCAAAGCACAGACAAGCAGTTTCCTTAATTTTTCCTGCAATGTAGACAGAAAATTGCACGTTATTCTGACTCTCCTGGTTGCATTTGCCACATAAATCTCCACAGAGAATGTTTCATAACGCAGTAAAGCTAAAGAGGACTCCTTGTTGAACGCACACCTGCGTTAGGTAACGGATTGAAATGAAGTTTAGAAGCAACGCAGTGGCTGATATACAGTAGGTCAAACCAAAGCACTTATTACACTTTTTTTAAACATTTTTTGACAGCAGACATTGCCCCAAGTACGTTGAACATTAGCTGCAACCCTTTCACCAGGTTTTATAGCTGCATAATGTTAAAAGAAAACAAAGGTTTTCACTTCCCTTCCTAAAAAGTTCCGTTTTTGTACATACAGTACAGGATATTTGCAAAATATTGACAACATGTATACATTTGCCTGGTGATATGTCATTTACTCGGCATGCCTTTCTTTCAGTCTACACTACTATACTGGTACATATGGGACTTCTGATTCACACGCAAGTCTTTTGCACATACACACTGACACACACTGGGGTTGTGTATTAAGCTGATCTTTTTTATCCATCAGTGTATTTAATCACACATTTCATTCATTAAAATCTGTTTGATTGTAGCAGTGGATTTTGCCATGTACATTTTGATTTGATTATTATTATTGAGTATCCATTAAAGAAAGCTACATTTTTATTTAAAGGGGCACTCCATCGATTTCACCCATGAAGGTCAGTTTACTCAGCGTGAGGAGTATTAGGCCTTATAAAAAAAAGGGTATAGTTTCTTCTGTGGTTTTATAAAGTTTGAGAAATAAGCCTGACATAGATGTCATCAGCTGGGGCTTGGACTTGGAGGCTAAAAGTTGGAGAAACAGTAAAAAGACATGTGTTTTTACCAGGGAGAGATGGTCCAACAAAACGATGCCATTGAGTTGCATTAAGGCATCCAGTGTTTATGGAGCTTGACACATACTAGGAACTAAAAGTCAGGCTATTGCTACCTCTGTCTCTTCAATTTTGACAGTTGGTTTGTCAGTTGGTTCACCACCATTTTATATATATATATATATATATATTTCTGAGGCGTTTGCCTTATTTGACAGGACAGCTGAAGATAGACAGGCCAAGGGGAGACAGAGAGATAAACCCATAGTCACTGCAATAAGGACTCAGCCTTGGTACAGTATATTAGATTTTTGAGACCCATACCAGTATTGATTTTGGAGGGGAGTGTACAGATCTGGTGGCCAATATAGTGATTTTTTTGTGAATTGATTGTGACTCTCAGCGCACTCTGCTGGATAAACTTTCCAGTGACACCAATACATACCACAAGCATTTTTGTCTGCATTATATACCAGAAAAGTAACTATTCATACTGATACGATACTGATATGTCTGCAATAGGCTGATATCGCTCAATCGATACATCGGTGGGGGCTCTACCCTTAACCTTTCATCCAGTGCCATCAATCAGGGCAAAATTCAAATGTGTCCAGTACTCAGCTGTATATTATGTTGTATGCTAATTGCAAACATTTGCCACTAAAATGGTGAATATGGTAAACATTTGGCATCATATCAGTATGTTAGCAGCCACAGGGCCTTTAGCATGACTGTAGATTCTTACTGTTGTTTAAAAGTCTCTTCTTGTGAGTCTCCCAACTTTATGGAAGTGCAATGCTAAATCAGTGGAGTACCCCTTTAAGGCCTCTCTGTTGCTCTCTGTTGCTCTCTCTTGCTCTCTGTGTGAAGTCTTCTGATGCAACTTTTCATTCCTGTATCCATCCATTAGCCACAGAGATATGACCAAGCACCCATTGCCCCTGTAAGATTTAGCCCTGACTCACTCCGTGGCTTTGTTTCCAGATATCAAATCTGAGATGATTTTGCTATTTTTTCCAGAAAAACTCAACTTGCCAGCTGCACTACAGCTATAAATAAACATAAAGCTCTCTGTAACAGGCACTGACAAGCCTCATGCGGCCCTGCTGGAGAATAACGGGGCCACGTGTTGTATGTGGGGATGACAATCCTGCCCCAGTCGGGGGGTTTGGAATTAATTAATGATTTATTTTCCTGATACGCACAACAGAATGAAACAGAGCAGCAGGCACATGCACAGGCACAATGACTTCACTACACGTTTCTATTTTTAAATGATGGAGGGGGGAAAAAAGTCTTAAATGTTTCAGTGTACAAGGCTCACATTTCATTTCTCAACGTCAGTATCTTGACTGTGACAGAGCGGACCCAATCTGAACGTCTGTCTGAATTTACCCTTTTTCTACATCACGTGTGTCTTTCCTGAAATGTGTCTTGTCCTGTAATTGTGAATGATGTGGAAGTACAGGTAGAATCTGAGCTGAATTTCACTGAGATGTGGGAGGACATGTGTAGCAGCCACAGTCTACCACGCTGTTGGTTTTACTTGGCTGCGTCCAGACAATGAGGAAGATTTATCAACACTCAGCAGCCTGCCTGAGCGGTCTGTCCATGATCAAAGTTTACTCACCATTTTGACTCCCCTGGGTGAGAGTTACCTCTAAACAAAAGGCTCCAAAACTCTTACTGCACATATTTAAGAGATGTAACTTAACTCTGGATGCAGTTGAAACCTAATTGTTCTTGTCCATGTGGCTGCCAGTGGGTCAATATTCGATTTTTGGGTCTCCACCTGTGGTTTAAAAAAGAAACAGACTCAGCGCTGATGTGTTTTCTAGATGGTTTGAAATGCTTCCAACTGCTGGCTTTAAGATAAGAAGCATCTCCCTCTCTTTGTCTGCCTCTCACCTACACACAGACATATACACAACTCTTTAAGATACTGGTCAATGTGTACAGGATGCAATAGCCACTGAATAAAGGTGATTGTTGTAGTGGTACATTGTGTAGTGTCATGAAAAGCTGTTGACAGGTGAGATGTCACGTTGACAGGCTGCAAATGGACTGTCTGGGCTGGAGAATTCAGTGTCACGGCAATGATCTGTGCTGTTGTGTTGCTGAGAAGCTTTTTTCCTTTTATAGAGACAGTGTAAGAGACAGGAAGCTGCAGGAGATGAAGGAGACACGAGACAGGACAGAGACTTCAAGGGTGAATTGATCCAAGGCCATCAGGGGCTGAAAAGTATCTGAGCTTTATTTTTCAGTAAGTGAAGTTTGCAGCTTTCATACTGCAGTTGTCATTAAAACTTTTAGATTGTTGCCACAGCTGTTGCTGAGGGCCAGACAAACTTTAGTCCTTGAGGCATGCACCGATCCAACTCTTTCTTTCCTGATACAAATTCCAATACCTCGACTCAGAGTGCCAACTGCTGATTTAGATTTCTGTTTACCGCACTCGCCATTAAAATCTTTTTAATGCAAGGTAAGATAAAGCCAGGCATTGCTATGGTACCAACAGCAGAGTTGTGACGGTATGACTGTAACTGATACTGGAAAACGTACAATTTTATATTGACAAGTCAGGTCAGATACACCATCCACTTAACAAGGTCTGTATCTTTGCTCATAGTTATCCAGTGTATCAGATCGGTGCATCCATAATTGTTATATTCACCTGAGAGGAAACACTCCTCTCACGTAACACATAATTCAAGTGATTGCCCTCTGACCAACACCTGGTGCTCCGCCTGTGGGATGCTGGAAATAGTTTACACTGACTGCTAGGAGTATGAAAAGTAAATATGAACATATATAATGCGTATTGATAGATTGTTGATCAATTTATTTGGTCATTGTGGTCACTTTCAAAAAGAGCCCGCAGTCCAGGGCAGCCTCAAGGTGTAATAAATCCTTGAAAACTTCATGTCTAAATTCATTGTGAGGGTTTCATGATAAGAATTAGTTTTAATTTATTTAAATGGACTGACTCCAAAAGGATGTTCATATTCAGTACAAGCCACTCAGACCTGTCGCCTCCAGCCATATATGTATATATCTGGATATATCCATTCATTCCATTCAGATAAGCAAGGACTTGTCATGAACCAGCTGGCAATTCTTGGCGGCTGTATCTGTAGACTGGAAGGTTACTTCATTAAAGACTCTGCACACCCACACAGGTGTTTTCACTTACACCGGCTGATTAAAGCTCTCAGGCTGGTGGCGCTGCACTGAGGTCATCATTTCACCGCAGACAGCAGGAAAAGCACAGGTGTAATTATTATTAAAGATGGCTCTGTTCCATCTAAGTATAGCCTATTCGTCAGCCATGTCAGTGAGCCACTGCGCACCGCGGCGTAGGTAAAGCGAAGTAGATTGCAGCTGTTTTCTTGCAATGACGTATCAAAATGTGCGCTGTGAAAAAGGCCTCTAAGAATGATAAAGGTGGAAGGTGTCTCACCCAAACAGGTGAAACAAAACCAACTAATCAAACACAGCCTGCACACATAGTCCTGAGAGAAGACTTTTTTTGGTTAAAGAAATAAGTGAAAACACCTGTGTGGGTGAAAAATAGGTGAGTATGGGGTTTAATGCTGCAGGCAGATATGAGCAATAACCCGGAGCTTGAAACACAAGTGTTGCAAAAAGTCTAGAGCAGTTTTTTCCCAAACTTTTTCTGGCATACCCCCCCTTCAGAAGCTGTAAAATGTCCCACACCCCCAATTTTTAGCAATCATTAACAATAAAAGGGAAACCAAAACTAATATTAAAGATTCAAGTTGAATTTTAGGCCAGGACAGAACAGGATCAGCAAATTCTTGTTTATTTATTTTCCCCAAATACAATATTTATATTCCATTAACTTCATCCACTCCACATTTCCCCCCCGGTGACCCCCCCGACAGTGGCTATATGCCCTTCCAGTTTGAGAGCCACTGCAAAAGAGAATCTGGTCACACGTGTTATTACTGCACCATACTTACATAAAGACCACAACCCCCCCCCATCTATTTCATAATGAGGCACGAGCCCTATCCCTGAGGGGGGGGATCAGCCTCAACCCCTCTTTAAATACCAGCCCAACTGCTGTACCGCAGTCTGACCGCTGGGCGTCGCTGTCCGACCGCACAGCCAACCACGCCGGGGCGGGGGGGAGACCTGACCATTGGGCTTTCAGCTTGGGTCAGGTGGAAAAGAACGGGTGATTGGTTTACATTCCGCCGTACTCTCTCCTGATTGGACGGGGAAGGTGTGAGAAAGAAGAGGTTGAGAGCGGAGATCCACCAGCAGTCTGTCGGCTTCAGTCCCCGCTGACTCTGCCGGTGCAGATCACACACTCACACTCACACACACACACACAGAGACACACACTGAGGGGTTGAGATGTGACTGTTAAACCGGAGGAATACAGCGTGTTTCTGTGGGATCTTTTCTTTTCCTGTCAGCCGGATAATGGGAGAGGACAGGCGGGGAGTCACTTTGGCCATGCCGGCCACTTGGGTTGCGGTGCTCCTGTGTGTGATTACTTCGGTGTGCGCAGTGGAAGGTAGGTGTGCAAAGAGGGGACATTTTTCTCTGTTCAGATGATGCAGGGTGAAGGCTTGGATTAATGTATGCACTAACTGTGGTTAAAGCAAGGCTGCTCTGTCAACTCACATGTATTGTTTCATTATCCTTGTTACATTCTTACAGTTATATTCCTAAAGTTTAACTGTGTGTCTCTGTAGCTTTCCAGCAGACACTTACAGGCTGTATTGTGATATTTAACTGATATTGCTGTAAGCTTGATGACAAGAAGTTTTCCTGTTCCTCAGGGTGAGCTGGGTGTGTTTGGGCTTCAGATAATTGCCTCCCAGCAGTGGGATTTTTGGGCAGTACAGGAATGCAACTGCGCCTCACTGGAGGTTAAGATACTGTCTTCATCGCCAATGTGTCACAGTCCGAGTAAGAAAAGTAACCTGCAGGCTTTGTGTGCTTCTGCTCCTCCTCCTTTTTAAAATGTATCTACATTCATACAATCATGTTGTTAAAATGTTCTCCATAGCACAGTTCTCTTTTTTTAATTATCCCAAAGGACATAAAACACATGCAGAATAACCACCAAGCATGAAATGACATAATATATATGTTTATTCCCATCACATTTTTTTTTAAATTCTAGAGCAGTGTGTAATATTAGAGGCTTAAAGTGTGTCAGGTGTTCACCCAGAAACTTATTGCATTAAAGGTACGTAATGTTCTTTGGATATACTGATTCACATAAAACATGAGTGTGTTCCCTCCTGAGTGCACTGTTGTGTCTATTAACACACACGCTGCTGCTCACCTGGAGCAGCAAAGTGAACCATAATTATAGCTCACAGGTGTTCAGTTACTCCATGTAGAAGCTGCCACCTCCCCTACTTCTCCTCCTCCCACCCCTCATCAACATCACCTCTTACTCCTCCTGCTGTTTCTCCCCCCGAAGCATCATCCACCCCCCTATGTTCTTTTACAAACATCACCTTCTGCCTCTTTTGTTGCACTTCGGTACGGCTTCTTCCCCCGAAGCATCACCTGCTGCTGTTTCCTCTCTATCACATTTTTTACTCCTGCTGCTCTTCCTCATGCTTCACCCACTACTCTCCCTGCTCCTTCTCCTACTCCTCCCCAAGCATCACCTACTGCTTCTCCCTTTGCCTCTCTCCAAACATCACCTCTTACTTCTCTTGCTGCACCGCACCACCTCCTGCTACTTCTCTAAAAGCATGACCGTCTGATGCTCCCGCTGCTCCTCGCACAGAGTCAGCCCCTTGCTCTTCCTCAAGCATCACCTCCTGCTGCTCCATTTCCAACTACTGCAGCTGCTGCTCCTCCCCAAGCATTATTGCTCCTTCTGACATTTCTCCCCTAGCATCACTGTGTTAGTGCTGCAACATCACCTCCTGCTCCTTCTAGTGCTCCTAACCAAGCTTCTGCTCCTGCTTCTAAGATTCACCTACTCCTCTTCCTTCTCATCAAACATAACATCCTACTCCTTCTACTCCTTTTCTGGCACAACTTACTGCTTCTCCCATTTCTCCCCTCCACCTCCTGTGGCTCCTCTTTTAGCCTCTCTTAATGTTGGTACTCCCTATTGAACCTCCTACGGTTCCTTCTAAAGCATCAATTATTGTTGCTCCTTCTTGTTATCACCTCCTGGTGCTGAACCTCTCCAAGCATCATCTCCACCTGTAGCATCAGATCCTACTCTTGCGGCTCCTCTTCAAGCATCACTTACTCCTCTTCCTCCTCAAGAGTGTTCTCCTCCCCCAAGCATCGTCTACTGTTTATCTCTTTGCTCCTCGCCAAGCATCACTTCTTAACCCCCGCCTGCTGCTCCTGCGGCACCCCCTGCTCCTACTACCCCTCCGACATCCAAAACTGTCAACCACGCTGCCTCCTTTCTGTTCCTCCTGCTCTTTCTCTCTCCCTATTGCCCTTGCCACTTCTCCTCCTCTTCATCTCCTACAGTGTCTTTTAAAAAAAAACGCCTCCACCTCTTCAGTTTGTTCCTCTTCACCTTCCTTTTGCTTCCTTTCTTGCTCCTCCTGCAACATCCCCTATCAGCCTGCACTCCCACGTCCTCTACCGCTACTCCTCCTGTTCCTCCTCCTGCTGCTGCTGCTGCTGTCCCTTATGGAAGCGCTAGATTAGTCTACTGCTGTGTTTTAATGGTGCGCGTAATGACGGGCTCCGTAGTGAGTCTCCCCCATTATGAGACATGTAAATGTGTTGAAGGGCAGGTCTATTTTGATTAAACAGAACGCTGTGTGTGTGTGTGTGTGTGTGTGTGTGTGTGTGTGTGTGTGTGTGTGTGTGTGGGAGGGAGAGAGAGGTAGGAGGTTAAGATAGAGAGGAGAGACAAATATGTACAGTGTGGGTGGTGGGTTGTTTTGTGGTCATGGTGGCCTTTTCATGGTAAGTAGGTGCCTAATGAACTGATGTATAAGCTGATCTGAGTCTGTTGATGTAAAAAAAAAAAAAAAAAAAGACCCACTGCGGACACAGTCGCTGCTGGTACCTCGGCTCTGCGTACACTTTTACACTTCTCCTCTATAAACTTTCTGACTTTGTTTTGTAAAGTCATTTTTGATTGGAGTTTAATCTGTTGTAGGGCAGCAGGTGTTTTCATTATCAATTATTCTGATTGATTAGTTAATGGATTCATCTCTTTGTCTATAAAATATAAGACAGTTGTAAAAACATCCCATTAAAATTTCCCAGAATGCAAATTAGCTTATTTGCCTGTCAGATTTGCATTTCTGCCATGAAAATGATTGATCAATCAATCATCAAAATAGTTTTCTGTCCACCTACTGATTGATTAATCAACTAAATGTGTCAGCTCTAATCTGTTGATATACCATAGATAATGACTGGAAAAGCTTCCCGGTAGCTTTCATTGCATAGAAGGAAACAAGTACTGAAGTACTGAAATCAAGTATAAATGATACATAATGATGATTAGTTATGATAAGATCATAAAACAGGCTTGTTCAAAATACACAACTGTATTTAATGTTTAGAGTTTAGTATTGGGGTGCAACTACTCCATTATCAATTAATCTGATTATTTCTTTTTATTAATTGATTAACGATTTGTCTATAAAATGTCAGAAGAACCCTAACCCATTATAACTTCCCAGAGCCCAAGGAGCCATCTTCTTATTCCCGTTTTCATCCGACCATCCTGAAATTGAGAATAATGTTGAACCCTTTTAAAATATGTTGTTTATGTTACATTAGCGTTGGCCAGTGTCCCATTACACAGATATTCATCTCAATTGTCAATATTGGCATTTGATCAAAAAATCCAGTATCACTTGTGCTTTAGTGTTTTCTTTACCTGCCTCTGTTTCTCTCGAGTCTTTTTGCCCCAGCCCTGCTGATTATTGTTCGAGTGCTTTGCTAGATTGGAAATTTTGTCTCAATCATATCTGTTGTTTACAAAAGTACCAGCAGCATGAAAGTCAGGCAGTCTTTTCAGATTTGGGAAGGTGTGAGGATGTAGAGATGGATAATGCTTGAAAAGTTTGCTGCCATGAACAGAAAGTATGAGGAATATCATTCCTGCTGTAGCTGTTTTGCTGTCATCTATGTAGCCTGAAATTGCTGCACTAATACAATGACCTTTGCATTCCCTCTGGAGTTACACCTCTTCTGTGAGCCCAAAATGCAGTACAGTAATCCAGAACTTGACCCTGTAATTTTGAAAGTCAATGCGAACCCTGACCCAGCGGATATTGGTGGGTATAAGTGCTACATATCCCACAAACAAGCCTTGGGAGGGGTGGCAAAGTCATCTGTGTCTGAACCAAATGCCCAGTCAGCAGCAGGCTCTGTCACTGAAATTGCTGATTTGTGTCAGTGTTGAGTGTCGAGGGGTCGAGGAGTTAATTTCTTTCGACTTTTTCATGCAAGAGCTGCTACTGTAGTTGGAGCCTAATTTAGAAATCCTGAATTTGTGTGCCGCTGATTTTGCCCTTCTACGGAGGCTAGGCTATATGCAAAATGTGCACCGTATATATGATTACACTGCACATATTTCTGCTCCTGCACATAAACTATTTCTGTCCTTTTTCCCTGGAGCCGGAACACATACATGCCGTGTCCCATCTGTCATCTTGTGGGAATGGTAAAGGTTAAACATCGTAGATCTGGTTTTAGATGCTGGTATTAACACGACAAGCTGTAATTTGTGACTTTATTCAGTGTGAGTGTGTTTGTGTGCGCAACAAATGATGAACAAATGATCTACTCAGGGAAACCCTCACTGCGAAGAGATGTGCAGATGACGCCACACACACACACACACACACACATACATATACTGTACCCTCCACTATGCTCTGCCAGCTCATGTTTTAAAGATGTGGTTTCTATATCCATCTGGTGACAGGTTATCAATGTGACAGACAGATTGTTGAACTGGGGAAAAGTAGGAGCTTGGGAGAAGATCTTTTGCACCCGTCCTGAGGCTTTTACTCCATTGTTTCCCGGTCTATTTTTCCTTAAGGCAACCTTCAGTATTAAATATTTATTTCTACACAGCATTCAGATTGTTTCTGAATAAATTTGGTTTTCTTCTTCCGTAAGGTACTCTGAAACCTGTGGGTATACTTACCTCAGAGTCCTGGGCTTTTGGTGCTGTGTTTCCCACAGTGAATTGGGCATCAAGAAGCAATTTCATATCAGTCAGTCTGGTATTAGACACTATGCTCCTCTACCCACAGGCTATCAGACTTCAATATCACAGTTTTCTGTGGTTCAGGAAGTAATTTCTAACAAAACATCCTCAGTGTTTACTGAGATGTGATTAATAAGCCCTATTAGTGTGAAGATATACCCTTAACTATGAATCTTCACACCTTGGCTGTGAATTTTCACACAACTGAATAATCCTCTGCTTATATTGAAGAAAGAACTTGTTGGTCCACTGGATCAGTGATTAGTCATGTCTGTTACTGAGGAATTTAATGCATACTTTTGGCAGCATCTCTGTACCAAATGTTTGGGTCACAATGTACACCTCCTTTCTGATGTGGTTTGTTTATACTGCATCTATAGCTGTAGCCAGTTTTTAAGTGGTTTTAAAGTCCACGTCTAAAGACCTTTTTTTATCTCAAGGCAAAGTCAAGATGCAAGTCTTTTATGTCTCTGAATGCTAAAATTACACAGCATTTGAACATTTTCCATTCAGAGTTGTATTAACAGTGCTTAGACCCAGTCTCCTTGATGCATAGGCCAAATAATTAATTATTCAAGCTGTTTTGCTATGCAAGGCCTGCCCAACACTGGCTGATTCATTTTTTATTGTTCCAGATTTTACAGTTAAAAGTGGTGAAAATTAAACATCTTTTGGCATCTGTGTACTTTGTCCAACTAAAGTCCAAGTCTCAAGTCTACAGATCTGGCTGTAGCAAAACCAGTACAGTGCAAGTGAATACATGAATACACTTATACACAGAACCTATTTGGCATTTTGTGCACAGTGTTGTAACTGAATCCTGGACAAGAAGATCTAAAAAGTCCAACATTCACTCTTCTTTTACCTCCTGTATTTGGCCTTCAACAAGTTCTGAAGGGAAAGTCTGTCTCTTTAGCTACTAAATAAAACTACTATGACCATCAGGTACTTGCTTACTCTGCCATTTGGTGCTTGGCAGGTCGGGTACTGACTGTTTATCAGGGATTTTGACAGGTGATGAGCTGAAAGACACCAAAATTGTCTGTTGTGGGGAACCACAGACTGAGGTGACAACTCTGTTGATAATAGCAGCTTTAAGTCTGACAGGGAAAATATGTGCTGCTTTCTGACCTCTGAGTGGAATACTATAGGTTTACAATATGTAGGCATCTAGAAAGTGCTGTGAATAACATAATGAGTGGTCCCTGCTCTATAAAACCTGCCCAGTGAATATACTGATCATATAAGTAAGTCAATCAGCATCTAAACCACTTTCATTACAAACGTTTAACTACAATCACTACTTCTCCTCCACAGCTGCCATTTGCTGACATGTGTAAAAGCATAAATTCATTTCAGCTGCAGAGATTCAGAAGGCCTGCACATTATAAAACACTTCACCACCCAAACTCCTTGGATTATTTGCATAACAAACCAGTCTAAATAGATTATATTTCCCTGATATGAAACTATAATTGATACTGTTAGAGAACAGAGCACTAGTAGGCATAAAAGGAATGAAAGAATCCTTTGTTTTCACCTAAAATTCACCCCTTCCTTTCACTTGGGTCCATTATACTGTCACTTCAACTAATTTGCAGCTCAAAGAGTCACATCAATACACCGCTATGTTGGACAGATGTCAATGGCATGCTCTTTGAGTTGCTCTGCCTTCTCCCTTTCAACATGCAAGGTAAGCAATGGCATCAATTACCCTTTGTTTCAGGCAAAGGCGAAATAATTTCTCTCTCTCTACTCTTACGGTAGACTTCACCAATAAAAAACACCTTAATTTATCTTGACCTCAGGCCTCTCAGAGACTTTTTTTTTTACCTATGGGCCGTAGAGAAGAGAAAATAGGAGGAATGAGAGAATCTTAAAATATGTATTCACTGCCTTTAAATGCAAATTAGGCACAAATGGAAACGAGATTGCTCAAGATTGCGTTGCTTTAGTTTTCCTGTAGTGACATTATTCCTCTTCAAAATCATGGTGTTACATACATATTAGTGTAATGTGTGCTGGCACGCAACATACATACATACATACATACATACATACATACATACATACATACATACATACATACATACATACATACATAATAGTAATACTTTTTTGTTTGTTACATGAACACCACAGTTATATTTTTAAGAATAATGATTAGAGCTGCAACTAACTCATTTTTATTATTGTAATCTGATCATTATTTCTTCGATTAATTGCCTAATCGCTTAGTTCAGTGGATTTCCCAACCTGGGGTTCGCCAAAGCTTCACGGGGGGTTGCAAGGCCTTCTTGATTGGGGGAGTGTTGGTGTTTACAGCGCTAGCACAGAAGACCGCTGGGAGGAGGAGGTTTTCAGGCCGGAGTGAGCACCAGAACCGGAGCCAGGTGAGCGCGCCACAGAACCACGCTCAACAGCCTCCCAGTTTACACGGGCGGACCGGGACTGAACACAGCCCCCGAAACCAACGGATGCTTATGTTAGGACAGGGAATACATAAATGATGAACATTGTTTTACCATGAGTTAGAAAGTAAAAAAACTTGACTTAGTTCGCAAAAGATTGATACGGAGCCCCTAAAGGGACATGGGGAAAATGCCTCTAGGCTCATTAACTGCGGTCAAGCCAGCCGTTACTCCGATCTCCGAGGTCAAATCAGCTTAAATTTCAAATGTACAGGTATTCTCAGCATTATGGTAATTGCAGAGAAACTGCGTATACACTTCCGGTTTTCAAAATAAAGGTATTAAGAACAGTAAGCTATAATTCGAACCTACAGTTAAAATATGTTACATTAAAGTGTTTCATGCGACCATGATGAATATAAAACTTACTTAATACTTACTATGAAGCATTTTTACTGCACCAAAAAGTCCCATATTTATACCTGCAGATAGCATATTTAACCATATTTGAGCTACTGTAAAAACACATTGCTCAATAATTCCTGGCTATGGGTGATGCTTTTTCATTATACTTCAAGAATGAAAAATTTCACACAAATGTTTAATAACATGTTATAAGAAAGTGATGATAAAGTCATCACAAACTACACACAAAGACCCACTCAATCCTAATTTGTATGTTGAGATACTTTCTGGTGCTCACGAGAAACGTTTCATTCCCCCCCCCATGTCCCTTTAGGGGCTCCGTAGATTAAAACTTGAATTCAGGTTATATTTTTTTGCTTAATAAGGAAAATAGGTGTAGAATAGAATATTTCCTTTCTTGACATTTTGTGGGTTTACTTTCTTTCTTTAATTTTTGCTTAATTAATTATGTAATGTAGCGAACTCACAGCTCACAACACAACTCCCAGCTGAAACTTGTGGGGGTGTGGTTAACTATACTATCGGACTATACAAAGTGGTATTACGAGACTGGACGGGCTGAAGCTATCTGGTATCATGCTAACTTGAGTAGACATCTCCGCAACACAATACATAGACATATTTGACATAACGTCAAAACTGTTAGTTTTTGAATGTTTAAAACTAAAACTCTGACATTTTGCACCTTTTTATGAAAGCGTCTCTTACATAGCTGGGTTGATTACTGTAATGACTACTGCAATTACCTTGCTAATAGAGAATTAACAGTGGTAAACAGTAGTATAGTATTGGTATTAATAGTACACTCTTTCTATTCTATTGTATTCTATTTTTCCACACCGCATGCAGCACACTGCAGCTCTGAGCTTTAGACCTTTATAGCTCAGCATATGATTGAACATAATGGCCCATTATTTATTTGCTGGTTGAGAGTGGGCCCTCTGCCAGCCTCTTCAGGGTTCCTGCCGTGGGCATATGGTCTCACAGATAGCCATGCTGGATATTAAGGACTGTGTCACTGTTGGAGCAAAAGAAAAGAGGGAAGAGGATATAATGGGTGAGACAATGCACATCAGTGATTTTGCCTCACCTTGAAAAGGTTGTGGGGGGAAAAGTGCCTCATCAGGAATTTTAATCAGTTTAGATTAGAAAGTATTGTTAAACAGTATAGATGTTAATGAGCTCACAAAAGGCATCTAGGGAAGAATGATACAGGATTTACGTGTAAACGACTAATGGCTGCAACTAACAGTTATTTTCATTGTTGATTTAATGTCTCAGTTGCCTTTTCATTGAATGGATTAAAGACGAGTGCACAAGTTTTCAAGTGTGTCTGACAACATTAGGTGGTTTTGCCTGCAATAATCATCCCTCCTGTTGATACTGCCCATTACAGGATCCTTCCTAATGTGTTTTCAATGTAAGTGAACAAGTCCTCATTCAGTGAAAAAGTTGTTTACCTGAAACTAATATGAGGCATCAGCAGTCTGAGTCAGACAAATCAAGTTGATATCTTTCAAACCTACAATCTTCTTCGTATTAAATTCCCTCTTTGTGTTTCCCTGTTGAGCTGCAGTGGAGGGATTGGAGGGGAAAAAATTGGTACTAAAAAAGGCTGTAACTTTGGAAGATATCCACTTGATTTGTCTAATTTGGACTGCTGAAGCCTGATATTGCCTTCACAAAAACATTTAAATACATTTTTGCACAGAACATGGATTGTAGATTTTGCCCCCATCACTCTGTGCCTGCGGGCCAATACTGAGGTACTGAGTACTGCCACCACTAGTGAGCATGGCCGGACCCAGAACTGTGGTCACCGAGGTCCAGACCTCAGTATTTTTTCCCAGGGGTGTACAATAGAAGTTGTGATATAACTGCCTAAAAATAAGTATCCTTTGATGCTTTGACACGTATCCCCAAACCCCTCCTAGCAAGTTCAGTTTTGTGACCTCGGTATTTCTAAAACCCTGCATAGAGCAATGTTGGTGTGGTACTTTGGTCCAGTTCAGTCACTGCTATCACTTACATTGGAAGTGCATTAGGAATGGATGTTTTTAATGGTTTGTGTGAACAGGAGGAATGATTCTAGCATGTTCATATGGTCACTTGACTATTGTTGAAATAAATAAATAAATTGTGAACCTATCCTTTACTCATTTAGTGAAAATGTTCAACCAACAGGCAAAAAAGTGAATTTACATTTTGATTAAATAGAGAAAAGCATAAAATCCCCACATTTAAGAAGCTACAAGTATGACTTAATAAATTAACCGATTATCAGAATAGTTGTAAATATATTTGCTGTCAGTTAAAGTCTTACATTTTCAGTAGCTTCCCTTTTTTACTATGTTTCATTACAGTTCTCCACCTGCACGGTCCAGTGTTCCTATTTCAGTTTACTGAACTTTATCAACTCATGGTAGGCTGACCAAGCGTCCGTGCTCTTTCATACCCGCTTCACACTTGCTCGGTTTCATCCACACCTGCCTTTTACAGCCACAGGCTTCTGTTCTGTTGGCCACTAAGCTGCTCTGTTGGAGCAGTGGGGCATTCAGTGGTTCTGCTCAGGAACAGACGGAAACTGACCGCAGGAAACTGAAAGATTATTGTTCAGGTCCGACATGTGTACTCACGGTGTCGACTTTTGTCTGGAAAAATGTCACACACTTGAATTGCGTTCGTAGCATGACCCCACATTTCAGACTTTTTTTTTGTGGTAAGATTTTTTTTCTCCCCCCCTTCTCTCTTGTTCTCCTTACTAAATTCAACACAACGGGGGCACAGCAAAAACCAGGGCAGAGTAGACAGGCAGGAGAGCGACAGGGGCAATTTTAGTTTGACAGTTTTACTCTGCGTGACAGCAGTTTTGATAGCAAATCTCCTGAGAGATGGGGAGAGCAAAAGAGGGATGAAAGAGGATAGAAAATGAGTTAAAGCAAGGAAAAGACATAAAGAGAGATGATGAACTCAGTGGTTAGTCTTCTGCAGTTTGATATATGGAGCAGAGAGCCAATAAGTGTCAAGTCCCTCCCATTAGGGAGCCATTTTAACAAGCTCTTAGTATTTGAGTGGCTGTTAGCAGGTTTGCAGGTTTGCCTGCTGTGGAATTGAAATTATTTTGAACATGTTTAGCATGTGAGCAAAATACAGCCTATACATTTTTTTTGTTCAACAAAATTGTGTGAGCCTTCCTTAAAATATTGATTCATCCACCAACATATGTTATTATTCTTTAAGGTATTGACATAGGTGATCTAAAAAGAGACAGAAGAGAGGAGCTTCAGGGGATGGCATGCAACATCCCATTGGTCATGAGCCAGAATCAATATTCACACTGCAAACACACGATGTACTGTGTGCTTTAAGCCACCGATCCACCTGGGCAACTCTGAACTTCTTCATCCCAGAGTGAGAAAATGAATTTTTCATTTGGTTCCTGGCCTGAACCCCTGCTGCATCATCCAGAGTATACACACCAAGATACAGTAAACTTGCTGGTTTGTATGAAACCTCCAATCTCTTTGACGTACTTTATGAGCAGAGAAGAGTAAACCCAAGTGATTACAACATTGCACACTGGTTGTTAGAGAGGATTTCATTTCTATTTTATAATTTTGTCAGCCACCACATGAACTTTAGCAGAAATACGTTTTGCACACATTCACTCAGAGATTCATCTCTAACAGGAGCCCTTAAGGCAGACATATTCACTGATTCCTATAGTAACAAGCATGTATATTGAGTTGCATACGATGATCTCACACCCACATTATTGACTTTTCCTTATATGTAGTGTATGAGTTTCGCACAGATATGGAGAAGGGTGAGCAACATACGTCAGCCTCCACTGACTCTGAACTTAACACAGCATCTATCATCAGATGTGTGTTTTTTTTTTCTAGTTATTTAAAATTGTGTTGGCTTAATCTGTGTAAACCAGTGAAATACAGATCTATGTATATCGTTTTCCAGAATAAAGTCCTGTGTTGCATTGGATTACATTATATTGTTCGGTGTTCCCAATATTTTGGCTGACCAATATCAAATGTATCCGCCATTTTGTGAAATAGTGACAGGCATCTTTTAAGCTGGGCGTACACTGTACGATTTAAGAAATGTTGTTAAATAAGTAAATCTTCTACGATTTATATCAGAATTCATGTTGAAATTTGTACAAAATGTTTGGTTTGATGATCTCATGTGAGACAATACGCTATGTTACCTCATGTTTTTCTAAATGTATAATTGATCATTATTAAATTACTTTACTGAATTAAAAGTACTCTTTTTTTCTCAATTGTTTGCTCCCAGTGAACCTCCAAAGCAAACGTCTTTTTGCAAAGCTGTGCACCTTCACAAACACGGAACATTTTGAGACACACTGCATTGCAGGTGCTATTTTTATTATTTTTTTCTTTGCCCTGCAATACATCACAGATATTCCTATAAGTCCCTCAGCTCGCCCTTCTTCTTTATTAAAACTTTTAAAATAGTTTTGCCGGAATGCTCATTTAATTTAACCAATCCAGTGTTACTCAAGATAAATGTCACATTGTTTCCAGTGTCATTTTTGCCAAGATGCTGAATTTTGCTGTCCAGACAAGTGTGAAAAGAATGGGAATAATTATTTGCGGTTGCCCCGTCTCATAAAAAAGTGCAGCCAAGAAGAAAATTACAGTTCATGGACCTGATGCTGAAGCTGCAGTAGTAATCAAGCAGCTACAAACAAGCTGTAGTCATATATGCATTCTGTCAACAAAACTAAGCAATATGATTGACAAACATAATCCTGCCCTGACTGGTGACATTGATAAAACATTTAACAATTACTTTGGCAGGATTTTTCTGTCAGCAGTCAAACATGACACCAGTCGGATGAGGGTCCAACGTGTGTACATCACTTTATACTGCTACTCTGAAGAGTGAATTGTATCTGTTGAAGGGACTTAGGAAGGCCACAGCAAAGAGTAACAGTCAGTTGGGGACCCAATTTAAAGTTTAACACTGACAAACTGTGCTTCAAGAGCCACAGAAAGTAAAAGACAGCAGTGAAAGAGGGCAGAGGTCGAGGAGGAGGAGGAGGAGGAGGAGGAGGAGGAGGAGAGATTCGCAGGAAAAGTGGAGTTGGATGCAGCTGTTGTGTTGCAGTCCTCAGGGTCGATCCAGGAGGGGACACTGCACATCTCTGACAGCAGGTCAAGCTGTGTGGGTGGGTGTGTGTGTGTGTGTGTGTGTGTGTGTGGTGTGTGTGTGTGTGTGTGTGTGTGTAAATGCACTCAAGCGATGCAATGCGGTTGACTAGACACCAACACTTGACTTTGATGACCCTCACACACACACAAAGGCACACACTTTATACTTATGCACACAAAACACAGCATCCTCGAGGCACAGATGATGAGCGTTGTTCCCATCAAAGTGACATGGATAAGACTGCTGATGGCTGGACCAAAAGCAAGGGGGAAAAAAAGACAACAAGGTAAACTTGTCTTGTCTTCGAGTTTAACTGAACTAAAATTTTAACTCCAGCCTCTCCCTCCATCCTCCTTTTCCTTCCTCTAACCCCCCTTGCCTCAGCAACTGATCCTTCTCAGGTTTCCACCTCAAGGTGCAAAGAGGTCCCCTCTCCGGGGCCAAACATATCTCACATTGCTGAAATTGCCTGGGCATGCTTGGTTTACCTTAGCTTGCATGCGGAATTTACATAAACATCCTCACTGACTCAGAAAATAGCTAAGGCAGGTCACGCTACAGGTGACCTTTTGCTGAACCCGGCCACAGGAGTTACACCTCTCATCTCAATCTGATCTCTTTGCCTCTGTGACATAAATTTGATGGGTTTCCAAACAGAGAAATGGACTTTTGAAGAGATTCTCATGTCTGTTCTGTACTTGCACATGATTTCGCAGCACCTCTCCAAAATATGTAAAAGCGGCCTCTCGGTATTTAATTAAAGTAAGAGGGGATCTAAAATGGTGAATGTTAAAGCACTTCATACGGCAATCAAAAAACATCCATTCCACTGTTTGGGACTGAAATTAAATTTAATTCGGAATTATTTGCAACTACAGTTTCATAGAGCATAGAGTTTAATTGAATTTACAAATTAATTCAGAATATTAAAGAGCAATCTGTGAGTCCCTTAACTCAATTCTCTGGTAAACTTTGGTGCTTAATGATTATTACAAAAAAAAAAAATGTATAACATACTTACTGTCTGATTTCAGTCAGTTAAAGATTCAGCCATGGTACATATACATGCACACCAGTACCCCAGTTTGGAGTCTCTTAATTGGGATATGATCTTTACATGGAACATGATAAACCTGGTTATCCATATCCCTGTATACATGACTCCAACAGTATCTAGGTGTCTGATCATCTGTGTACAGTTGTGATTGATTACATCTCAGCCAATATGTTCTGTAACAGAGAATGTTCCTGAACCGGTTTTTACATACCACAGTATCCTGATTTCTATCCGAGTATTCCAGGTAACCAGGTTTCTCAAAGCGTGGTTTATCCAGGTTTCTGTAAGCAGGATATGATGTTTTTAAGCATTATGACAAATAACCCTGATACTCAAAAAACCAGGACACTAGTGCAGCTTGTGAAAAGAGTCTGAGGTTACTTTAGATATGTCTGTAATAACATTTTGGCCAGTATGGAGACTTCAGGAACATGCTTTTTTTAAAGAAACAAATGCTAAATGAGAGATCTTCCATGTTGCATATTTTGCTGCTATTTTTGCCAAACGGATGTAATTACTTACCAAATTAATTTCAAATTAAATTTTACGAGCGCACCATTCAAAGATTAGTTAGCAATTAAGCAGTTAGCTCAACAATGTGATATCTTTTGAGTTTCTGTCGATAAAGGCTCTAAAGGTGGCATAAATCTGTACATCTGTATTTATTTTATGTATTTCTTTCCTTTTAAAGAATGACACTGATGCCAGAAACAGGGCTGTAACTAATGACCGGCTGCATTGTGAGGAGATATTTGGTGAATTTGACAAAAATTGTATTGGATTAGAATCGCTGACCCCACCTTTAATTTATATGCATGAGATTCTGATTGATCTAATAGACTTTCTATAGTAATATGCAGTAATAGAACAACACCAACCCAATACTGCCTCAGGCTCTGCAAAGGTTTTCTTCCTCTTAGGGGTTGTGCCAGCAGCCACACTACCTCCACATTGTGGTCCACGGTGAGTCTGGTTGCATGACATGACCACGCTTCATACTGTGCGAGCATGTGTCCCTTAGCCATTCGGAGTTAGCATAAGGTGTCTCACTGTTCTAGCGGATGTCTTCTAGGCTTGAACATCTGTCAACAGATTGACCCGCAGATAGATTGAGACTGTCAGGGGAGATTCAGCAGAGGCTTGGCGGCATGTGGTCAGCTGATATCTCTCTATTTTTCTCTTTGTTCATTTCTGTCTTTCTCTTGCTGTCTCTGGGGAGACAAGCTGAGACACATGCTGACATGTGATAAACAGATCTGTGACTAATGGTCTGCTTTAATAGAATACAAATGAGATGATTAGACAGCCTCTTTTATGCCAAGCAAGGAAAAGCAAGGTTCACAAAATAATGCTTAAAGCTAGAGTCTGCTGGTTTTTAATTATCTCCTTATATCCCATATGTATGGTGGGGGATGGATGGTGTAGGATTAAAACTGGTACATTGGATTGGTAGTATGATTTGATTTTGGGAAATATTGATTGGCAGGTCACGCCTGTTTTGGTATAAAGTGTCAGAAAAGTAAATTATATATTCATGCTCAAATTACCTTGTCAGTCAGTGACATTTCACTCTGCTTGATACCAACAACACACCTGCCAACTCTTAAGCTTTTCTTGGAATTCCAGCGTGTTGGCTTGTTGTTTCTTCTGGAAAACCGATGTAGAGATTCCCTCTTAACGGAAGATTTTAAAAACAGATAACTCATTCACCTCCTCGCGCCTTAATTCACCAACCAATCAATGTCACCTGGCAACACAAAACGCAATAAAAAAGGGAATATAAGAAAGATTCAAGTGGTGGTTTTCGTTATTAGTTGGTGTCGGGAGGACGGTGATGACTGATTGACACTGGCAGTTTTATGAACCTTTTCAGCTTAGAGGCTTTCACTTTTTATTATTCAGATACATTAACAGGTCTTTGTCGGTCCTCTTTTAGTAGTCTTATATATTGTAAATAATATGAAATAATTTGTAACAATTTCAAGAATAGGGGAATTGTTTATGTAATTTCAGTCTCTCAAATGGCACAATTTTTTTTTTGTTTTTGTTTCTTGCTGTCTTTCTTTTGTTTCTTTCTTGTACTTTTCCATTATTTTATATAAAATTGAATTTCATGTTTGGGCTGTTAGTTGGACAAAAGCTATTTAAATATGTCAGCCTGGGCTGTTTTTCTTACATTTTTAATACCAAAAGATTAATCACTTAATTAGGAAAATAATTGGCTGATTGATCAACAATGAAAATAATCATTAGTCCCTGCCCTAGTTTTTTTTATGTATTATTTGGCCAAGTCTGTTGTTTTCTAAGCTTATCTAAAGGACTGGACCACATCATTACAATCTGAATGATCTGTTTCTTCATAAAAAAATCTGTATAATTGTAGGTTTGGCTGAAAACGTTGGCTCATTGCACTCTTATAGATATGTATTTTCCAGTCTCCACATTGCCCTCTCAATACTCTTCTATATACTTAAGAAGCTGTAATGCTGCTGTGGGTGTATTCTTTGTGAATAGGATGAGCTTGTCACCGTTTGAGATGCAGTATATATGTACTTAGACACACAATACACTCTGTGGCCCATTTCCTTTCAGCTGACTTCTATTCAGCTACTGAGTCCTTTTCCATTAGGCTTTTTCTGATCGCAAGTCGCATCAGAAATTATTTTGACACCCTACTTTGAAGGACTCCTGTGGGTTTCTGAATTATTGTCAGTTTGCATGTCAAAATGCAAAAGAAATATAAAATAGAAGTATATTTACTTAAGATTGATTTGATGTAAAATGTGGGGGATTTGGGCTTTGATGTTGGGGCTTGGAGATTAAATGTTGGCGTTTGCGGCTGTAATGCTTCAATGTGTAGCTCTCAGTTCTGCCTCGTCTGATTTCGTGTCCCACTCATCTCTCATTTCTGACTGGCAGCTCGGAGACGCACACAGTGAAAACATTGGAAATCTCTTGATACTAGTAAAGCCCTGTTAGATTTTACCGCACAGTTTTGTAAGTTTGTGAGTTTTGCAGCATGAGAGTTGAAGTTGTAGTCTCATTTGCAGTGTGCTCTAGATGTTGTAATAAAAGTGATAGTTTCTCACCATGAAAAGAAATGCCAGTACAAGTTAATTTAAAGTGCATGACTGCATTAAAATCATATAAAAAGCCAATGTACATAATAATATCAGCCAGACAGAAGACAGCATTCAGTGGTTCCTTCTTAAAGTGGAAGGGTTTAGTTTACTTTAGTTTAGATTACAGTAATGTAATCAGGTTTGGCTTGGATTTGGAGACCAGCATTTTTGGAGCTTGACCCACACTAAGGACTAAAAGTCTGTATATTTCCGCCTCAGCTGCTTCAATATTGACCATTCCTGTTTAATCTATCCCTTGTGAGTTCCCCAGCGTTATGAAAGTGCAGTATTAAATCACTGAGGTATCCATTCAGCTTTATATTTGACCCTTAAAGCATTTAACTCCTATCACAACCCCACTATATCACCTGCAGAGGGGTTTATTAATCACCATTACAGTGCAATGCAAGAGTCAAATATTATTCTGCAGATAAACATTAAACAATAAGCTTTAGCTAGGGTTGCACCTGACTTTTTCTCTGCCGACACCTCATGGTCTCTGCTGATACCCAGGACCAATCCTAACCACTGGCAATTTTGTTTCCCCAAACTTTATAATGCTTTCTTGCTGCGGGGAATACATTTGGATCAGTCAGAAATATGGGGAACAAGGAAAATTAGGTTTTATCTGTAACTGTTACACATAACTTTCTCTTTTTATTCTGTTGCTCTTGCTCATTGGCTCCCAAATGGTGTGCTGTGGGATTTAGTTGTATTATTACAATATACAACTGTACAAAAGTTTTGAAAACATTTTTGACCTAATTTTTAATTTGTGACCTGGTTTAAATGAGTGTGTTGCTCTTTCGATACCCACTAAAGTTTCAAATTAATTCATTTTTTTTTATTTGGTTCATAAATATTTCATGGGTGATAGGCATTAGTAAAAATAAAGAGATGTTTTTGCAGAGTGATAGCGGGTGTTGTAGAGGCTATTTTGCATGGATATGAATACAGATGCACCCTTTGATGTGCTATGGGCAAACAGAGTTAGACGGTGAGTTTATACTGTCAAATGCATCAGCCTAAGTTAAATTTTTATCATACCCTGACCTCACAGCAGTACTATTAAAAATGTACATTCTAGTAAAACTATGTTGAGTCGCTTTGTGGTTTTGTGGCTAACCTCAAATTAAATTGTCAGCACCTCAGGTTTAATGGTAAAAGCCCACACCACTGCCATCACATTGCAAATGCTTTCATTGTGAAGCGCTTACACATCACATCTGGCCGATGCAAAATGTGCTAAATAAGGCCAGTATCAGGATTGGTGCATCTCTTGCTTCAGCATTAATTAAATGGTTCTCAATGATCAGCTCAGCAGCTGTTTCCTCTCTTGTGGAAGACAGACTTGACACCAAAAATCAAGCATTTTAACAAACTATGTATCCATTGTCCTTCAACCCCACCCTACAATCTGTTTAAATTCCCATTTAACAAAAGTGGACAACTGGCTGCCCATCCCCGTCACCATATATGTTCCATACTGTGCACATAACCTTTTATTCGTGCCTATATCATCCTCACTCGTGCCCACTCATGTAGCCCTCTGAATTACCCGCCCTAACAAAGCGCTGAACATTCACTTTATGACAAACGATCCGGCATGTGACGATGTCTAATGTAGCGTCTACAGGCGTCACTCTCCTTAAAAACAGAGCATGTCAGTTAGAGGCCTGTTCCCCTTGTGTTAGTCACAAAGGCACAAAGGATGCTGCCACAGTGACAGACTGGATGCTTCACATAGCACTTGTGTCTCTGAGCGAGCGTGTGCACGTGTGCGTGTGTGTGCACTTTTCTTTTTGTGGTAGTGGCAGTTTCATGTTAAGTTTCCTTCCAGAGAAAGAGAGAGAGAGAGAGAAAGACAGGCTTCATCAATGCTCAGTTCTAAAAATAAAAACCCAATATGTTCTCGTTTTATTGTTGTGCTGTTCCTTTTTTCTAAAAGACAATAAGTTAGTAATTTATTTATTTTACAGTGAGTAGCACACCCTGTTGTCTAAAAACTCAATATGTTGTAGTTATATTTATAGTGACAAGCCTCTACTGTGACAAGCAATCATATTCTGGAGAACCACGATACATCTTCTGTGTTTTAAAGCCACAAACCTGCCCTGCTTCTTTAAAAACTATGTATTTTGTTGACAGGTTTTACTGTGTTGTATTGAAATATCTAACATATAATATGTCTTAGTGACAAGTCATCAAACTATACTCTTGTAAAGAAATCAAACATTACAGGAGCTATGCACCAGCATTTCTCAAGTTTGATGATTTTTTGGCAACAACCCAAGCAATGAGAAAGCTGTAAATTGTTAAAATGCACAGGTATCAGGAGGGGACTTAACAGGCCTCTTTCAGTTTCTGAAAAGCTGAGATAGAAGGTTTCTGCAGGACAGTGATGATATGGTGTTTTTTCCAACAGTGACGAGCATGTCCTCTTTCATCAAGTGAAATCATGACACCACAAATTTTCTAGGTCAAGGCTGTTAACGACAGATGCGGGAGGGGAATGAGAGGAGAGGGGAAGTCAGAGGGTGAGGGAGAGACATAAAGGACAAGATAAAGAAAGAAATGAAGACAGGGACCACAAAGTCTGAGACTGAAAGTGTGTGCGTGTGTGTTTTGTGCGGGATGCTTGTTCAATAAGAAACTGTGACACAGATAAGTGCTCATGTGTGACAGCTTGGTTGTTCCTTTTAACACAGCAGCCCTGCGCCTCTCTCAGCTTCCATTCACGACAACAACGACGTGTCAGCAATGAGAAAAACAACCTGATACCTCAAGGCATTGGGTACACTAGCTTGTGCACACATCTGATCCTAAAGATCTGTTGCTGTGAGACCATGCTGCTTTGCGGGCACACTTGGCCTGAAAACGTCTAGAATGTGTTTCTGTCTGATTGATGGATGATTGTCTTTAAATCTGTGTCGATGCATTTTTTTTGTTTACCTGTTTTCAGGTAGTCTTTTATTTATCCTAGCTGCTGGTGCTTTGGGTTGGTGTTATTGAAGGGTCAAAACTTGTACATGTTTTTGATGTATAAAGATGTATAAATAATTTATTTTCAACAACAACAAAAAAAAAGCCATTGGGAGTGCTGAAGAGGCTGTAAACACATTCATTCGGAGCCAAGTTTCTGGTCACTCGACGGATGTAAGTACACTATTCACGCTCCTTTTAGCTCTGTCTGGTCCTCGCCAACTCTTAAGGGAAACATCTGTCTCTTTAGCTTCTAAATGTTCATTTATGTTTACCAAATGGGCACCAAACAGCACTGGGAGTTTACAGTGGGCTCATTCAAGCTTTTTTTTTTGCTGTAAACATCTGTCTGCTGCAGCTAGAAATATTGATGAAAGAGCAAACCAAAACACTAAAGTTTCTGGCCTTAAAACCAAAAAATGAATCCGTAAGAAGTGCTGAGGGGAACTCTGAGTCGGGCGATAATTGTCTCTGGGTTTGTCACCTTTTCTAGGGCTGTACCCGCCTCAAAATGTGTCAGTTCAACCACGTTTGGCTGTTCAATACAAAGATTCAACTATTTTTACCTTATTTCAGTTCAGCACCTGCCATCTGTGATGTGAACATTTTTGTTTTAGTTCCACACAGTAAGGGAAAGCAGAAGAGTGCCTCTGGCTCATAGTTCAGTTATAAAATTCCAACGCACCACAGAGCGTCTTTCCTGCTGTTGAAAGCGCTGTCAGCCAAAGAGTCAGTCACAGTAGAGGAGGTTGTACCATCGTGTGATTCAAAAGTGGTTTAACCAGCTTCACTGACAGTTAACACCGGTGCAGAGTGTGTCGATGCAGCCAACAAAGTTGAGTAGGACTGCCCACACTGTACACTGTTTTTCTCACCTTTCTCAGCTTCCATCACAGTTAGTTTTGTGCTCATTTTGAGACTCGATATGTGAAGTTAACAGCCTAATGTGCGGTCGCTCCTGTATTGCTATGTGACGTAGCGAAAGAGATTCAACTGACAAAATGCAAGTCTGGTTTTCTCGACTGACTTGAATCATCGACTTTTAGGCGGCAACTGTAGTAATTTTCATCATTGTTATATAAAATTTTGATTGGTGCAGTTGTAATTCAATTCAGTTATATCCAATTAAACACAGTTGGCAGAATTTGTTACAGTAAAGTATGTAACAGCACAATTCCAAAAACAGCATTACAGTTCCAATGATAAATAACAGCATCTCACATACTCCCGTACCTTTTCATATATTATACAGCATGTCAAACATGCACAACAGTTTTAACACGATACGCTGGTGCATGTTGCTGTCATGTAAGTGCAGAGATCAGAAGAAGAGTTCAGAGTATGTACTGCAGAGAACAAATTACTACGTACTTTATTAATCTATAGTGAAGGTTATATTATAGATGCATGTGAAACAGGCTTACATATAAAATTTATTGGTGTTATCTACAAAGAAGTTTGTGTCAGGCTTCCATATTTTAATATACAGCTGCAGGCTTTATGGTTTATAAATTAGAAGGAAAGCTGAGGAAAAATGTATGACGGCATCCAATTTATGTTAGCATTTGTTTGCAGTGACAACTTACTTATAACAGAACCAGCAACTTGATTGTGAGATTATATGACTAGTGTAGATATAAAAAAAGCTGAGATAGAACTCATTCAAGATAAATGAGCAGTGGTTTTTAATACAGAATACAGTATGCCCACTTATCATGTGAACAATTCAACAACAATTGATTAATGCAAAAAAATTAAGAAGAATACTCTGTTTAACTGTGACACTATAATGTGACTTCATAATGTATTGCTTATTGTTCACCTGAACTACCCTATTCAGAATGATCTGTGTGCCACAGTCTACTATTTGAGCAGTGATGGAGGTTCTTGAATTGCCTCTCTTGCTAAAAGGAGTTAAAATGTGCATAAATAAGAGTTGAGCTGACAGTAGCTCAAACCAGAAATACTTTAAGAGGCATAGCACCTAATTTAGCAGCTAGGAAGCGGAGAGCAAAAGCTAAACGCCACAAAGACCAATTCAGCAACCTCAAGTGGAACTTCGACAAAGGCATATTTTATCATTAAGATTGTGCTCCTGACACAAGCACACCTTTATTGAAAAAAGCATCAACTCTAGTAAAAAGGAAAATGTGATCTGAGTCAATAGACTGCCATAGGGAAGCAGCAAGATTTCTCAACACAGTAATCAAATAAGAATATTAAGAAATACATTTACTTGGTATAGCTGGGGAGTATAGAAGCACTTTTAATACGATTTATCATTTGAACAACCTCTTACTTGCCCCAGAAGTTCAACTAATGGCTCTGAGTCCCTTTTCCTGTTCATCATCAACACTAATATAGTGTCAGACTGCAGGTTGGTACATATGGTGGCATGCCCAAATACCGAAGTCCCTGCAGTGTGTGAAAGCAAATAAACAGATTAGCTATTAATACGCTAAGACCAAGAGCCCCATGTGTCTAATTTGTTTTGCTCAGCACACAGAGGAAGAGAAATCAAGAAGGAAATTAATACCAGTATTAGAAGGAAAAGTTAGGAAAGGATGAGGGACTGATAAATGTGATATAGCAGAACCAATTGTTTTTTTCATATATTATCAGCAGAAGCCTGCATGGCTTAGATTTGTTGTCTAATACTTAATGAACGAGTCATAGAGCCCACTGGATCATGGGAAAATGTAGTGCATGATGCAAAAAAATCAAAGGCAGTTTTCAAAGCCTAGGGGTGGTGTGACTCCCCTCAGACAAAGCTTGGTGAAAGGCACCCAGCCCTCTCAGTTTGCTTTCTTAGTTTCACTTAATTCCTGGATGCCTATGAGATCATGATAATGTTATTTGATCCCACAGACACTCAGGAATTGACACAAGAGAGCTCGATATTGCTGTTGAGATAACTTTAGACAACACCAGATAAATAGAAAAAGGTCTGTCATGAGGCATTTATTAGTTTCTGACAAAACAGTCAATTTCCCCCAGGACTATTTCTCTTTAACTATTTTATGTGATATACTTTTGAAAACTCATGTTAAAACATTACAATGTTTTTTCACTCCATTCAATGAACCTCCCCTGTAACTGTTTGGAGCCCCTCTGGGGAGGGCCGCCTATCTCTTTGAACACCTCTGATCTAATATATATGTAAGGCTGTAAGCTGGAAAGACACTAGTTAGTTTGACATTGTTTTCTTTTGATGGTTTCAACTAAATTTTAATTAATCTTTTATCAGGGCATTAGGTATAAAGATGTAAAACCAATTTAAAAGGGTAGTCCACCAATTTGACACATAGGTCAGTTGACTTGTAATGGAGTAAGCTATAGCTACTTTTCAGCCAGTGATAACAGTGCAATGATGTCTTCTGGGGCTCTGCTTATTTGGAGAAAATGCATAGCACAACGCCTGCAACATAATCTAAGATGTGGATGTTTGCCAGCCAGGGAGTGTCTCACTAAAGATGCTATTGTCTGCCTTAATGAAAAAGTAGGAGCTATTGTTTTTTAATCTTCACCCACGTTAGAGACTATAAGTCAGGATATATCAGAGCCATTCTTTTTTAAGATTTTTTTCCTTTTTTAAGTCTTGAGTCACTCGTCCTCATTGAGTTGCGGTACCGAATTGCTGGAGGTGCCCTTTAAAGAGATACTTTTGTTCTGAGAGAATTGTATTATTTTTAGGCATGCCCATTAATTGCTATACATTTTTAAACAGCACTGGGTGTATACGGGATAAATGAATGCATCAATTACAGTAGCATTGTGCAATGGGTGCATGAAGGCAGGAAATAGATCTGATACTTGATATGATCCAATAAACATAAACAACAATGAGTACGTAAATAACAAAATGTAGTTTATTTAGACTAACTATCCATATACAATAAAGTCCTGTTGGTGTATTTCCATACTTTTGAAGTGGATCTGCTACTGATCCTATTGACATCCAGTAATTTAGTAAAGGGTAACATGTAGTACTATATCTTCATATTGCAGTATGTTCCACTCTAGGTATGTAGATTAAAACACCTAAAAACCAAACTCTTTAATTTATGACATGATGTTGTCATGCTTTTGTAGCAGAATTGCAATTTTGTCCAACATCTATGGCTCCTTGTATAAATCTACTGTTGTTGCATAGTTATGTCTATTTTTTGCTGATACAATGTGTTTTCGAACTGCTGAGCAGACTCTTTTAAGACAACAGGGTCAGCCCATTAGCCAGTACTTCAGATTGATGTTGAATGTAGAAATTATCGGGTGAGACTTTGCAGATTGTGTACAAGCCAAAGCTTGAAGGGAACTGCATGCGGATAAGAGCAGTTTGGAGACACTAGAGTGTAATACTGAACCCACTGGAGCTCCTGTGGGCCTAATGCAGGAAACCATTTTTGACAAGAGCTAAAACTTGATAAGATTCATGATGTACTTACTTTCATTCTTTTTTTCTAATGGTCCCAGACAGTTTTTTGTTTAGCTGTTCATCCTAGTGTTTAATTCCAATCACATAATTTTCTGTGGAGAGGTAAATGTTCACCCAGGTTACATAGAAAGGTGTTTTTTTCATTTTTCAGAGCTGTGTGCCTCATAATTGTCTTCATAATTGATTTTGGGGGTATGTGAGGTCGAATTCAAAGAGGCTGCACTGCATGAGTCCTTGGATTTATGTTTTTTTTTTTGTGTGTGTGTGTGTGTGTACACATTTATCTGTACATATATTTGATTTGTGCAAGTGCACATCTGCGTCTGAATATGTGCTCTTGACTCAGTTGTCCTTCCGTGATGCCGTGTCATTCCACTTCAACGCCTGATTGGTCAACGACTGTCTCTGCGGGCGGTATGACGTCTTTCACTCCGGGAGGGCTTTTAGCGTGTGTTTGGCTTGTGTGTATGTTCACGTCTGTGTGTTATTTTGGTGTGCTCCCTTAACCACGTGTATTGTGCTTCCAGGAGTACGTTCTTTCTTTCTCTCGGAGGCATACACACATACAATGTATACAGCACACACACACATTTAGAGGCATATAAATCAATTTGTCTTCTAACAGTAGACTAATCTGGTTAGAACACACTAGGCTAATTAGGATAAGATGAACCGACCTCACTTGCTATTTGACCACCTGTACTTATACATCACACACACACACACACACATAAACACAAAGAAAGAGGAGGCAGCAAAACAGTAAAATGACTTCTAATTCAGCGTCTGTGATCGAAATACTTTTATTTCTCCCTCGTTGGCCACAACAAGGATTTAACAGCCTCTTTGACGGCTACAATATTGTTCAGATTTACCTGCTGTTTCCTCTGCCATAAAAAGGCTTTGGTTTCATTCAGTGGTGTGGTTGGTGTGTGTTGGTTGAGGAGGTGCACCACTGCGGGGGAGGTGGGCGCACTGCGATCACAGCCTCCAATATGTCAAAAGTAATTAGGCTGATCGGAGCGTATACCCTATTATGCACAGAGAGGTGTGTGCTGGGCTCTGTTAATTAGACTGATGAGTAGATGCACTCTAATAAGCCCAGCATACACTTCTTCCCTTTGAAACTGAGAATTCACAAGACGGGTTTGCAGATACGCTGTTCTTATACTCCTTAGACTGTAATTATACGAAGAGTATTGAAACAGTTTGTCAATTCATCGTCGATCAAAGAAAATAAGTCGGTGGTATTTTTATAATCAGTTTTTAAGCAAAAAATGCCAAACATTTGCTGAGTCAAGTTCCTCAAACGTGAGGATTTTATGCTTTTCTTTGTCACATATGACAGCAAATGAAATATGTTTTTGGTTTTCGACTGTTGGTTGACAATACATTTATTTTGAGAATGTTACCTTGCACTTTGGGTAATTTTAATGAGCTTTTTCACCATTTTTTTGTGCCATTTTCTAGACTAAACATTTCATAAAAGTGCACATTTTTCAATCTCTGTTTTAAGTATAGCAAGATTTAAAATCTCAGTGAGCCCCTTTCCTAGTTAAATAAAATCAATCAATACTTAATACTTTTTAAATTAGCTGAAAACTATCATTAGTTGCAGCAGTAATGAAGGGAGAAAGATGATCAGACGTGTGTGTTGAATTCAATTTTTTTATTCATTTATATTTACTTCATATCAAATAAGTAGTTGGATGTATTTCTGTCGCCACATTTCTCTTCCAGCACTTGGTCATAATGCTCAAGCTGTGAGCGCGATGTAATAACATGAAATGATGAATCACAGAGGCCTCCCAAGAGTTCCTGGGCATGATGGCGCAATCAATTTTCAATAAATGTATTACCAGCAAAAGTTTGTGTATTGTATGCTAAAATAGCCTGCGAATATGCCTTTTAACAGCCTGTTTTGAAGTAGAAATATGGTCGTATGTTGGAGTGTGACAGTGCACAGCCATTGTTCTATTCTTTAAGCAAAGCCCTGAATCAAATCCCATCTTGCAAGACTTTGCTGGAAGGTAGAGCTTGTAAGACTACAAGAGCTATTCCAACATCTCTTCTGTCAACATTGTGGGTTTCTCTCTATATTAGCATTTTTCTTTTTATTCTTATTTATTTTATTTTTTTTAACCCAAACTTCAAAGACATCTGAACAGGAAAAATATGCAAAGCAGAAATAAACTGGGTCTATATTCTGCCGTGGATCGGTTTTTGAAAATCTTTGTTGACAACATGCCACTAAACGCACTGAAGCTACAAATTAGATAGTGACAATTGTCACCGTTTGAGTAAGCTTTGGTCCAAGATTTTGATAGTCGACTACATATTCGCGTGACAAGCATTTCATTTTTCCCAAACGACCTTCACTCCCGAGGGAGAGCTGAAAAACTGGGTTCTGCCGTAATTAGGCTAGCTCGCTGACAAAAAAAGAAGCACCCAAGGTAGAGGGGGAGATAAAAGACAGGGAGGTAGAGTGAAGGAGAGGATGAAGGTGGGGAGGGTGTGAGGAGGAGGAGGAGGAGGAGGAGGAGGAGGAGATAATGAGAAGCAGGGTGACAGAATGAAAGAGTGCAAGATCAGGTTGTGAGGAGGAGAGCATGTCAAGAATCAAGGGGGGGGTTGTTTGCCTGCGGCTGCCTCACGGTGTGATGTCGTCGAATCTTCTCACCATGTTTTATTACAAAGGGGACTCGGCGTTAGGGTCTGTGTTGTCAGCATGCCAACTAACTTATGTCGGCTCGAGTGTCTCAGCGTGTCCACTCGCCGCTCTTTGTTGCTTTTAATTTTTTCCAACAGCAGTTTTAGTTTCAACCAGGAGTAAAGCAGGAGAGCCACATGAGCAAAAATGAAACATTCATGGGAGAAAAGACTTCATTTCATGCTGAAGAATCGCACAAAAGCTCACAAAACACCCACAAACCTGAAACAACAAAGGGATACTTTCTATCATCTATCTTTTTTCCTTCTAGCAATTTCCAGTGTTTGAATAAGATCTTAAATTGTGCTTAACAAGGTGGCAAAATATATTTATTTAATCAGTATTTTTACACAGTGGAATGCAAGTTTTCTTCCATCACTCCATCATCCTAAATTATGTGGTTTTCCTTCCACTTACTGTACTCCACTCAACATTAACATGTATGGACATATATGTAAAATTTGTTTCTCCCAGCCTGCCAGGCTTTGCACATACCAGGCAGTAATATGCTTAAAATAGCTCTAAGGAGTGCTCACATAGCAATATTTTACCATTAACACAGTGGGATCTATAATATGAAGTGACATGTTTTTACAGTGAACGTGGCCATCTGGGCTTTTGCTGTCAAGTAGTTTTGTTGTTGAGTTATCTTATATAGGCTATATATATTTTTAGCTTTCAGACATCTTTGTCGCCATCTGAAGGATAAACAATTAGCTTTGTGATGTGCAGTACTGTGCCAGTGTGTCAGCCAGCTGTGACTTAATCAATGTGTCAGGTATGTGAGGTACCTTAACAGATAAAGCGGAGGGTGTGTGTTCAGGTGGGGGCATGAAGTCATTAGTGGAAGCTAGATCAGCTGAGTGCTCCACACACTCACATAGTGTTGTCTATTTAATGACTGACTGATTTAACCTGTAATCTTATTAAATGTATGCTAAATTAATATTATTTCACTAACAATTAAAGGGACTGCAATTTGAAATTTAGAGAATAAATCTAGGAGTGGGCAATAGGTCCTCTATCACAGTATGTTTTAATTTTATAGCACAATCAGCCTGATATACTGGAATATAGTTTGTTTATGGATTAAACAACCAACCAGGACTGCAGTCCTGCTCATTGATTTCCACTATTGTCCACAATGGTCTACACCCAGAAATGCGAATAGGTTATCGTTCCTGTTATAAACAGAAAAGAAAAATGTCTCGGGTTGACAAATTTATATTATCTCATGGAACACGGTGTTATATTGGCTAATTACATTACATTTACTAATCCCTTTAACGCTCTGTTGTGTTGAGAGTTGAGCTTATTTGCTGTCCTATAAGGATTAGTATCAATTTCATCTCTGTGTGTTCAGTAGAGAGACCGGTAGTGGACATTTTTAAGCTTCCCGCTGGGACTGTAGGTGAAGGTGGCTAGCCATGGCTAAAAGAGAAGGAATATGGCTTCTGGTTAACTCCAAAGTTGTCTTATTTATTTATTGTTGGGTCTTGGTAGCTGGCTAGCCACTAACAAGCTTTAGTTCAGGAATTACAAGGCAGTCACTAGCCATTAGCTGAAATGGTAAACTAACACTGCATTCACCCTTTTTTAAGACATTGCTGTTGCTAACACTGTTAACAACTGCTAACGTCAATGCCATAACTGCAGTCGTATTCATAAAATATTAGAGTACTAACTTACTATTACTCTGTACAGCAGGATATTATAGGGGGGTGGAAATGAGAGCGGGAGAAGCATTAGCCTACAGAAAAGGTGTAAAGTGGGATTGTACGAATATGAATGACATGCATCACTATGCAGTACTAAAGTTGTCATCTGAGCTGACTATTAATTTAAACTCATACCTGTCCTCTTCCTGCTTCTCTCTCTCTCTCTCTCTCTCTCTTTCTCTGCCTGTCTCTCTTTCTGTCTGACACAGAGACAGTGATGGATACAAGGACAGCGACAGCTGAGCTTGGCTGGATATCGTTCCCTGCCAATGGAGTAAGAACAATGTGCAAAGGTGTACTGTATGTGTGTGTGTGTGTGTGTGTGTGTGTGTGTGACCCTTGGGGAAAGCAGTTTGAGTACACTTTACAGTGCTCCATTAACGAGTCTGTCAAAATCTTAATTACAGTTGCAAGGTGACACCAATTAACCACTATTGATGCAGAATAGAACGGACTCCAATAGATCAGAGAGGGGGTAGCACATACGAGCTTGCAGTAGATGAATGAATACAATAGAATACAATTATACAAAAAAGAATAAAATAGAAAAAATGGTCATCCAGTCACTTTCCTGAACTCCTTGTATTTTTTAAATTCTGGCTTGATTCCTAGCTGGTTGCAATGGTCTGCTCTGTGTGTGTGCGTGTGTGCGCGTTTGTGTGTGTGTGTGTGTCTCTGTGTGTGAGGTGAGTGGCTCTAATTGTGATGAATGGTTGTCCCTGTTCAGAAAAGAACAAGGTAGAGAAAAAAGCGAATGAGGGAGGTAAGTCGGGAGGTAGGAAAGGGGGGAGGGAGGGAGAGAGAGAGAGAGAGAGAGAGAGAGAGAGAGAGAGAGAGAGAGAGAGAGAGAGAGAGAGAGAGAGAGAGAGAGAGAGAGAGAGAGAGAGAGAGAGAGAGAGAGAGAGAGAGAGAGAGAGAGAGAGAGAGAGAGAGAGAGAGAGTTTAATTTGTGTCAGGTCTTGGTAAACCCATTAATCATTTTACCCTCTCCTCTACCCTCTTCCTCTACTTCCTCCCCTCTCATCCATACCCCCTGCCCCCTCACACACACACACACACACACACATTCTTCAGTGGGAGGAGGTGAGCGGATATGATGAGAACCTCAACACCATCAGGACATACCAGGTGTGCAATGTGTTCGAGCCCAGCCAGAACAACTGGCTCCTCACCACTTACATCGACCGGCGGGCGGCACAGCGCATCTACGTGGAAATCCGCTTCACCGTACGAGACTGCGCCTCCATTCCCAGCGTCCTGGGCTCCTGCAAAGAGACGTTCAACCTGTACTACCTGGAGACCGACAGGACCGTGTCAGAGGGCATCAAAGGGGTGGAGTACTGGGCCAATGCCCCTTTTCTTAAGGTACTAGATCTAGAAACTGGAGCCTTTGAATTGTGTGAAGAGCTGCCGGTTCTGACAAGATTTTCAAACTATTTCAAAGTAAAATTGTGATGATAATCAACATTTTTCTTTGCACAAAGAGACCAATATTGTTGGGCTTTGTTATGGCCATCAATTCAGCTTCAAGTCTGATATTTTTTGTCATTTGACATGTTAATGGGAGTGTTAAATGCTGCCGTACAAATGAGTCTCATCAATTCACTACTTTGGAGAAAATGAAGGCCAGAGGCTGGAAATCTGACATTTGTGCATATTTAGTAAATCGTCTCTGTCCAGTGAAAATCACGTATCTGCAAATTTTGCAATTTAGATTTTATAGTTTTTTTTAAAAATGTTTCTACTTTTTAAACTAAATTAGCAATTGAATGGGAGGACCCTACTGATGTAACTCTTACTGATCGAATGTGTTTTTTTTTCCTGTGTACTTAGGGATTCATATTTGACTTCTCTACTAAAAATGTCAAGTACACAGTCTTATGCAATTAACCACATTTTTTCACTGTTGTTTCACACTGGAAATAGTTAATTAGAACATAACAAAATTATATGTTATGTTGTCACAGGTGCATTTATTCAGTATTGTACAGCAGATTCAACCATTACTTAGTGGATCTAAAATAAGAACCACAATTTTCCTTTATACAAAGAACAGAGACAGAAGAAGCTGAAAAAATAGTCAATTTACAACGTTTTCTTTGCCCTTTTTCCTCTTTCCTATCCTCTCTGTGTACCTCACTGTAAGGTGGACACTATTGCAGCCGATGAGAGTTTCTCCCAGGTTGATTTTGGTGGACGGCTAATGAAGGTGAACACAGAAGTCCGGAGTTTCGGGCCGCTGTCCAAAGGCAGAGGGTTCCACTTGGCCTTCCAGGATCTGGGCGCTTGCATGTCCCTTCTGGCTGTCAGAGTATTCTACAAGAAATGCCCGAGCATTGTGCAGAACTTTGCTTTTTTCCCAGAGGTGTGGACCAGAACTAAATTAAATCTGTTGTGCTCTTTTCATCAGAGTTTGGTGCAGCTGTTGTCCACCATATTAATTTTTATGATTCTGATTCTGTGCAGACACTGACTGGAGCGGAGTCCACCTCATTAGTCATCGCTAGGGGAAGTTGTATCCCCAACGCCGAGGAGGTAGACGTGCCTATAAAGCTCTACTGTAACGGAGACGGAGAGTGGATGGTTCCCATCGGCAGCTGCAGCTGCAAGGCGGGTTATGAACCAGACAATGGCAATGTGTGTCGAGGTAAATCTGCGCATTAATGATGCCGCGCTCGTTCAAACTGTCCTCGTAAAAAATGAGGGAAAAAAATAAAAACAGCTGCAAATTCTGCATCAAAGCATATCAGAGATTATTCCATGTAGACTGAATTAATTATAATTTTTGTTTAAACCTGTTCTAATGACCTTGCTACAGCAAACACTGTTGCATGCTGTGCACCAATAACACTTTTTTTTAATTTTGTATCAACAAACAAGACAGTATGACAGCAAATCAATATCCACCAAACATGCCTCTCATAATCAACCACAGCACCCAGGCTACTGCAGCATGCAATATCTCAGGGAGAATACATCAAATAGGTATCACCAGGCATAGAATAAAACAAATGTTTACAACCTTAGTTCTTATATTAAATGCGTGTGTGTTGAAAATATGGTATGGAAAATATGTTTTGAACAAAATGTGATCATATCAGTATTCTTTGTTTTCCATTCACGATGAAAAATGTGCCGTGTCTAAGTCCTGGCTTGGTCTACAAAACAGTGTCATAGCTGGAATATTGGATGCTGAGTCAATTCGGTACAAAAATGCAAATGTATTAGTGTGTGCAGGAGAGCAAAGTATGTCATTGCTGAATAATCACATGTATATATTTTCCTATGTATTTTTGCCCAAGGGTGCAGCCAACACTGTTCCATATGTTAATATTAGTAAAAACAGACTTGAGTGAACATGGCACAGAAATAGCTGCCTCTACCTCTTTCACTTCCTTTTTATATCTGGCCTCCTTCCCCATTTCCTCTGCGAAGTAGTACCCATCATTTCTTATTCTCCCTGGAGAGTCTCGTCTTTTTTTTGTGTGTGTGTGGGGCATGAGTGTGTGTGATGTATGTACATATGGTGAAATGATAAGTGAGGCCCCTTCATCCCTTGTTAATTAGTTTAGCGTGTTCCAGCCAGATTAGTCTACTGCAAATTATTCCTGAACTGTCAGAGAGTGTCTCGAAGAGATATAGGGGCATCTTAAAGGGAGGATTGAAGGAAGGAAAGAAGGAAAGCAGGAAAGGAAGAGAAGGAGACATAAAGACAGGAGAGCCCTCTGGAGAGATGGACTGGTAAGAAATAAAAAAGTTAAAGTTAAAAAAAGGACAGTCCAAGGACAGAAAGGTAAAATAAAATGTGACAGATAAAAAGGATAGAGAGTAAAAAAAGGACTGATGAATAGTATTCTGTCTCCAGTGAAATACATTAAAAGCTGAAATGTTAGCTTTGCCTTTGGCGTCAGTGTCTCTTCTTGCACGAAAATACTTTTCCTTCATAATATTTGAGTGGGTAGAAGGTAAGCCAGACACGACTCATGGGAGACAGTGATTAAGTCTGACAATACTACGGTAATCTTGATTGCCATTGCAGAAAGAATTAAGGTGGAATTTGTAGTTATAATAAGTCCTCACAGTTCTTTGCTCTGGAGCTCTTTTAAAAAAAAAAAAAAAAAAAAAAAAGTATTGAGCTTGTAATTGTTGCCCCTGAAATACAAAACTGGAGAGTAGATCAGCGTGAAATGGCAAAACATTTTATCACAATAATATTTTTCATTGATGTCAATATTTATGACTGGATAAATTAAGTCACAATTTCTGTTGAGTTCAAGGTTTCTTGAAGCTTGAAATTCCCTAGTAGGAGATTCACATCCTGAAAAATGAGTATGAGCTGCAAACAGAATATCTATTTAAATAAATACATAAATAAATAAATACAAAAATAAATGAAAATCTTCAATCCTGTTCCACAGTGTGAAATGTTTACAGCCAGTGAGCTTATATCTTTGGCCTGTTATGATCATCAGTAAAATTCCTAATTTTCGATAGTATTCTGCCAGCATGTGTGATGTTATGGTTTGTTGTGGGGTTGTTTCTCTGAGAGCCTTGAAACTTGTTCCTGGGGATGGGTCTAATTACTGGTGAGACTGCGCTTGCACTCTCTTTGGTATTTCTTATCTTTTATTGCACAGGTTTTCCCCGTTTCTCTGTATACATCACCCATCTGTTTCATGTCAGACTTTAGCCCTTGTTGAGATTTCTCTCATCATCCACTGCATGGACTAACAGGACTGTAAGTGTCCCCACACCACCGACTTCTTGTTACTTTGTTTGTATCCACAACAGCTCTTTACATATTGATCTGTTGCTCTCTTTGCCGACATGAAATTGTTTGCTCAAAGGGAGTGTTTTTCTCTGCCATCCGACTGTCCTACTTTGCGTCTGTGTTAGGATTGGCTTATTAGTATGTTGTCAAGCAATGTAACTTAACTTATGGACATTATATTGAAGTCTCTGAATTCCTTATTGATAAAATATTCTATCGCAGCCAGTGTTAATATGATTTTTATTGTCCAGCCATACTAGAAAGTCTGACTGGATGCAGACCAAAGACAGACTCCGTTGACGTGACTTGACAGTTTCTGTGATGGCATGTCTACGTACACCTGCCTCTTGTGTTTTTATTGAAAGCTTTTATGCCTAAAGAGTGATTTAGGATGTCGTGGGACAGAGCATGTCCCGTCTGTCTCCACCGAGCTGGCATCTTTTTGGTGTGCTCTTCTGCCAATCAGCTGATAACAACTTGGCAGGAAACTGGACTCACTATTAGAACAGATGGTTGTGTGTGTGTGTGTGTGTGTGTGTGTGTGTCAGGCCACAGAGATTGTGTTTATTTTGCACCAAACCAGCATATTGTGCAAACCATCCGGCAAAACTGGATCAACATCAAAGACCTGTGTGTGTGTGTGTGTGTGTGTGTGTGTGTGTGTGTGTGTGTGTGTGTGTGTGTGTGTGTGTGTGTGTGTGTGTGTGTGTGTGTGTGTGTGTGTGTGTGTGTGTGTGTGTGTGTGTGTAAAGTAAACAAATATTCAAATAGACCTTTACTTCAAATGCACAACTACAAATGTAAGCGCTACCACTGAATACACAGAAAGTACCCCTGCTGTGGACCCCAACGATGCTCTAAGAGTTTTTAAAATCTGCAGGCCTTTACGACACACATACACACACACACACCATGCAAGTTTTTAATAATTGATCAGTGAGCTTGTATGCCAGCTTTAGACAATTGTCATCCACATGGTCACTGTGTGACTCCACACAGCTGGTTTAAGGCACAGAGGGAACCAGTACTCCTAGAATGTGTCTCTCTGAAGTATTGACTTTAGACAATGGTACACTATTTAAAATCAATGGCACCAATAAAAAGAAATGTTAATATGTCAAGGCCAATCAAAGTGACACTAAAATTCTCTTACATTGTATCATATTAGAGGCAGATGACAATGATTAATCAGTTTTTAATAGAATCCTACTCCTGTCACAACAACATTTTGGACCATTCATCCTATTAAAACATTAGAAATAATTGACTGTACAAGCGTGCACACGCACACGCACACACACACACACACACACACACACACACACACACACACACACACACAAAAAAAACATGCATATGTAGTGTTAGCAGTTACACAGCTGGACACAGAAAAAGAGAGAGAGACATAACTAATAGAGAGAGGAAGCAAGACTTGTTGCCATGGTGACACACCCCATGTGTATGAGCAAGGTTGTTGAATAAATGACCTTGACAAGCCAGATGTCTATCTGCCTATTCAAGCCCCACACACACACACACACACACACACACACAAAGAGAGGCACAAGCCATTGACACTCCTGAAGAGATGACTTCAAAGAAAGGTTGATGTCAGAATATAAAGAAACTAACTGACTGACATAGACCGACAGAAGAAAAGGAGGGAGGAGAAGGTGTCTGACATATGGAGAGTCAGGGAAACGTTGGCAAAACTGTAGCTGGAGATAAGTTAAATATGTGAGTGTTACAGTACATTTCAAGTAGTATGTACACTTTGCGAAAGGGCACAAGACTCAGAGAAGGGGTGCTTACATATCATTCTGTATCAACCCTCTTTGATCCTGTTGGATGTTTAAGTAGAGTAACAGTAAGCCTTTTACAGCCATTTATTCTTTTTTTTAAGTATTTTTGCGCTTTGTACACAAACAGTGCAGGGATGACATGAAATTAGAGATATAGAGCTTCAACAGTACTCAAACTAGGAACCTAAACTATAGAGGGACCTTACAGCTTTTATACTTTTTTAATCTCTTATCAAAATAGTTTTCAATGAATTTTCTGTCGGTCAGCAAATTGAGTAATCTGCTATTTGTTTTAGCTCTTTCATGATGTTACTGAAATAAAAACCAGTCCCACGTTTCATAAGAACTCCTTTTAGCACCAGTATCAAAAAACACCTCAACATCTCCTACTCAAGACTAAAATAACATTGTTCTACCCAGAGAAACCAGGGCTCACAACCTCCTCCACACCACACAGGAAGGAGAGGACAGTTAGGCCCAAGGACTGTGCAGTTCACTGACGTTACACCCTTTCTAAGTGGTGAAACAGTTACTCCACGGCATAATTTGGGGCCAGCGACGTGTAAAAAAAATTGTTCACATTTAATCCAAGCCTGACGAAGTCCTGCAATGTGATACGAAATGCTCTTCACAGCTGAGTCCTGTGTAGTTTCTTCAAGCTCTGCGGTTCATGTACAATGTAATATGCAGTAAAACACGGGGGCAAAGAACAGCATCCGCCGTTGTAAATCATGTTAGAACAAAAGCATCAGCAAAACCAAGAAATAACAATATAACATTTCAGGAGCGTGAACACAATAGAACAGTACTGCAGAAATAGCAATATTGAGAGAGAAGAATAAAACCAGCAGTTTCATTGTGGTTCACCTCCCCTTATTCTCTCATCCTCCATTTCTTTGTCTTGCGTCTTTGAGTACTTCTTTATTTGTTTCCCTCTTTGCTTTTGCTTTTTCTCTTAAGGACAATCTGTCTGACCCACTGAACACTTTAACGTTTGATTAAGCGACACTCTGAGACTCTTAACTTACTGTCTCATTTACTTCTTTCACTCAATTCATGTTATCATTTGTATGAAGTCCCCTCTGTCTTCCACCATAAATCTGTGTAACATTTGCATTTTGGTCTTACGGCATCTAAAGCATCTTGGAGATAAAGTGAACATTCATTACAGCGGAGGAGGGAAAACAAAGTGCTAAAGATAAATCAAAACTGTAAAAAAGTAACATTAAAAAACCTCATCTGGTTTTTCTCAGCCTTTTGGCAGAGCTTTCGATTCAGTCTAATTTCTCATTTCACACCTCTCTGTTTCCCCGTTTGGCTTTATTTTTTGTACTTATAGTCATAATTCAGAATGTGTTTGCCCTCACCAAAAAGGCACTTATGAAATCCCATGTGTGAATTTAAAACAGGTGTCCTCCTGGGACACAAAGTACTCTGCCTTAACAGGTGATGTGTCTTACTTCAGATGTTTATCATGATGTTACATTTGATTTCTTTAGCAAATATAACTTTCTCTTCTCCAGCTTTAAAGCTATATTTTGTAACTTTTCCCCAATAAAATGACTACAATAACAGCATACAACAATGGATAATGTAAGTACACAACAATGGAATAGTTGTTTCCAACAATGTTCAAACCCAGAGAAATTTGTAATTGCATTCAGCTAACAGTGCGTTTCACTGGTCTCCTTTCAATGGCATCATATCCCCTTTGTATATGCATCAGTGTTGTGGTTGTCTGCCAGAAGCTGCCAGAATCTTTTTTTAAGCCATATTTGTACAGTACACTTTTTAAACCTGTCTCATTTTTAACTATATATTTTAAGTGGATGAAGGATTTTAGTCATCGAACACAAGCTAAGCAAACTTAGTGGCAGCTCAGCTCGCGGAACGTCTGAGTAGCGCCAGAGAAATAGAAATTTGTAGGTGAAACTGCTTTATTCAGTGTTTTTCTGGTTTTAATCACCAGGTCTTGCAGCCCCCCCAACGAGGTCCTTTGTCCGCTGGACAGCATCTAATTCAGTTTAATTCAGCTTGCAGTGCAATGACAGCAATGGTGGTGAATACAACAACTCCCATTATCCCACGCTACTTCACAACATCATCAAACGTCTTATTTTGTTATTCTTTTGATGTGAGAGACCCCTTAGCAGCAGAAATTGCATATTGTATGATTAAACTAAATATAAGTCTTTGTTTAGTTTGGCTGTTACTCTCAGTACTCATTCTCAGTAACACAGTCACTTGTAGCAGTGCCGCTGTGAAAGCAGAGTTTCTGCAAAAATTGGAGCTTTGAAAGGTTCAATTGCTGACCAACTTGGAAATGTTAATGACTAACCTGAGTTACTATCAAAATGCCTTGAACAAGGCACCTAATATTTGTACAACTGACAAATAATTGACAAGTACTCAAGCCTGAAACATGAACTCTTCCTGCACTCGATTTAAGTAAACAGTGCTGAGCTGGCCTTGGGTTTTACTTGAACATTTCAAGCTAGTAAATGACTGAGACTGCTCTGAAAGCCCCTTTAACCTGCTACTGTGCTGCTTATTATTTGCAAACTGAGCTCCCATTTTGGCTAGGGCTTTCTTGTAAAAGTGATCTTAAGAGACCAGTAAAACAAAGGCTGAATAAATAAAATAAAATAATAATAAAAACATATTCCCAGCAAACACACAGAGGTAAACAGGTCTATTTCTGTTTCAAAAACATCTTTGAGGTTACAGAAACATGACTGTAATTGATCAGCAGCACTATTAATAACATGTGCTTATTTCATTCAAAGAACTGGTGAAATATATACTGATTGTACATTTAACTAAAGCAGTAGCAGCCATGATTCTGCTCTATGACATTGTGTTTAGGCAAAGGTCTGCTATTAAAAATGCAACACTACATTTGCCAGGAAAACAAAGGCATGAAGCATACACCTGTGGCCTTCCAGAAACATAATGTATAGGGAGTGGGTTGGTGTGGATGAGCTGTTCTGAGGGAGTACAGTAATGTGGAACTGCGTGACGATTGCCCCTGGATGAACTGGGAAGCTATGCTACAGCACAGAGTCATATCTGACTAGTTTTGATGTGCTGAAAAGCTTGGACGTATGTGAGGTTATATGGCAGCAGATGGATATTAAATGCACATCATCCAGTGGTGGTAACTAAAAAGGCTCAGGCATGTTTTATTACATTTTTTAAATGGGTGCTGTTCTTCCTCAAATTTAAGGCTGAAGAGGGACACATGCAAGACCTGCTGTGGCATTTAATCTAACAAAATATTGAGACTGTATTGAGAAAGGACCCCTGTTAACTGTTACACCATCAAACGGCAAGCTGGGTACAGCTCTCCATCACTTCTGCCTAATTCGATCGACTTCACACTTGCTGGTTGTATTGCTGACCCAAGGAAGCGCAATGTTAACTGAAGTTGTTTGGATGAGCAGTTCTCAAGAAAGCTGCAAGCTGTGGCCATTATTTTTCCAAACAGGCACATTTTAAACAGGCACTGTGCTAGTTAAGTGAAAAGGAGGGCCTTCATACAGCCTACTAAACACTGTGGATGCGAGACAGGCATCGCCTTAATTTAACAAAACTTCTGTAAGTCTGTAACTCCAATACACACTGGACAACCTCCATTACTAGACTTGTCTTATCCCCAGCAGACTGCAGTGCATATGATGAAACTCCATACAAACAAACACGTACTGTATGCTCAACACAAGCTGGACGAATAAAAGTTGGATAACAAAGGCAGACATAATCATTTAAGAATTCATTTGAGTTTCATGTCATAAAGGATAATTTAGTTAATAACTATGGACAGAAACAACTCGTACAGAAACCACAGAAGTGAAATCATAATCTACGCCACAGATAATCAATGTGTGCACAAAATGTTTTTGTTTACTTGTCTGAACAAGATAAGATTGCTGCTACTCCTAGAAAATCCCCCTCTGTGCTTTGTCAACCTCATACTACGAGTATAACTCTACTGGTACAGCGTCTTTCAAAAATAAAGTTTACCAAATGTCTTGCAATCAAAAGGCGCGCAAACATAGCTTATTGTTGTGTTTCATTCATGTTCAGGATGCATGGTTGTGTATTGTTTTTTATTAATGCTTTTCCCCTCTCTCTCTCTTTCTCTTCAGCTTGCCCTCAGGGCACCTTTAAATCGTTCCAGGGGGCAGGATTATGTCAGCAATGTCCGCTCAACAGTCGCTCCACCATCGAGGCTGCCACCCTCTGCGGTTGTCGGAATGGCTATTACCGAGGAGACATGGACAAACCAGAGGACATGTGCACCAGTGAGTCTCTCTCTGTCAAACAAAAAGACATGCTCAATAACTGAGGGTGATTTTGCCTCAAGGTAATCAAGACATAATCTGAGAGGGCAGATTTTTGGTCTTATTATGTACCAATAGCTGACATATTACAGCATATCAGTGGTTGACATCACTGATGGTCCAATATCTCATTATTGAACTAAAGGCCAATATCTGTTTTGATTTATTATTCCAACCTTAATTTTATGCACCTCATTCAGAGAGTGTGTGCCGCAGTGTTGCCGTCCTTGTTTGGGGATTTGGGGAGCAGTAAGTAATAACACTGTCACATTCCTCAGGCTTTCCATTGAAGTGAATATGTGTTTAGTGTGTTGAAGAGGCTGTATTGCTATGCAAGACGAGGCACAGAGTTTGAAACATGCTGCCTCTCTGTTCCACAGAGAGATGGTGTAAGTAGGTTGAGACATGAATCATTTGGACTGTCTCTGCAGCAAGTCTCAAACTGTGAAACTGTGTGTATATGTCAGTGTGTACTGTGTGCGGAGGTACATGTGTGCGTGTTTGTGCACGTCCTGGTGACCTGGATACAACTTCATGTTTTTTTGGGGGCTAAAAAAAACCATTCATGGGTGGGTCTTTATTTTACTGGTTTACATTTATGAATGAATTTGCAACATTCTGCCAGCAAAATACATAAAAGGTAACCCCAAAACTGTAGAATATTCTCTCAGGTGGTGTTGTATGAATCACAACAGTGAATATTGGTGACTATTTTATGAGCCCTACTTGTAGCCCTTGATGTCCCTATGTTGACACTATACTGCTCTACTAATTCATTCCATTGCTCAAAGTTTGAATCTCTTTCACACCTGTAGTTTGGTTCAGTTCTAGTCCAAAATAAGAATTCATTGTTGTCTTGTAGTTCTGTTTTGTGAACAATGGGTTATCACAAATGAACCAACAGGTGTAAAAATGAAGTCATATGGACTGACAGGTAACTTGATTGTTGAGTTTTGGTGTTGTCCTACATCCTCAGTGCTACATGAGCCCACAAGGGGAATCAAATTCCGGTGACTACCAGCCAGGTCATGCAGCACTTCTGCACTACTGCTTCTTATGTGTTTATTTATCTTTTATGATGGTCACAAAGAGCAAAACCCCAACTGGACCTCATATGCCATAAATAGTGAGGTAGAAACAGGAGGAAAAGGGACATTTTGTACCTTTATATTAAGGGGGACTGGTTGCTGTTTGGCATCTATATTTGGACGTTGTTGGATTAATATAACTACTGCTTTAATGTGTATTTTGCATTTTACTGCCGTGGTTGTTTGAGGTTAAGCTAATTTTAACCAGATACTGTTGGCTAGTTTAAACTACAGCAGTACATCATATTATTAAAGATTGTTATATTTTTGTAGCATCGCTGTCCTCTGAGAACCACGTATCTCTAAAAAGGCAACTTTTCATGAGCTCAGAAAAACAGGCCTGTTTTCAGCTTTGTCAAAATGCATTTTCCAGCTAATCCAAGAGGGTTTTTAAATAGTTTATTTTAGCTTAAGAAGGAGGAGAATTTTCTCAAACCATAAAGGAACACTTAATCCTTCAGTTTACCAGACATCCACCACTGGTAGATGGATTTAATAGTTTAATATTCATGCTAAAATTACTTATCTACTATCACACATTTCTGTAGTTGGTTTGCTTTGTTGTTACACCACAAACAAACAGTATTGGACTTAGAAACAGGCAGAGAACCAACCTTTCAGGTGTTGGTCCAGTTGTTCAGTCTGCACCAGAGTTTAATTGATCGCCTCCTCACTCAGTCTCCATAAACCAAACCAAATGTTCAAATGCGCCACAGTTCGTTTGAACCAAGCCAAACAGGTTGGGCGTGAAAGTAGCCTTAGGTGCATAATCAGTGTCATTGTAAAAAAGTGCCATAGTGATCCATAAAAACATCCACAGAGGTAACAAATAATGTAATTTATCACCTGTAATCCAGGATTAAAGCTAATTTCATGTCCTACCCTAAAAACTCATTTTACTGGGGCTACATTCTGCAATTTTTGTGATTGTTTTTATTCGCTTACTTGTATTTCAATCAAACCATGTCACTACTCATCATTTATTGCAGTATATTATATAGGGGAAAATTATTATGCCACAGTGGTAATGGTGCAATTTATGGGGTTAATCTATTCTGACAACAGAGAAAGCACATGAAAAAGCTCACCTCAAACAGTTGCAGCAAACTCTCAAATTGATGCTGACAGAAAAAAAATCAACTTCCCCAGTGAAAAGGTGTCAGGTGTCAACCTACTCAGCCTACACAGCTTTGTGAATTACCTTGGTACTTTCAATTCAAGGGCAAAAACAAATGGAGTTACACAGGTTTTTTTTTTTTTCCCAAACACAGCAGCAATGAAAAAGAAGAGTGAAAAACTCTGAAAACCGTGCGATAGAACTTCAATATAGGAAGGAGCTTCAGTTTATTTTTATTTGGTTTAAACTCAATCACATATAAAATCAGATCAGTGAAATGGAAGAGTGAGCGTGCCGTGTGTAGATAGTTGGCTGACAGAAAATCTTTCTCTCAGCATGCCTCGTGGGCTGCATAGGTACGGAGCAGGAGGGTTTGTGTGAGTGTGTTGTATACGTTTGTGTATTTTTGTGGAGAGGTCAGATTGATGCTGCGAAAGCCACTTAAACAGTGAGGAAGTGTGGCTGTAGACTGCAGTATATATCACTCTTTGAAGTGCTTGAAACGGTTTCAATTGTTAATACAAAATGGTCAATTTAAAATATGATTATTACCTCTTTTCTTACTTTTTTGCATATGAATGTGTATTTTCTGTGAACTCTGAATGTCTCGCTGTCTAAAAGAATTTGTACTTGTGCTATTCAGATCAAATGTAAAAATTGAGTGAATATCTTATCTCATACGTACGTGTGTGTGTGTGTGTGTGTGTGTAATTATGAATGCACAGTTTCTCTTGAGTTCTCTCTCTCAGTAGGAATGTTTATAAGATAGCGTGACTTAGATTTTCGAACCCTTTCTGATTGTTTGCACTTAGAGACACCCACTCTGCGGAATCAGAGTGTCTGCTCGACAAATACACGCACACGCACATTCCACAGGGACATCTCAGACGTTTCTTATGACTCTGTGATCTAACATATGCCAAGGTTGAATATCCATTTCATTTCAACTGCTCTTGTTCCAGCATGTCGTGCGGGTGTGTCTGTGTGTGTCGCGGGACGCGGGGATGTGTGTGTGTGTGAATAGTTGAGGAGAAGTGAACCCGCTAGGTTTAACCTTGTGAAAACTCTGGGTTTAAGACTCACGATAACACCCTAAAAACCAGTTTCTCCTCAGATCAAAGAGATGAGCTGTCAGAAAAGAGAGAGAGCCAGCACGAAAGAAAGTGACTGACTGAAGAGTGACAGATAAAAAGAGATTCTCTGGCTTGCAGTGATCTGTTAGGTCACCTTCTGACTGTTAGAGACAGGGTTAGCCCAAATTCACTACATCTGTACCAGCGATACTGGTTGGAAACTACACTCGGCAACTTTGCATGAAGGCAGTCTTGTGAGCAGGAAGGTTCAGAGGGCAGTGGCCAAGGGGTCCTTACTTTAATATAGAATATAATCTAGGCAAACAGGATGAATTAAAGATCCCTCAAACACCCAAGATGCTATGAGACAAGATGTTATTTTCAGTTATTCATCTTAGTCAGATTTATCTTATATTGTATGTAAAATAGGGCCGCATAAGGCTCTCTTTTCTTCAGCAATTCACTAATCATAATGTCCAAATATTGTAGAAAATGTACATCTGAATTTCCTCAAGTTGACACATTGAAATGCAAGTCTAGAAAAACCAAAAAATATTTGTGTTTTTATATGCTAGAATAATGCATTTTAAAATGAAAATTCAAATATGACAAGGATTAATCACATCTCGTCGAATCTCTCCATCTAAAAAATATCGTCTTATATATTCGATAAATATTTCCCTTGACATGTAGTGAAGTAGAGACACAAAGTTACAAAGTGAAATACTTAAAACAGCTCAAATGTTTCTGAACTTAGTACCGGTCCTGTTATTTCCTCCTTTGTTTCTGTAGCTAATCTTGAATCACAAGCACAAACTGAAACAACGGTTGGTTGATTTTCTTTTAATGTAATCTCAGTAATGGGTCAGACGTGTTTATGGAAAATATTGTGGATAACAGGACAGTGATACTCCAGCTCCTGCACTAACAAATACATCAGTAAATCTGATATGATACACCCCCGTCAGACATTTATATTAATGACAATGTGAGACTTCTTGGCTCCCTAGTTACTGTAATATTATATCAACTGAAACGTTTCCAAAGATAGCTTATAGCATAGACGCAGGGGTGCTCTGCGTATACAACAGCTTGCTTAGCTATAAAATACCAGACCCCCTGTGATAGTAAGACATTTATCCATATGTAAGCCATTAGTAGGCACTGCTTAATAAAAAAAAATAAAAAGTGATTTTCTCAAGTGCTGAACATAATGAATTTTGATTACATCCAGGTGTGGAGGAGTGATTTGCTTGAATTTTCCTGATTGATATCTGCAGCACATAAGTGTGACCAGTTATAGTCCTGTTGAAACTAAAACAGACATTGGAAACATTGTATTTTCAGTGTCAACCCTTTAACCTCCAATAATCTTCCTCCAGGTGTCCCTTCGGCTCCTCGCAATGTGGTTTCAGTCGTCAACCAGACATCAGTGCTGCTGGAGTGGCACTCACCACGGGACACTGGGCACCGTGACGACCTGTCATATAATGTCTTATGCCGGCGGTGCCACAGCAGCGAGCGCCGGGCATGTCAGCCGTGTGACGACAGCGTGGCATTCGTTTCAGGCAAGCGAGGGTTAAAGGAAACAAGGGTGAAGATCAGCAAGCTGCGGGCGCATACATCGTACACCTTCGAGATACAGGTTTGTCCACTGTGCACTCTGTTTTGTTCAGCTTGCATGCTGTTAAATGCTGTTGAAGGAATATTCATCTGGATCTAGGTATTCAATATTTGAGTATCACACACTGATCGCTTTAAAGGTGTCTCTGAAAAGTTAACTCGATGGCAGCTATATTTAGGTTTAAATTCAGTTGCAATGGCCACCAACAGCTACCCAGAATCACAGCAAGACGTTTAAGACCTTTAAGAAAACCCTTCCTGCAGCATAATCCACTCCTCCTCTGCTGATCTTTATGCTCATAGTTTCCTCACAACGTACATATCTACAGACACGATTCTTGACACTGTTGCCTCTTCATAGCTTTGCAGGAGGCACAGTACTGGCAAATTGACTCTGCCATGATTCAATTGTCATTGGAGGCCACTGTAACAGCTGAGTCCAGGGTATTTTAACGCTCCACAAAGAAGTAACAAACTTTACAAAGCCACCTTTTAAGCATACAGGCAGAGAGTGATACTTTGCTCAAAAGTTGGATTTCCAGTGGAGAATTCCTTTAACTTTTCACAACACTTGTTACGCAATGTTGAAGGGAGTAACTTTGAAATGTAACTTTTACAAAGTAGGATAAGTGTTTAAAATACAGAGTTTCTTCTCTAAAAATAAAGCAATGCTTTATACTGAGAACTATAAAAACTATACTAAAAAATACATTAAAAACAATCTTGGTCCTAAGTGTGCTGTCAACTCTTGTTATAGTATGTAAATAGCTGCCAGATATTCACTGTGATGCTCAAGGATACCGAAGCTACATAGATGCTTTCTTACACAGGGGCTTTGTGCACAGTTTGCTGTTATGCTGTCATGTTCTCTCAAACCACAAGGCCACCACGATGCCTATAAAGTCAGTACGATGGTGAACCTTTTAATCTTCTGCCATCGGCCGCATTTACCATCAAGGCTGGGTGTCTAAATCAAGGTGACCCACATGGTAATTGTTAAGGGAAGAAAGCGTGTTACTTCCCATTCAGCCTTGTATTGTGAAATATCATCTCAGGTCCAGTGTACCAAATTAGAAATAGGATTTGTGTAGCAATTAGACATATAGTTTTATTATATCTCTATTATCTAACTCACTAGTAATATGTAGAAAACCTTTTTTTATATTTTGGCAAACCTGTTTTTTTTTAATCCTCAGAAACTCAAGGAAAAAGGAAAACACAAAATAAAATGTGAAATGATAACGAAGCAAACAAAACAATATAGAATTAGAGCTTGGAGTAAGCTAGCGTCACTAATTACCACGCCTTTGTTTAATGATTTGCTATGACTGAAGACATTGTTTCAACCGTCGAAATGATTAACGTGAGCCCATGACAAACAGTATGTGACAGCTAATTAGGTGGTCTTTAAAACGCACTGGAATCCTGTTAATTGTGTCTTTGTGTTTGTGAGACGAGAAAGACGGTGAGACCTTACAGTTTGAAGAAGACATCGGCGGTGCTTCTCCGCTGAAATGAATACCAACTCATTGTTGCTGATAATTGACTCTTTGCTAAATTCCTCCCCTGAACAGTGATTTTTCCAATCATAGCTTATCAACCATAACTCTGCACAGAGGGTCTGTTAAACTTCAGATTTCTCAACATGCTAAAGCAGAGTGCATGTGGCTGTAGTAAGAGTGCCGTAAGAGTGTGGAGGGTGATGTATTCCTTTTCAAGTCCAAAAGAGAGCAAAAGGAATTCATTTGTAGTTTATCTCCTCAAATGTAAGCTGCCCTATTGATCATGTCACGTTAACCCAGGTGGTTAGTTACAGAAGACCTAACCTGTACAACCTTTGTGTAATATTGTCTCATTATGTGTCCTGGATGCTAACACAGTCTAGTAGGGTAACGTCAGCAGCAGTCCTGCTCTTTAACACTGCAGCAGATTTTTTTTTTTTTGCCAAACTCATTAGTTAGCTCTGATCCTAAAAGCCTTTTCTCTGGTAACATTAAAAGTGAAACACACTGTTAACAAATACCAACAATAAAGCAGATATCCAACCTCTGTTTTGCTTGTCCAAAATGTGTAAGCTAAGCAGCCAGACTGGGTTACGTTGGAAGGAGAAATCTGGTCTGGGAGCCTGGTTGGTACCAATGTTCGACCCAGATTATCTGGGAATGTGAGGGGTTTACAGATCCAGACCTAAACCTCCAGACCTACTCGCATGTTTGATATTTAAATGTTAAATGATTACATCGGTATGGAAGTGAATGGGAGATGTTGCCAAGCAGTGGTGGACTTGTTAGCCCTTGAGGCTGACAGCTATCATGCTATATACTTATTAACTGGAGACCAACAGACAGTTAAAGTCTATCTGGCTGAATAGACAACCATTTTCTCATTCAGACTTATGTAGCTTTTTCTCTTTTTTTTTTCTCACTGAAAGGCATTGGCGTTACTACAGCAACCTGTTTCGTTTTGAAGTGTGTTAATGTTTGAGATTACAAAGGAAAAAAAATTGGTGAATTTTCTCCTTATGTGCTTAAAGCAACCTGAATTCAAAATTGGTTTGGATTTTAAAACTCCTGCACTCTGAGCCCGTCTTTAGCCTCATTCTGTTAGCACAAAATAATGAATTTAACCATCAAGTGCATATTTAAGACCCACTTACAAGGTTCTCCTTTTTAAACAAATCAGCTGGAAACATTACAAAGTCAGTCTGTGAATTTTCAAGCAACTCATAGAGCTAATGTTAGCGTAATCAGCTATCTAACTTCAGCTGACAAGAATCTGCTGTCATTTCAGCTGGTGAAATCACCAGTCACTGGATAGAGATGATCTTTCTCTCTACCTTTGTCTGAAATCAAAGGCCTATTGTTAGGAATAACCAGGATTTCTGAAGGTTAATTCTGACACCTTTTAACACTGTAGACTGCATATGTGCTGTGCGAGTAAAGAAAGCATGACAGGCCTAGTAACTGTGACCGCTGACCATTACACTTTGTCCTCTACAGGCAGTAAACGGAGTCTCCAACAAGAGCCCTTATCCCGCCCAACAACTGTCAATCAACATTACAACCAATCAGGCTGGTGAGTGGGGAGTGCAAAAGCTCTGTGCGCGCGTGTGTGTGTGTGTGTGTGTGTGTGTGTGTGTGTGTGGATGAGCATTTGTGTATGTGTGTGTAAGCATACCCCGGGGCACAGTGGATTATGCTGGCTAGGGGGATAAAGGAAATTGAGCTACAGCCTTTTAATTCATAAAACATGTTATAAGCTTGTCATCTCTCTCCCTCTGTCTCCTTTTCTCTCCCCTTTCTCTGTCTTTCCTGCACATCCACAGCTTTCATCCTGTTTTCCTCTTTCCCCCGTTGCCTCTCCCTCAGTTCTCTTTTTCTTGCCTTTATCCCCTCTCCGTGCCCTCCACTCTCTCTGTCCCCCTCTCTCAGTCTCTGACAGTGTAATTCTTAGAGACTATAAAGTGAGCTGAGTTACTGCTCCATCAATACTTTATGGAGACAGACACAAGTGATATTTCCACCGCTACCCAAATTTAGATTTAAAAGCTGCTTTACTCTGATGGAAAACACACCATTTACCTCATCTATGGCAACCCAGGCTCATTCCTAATCGAAACATGATCCATTGTCACCCTGCTGCTTTCTGAGCGCATTTGTTACTGCTGCCGGATGAAAAACTCTCTTATCCCTGAAATCTTTTAGGACTCAACAAAAACTGATTTATTTTCAGGTTGACTGCACTGCTGGGGTTTAAATTATGCAGTAGGTTTTAGCGCATTTCACAGGGCCTTAGGATATGAAACTCACTCGACATATAGAGACCCCTGTAAAATGTCAATTGTGGCAATATTAAAAAAAAGACTATGAGGTTTTCAGGCGACAGCTCACTCACACTGTCAAATTATAACTACAGAAGACGCATGTGGCTCATGAGGTATCACAGCATTTACGAGGATTATGGCAGTCCCACGATATTCTTTGTGACTCCGCTGTGTGAGAAGCATACATTCTCTTTCTCAACATAACTTATATCAGTTTGATACTTGTTACTGGTGTAGTATCAATCTCCATGTCTTGATTCCCTCCTCTCTCCAGTGTACGCCATCAACTTAAGTACAAATGTGATGAAAACCATCTCATAAAAAGATCCCAGAGGCAAAACCATGAAATACATTATAGCCAACAGCTTCTGGTTCCTAAAATTATGAGTAAAAATGCATTACAGACATAACTCTTGTTTCCCCATCAGTGACAAGTGCAGTAATTTGTTTTCATGAGCCTGGATGAGGAAACATTTTTCTCCTTTGGGTGTAAATAATCCTTGGCAATATGTCATTACATTACACACTAAATTTCCATATTTATGGTGTTTAAGCATGCTAGCGAATCCTTTAACTGCCTAATTGATTGTGTGTATTTGTGTGTGTGTGTGTATGTATGTGTTTTTTTTAACAGCTCCCTCAGTGGTTCCCATAATGCACCAAGTGAGCTCAACGAGCCGCAGTTTCTCGTTGTCATGGCCACCGCCCGAACAGCCCAACGGAATTATCCTCGACTACGAGATACGATACTATGACAAGGTAGAGTGGGATGATAAATGTCTGTGGGTGTTTGTGTGTGCTTTGTGGTGTCATGGTCACAGCCAGTAATCCATTAGAGTTGATAAAACAGGAGAATCAATATCAACTTCGTCTAAGTCATCTATTATCAGCAGCAACACTGTTTCTCAAATGCTTCAGCTCCTAATAATTTGTAAAGTAAAAGAAACTGTTGTTGGTATGTTTATTTACGATGTGTCAGTCTGCTCCGTCTTCACCTGCGTATGGACAGATGTACATTATTTGGACACAGATGCTGGGTAAAGTAACCATTTAGAGGACCACAAAAAATATTTCTGTGATAAAACATATACATTCCTATTCATGTAATTACACAAATAAGGTATATTTACTCAAAGAAATTGTTAGATTAGTAGGTACAAATCTAACATCTGACCCTTAAAGCAACACCCAGGAGACAGTTAGCTTAGCTTAGCATAAAGACTGGATTCAAGGGGAAACAGCTAGTTAGTTAGTTACTAGTTTTTGTATTAGTTAGCTTTGGGGGTGCTGTCTTACCCTGTCTCCAGTCTTTATGCTAAGCTAAGGTCTCCTGGTTCTAGCTTCATAATGAACGTACCTACAACGTACAGACAAAGAGAGTGGTAATGATTTTCTCTTCGGCAAAGGAAGGGAATATACATATTTATATGGTAATGTTCATCTTACAATTTAATCAAAGATAATTAGGGAAATACAGCAACATTAATATAACAACCCCAGATCATCCAAAACTTAAAGAACTGGAGAAAAAAAAAAATAGGTCGAGGACAAAATTTAATGAATGCATTATTTTTTTCATCAGAAATCGTTGATCCATGATATAACCCAAACTAATTAAAAAAACGTAAATATCTGCATAATAATATAGGTGCAAAATTCAAGTGTTAATTTTAAGTATTATGTGTATATATACCTGGCACGATGTCCTCACTGGATATTTCAGCTATTTTAGCAAATATCTAAAATTATCAACTAAGTACCGCAATGGCCACTGAGACATTCAAACACAACACATTGACACCATAAGAAATTTTGTCACCATTCAAGAAAAACAAAAAACAACCCAAATGCCCAAGAGTCTTTACTTGCAGAACGTACAAGGATACAGAAATCCAGGTCGGCAAACAAGGTCCAGATGAGGCAGAATCCAAGTAATACAGGCTGGGTTGAAAACAAAATCAGGATCAAAACAAGGAAATTCGAGACGCTGGAAAGCTAAGGCATATGACACAAAGACAGTCTGGGTGAGAACTAGTGGATATCAATCAATGTACATACTAGGGAACTAGTGAGGGAATGAGGGTGAGCAGGTGAGGTGACTATAATCAGAGACTGGGTGTGTCTGAACTGACAGCAGAATAATGCGCAAATGACAAGCTAGAATATACAAATGAATAAACATACCGTAACCATGAAAGATTATTATTATTATTATTATTATAGTCTGGTGAGTTCTGCTCCTCTTAAACATGACATGATGATGAATTAAGGACAGCTGATGGCACAAACATGCGAATATCTTCCTTAGATTTAGAATTCTTGTAATGGATGTATTTTTCTCTCACTTTTGCTGGATGTCTATTATACAGTATTATTTCCTAACACGTCTAGATTGATCCGAGAGCTTCAATGCATATTTCATGGAGCCCGTAGTCATACTGACAAGGTGTTACAGTGATGGAAGAGCTCCTCTTTATTCCAGCACACATCAATTGTTGATTGTAGCCGTGTAGCAGAAATGAGCATCCATTTATCAACAAGTGGCTACAGTGGGATCTTGTTAAAGTGTAAGACGACTTAACTAAGCTAAATTTTAAAAGAAAAGTTTATTGATTAATTGAATCCTGGAGCTTTTAGTTTCTTCTGTGAGCAACTGATGAAGTAGTCTGAGTCGCCACAGTTTCATAAGCCGTAACACACAATATGGAATCTAATTAAGATCTGTGGGCTCTGGAAGATCAAATTAAATCAACTGTTTAAATGGTCAAGAAACTCACAAAAGAACTCATGCAGATATTGTGTGACTTGTGCTGCCCACTCTTCACCTTTAATCACTGTCTTATTAAAAAGATAATTATGGACAGTGATTTAGACAAACTTAAACCAACCAATGACCAAAATTGTACTTATGTTGCCATCCTAGTAAAAAATAGTTTAATGATACACTGAAGGTGATGAAACTACATATTTTATATTAATACAATCATATCAGCAGTCTTAGTAATTTTCCCAATGATTTCCCACTTTTTTACATCTCTGATGCAGTTTTTCACTAATAGGCTCCTCATGGTGATTACACATGCTCTAGAGTCTGTGGGGAGGAATCGTACAGTGTTTGTGGACTGCAGCCACTAATACTGCTGTATTGTTGTTGAGTTGTTGAGTGTTGATTGTGTCCTAGATTCACACAGCTCACTGTTGTTGTGGCCTTCAAGTCTCTCTGTGGACCTTTGTGTCTCAATATGTGCCAGAAGAACTCACAGACAGCTGGTTTTACATAGTTAACTTTATCTATGGAGGACAGAGAGATAGACAGGCCACCACAAAGAGTAGAACGTCTCTGCAGGTAACCATCCATTCATTCAGGGTTAGATGTCCCAGGCAGTTGTGGTTAAAGGAAACAAGACATTCAAAATGATTCTTTGTATTTTCTTTGCCATTGTCAACGATCAGAAGATGTAATGATGGAGCTTGAAAAGTGCTATTATGTCAACAAACTCATTGGATGTTTTCTTTATCCTTGCCACTGTACTAATGTGAGATAATAGTCTCAGTACGTCTGAACGTAAGTACAGAAGCACTGTGCAACAGGTACTTCCACGTTTTCCATCCATCCATCAATCCATCCCTTTTTTCTCTGCTTATTTGGGCCTGGGTCAAAGTAGTCCAGATGTACCAGGTCAGCCAGGTGGCAAGCATTGTGTTCAACTTCCATTCAGTGGACCATCTGCGGTTCCCCATATTTTGTGTTGATTCCTCAGTACTAAAGCTCCTTTTCTAGAGATGAAAAAAGATAGATATTAAATAAGACATTTTCCACAGCAGGAACAATATTCTTGACCATTGTGAACGTGCTGTGCTGCTCACTTGTTTTCAGTGTTTTACAGAAGATAATTAAATTTGATGAATAAAAAATTGTCACTGCACTACTTTTTGTTGTGTATGTAAAGATCTTGAGAGCACTGGAAGATCTTTATATTTCCTTAGTTGAATCACTTAAAGGATCCAGTCTGTGTCTGATGAGTTGGGAATGAGAATGGGCTGTGAAGTGTGTAGGAGAAACTAAAGTGGCTGAGAAACTCGCAAAAAATGTTAGATGCCCTTTGTACAGCCAGTGTTTGGTTTGTCCATTTTGGGTTACTGTAGAAACATGGCAGTTCAACATGGCTGGCTCCATGGAAGACGACCCACAGTGCCTGTAGATAAAAACGGCTCATTCTTAGGTAACAAAAACATAACGATTCTTGTATTGAGGTGATTACTCACTAATGAAAACATACCTATGAATATTTTATTTCCTTTCTGCCAATAGATCCTCCTAAATGTTACACACTGGACCTTTAAAGACAAGACAAAAGCACCAATTTATCCACTAGTGGATGCTGCTGCTGAAATCAAAACTCCTATGTCTCTGCTCTGTGAAGCTGTCTGACTGAAGTAATCAAGCCTCCAGCTATCCTGTAGCAAGTTCCTCGTCTGTATGTATCAGGAGACTGAGGCACAACTTCACTGCCAGAGTCCAGTGATCAAATTAGCCCGCATAAAGGATGTCAAACCCAGGGCACCAATGAGGGGCTCTGATTCAGGGATGAAATGTGCAGGACCTGATTGCTTTCCTGTCAAAAACTGCTCCTCTAGGAAAGAAAACACTCTCTTGTCTTCATTGTAATTCAGTCAGTGAGAAGCACAATGCATTTGGAAATGCAAAGTTAAATTAAAAGCATATCTATTACCCAAAGCCAAACATAAGAATATACTCATCTTGTCTGAAGCTGAGCCAACAGCTGCAAAAACAGATAGACTTTCGCTGCAGACAGATTAAAAACAAAGAGCGAAGCACCTACAAGGGATTGTGTGAGATACACCAAAAAGAACAGCATGCCTCCTCATCCACAGCCCACAGTTGATTCCCTGCCATCTTCAAATCCTTTTTACAAAGCTGAAGGAAATAGTTCTTGGCATTTTTTGGGATACCACTTCGAGTCTATGCGATCATTTTGTCTTTTTAATACATACTGTCAGTGAGTTGGTGCTTCCATAACTCACTAAAACTTTGAGATACAAACAGAACTACAAGCTTTAAATGCTCAAGACTCATGTCAACTCTTTTTTCTTATCTATTCTCTTTGATGAAAACACTGAAGCACAGTCCTAAAGCCCATGACTCCAGAGGGCTTGCTCACAGATTCCAATTTCCCAGCACAGTGTAGTATATGGCTATAATTTTGCTGTGCTGCATAAGGGAAGGGAAAGAGAGAGTGCATGTTTGTGTGTGCCATTTTTATTGTTATGATTGTTATTGCTTTTCTTGGGTCAGTATGCGCTACATACTATTGTAAATCCCATAACTAAACTAAATACAGCACCGGTACAACTGTTCATCATTATATAAGTTATTATACTATTTCTACTTTGCCTTTATGTATATTTTTGATAAATAGCATTCAACTTTCAACAAAATCACGTACAAATGTATGTATGCTGGTTTGTGCTTTAAGTATGTAATGTTAGACAGAAGCACTGTGCATACAGAAAACATGTTTACTTTATAATTTCTTAATGCTTTGGCAATATTGTCTTTGTTACATTTGTGCCAATAACGCCGACTTAATTGAATTGAATTGTATGCGCAGTATAATCTTGGTATCCAATACAATTATACATCTTATCAGATTAAAGTCCTACCCTTATTACCACTTTATTTTTTTACATATTATATAAATGGTGCTCTTTACTGTCTTACTCTCACATTTTGAAATGCTTCTTAGTAGCTCACTAAGTGTAATTCCTCTCGAATCAGTGAAGAACATTCATGCCATTATCAGAATTTGGTACTTGACAGCATTTCATCCATTGAAGAAGAAGAATGCATCTGTTGAATCAAAGACAAAGCATTTGCAGGTTCTGCTGTGCAGAGCTCACTGTAGTTCAGATATTAACTGTTTGCTGTCTTCACCCGAAAAAACAGCAGCATTGTTGCTTGTTGAAGTGCCTTAAATCTATAATGTTTACGTTTTCATGCAAATAGTGAAGTCCTCTCTCAGAAGCAAAGGTAGAAGTATTGTGACACTGTTTTAATGCTGCAAAACCTCTTAGGAGGTGGAAGTTTTGTTGTACAAATAGTCTGACTTTGTCACGAGAAAACGTGGTTTACATCCAGTTTCCTACCAACAGTGAGCATTAGTTTCTTTCACCCATGACCACTATCTGTCCCTAACCTCAGCTATAGAGGTGGCAGATCAGAAAATGCTCCTATGAAACGGTTATATTGCTCATTTTGGAAGCCACTGACAAATAACCTGTTTTATGGTGTGAGAGCTTGTTTGAATGATCATATACAGTAAAATCCATAGCCACTGGAACACAAAAAAGACATTTTTCTTGAGCGTATTAGGCTGAACATTATTTAGCAAATTTAGCTGCAGCACCCTTTGCACCCCTACTTCCCATAGTTTTGGTAAAAGTGAAGTTCCGGAGAAAGATGGAGAATCGCAGAAAGAGAAAGTTTTTATCGAGTTTGCCTCTCTGAGAGCAATTAGAGTGAGTTTAGGACAGCGTCAGAAGAACTGCACTCACTGAGAGACGTACTGTAGCAGCCGTCTGACAGTCACAGATAAAACCATTACTTTGTCAAAATCAGGGCAGTGACTTTACTGTTAGTTGGCCTTATTTGCTGCTGCCTTTGCTTTAACATTGTTTAACATGGAAGCCAATTAAGACCCAGACTCAAAATCTGACAATTTGTTCTTCCATTGTTTCTTCTTTTCATTATTCTTCCTTGATACACATCTTAAGAAGGGAGAAATATTGTATCTTACACTGTAGACAAGCCAACCACATAAAGTGACTAATTTTAGCTCATAGCTTCAAGTGAAGAAGTCCTCAGGGAGCAGTTTGATAAGCCTGGAGAGAGAGAGGACAGGTTTTTCAGACAGCTGTACTGTACCTCCTTTTCAGATACTTTGTCATTTCTCCACCTTCACTCCCTCCATCTTCTCCTCCATCCCTCCCCCAACCCTCCTCCCCTCATAGTCACTGTACAGATAATGAGGTTTTAATGTAGTAAATTTGATATGGCACAGGGAGGCAGGATTTTTACCCATTACTTATCTCTGGCTTCCAGACCTTCCCAGATGGGCTGCCCCCTAACCTTTTCACTATGGCGAGCATAGCTCCCCCCCACACACACACCTCCAAATCCAAACCCCAACCCGACACAATACCCCCATTTCTATGGCCACTTCCAAATATAACTCTCTATCTTATTCTCTCACAGCTTTTAACACTGAAAACTCTGTAGTTGTCCTTGTGTCGTGTCCTAATTATGACAATAATAGTCTGGCTGGTCGTAGTAGAGTATATTAACAGTCCACTACTAAGAAATTAGAGCGTAATGATGTTAAATGCAGTGTATCAAGGTACTGGATTAACACAGGATTTAACACTAATAAATGACACAAGACATGTCATATAATAGTAACAATAAAGATACCCACAAGCTGTAACAAAATGGGTTTAAGACCATTGAGGAGGAAATTGGTATTTGTTATTAAAAATTACAATGGTAACTCAATCATTTTCTTTATGTCTTCTTTTCATGTGCCTCTCTCTTTCCACCCCCAACCCTCACTTTCTTCTCATTCTTTTCCCTCCTGAACTCTCCTCCTCATCACCATCATCTCTCTTTCTCTCCTCTTCGCTCTGCCGCCGACCCCTCCACCTCCTTCATCCTCACGGCATGATTCCCTCCCCCTCCTTTCAAGCCATCACCACACCATATCTGACGTTCCCTCTGGACCGTTTCGATTTTGCTGCAGTAAAACCTTTTTATCTGAAGGAAATGGGTGAGAGGAAGCATAGAAGGAGGGCATAGAAAGATGGAGGTAAAAGGTTGTAGCCTTGGGTTTATGAGATTGGCCTGATAGGTCTGATACCTAATTCACCTCAGGAGGAGAAGTGGGCAGAAAGAAGAGCAGATATGCTGGTGGATCTGTCTCTGTGGGCAATAGCTAATTAACTGTATTATGAGTTTGTTATATTTTAACAAGACTAGGTCAAAGAGGTGGGATAAGAGATAAGAAGTCACGAAGAAGGTAGTTGTGGACAAAATGACTGACGACTGGAAGTTAGACTGGAGGGGTGAGGGAGGCAGAAGGAGATTTAAGGTTTAGTAGAGAAGTGTGAGGTCGGAAATGTGCTTCAGAAATTATAATGTAATAAAGAGCATGGAAATTACAGGAAAACATCTTTTATTTTTCAACCCTTGTGGTGTCTTGCATTGCAGATAATTTTGGTTTTATGTGCCGAGGTTTTGAATTATGCCCTTTTCGCTTCCTCTCCGTCACCACCCGAGTGAAATGGTAGTAAATGGAATTCTGTTTGTGACATTGACATTTACAAAATTTAATTGCAACGTGTCTTTCCAGAAACAATGACCCAGTATCTCTACAGAACTTACTTTTCATTGCGATAACATAGAATCAGTCCCAAACAAAACTGATATTTGACTTATTTGAGTAAAATGTACACTATTTTTGCAAAGGGTTTTTTAAATATCCATCAAATAGCCATCTACTTCTGCTGTTATAGGGCAATTACATTAATTACATATTAAAACAAGGCTAGGTTACCACTTTTAGAGTAACTTAACAGCTTCTAACTTCTCACCTTGCTGCTGTAATACAGAAGTGCACTCCTGGTTATGTCAGTACACTTTTAGGTGTGGTAGCAGATGCAACCGAGCAAACTGACCACATCAGTGACGCTGGATGTTCTCAGAGGTAAAGAAAAATGGGTTTCCTCCTGATATTAAGTTACTGTTCAAGGGTCAGTTCACTCAAACACAAAATGTTTTGGTTTTATGTGCCGAGGTTTTGAGGAAGTTACCAAAAGATTTCTGCCCCCAGCCCAATACAATGAACGTGAAGAGATTTTTACTTGGTACACAAAAAATTATCATTTGGAAATAAATTATAGCAACATGACCCAGTCATGGACAATCTACATACCTCTTTACTTTCATTGTCACCTTCAATGGAAAATATGTAACCGACGTCAGTAAATAACTGGGACAAAATCTCTTGAAAAAATAGTTTTTATATGTAATCTTTCTTTGCTCTCAGTACCACAAATGAAATTCCATTCGCCTGCATTGTATTAGCGTGGAAGTAGATATCTCTATATGGACAAATAACCAGGTGACTTTAGTAATTTGGTGAACTGATCCTTTAAGGTGTAAATGAATAGATAGATATAGATAGATATAATTCAAGTGTGTGGAGCGCAGAAACAAAATGTAGTTGAGGGTATTTAAACTGTTCTTTTTTATTGTTGGAAAAAGACAAAGAATGTGATGAGACTGGCACAGTGTGACAAAGATCCACAATGAATTCAAACTCAAGATGTTGCAGTTACACCATCCTGCCAGGATGTCTTCATGTCACAGCCTGAAAATGGTGAATGTCTCAGTTTGGACTGGAACTTTGGAAGAATTTATCTTGTCTTAGCTGAAGGCCAAAACTGAGTACTAAATTTAGTCTCTCTTAATATGTGACTGAACAGACTATTACAGTCTGTCTTGGATCGCTGTGAAACATATTAATGTGTCTCTCAACCTACTCTTCAGTCCCAGTTGTCAGAGCTGAACAGTTCAGTGGTCCAGAGCGAAACACCCAATGTTGTTCTGGAGGGTCTGAGGCCTGGGACCGGCTACGTGGTCCAGGTGAGGGCTCGCACTGTGGCCGGCTACGGAGCCTACAGCAAGGACATGCTCTTCCAAACACTCACCGACGGTAAGTGGGTGGGTGGGTGGCTGGAGTGTGTGGAGGTGTGTGTGTGTGTGTGTGTGTGTATGTCGGTGGAGATTTTATGGTGAAGAGGAAAGAGAGTGCAGGACTGAGAGAGGGAATTTGAGAGGGTGAGCAAGAGTGAAAATCTGGCTGTGAAGTAATTAAATTCTGCCCTACTTTGTGTGTGTGTGTGTGTGTGTGTGTGGCATGAATTTGTGTGTGCTTCCAGTCATGTAAAATGAGCCTTGCAAATGATATTTAATGTGTGTTTGAGAGGGAGAAACTGTCAGGTATATATTTTCCCTTCCAGAAATGCTCAGTTGTGTGTATGTGAGCGAGTCTCAAAATAATAATAACCTCTCTTTCCGTGTGTGTGTGTGTGTGTGTGTGTGTGTGTGTGTGTGTGCGCAGATGAGTATAAGTCAGAGCTGGGGCAGCAGCTCTCCCTGATTGCAGGCTCTTTAGTAGGTGGAGTGTGTATCGTCTCATTGGTAGCAATCGCCATCATCTGTACCAGGTAAAAAACATACACACACATATATACACACTCTTACACACACCGCCCATCTTCTACAAGTACACACACACAAATCCTGCGTGTGTGTGTCACAGGAATATCCTAACTGGTAGAATTAATATCCTGTTACAAACGTTACATAGTTTGAAAAAAGGGGAAAATCTGATTATATATATTTCAGTATGCCAACTGTTTTTTGGCCTTTTACACAGCAGACATTTTGACTTATCACAGTAGAAAAGCACAGGTGTTACTGATACTAACCCTGAAACAGAAGCAGCTGAATGGAACTCAGCCATCATTAATTTACACCTGTGCTTTTCCTACTGTGACATGTCAAAATGTCTGCTGTGAAAAAGTGAATTATTTTAGCAGAGCTTTCAACCACATCTCACAATCTGGAGCGTCAGTCACGTGATAACAGGCTTTATGATCCCCACCCCCTCTATATGACCATCTGTTGTCATGTGAAGCTCCATGCTTTGGTCATGTGATCATAACTGAACGATCTCCATGACAACTGAGCAAACTGTATCTGCTGTGGAACACTATGAGATCTGGTTGAAAGGTAGTAAGTGTGCATTGAGTTAAGCATAAACTCTCACATTAAGCATTTATTTTATTTTATTTTATTTTTTTACATTTACATTTTGAGAAGCCTATTTGAATTTTCTAACAATTTTCCCTAACATTGTTTGCATAAAAGCTTTCCTTACAACAAGAGAAGAGTAAATGCCAGTGAACAACAAACATTGGAATTTAAAAAATCATGTGAATATCAATTTGAACCGATTTTCAAGTTATTAGTTGGTATTTTGTTGTAAAAATTATTATTAATTAAAATAATTAACCTGTATAAACTACTCTACTTTTTGTGTAGCCATATGCAACTACATACTGTATGTGTACACATTAAATAAAACCTTGATAAATTATACGATATTATGATACATTACATTAAAATCTGAATATAATGCGGATAGAATGGCCTGTGTGTGTAAGTAATTACTAGAAATGGAAGCATAATTTAATAACAACACTAACAATAATGACATAGCTTTTGCACACAAATGATTTCATTTGATTCCACGACGAGTTTTAAAGTAGATTGTGACTTTTTTCAAAGTTTCTCGACGACCTCCCAGAAATAGCAAGAGACTGGCTCTCTCCCTGTATGCAGTATAGTATGTCTGCTGCGAAGATCAGTTGATATTAAAATATTACAGAGCGCATTTCTCTGGCTCCATCCTCAGATGAAAGCAGGAAACAAAAGCTGACAACACAGAACAGTAACAAGTCACCCAATACTAATGAATTCCTGAAAGACTTTTTCCTTCTCCCAAGCAGACTTTTTTTTGACATTCAGTAGGACTATTTTCTTTACCTCAGCTGAAGAGAAGACAACCAATTAGAATTTCTAACTTTTGTGTAAAATTTCTCTGTGCTTTCCTCTTTCCCAAAAATCTCTTGGTTTGTCTTTCTGTCTGTAGAAGGAGACAGTTGAAGGAGAGTGTGTACGGTGACAAGCTGCAGCAGTACAACACAGGAGGAGGTACGACCACGACTGAAACTTTAAATCAGTTCTACTTTCATATATGTTTACACACACCAAACTTGCAGAACAGAGTTTATATTTGCACTTTCTAATTTTCTCCTCAGAGGTGACTCTGAGGCCTGACATGTTCAGCGGCCCCACCCCCACCGTGACCTTTCCCACCCTGTCTGAAGGTCACAGTTCACCAGGGGTCAAGATCTACATCGACCCTTTCACCTACGAGGACCCCAACGAGGCTGTCCGGGAATTTGCCAAGGAAATCGACCCCTCCTGTGTCAAAATAGAGGAAGTCATTGGATCAGGTAGAGATTATCATAGACTCTGTGTCTTTGACCCTTGGCTTTCCCTTTCCTCTCTCATGTTGTTTCTACAAAACATTAAAGCTAAACTCAACAAATACATAAAACTCCATGATTTTTTTATATGAGTCAAACTTTGCAATCATAATACTTGCTTTTGTTGAAAAGTAAAAAATCACCCTTCATATCTACTATAAACTGCTCCTAAAGTGAACGTTATAAAAGTAAACCTTGGCTCCTTTTAATGAGCCCGACTGTCACTTGAAACAGCAGGTACTCTACATTAAATGAATCAATTTCTTCAACTGTGCCACACTGTTGTGTGAATGAAAAAGATCTGGAAACAAGCAGTACCAATTTATTATTTTGCTTTATTTTTTTCCTTTGAAGTCAGGAGAGATGTTTTATTCATGCTGAAAACTTTCACCGGAATAAATTAAAACTGTCTTCATGCATTCTCTTTGGCTATCTGAGCTCTCACTGTAAAAATGCTGTGTGATGTTTGGCAAATAGAGAAAGTTGGATGTGAGATGGAGTCCCAGAGCATCCTCTGAAATCTTTTTGGGGGGGCAGAGTTTTTTCATTTCAGCTGTCGGATGGAAAAATGAAAAAAGGATGGAAACGAGAAACAAAAGAAAATAAGGAAAAAACTTTGTTTACAGTTGCTCAGATCAAGTGTCTTATTTTACCTCTGATCCTTTAGTACTGCCCTTGTCAAAAATAAATATTAAACCTAAATTATATTTTTAAATAGACTGAACTATACTACTTTTTGACCCTGGTGAAACTATGTCAAACTAACCTTCAAGAATTTCATTATTGCTTCATTGTCCCCAAGGGGATTCAAGTCAGATGAAACACAGAATACACAGATTTGAGCATAAGATGAATAATTTAATAAAATACAAATATGTAAAACACATGCTAAAACCCACGGCATAAAACGTATAAATAGGTTCACAAAATGAATTGTACATCCAGTGACAGCACAATATAAACCGGGGAGAGAGAGGGAGAGAGAGGGAGAGAGGCGTGTGCAGTCTTTTTGTGACTGGGGTGGTACAAGTGGGGTACTGACTCATGCAGGAGTGACATGAAGTAGGTCTCTCAGCTTTCCAGTTATTCCCAATTTCTGCAACTAGTGACCCCATTACGCAGAAATATTCAAGGCGTTCATACAGCATGCAAAACAAACTGCATGCCCCAAATTGCAGGGAATTAGCACAAAGTGGGCATGTTTGTCAAAGGAGACTTGTGCAATGTAAATACTATGGGTACCCTAGCACCCATAGTATTTTACATTCAGATATCTTGAGGTCAGAGGTCATGGGATCCATTTGAAAATTCCCATGCCAGTTTTTCCCCCTGTGAACACACCCCTGCATCCAACCATCCTCATCCAATCCAGTCATCAATTGTAGGGCTATATGTGTAAAAAGAAACATTTGGATATGCAAACTTTGTAATCTCAAAGGTAAGTAATTGTCACTTCTATCACTGTGGTATTCCTCAGATCAAACTCACATCTGTTCATGATTTAATTATGCCTTAAGAAACTATTTGGGAATACGAAATACTGAAAAATAACCTCATAGTCTGTCCCAGAACACAATCAAATGATAATTTCTTGTCACAAGCAGATTTTTAAAGTTGATATTAACACTTAATGTGGATTCGTTTTGCGGAAGATTTACGAATGAATAACTTATTCAAGGTCTCAAAGATGTAGGTCCTACATCATTTCTGTATCATTCTTTCAACTTTTTTTTTTAATGAAAGCATTACCATCTCTTGTAGGGGCCAAGTTGATAACATTGAACTGCCCCAGGGCCCCAGACCTCCAAAAGTCCCAGGTTCACTGTCTTTTGGAAGGAGTACAATATAAACTAAGGTGCATTAGTCTTGTATGCGTCCTTGTGTCAAGATCTAATTCATTATTTTAGTTTATATTGCCCTCAAGTGGGACATCAAATGGTCCAATTACCACTGACTAATTGATAACAAATTTAATGATGAATTAGTGTCTTCTACCTCAAACCATAATAGATGGAGGAATGTTTTTACTCCAAATGTTATCTCCCGGAAAACTTTTCTTTTTTTCTTTTGCTTTGGACCAAAACCAATCAAACCCAAATGGCCATGGAGCTCTGGGTGATAAAGGTCATGAACCAGATTCAGCCTCTCACCGCTGAGAGTATGTGCTTTCGGCTTTGGTCTGTTGAGCCACTCTGAGAGGCTTTCCATAATCCCTCCGTTTCTCGCTTTATTTCTCTCAGGGGAAGGTTTCTCACCTCAGCCAGAGGTGACAGAGGAGGGATGAAAACGACGGGAGGGAGAGGAAAATATGAGCCCGGGTGATTGAGATGTGGCTGGACTTTGAGCACTTAAATGGTCGAATCTCTCTCACTCTATTGCGAAAGTACAAATTTATCCACATCTCTCTTTTTCCTTCTCTCCGACTTTATCTTTTTGCTTTTCTTTCTGTATTTCTTTGATACTTCCCCCTATCTTCATCTCTCTCTGTGATTCAGCCCCTCCAGAGTTTTGGAGGTTGTTTGCGTATAGAGAAATGCTAAAACAAAGAACCAAGGGGGAAAAAGGCAGAACAACAACAGATTGAGGAGGGAAGATAAAAGAAGAAAGCACCCCAAGGAGACAGTAAAAATATCTCACCTCGCTCTCTCTTCCTCTCCCTCTGTGATAACACCCCTCTCTTTTCCTCATTCCTTATTACTATCATCCACACTGTAAGAAATGTCATTCCTAAAAATCACTCTATTTGTCTCAAGACAAGTCCTGAAGCACTTTAAAGAAAGAAGCTATAATATCTCACATGACAGACCAGTTAATTTACTACTCAGATGTTCTGCAGATTTAAGATTTCAGAACAAAACCAATGAATATTTATTTTTTTGCTCGAACTTCTCCTCGACCACCTTTTTTTTCAGAAAAGTGACATGTCATATGATCTTGCCTCGCTTTGCGAAAATTACTGTTTGCGACCCTTCTCCATCCATCCTTCCGTACCTTCTTCCCTCTTCTCCGTTATTATCAATACCGTCTCATTTTCATCCTTCACTCTTTCACTCCCCCATCTCTCCTTCTTATTTTCCCCTCCATCCATCTCCACTTCTGCTGGTTTACAGCGGTGACAGTAGATAGTTTTTAATGAGCAGTGAGATGTGGAGCAGAGATCACAGTGAGACAGGACGACACAGCCTGTCATCCAATTCCCATCACTCATCCATTATTCACACACTGATTTTTATCTCAGGGATGAGGACTTTTATTTTGAAGTGGTATTCAATTTTCATGTCCCCAAGCAGCATATGGCTGCATTTATTTTGACAAAAGACATCTGTGTCTTCAGCACTGTAAGGAAATGTTCTGTACATTGAACAAGTTCAAAGCATCGAGGTTAAAATCAGTTCATATTCTTGTAACCAATCAAATCATTTTACAGATCAGTGTAGCAATGCATGAAGAGAGACACGTGACCAAGAGAATGCAGCTTTATATAAATAAGTGTTACAAATCTCCTGGAGCTATCAGTTACACATACACAACATCCATAAAACTTTCCATGTAAACATCAACTGAGGTTAATACAGAGATTGACGGTAGATAAGTACGGTTGCTCACACAAACTACAATTTTGAGGTACTTTCTTTATACACAAATCAAGAGAAGTACTGGAAGTAAACAACTCGCTGTGACTCAGTGGTGTTCTAACAATTTTCTACTTTTCCCTTTACTTTTACTTTTCCCTTTTATGTTCTATCTAATAAATACTATCAGAATAAACAGTTGAACAAGAAGCACTAGGATCCTCCATCAGAAGTGTTATTCAAACCATATGTGTAACTTTCAAAACTCTTTTTTCACTTTTCTGGGTGCAACACAATGAATGTCTTCCAGGAGAGAAAATATTGAAAATAGGTGCCATTGTTTACAACCATTTTTAAACGATATCCTCTCCCTTCTCTTTTTGATGGTTTGCTTTTTAGTCCACTTTCTAGTGTGGCTGCTCTCAACTATGAAGTCTTTAGATTTCCGACGTTCGTGCAATTTAGTTCTGATCGAGCTTAACCCAACGGTAAAGTCTTCTGTGACTCGGGAGGAGTCAAAATAACCCTGGTGATGTCATTATTATGAAATGTCACATAACTATAGAGAGTAAATACTAAACAGTCGAATCTTACCCACTCTAACTAGTCAAGTAGTTAATGCTAAGTAAGTGATGCTACAGGCCTCATGAACAGAGTCAGAAAATGCTTTAGCTAACAAGACAAACAGGCAAGGAATGAACCTATGAACAGCACAATCTCTTTATCCACGAGGTCACCAGGCTACCTTTGTTTTGACCACAAGATGAAAGTTGAGGTGCGATGCGCAAAGCCAAGTACCTTAGCAATAATAAAGGCACTGTCCCTTTTGTCTTGTTTGCCACTTCCGCTACAAACCTTTTCTCACCCCCGAGAGGAGCTGTGGAGGGGATTCAATTTTTGTTGTTCTTTCATTCTGCAAAAATACCATCAGCGTGCCCTTGAGTAAAGCCCTCTGCCTCAATCTGCTCGAGCAGAGCTGCTCAAAGGCCATCAGTATGAGACTGAGGGTGCACAGGCCAGCTCCCACGACTGAGAGAGTGTTTATGTGTTTAACACGCCCTGCCCCTCTCACTGCTGCCCAGCTCAGCTGCTGCAAAGAACAATATGCTCTCTCTCTTGTTTGACTGATGGAAGATTTTGAATAATGAAGGGGAGCCAAATGGTATGAACTATAGCCTTACATCTGATTTCACAGGTGACCCATTTTACATCACAAAATGTGATTAAAATGCAATTATTTATTAGCCTCTTTTATTATGTAATGATTTATTTATGGGCTCTGATTTCCAAGGAAAATTAAAAAACAACCTCAACAATGCACATGTTTTTTTCCCCTGCCAAGTCACATGCTGTTCTTAGATGTATACAGCCCCTTGTAATTTTGCTGCTAGACAGAATGCTTTAATTTAATTCTCATAATGTTTTCTCCTCCTGCAGGTGAGTTTGGGGAGGTGTACAAAGGTCGCCTTAAGCCTGTCGGTAAAAAAGAAATTCCTGTGGCCATCAAGACCCTGAAGGTTGGCTACTCTGAGAGGCAGAGGAGGGACTTCCTGTCCGAGGCGTCGATCATGGGCCAGTTTGACCAACCAAACATTATCAGACTGGAGGGCGTGGTGACCAAGAGCAGGCCTACGATGATCATCACAGAGTTCATGGAGAACGGAGCACTTGACTCGTTTCTGAGGGTAAATAACACTGTACACACACATACACACACACACACACACACACACACACACACACACACACACACACACACACACACACACACACACACACAAGATGTACGTAGATATTTTAACAGTGTACTGCTGCACCTTATACAACATTCAAGCAGTTGACAGTCTCAACCTAAGGTTCACATTCTTGCTTTTTCTGGAGCTTTCCGCTGTACAACATGGTCATCATCAGCAGATTGAGTTTGCTCAGTCATAGAAATGTAGATTTTAAAATCTTCCATGATTGTAACTAGGACTTAAAGTTTAACAATCCAAAATGTGACTTGGGGGCCCCCTGGTAGCTGCGCCCTATGTACTAAGGCTGAGTCCTTACAGCAACAGGTTCGATTCCAACTTGTGGCCCTTTGCTGAATGTCATCCCCCCTCTCTTTATTATCTCTTTTCAGCTGGTTTGACCAGATTTGATTGATAGCGACCAAAAAACCCACCAGCTCCGATCAGTGTCTGATTCATGTTGTTTTGGCAGAAAATTGCATGACGCTGATTCATTCTGGTCCATTTACACTCACATTGTGGACCTTTCAGCTGTATCACAAGGTCATCATCATCAGCAGCAGCAGATTGAGCTGACATTGTTGTGGTGCGGCTGAAAGAAAGATCAGAGATTGTTTTGTCACTTTATGAAATCACACTTTCACACTGACTTACTAGCACTCCTTAATGGTGTGGGACAGGTTTAATTTTACACACACACTGAAGCTATTAAGGGAAATTATATTCTTAATGTTATTATATCAATGCAGTTAGGTGACCAATACATTTTTTGCAAAAACACTTGGAGACAGACATAAGCACACACACACACACTAAAACACACTGTACATACTGTATGTGTTCCTGAATGTGCCTACAGCATCTATATCCACATTTATCTTCACTCCAAAGTCACATATAGTCCAAACACATAAATACCCAAACAGACAAACAGATGGAGAGGGCAAGAGTGGGAGCTTCTGGAGAAAGAGACACAAAGACAGAAACAACCTCCTGCTCTTCCTTTTCTCCTCTCTTCTCCTTCCTGTGCTCTTTCCTCTTCATCCTGCCAACATGTCTATCTGTCAGTCTGTCCGTCTCTTTGATCCTGCCCTCCTTTCGAGGCGCCTCTAAAGACAGAAAGAAAAACTCTTTGATGTTTGGTTCTCACAGCGTGACCCCTTTTGACTCAGAAATCATCCGCTGACTCATACACACAGGCGCACACACACACAGACAAACACACACTCAAACAATGATCGATCTCACTGGTGTTGCTGTCCTAGCGTGACCATCTTGCAGGCACAAGACTCAGAGGATCAATGTGTATGTGTGTGTGTTTGTGTGTACCTAGACGAAGGTTTTGCCTGCAGAGGATTAGGCTAGAGGAGCATCAAAGGCACAGTTTGATGCACAAAGTGAATTAAAAGACACACACACACACACACCTTCGACTGCAACTATGTCAGCTGGGATGTCAGTGATGTTTATAAGAGACAGAAACTGTCTGGCCCAAAGGTGAAAGAGTAAAATAGCAAAAAAGCGAACGTTTTGGGCTTTGCCAACATGTCTCATAACAACAACAACAACAAGCCTCCAGCTCCTCAAAATATGTTTGTGTATGTATATATATATATTGTTGATTTTTGATATTCAGCACAGGAATTTTAAGTGTGCACATTAAGGCTATACTTGCAAACATTCAAATGAAAGCTGTGGTAAAATACAATTGTTTCAATATTATATAAACTACTCCTATTAATTTAAATTTACACATGGCAAGGAATTACTGCAATTAAAGGATGAGTCATTTTTATATCGTATCACATCCTGTACATCTTTGGGACAGCAAAAGCCCATCGGTGAATATTATCAAAGTCCCTGACACAGAACCAGTCCCAGTTTAATTATTTCAGCTTAAAGACATCTCTGGTTAACCGAACTGTTCTCCAGAGAGAGAATTAGCATAATTAACTCTAACTTTCTTAACTCTAAAGGCCTGTTTTGAAGCCACTTGTGTATATACTGCGATACTGGTCATCCTGCTTCATTCTGTTCAAAGTGAAAGTACTACTACTACTAAAGTGCAGACATGCAGCATAAAGTAGTTCTCAAATTACAGTATCAAATATGAGTCTGCTGTGTATTTATAATCTGAATGGTGTGTTAATGTGAAAACCATGTTGACTGTGTTTTTTTGAGATGTGTCCACTGATCAGGAAGGAAGGTTTCATAATTCTTGGAGCAAACTAGCTTGTAGGAGGTTTGTTTGACCACGTCTAAGTGTTTATACCTGTTTTGACTGGCCACAGTGGAAGGTGAGCCAAAAAGCCTGCTATAATAGCCACCTCCTTACTGAATCACACTGCCTCCACCAACACTTTCTGTGCCTTTTTGAATTCTCGACACAAAGAATCCTATAAATGGAGATACAGTAAGGGCCCACACTCAAGGACAGTCTCTCCTCAAATGCATTCATACAGTAGTGTGGCACTCAGTTATTGACATGAAAAGAGCAGGGGCGGATCTAGAGGGGTGGCACGGGGTGAAAAATAATGCCTCAGTTTAGTGACAGATTTAACATTAATTTAAATCCATTTTAAACATATAAAATCTTTTATGACATGTATTTGGAAAATGTATTAAGATTAGATAGAAATCAAACACTTTTCAATGCTAACTTAGATATTTCATTATTTTGAGTTCAAATATCTTGATTTTGGACTTTTCCAAGAAAATATTGATACTATATATTGGTCATTGTTTGCATTTAACTCCGCATGTACTTCTGCCACCCCTTGAATATATCTCTGGATCTGTCCTGGGAAAGTAGTGTGTAAGAATGAAAAAGATAGCTTGAGAGAAAAGTTCAAATGATTGGCCTAGTGTGCAAAGCTGGATCTTCCACAACATGGTTGACACGTGGGTGTGAATGTTGGGGAGTCGGTTTAGGAAACTTGCAAAAAATCAGACAAAGCGCTCCAGTTCTGTTAGTGATAACACTAACCCTCACTAACAGTTTGAAGCATAGCCACTCCTTAACTCTATCCCTTACACAAGGGCCATGTTTTTTTTCACCTCTTTCTCACATCATCTTGATCACATTACAGCCTCATTTTGTAAAATGTGACTCAAATCTGGTTTGCAAAAGGTTATTTTTTTTCTTCCAAAAATTGTTTGTTATAGCTCCTGTCATGACATTTTATGTATCTTTTCACCTGCTAGACTTTCTCTAAATAACCAAAGTGAAAAGCCTGATAACAAAAAGTAAAAATAATCCTGTCACGGTTCGTGGTTTTGCAGCAAAATGATGGGCAGTTCCCAGTGATCCAGCTGGTTGGTATGCTGAGGGGCATCGCATCTGGAATGAGGTACACACACACACACACACACACACACACACACACACACACACACACACACACACACACACACACACACACACTCCTGCTCCAGAAATCCATTTTTATCATAAAGATGAATAATAAACTTTTTCAGACCTTTCAATGATTGTTGTGTGAAATTAGATTTTATATAACAATACCAATTCTAGCACACTGAGATTTCATGTGGTGATATCCAATACTCTGTGGTCGTGTCGTGTGTTATACTCAATCAGACATCTGCAGCTTGAGATGTGCTGCCTCCACATCCTGCTAACGCCTTTCTCTCTCTCACACACACACACACACACACACACACACACACACACACACACACACACACACACACTCATACACACATTAACGAACACAAACTCTATTTATTCAAGTTAAGAACACCACAACTTGGCTTGGCAGGTTGAAACACTGCTCACATACACATAGGGACACATACACTCTAGATCCTATCTGTGTTTTATTGCAGGTATCTGGCTCTGACAACACACAACCATGTACATGTACACAAACATTAAATCCCATTCCTATTTAATCAAAGGTAGCTGGCAGGGACAACACACACACTAAATCCTATTACCTTTTTAAAGTAGCCGAGGCAGCTGGCAATGGATAATACACACATTCACTCCTGTTGATGTTACAGGTACCTGGCGGAAATGAGTTATGTTCACCGGGACCTGGCTGCTCGGAACATCTTGGTGAACAGTAACTTGGTGTGTAAGGTGTCGGACTTTGGCTTATCACGATATCTGGAAGACGACACCTCTGACCCCACCTACACCAGCTCACTGGTGAGGACTCACACACACTCAGGGAACATGCAAGTGCAAATGAATGTAAAAGAGGACACACTAATGCTGCATTCTGTGGCTTAATGGTAATTTTAGATTCGGGCTTGGCTCATTTTTCATCAGTCTAAACCATACGTCATAAGCCTCAGCTGTTTCTTAGCTCAGCTGTGCTTTAAGTTAAATGCTAATGGTAGCGTTTAGAAGGTGTGCAGTAACGAGCATGCTGAGTTAACATTAATTTCGACATGCAGCTTTTCTCTGCTGTTTCTCTCTGGTTCTCTGCACGTGCATCAATACTGACAAGCTAGCAAGCCGCTTTCTTCTTAGGGAACAGTGTGTAAATAATAAACTACTATGTTCTGTAACAATTTAGATGCAGGTAACATTTTCTTTCAAACCCCTACCTCTTTTTCGGTACCATTGACGTTACAATAAATATGGCTATAATTTGCATAGTGTCAAGCCACGTTTAGGAGGTTTTCATCCTGAGGCTTTTAGAGGTATCCTTTCATAAACTTGAGTGTTGGAATAAGTGTAAATTTTGAGCTCATGGTGGCACGATACAGTATGAAAAGTCAGAGTCTTTGAGGGAACTGCTTATCGTATTTGTTAGGAGCAACGTCAGATTGTGGGGGCTGTGTCCGACCAGTTCTGTACCTTTTGGAAACCGACAATCTAACCAAACCAAGATGTAGCATTATTTCCTTTTCTCCTGACTTCCAAAATAAGCAGTTAGCAGAACAAACTTTTCGTTTACTCCCTACATTGTCTTCATTAGAGGAGATAAGAACTAACAGATGTGGCTGTGGATTAGATTCATGTTATCTTTACTACTACACTATCAAACATCTGCTATGTCTTGACTTCCACACTAGAGATAAAACTTCGGACGTAGGTGTAATTTTCTTTCTGTAATGTTAACTATCTTTGTGCCATTGACAACAGGATGTGGTGCTACAATGCAGCAGCTGACATACATGCATATACAGTCAATGTGGACATGATGTATGAAATCTAGCACACACAGAGTTCTCATAACTGCCCGGTAATAATTGTGATGGGCATTACATTAATAGTCAGTCCTCACCTTTATGTTTAAGACGTACTACGGCAGATATATGGGCTGCCTATGGCCTCTGTTAGTGCTCGGTGATGAATGTCTAATAGTAAAAGTAGAACTATATAGCTAAACATTTTTCCTTCCATCATTTCTTTCCATCATTTATCTTCTCCTCTCTTCTTCCCTTTTCTCTTTCTTCCTCTCAGGGGGGTAAAATCCCAGTGCGGTGGACGGCCCCGGAGGCGATCGCTTACCGGAAGTTTACGTCGGCTTCAGATGTCTGGAGTTATGGGATCGTCACCTGGGAGGTGATGTCATATGGAGAGAGGCCTTACTGGGACATGAGCAACCAAGATGTGAGTCACTGCATGCTGCAGAGAGATAGATAGACAGTCTTTCTCCTGTTCTTTTGTGTTCCCATTGATGTCTGTGACTGTATATGATTCTGTACGTTTGCCCTTTTTTCTGTTGCACAGTCTTTCTAGAGTGTGTGTGTGTGTGTGTGTGTGTGTGTGTGTGTGTGTGTGTGTGTGTGTGTGTGTGTGTGTGTGTGTGTGTGTGTGTGTGTGTGTGTGTGTGTGTGTGTGTGTGTGTGTGTGTGTGTGTGTGTGTGCTGGGGGTTGGGGGAGTGCTTGTTTGTTTCCTTTGCCATCTCTCACAGCAGGGTGTCTGCAAGTCTAGGAAAACACACGGAAAATGAGGACATCAATTTAGGTGTCACAGCAATGTTTGTTCCCTGGAACATCAGACCAAAAGGCATCAGAATTTTGTTTTCCAGCTGATCTTTTCTTCTGGGAATATTTTATTGTCTTGACAACTTTATTCCAATTACCTTCACAGTGTGATCAATTTGCCCCAGCATTTTTATATCTTATTTTTTTCTTTTTGCTGGGATCACAGTTATTGTGTACTGTTATTAAGTGCTTTGAGGTTAGATTTATCCCCATTTTTTTAGGCTGGAAATGATTGCCGGTTTTTGGCTGGTCCGCAGCTGGTGGGCCCAGCCCTTAGAGACACGAGTTACTTAGTGAGTGATAAAGTCACACCATTGGTCCAGTTGAGTTTTGGAGTTTCCTGATTGGCTGTCACTCTTTCAAAATGAAAAAGCCACAAACGAGACCGGATGTTCATATCGGAAGCACATTTCTCTCCGCCGGTCAACAAGGGATTCTGCTCCTCTGCTCTTTTCTAATCACACGTAGAGCTGATCATCTTCTGCAACAATGAAGTTAAATAAAAAGGACCATGTAGTGATGATTGCGAGTAGAGCCTTCTCTCCTGCCTGCCTCTGTTTAGACATAACTGTCAAATATGTGGAATAAGTACAACATTTTAAAAAACAGCAGTGATTAGATTAAATTCAACTTTATTCTCATTGCACAAAGTACAAGTACTAAGACAATGAAATGCAGTTAAGCATCTAACCAGAAGTGCAAAAGGCAGTAAAGTGCAGAGTAATGTCCATATGTACAGGGATATTTAAAAAAAATTACATTATCGATATATATATATATGAATATACTAGCAGGATATATACAGTATAAACAGCATAAACAGAATGAACTGAGTGAAGTGATTACACTAAGATATATACAGCTATTAAGATACTATTGCTGATAAGTAGTGGATGGGCAGATTTTAATATTCCATCATGTGGGGTTAAAAAAGAAACGGGGGAATTGAAATTGAACAATGGCGAGAGGGACTGAAAAATCTGAAAGGTTGGCAAGCATAGGATGTATATTTCATTATTTCTTAGAATCACATCCTTTAATATTTCATTTATATTGTTTATAATAGATTTCCAGTGAGTTTTTTATTGCCAGATTTGCTTGCGGCATGCAATAATAGAACAGACAACAGAATCGCTGAAGATTGCGAGCTGGCCACGGAGCTCTGCACCACAGCGTGCTCTGTCTGAGAATCCCAATTGGTTAACATGGGCACAGAAAGAAAACCAGCCAGCGCTTCCACCTCCAACAGATCTCCATACGCCTAGAGGCATGGGAGAGCAAGCACCCCAACAAAACACTCAATACAGAGTGAGTCGCAGAGAGAGAGACGATAGAAACAAATGAAAAAGCAGGTGGAGTTGATAGATAATTAAAATCGCGGTAATTATAGTATGTTCTCTTATAATAACATCCTAAGATATGAGTGGAAAGTATTGTTCTGTTCATTTCTAACATATTTTTACTCAAACGTAGCTTAACCATATATGTCATGTGATCTGCTACTTCAGTACAACTTAAGAACAATTACTACCACTACAGAAAATTGCAGATGAACATTTAATTTCCTGGTGTGTGCACAGTCCTCTGCTGTTCAAATATATTATAAAAACTACTGTCTCATCCTTTCTTCAGGCTGAGTATTCAATTTTACTGTTTAAACCTAAAGGGATCACATACAGTACATGCAAAAGGAGGTTCCAGAAGATCAGATTGCTGACATTTTTATTTTTAGGTTTCTATTCCGAGAAGAAATGTGATACACAGATTATAGCGAGTTTTGGCACTAAAACCCACATCAAAGCTCTGAGGCTCTAAATCCCAATTCTTGCTTTCTGAAACTATATATCTAATGGCTTTGACACACAGGATCCTGGGAATTTTACCAGCCTCCAGTTTGTGATGATTTAAACCTTTAAAATACATTGTTGTTGCTTCAGAAAATCTTCCAAACATTTCTGACAGGCTTCAGTTGTGCTTATCACCTGGAAGATATTCTTAATAAGCTGTTTTGTCTTATTTTTCCAAGTAAGTAACATTTTTGAGACCAGCTACACTCCTGCAATGTTTAACCTGCTTTAGACCTCATTAACATGGACTATATGTGAAGTTCTGGATCTGGTTATCTCTCCCACTGATCAACGGCAAGATCTTCTTTCAACATTAAGACAGACAAACATTTTCAGCTAATAAAACTAAATAATTTGAAAATTTCTGTCTGCAGAGAACCATTTCCCTGTCTAGCATCTACATCACCTTAACCGTCTCTTGCCCCTTATTTCACACTTTCCCTCTGCCTCTTACCTCCCCCCTGCTGTCTCTCCTCACCTCCTCCCTTGCAGCCTCACCCCTCATTCCCCGATGGTTGATCCTGAGCAATAGAACCAGTCTATGCAGCAGTAATGACAGAGAGTCAGTATAATGACAGAGACAGTTTTATAATGGCACAGACAGTGTATAATGATGGTGAAAGTGTGTGTTACCACTATAGCTAACGAGGGTCTGCTGGGGCATTAACTATGCATGAACCTCACACCCTAAACTCACACATACTACACGCACACAGCTAAACTGCACACATGCATGCCGGCGCGCATAAAGGCGCACACACAAGATTTCAAAGAACACCGAACGGTGAAATTGTCAGCGGAGCCACCACAGGTGCTGTGTTCGACATGAATTAATCATGAAAGAGACCTGTGATGTTTTACTACACTCGCTGCTATTTTGATTGACAGCCGTGCTTAGAGAGAATTTATGCGGCACAAAGCCTGAGAAGTGTGTCGGGGTCAAGTAGAGTTCACCCAGCACGCAGACAAATCCCTGGCGCTGAATTTACAGTAGTAGGAGCTTCGCATTCCCTCAGCTTACTGTTATGTAGGCTTACAAATACACTGACACGGGCTTTTAACTTTAAATCTACGGGAAGCTCTGAAAAAGACAAGGAACTTTGGTAAAGGAACAATCGGGCATTAAAATGTGAACAAATACATTGCAGCACATCAAAACTCAAGACACAGTGCAGACACGGCTCAAATAGGCGAGGTTTGGACTCAAAAGCTTGAATCACAGAACAGGTGGAGTTAAGAGAGGGTTTATTGCTGTAGGTCAACGATCAAAGCAAAGAGAGGCAGACAAGTCCAATGGGGCAAAAGCTGGCAGGCAAAAGTCCAGAAACAGGCAGAGATCATAAAATAAGTCAGACAGGAACTGGAACACTTTAGCACGATGCAACTAACGGGGCGGGAAAACTGGGGAAGATAATGAGGGAATGAGGAGCAGGTGTGCAGATGGATGTGGAGGTCAGGCATGGGGAATGGTGGAAATACACTTGAGACAAAGGGGGGATGGCAGGGTATGAAATGCCAGAGACAGTTAGTGACCAGCAGACGAAAAAGGTATAACTGGAGTAGTGCAGTAGAGCGCAGATCTCCACCAGAAAACAGATGGTGAAGCAACTGCCAGATGCAACCAGTGATGTTTTAAGTGAAGTTTTTTTTGTAGTGTGTAGTATAATGTTTCTTATGCAGATGTATGAGTGCTTGTGTAGTATAGTCAGTTTTTTGTGAGAGTCATGGAATGGTGTAAAGGTATTGTAACTGAGCGCCAAACTGTATAAACCGACCTGCCTCTCCCATCCCGAACAAAGAACTGTCCATTCCGGCTCCTCTACAGTCACTTTATACACTCTATATAAAAAGGACAGTGTCAGATAAATGTGAGACTTGTAACTGCAAGGTATCTGTTGAACATATACTGAAAAGAGAAAGATTGAGCATCAAACGTCTGTTAGAGACAGGACAAACGATTACAGGTTCAAAGGGTTTTATTTAAATATTTTAAATGAAACCTGTTTAATATCCAGGATATAACTTCTTTATAAAGTCAGGTATAAAACAGAGCAGTCAATGAAGTAGTAGGTTTTTCAAGATTTTTTGAAACATTACAAATCACTGCAACCACAGGAGGTCTTTGGGCATAAATGTGTACACAAATATGGGGCTGATGGATCCAGTAGTATGCAAAATTAGCTGTGGACACATAGACACACAGACACACGAAGACACACATGATCCCCTCCTTACACCTAGTGAAGATAATACAGAAAATGTATTGACCTTAAGCATAATTAAAGTTGGTAATCTCTGTTCTGATTCCTTGAAACCTGCACTAAAAGCTTATGTGCCATTTATAAATATATATTTATATATAAATTTTACAGTTATGTGTGAATATTTCTGCAGTTTTGTAAAGCCACAAAACACTCACTGGGCCTCCAAAGAATAAAGTGTGGAGGGTGAGAAGAAAGATGTTAGTAACTATGTGATGTGTGAAAATAGCTGAAAGATACATATTATCTGAAGGCTTTACAAATACAGAACATGTCCTCAGCCACTTGTTTGAGCCATTACATTACACAACAATGTGAATTTTAAACATTACAACCATCATAATTAGAGTTAGTGAGACATTTAAAATGTTATTCTCACGTCTCTGGCACAAGGGGCAGAATAATTTGTGATAACTGCACTTGATATTTTCTTTCTTTGATAATTTCTGTAGGATGACAAGGCAGCTACTAAGTCAAAGGAATTCAGAATTTTGTGATTTTCAGGATAATTGCATTCTTCATCCAAATGTATGCTGGCAAATTTAGCACAACCTCTCTGCAATACAAAATTCCTGCCTAAAAGTTTTCACAGGAAAAACCTTGAAAGGTCCTTATCGTTCTCAATACCTCCACTGGCATAATGAAATCAGAAGCTCCTCTTGTAAAACTACCTGCCTTGACATCAGAGACTGCGGCAGGCGTCATTGCTTCGTAGTGATGAATATCTGTACATACTGAGTGACTGCACACTGCCAGGATGAAGTTCTCGAATGGAAATTGAATCCTCCTAACTAATCCCAAGTTTTCATATTTTTTTTTCTGTGGTTTTAAATAAAGCTGAACGAGGCAAAATTCTTCCGTAAAAATACACCTGTCTCATCAGCCAAAATCACAAAGGAGCTGTGACAGAGAATACCCCCTCCCCCAGCGAACTGTTCTCTGCCAACAGGAAGTCACAAATCACAACTTGACAGCAAAATATAAAGTGTCCCCTAAACAGCAACGAGAGAGCTGGACTCAACTTTGGATGTTTTTGCCTCTTTCTTCCCTTTGATATCCTTAGCGTCATAGACAAGCACCATGCTGAGTGCAATTTACTGATGTAATATCAGAAAAATAGATTTCTCTCAGAATATTTTCTCCCCTCCGTCACTTGTATCTCCCATTTCCCCTACTTGAAAAGTCTGTAAAAAAAAAAATAACAACATACAACTGTCAGTTGGAATATGTCAAATATATGTTTAAAAAACAGAATTTTTAAATATAAATTAATATATTTTCCCTTCCTGTAAATATTTTTCATAACTTATCCTGCAGTGATGGCCATATACATGCATTTATCCAATTATATGTGAGTTTACAGCCACCAGCTAAGTATATAAAACTACACTTGACCTCATTAACTTGTGCGTCATAGCAGTTAGTGCAACAATATCATAGGTCACACGAGTGTTTGGATATCAGTATGCAGAAATGGTGTTTACATTTCCAAACCTGCCATGGATGCAGTCTAAGTGGCTGGAAATTATTCATTTCTCCCTCTTTCTCTCCATCCTCAGCCAACAATAAGGGTGATGGAGGTATGGGTGGAGGCAAATACTCCTGTACAATTGAACCCAGTTTCAAACTGCGGCAGTTCCCCAGAGACTTCGTGCTCATTAAGTCAAGACCACTTTCTAGCTATCAAATCCTTGAATGATTTGATCAAATCTCAAAATTATACCCTGCCCACATATCCCATTACACTCAGAACATTATGGAAGCTATAAGTTGCTTTAACTGCCATTTCACTGTGTCTTAAATATTATGATATAAAGCAGTAATTTTTCTGGCCACTTGGGAAGAAGATGCACAACATTGGCATAATATCATCCTATAATGTTAATATAATAAATACATTAGCAAACAGTTGCCTATTTACACATCATGCATATATGAAGCAACATTAGCATTTATTTGGAGTTGTGTATCCATCCAATTATTACTCTATTTTTAGTTCTTTTTTGTTCTCCACCAACTCCTAAGGGAAATATCTGTCTCTTTAGTTACTAAATGCTACACTATGTTCAGCAGCTAGTCACTAACTTTGTCTGTTTGCTGTTTGGTTTCTGAGCAGGTAGCATGCAGTCTGTTTATCAAAGCATTTTTGCTGAAAACAGCTGCCTGCTACGTCTGGGAACAACACTGATGAGCGTGAAGAGACTCAACCAAGTCTGTGAAACCGAATCAATAAGCTGAAAAACGCAGAAATCTCCTGTAGAGCTCATGATTGTCTTTCTTATGGTAACAGTTGGTTGACAATTTTTTGTGAGTTTGTTACTATGAGAGAAATCTTTCACATTACACTTGTTTGATCCATTGTCAATGTGAACATATTGATTATAGCAACTTAATCACTTACTGCTGAAGTATACAATAGATCAGTGATTTCTCACTAACCATTTGTCTCTCTCCTTCCCTCTCTCAACGTGTCCCAGGTGATAAATGCCATCGAGCAGGACTTCAGGCTGCCAGCTCCCATGGACTGTCCAGTAGTGCTGCACCAGCTGATGCTGGACTGCTGGCAGAAAGACAGGAACGCACGGCCAAAGTTCCCTGATATTGTCAGCATGTTGGACAAGATGATACGCAACCCCGCATCTCTGAAAGCCGGCACCAACAACATCGCCCCTGGGTGAGGAGAGATACAAACTCATTTACATATACAAACACACTCTTGCTATGTCATTCCTCTGTATCAGTGAAACAAGTACTTTAGTTTCCTTACACCTCCCTGTCTCTCCTATTGTACCCACTGTCTGCAGTCCTTCCCATCATCCCTTGTTAGACCGTGGAGCTCCAGACCTCAGCAGGGTGAGCTCTGTGGAAGACTGGCTGGCTGCACTGAAGATGACCCAGTATCGAGACTCCTTCCTGGGCTCGGGCTTCACTTCTTTGCCACTCGTCACACAAATCACAGCCGAGTAAGTCTACCCGTTTAGCTGCCTCTTTCTTTTTTTGTCTGTCTGTCTCTCCCTGCCTACGTCTCACACAGCTCACCTGCCAAGTCTGTGTCTTATTAGTTGGACAACTGGCAGGCTGGTTGGCTGACTGCTGGTCCATGTGCACGCCTGTCTGTCTCTCTGAACAAGCTCCCGGGATTATTAACTTCCATCCTTTCTTCCTCTTTTTATCATGCTGTAAAATGCTTTGAGTATCACTGCAGAACATCAGTATATTTCTGGTATAAATATATAGTGATAAACTGTAATTGCTGTAAACAATTTGAACAGCTGTCAAAATAATAAGAAGCCTCTTACCTACAAGTGGTATTGATGCAGTTGTTTATTTAAACTAAGCCTGTATGTCCCACATACTCTGGCTTTCATGTAGCTTCTTCCCAGACCTGGCATACCTGGTGTTTCTGCATGTGTTTTTTTTCCCTCTTTTACTGAGAATTTTAATCTGCGTTTCTCCCCTTTCGCCATCTGCCATCGTAAGAAAAAGTCTGGAAGTTTCAGCTTCATTTACTTAAATGTATAATGTCCTGTAGGTATGCATTTTGTTGTTGGTCCCTGTATACTGCACTGTGGATCGGACATAAGAAGATGGATTTTCCCATAGGGATTAATTAAGTATGCTTTAACATAGTACCAGTGTAGAGACAGCAGATACGAGCTAGTGAACTTTATTTAAAACGTGTGTGTTAAATTATATATTAAAATTCAGGCCCATCTCAGATCTTATTAATAGGAATCTTCCCATATAACCAAGTATAAAGTGAGGTATGTGACCTTATATGGAATATATAGGCATGTTTTTTTTCTATTGGGGGTTAAAAGCAAATTGCCTCAGACAAAATATATAATCAATAATACAATTATTGATGTACATTATATTTCACCTCACTTTTTTGTACGTGCCTGCATAAAGTACAGTTTCTAACAGTACATTTAATCAAGAAGAAATAAAACTTTTCTGTGTTAGTTTTATAACCCACAAAAAAGAATGTAAATTTAAAATTAAAAAGCTGAGAGATTTTTTTCCTCTGGAAATGATTAGTTAAACATAGCCTACTACTTTGTCATTATTTAATCAAACTAGTCAAAAACAGTCCTTATCCATACGCTGCTTGTTCATGCAGTGCTAATTTAGAGCACTGGCACATTTTTCAATTCCAATTCATGCACCCCTCATGATTAATGCAGTAATGATTTATTGGCGTTAAATACCTACACGTAGCACCTAATAGTAGCCGTGTTAATATCTGTACCTCTTTCTTTCTGTGTTTTTCCAGAGATCTTCAAAGGATTGGAGTGTCTCTAGCTGGACACCAGAAGAAAATCCTGACCAGCGTTCAGTCAATGAGGCACAACATCGATGACCAGTCTCCTACTGAATCCGTGTAACCACACAGGGGAGCGATACAGTATGAAATATTTGACATGTGTACAGTCTGAACGAGCAGGCTGTCATCTTCACTCATACACTTCAGTCTGCTGATCTTGGAGATATAAACCACATGTTTTTAACAATCACCAGTCAATCAGCAGTCACCCGGTTCCTCCTGACTTCTGTCATACCATTTAGCTTCCCAAATTAATTGAAACTGAATGCCTCCAGGAGGGAGTTGAATGCAGAGTTAGTGCAAGAGAAAAACAAGGAAGGCATGATTTGTGACTGACTACAAAAAAAACTAGTGTCTGGACTTTTTTTTTTTGTCTGATTATAAGGGGTACAATCACAAACACCCATTCTTTCAGATCCAAAATATGCCTGCAAGATAACGTTGACTTCCATCACTGAAATCTACAGACCAGCTTGACTGTTTGATTCAAGGACAACATGGCTTGGTTTTTATGTTAGGATAAATCACCCAGACTTGCTACTGTGAAGAGGAAACTGATATTTATATGAAGGGACACAAACTGGGCCAAAAGCTTGACAAAAAAGTCTTTAAAACAGTGTTTCCAGAGACGAGACCTAATGCAGGCTTTGTTATCTCCAGTTTTGTTGAGACAACATCAGTTCATTTGCATCCAGACAAGAGCCAACAATTAAATGTGACTTTGTGAATTATATCTTCATATTGAAGAGTCTGTACATATTATGATATGGGAAGTTTATTTCCTATTTGCTCATTTGCTTTCACTTTTGCCAACAGCATCGAACAATTAATTGTAACTGGAGTATTTGTGAGTTCTCTATGATTATCTTCCTCTGCCTGACTCATCACTGGAACAAACTTTTAAAGTGGTGTGGACTGCGGACAAGAAAAAAAAAAGGTTTCATAGTTCTATCTTTTGTACTTTCCATGCAGCCATGGAAAGATAAACTTCCACACAGAGAGCTAGCAATGCCTGGCCTACTTAAAATACTTAATTCAGAGGGAACTCATAATGGATGATGTTTTATAGTCAGCACAAATGCCCTCTCAGTAAAGGCAATTACAGACAACAAAATCAGATAAAGAAATATTAAACCATAGCAGTGTAACCAGTCTTTTTCCCATGCTAGGAAGAAAGGCAACTGTATCTGCGGATATTGAGTTATTACCAGCTGCTGAGACGCACCTGTTGTGAACACACAGCAGTGACCAGAGAATCTCAAAAGACAGAAAAGGTATTCTCATCCAGTGTTCTTTTGATTTGGCTGCGATAGGTAAAGCTGTCTGCCAGTCAGGAATTAATACAACGCATGAACAAACCAGAAATCCAATGTTCATGTACTGTCCACGAAACATGGAACAAATCTAATTTCTGTCAAAAGTGTATGGCTGCCGTCCAGATGGTAATCATCACTCCACAGCAACAGGCAGGAAGGCAGGCAGGAGCCTTTGTATGAATTCTATTTTTTATTCATTGGCTGCCGGACATGTCATTGTTGTCAGAGTCTGTTTTGACAGTCACATTTCCCAATTGACAGAACTGATTAATACTGTTGTGTCAGTTTGCAGATGAAATGACATGAAGTGACCTATCCACGTTCTCATCCATCTGTGGACAGCAACCTTTTCAATGCCGGGGCGTGACGCAACATCCATTTACAAGCAACAAAGACTAATTTCTCAGAAAAAAAAGATCCAACAAGAAAAAGATAGTCAAATACAAAATGCTTGGGGGGAGTGAGGGTGGGCTCATGAAGGAAATTACCGGCGTATTTATCATGTTTTAGTGCTCAAATGTGATGTTTGACTCACTAGTCTCCACATAATATGATATCAAGAAGGTCTGATCTCACTCTGGGGCACCGTGGTGGAGGAGCACCGGGAGATCTCTTTTATCTCAGCACTGAGCGATTACCAGCTGTGAAACAACAGCTCTGCCTTCAGCCCCAAACCTCTGGTCATGCGTGTGCACCCACATCCCAAGGATTACCAGTCTGCACTGATTGGATGTCGTGATTTTAGTTGTCATCCGCCTGCGAGCCATGCTCACAATGACAGAAGTGACAGTATTTAGTTGTTTGCTTTCAACACGTTTTACTGCTGCATGACTCTGACGTACTGCAGAGAACGATATGTTTGTGTTTGTCTCGCACCACTGCTCTCCACTGCTGGGACGGCCCGAAGTCTTTATTTGTGACATTGAGAGGTCCGCGACTATTTTAAACCTCCCAACATTTCAGTTTCCACTTTTCGCCGGAATTGCATTTGTTGCCTGGCAACGATAGCTTATTGAACATTTTATCAGGAAGTATTGAGATCAACTGGGAGCGTGTCAGTGGTTCAGAGGCATAATTCGTTGTAAATAGATGCCTCTGGAAAAACAGTTTAAACCAGTGAGACGACGAGTGTGTGCCTAAAAGCTCATATTGAACGCCACCTAAAAAAAAAAATAAATGTCCTGCAGAAATAAAAGCTATCAACATCTTAATACATTATGTAACACCCTTAGCTACATGTGATGTGTATGTCCTTTGCTTCATGTTTCTTTTCTGCTATTTAACAAGGTTAGATGTGAGCCTTCAGAGGCATTTCACATGTTCCTGTGTCAGTGTTTGTGAAAAGACAATGGAGGCATAAATGATCTACAGCACGTCTCGTGTTTACACTATGACATGTCTCGGTTTGAGCACATATACATATACATATACACTGCAGAGAGGATATCTCAGGAACACAACAGATGGGAGTTTTGTCCACGTTGCTGCATAAAATGTGATCGTTTATTGGTAAATCATGCACTATATTTAAAAAGATTAATCTAAGATGAAGTGCTTTAAGAGTTCATGGAGAAAAACAGTTTTTGGTGTTAGTTTTTGAAGTGCTTATTAAAAGTTTAATCCACCCTAAATCCAGCCCCTAAAAAGAGAGGAACAACCTTTTGATATGAGAGTTCTCTGTTTGTGAATGTGACTCTAATAATACACTGATTATTGTATCAATGCTAAACATCTCCTAGTACAAATTACATTTTAAATCCTTTTTACTGAAAGTGGGGAGTGTTGACATCAAGCTTTTTAAATGCTTCTTAGGAAGAATCTACAAATCACCAAGCTTACAAGTAAAGTCCATGCTTGACGTTTTTTGGAAAAATCTTTTTGAAGATTTTTTCCTACACTAGCTGTGTCCCAGTGCCACACTCCATAACAAATCTTTGCGTTTAGATGGAGTCGTGTGTTCACTCTGGAAGTATGTTGGAAGTATGTCGGCATTTAGACTGAAAAGGACCTTGATTTTTGAGTTTGCTGTTGCTCACGCTTGAAATTAAAAGTGAACTGGTTACCTAACACTTTACATAACAGAATTTTAACCGCTGTGATTGGATGTTGTATTTGGCAAAATGCACCTTAGGAATCAATTTTCTTCTTCTGCCCCAAAGTTTTTGACCAGATATTTTCTAACAGAGTAGTTTGTTATTAATGATTAGGGGAGTTTCTCAGGAGGAGGTTTTAAAAATCGATAGTGTAAATGGACTCACTGTCCATGGGAAAAATTGGACTGTTGTGTGCCGCATCTGTATAGTCTGGTTTTTGGACACAGCTACTGTTTTAAGGTGGAGCCACCTGTGAATATCCTTTAAATTTTTCTACATTTGTAACACTTGTTGTTTATAAGGATGTCATTTTGTTATGAAGTGTTGATACTTTAATACTTGCTGTTCTGAAAAAGGTCAGCACGTTAGCATAATATACAGTACCCGACCAGTGTGTGAGCATTAGGGTGTATCTGTGACCACAGTCTCTCTCCTTTGTACACACTCAGCATTTTGTAGCTGCGATGCATTCTGGTCTGCTGGGAGTACTGCCAGTGGAGACAAATATAATAGATTCCTCTTTATGCATTGTTGAATGGCTCTACACTCTGGAAGCCGCAGACAAAAGGGACTGACACCAAAAACCTGACATTTACTGCAGATGTTTTAGATAGAAAACTCCATTCACACTCTGTAACTGTGCTGGGAATATAACAACAAGATGTCACATTACATTTGGGCAATTAACCACTGACGCAGGAAAGAATACACCACTAAACAACAAAGTAGGCCCAGAAATGCAAGGTGTGTCACCAGAAGCTCCTCCAAGTGCTTTAGGGTGGATTTATCTTTTAATTGTGGTTATTTTCTGGAAACTGGACCGACTCGGCTGCTGTTCTCCTCTCCTGTTGCTCTGCTGTAATAGATACTGGAGGTGAGGCTGGAGATGAGACGAGGCGAGTTAGGAAGAGATGAAAAAAAGTGAAAGGGAATAGGTAATGGAAGGGGCAACGGGAGAAGGGAAGGATAACAGAAGAAGAGAGAAAAAGGAGGGGTGGAGGCGCGAGAGGCAAAGCTCGGCTCTCGTGTTTGAATAAAAATGAGGCTGGGTGTTGAGAGATTACTCTTTCTCTTTTTGTTTCTCTCTCTCTCTCTCTCTCTCTTCCTTGCTCTACCCGGCTGTCCTCTTTCTTCCCTTAATGCCCACAACCTCTCTGTGCAACTCACTCTGCTTCTAGTCTGCATTCCCACTGAAAAACGATGTAAAGACAAGCAAATGGAGCACGGGTTTTATTCTGTGGTTTGTTGTCTCTCATTTTAGCCGGTAACCTTTGTTCCATGTGTCCAGTCATTGACGGTGTTTCATAACACTAACCTGAACTAAAACAGTCTGGCTGTATACACTCTCCGGACATGCAGAAAAAGGTTTTCTCTTTTTTAATTATTTAATTTAATTTATTTCCTAATTGCTTGCCATACTTTTCAGTATGTATGTAATGTATAGTTTCTCTTGAAAAAAAGAAAAACAGCTCAGTAATCAGCTGTAGTCTGCCTTTCTCTGTTTACCTACGATACTGTTATAGGTGTTATTGCTCATATAGTCGGAGCATCCCACTGTAATGTATTATAATACTGTAATATAATGTGAGTATGCGCACACCTGTGCATCTTTGTGTGTGTGCGTGAGTGTGTGTGTGTAATATAATGTGTGTGTGCTGTTCAGTGTACAGTGAAATGTTTGTACATCGTGCGTGTGTGAGTTTGTAGCTGTTAACTTTCTGAGTCTTACATTTACAATGCACTGTTTGTCAATAAAGGAGACAAATCAATCAAACTGATCAGCTTTGGTAATCAATTAACAAGCAGGCATGTTCAACGTGAAGGACAGAGAAGAGGGAATTGAAGGGTTTATATTATATTCTATATATTATGAAGGTAAGAAGCTCACTAATTGACACATATCTTGTTTAATTCACATACATTTACATAATTCAGTGTAAAAGACAATATTCTGAATTTAAAAAACACATTTCTGTTACAGATTAAGCAAACAAGACACGATGTGTTAATTATTGAGCTTTAGAGGTGCTGTTTGTTTAGGCCAGGCTAGACTTTTAACCTGTCTATACTGAGCTGAGCGAACAGGCTGCTAGCAGTGGCTTCATATTTACCATCAGACCTGAGAGTGATATCAGTCATCTAACTCCCTGCAAGAAAGCGAATAAGTGTATTTCCCAAAGTGTCAACCGTTCAAAAACATACTTAACATTGTTTAATATTCTTGATACGTAATGGCTTTTTCACCTTTTATGAGAATCTCTCATAACCACAAGTTTGAGCTGATGATATGTCTCAAAATTATGCATTACTTCTGTTTGTGAATGATGAAATATGATGGATTTTTTTCTGAAAATACTGTTTGTTCATAGGAGAGGAAGGAGTTCAGACCTCTCTGGTATCTGATTGACCCCAAACATAAGTAATGTGACCATGTAAGATAACAAACTGTATATTTATTTGTCTGTAATTGACTTTTTGGCATAGTACATAAAACATTTAAAATATGAACAATTTCCTAATTTGGTGTAATAACAAAGCTTTATGGTCATCCTCATACTTTTTCACCTTCATCTCCACTTCAATACGTTTCTACATATTGGGTCTTAATAGGGACAGAAGACAGGGAGAGGAGTGGTTGATTTTGATTATTATCATTATTATTATTATTATTATTACACATAGTGGGGTCTGTGGGATCCTAAAATGTAAGGAAATATAGCCTAAACGCAAGGGGAAAAACCTTATTCTTTGCTTGATGCTCACTGGAGGCAACATTAAACCTAAATCTTACCTGATACACTGTACGATAAATTCCTCAGTAGATTATAGAAGACAACCGCGTTCTGAAAAGTAATAAAAAAGGTAATAAAACTCCATAATGAGTTCCACTTTTATGCCACAGACTAAATTAATCATCAATGGGAGTGAGAGTCAGTTTTTTTAAATGTGTGAGTGACTCATGTTTGCGACTGCACCTCTTTGTTGATAAATGGAAAAGTTTACAACCTGCGATGATGACTTTGAATGATACAGTGTAGTTCTCTTCAGAGCATTCAAAGGCATTTAACACATCTGAGCTGAAGAAAAAAAAAATTACAAAAGCTGAAAAACCCACGAGGCGGGCTAAATTGAATCACATTTAAAGCTAGATTCACTAATAAAAGAAATCCATTACCTGACAGCCTGTGGAGTCTGCTGCAGTGTATTATTCAGCAGTGAGCGGTGAGAGTCCCATCAATTCATATGAAACAGATTAGCAGCACAGGAACTATTGCAAATTGCTAATGAGTGCCATGAATACACGTTAAGAGTGTAATTGACATAAACCCGTTAACTGTAGCTAAATAACATAGGATGAAATTTGATTACAATAGAGTGTGGCCTGCGACTGAACAGTAATAAATACATCCTCCATATATTTCACTGAAGTCAAACGTCCCAACAGCTAATCGACTCCTACATGATGTGAACCTGCACTCTAAATCGACCTGTATAGCCATTTAAAAAGCAACTTATGTAATAATAACCTTATTTGTATAGCATTCACACAAAAAACATAGCAACAATAAAAAATATTAAAAGCAATGTATGAGGTAGACAGAATATAACCAAAAACACACCAATAATCAGTGATTCTATTAAAAAGAGATTAAAAACATACCACACATAAATACAAAAACATAGCAGTGTGCTGAAATTAAATAAAATAAGGATAAACATAAAATCCTGATTTATAAAACTGCGTTTTTAGAAGGGATTTAAAATATGAAACAGATTTAGCTAGTCGAATTTTCCTCAGATAGGATTGTGGAACCACCATATGAGCTCTAACTGATCTGCCATCTCTTTGATTAGAGGATAAGACTGGGGATATTCTATTTCTTATATTGTCAACAAATCTTGTGAATTTAATTAATTGTTGGCTTTGGTGTTAAAGCCAACAATTAATTGATCCTACTAACATATATCATCAGTGTAGACAAAGCCTGACATACATGAAGCCTTTGTACTGGGTGACATGTTCTTTTTATTTATTTTGAGTCAGTCCCACATACACCATCCTGCTGTGGTAAATACTCTACAGCACCAAACGTGTATTAATCCGCAGCTGAAAATAGTCCCCAACAAATACGCTATTTACTGCTGTTTGAATAACATTTTTATGACTGCAGTGCCCAGCTGTTTCAGAAAATTAATTAGAAGACCATGCCATACATAGTGCATTATTGGAAGCTGTTTATTCAGATTGGTTAAGGTTAGGATGAGGGTTGTGTACGGTGGGATGATTGTGGGTCGATTACAGTCATGGTGTGGCTGGAGCGGCTAGGAATCCGGGAGTCGAGCTTTAGGGTGGGGGCACGTCTTGAAGAGCGTATAGCTCCACTATCCCTGGTGGTTCCAATAAGAGAAGAAAAAGCAAAGTTACATGGATAGCAGATTTAATCCCTAACACACACACGCCTTTGATGATGAAAGGTAACTGGAGCACCTGGTGGAGAACGATGCAAAACAGGGAGGATGTACGAAGAACGAGAACAGCCTGTGATGACCGATGTTCAGACCCCCCGGACTCTTACGAAGATTGACTCGCTTCAATGGCCATTTGAGAAACTGCATGGAGATTGTCATTTGGTAGGAAAGGAAAGAGCTTGGGCAGATGGGATGAAGAAGACAAAAAATATTTGCTCTTTTGATGTATTTTGATCATAATAAGAAAAATAATGAATAACGCCGTCCTTGCCCTTGTACGATATAGTTTAGTTTAGGCAACTAAAACTTTTTTTTTTCTAAGTTGAGTTTAGCGAAACATTGTGTTAAATCCCCTGAATACTCCAAGAAATGACATCACAATAAGTTAAAATACCAATGTAGACACTTGTGGACCATTTCTACTGCAGAGTTCAACGTGTTAAAGATGAAGATCACCTTTATGGTTAACAGAAATCAACGTCTACTGTCAAACCTCATCTCTACTAAAGCTAATTCTTCCCATCTTTGTGAGTTTAAGGCTGCAGCCAGTGTCTCAGAGGAGGTAAATGGAGCCCATATCTTATGCATGATATCGTACATGTCACCCCAACCCTCTGCTTTAAGGGTTAATGGCTTTCAGTAGTAACAACCAAAAGCCTGGCCAGGCGTGTTAGTGGGGAGCACAACACCGGGTGTGGTGGCATGACTTCATCACCGGTGGACTGAGAGTGAGTGACAGAAGGAGGTTATGAGAGAAGATGGGAAGAGGAAGATGAGAGCGCTTGTGTATTTGTTTGTGTGTGTGTGTGTGTGTGTGTGTCACATACAGTGAGTCATCTTCACACAACCTCACCAGCACAAATCTGTCTTTCCTCTCCTCCCCCAACAACCCCCTGGATAAATAATTGACTCTCTCTTTTTCCAACACTGGTCCACTGGTGTGAGGCATTTTGCTCTCCGGACATCATTTCTGCAGACGAGACGACAGGATTCTTTCTTTTTCTCTCCAGCTCCGTTTCTTTCTCTTTCATTCGCCTATATCTTTCCCTCACAGAACTCTCTGCAGGAAAACGATGAATAGTGAGCATTTTTTGTAAAGGAATGAACTGGGTTATCTATTATTGAGCAGCAGTCAGCAACAGCTATCTCTATCTACTAGGCTGCTAAAATAAATATGACACAGCACTGAAGAGATTTGCAAAGATCTGAACTGAGACCTCTTCTGCTCAGAGCGTTCTGAGTTACACATTTACCAGCAAAGCAAAAGCGAGGCAGGCCAGTTGTAAAACCACAAACAATAATGTTGTTGTAACATCACAATTGAAGAAAATAAAGTCTTTGGCTAAAACTCTCTTGCTGAATGATTGAAGAGGAAAGAAAGCTTGTCTGTTATCGCAACAGATTTTTGAAATCTTTTAGATTATTTATTAGTTTTTGCTTTTCTTTCTTTGATTTTTTGGATGTTACAGTTTTTCACTACATCACTGTATCTGCTTCAACTATAACGTTTCCTGTTATTTTAGACCCTGTTCCCCACTTGTCCAGCAGTTGCCCTCAACGAGCTTCCTGCTCTCCCTCCCCTGATTAGTCTCCAGCATGCTTGCCTGCCCCTTATTAGTCAATTACCACAGTATATATACTCTCCAGTGAACACTTACTCCTTGCCTGATTATCTGGAGTTGCCTCTTTGCTGTAGCTTTACAGCCTTGTACTTCTCCTGCTTGCTTTGGTTTTTTTTTTTGACCACTTCTTTGCTGCCTTTGCCCTTTTTGTAAATGTATTTCTTAATCCTGTAAAAAGTCTGACAACTGCAAAAGCCTCTTTTTACCCCACAGTACCCGCTCTGTTGCTTGAGCGTTACAGGACTAAATAAAAGATGATTTTGTAGCACTGGAATTTCATGAATACGCCATTGTTTGTGCGACAACCTCGCTCACAATAGGAGCACGAAGGCCCAAGAGCCAAGTCTAGGGGTGCTACTTGCAGGTGAAAAGCAAGGCAGGATCACTACCTTGTGGAGTTGCCATCTGCAAGCTACAGAGACAGGATCAGGAACAGATTCAGGCATTGTGGGACTTGGCAATGGAAAGCCTGGCACATTGAATCAAGGTTATGGTTAACTAAAACTGTGTGAAAAGATTTTTTTAATAAAGAAATAAAATGATGGATGTGTACATTCCCTTCACAAAGTGTTGTGTTTACCTATTCTCTATTCTATTAAATCTTGTCCCTGACAAATACCCTCCATATTATTATTCCGAAAACTAAAACTGACACAAATAAAAACTAAACTTTAAAAAAGCAAACCAACTCCGTAAACTAACTGACACTAAAATGAAAAATATCAAACTAAAATAACTGTGTTGAGAATCACCTCTCTGGGCATCAGAAGCACCAGTCAGGGCTGCAGTCAGAAGCAACTCGGGCAAATTCATGACAGAGCAGAGCTGAGATCAAATGGACTTGTCACTGTCAGACTGATGCTATAGAATAGCTGTTGCTCCCTTTCAAAGTTGAAATTCTGACCTTTAATTGCAGAGAGATTTTTTTGAATTCCTGAACACTGTGCCAAGCTGCATCATCCCTGCAAGCTTTGTCAAAGTCAGACCTGCAGTGTCTTGAGTCTGAGGTAAAGATGTTGACCTTTAATTATTGCACTACATTAGGCTAATCACTTTAATTTGTAATGAACACAGAATGTGTGCAGAAAGTTTAATGTCAAGTGTGCTGGAGCTTTTGGCCTCTCAAAGTTTGACATTTCCCTCTTAAAATACTCCAATACCATACCAATAGTAAAACACCTAGTTAAATGATTTTTAACATTGGAAAACAATGTAAAGATGTATCATTACTGCAGCTTTCATCTTAATCAAAAAGGAAAGGCCCTATCTAGAGGCAGTATGTGGTTTGTCCTTTCTGGGCTACTGTAGAAACATGGCAGTCCAACATGGCGTACTCCATGGAAGGCGACCCGCAGTGTCGGTAGATTAAAGCGCTGTATTCTAAGGTAACAGAAACACGATTCCTATATTCAGGTGATTATGGCTGTCTCTGACACAAAGATTTCTAGGAGTTATTAGATAAAGCCAATAGTCGACTAGTCGCCACACCTTTTATATGCTTTAACAGCCGCCTGTTAACTGATAATGGTGAAAGCAGTAATGAATCTGAATGTGTCAGAACAACCAACAAGGAGACTGAACATTGTCTCTTCTCAGTGACTAACAATTAACTATGAGGGTGCAGTTCTACAGGTGAGTATCAATAATGAAACCATACCTATGAATATTATGTTCCATTTCTGCCAATAGATCCTCCTAAATGTCACACACTGGACCTTTAAGAAGACCCATTCAACCTTATGTATGTAAGTTGCACTATGCATCTCTGGAGAAGGAGAGGGGGCACGAAGTCTTAAACCAGTCAAGGAAATTCCAGAAATGACGACAACAACAACAGCGCTGTAAATTTCTGGTCAGAGTGGCTCTCGACCCCAGCAGGGAATAAACACCTTGTTAAAAAAAACCTGAGGTTTATGGCATTCCTGCCTGTTTGAACTGTGAACTGCCACAGTGACATGTGACTTAAATCACTTCTGACCGCATCATGTCACAGCAACAGTGATTTACAGCAGGGTCACATCGCATCACATTACGTTTCCTGAGCATGTAAATGGCAGGAGTAGAGTTTGGGCTGTTTCGTTGTGCTGTTATTGAATATCTTAAAATGTAATATGTTCCGTGCTGCAGTGTTTTGTCCAGTGCATTCCTCTCAAGGTAAAAAAAAAAGCTCAGAAATAACTTTTGGACCATTATAGGACACAGAACTGCTCCTTGATTGGATGTTCTGCAGGGTGCTTTGTGCCAGGCAGACCTGGCCTTGTTATAAAGACTTAACATACAATGTGCACAACTGAGAAATAATTATTTTTAAAATTTAAGAAATGTGCTTTTCAGTTGACTATAAATGATGAATTTGATGCTCAACTCCATCTGAACTTAATATCCCCCCCAGTCATCCTTGAAGTAGATTCAGATGTAAGATAAACAACTTTGTGTTCAACTTGGGTCAATGCTGTGCAAATCGCTTGCCAGATATATTTTAGTTACAGCTTCTTTTTGTTGAGAGATTTATCTATTTTATTAAATATTTAAACCGTATCTGTCATATAAGAACACTGTAAGTTAAGATGCTAGGAGTTAGGATTAAACATTGATATAATAAAACCTTTAAATTGGGTACATGTAAGAAAAGTCTCGCAGTGAAAATGAAAATCCAGGCATTTATGTATTTTTAGTTGCCCAAATAAAAGTTTAAATCAGCATCAAAGGTCAAAATATCTCCATGCTATCTCTGCTCTGTCTGCATTTTCACCCTTCTCACTTCCTCTTCAGCCTTCTTCCCTCGCCATCTCTTTCCTCCTCCCACTTTATCCCCCCTTTACCTTCCTCTCCCTCTTCTGTTTCCTGCGTCCCATTGTTCCTTTCTGCCCTGAAGCCTCTGAAGTTTAAATTTAGCCAGCGATTCTTCTGGAGGGATCAGTACTTGTGTTGCTTTCTGAGGACGCCCTCAGTGTTTGTAGGAAGTAGTTCAGTATAATCTTATTCTTTACGGTGTGAGTCTTCTAGTGGAATATTTTGAAAGTATGAACACAACAAAACCAAACGCTTGCTTTAAAACCCAAAGCACTGTCCACTGACACGGCCCAAGTACAGGAAACTGTATGACCCACTGAAGGTTTAAATGTCAGCAAGCTGATACCTGATCAGCAATTATTCAATGTTAAATATTCACTTAAGGAGAGAACGCTTTCCACAATTTCATCCTATGGAAGACTATTTTATTGCTTTCTTTGCCTGTATGTGTATTTCTATTTCTCTCAATGTATCATGGGCAATATCCAAGCCTTTAAGAACCTAAAAAGGCCATTTCACCCGAATCCTAAACTCTATATTTCCCTCTTACTTCTAGTTGTACGTTCATGAATACATTTCCAGTTGTATTGTTGAGGTTTTGAGATATTCAATGCTGAGACTTGTGCCACTGCCAAACTGCAATGGACGTGATGTGAATGGAATTTATTGGTGGTGTTCACAGCAGAAGAAGAAAAAACACATTTGGTAAAAATCAGCAGCAATGTGTCTTTCCCAAGACAATGTCCTTGTTTTTAATTGTCCTTGTCTGAAGAGAACAGACAGTTTGATGTTTCAGGACTTGTTTCTGCTTGTTTCATGATTTAGTATTTATATTATTTAACAATCCATTTATGTACTAGTAACTGTTCTGGAGCAGGTATTTTATGATCTTGATGATTTTATGACTTTTTTTTTTTATCTTGCAGACGCTCACTGTTACTTTGCTTCCAAGCCAAAAAGTTGTTCGATATCACTGTCATGCACATTTGATAAAAGAAGAATCAGCTAGCTTGGCTCAGTCTAAAGAAAAACAGATCTCCTCAGAGCCAGGCTAGCTGTTTCCCCCTGCTTCCAGTCTTTATGCTAAGCTAAGTAAAGCTAACCACCTCCTGGCTATGAATACATACTTAACACACAAACATACTGATCTTCTCAAATAATTGTGTCAAGAAACAGAATAAACTATTTCTTATTTATTTGTTTATGTATTTATTATTAAATGCAAAGTCCTCAAGTCAAGCTGTTGCCTCCTGATCGATAACCCAAAATGTTGAACTATTCTTTTAAAAAAACATAAATGCATCATAGATGAGAAGCCGCGTTGAAATGACGCTTCAGTTAAGAAATCCTGAACATATTGACCTAAAAGTGACTTAAGGAAACATTTTTTATTTTGCATAGTTTCCATAACTTTGCTTAAAATCTGTGCAAAGAAAGTTTACAGTTTATTATTTGTTACAAAGTTGAGAGTATAGCAAAAACATGAAATACAAAAATACATATTGCAAAAGACAAAGCGAGATATATTTAAAAACAGCACATGATTAATCTAACAGAATTACACCACACACAAAAAGAAGAAAACTCATGTGAATGTACAGCTAAAATATCCTGTATGTGCTACCACTGTCCCTCTACACCACTAAATGGGAAGACCAGGGGACCTAGTGTCTCATCTCTCCCTAAGGGTCCAAATTACCTGCAGAGAGAGAAATGTTAACATATTAATGTCACAAGAAACAGCTAGAATCCTGTGCTTCATTAATTCCATAAGGTCCAATTGTGTTCAGTTCATAAATCCAAAATGCCTCCCTTCTTAAGAGCTGGTTAATCAAATTACCCCCTCTTGGACTGGGTCGCACTCTTTCAATGCCATCAAATGTTGGAAGTGGCTGAACCGTGGTTCTTCTCCCTATGTTACAATTCCTAATGGCAAAATCAATATATATATATATATATATATATATATATATATATATATGATGATCTAATATCTTCATTGTCACGTCAAGAACAGACAGGCCTTCTGGAGATACAAGGTTTTCAGACTACAGTGGCAGTGGAGATAGGAAGCCCCTCACATGAGATCACACCGGTCTGATTCATTCAGGCTCCCTCATTGTCACCTCATAAAAGGCACAACAACAGCAAGAGGGAGGCAGCGTAGTGAGCCAAGATAACAGGAGTGTCTCACACGCACGCACACACACACACACACACACACACACACACACACACACACACACACACACACACACACACACAGAGAGAGAGAGACACACAGACACACACACTTTGCAGTCAGCCTGCCTCTACACTGCACCTACATGTTGATTTGATGATTTGACCATAAGAAGGAGAGAACGAGAGAGAGAAGCAGGGGCTTGGGGAGGGGGGGGACTCAATTTTGTATCGCCATAGCAACGGGGGACTGTGGAGAAATCTGGTTCTCTCTTTTAATCTCTTTTTAAATCATCTTTGAAAAGATGGGATGGCTCAGTGACAATATCTTTGTGTGTGTGTGTGAGAGAGAGAGAGAGAGAGAGAGACACAGAGACACAGAGAGAGAAATACTGTGAGTATGAGAATGAATCTCTACAGTAATTGTGGCCTAGGTCTCTTTCTCTTTCCACACCTTTTCCCCCTCACACACACACACGCACCCGTCACTTCTTCCTCTTTTGTCAGAGTACAGATTTTCTCTCAGCACTGGCCTTGTCTTCCTCTCTGCACAACGCCGTGTTTCAGAATAGCAATCAGCCTGCCTCATTTGGCCCCTGTCTCCTCCTGTACCAGAGAATACTTCTGCTCTCAAGTCAAAGCCTGCTCCCTGAAGACGTCTGGGCTTCCTTCACAGGGTAAATTAGATATTTAAGTGGTTAGATGCTTTGTTGCAACTCGGCTGGTGAAAAGTCGAGATTAAAAACAAAAAAATCACTGACGTACACAGCAAAGTTGAACTTGAAATATGGCAGATTGAAATCCAATTTGCATCCTTTGTTGCATTTCATATCCATTTCTGTCCTCCTCTCCCTTATCTCCATCTTTTTCTTTTCTCTTTTCCTCATTCTCCAGTAAACAAATGTCAAGTAATCTTGTTGTAGTACAAATCTGAATTCCGGTCTCTGCATGCAGCAATTGAAAAAGCCTACAATTTTGCTGATATGAGCATCATTGTAACTTCTCGAGGGCAGCCTTTGTGCTACATCAGGAATGAGTCAGTGCCTGCCTCTGGTTTACTAAAAGCCCTAACATAAGACTAATATGCCCAACATATTATTTCGGAAAATTATTAAATATAGAAGAGATGCATACTTTAGCAGGGTATTCTGCATATTTTTTCTCTCTGCGTGTCTCAGTTGCAGGACTCTTGCATCATATTGGAGTTGCTGAGCTCAGACTGACTCATATGCAGCAAGACTCAGAAGGTTAACTTTAAATTATAATCTGCTTTAAATCAGTAATTCACTGCCTGCTTAACACACATTGGATGTGTCAGCCATGTGCCTGAGTCATCAAACATATACTCACAGATTGTATCTCTGAAAAATAACATCTGCCTTCGGAGATTCAGAAAATATCCGGCTTCCCTTCCCTCTTTTTTTATATTCTTCTTCTTTAGAACAAAGTCTCTTTTTATGCCATCTATGTGTCTTGACTATATGCAGAGGCCAGGGCTGTGCAGCCGCTGTACAGTCCCCGGCCTTGTTAATATTTCACATAGAAGCCAGAGCAGACGCCTGGTTTTCTCCCAAAAGAAAAGTCTTCTCCTCATTTAACCTCCAGCACTGAATCTCCATACTAACCAGCTCAGCCAAGGGCCTGACTGGAGACACACTGATTGTTGCAGTGTGGCTCCTCTGTTGTTCAGTTTTGTTCTTCAGCTCTGTGCTAAACTCCAGTGCCATGCAACATGACCACAGAATCATCATTTTCTCAAGCAACAGAAATTTAGAAGAAGACTGTAAAAGAAACATGGCTGTCACTCCAAAGACAGATGACAAAGCTATGACTGTGACCCTAACAGGAGGTCAGCCAGCATGAGTTTTTCAAGAGGAGATTATGTAAACTGTTTCAAATACAACTCTGACATGTAGAAACCCTGCCTCTTGTTGAACATGATTCATCACTTCATACAAAATGTAGTCCTTGTCACGCAACCTTTCTTAAATGTTCTGTTCTGAAGAAACTTGTCTCAGAAGAAGCCAGAAGTAACTGTTTTTGTGCCAGCATGAGCATAGTTTAATGACTAACAAGTCTAGAAACAAATACTGGTGCTGCAGCAATGAAAGAGCATTTAAAAGAGATTTTGGTTAAATTTGTCACAGAATAAAGATGTGAAATGAGGCAAACTGAGCTAAAAACATCACTGCGCTGCATTAAAGTCCAACTGAAATCATAATTAGTCATCCTTTTTACAGTAATTTTAGCAGGAATAATGGGATTTTTAAATGTGTTGTCAATAGTTTCCTATTATTCAACTGCCACTGGCTGTGTTTGATTGACAGCCAAGGGTTGAAGCTGGATCGCAGCAGGGGAAAAAAGTAAGCAAAACAGAAAATGTAGTTTACAAGCCATGAACGGTGTTTTCTTTGCAGTGGTATATACGAATAAGGCCTTAATAAATTCAAAAATAAACTGACAAATCTCCTGAAGAAAAATGTTCATAGGCTATGATATATAGGCCGTGTATAGTATTACACTCTGGTAATATAAGAGGGGATATTGTGTAACTCGCAGGATACGAGCTCAGGAGGAGCAATGTCGAGGGAAACAGGAGGAATGGACAATGTTTAAATGTCAACGACAAGAAAATAAACCACAGAATATGCCTCAGGAGTAAATACGTTTGGTTGATAAAGTGCAATCCAGATCTTTTCATCTTTCTGACTGGTATGCAAAAACAGGGGGTGCAATAAAATATATAATTTTTTTTATTTTCTCTAAAGGGAGAAGACAAGACATGTGATTTACAGAGTAGCTCTATACAGGGGCGTTTCCAGACTTTTTTGACTGGTTTGGCACAAGTGGGGCACTGAATTTATACAGGGGTGGCATCAAGTATGTGTCTTATTCCTAATTTAGGCAATTCAGATACTGTTTAGGGACCCCAGTATGCAGAAATATTCAAATACCCTAAGCGAAAATAATAATAATTTATACCACATGCAAAAAAGGCTGCATAGGATTAGCATAGATGACATGATGGGTTGGAAGAAGTAAGGTAATTTGGTGCCACCCCAGGCCCCCCCTCTGGAAAAGCCCCTGGATCTGTATGTTGTAGCTGGAAAAAAACTTGGACAACAGTATCACACATGTAGCATTTCACTGCATTAGAGGTAGCCAAAAAATGTCCAGCAGCAGCCTAAGTGCTGCATGCTTGGTTGCCAGACTCAAGACGAGTTATGTGCCAGGTCCGTCCCAGATTCATTGGTCCTCTTCCAGGTGTTGACACCAGCCTGAGTGCTGCTAACTGGAGCTGTTTCTCAGCCCAACACTACACCCCAACATCTTAGCCAAATCTGGCAGCCATATATGGGCCGGCGCTGGCTAACATTTGGACCTCTAATGCCAGAACACAGATGAGTGCACCAACATTCAGCTGCAACTAGTCTAATTCTGGCTGGCTACCTGGGATATTTACAATAAACGAAAGAGAACATGTTCAGGAAGATTGGCAGCTTTTATCAAACGCTACATTTCACATTTTGTGCCACAGGGTCAAATTTGACTGGAGATGTGCTGGATTGCTTCATGACACAAACCAGGAAGAGATTAATGTTCTTCAAGCACAAACAGAACTACTGCTTCTCACAAAGGCAGATGGTGGAAGGAGTGAAAGGCAGATGGAAAATCGCTTTCTAGCTGTTTATCCTCTTCTGTAAAGTAGAGGAGAAAATATTTGTGTGAAGAGGCAAAGTCTTCTTAATTGAGAGGAAGTGTTGCTTCCTGTTAAAAAGATTTAAAGTTTATTGTGGTGAAGAAATATTAACGGTGACAGCATCACTGCTGCAAGACTAGCGTTACCAATTATCTTTTCCATGGCGTCATTTGTTTACAGTAATTATACAAGACGATCACAAATAGTTAGACAGTGACTGATGCTGAAGTAGCATTTATATTTAAAGTATATCTGGAGTAGCCACCTTTTCATGAAACAATTTCACATTTTTATAACACTGAATTTAGGCACCATGAGGTCTGCATACTGTCATGGAGGTACAGCTCAACTACTGTAGAGAGTGGGGGGTAAAGGATGAAACACACCAATGCACTTAGAAAACTAGACCACATTTAATATAGACATTTATTCTTAATTCTGCTCTTTCAGCACAGTCTAATGAAGACTCCAGGGATACCGTGGCCTCAAGGGTAGAATGAGGGTCAAAGGTCATACAAGACAGACCGCTCATCATGATAATCGTCTCACTTTGCTATAAATGATTTCTGATATGGATTTCTGTGACTCAGACATGTGTTTCTATTTTTTTTTTTTACTATCCCATTAGATGACATTGTTTTATGAATCCTAAAATATCTTATTGGTGTGAGAAATATGCAGCATTAAAGGTCCAGTGTGTAATATTTAGAAAGAGCTACTGTCAGAAATTGAATATTATATTCATAGGTATGTTTTCATTAGTGTATAATCACCTGAATATAATTATCGGTGTGATTACCTTAGAATGAGCCATCATTATCTACAGACGCCGTGGGTCACCTTCCAAGGAGTCCCCCACGTTGAACCGCGATGTTTCTAAAGTAGGCCAGAATGGGACAAACCAATCACTGGCTGTAGATAGGTCCTTTTGCATTTTTCTCAATTTTTGTGGCCACTGTATTTTTTCTAAGGTGACCAAATTTCTGAAATGAAAACTAGAAACATTTCCATTATCAACTGAATTCCAAGAGCTACCCTTTCTGATTTGGAACTGACATTGTTATATGGCTCTTTTCAAAACCACCAGACTCCTTAGATAAAAAGAGTAATCGCAGAACACAGGAGTTGCTCAGCTTAAGACTTCAAGATCCAAACACCGGATGACTAAAATCCTTCATCCAGTTAAAATATACAGTTAAAAAAAGACCACAATCTCAGAAGTGTATCATAAAAAACTCGCTTCTGGCATATGTATACACAAAATTGATTTCTCTGGGTTTGAACATTAGTTGGAAACATTTGGGCTAATGTTAGTTCAAAACTCAACAAAATACATAGCATAGGTCTAGTGTTTATAGACATTTTAATGCGTAAATGTTACATCTTTGATCAAACCTGCTAGCGACAGTTGTCATTTCAGTTTGAGGTTGCCAGCTGGAAATGATCAGCCTGCTTTTGTCTAAATCTATTTCAATTAAAGACCCATTGTTTGAAAATTATTATTATTGTAAATCTTTTACTGCCATCACTGTAAACTGCATACAGGCCTCTGCGTTGCAATGCAGAGCTCGACAGGTATGCAACAGTCACTGCTACAAATGGGCAATTCTGTCAGACCTACATAATAATTTACCTTTTAAATAGATTATTTCATAAATCAACAGAAACTTTTTTGTTTAATGATTTGGTGTTTTTTCAGGTCAGGAACTTATTTTGATGACATCCTGGTCTTGATTATATTGACTCAAAACACACCCACGAAGCAATGATGGCTCCATTGATTTGATTATGTTACTTAGATTAATACACTGTAGTTGTGAACACACACATTAACCGCTGCAGAAATAATCAGCTGTCACCAGAAATATGGCAGAAATATATGTGGATTTGTGGAGGATTTATGGCAGTCATTTAGGGAGAGGTTCACAGTTGCAGGAGCTGGGGAGGAAACGAATGGCTGATGAAAAATAGTCTGCCAATCTGTCTGCCCTGGGTAGATTCTCAAACCCGGGAATCTGACGGTAAGAATGAAATATTATGTGAAGTGTGAAATATTCCAGTGGTGAAATATTCTGCTCTGTCTTTCCTCATTATCCATCTCTCTCTGTGTCTGCCTCTCTCCTTCTCTTATGTCTCACTTTTCTACCTTTCTCTCCACTGACTTCTCTGTTCATCTCTCTGCCCTCCGAGTGTCTCTGTCTCCTTCTGTCTCTTTCTGTCTCCCTCAGTGATGCAGGGAGTTACTCAGCATCAAATTAGTCACAGCTTTCACAGCGAAGGAGGAGAGGACAAAGACGGATAGAGGAGAGAGTAAGCAAGGGTGAACGGGCATTACCTACATACCTGTATGTTTTTCGTGATGATAGAGATTTATGTATAAAGAGGGAAGTAACATTACAACTTCTTAGCTGTGACGTACGCCTCAACGCACTGCACTCCTGTGATGTGAACACTATATAAAACTCTTAACAACTCATCGACTCATGGGCGTGTTTTAATGGAACAAGCTCAGCGCCGGCTTTCTTATAAACATTAAGAAGGCTGTGAATAGTAGGGAACCTCATTTATTTGATTTGACTTTAACTGAAATGAAAGTAGAGGCATTGGGTTTTATTTCATTTAATGTGTGTGGCAGAGAGAATGATTCTTAGTGCAAACTATGAAGTTGTTAGGGCTCAGATACAAAATATGGACAGAGAGGACAGAGAGCATTTGGTCTGCTAGGAATTGGGTAGATTGCAGCAGATTTGATTTGCTGTTGCCAACAAGTAAAATGTGATAACCAGGACAGCTTGAAATTGTCATTTTCATACAGGGTATCTGCAGGTCTTGAAAAGCATTGAATTTCATTTTCCTCAATATTAGGCCTCAGTTTAAATATTTTTTCTTGCCAGCTGTAGACAGTAATGTAAGTTCTAGTTTATGTATCTGATTGGAGGCTGTCGAGAGACGTTTACAAGCTAAAAGACTGTTTGAAAAAGATTGTTTCTACAGTGGATTAGTTTGTTCAGTCCTTTTCTGCAACGTTTCAGTCAGGACCATCAGACGTGCAGCAAACACTGTCATCGCTGTTGGCTACTGTAGCTAGGAAGCTCATCAACTCAGAGCAAGATTTTAGCAAAAAGATAAATAAATTAACTTAAATGAATTAATAATTTTTCATTTGTTAATACATCAGTCCATTTTCTGCCGCTTATCTGGGTCCAGGTTAATTAAAATCCATGTTAATTTAATCCATTATATCATTAAAGTTTAAAATACTGAAAAGAAAATGTGATATAATAATAGATCATTCTAGGCCGTATTGTCCCCACTGGTTTCCCATCATACTTTTAATACTTTGGTTGAATCGATTTGGTTTGATTGGTTGTGAAACAGGTGTTAAATTGTATTTTTTGTTGTATTAAAAAGGTCTTGTTGTAGTTGTTTGAATATTACCCTGATCAACTAGGATTTTAAAAATCTGACAATCAAAACAAAGTCCTGCATTGTGTAAAGATCACAGATTAAACACGGTGATGCAAAGTGTTCTCGAAGTGTTGCGAGTTTCATTAAAGATTTGTTGATTTGTGCCTGTGCATTGACAAAATAAAAGTTATCAACTGAATTAAAGAATCAAGTTGGCGATCTTAACTTTGTGTAAATGTATATATATTTTTGTGTGTCTAGAACCACATAGTGTATTACAAAATGAAATAAAAAGAGAATATAACTACAGAAACTACATATAATAAGAAAAAAACAAGTTTTTATTTCTATCAACTGAAAAGGCTATAAATAGGGAACAAAAACAAAATAGTGAGAAACTATTTCTTTCTTTCTTCTGTACATTGATAAGACATTTTTTAATGTAAATCTACAGTACTAATGTATGTTTTTATTGGCGTTTTTACATTATTGATATTTTAATGTATGTTTAATAAATGTTTGGTTTAAAGCTGGGGAAGGTGCTTTTTTTACGTCATTTCCTAATAACCTATCAGCATGTGATTCAAATGGTCTAAGAGAAGACCCTCTTTCAGGCTTTAGAAAACCAAGCCCATAATGGGAGACTTTGGGCAATACAACTTGTCAAATAATGCATCTTTGTCGATGACCCTCTGCTTATGACGCTAAGTGCCCCTCTCGTGTAATTTCTGGACGAGCAAGGCTCAAGTTAGCGATAATAAATATGCGAATAAATCTGAGGCCTTAGCGGAGTGATACAAGGCAGCAGAGAGAGAGAGTTTTGCGTAGGTTTGCACAGGTTTCGCCTACTGCAGCTTTACACATTTTCAAAACTCTTTTGACAAGGCAGTGTTAGACTGACTGCGCATATGACAGCTGGAGTGGATCTTGATCGGGTTTAACTCACTGTGCTATTGTTACAGTCCTTCTACTCAGGCAAATTTTAGCATTAGAACTGACAACCCCCTGAGTTGCCTCCACCTGTCAGATTTAAGTCATTTGAGTTGGAGGAGCAGTTCTACACCAGCCTGGGTCCAGTGTGAACATTAGTTTGCCTGTGAAGACTTCAGATTCATTCACTGAACTTCTCGTTAATTAATCTACGTGGACTAATTGGTCACAAATGACTGTCAGTGATCAGAACTGAAGTCATGGTGCAGTGAGCAGGGTGCTGTCCACAGTGCTGATCCGACACTGCTGTCCGTGGTGCTGACAGCAACACAGAAATGCTTGGCTGCTTTTATCCAGGTGCATTTCTCACAAAAGCACTTTTTAACACCTTCTGCAAGCTTTTTGCTGATGTAATTGATCATGTCATCTCTTTCCTCTCAGGGTGAATCCCATCCCGCTCTCCAACACATGAGCCCTGTGCCTGCCAGCATGATACACAGTCACGCCACATACAGAGTTAATTCAAAAGCTTGCTCCTGAACGAGATGAAAGATTGTATTTGTGCCAGTGACTTGAACCGATTCCCTCGACACTGTGACACTTGATGCACCGTAGCTTCTTTGTTGCAGAAATTTTAGTCGGAAATGAGATTTTTCTGCACTTTTCTGCTAACCAGAGAGCACGAGAAAGTGTCTGGAACTTTTTGAGAGACAAACATTTTGTGAAGCACACACCCACACACATACACACACTAAAACATGCCTCCTTCTCTTCCCCCTGTACCACATGCGTATGCACAGCCACACACACAGACACAAAATAACACAGACAGAATAATAAAAATACCTCTGCACTCATGCTGAGATGAGAGCTTGCAAGTGGAAAATAATGACATCTATTGGGAGTCAAGTATTCCTCTGTGCAGCACACACAGACACACACACAAGAATGCACATGTGCACACAGAAGATGATAAATACACTAATTCCCCTGTGCACATTATGCATATTGGATTGAAACAGTTCTACCAGTCTTTTCAGTTCAAGTCGATTCTTTGGCTAGCATATAACTGTTGCTGCTGTGGAAATTAACAGGACAACTCTGTGTTACCTGTGGTACCTGATGTGCTGGCATGGCAGAGGCATTTCTTGGCTCGGGAATCCAGCGCAGCTTGTGTTGTGCCAGTTTTATGAGTCATGTGCTGTGACCACAAAAGAAATAAATCTGCCGAATGTTATTGCAGCTAACTTGCGTGTACTGTAGAGTAATTCGATAATATAGAGTTCCAGTAGGTGTCCGGGTCTATTTTTTTTATTTGATGGGTTGAGCTTTCATTACATCACCAAGTCTTTGCCTCTCTCCCACCTCTCCTACTGCCTCCAAAATACCAAGCGAAATAATCCCGACTGCAACGTAAAGATAAGGATTCACTGTACGCCAGGGGATAATCTCCTGATACTGTGTTGTGTAGCAGCGGGGTGTTCAGTACAGGTAGCATGAGGTTGTCATTTAAAAGTCCCATTACCTGGCAAGTAGACAGCCTTAGTACTGTGGGATTTTCCAAATTATTGCCCCCGAGAAAGGCAGGGGTTACCAACAACAGTGCAACAGGGCACAGCTCTTCCTTGAGTGAGTATCTATGAGATTTGGAAGCAGAAGCAGATCAGAGTGGTGAGTTGGATGGGTTTTCATTCCAGCTGGTCAACCAGAGGAGGAATTAGCTGCTGTAGTGTTGGGCTGGGAGTAAAATGTATCTCAGTGGTATGTTTGGAGACCACTGGCTTATATTTATGTTCTGGCTGTTGCATTTAGCAGTTGTATGAAATGACTGAGACTGAAATTCAAGTTGATTCCTGACCTTGGAAAGAGCAATCGCACGTTCAACAGCTGTTCTTCCATCATATTAAATGATCTCCATCAGCAGATGCAGCTTGCAAGTGTAAATGTTTACATTATTTTGCACTTTTCTGAAAAAAAATGGTAATGTGAGCATTTACGAGGTACGACAACGAGACAAACTCCATCTGAGGACGGCAACTAAATGGACCTTGTGATGAGATTGTGTTTCTCAACAGTTATCAGTGTTGTCAGACCATGAATTTAAATATTTTGACAGAAGTTCTAGAGGAGATTTATTTTAATATTCTCATGTCAGAGCACTGCAAGAGGCAAGGTGAGACAGTAAGGGAAGTTTTACCTCTACTGTCTATTTAACTGATTTCTCTGCACAAGAGTCAAGACTGAAGCAGCAGAGACAGTGGCATCATGAGTTTTAGTCCCTAGTATATGTCAAGTTTCAACATTTCCCATGATGCAATGAGTGGCATATTTTCATTAGAGTCACCCTGAAAATCTCCCAGCACACGCCCACATCTTTCAAATCTCCAGCTTTTAACACAGACAGGTTGAAATAACCTTGATGGCAGGACTAGAGGCTTTGAGCAAAAGAAGAAAGTTGAACCTGGCTCAACTTTTGCCACAGTGCAAATTCATCCAATAAGGTGCCGTGTTGACCGGCCACATGCATGCAAGCACACGTCCCTGGCTGATTACTTTGTAACGTAAATGCCTTATTTCTACTATTTATCTGGCGATCGTCACAGCAAAAGATAAACCGATTACGACCGTGAGTTGTAAAATCCTGCCCCCGAGTATTATAAACGACTGCACAGTGGTTTGGCGTCTGATAAGCCTTTAAACTCATTGATCTGTTACTGTTAATTGGGATTCCTGGATTGTATTTCATCTTCTTGCCAGTGCTTGAAACACACACCCCCCACAATGCTGCTCCTTTCATTTATTTGGTCTGAACACACGCTTGTTTTATAAAGCTCCTCCAGAGCCACATAAGACATTGTAGGCAACAACTGTTTTCTCAGGCTGTGTAGCATATGCCATGATGAGTAAACTGACTTTTAAGTGGAAAAACAGTTGAGTCCCCTTTGATTTGAAAACTGTGTGATTTTGTGTCAAATGCGTGTCTGCTCTATGTGTTTGTGTTCTAGCAGCAGCTCACTCATCGCCAATGGAGGGCACCTGTTTGAAGCTGTGTGTTGAGTCTATAAACTCCTCCTCTCTTGCTTCCTGACACAAGACCCAGCTCTTTGTTTTTTCTCTTAATTCAACCTTTTTTTGAATAAATAAATTATATTTTTTTTGCATCTAACGGTGTTGTGACCCTCCTTATGTTGAGGCTGTAACATCACTGTAACTGAAAGCCAAGCAAGACACTAGCTATAAAGCAGCTGTAGAACACAACAAGATTAACTGTATACGTTTACAATTAAGCAACACCACCGTCTCTAGACAAAGAAACTCATGAAAGTGATTGTTTTAAAATATTTGATTTGAAAAACAACTAAGGAAATGGGAAGATATCTCGAAATGCGACATAGAGAAAGCACTGGAATGTGATGCAAAGCTGGAGGACAAAGCGGGAAATTAACAAAAGTTTCAATCATGCTCGAGTTGTCCTTTAACATTGACCTCAGTGATTGATGCAGCCATTCTCCAGGGATCACTTTATTCCAGTAGACTTTCAAATCAAAGCAGTAGAGAACTGGAAAGCTTTGAATGGTTGTAATCAACTTCTCATCCATTCTGTTTCCACCATTGTTCATGAAACAAAATTACAGAGAAAATTACAGAATTTTGATTGGCTGCTGACCGCCCATTGATTCAGAGAAGTTCAGTTGTTGCCAACTGTTTGTTAGGCTTTTGACACGTTTGTTTATCATCCACATGCTGGCAAAGTTTGGTTACTCAGCTCTAAAGGAAATAGTTAGTTTCCAGTGACTTGCAGATCATGTTGCTTGCAGTGCGAATGGATGATTTTTCACAGCAGCAGCAAGTGTGTGTATACAAGTAGCCATCAACACAATAAATTAACCAAACAAATGAAGCAACAAAGGAACAGACCAAGCAAAAAAAATGTCCATCAATTTATCACTCCATCTTATTATGTATGTGTAGTTCTTTATCACTCCTAATCAGTATATCAGTCAGCTTTTACCGTTCCATTAAGTGTTTTCAAACCTTGTTAATGTCCTATTGTAGAGTGTGTTTGGGTGTGTTTAGGAGTAGCAGGGTACAGGCTGTGCTCTGAGTCAGCAGACAAGAGTGGAACTGAATGTTAAAATGACTAAATGCTAAAATGCCAGCTCAGTAATGAGAAACTGTCTGAAGCTGTCAGAGGCAGCCCGGACCAAATGCTCCAGTTTGATTAAGACACCTATCGTCTGTGTCCCACATACAGAAAACAGACTGCGCTCTAAAAAGGTCAAGTTTTCAGAAAGTGAGAAACATTTGTTCATTTACCAAGTGACATCTCCGCATTTCACAAAGTATTTTAATGTGTTTAACAAGTCGAAGTTTGCCAGAGTTCGTCTGTGTGTGAGTACTTTTCTGAACATTAAGCTGTCTCATTATGCAGGCGACGATCAGAATGAATTTCCTTGCATGTACTGTAGTTCTCAGACAAACATTAGGCTTTCTAAACTGGCTTTATCAAACTGGACCGTTCTTTATGCCCCAAAACTATGCGGCAAAGAAGAGGAATAAAACATTCATACGTATGTTACATTAGTGTGTAATGACCTGATAATACGAATTGTTGTGTTTTTGTTCCCTTACAATGAGCCTTTTATATGTAGAGGTCTTCTTCCAAGGAGGCTGCTGTGTTGAACCGCCATGTTTCTACAGTAGCCCTGAACTGACAAACCAAATGCTGCCGTTCACGTTTTTTCACACATTTCGCAGCCACTAAATCCGACACACTGGTCCTTTAAATGTTATCTTTGGACACATTATTATTGTGCTTCAGATTTACATTTTACACATAAAAAGTACAGTCCTGATCTTCTCTATATGAAAAGTGTCCTGAGATAACATCTGCTATGATTTGGGGCTATTTAAATAAAACTGAACTGAATAGATTACAGTTCTGGTTAATTTGGTGACACAGATGGTTTACTACAGCAAACACACTTGAGCAGAGCAACTGTTTGCATCTGTTTTGCAGTTCAGCCAGTTAAGTAAGTTAAGTAACACAATAAGAAACCTGATTTTCCATATTTCCACACAACAGCAGAGCACAGTGAAGTTGGTTACCATGCTGAGGAGCTGGAGGTGTGCAGCTCTTCAACTTACAGCTCACTGTGGCTGCTCCTTCTTTTTTTTTAACTTCCTGTCACAAAAATGCCAGAAAGGACTGTTGTTTGTTCGTTTGGTTGTTTGTTTGATGTTTGTTTTGATGAATAATGAAAATATTTTACAGTTGTGTGATTAAGATATTTGAAGGGATGATGGAAAGGGTCCGTGCAGAGGTGAACAGAGAGATCCAAAACACCGGAGCATGCCTCTCTCCAAAGTAGCGACAATTCTCTCACTCATTCACTCCTTCTGATTCACTACTGAGACTAGAGATTAGTCTTCACAGCATCATTATATCACAAGAAATGTAAGGTAATTTGCAGCCCCTGTCCCTGGTTAGGTTTTTAAATCTAGAAGCCTAACCAGAGTTCAAACAGCCAAACACATTTATTGGTGGTAGTGTGTGAGTCTAAGTATATTTTGTATCTCTTTTTGTATATATGTGGACATGCTGTGTACTATATGCTAGGGAATTTATTTGATTATGTTTTGTTGGTTTTCTTATATGTTTTGTTTTTGAGATTGTTTTTGTCATCTGTACATCTGTACTAAAATGCAAATATTACGCAGTGAAAAGTTTTGGGGGGCTTTTGCACTGCGAATAAAGGCTTTAACCAATCACATTGCTGCATGCATTTTTTTGCATTTATTCCTGTGCAAAGGTTGGAATCAAACCAAGGTTGCTGCAGCAAGGACTTTTTTCTGCCAGTACCTGTCCTGCTCGTTTTGCTGTAAGTGTGTGTTTCATTTTAATGTGTGGCAGATTTGTGGATATGAATAGTTTTGATGCGACACGTTCACTGGCAAGTAAGTCACTTTTTTGTGTCGTTAATTGGTCTCATCCACGTTGTATAAAGGCCTTTTCTCTCATTAAAAACGCATATGATCCTGTCTAGAGCCCATGTTTGTTTTGTCCATTCTAGGCTACTGTAGAAACATGGCACTCCAACATGGCGGACTCCATAGAAGAGGACCCACTCCCTCTGTATATAAAAACAGCTCATTCTAAGGGGAAAAAAACAAAATGATATTATTATTATTATTATTATATACTATTATTTTCAGGTGATTGTACACTTAATAATAAACTTAACTTCTGCCAGTAGAGGCTCAATGTTACACACTGACGCTTTAATTTGCTCGTTGGGAGGTCTCTTCCACATACCATAATTTGTCTTGTGCTTTGTTTTCACTCCCGGCTGTTTTCACATACCGTGTTGCATCATTTTGCCCTGTGATAGATTATTGATTAGCTAACCTCCTTTCTTTCTACATAAAGTCATCTGAGACAGTGTTGCGTATACGGGCTCTATAAATAAATGACAATGAACTTCAGCTAATTATGTTCTGTTCGGTTCCACTACACAGTGATATTTTATTCGGTTTGATAGTATGGTACAGTAAATTTCCAATCTGATCCAACACTGTATTCTGTTTGATAACACTGTGTTTATCATCTGGCTTCAACCAACAGTTCAGACCAGCTCTGTCTTTTTTGGTATTTTTTGTTTAATTTTAGTGTAAATGTCAGACACAGACACTTCTTCTTCTTTGGTTTATCACTGGACGATTCTCATCTTGCTAACCCAGCGGCAAGCTCCCACCCTGGTCGGCACGAGGCTCTTTTTATCAAAGCCGGGGAAGCTACTTTGATTTAGCAGACAACACAGAGTCGGTAATGATGTTCTCAGTGGAGCACCCCCTCTAGAGTGATTGCGGGCCATGTTTGTTGGTGTTGTTCAGATGCATCAATCTCACCGCTGAATGGAGTGGACTCCTGCTGCCACTGTTCAGTATTCAGATTATCTTCCAGTCAATTAGTCACAAAGTTTAGAAGAAAAACTGATGCAGGAAGTGTGTGGGTTTTTTATAGAATGACCTAAATATGCTATTTCAAAGAAGTGACATGTAGCCTGTGACCAAAAAGCAGAGTCACCAGAGCAGACGGAGATAAAACTCCCCCTGCTGTTTTGCATAGAACTGTAGTTTACTTTTCCTTTTTATTTTATTTTTTTAAAGAAAGTATGAACATGCGCATATACACCCTCACATATACACATCCCCTCAGTCACTGACAAGTGTAGAAAAACCTCATTAAGATCAAAGACTTGTTTCTCTTAATTACTCTGTCGCTGCAGCCCCATATTGCCCTTGCACACATACTCTCTCACGCACACTCACTCACACACACATGCAAAGCAAAGCAAAGCAAAGCAAAGCAGAAACCTAATTTGACTGTGGTTATTTTTACACCAGGATTGCTGTTTCTTAGTGTTTTCTCTGTGTGTGTTCAGGATCAGGGCTGCCCTACAACCTCATATCACTATTAAGGTTATTTCCAAATCATTGCCTGTTATGTTAAGTGGATCACACACAGTAAAGTAACTAATTTACCCAAGTACTGCACTTAATCTCAATATTGAGGAACTTTTGCATAACTTGAGTGTTTCTACTTAATGCAACTTTATTATACTGGTGTGACCTTTTATTACAGGTCAGTAATCTGCTGAAGGAATGCCAAAAAAGAGCTGAAAAATTATTAGTTAGTTTAATACATGCTGAAAGTTAAAGGTCAACATGTCTATCAAAGGTCCAGTGTATAACATTTAAGAACATCTATTGGCAAAAATTGAATATAATATTCATAGTTTTCATGTGTAGAAAATAAGAATCATTGTGTTTTTGTCACCTTAGAATGAGTTGTTTTTATCTACAGAGGGAGCGGGTCCTCTTCTGCCTTGTTGAGCTGCCAACCGCCCCGAATGGATGAACCAAACAAATACTGGCTCTAGTCTAGTCTAGGCCTTTTCCCATTTTTTGTGAGTTTACAACAGTAAAATGCTACTTAGGTACATCTAATAATTTAATATATGATAATATTTCAGTCACAAGGTCCAGTATTTAGCAAAAATTAGTACATTTACTTTTGACACTTTAAGTACATTTATAATTATTCTGTACTTTTATTTAAGTAGTATTTGAAATGCAGGACTTGCAGTATTTTAACAATGTGGCACTTTTACTTAAGGATGTACTTTGTACTTCTTTTACCACTGGTCATTTGGTTATTAAAAGGCCTCCATATTTCATTATGTTGTGTGTCAAAGTCCATCTGCTGTGTTATTATTTTCCTTCCCCGTGTCCCTGTAATGCAAAATAAACTGGGGATTAAAACACAACACATGCTGTTGGGAAAAAATGTACACTTTAGCTTGCAAAACCTTTTTTGTGGATCACAGTTATGTATCTCCAGAGAGGGAGAAAATAGTTCTGTTTAGCCGAGTTGTTTTGTTGAACTTTTTGGCTCATTGCAACCTCCAAAACGAGACGTGCATGCTGGTATATGTGAGCCTGTGTGGAATATTGACATCAGACAACTGACAATGGCGTTTCTGCAATTCTTTGACTTATTCTACAGCGGCTTTGGCGCACCTGCACATAATTTCAAGGCATTTTTGCATGTGTGTGGGTGTGCGAGCATGTGTGTAAATCCCATCTTTTTTTATGTGAAATACAATTCTGCCATGCAACTGGGAGGGGAAATCGTGTTAGATCAGGTCTTTCACACATGAGTAGAGATACTCAAGTCAAGTCAACGCTCATCCCGAATGACTTACGCCTGACAACCATGTGGGTTTTAAGCCTGTTTTCTTTTGTTCATTAAAGCCTCTGTAACCCAAGATGTATGAATCTGATTATGCTGTATCAAAAACAGTCCCTGAACACCAAAACGACAATGTGTATGTTCTTTGTACTTGCCAACAAAGGGCGATGTCTCTTTCTCATTTGCCAACATGGCAGTGTATATCTGTGTGTGTGTGTGTGTGTGTGTGTGTGTGTGTGTGTGTGTGTGTGTGTGTGTGTGTGTGTGTGTGTGTGTGGCATGTAGATGCCACACCTGCCACTTCAAAGCTCTAGCCAGATGTGAAAGCACAGGGACTGGCTACACAGGGACCCACAGTGGGAGGTACCCACACAGTTCAGTAGTATTATTCACACATAATAATTATACATGCAGGAACATAATGGCTGGAGCTCATTACAATGCTGCAAATCATGCACCTGCCCCCATGTCTTCACCTGTGGTCACACTATGATGGTCCAACCTGCATCTCTTCAAATAAGCATTTGTTTTAACATGTTTGAGAGACTCAAGTGGTGTCCTTTTTAGTACCGGTATCACAAATACTGTTGATTCAGTGTGTTTGAACTGGCAGGTAAAATATCATCCACACCCGCACCCGTGATCACATCACTCCCGTCCTCCAGACCCTCCACTGGCTCCCAGTTCCACAGCGCATTCAGTTCAAAATCCTCCTCCTTACACACAATAACCAGGCTCCTTCCTACCTCACTGACCTGCTCCATCGCCACAATCCATCCCGCAGCCTCCGCTCATCTGAAGCAAACCTCCTGACTCCTCCACCCCGGACCAAGCACCGAACCTGGGGCGACAGAGCGTTCTCTGTAGCTGCCCCCTCCCTCTGGAACTCTCTCCCCAAACCCATCCGTGACTGTACCGACCTTCCAACATTCAAATCACTGACAAAAACTCACCTTTTTAAAATTGCTTTTAATGTTTAGCTAAGTCTGATGTGTTTTTAATGTTTTACTATTTGATGTTGTTTGGCTGCTTTTATGTTTTTTTTTTTTTTTTTTTTTATGTAAAGTGTCTTTGAGTATTTAGAAAAGCGCTTATAAATAAAATGTATTATTATTATTATTATCAGTGTGTAATGTCGGATTTATTTCATTCTGCCTCTTAGGGGAAGGTATGAAGAAAGTAAAGTCCTATTTAATTTTAAGAGTCAATTCCTTGCCTTCATTTCTCAAACACATACCAAACATTGTTTTTCACAATTTTTTTCAAAAAAAGAAAGAATCACTTTATCCAGTTTCATACTGTTTTCTTTATAGATCCATGAACTCCCAAGGACTTTTGTCATTGGGAGGAGACTCTCACAGATGAATCATCAGTAGAAAAGATTTTCCAGAAAAGGTTTTGGTTCTTCAATAAGAAGTCAAAGGTACACGTCTGTGTACACAAAAATGTCAAGGGAGAAGTTAATGGTGCATTGTGGCAAGAAACACCCAATCACTGAGCTTTACATTCTGTCACATGATAACGGAGGACGGAAGAAACATTCTGCATCTTAATTCAGTTTTGTATTCTGGGCCAGTTTTGGATTAATACAACAACTTTTGACAAATTCATTTCATCTTCAGATACATCTCCGAGGAGCATTTTGGCAAGAGAAAAATCCAATTCCCATGTTTAAAATGATGTTGTGTGCAACAGAATGTGCTGTGCAGCTGAAGCTAAAGACACACTTGTTCACTTTCGGTCAATTTTGAATAAATTCAGCTGCTATGGTGCAGTGGTTAGTCCCAGTTGCAACAATGAAGTGTTCAGAATTTGTTGAAGCCCTGTTTTGTGTCTCTGACTGAATTTAGAGCTATCCACTAAAGCAAACAGACAGAAAAACATGGAATCTCTCTCTATTAACCGTGCCTTGTATTAACTCTACTAGTTTTAATTCAACATCTAATAATAAGTAGACGAATAATATAATTATGAAACGAATACACTGTCTATTAGAGAATCGTGAATAAACAATATAACAACATGAACAAAGTAATGATTTTGGACACAGCTTCAGCTTCAGTTTTCTCAAAAAAGTATTTGAAATAATTCTAACTGATGACCATAACATAAAACACTATTACTTATTAGTACTATACAGGAGATTCAAAGTTGACTCCAGTAGCATTTTTATTATATTTAGGTGATGTGAGCAACTTTATTTATGCACTGAATGGAAAGACAGTACAGTCAAAGTCTTTTGGTTGGCTTATGTGCATGTCATTATTTTATGTTTCCTCTTTCAGTGATATTCCCAGCAGCACTCATTTCTCCATTTTTAGCCAAGGGGAGGCTCATCTCTGGACCAGAATCATGTTACATGGGAGCGTTAATTAGGATTACAGAGACCCTGTTTGCCCACTGGACCATCCTTTCCTCTCTCTTGCCCCTGACCAATATCCTACCCACTTCAGCTTGCTTGCCACAGTCACGTATTCCTTTTTAATACCACAAACCACTTCCCATTTCAGGGTTGATAAAGCTGCACAACTGTTCCTCTCAGGAGCCACTGAATTGTGTGTGTGTGTGTGTGTGTGTGTGTGTGTGTGTGGGTGTGGTGTGTGGAGTGTTTTTCTTATCCATTAATGCTTAATATCATTCACAGAGGGTACAGCTCTCCATTTACGCTCCTACAGCCTTTAAGTGTTGAAACATCTATGATTAAAGTGTTGAAATGACTACATCATCATGTTCCCTGCATGCCCCTCATGTGCATCCTGACTTGGGACAACCACTTCAGTGATATCATGGCAGGTGTGCACACACGTCTTAAAATGGATTTCATGTTTGGCTCTAAAACGCTATGTGCAACTGTTAGACTTAAATGTAAATGTGATCTATATTTGGAGTGTGTGTGTGTGTGTGTGTGTGTGTGTGTGTGTGTGTGTGTGGAGAGAGAGAGAGAGAGAGAAAGACAGAGCTTGTGCATTTTGATGGAAGTTGCAGCATATTTATAGCAGTCCCACTTTGACTAAAACAACAAGGTTTTGATATCCCATAGTTCATGCCATGCATTATAACACTGTCAGGCCGAGGGTCTTATCCATTCAAGTGAAGAGAATCAGACAGGCAGAAAACTGGAGAGCAAAGGGAATGACACATAACACACACACACACACACACACACACACACACACACACACACACATTCGCACACGTAACTTCACACAAACAACTGCATGTACACAAACAACTGCATGTACACACACACACACACACAATCAGGTACGCACACATGCGTTGACACAATTTCCTTGTTTCAGTCATTCTTTGGCTGGCATTTCCTGGGGTTGCTCTCTCTGCATGAGCTTTTCACACCTCCTCTCTCCCTGACTGTGAGCAACACTGATCTGATGGGCAGAGAGAGAGAGAGACAGACAGAGAGAGACAGAGAGAGAGAGAGAGAGAGAGAGAGAGAGAGAGAGAGAGAGAGAGAGAGAGGGAGAGAGCAATCAGGCAGATAGTTGGTCAGAGGCAGCCAAGCAAAGAGTGGTAGTCAGACAAAGAGACAGACTGTGTGGGAGTGGTGCCAGGTCCTGAATTTTTATTTTACCCAAACCAGCCATCCTCATTCAAACATCAAACCAGGATCAATCCAGCTAAAGTGAAAGAAAGGAGAAGTTCAAGTGACGGCAGCAAGCTGGTGAGATGTTAGATGTTTTTAAACCTGGACTTTATCGTTAAAGGTCCAGTGTGTAACATTTAGGAGGATCTATTGGCAGAAATGGAATATGATATTCACAGGTATGTTCTTATTAGTGTAAAATCACCTGAATATAGGAATTGTTGTGTTTCTACAGTAGCCCAGAACAGACAAACCAAACACTGGGTGTAGATAGGACTTTTCGTGTTTTTTGTGAGTTTTGTAGCCACCATAGTTTCTCCTACACACTTCACAACCTGTTCTCATTCTATCTGCAACTTCACCGCTAGATGCCTCTAAATCCTACAGACTGGGCCTTTAAATCATTAGCTTCTTAGTTAGACTCTTTGATTTAAAGAGCAACTTAATACTACATCACCAGCGTAGATTTTTGTTTTTGCTGACCTCAAATGGTTTAACTCTCTTCTCACCATGCTTCAGAAGTTGAGTTAGGTTTAGTTTAGAAATCTTTATTGTCCATTTGTGTTACTACACAAAATACAAGTAGTCAAGTCAAGTCAAATGTTATTTCTATAGCCCCAAATCAGAAATTTGCTTCAGGGGGCTTCACAATCCTTCCAACACCATCTGTCCGTAAACCTTCGATTGGGGGTAAATACTCCCCCAAAAAAGCTTTTAACTGGGAAACAAATGAAGAAATCTCAGGAGGGGAAATTCAGATCATCAATAAATAAATACATAAACACACTGCAATCCCCCAACATGCTACAAATTGTGAATAAATAAATATGTAAATTGCTCCCTACTCATATGTTAAAATCATGAATACATACATATATTCCACCTTACCAAAAAGCCTATCTGATTTCACTGTGCTGTTGCAATGGGAATAAAAGCATTTTTTTAACGCAGTTGGTCCTTATTCTGAGATATCTGCAGCTATATATTGGCTAAAACTCTACTGCGAGTGAAACAATCCAGGCAGACCTTGTCAGCCTTCACAATCAGCCTGGTCAGGCACAGGTGGTCCAGGTCTGTCTGCTGCAACATGATTCTTCCACAGGTCTTAACAATTTTCCGTAGTTTGTTCCTGCGAATTGCTTCAGAGGTTCCATACCGGCAAACAATGCAATAAGAAAGGATGCTCTGGGTCAGTACCCTATGATATCACTATTGGGTGCGGACCCAAGGATAATCAGACCTGATCCAACATGCAGTTGAGCCAGAGAGCATAAACACTGGCCACAGCTTGATTTTCCACCACTTAATGAACAGCAGCTGTTGAAAGAAGCAGCAATGTCACAACATGTCATTTGGGCTGTACTGAACTGACTCTATTTTCCTCAAAATACATAATATTCTCTTTTAATGATTAAGACAAACTTGGGTATTACACATATTTACACACAGACTGAAGATCTACAGTAATACAACATTTTAGTGTCAGTGTCAGTGTCACTAAAACACATTGCGTGGCCTTATAAACATGTTAAATGTTCAATTCTATTTCTTTCTTTTTCTTTTTAATGCAAAACCTACATTGTTTCCATCAATTTTAGCAAGCTTGCTATCTTATTCATCCCTACATTTTGGTGGCACATGGCAACTTTTCTTTCACCATCTGCTGATTAGTAGAATATGTGAAACTGTGTAGCCTACCATATGTAAATACATCACCATGTGCATTCACAAAATAACATCTACAAAGGACTAACACAGAGTCCAAAGTCAAAGCTAACATGACTTCAAAGCTTGTGTAACTGTAACCTATAAGGAAAGCCGGGGTTGGCCGGCTGGCTGTGGCTTTGCTGCACAGTGTGGGTCTGGCATTGGTTGCTTTGTGGTGTTGGCTGATGGGGTGATTTGCAAATGGCAAGATAGTTTGTATCATGGAGCCAGTAGTCTAAATAAGATATGTGAACGTTACAGATAGTAACGTTATTTTAAATATGATTTCAATTTATTTTCCAGCATTCAGTATTGTGAATGTCTATGTTTTGGCTGATGCTGAGGATGATGCACAATTACACCTATGTGTACAGAGTGCAAGTGCAAGTGTGAGCTACAGGAGGCAGTTTACTTAACAGCTACTGGTGTCACTATTAACAACAGTTTTCTTAAAGTTGCACAGAGCCTTTAAGTCACTTTTAAAGAGGCCATTTTCAGGATGGTTGACCATCCACTCGTGGTATCGCTGTTCACTGCTGGCTGGTCCGCCCCTCCACTGATTGTTCCAGGAAAAGGGAAATGTAAAATAGATCCTTTCTAGTTAGTAAGAGTTTATTTATTATTGTTGTAGTGAGTGCCTGAAATCGGCCAGTATTCACCAGGACTGAGTAGCGCCACTTCTGATTTTTGTTCACATAAGTACCCTTATTTCATACTGATTACTGCCACCTCCAGTGAGCATCGCCAAAAAATACCAAGATCACCAAGGTCTGGACCTCAGTATTTTTTTCCAAGGGGTATACAATAAAAGTTGTGAAATAATTGCCTAAAAAGAACTGCTTTGATGCATACCCCCCAAACCCCTCTTGCAAGTTCAGTTTTTTTACCTTAGTATTTCTAAAACCCTATGTAGAGCAATGCTGTTGAGGTACTCTTAAATACATCTGTAACTGCATCTCCATGTAAACACACAGCTAGCTTAATGTTAGAAAACTACTGAAAATGTCCTTGTTAATAAAATCTGATCATAATAATTTTGTTGTGTTTAGGATTAGGGTTGTGCTGAAATAGGGTACTGGCATCTTTTGTGGTCCAATTGGGGCACTGGTTTTAGTTTAGATGTGCAGGCTTTCAAGAACATTCTGACCATTCACCACCGCACGATAGAGATTTTGTGTCTTTTCCTGTCCTGCAGGTGAAAATACATTAGTTTACTTTGTAAGATGAAATAATACTTGCCTTGCTCTGCTGTTGCTTTGTAAAAACACACTTTTAGCTTCTTTTCAACTTAATTTGTTGCCTCTGTCCCCATCCTTCTGGTGGGCGCAAGCTAAATTGCAGGACCTGCAGTTTACGGCTGTGGCCTCAGGAGGTAGAGAGGTTTCGATCCCCGGCTCCTCCTACTGCATGCCAAAGTGACTTTGAGCAAAATAGTGAACCCCAGATTGCTCCTGATGCAGTGCATTGGTGTATGAATGCATATGAATGAATTAGTTTATGTTTGTGATGGCCTTTGCCATCACTGTATAAATATGGGTGAATGTAGCATATATATTATACAGCCGTAGTCGTCGGAAGACTCTACTGTATAAGTACAGTCCATTTACCATTTCTTTTTTGACCTCCTGCTCCTGCCTGCAGCAAAGTCAAAACTGCCCACTCCCGTAAGATTTGCATTGGGTCCCATGGGACACGCAGGGTCCCAATGTCAGTGCAGTCCTCTACCTGGTATAAGTTGAATCACTGTTGTGTCATATCAATCAGAGATGAAAAAAGCTTTTTTTTTTAAATGAAAATGTCACCAATTATTACTACAACTTGCAACAGGCTTCTGCACAGCAGTAGGCGGCTACGAGACATGCAGGCAGAATGAAAACAGAAAAAAAGATTCAATATTTGATGGACATTAAAGAGAGAAAAAAATTGCTAAGTGATTTTCAAAGACTGGGCTGAGACTGAGGTGGATAGCAGTAAGATTAAAAGATTACTCCAGAGAAAGTGAAAGAGAAAGATAATTGAAATGGCGTGCTGCCAAGGACATCCCAAGTCTGTTGTATATAAGGCAGCCTGAGAAATACAATGAAGGCTAGCAGATCAGTGGCTTGTTGACAGAAAAGACACAGGTACAGTATATCTACTCAACAATCTGAAAAATTACAGTGCAGGTTTAAATTTACACTGAGCAGGAATTATTTTAAAATCTGAGATGCTAAAATGTCCTGGGAGAATTTAAATGTGTGAAAGCTTATTAAAACATCTCACCCCAAAACAAAGACTGCACCTCAGACGTTGGAGCAGATGGACATAAAAGGGATGAGAGGTGTAAAGTCTAGAAATATGAAAGTTAAAAAATGGTTAGTCATCATGAAGCTAAACACGGACAGCAAGTGCACACACACACACACACACACACACACACACACACACACACACACACACACAAAACATAAACGCACACATGCACACATTCTCACACATACCCAGACGTAGACACACACACACACATGCACCCACGCGTGCACACACGTACACACACAGGCTGAGACATCCAGAGCATCCTCTGTGTGCCAGGCTCTTCCTCCGGGGTGAGTTAGTGGTGCTTTTAAGTGCCGACATCAAAGAGGCCTGTATGGGTGTATAAATAGGCTTTAGGGCTGGAAAAGTTTTAGTTGTCATGAGTTTGATACCCAGTCGGTTAGACAAGGTCATGCATTGACTCACTGACTTCTCCCTAACCCCTCTCACACATAAAAACACATGAGCACACACAGAGAAGAGTACAAGGATACTCAGAGGCAGACAACCACCTGCATGCAGGCTGTCAAACACAAAATGTGCACATAAACTTGAGCATCCAAACACATTTAAGTATATTCAGCAAGCACAAACCAGAAATAGAAATAGCAAGTGCATTTTCCAAATAGCCACAATATTACTGCCAAAAAAATATTTTTTGGGGCAGTGGGTAGCAGGTGACTGGTCATGATACATCTTAGACTTGGCCGAGGAGCTAAAATGAGGAGTGGGCAATGCACCACGAGGGCCAGAGTTTGGAGTACCACACATGGCACTTCAATCACATTCGGTGATTGAGCCAGTCTCTCATACTATGCGTCACCATCCCAGCTCTGGGTTTTTATAATACACCCTGACATGACTATGTTCCTCTGTATTTCCTCTCTACGAGGCACTGCGCTCACAGCGTCATTTACTGTTAATGGCTGTGCAACTCATCTGTGTCCCATGATGCCAAGTCTCTTGTTCTCACTCACTCTGATTTGTGTAACAGAGAAATCCTGTGAATGACAAGCCAAAAGTCGTGTAAAAACATCAAAGCTGCATCAGTTAAAATATTTAATTTTAACAGTGAATCAAATGAATACATGTCGCACAAAAATAATCACCCAACTCCGTTCTGCGGGGCTTAGCTCATTGTTTTGGTTTTAGAGCACATTTATGTGTGGTTAATGCTCTTAACAACCCAATTTTCTTGTTCTAAGCAAACGGGTTCTGATAATACAACTGAAAAAAATATAGTTTCCATAGGAATTACATCCGTCTTGGGTGATTTGAGCTCATGAGCCAATACAGGAAGAAGTGTTCCTTTTATGTAGCAGTGCAGGAGACCAAGATTTTTAACAAACTTCAACTAATTGTTTTACTTGCCTAACTATACCTTAACTATTAGCTTTAATCTTTCCATACTATAGTCCGGTGGCCAGTAACACGACTGCAACTGGACTATAATATCACTCTGTTTTTGCTGTATGTCTGTGTAGGAAACTCATAAAAGCTGTATTAAATGATAACATTTCAGTTCTTCTGCCCCTCACTGTCTAAAACCATTTAATGCCGCTTTAAAATTAGACTACAAAGAAGTCCCTGTGTCTCTTTAATGCAGGAACCAAAGAGGATATATTCTTTTTTTAAAAAAAAAAAGAACGACAGCAGCCTGTAGGTTTAAATTCAACAAGATTTACATACGATTTATGCCTAGCCAAAATATAGGCTTCCTCTTGTATAATCATATTTTTACGAATTATATTATATAGCATGCCTAAAATATTTATATTGAAAAAACAAGATGAGGAAAAAATATAGGTGAATATCACAATGTGCTCAAACACAGGAACATCTTCTGTCTTCTATAGGGTAACATAAGAAAATGTATGAAAATAGCTGCAGGTCCTTGAAACTGTGCTTTGTTTTTAGCAACAAGACATTTGAGTTAAGCAGTATGAGTGGGGGGGAAAAAAGCAGTGTTATGTTGAAAAAAGATAAATAATTGTTGAGTAGAGTTTTGCTATTACAACAAATGTTATGAAGCAGCCTTGGTGAGTTCATACTGCAATATGTAATGTCAAAGGTTAACAATTCAAGAGTCAAATTATGTAATTATACACATGTATTATGTAAAACTTGTAAAAATACAGAAATATCAAAAAATAGTTTAAAGAAAACCATTATCTTTTTGCAAAATGTACATTACAGTGCCAAAGGTATTCTTCTTTCAACCCTTTAACAGGGTACAGTTGTATGCCACTAACTGTGAAGATAAAAACATGAAACTTCTCATCTTACAAGTAATGTTTCAGAGCGGGAGTCCTGCTCTCATTTACTGCTTGTGAGGAAAGCAGGGAAATAAGTCTAAAGCTGGCTACTTTATAGGGATTTGTGACCACTGCTGCAGAGAATGCCAATCAATTGTGAAAGCTTTGTTAACACGAGCTCATAGCTTGACCAATTACAGTGAAATTTAAAGGGGTTTAGCATCAATGTTGTGGCCACAACAGTGCAGGAAGCAGTTCTTCCAGGGGAGAAAAAGTTTGAAACCAATTAAATGAGGGGAATTATCTGTCGTCCTGCTCTCTCTCCTTCCTAATGTCTCCCCTTGTCTGTGCAGACTGTGACCAATAAGATAAGAAAGAAATCCCAGCCGCATCTTGAGACAGAAAAAAAACTCCCAGAAAGAAACAGTGAACGTGAAGAGTGAGAGAGGAGACAAAAGCTAAGCTTAACTATGTTTGTTTGAATGAAAGCATGTGAGATGGCGATAAAGAGGATGATTTGCAAAAGATAAAGGCTGGCTGCCATCCTGTAATTTTGTTCTATTCATTCACGTGTATCTGTGAGAAATGGACAAAATGTAAATACTCTGCCTGAGACACACAAATTCTACGTAGAATGTGGTTATAAAGGGAAAGAGGAGAAACGACATTGGCCTTATTTTTTCTTAAATGGGCCGTGCAGCGAAGAAACCAATTCTTTTCCTCTCCTACTGGCAGGCGATGTGACACAGGAGGAGATTTCTGCCAGTATTTCCCCCAGAAATGTGTTCTTGGCAAGGTGGAACAGTCTGTGAAACAGCATTTAGACCATACTATACCGAAATTCTCTGCTGAAAACAATACTAATGAACTTTCCTGAAACAGTATTTAGACCATGTCAGAGTAAAACTTTCCAATACAAGTAACAACAAGGAAACCTCTCTTGTCAAACTGAAATTCTCTTCTCCCCTTACCCCCAGCCCATCACTGTACAAAGTGAACAGCAGGAGCCCCAGTGGCAGCAGCCCCATCGTATCTGGGCCTGGGCATCACTACAGCGTGGCATCTCTTCGCAGCGAGCAGAAGGGGAGATTACTCTGTGCTCACATCAAAGGAGGTTTGTCTAACTTGGGTCTGGCGTTGTGCTGGTAGAGCGAGTCCTTGGAGCAGCCTCGCCGTTCTTATCTCTCCCCCACAGACTCTTTCTGCTTTCTGCTGCAACACAACTAGCTGCCGGTAACACTGACGCATGCAATCATGGCTCTGCACGGTCAAATGTGCGCACAGACAAACACAAGCGTGCATTCTCTTGTAAGAAAACACACACACACACACACACACACACACACACACACACACAAAGGCACACACAACATTGAGGCAGCTCTTTTTTTTCTTCTGATATTAGCAGAATTTGTTCTGCTGAGTGAGTCTGTCTCTCTCTCTCTCTCTCTCTCTCTCTCTCTCCCTCTCTCTCCCTTTCTCTCTCTTTCTCTCCCTCCCTCCCTCCCCCCTCCTCTGTTGAGAGCTGAACCTGGTTCAATGAATATTTGAAATGGGTTAAATGATTATCCCTGGACAGATGCTTGTAGAAAGGACCCACTACACTTGAATTTGATGTTAAATAATTTACACTCAGAGTGAACTTACCACAGAAACGAACAAAGCATGAAACATATAAACAAACTGTGTTTTCACTGATAATCATGGCCTTTACATGGTCTGATCGCTAAAATGATTTAAACCCTGAAAATGTATTTGGAACAGTTTAAACAAGAAGGGTCTAGAGCCATGCTAGTGGGTCTGTGAGGTTGTACTGAGGCACACTGGAGCAAAATGCTAATGTCAGCATGCTAACATGCTCACAATGACAAAGCTGCCATGCTGATGTTTAGCACATGTGATATTCAAAATTAATGTTAGATGTCAGCATGCTAAAAATGTGCTATTAGCACTGCAGAAAGTGGGTCTACAGCTGATGGAAATGTTATTAGTGTGGCAGTTGTTTGGTTATAAACTAAAGCATGGGGTTTACTGAAATTCTGACCTGAGGATGGTGCTGTAAGAAAGCTCAGGGGATCATTAAGTGTTTATAATTCATGCTTCTAAAGAAATTAATGTGTGTATCATATTTCAGGGCAATCCATCCATTAGATATCCGTCTGTGTTACTTAAGTAGAAGTAGCACATAATAACTATTTATAACATATTTTATAAACTATATGTACAATCTTGGAATGTCATGTAAAAAGTAAATTTTTCACTCGCAGAAGTTTAAAGTAGCATACAATCTATATAGTGTAAGTGAAGTACAAGTACCTCAAATGTACATAAGTACAGTACTTAAGTAAATGTATTCACCACATTTCACTCTAGCTCTAGGAAAAATCAGGGGGGAAGGATAATTATTATATCATCTGGGAACCATGAATGTGTGTTCAAAATGTTGTAAACAATAGAATAATGCTGAGATATAAGGGACAACTTTGATCTGCTGGTGGCACTAGATGAAAAGTAAAGGGATCACCACAGTCACTGAAATGTATCTTGTAGGGACCATAAATACCTGTAGCAAATTTCTTGACAATATATGTGGTAGATATTGAGATATTTCTATGAAAGTGGTGGACTGGACTCAGATTGCTGTAACAATACAAATTGCATTTTATTATTCCCTTACAGTGTACACAGACGATATTTTTGAGTCATTAATTTATCACAAGTTTCACAAAAAATCAGTGTTTAAACTCTGATAACTCAAATATATGTTTGTTTGTACCTATGTACAGAGACAAAGAGAGAGTGAGTGTGCTTGCTTGTGTCCTACTCTCTACCTGACTGCCGACATTAATCGATCTTGTTGTGAACAATGGAACCAATCTGACTGCTCCAAAAGTGTGAACCCCACCCATCACACACAGTGCAGCTCAGTTACGCTGTTTACTGCTTTGAAGCACATTTGCATCCCATTTGTAAGAAATTCATATGAATTCATTTTGGTAAATAACACAATGAACTGGAGCAGCTGAAATAATTACTGTTGCTCATTTAAGTAAATTGAGACAGATTGAGGGTCAGTGGTCTTTTCAGTAAAATAGACACAAATATTAGACTTACGAGGTTCTAATACACCAGCTAGTCTAATTAACTGGATATCAGTGAACCATTAACCCAGTTCTGCCTGGTGGACCAACAGTTTTAACAGATCTTCCTCCAGTACAGCACACCAGACTCACAGTGACCCCTCATGGTGAGATGTTCATATTACAGCCACAAAATATGACCCACGTTGTAATTCTATGAGACAAATTATAAGATACATGGGGACTATTGCATTCTCTTAAATACCCTAGATGCATCTTTTAATCAGAATTAAAACACCTTCTGCCCTGAGAATAAGAAAAGCCTTAAATAATACCGTGCATGTATATGAATGTATGTATATATTGAATTAATTGTTTTCCATTAACTCTATTTGTCTTAGATAAATGAATGTTCTCCAGGTTAAACAAATCACTAGAACATTCATTCACAAATATCAGCCAATAAACTTTGTCCTTGGCATCATTTCAACATCTCTGTCCTGTTTTGATTCCAAAAGTCACTGCAGAGAGTGAGCGCAAACAAAAGAGAACAAACTTCACTTTAAACCAGCTCTGTCTTTTAGCTCCTGTCTGAACCTCTGCCACCATGGACAAATCCATCTGCACATTATTACTGCTATTATCCCTGCTATCCATTCACACTGTGTGTGTGTGTGGCGAGGGTTTTGCACTGAGTCCCATTGAACTTGCTCCCATCCCCTGTAATGACAAAGCAGTGGAGAAGCTGTCTCGTCTGGCTGCCACTTACATCAATGAGGATCGCACCGATGGCTATAAGTTTGCCCTCAACCGCATTGCAAATGTCCACCTGCACGCTCAGGTCAGTACAGCGACAAATGGCCAGAGGGGAAGGCTACCTGGGGTTGTTGTAATACTCTGTCAGTGGGTGATTTGTTCATGTTTAACGGGGGAAGTGGGGTGGAAAGGTTATTTTCCCTTCTGTTGATGCTGAAATATCAAAACATCCCTGTGATAAAAGGAAGTCACACACTGATAGATTTAACCAGCCGTGGCCAATCTTCATGTCAGTGGGATCCCATTTGAGAAGATTTGTGTTTTGTTGTTAGAAATGACTGTGCACAGTCAAACTTCTAATCAGAAATCATCCTCTGCCATTGCCACAGTGTGCTGACTCTCATTCTGGAGAAAGGATAATGAAATTAAACTCTGCTTCTCGAGGACTTGTTGTGGTCTCCAGACCCTAGTTTGGGAACCACTGGACAATATCAAAAGACATGAAAAAGAGCAGCAATTACATTAGTGTGCAACCACTAAAGACTAAAAACAATAAATATTTGTCACTTGCTCTTTGTTATGAATGACCGCCATCAGTGCATGTCGCTTATAATAAATGTAACATTAAAATAGAAGTACAGACTTTTATGTCATGAAATGAGAAGCCATCCCCTTTCACGCTTCATGAAAAAAGGCCTTTAGGTATGAAGTGACTGTTAATAAAGTCCAGGTCATTTCAGTCCAGGACCACTGGGACAAACGTTACACAACAAGCTTTATGAACTTCATGCTGTCAGTTGCTGATGGCTATAGTAGCCTGGCTGTGAGATAGATCAGGTTTTAAGAGCTCAAAGGCTCAATTCAACTTCATGACCTCAAAAGTCTGCAGTTACACCTGCTGAAATTGTTGACATTTGTTTTCAGTGTTGAAATCAATATTGTTATATTACACAGAACTCCCCCTAAATGGTTCCTTAATTATATAACTGAACAAATGAAGGTGCTTGACAGAAGACTTGTTGAATGATTTGCACTGCTTCTGTTTTTACCATATTCAATAATACTGGTGCTGCTGGAAAATCTGAGCACACAGGACTGTTTGCATCGCCTCTCTTATTACTCGTGTTTGCATTGTGGATGTCAGGGCCCAGCGGGCAATGTGTATTACCTGGACCTGGATGTCCTGGAGACCAAGTGTCACATCGGCAGCCCAAAACCATGGAAACGCTGTGACATAAGACCATTCATGGAAACAGTAGGACGCACAAGCACACACACACACACACACACACACACACACACACAATATTTGTACTTGTGCTACATTTGGACCACTCACTCACACGCAGTGTTCTCTGCACTGCAAAAAGGGCAGTTTAAAAATGTCCCAGTATCTTATTTAAAACACTCTAGCATTGTTATCTTGAATATCTGAAGTGTCATAGTTCAACAAAGCTTATGTTCATTTTTGCTTACCCCTATTGGCATATGTTTTTGTTTGATACAAGTACATTTCTATATTCTTCATAATGTTTTGTTCATTTGTAGAAGGGGATGTAATGCAGTGTAGCCCCTAATCCTGAGATTTAACCATTGCACTGGCCATTAAGCTTTCATCTAAATTTAAACCCACCAACAGTCCATTGAAGAAGGAAGAACGGTCAAATTGTCCTCACTTCCTAAAAATGTCTTCACTCTCAAGGTATAAAACTTTGGTCCCTACTAAGGCTTGGATTCTTAGATTGTTATGTTTCTTTCAATTTATTCTTTTCAGCAAATCTCTGGCAACTGTAACACCACTATTCTCCACACACCAGAGGGATACTCATACCTGTACAGCTATGACTGCACTCTTGTCCCAGGTAACATTAACATATCATTAGATCAGCAGTTCGACAGTTACTCATACTTCTGTACTATATTGTACAGAATGGCAGTTGAATACAAAGTGTAAACACTGGTTTGCTCAAGAAGCTCTTTGTGTCTGTTCATAATTATATACACAGGAGCCTGAAGGAGTGTAATTTTATTTGTCTGTATAATGATTCATTACTGCGCACAAAGAGAATGACAATAAATCCCCCCCAAACCTTGGACCTTGAATATATCAAGACACATTTACAATCCAATATCATAGGGAGAAAAAAATTGTATTGTCTTATATGACACATTGTAGGGTTTTTTTTGTTTAGAAAAGTTTTTCTTAAACTAATTTATCTCACTGATCTGCTGTTGCTGTTTTTCACATTTCACAACAAGTAATATTTGTGGTAGTAACGTGCTTTTACAAGGCTCATCAGGAAGCAAAGAAAAGAAAATCTATCTCCGAATAGACATTTCTTTATGTAAACATTTTAATTTGTCACAAACAGGTGTAACTAATAGCATTAATAATGGAACTGAGCCTTAATTAATGTAATTAGCTACACCTGTGCATTTCCCACTATGACAAATCAAAATGTCGACCATGATAAATGTCAATTGATTTCACCCTAATCCCAAACTGAGATTTAATATTTTTATTTTAGATCACTTAAAGGCCCCGAATACCTACACAGGTGTTAGTTATTGTGGTTGTTTAGACCTCAGCTCAAAAGCCAAATGTTGTATTTTTAGGGAATTTTATATCTTTAGAATGTATTCCCTCAAAACCAATGAAAACGCTAAATCAGACAAAATAAGTGAAAACACCTGTGTAGGTGTACTGTTGGAACATAGGAGCTTTATCAAATTATTTACAAGAGATGTTCCAAGACATCATATATTACTAATTCAGCTTTTATTTAATACTGCTGATTACTGCTTTTATTTAATGCCAGTGTGCTTCTGCCCAACATATTCTGTATACAGTATTTTATGAGTTGTACTTTCAGTGCACATTTTCACTTAACCATCTGTATTTTCCTTATAGATCCCCCAGAGAAGCTCCAGCAGACCTGTCCAACCTGCCCCCTCCTGCTGCCTGTAGACAGCCCACAGGCAGTGACCACTGCTCAGGTCACTCTGGCATCCTATAAGAGACAATCCACACTGGGTGCAGGGCTTGGAGTCAAGAAGATCACTAGAGCTGCAGCGCAGGTATGACTACATATACAGTTATTAACTTTGATGGGACAAACAAAGCTCCGGGGCTGATTTCATTACACAACAGTGTGTTGAATGTTATGTTTATTGGGGAATTGCACTTCAAAAAATCTCTGGGTGTACATGAGCGGACGGCATAGTGCACCTTTGAGCTTCTGCGTGCCAGATGAGTACTGTTACAGCTCCACAATAACCATAATCATACAAGAGTCTGGCAGGGTTGCAAAGGATTACTGAAGGCACTTGTCTGGCTAGGCTTTTGTTTGGGGAGCAAATGAGAAATTGAACTGTTTGCTTGGGGACGAAAGCTCAGTATATTGCTCTTCTTTGCATACAGTAATTCACCTTAGGTAACATTTTTTTGTGCTCTAAAACAAAGATGATAGCCATCATAGTGCAGCAACCATACCACCTCTCTGTATCTGCCTGTATGTGTATGTGTATTTGTGCAATTTGCCCTTTTCTTACAATATTATTTCTATATTTCAGGTTGTGCCAGTGAAAGCAAGCTTTGTGGAGTACACAGTCCAAGCGTGTCCAGAGGGAGTGACAGAAAGTGGCACCTGCCAGCGACTGACACTCGACTCTGACACAGAGGTACTCAACATAGATTTTGAAATTAGATGTTAAACTGCAATATCAGTGTAAAACAGTACGTTAATGCTTGAAAAATCAAACTAAACAGCAGTTATGTGTCATTCCAATCTTGTTTTGAATACATAAAAAGGTTTCTTCTAAGGATAAAAGAGGGATATCATTGAACAACATTGTCTGAAGATGCTCCATTAATAAAAAATAAAAAAAGATTTGACAATTTGACACTGGTATGATGCAAATTAATGTTAACAAAACTTAAATAAACATCAGTCAGCCAGCATGTTGTTTATTATTACCAAAGCAGTTCCTGGAAGTGTTACTTGATGACATGACAGATTAATTTCTAGTTTAAAGCTGACACCACTAAAAGGCTGCAGTAATTGATTCTTTTATTAAAGAAGCCTGACAGGTCCTTTCCTCCTTTTTCTCATTTATTATTTTATTATTTATTTATATGTTGTTGTTTTTTTCCGACCCTGCTCTATGCTGTCTCTTTTTTTGTTCTTGCAGTGACCAGTATCCCCAAAGAAATTAATAAAATGTCTTATCTTTTCCTCTCAGACTGCAGGTTTCTGTGCAGGATCTGTGCACGGAGACTTGAACGTCCATCCTGATGTTCAGGTGTCCTGTGAGATGTTCAAAGTACAGGTACAAGTAGTAGTTAATATTTGCCATTTGAATCAGAACCAGAAACAGGTTTATTTCACATACAAACTCACTCTCATTCTAATTAACCTCTGTGTGATGCAATCAAAACTATACACCACTATATACATCTTATCCCTAACATATTTGTAAAATTTTCAGGGCTTGCAAGGTTCTCTGTTGACAAAGAAATTAAATAAATTACATCAATGGGGATATTTTGGACTACATGTGGAATTTGACTTAAAGGTCCAGTGTGTAACATCTATAGATGTGACACAAGGAGGATCAAAAATTGAATAATATTCATCAGCATGTTTTCATTAGAGTATAATGATCTTAATATAGAAAGTGTTGTGTTTTCATTACCTTAGAATGAACCGTTATCTACAGACACTGCGGGTCGACTTTCATGGCATTCTCCATGTCTCCGCAGTCACTGTAGTTTCTCCCAAACACTTCACAGCCTGTTCTCCTTCCCAGGTCGTCAAATACAGACACGAGCGGTGTTCAGTTAGTTGCAATCTGCAACTTCAATGCTAGATGCCAAGTTGCCAGTTATTAAATCCTACATCCCGGTCCTTTAAAGTCTACCAAAAATAAAAAATAATACAATTATTGTGCTTCTCTTCTGTCATTGTCAATGAGTAAGTAACGTGCAAAACCTTGTAATATGAAGTGTCAATCACACTGTAGGAATACTGTTGGGAATGTAATAACCTACTGCCTGCCCAAGATTTGATAAATGTTTTATGTTTTGTTCCAGATTTTACTAGCTAGAGCAACCTTTAAAATCATGATTTAACTTTCTGAATGAATGCCACTGGCCGTATAATCATTCTGTCATATCTTGTGTGTCTTCAAATGTATGTTGGGCATGTGTGTGTTTAAACTTATGTGTGAGATTTAAAATTGTATGCTTCTGTGCTATAATTATGTTGTCTTCTCACTCCTTTTTAGAGCTGTGGTGTGTAATGTAATACTGCATAACTGTTACTCTCTTTTTGCAGCCAGTGAGAGTGAGTTTGTCAAATATCAGTTTATGTGATCTTCTCTCTTCGTCTGCAGAATGTGGACATTCTCAGACCAGTGCAGCCTCAGGGTCAAGACCTTCCTCCCCAAGATCCTGCCATCCCAACCTTCTCGCCTCCGATCGATGACCCAGGATACGATCCACAGCCTGTTCCCTCGGACCCTACGCTGCCCCCTGCTGTTCAACCAGCGCCGTTTGACCCCACACCCGTTCACCCTGTGCCCTTTGACCCCTCGGTTGTGGCTAACCCCTCTAACCCCCTCAGCTCATCTTCCAGTGAGTCTGCTGAATGTCTAGTAAACCAGCAACAGCAATCACCAGTTGCTGGTGCGTTTGATTCCTCCTCTGAAGAGATAGGAGGCCCCACGGCACTGCGACCCCCCTTTAACTTCCGATACCAGAGGCGTGACCGAAAGAAACGTCAGGCTTTGGTGGGGACATCACCCTCTCACAACCCCATCTTTCTGCCTGATTTCCCCAGCGGACCCTCACCTTTCCGCTCCTGTCCTGGTCCTTCTCGATACACTACAGTTTAACTGGCGCTGCTTAGGAGTCCATTTGTTCATGTTTGATTTATCCAGTGAGAGGGTAGACTGATAAACTCCCTGTCACTGGAGGCTTGTAATAATTTGTGCTAATGAGAAGAATGCTATCTCTTCTCACTGGCTCTGAAATTGCCTCTCTGCTGCCACTGAAATACTGTTACCAAGCAGCCAAAGCTTAAACCAAATGTATTTGAAAATGGCTTTCAAATATTTGAATAATTTGAATAAATCTTGGTTTGAATCCCTTGTCATTTACTTTAAGAACTTATATACTAACAGTCTGACAGTATCTATATTGGCTGTGCAAAGCAATAAAATTCAGATTTTCCAGCTGAAGATAAGAGCTGAAACGATTAGTTGAATGAAAGAAACTTAATCTGTAACTATTTTTAAGTCATTTACAGAACAAAAATGCCAAACATCTGCTAATTCCATCTCTACAAATGTGCCTTTTGTGTGTTTTTTACATTTCTAGATTGAATAGAATTGGATGAAGTGGTTGTCAGACAAAATAGGACATCATTTGAGTTCTTGGTAATCATGAACATCAACTTTTTTTCACAAATTTCTGACATTTTGTAGTCTAAAAAATCGTTAGTTGCCTAAAATATTTACCTGCAGTGTTTTCTTGTAACTCGTGTACTGAATTCCCTTGTAACACATTGCACTATGCCATGATAATAGATAAATCAATTTAATGTTTCTTTGAACTTGCCCTACAGTGTTTTAAGGGAACACAAACAGTGAATTACGTGACCATTAAGTGTTGAGAAAAAAACACTCTGTGAGTTTGAGAGAAGGCAAAATTACTGTGAGATAAGGAAAAAAGGCACTGTGAGAGGATGCATTAGAATGAGGGAGCACAAACAAGTGGTCAGTGAACATGGCCACTTGACTAGAGACAGCTTTACAAAGACATCCAGTAAAGCAGAGGAAAAGTCAGGGTTTATTAGGACTCTTCACCACAGGGACAGATAGCAGGGGCGAAAGACAAGTGCAAACATCTCAGGAAAGCTTTAAAAGCTTGCAGCTTGCACTTTCAACCAAAGTGGGTCTTTGTCAACACAGAAACTAGAGCTATTAGAAAGAGCAGACCGACACAGAGGAGACAAACAGTGGAGATGTGACGTAAAGTCATCCCGTACATGACTCAAGTGTCACTCAGTCTAATCTTCAATAAACACAGCATCCCTGTGTTTTTCAAACCCGTCTAGTCAGAGACTTGCCTTCTATTAAAAAAAAAAAAAACACTCACCAAACATAAGCAGAACAATGTGGAGTCTAAAGCAATGACAGCTACAGAGAGCTATACATCAGGAGATAAAACACAACCAAGATAGAGCAAAGCCCACAGGTCAAGATACAGCAATTTGTCTTCATTTAAAGGACAGTGGAAAATCCTTTGAGGACAGCAAAAAACACATTTTTTGACAGAGAGGACAGGTGGTTTGAAATATGAGTGAAAAAGGCTCAAATAAAACAAAATGGGAAAGGCTGCGACACGACATTCCTTCATGTTGCATCAAACTCTACTACTATGATGGTCATGTAGCCTGACCTTCTTAGTGATTTACATGTGGCATCTACCAACAGAGGTTTAAATGCCTGTGTTTAATTTGGCTTGAAAGCATCTTGTCTGTGTATATTTTTGAAGAGCACACTTTTATTCCAGACCCCTCGTGGGACCATGCTCAGTATTCATAAAAAGCAAGACTGACAAATTAACATTAAGGGTTTACTGTAGATTCAAAGGGTTTGACAGGAACTCCCTCCTTTCTCTCTTTTCCTGTTTTTTGTCTCAGCTTTTCTGCACTCAGAGAAATCCCCAATGCAATACAAAAGGAAAAAGTTCAGGTGCGAGTAACCCTCTGATCCTTCCTATCCTGTTGAAGTAAGAGCAAATCCTTTTTTGTGCAACTTATTCCAGTCTATGATCCAAGTCCCAGGTTGTGCTTACTATACTGACTGATATACACTGAATTTAGTCCACTGTCAGGGTCTATGCCACAGTAGCTTCACTAAATCTATTAGCACATGCTTGTTGTTTTTATTCCAGTAGATATAGATATAGCAGACTCATTAGCCATATTTTTAAATGTAGCTGGGACATAATTATTTTGGTAAAGGTAAGAGAGTATAATGTGGCTCGTGGTTGTAATTTTAATATTTGGGTCTGACAGTTTGTGCTTCTGGGTGGTGAATCGATGATGTAAAAAGCATATAATGGAAAACAAAAGAGAAAAGTTAAGATTGAAAGTTTATTCATGATCTTAGAAACATCATTCGACAAAACAATATCATTACAAAGTCCTTCCAGTATACTCTTACTGAGCTTTTGATTGTGTCACAATATATTCCACAACAACAGTTATAGCCTGAAGCCTAGCATTCAACAGATCCCTCATAAAATATATTTATAATACACTCTGTTGGGTGTTTTGGGAAATTAGACTGTCAAATGTTACAATTCACATTAGATTTAAGAGGCTTTTATTTTGAAATATTATAACATTTGATAAACCTCTTGCTGCATTCAAGCGTTGGCGGAAGAGTCGGTTTCCAGGTTCAACTAAGCCTTAACAAACATATTTGTAAATATATTACTCAGCCTTGCTTTTTGTTGGAAGTAGAGCGCGTTAACATTCACATGTCGTTGTTACTTTAGGTAGCTGTTGTTGTATTTTAAGCAATCGAGCAAGCACAGAGCCACGTTGTGCGGCAGGGGGCAGGAGAGGCCTGTGAATGTGATCTTTCGGCGCATATTGACCTACTACACATAAACGAGGGCCTTCAACTCCTCCCCCCCAGCCCCCTAAACGTCACATTTAAAGCACGTCTGATTGGTCGGTCGTTTTTCGCTTTATGTAGCGATGTCAACATTTCCGATGGCACTTGAAGGCAGCAACCGTGGAATCCTAATTGGAGGCAGATTTTTCAGCGCGAGGAGTGGCTTCTTCAACTTCTGCTTCCCGAGACAGCAGACTCCTCTTCCTCCCAGATGGAAGAGTTTGTAACTCTGTAAACAACTGGGAGATTAGTTTAGAAGATTTTAAGTTTAGGGAGGGAAACATTTTAATTTTGTCCTACAGCTGAAGACATATTTATGGTGTGTTCACGCTCTTCAATTTGAGGTAGGTGAAATAAATACCTGAGAAGAGTTTGTTTCTTTTTTGTCGCGCTCCACTTCTAGAAAGTATAAGCGACCATCTGTCTGTTATCTTTGGTGTTAACGTGAGTTTTTTTTTTTTTTTTTTTAAACCCTCTTCCCACTCTGCTTTGACTCCGTCTTTATATTAACAGACTAAGTGACTCGTCACTTGTTTGTTGTTAAGCCAGACAGTGAACATGTGGTGGCATGTTCATACTAAACTGACTCATTTCAAGCTTTCTAGTACATTTCCCAAAACACACCATCATCACGAAGGCTGTGTCATCTATACTGAGAATAACTTCCAGCTTCCTTGTTTTCTTAAAACGTAACGGGATCTGATACTTTAAGTGTAAACTTTTGATTTTGATTTATTTAGAAATAATTTCAAATGTTTAGAAACCAGCTTGGCAAACCAGTTTGTTTTGTCCTCATGCAATAACACAAAGGCTTCATGATATGGTAAAAACATTAGTGGGAATCATGATTTTTGCATCACAGTTTTAATTTTCAATGACAAAAATCTAATAAAATAAAGACAATGTGACATTTGTTGGAGTCTGTACCAAACTAACATGTTTTCTTACATCTGGAGAACTACAGTGCTTCATTATAACGCTGTTTTGTCAAAAGATTGCAGCTTATTGTGATGTGGATATATTCCTTGTGCAACCCTAACTAAGGCTGCATTGTAGTTTCACTGAACTGCGAGTTTGTGATAAGTTGCAATACAGTTAACTGCATTTAGTGAGAAACATGAGCTTCCCTGAGGATCTCTGTCATTGTCGGTGGTGGCAGGCGGCTGCAGTGATCAAACTCTTTTCCTGAGGGTTTACTGCAGTTGACAGTTTACAGCAGTTAAGATTGTATTGATAATAGGAATATCGTTTATAAAATGTGGTTTATAATTAACCTAAATTTATATCTGTGTTTTTTATTAACATTAACCAAATGTCACATACCTCCTGCAGTGCTCCAATGTATCCTTAAGGTTAACCATTTAAGAAGAACTGCTTTAGGACACAAATAATGTAATTAACTTCAAGTATTGAATCTGCTCTTGTTGGCTTTTACATTTTTATGTGCATTATTACTGGTAAAGCTCCTTTAACACTTGACTACTGGTAGTTTTTAGAAAGGCAATGATTACAGAGTAGCCTACAGTGATGGTGTCGCAGCCCAGTTTGCCATTTAAATTTGCTTGTGACCTCTTTTCCCATGCAGGGTTAGCATTGAGTCTCTAATGATGGTTTTTCAGCTTTCTTCAAAAGCAAACGATGGTTCTCACTTTAGAGAGCATTGCTTAATTGGAAAGGGACCGGTTGGGCGTATATTCATATTGAAATGGTTATGGTTTAGGATGCTACATTGGCTCTTTTATCATGAGCATATGTGGCTTAACTGTTAGTCAGAGCAAAGAGCTGCTTCATACTTATAGTAGTTTTCCACACGAGTAATCTTGTAAGAAACACTTATGTTACAGATGTTGGTAAAGACAGATTTGCTGTGCCATTTTCTTAAACCTTAAATTGGTGTTACGGGAAAAAAAACAACCAAAAGTGAAAGGGCCAATATTTGCTACTTTCTGTCTCATTCTTACAGGGTCATACATCTCAGTTCCTGTTGAACTTGTCCTTCAGTGTTTCTTTATTGATAAGCTTGTACAATGCTACATGGTCAGAGGCGGTGGAAACAAATGCAACTACAAAGTTAAATGTTTGTCCCAATGTTGGTGATATTGCTTCGTATGTCAGTATTATTTTCCTAGCGTGCTGCTATCTGCAGATTTTTACTTTTTTAGTGCCGTATTTTCTGATGTTGCCCATATGTGCTCTTTTTTCTTTCTTTACTTTGATAGCTACAATTCAATTCAAACACCCAGTGGGGGGGGGAGTATTCATAATATGCAGACAGGTCAAAAGCGAAGTTACTGTTTGACAAATATTACAAAGAGCTAAAGTGACTTTGAACATGGTGAGATTGTTGCCAGACATTGTGGTCCCTGCATGAGAGACCGCTGCACCCTTTGGGATTTTTGTGCACTACACTGTCTAGAGTTCACAGAGGATGATTCAATCCACAAAAAATCATGCAGTCAGCTGGAGTTCTTTGGGTGAAACACTTCAGCCAGTGAATGAGGTCATAGGATAATTGACTCATTGAAGCCAACAGGGAGTCAAACAAGTCCAGCACAGCTCAATGCGGCGGTATGTGCAGAAGATATTGAAACAAAAAGCTCACCGCGGGCACATTATCACCACAATAATGGGAGATGTGAAGAGAAGAAAAATGCTGCCTAGTCTGTTTTGACATGGCCGGGGGAATTTGGCACAAACAAGACAAATTCTTTGTGCATTGATTCAGACGTACAGTCTGAGGTTTGTGTGGGTTTTCTTGGCACTCGGCCTGTACCGTATAGCAGGTGAACATCTGGATGCCGCAGTGTAGCCAGGCACTGATGTGGATTTGCCACAGTCTACCCCTTTTCAAATGGATACCTAATAATAGCCAGATATCAAGTTAGTATCCCACCGGTCTGATAAAATGACCACAAAATGTTTTCTACTTATTGATTGTTAAAGTTGCATATTGCATCTTAAAAGTCCTGTGTGTTTAGTAGGATCTGTTGGTAGAAATTATATTTATAGGTATGTTTTCATTAGTGTTTAATCACCTTAAAATAAGAATTGTTGTGTTTTTCGTTACCTTAGAATGAAAATGTTTATCTACAGAGGGAGTGGGTCGTCTTCCACAGAGGCCTCCATGTTGAACCGCCATGTTTCCCAGAACGGGCAAACACTGACTCAATTTAGGGCTTTATATATTTTTTGCGAGTTTGGCAGCCACTCTAGTTTCTCCTACTCTCTTGGAAGGCGGAAATATAATCAACTGGTTGCAGTCTGCAACTTCACCACTAAATGCCACTGAACCGTACATACCTTTTTATTAAGTCTTACAAAGTCTTAATAAAAATGAGGGGGGAAAGTATTTCCTTGAACAAAGTTGGAAACTGACTGTCAGTCTAAAACCCAAAAACAATCAATTTACTGTCATAGAGGACTGAGAAAAGCAGTATATATTAACATTTCAGTAACTACAACTAGTACATTTTAGGTATTTTTTTAAATTATTAACAACCTATCCGAATTGTTGCTTGATTGATAGTTTCTACAAAATGTATGGCAACTTAAGAATTGATTTACATATTTAATACATATTTAATTACTTAATACAGACATTGGTGACGCAGGCTGTGTCCCATCTGTATCTTCTCAAAGTGACTAACTAGTGAAAGATGATGTTGCTGACGCAAACACATGACACTGTGTGTGAGTGAGTGTTTACTCTTGCTTGCCAGCTCAAGTTTCAAGATAAGAGGTGGGACAGAGATAGTATGACTGCTGAATCCTTGCATTGTCCTGTGGAGACCACGCGTGGACATATTCAGCCTTTCTCGGTGACTGTCACATTTGGTAGTGTGTAGATTTCTACTTCTTGTCAGTAGGTCTGTAAACATTTTTCAAATACTCGTTTTCCCCTCTGGCTTGGCAGTTGACGGGGATCCATCATGTGGTTAATTATCTGGCTGTGTTCACCCAGGATCTTGTTAGGACTGGTAGGCTGACTGTCATGTATTGCAGCGTTTCTCCGCACTGTGCACATGACAGGGAATATTTACTTCATGTGCGGCAGAGGTAGGCTGTATATTAAGTGTTTTGATGTGTGAGGCATCGCAATAACTGTAATATGGTATCTTTCTATATTGATCTGCAAAATTATCTTAATTCTGTGATTCATATATTTTATTAAACGCATATAGCTTGAATATTGACATGGATTAGAGTTGAAACATTAGTTAACTATAGATTAGTCCATCAACAAAAAAATAGAGAAAAATTTGATAATCAAGTAACACATTTTTTAGCAAAAAATATGACATTTTGTGGCAAATGTTTCAATGTCTGCTGGTTTTCTTAGTCTTCTGTGACAGTTAACTGAACATTAATTTATATGTGGAAATGTGATATTGTTATGTCTAAAGGGAATATCAGTTAAATGTTCAAATATCATTCAATATTTTATTATGTATTCAAATTGTAATTTTAGTCAAACCTGCCTGTACTTCAGTTTATATTTATTTGTGTCCACATAGATGTAAGAATAAGGAACAACAAGTTATTTTCTGTGGCAGTAACATAACACCTTATTGGCAAACTGATAAAGGATGTTGAGCAGACTACAGGAGGTCCTTACTAACCGCAATGTAAATATTTCATGGCAAGAGTGAATTAATTGTGAGAAGATGCACTTGATTGCAGGCTATGTTGTCATTGAAGTGTAGAGTTAACACATATTACACCTCATTGTAATGTTAGGTATTACATACAAGCCTCGTCAAGTTAGTGTACCATCTGCACATTTTGCTCTAAATGAATTCCTGTCTGTGTTCAGTAACAGATAACCGGTCAGCCTGCAGGTCTTTGACAGGATCTGATAACAAGCTGGTCTAGTCACTAACGGCAATATCTTTTCCAGATAGCAGGAAGCTGTTAGGTGTGTTATAAAATGTTGGTGCCCACCTACAAGCAAAGAGGACAAACTTCACTAGAGAAGTTCTAATATTGGCTCTGTGCCCCCAGTTGCTGTTAGAGAAAATGAATTTATATAGCATAATTATGTGATTATCTACTAGTCTAAAACGTTTCTACATGTAATTCAAATTCTCCCTGGTTATATAATGATTGAGCTGGTTTTTGACCAACTGAGATGGCAGCTTTAATGTCACATGGTTTGTTCCGGTCCTTGGCTCACCCTGACTTTGAGGCAACTTATTGTTTCTTCCCCTAGAGGGCACGTTGTTCCAGACTTCTTAGTTAATTTAGACAAGTGGATTTCTCTGGATTGGCTACAGCTGAGTTACTAGAGGCCTTGGAGAGGAGGGAGGGATTGTGATGTGGTGTAAATTTTTTTCTGAATTTTCTTTTCTAATACAGTATTATGTCGTCCCTGTGGGATTTGCCCCAAGAAATAATTGAGAATTATGGAAATCTAACATTGAATAACCGATCTCATTAAAATGTATATTATCATGCAGGTAAATTATTTTTGAGGTGTCAGTAGAAGAATTCCTACCCATCCGGGCAGCTTGCCGCTGAATGATTATTTCATGGAGTGTTGAGCAAATAGCCTTAGGGTTTGCTGGAGCCACTTAAAGTGGCTATAATTACCACTGATGTCTGGCCTAATTAGAAGTGACACACACCATCAGGTGGCTTAGAGACGCCGGTTACCAATGGCTAAGTGATAGAAAAAATACGACATTCAGCTAGACATGGCGGCTGAGCTGACCACTCTCCCTTCGTTCATTTCTGCTTGGTGACAACTTGGTGTTAATCTGTATTTGCTTGTACAAAAGGTCTCCCGGCCTGGCCACTGACTGCTTAGGTCAATGTGAACGCTGAGCGGATTAAGTCCTTTGTCTTGCTGTTGCCACAGGTTAGCAGAGCACACTTAGATGAGGCAGCAGATCCAAAGGAGTTGGGTTTTCTTTATTTTCAAGAAACTGGGACATTGTGGCTGCATGCGTTATGTGTATGCACGTGAAGGAAGAGAAGGTAAAGGGTGTTGTGCTGACAGAGCGGTGTTTGCTCCAGAAAGTGATCAAGAAGCTTGAAATGTCCGTCGTGTCAGACTGTCTTCAGTGCATCAGAATGGGGAAAGGCAAGAGGTATGTAAGCCGGGTCAGTTCACACTGACTCAACGTAATGAATTATTCTGTTAGATGTCAGGAAGCATGTTAATCTAGACAAGAGAACAATCTATTTCTGTTTTTTAACTTTAAATTATCTGTATGGTGGACAAATCCATCCCTAGGTTTTATAACCTTTAAGCATCAAGGGCAAATATGTTATAAATATGTTATGTTATTATGTTATATTTTAATTATGTAGAAGTATAAAAAACAAACATGGAGATTTAGAATACAAGTTTCTGAAGTCACTACATCAGCTTTCATTTTCGAGAGAAGGTCTCTGCTGTCCAGCTGAGATTAAATACTCCTGTCCCTACCACCAAGGTGTGTTGAAGTAGTACAGGGTTGATGGAGATAAAGCTTCTTATTTTAGAAAGCTGCAAGTTAAGGCATCACAACATGCTGGAAGTGGCAGACCATAACCGTAACCTTAACCATCAATTTCCGAAAGCATCTGAAGAGTTTGTTGGGAGGTCAGGAGACGGACTGGGAGGAAGGGCTGTATGTCTGGGAGCCCTAATACTGGGTCTCTCAGGGGCTTAAAGGTCAGCTTAGAAGAGAGCACTCGCACAACCATTTGCGAGCTCGATGTTTTAAGTCCTACTTGTACTGATGGGTGACATTGACTTCAAGTCATAAACCTGTATTTAAGCGGGCACGTCATTTGGGTTTCATATGATCTGCACTAAAATCATGACTAAATTTAAAATGTTATCTCAAAAGCCAGGTTAGCATTTTTAACCTCTGTGTTTTTAGTAGAAAAAAAGAGATTGAAGTCCACCTAATACATAACCTCCTTCTAGGTCTGAGTGCAGTATTGTTTGGTCCAAATGTGGGATCAGTCAGCTGCAATAAAGTACATTCAGCTTTTCATCTTTAGATTTTAAACTGCGTCCTACAAATGAAGTAAATGGTGGCTGTCTTTATTTAGAGTCCTGTAGATGGAAAACCTGTGCACCCATGCATGACTGGATTTGTTTTACAATCTTTATGATGTAATGCTAGTTGGAGGTTGACAAAAGGGGATGGTCTTATTTAGTAGGAAGGGAGTGGAGATTATAAAATTGTAGTCCTTACCACAGACACATCTGAGTTTACTTTGTGTTCACGGTTAAATCTAAGGCACATATTTTCATTCCAGTGTAATTTTGGAGTTTTTAGGCTCACGGCAGACAGGAAATGCTCCGTCCTATTTTGGATTTACAGCTCTCGTCTCTGGCTACACATGGTCTGGACTTCTCTCAGCTTAACATTAGCTGTTTGTGTGTCTGTATGTAAATGCCACCAGTTTGAGAAAGGATCATTCATTCAAGTGATCAAAAAAAGGTTGATTGGCTTAATGCTACACACATAAGACAGTCCTGTGCTATACTTGGTGGTGTATTCACAATGTTTTCTGAATTTGATTGATAACACTGCCTGCATTTTGTCATTTTGGGACATGACATTTGTGAGAAGGATATGGTTGTTTAGAATTGTTGCAACAAGAAGTCAATTCCTTGATACGTTGATTGACAGGGCATTCATTGACAAAGGTTTTGATAATTGTGTTCTCTTTTTAAGTATTTTATCCAAATGTTTACTGGTTTCAGCCTTTCAAATGTGAGGAATCTTTTACATTATTTTAAACTAGTTAGATGACAGAGTATCTTTGAGGTTTGGACTGTTGGTCAGACAAAACAAGACATTTGAAGAGGTGCCCTTGGACTTGGGATTTAAGATTTTTTGAAATTGTATAGACTAAACAATTAATCAACTAATCCAAAAATAATCAGCTGATTAGTCTATATTAAGATAAATGTTAGTTGCTGCCTTTAAATCTAGTTTTGATATTTCAGTCAATTATCATATTAAATCTTTTGTCTTGAATATTCTATCCATGTCCAGAGTAACAAATACAGTAAGGCATTCCTCAGTGTGTACTTATGTAAAGTGGGGGTGTAATTTAGCTCCTTTGATCCTTCACTTTGCCTCATTTCATTTATTGATTTACTGCATCCCCTATGATCTCACCATAGACTGTATAATTAAAAAGCGTAGTCTCCGTGACGTCACCCATAGGTTTCCGAAGAGCCATTGTGAAGCTCAATGTGCGGTGGCTCTGGTCGTCCCAATCTTGGAAATCTTGACTCCAGGCTCATCCAAAAAAGGGGAAATAACGAGGAGTGTGGGCTGAGCTGAGGCAGGCTGAATGAAGCCTGGTTATCAAAAACAGCTGTATGTGACAGCACCCACTTGTCATTCAAAGTGACCATTCCCTTAATTGTGTATACCTTCAAGCCTTAATAGAACTAAAATATATATATATTTTAATATAAAAATTCACACCTCGTAGAGTTGTCATGAATGGGGGGAAAATTGGGTGTAGAGACCAAAACGCTTATTGTGCCAGGCTGTAAACGTATTTATTTCTGCTGTAAAGTTAGGCATTTTAATATGAGGCCTTATGCAGATTGATTCACTTATTTAGCCAGCCTCAAGTGGCTGTTTGAGGAACTGCAGTTTTTGTTACTTCAATGTTAATAATTTGCCAACCACAGAGGATGCCACAAGGTGTTTGGGTTAAACAAAACTGGAGTGCAGTAACTTTGGAATCCTCCTGATACAGTCAACAATATCAAGACTTTTGGACATAGAGTTCCCTCTCGCTTCTCATGTAGCTCCCACTTCCCTGCAGGATGGAGTCATCTTGCCTGGACCTGGCTCTGGAAGGTGAGCGGCTCTGCAAGGCTGGTGACTATCGTGCCGGTGTGTCCTTCTTTGAATCTGCCATCCAGGTTGGAACAGAGGACCTCCAAATCCTTAGTGCCATCTACAGCCAGCTGGGAAATGCCTACTTTCACCTACAAGAGTATAACAAAGCCTTGGAGTACCATCGGCATGACCTCACACTAACCAGGTAGATTTTACAACATTAATATTAATTAGTTCTAAAATCATATCTGCCTGTGTTTCCTGCTGGTGGGATTTTTGAGCCAACACCAGTTTTATCCAGGTCTAACCCAGATAATCTAAGATTAAACAATGTATTCTGAACAAATGCTATAACCTTTTTTCACCCACACCCCCATGATTAGATTGTTACACGACTCCACCATATTGCTGCTAGCAGCTTTAATTTACTTTCTTGCCTCTTGTGTTTTCGTAATACACTTTAGTAATCCACTAATATTCAAGTCTAATTATTTTCTAATGTTTTCTTCTTTGAAATCCCAGAACAATTGGAGATGAGCTTGGTGAGGCAAAAGCCAGTGGCAACCTTGGGAACACATTAAAGCTTTTGGGACGGTATGATGAAGCAGTGGTTTGTTGCCAAAGACATTTGGATATCACCAGAGCCATTTATGATAAGGTTGGTCATATTTTTGTGATAGTTTAGTACTACAAGAGAGTTATTTAGATGAGTCCTCTTACTTTAGCAAAACTGACAAAGGATGACTTTTCACTGTTCTGTAAATTTAACTACATTTTTAAAATAAACTATTTGATTAGATTTAGATTAAATTTGTTTTCAATCATACCACATGACATGCTCTGCAACCACAGAACTGTTTTGGTATGCACGATGAGTGCGGCACGTCGGCTTACCAACATCTAGAATAGTTTGCCAGCCCGCATGCAAACAAGCAGGTCTGGTGTCAGTGTATTTTAAGTATGTAATTACAGCACTGGTCACTCTGGTTTCCATCTGTGAAAATCTGCTGTGCGTGCTGTAGGTTGGGCAGGCTCGAGCGCTGTATAATTTCGGGAACGTTTACCACGCCAAGGGCAAGGGCATCTGCTGGAATGGAGCTGATCCAGGAGAGTTCTCGGAGGAAGCCAGGATAGCCCTGAGGAAAGCTGCACAGTACTATGAGTGAGTTGGTGTCTGTTTACTTCTACGCATTGACTATCTGCTGTTTTGCATTTATTTTGAAAGCCCTGAGGAATGATACAAGTGACTTGATTATTAAATTGCCAGTATCTCAACAGAAGAGTGACAGGTTTAATCCCACCCCAAATAACCTTGTTAGTTTAGTTTGTTGTTTTTTTTATCCTGTGTCATCCCACATGGGATTACAAGACACTGCCATTTTACAGAACATGCTTTTTTGCACAGAAAGTACACTGAAAAAAACTGCTACAAGCCTACGTTTTATCTTGATAAAGGGCTTTTTTTCTCTTCTCCCAGGCTAACTTAAATGTTTCAGCCAACTCAGTCTTTGTGCATCATCCATATTTACAAAAGCAATATAAATCAATCATTCAGACCGCACATTCAACAAATCTGCTTTTCTTCTTACATACCAGTAAAATATCAGATCTCCGCTTCTGGGCAAATAAAGATCTTTGCTCTTTAAATGTATTATGTACAAGATAATTCTCAGTTCCATATTCATTCATGTTATCATCCTGAATGTGAATATAATCCGTATATCATCAGCCCACTGCTCTACCTTGTATCAAAGTATCCTTGAGTAAAATGTTAAAGCCCTACGTGGTTGCTTTTTTTGAAAAAATGTGAGCCAGATGCCTCGGATATAAAATGTAACATCTGATACCATGGCTGCCTCAACTTCTACTTCTTGGCAGTGTTTACAAGTTGTTCATGAAGTTGTGCTCCCACTTGTCTGCTCAACCAGCTTGTAGGTAAAATCTCTGTAAAATGGATCATGGTAGTATTATGCAGTAAATGTAATGTTCACTCCTGACTTAGGTACAAAAGCTGTGAAAAGGTAAGAGTAAAGTTGTTGCTGTTTCCAACGTATGAAACTTGCTATATGGTGGTGCTACATAAACCACTTACTAGCTGAACTCACACAAATACATTAGTGACGTTTATTTTGTTATTTTTTTATTTAAGTCTGTATAATATTTAGCATAGTTAATTCATCACATGGAAACAAAAATAAATCATTGTCTCTGTTGCAAATGGCCTGAAAAGTCACAAAAAAGTTAAGTTACTAAAGGTTTCCATGTATATTATATGTAAATGTGTTTCTTTGTTGTCCTCCTTTTTTTTTTTTTTTTTAAAGAGCAAACCTAAGCATGGTGAAGGAGTTGGGCGATAAGGCCGCCCAGGGTCGTACCTATGGTAACCTTGGCAACACTTACTATCTGCTGGGCGAATTTGAAACTGCAGTAGTCGCTCATGAAAAGGTAGGTGGCAAACTTGTGGTGACAGTCAAAAGTACCCCTTCAGTGTCTGTTACACATCACCTGGTTCAAATTGTCATTCTCCCTTGTATTTATAAGGCCTTTTGATAGACAAGTACCAACACATTTGTCTAATATCACCTAATATTAAGAAGAGATATATATGTTTTTATCCATATACGCCCTGATTGTGAAGGTTGTGTCTGTCTTGATTACCTCAAAATGTTTCCTGTTAATCCTGACCTTACTGGCAGTAATGTGCACCCTACTGTTTGTCCTGTTTGGCAGCGGCTGCTCATCGCTAAAGAGTTTGGGGATAAGTCTGCTGAGAGGAGGGCCCACTGTAACCTTGGCAACTCTCACATATTCCTCAGCCAGTTTGAAGTGGCGGCTGGTCATTACAAGTGAGTAAACAAGTGAGGCTTAAAGACTTTCTCACATTGTGATGGTTATTGGCACGTACAATAGTGTCTGTATATCATCATCATACTTGAACATGAAACTAGCATGTTATTTTTCATTTTGGCACAGTGTAGATCATGAAATACTTTTTTTTTTTTTTCCTTTGTACTGTAAAAGCTTCAAGTGTAACTGCACACCTATATTCTGCTAGCTCGCTTATGAATACATAATCATAATTCAATTAGATAAGGGAAGAGCAAACTGATCAAACTTTAATGATCCCCAATGGGAAATTGGCTCATCACACCAGCAGAGTTTTGTGTGCAACACTTTACTTTATGTCCTCCTATTTGGCATTTCTAAGCAGTATATAAATATTTAATAAATAACACACTATAATTTGGTTGTAAGTAGAGAGAAATGTTTATTAATGTATTCATCAGCAAATATCACTCCTCCTGTGGACATTCATAAGTGGAGGCTGGTGGATATGAATAAGAATATGATAAAACAGATATGCAATTTCTTCATAGTAGATGTTATTTCTGACAAATACTTAATTTAAATAAACACTTAAAATGTCCTTAAATCTAAAGTACATAATAGTACCACTTGTTAAATGTTTGTTTACTACTTATAAATGCTAACTATGGAGACTTAAAATGTTACCATTTTGGTTATTTAAAGTTCTGAATACAATACAGTCATTTATAATAACCACTGACATGTGTGCCAATGTATAGGAGCAATAGTTGATTTAATTCAAAAGTTTTTAAAGCCTTACTCCAATATTTTCTTCAGGCAGAAGCACAAAACTGACAACAAAGAAAGAAAAGAAAGTAGAAGATAACTATCATTCTCCAGCTCCCACCCTACACATTCTTTGACCTTCTTCCTCCTCTTCTATTTTGCCCTCAGGAGGACTCTGCAGCTGGCCAGGCTTTTGAAGGACAAAGCAGTGGAGGCTCAGGCCTGTTACAGTCTGGGCAACACCTACACACTACTTCAGGACTATGAGAGAGCCATCGATTACCACCTCAAACATCTGGTCATTGCTCAGGACCTCAGCGACAGGTATCGGCCATAAAAGCCATTTGTTGTCAGCTTTCCACCAAACTGTCTTTGATGTATAATGAGCATGTACAGTCTGAATGTGGGTGGCCCCTGAACTAATTATCTGGCAGAATTGTGTGGTGTTGCTGGTAACACCCATGAAGCTACAGTAAATTGCAAAAACACTGAAAAGCAGACAAAGCCTCAGAAAAACAGCATTTGGGGGTCTTGCTTATGGGATTTAACACATCTTTAACACATAATGCAAGCTATGAGATGCAACCATGAAGACTATCTAAAAGGATCCAACTGCAAAGATGTGCAAGTTCATATGCACATCTTATCAGACTTTCTATTTACAGATGATATATTTTGGATAAAGTTTGTTATCCGTTTATAAAACACAATACTCTTTTGAGATTAAGTTTAAAATAATTTCCTCCTCCTCAATCAACTGTAACAGGCTCATCAAAAGATGACAGCTTGAAAACTTGGTTTACAGATAAAGACTATATATATGTACTGTATATAGGCTTCTCCTCTACTACATCTCAGCTAACAAGGCAATGCTGCAATTCCTAGTGTGGGAGTACCACTCTATTTTTATAGTCTTAGGAAAAGAAACCAAGATCTTTAATAGTATAAATGTGCACAGGCACATTATCATTTAAGCCACATAAAAGGTATAAAATGGGTAAAATGCGATGTAATAGGAGCGACACAGAGATAGTTAAAAATCAGTTTTTACTGCTTTTGAAAATGTCTATTTACATTCTAGTCTCATACTTTCTTCCTATAAGTAGATGGAATTGTTGAAAACCAGCTGTTGAAAGCCATTTAAGATCAGGTTGTTATTGTACTGTATGAGCGTTGAATGCCCTTCCCATTCTTGCATAATCTCATCTGAAGCTGCTCAGCCTGTTTCCCTCTGTGTCTCGTTGCAGAGTCGGTGAAGGAAGAGCGTACTGGAGTCTAGGAAATGCCCACACGGCCCTGGGGAATCATCAGCAAGCCATGTACTTCGCTGAGAAACATCTGGAAATTGCCAAAGAGGTGACTGTTTAGGTTCACCTCCTCCCTAAGAGTCCAATCAGTCTGCCATCAGGCCACACCCCCCTCTACTGGTTGTATTTGGAACAGCAGGGAATAAATCTGCATTTGTATTACGCATGAATAAGGATTTTTATGGACATACACACTACAAAGTGTAACAATAAATCCCATTTAGCGATAGTGTTTTGTTGTTTGGCATGATACGCTTACATTGAGTTTAACTTCGATGTTGTTACTGTTGCAGACTGGAGACAAAAGTGGAGAAGTGACAGCCAGGATGAACCTGTCGGACCTACGGCTGGTCGTAGGCCTGAAGTCCAACTCCAACCTCCACCCTAACATCTTTCGCAACATGAACACAAACAGCTCTGCTCTGTCAGCAAGCCTCCAGGGTTACCCCAACCTCTCAGGTAAATCCGCACCCATCAGAAAAGCCAGTCATTTTCAGAACAATTTCACAAATCCATTTAGTTAGCATTACACTTGTCAGTCTTAGTAATTGTATTTTTAGCTGCATGTGTGCCAAAAACACAGTTAATGATCTTTTTGAACATATTTAGAGATGTAAAAAATCTTTTTACTTTTCCAATCTCCAGAAAAGGCTGCATCGTTACGATGCTACGTGAAAGGAACACTGTGTAGTTTTTGACCTCACAAGACATAATAAATCTTATTTCATGAGTTGGTTCCTGGTTTGTTTCTCTAGTGTACTTGTGTGTGCACAGAGGTGATGCAAATACTGCAAGTTAGTAAAACCTGAATGTAAACAGTGAAGGATTTAGAATACTTCAAAAATCTACATTTTACACTGAATGTTAACTCAACACTCCGCAGGACACCGTTTAAATCATTGTTGTCCTGTAGTTGTGAAAGTGAATATATAGATATTATAACGCGTGACCACATTGTTGAATTGTTTATTTTTGTTTCAGGGCCCAAGTCTCCATCCAGGAGAATAGGCAGTGCAGAGAACCTGGAACCTCCAAGTCCTGAAAAAGATCAAACTGGAGAATCATCGGCACATCTGGTAAGTAAAATAAAAATACTTGACAAGGCACAACCCAGTGGAAGTTGCTCACTCTTATATTAAACAAATTTAAAAACGAAACAGTCAAATTGTAAGCACTGCTCCTAATAATCTAAAAATAATTAGAAAATAATGACTTTACTTTTTAATAGAAAGTAATTTATGAAGCTACTGCTGTTCTGACAAAGAAAGTGCCAACTGGGTGATACATATTAAACTGTTAGTGCAGTTTTCCTTAATTTGGTGCATAGAAATGTCTTTAAAATTATTGTGAAGCAAAAATAATAATAATAATAATAATAATAATAATAATGTAAATGAATTAAATCAGCTGTGTGTTAGCTACAGGAACAACAAATCCAACAACTACTTATCGAAACTAACGTGGAACCAATACAAATTTTCCCTTGTATCCCCTTTTTTTTGGCCAGTATGGATGTCAAATATATCTGAAATTGCATTCATAATGGTCTTAAAAAGGTCTTTAAAAGTCTTAAATTTAACCTGTTGTAACCTGCTTAAACTTTGCAGAGAACCTCTAGTGTTAACATGGGTGAAACATTAGTCAGTGGTATTTAATTCTGTATGCACCTTGAATGTACAGGACTGGGAGGACGAAGTATTCCCCGGGGCTTCAAAAAACAACACAATCAAGGCTTCTACTAAACTCTTCCTCTTCCACCGGCTGAAAAGCAAGAAGCAGAAGAACAACAAAGCATCTAAAGACCAACACGAAACCCGCACAGAGCTTTCTGCTCCTGAGCTGGAAGCTTCTGTGTCTCCTAAGGTATTTTCTAAATAAAGTAGATTATCCTGCCCACTCATAACATCCCTGGAAGCCACAAGAGGCTTATAAGCAATAATGAGTCACCCTCAAGAAACAGTAAAAAGTGAAACATGTATCCTATGACAAAGCCTCACAATTCACATACAGTATTGAGACTGTAAGTGGAAATGTTTTGTGTGATCATTGTTTCTGGCTCATGTGTTTCCAAAGAAATCAAGTCAATTGGCATTACAGACTATACAGTGTTGTCAAAAACACTTTGTCCACAACACACAGGAGTTCTACTGTATCTTTTAAGATGCTATGCACACGAACAAATCCATACCTTTACAAATTTTGGTCCTGATTTCATTTGATGACTCTCCAAAAGTCAGCACAGATTTACTGCACTCTGGTCGCTATGAACATCTGTTTCATCAGATTAAAATAGGGCTACAACTAACAGTTACTTTAATGGTCCATTCATCTTTTATGTATTCTTTGGATTCATGAATTAATTGCTTGGTTTGTCAAATGTCTGAGAGGTTGTGATGGACATTTCCAAAGTGGAAGGTAACATTCAGCTGGTTCAAAATAGTTGTTTATTCATACGGTCAATAGTTTTAGCCCTAAACTAAAAATAATTTCTGTAACAGGAGAGTTTTAGAAGGAAGTGATTCAGTGCAGCTACCTGGTTTCTCCTTTCTTTCCTGTATTTTGATTATTTCCATTAAAAACATGTCAGATGTCCAGACTGCCTTAATTATCTGAAGCCCTTTTCCAGTGTTATTACATCTATTTGTTTTGTGTGTGTTTCTTTTAAACACTGTAGCCAGGATCACGGGACACTATTGGAGAGGATGGCTTTTTCGACCTCCTCTCTCGTTTCCAGGGCAACAGAATGGACGACCAAAGGTGCTCCCTACTGGATGGCCAGAGCCATCTCCCCGCTCACTCCTCTCCCTCCTCCACCCCACCTGTAGCTGAAAGGAAATGTGAGTTAGTCCCTTGTGTTTGTGTCTGTGTTCACACCATATGTAATAGTACAATTTTCTGACTTGCCTTTTCAAGGAGGGAACACACTGGAAACCTCTTTCTCATATTCAGAGTGTTGCTGTGGTGGACATTCAGTATCAGGTAGAGACAAGCCAATACCACCTCTGCCCTTATATGGTGTGAATGCAGCGTGTCCACAGATGTGTCCTATACATATTAAATGTTGTGTGATTAATCCTTTGTGTCAAAGATGATGTTAAAGTGATGTGCCCCCAAAATCTATGATTTGAGAATCAAACACTCACAAGGTGTGTAGTTCCATCCTTCACTGAGCGAAGTAGCTTCTCTGGACCTTTTTTGTACCCATAACTATCGCACTCCACTGTAATGGTCATACATCCAAGCTTTTCACAGCCTTCGTGCTCCATGAAGGATGAAAGTACTTTTTACAGCCAACTTTTATGTCTATGGGGTGTGTTTGATGCTCAAAAGATTTCATAGAATAACTGTAATCTTTTACCCTTCTCAGGCTGTCTTTTGTGCTCTTTTTCTACCTTCTACAAAATAAGAATAAAATGCTGTGTAGAGGAGAAAAAAGGCGTAACTCAGTCATCCTCAATTTTAATACAGTTCACCCACAGATAATAACTCTCTTTTTAGCTATTTTGGAATGCGAAACACCGTTGCAGGATCCTGGTCATTTCCTGGAGCTGCTGGCCAGCTCCCAGGCCCGTCGTCTGGACGACCAACGAGTCAGCTTGAGCCATTTTCCTGGCTTACGTCTCAGCACCTCCAACCCGCCTCGTACACCCTCCACCTCCAGCACAGATCAAGTCCAAACACAAGGTGATGAAATTCAAGTAACTGTCCATATTTGTGACCTCCTTTAGTATCACCACTCGCATCGTGACTAATACAAATTTCTCCTTCCAGCCCCCATCTCCAGTACAGATACCCCTCACACACCCTCCCTGTACAGTCGTCTCGAGGCAAGCGCTGAGCAGCCTGAGGGGGATGATGTCTTCTTCGACATGCTTGTTAAGTGCCAGGTGAGAAAAAAAAATCCAGCATATTGCCTGCTGCCAAAGCATATAGTGTTTTCCACATTACAGATATAGATTCTCGTAACATTTTATTATGAAATGATTTAGAAATTACAGACTAAAAAAAATATATATTTCAAGAGGTCTCCTTGAAAGAACTATATAGTTTGTACTAATTATGAGAAAAACTAAAGGCTGATTCATTAAAAGCCAAATAAATAATCATTCAGTATTAATTTAATATTAGAAACTTCATTGTCCATGTATTGAATTGGGTGCTTTATTGTGCACAGATTACATTTTTGCATGTTAAGTAGTGAAGTGCACCAATTAAACAGGTCTCTATTTTCCATATAAGAAGTACCACCTTACGTCGTCCTTTCCAAGAGAATCTCGGAAGTTATTTTGAAATTACGGACCTCTGAAAGAAAGCTTAACCTACCTCCTTTTCAGCCATGTTTTTGAATGGATACTATTTTGCAGTTTTGAGTGTTCAATCCACTTCTTGTAATTATTTTTCTGTTTACAGAGTGGAAAGGTGTAGAGAGGGTTAAATTCAAAGCCATTTGTAAATTTCTGAGGTTGAAAGTAAATATCTTGGTGCACCATTTTATTTCTGAACTCCACTGAACTGAGTCTTTATGTTTTATTCTGAGTCTTGAGTGGTTGCAAGAAGATCACTGAAAATAACTTCAAGACGCCCAGTGTGTCACAGGTGTATTATGACAAAGTAGTTGGGTGGTTCCTAGATAATCAAGGCCTGTGCCGAATCGTGTGTTAAGCCTGGCTCAGTGTAATACCTGACTTGCTGTAGTGTCACGTCGACATAGGCAGCGATAATCTCATGAGATCAATCGGCTGCAGTTCGCAGAGCCAGGTGCTGCAGCTGCTCCTCCCTGACTGCAGAAGCCCAGTGCATGATGGGAAACAGTTGGCTTTACACTGAGCCAAGTGCTCATTTGCTCTGAGGTCAGATCAACAAGATTCTTAAGACTTTCTGTTCAGTTTAAAGCTTTTGATTTAATAATTCGTCTTGCAATAATTTAGATTATGGAGGTTTATACTCCTAACAGAAACACTGAATTGATCACACCCAAATAAGGAGAATTATTTCCTTCTAGGTATCTCAAATACAGAATGTAAAACCTCAAACAGACCTAATTTTATAGGAGCTTTCCATAAACTGACAGGGCTACTTGTGGAAAATTCTACAATGCTCTTACTAAGCATCAGCTAATATAACTGTACTGTCCCTTGTCCAATGTTTTAGGGCTCCCGGCTGAACGACCAGAGGTGTGCTGCTCCACCTTCTGCAAATAAGGGAGCAACTGTTCCAGATGAGGATTTTTTCAGTCTCATCCTGCGTTCCCAGTCCAACAGGATGGAGGAGCAGCGAGTCTTGCCACCTGGTGTCACCCAATCTAAACCAGACTGACTTCATTTTTTTTGTGTCTCAGGATAACAGATGAAGTAGCCAAGTTTCCTTTTATGAGTTTTTTTTTTTTTTTTTGTAACCCACATATCTGATTCCTGCCTTTCTGGATCGTCTTCACAACATTCCTGCGAGACTGCCAAGAGTACAAGGGACACTAAAAGGAATCAAGGTTTCAAACAATACAAAACTGGTCTTTGTGACTGTGGGAACTTTTGCTTTTTTAAAACTTGTTTTTAGATATCTGATGGCATCTCTGGGTAGTTGCCACCTTTTTTTGTGGCGCCCCCTGCTGCCTGTTTTAATCAGGGACCTCTGTATCAATGACGTCTGCCCACTCTGGAGGCTTGCATCAAGCCACTCATACAAACTGTGGTTGGTGGTGGTGGTTCGCGTTTGGACTATAAGTACTTTATTCCAAGGACATAAGCCAAACTGAAGGGATTATGATCGACTAAAGAAACATTCTATAAACCTCAGGTACTACAATTAAGCAAATTGGAACATTGCACTGCCTGTTCTGGCCATTTGCTATTACATTAAGACTTTCAGAGTGGTACATCTTGATTTGAATTGACCTCTACAAGAATAACTCAGAGGGTCAATGGACAAATCTTCTCTGGGGAAATAAAGGTCCATATCCACCTTTATTACTGCACTGGTGACTAGTGGAGCCATTTATAGAATCTGCTTCCAGGCATTGCTTTTGAAGACTTAAGGACTGTCAGTTTTACATTGTTAAAGGTTGTATTGGTGGAGTTATTATTGCCATAAACTCAAATGGGATTTTTTTTTCATTGTAACAAGATTTTACCGGGGATTAACTAGTGTGAAAAAAAGAAATGTTATTTTAGCTTTTATACTGATACCAATTCCTGACAATGGAGAAATAAAATATCGTGAACTTACATTACAACTTATTTATTTAACCTGGATTTATTATCTTCAGTGTACAACAGGAGTATCCTTCCAAAGACAATACACATCGGTGTAAATGGGTGTCACAACCTTTTCTCATCTACATAAACATAAATAAGCATATTTACAAAGTGTTCTCTGCATCAGTGCATCATATTGAAGCCAGACTTAAGTGTCAACCTTCTAACCTTCATGTCCACTGGGTTTGGTCCTCTCAGCACTGAAAAACTCACATCACATTGAATCAATCACTTGAGCAAACCTATAGCATAATGTCAAAGAAATAAAACGTTTTTCCAGAGACCCTCCAACTGAACATAACAGTATAAAGTGCACATTAATTATCAAGTTATAGTTTATACAGTACAGCCTTTCAGCGTCTCCACATTGAAGACCTGCTATGCCTCTGAAGTCAGCCTCTCTTGATGCTTCCTGAACCTGAAAGGAGAAAATGGCTCAGCTTAGATTCTAGTGACTACATCGGGTATTAAAAGGTGCTTTGACACACTGCACTTGCATCATTAGTTTAATAAGTACTAATAAGGGGAACCCAAAATGTTTGACGTTACCACATAAAAAGCAAATGCCAGGATACCAATATCTTAGACCCGCCCCCAGAAGGATACATTGACCATCGTTGGCCGGTTCATTTTTATTTTAGTGGAGTGAGCTGTATTTGACCTACCTGGTGATGCAGCAGTTAGAGAAGCAGCTGTTGTTCTCACTGAGTCTGTACACACCAGAGTTTGGCAGATCTTTACACACGGACAAGAATTTTTGCAGCTCTGATGTTGGAGTTCCACTCTGCTGCTGTTGCTAAATGAGCCAGAAAAGTGACAGTTTACACCGAGTGTGACAGTTTGTTTAAAAAAAGTTAAACATTACTCCTCTCCAGTGGTGGAAAGTAAATGTACTCAAGTACTGTAAATTTTTCAGGCACTTCTTGAGTATATCTTTTTTCTGTTACTTACTATCTGATCATCCTGTAAAACTAGGTAAGGAAAGTAATGGATTACAAATGTATAAAATGAGGAAAAATCACCTTGATGGTGTCATAGGTGTCGGTGATGATTGTGATGAAAAGGCTTAGAATCATGTAGATGAAGAGCGAGACAAAGGTATAGAGGTAGACTCTGCTGAAAGTCCACACCAGGCTGCTCTTTTGTTTCATGTTCTTAAAGGTGGGAAACATGTCGTCTCCGTTGATCAGGGAAAACAGACACTCTGAAACCGTGTTCAAGGTCCGAAACTAAAACAAAAAGCGAAGAGAGATTGTTTTTATTTTTGGATGTCCTTGATGATTATTTAAACGAGCAGAACCTGCTTAGAATTGAAAACATTCTGATTTGGCTTTTGCGAAAATCCAGACTTTTCTTTGTATTATGTAAGCAGTCCTTACCTTCTCGTGATACGGGCCAAGGACAATCCAACCACAAAAACAGTAACTAAGATAGATAATACCAGCACAGCAGATGAAACGGATAACATTTGGGAAAGCTGCCCTGAGTGTCAGGATGAGAATCTGAAAATAGCCACAGAACATTTGGTAAAACATCTGAAAAATGCACACTGAAGACAAGCATCTGGAAAAACACACACAAGGATGGAGTTTATCTTTTAACAATTCAAAATGTCCTGTAATTTGCCATCATCATGAATAGGCCTTAAAAAACCTAAGCATGTAATGCCAAGGTACAATGTTGGCACTGCTTTGTTGATCATAAGTGTAGGAAATATTTTGTGGTCCCGTAGGATGTGTTGTTACAGTAACAAACACTCCCCTTTAAGAGGAGATGTTTGTGTTCAAATACTGGCTGATCTATCTTAGACAACATGAAAAACAAAGTTTAGCAGTAATTCTTTTTCAGAGCTGCAGACTTTTCAGAAATAACAAATGTAAAAGAGCAAAAATAAATGCTACTGTTGTATTTCCATTGTACAGGATTGTGAAGTTTAAACAGTATGGACATGGTATTCAATTATTACACGACAAGTGACACAACAAACTAAAATACATGTACTGTAGTTGACGGTATAGTCTTACATTATACTTCTTAAAGTAGCCCATATAGCGGATGACCCCAATCCAGACCAACATGGTGCCTGTCCCAAGGAAGATACTGCAGATATCATAACTTGTGAGGACCTAAAAGAAACAGTGCATGTTTTAAAATGCAACTAATGGACTGAAGGGATACCCTTTAAGCACATGCACACTGTAGACAGCAGCTAATACTGAAAGACAATGTGGTTTACATTGATAAATCTCAGTCATACTGTAATAGCAAAATCCCCTTAATTACCTTTGTCTGGATCTCTATCTTGAGAATGGAGCCAATGATGGTCAGTGTGTCACTAACAATGATGAGGATATACCAGCCATTCACAAACTCCAGCTTGTCTGACCATGGAATTTCTTTACCACAGTCGTTCCTGCAGTAGAGTGTGTACTCCTGTTTGCAACAGCGAGAAATGTAGGTAAGTTGCACTGTAAATTTCTGACCCTTTTTAAAAATCCTTTTGAAAGGTCCAGTGTGTAGGATTTAGTGGCATCTAGTAGATTGCAACTCCCTCGTTTTACCCTCCCCTTCCAACAAAAGGAGAAACTATGCCTATGGTGGAAGCAAAACACAAGAATAACACAAACATGCCCATATACAGCCAGTGTTTGGTTTGTCCCTTCTGTAGAAACATGGCAAACTCCATGGAAAGTGACCCGCAGCATCTGTATCTACTAATTCTAAAAGTAACAAAAAACATAACAATTCCTATATTCAGGTGATTATATACACTAATGAAAATATACTATATCTGCAAATGAGATTAATGTAGCACACTGGACTTTTAACATATCAAACAGGGATATACAGGGATGCGTTGACTACAAGGGTCCATGTAGGGAACTACCTTCTCTTGGCTGCTGTTGTAGCCATGAATATACATTTTTCATAAATGAATAGTGAAAAAGTAAAACTGACTGTGAGCCTGTAAATGTTTCACCCAACACTGTTAAAAAGGCTGTGACTTACATCCCTCAGGGTTGATTTTAAAGAAGTGTGATAACAACAGTACTTTTACTGTGGGATCAGTTCACTTACAAGCTGCAACCGAATCCCAGTGATCACTGAGCGTGTGCAGAGGGTGAAGGAGGTGATGCACGTTATAATGATGAGGCAGTCAAACAGCACAGTCAGGTATATGCTCTTAGCAGCTGAGGGCACAGAAATTAAAATTATTCTCATCTTCAAACAGATTTCATGTGCAGCAAAGTAGAGCAGCCTTAATGAACCCTAGGAAACCTGGACATGGGCTTAAAGGAATACAGACTATTCCTTTGTACATACTAAATTCAGCTCAGAAAACTTACATGCTCCAGTTACTTTCCAGTCTCTGCATTCATTGATGTCTACATCAGTTTCCAGGTCAACCTTTATCCTGCCGCTGTGAGCCTGGTTGTTGAAAGTGATCTGTTAAGCAGACAGCTGAGTTTAAGGGAGGAATGGGCTACATTCTTACAACCAAACCCAAAATGCTGCACATTCACTTGCCAGGCCCTAAAGATAGCCTTTAACTAGTAAATAGTAAACAGTGTGCAGACAGTCTTACCTATACTAAATGTGTCAAAGAAGCTAGATACAGGATTTACCCCGACTCTTTTCATGTTTGATTTTAAACCTACTGCAAGGAGTTCTTAACTGGTTATGAAACATTCTCAATTTAATACTAATGCCTTTATATGACCTACGTAAACAGACAATCAGCAAGAAGATTGGCTTTTTCTATATAATTAAGCTTAGTGCTTGCCACCAGGTCGGATTCAGTCGGATTCCTTTTTTTTTTTTTTTTAAATCAATGAAACAAGGTGGTGGAAACACTACTGCTTTTTCAGGGGCCACAAAATGAAAAGTTCCATATTGCTGCCTTAACTCATGTCTGAGCTGTGTGAACAGGTGGAGGTCACAAGAAATAGCTGCCAACGTTAATGCAGCAATGAAGTGATCAGATGTGTCACATCACTGCTTTTAAAAGACAAAGACTGTTGTGATGCACTACTGTTTACTGAGCCTTGAAGACACATCAAGTGACGTACAAAGACAAGGAAGTCGTAGCAGTCTGGGAGCTCTCGATGTCTCACTGTCTGTAAATTTATGGCCTTGAGAACAAATGTGATCTTGACAGACAGCATTCTGTAAGACAGAGCAGGTGCATTAACTCAGGGGGTTTTCTACACATAAACAAAATAAGAGGAAAATCATTTAATCTTAATAATAACAATGTTACGTAAAAACCTTTTGAAATGCAATTCAAAATGTGGAAGTACTTCCCGCACTGATGGGTGATACATCGGATAAACTTCGAGGCAGTCTGTTTGAGACAAGCCACAACAAAAAGACAACGTAAAACAAGCAACGTCAAATATTTTGCAAAAAAAAACCTCCTTAAACCGGGTTAAGTATTGTGTTTTTCCACGTGTTACTCAGACAATCATGCAGACATACCAGTCTCCACATTGGCATCAATTTCAAAGGTCTCACTTCCCGGGAAGATGGTACCGTTTCTGTAGAAATCCTGACACAGTAACAGGGGGGTGTAGATGGAGCCATTTTTGTTATATTCGTGATTGCCGACTGTGATGTTGTGCAGACGTCCATACTAGAAGTGAATAATTGAAATCTCAGTAATAATAAAGTCCAGTTTTTTGACAATTTGACAGAAGAAGTAACTCTCTGCAAAGAGCAGCAGCAGCAGGTTAGCTTGTTTAAGTGAACTGCCATTTTACAGCAAATTTAGGCATAATACACAAAAGAAAATGACATAAACTACATGAACAAAGTCCAATCTGGGCCAATCCCATGACAAGCTATACTACCTTCTTGTCATGGGAGCTTGTTAAGCTTTTTTGTCGTATAAGCATGCAGCGTTATAAAATTCCAACAATGATTTACAGTAACACAAAAGCAAAAGGAAAAAACTAGCGAGTAAAAATCCTGCTTTCTTGGTGGCAAAATGGAGTAAATAATAAGAAAATGTGAGCATTTAGATACCTGTCCAATGATGTAATCAATGTGATCATAAACATCAGTCTGTCTGTAAACAGCATATGTGTCCATGCCTCCATCAACATAATCTTTCAAGAAGAGGTGCTTGAATGTCATCAGATTTTCCTCTTTGAATGTGACAACCATCTGGTTGCTCAGCCCAAAAGACACTAACTGAGACGGGAAAGAAAGACGTTTGTTACCAGAATGAAAGAACACAATTAACAGCTGTTCACATTATGTCTGACATTACTACCTGCATAGTAATAATGGCAATTTTGATGATCTGCAGTACGAGTTTCCATGGTTTTCTTCCACGAGCATGGTACTTCTCACAGGGGTTCATGAAGTAATACTTGATCTTCCTTCTGAGACAGTCCACATTGTCCAGATTCTCCAGACACTCGTGTTGGTGGTCTGCCCAGGGAGTGGGGGTGTTTGTCTCATACACATCATACAAGTCACTGGTCTCCTCCATATCTACAATTAATTAAATATGAGTAACTAATATGCTATTTAAAAAAATTACATGCATTACAAGATTACTGAGATTAATGAAATGTGAGAAAAAATGCAACATTACAGTTTGTTTTTATTACATTTGGACAAATAATGAACTTTAAAAACAAAGTGTTGCTTTGTTGGCACCAATACAGCAAAAAAAAACAATCAACTTCACATCTGGCTTGAGCATGGTAGGTGTCAAAGTTTAGGTGTAATATGTAATGCAACCAAATACAGTTGCCATGCAACAAATCCTACCTTTTTGAAGCCTATAATGTTTCCCTTTTTTGTGTCAAAAGTTTTGAGACCTTAGTGTGGGTGTTGTAGTGTTGGACTTCCTTATATTTAGAGCTCTTTCTAATAATTTTCCAGCCCATTTACATACATAGAGGGAACTAAAATGAAGTAGAATAGAAACACTTCTTACTATTATGAGATTCAATACTTAACACTTAACAGTATCAACAAACACTGAAGATTAAAAGCTTCAAGGATAAGATTTACTGGAGGATTGTTGTCCTGGACTGTACAGGTGTGCCTGATAAACAACTACTGCCAGGAAATGTTATTCTTCCTCGTTTTAGTTCCTGAAGCCATAATAAACATCTTATAAGCTGTAGTTCTACTTCCATTGACTTTACCCTCAGAGAAAATGGTTGACTAATCAGCAATTGTCTGCGAAGAGGAAGGTTGTGAAGTCAGGTGTACCTGAGCATTGATGAATAATACACTGCAGCTCACATTCTGAAACTAGATCAGCTTCCACCATTGTGGCAAACTATCAAATATTCATTAGTTTCCGTGTAAGAATTAAACTTGTATCCTGTCGATCCTCCTGTCAACAGTGAACACTAATAAAATCAAACATGAAATTAGCCAATGGGCTGCTCACCAATGTCCCGCACGAGGTTAATTAACTTCTAATTATAATCCACCTGTCGTCTGCGGCGCGCGCGTTGTGTCCAGATTTCTTGCTCTAATTAAAATACATAACTTGCTCAAAGTGTTTTCCTGTGAGAGTCATGGCTGAAGTCATTACACTGAACTTCCGGACTGTGTATTATCTCCTGGGCGAAGTCCTCAAAACTGCGTGAGAACTGTCTCAGGTAAATTCTTACGACGATAACACGTCATCTCGCTGCTGCGACCTGATTGGCTCCTGGACCTGTCAGTCAATGTTTTTCCTCACTCCTGTAACCCCTGGCAACCAAACAATCCCACTCACCGACGAGACGTGTGGAGAGGATTTCCAAGCTAAAGTTAACTACCGTGAACTGTTTAACTACCGGTAAACTTTGTTTTATTCATCTGTTGACTGTAACTGTAACGTCTAGTAGTTACGTTACCATTAACTGTAAACAGCAGCACCTTTAACCTGTGTCTTTTTCTAGTTAGCAAGTTAACATTAGCTTTCTGACCGTCTTCTTATTGTGAGGTTGGCAGAGCTGTTAACGTTATACTGTATTATTATATTGTATATTAACCATTAAAGTTACATTACGATACTGTGACGATGGAAAGGTTGTATGCAAACGTTCTTGTCCTAAGTGGCCGTGTTTATGTAGAGTATAGTATATAATATAATAATATATTACTGATGCATTAACGTATGAGCAGCAGTGTTATGTTGTATCTGCTGCAGCTAATCTTTACTTTACTTCACTGGCATAGGAAACACAAAAAAGTATGTAAACAGAAGAGTTGTGATATGCAGAAATATATAATAGTATATACATATATATACTGTTTTGGTAAATGAATCTGTAAATGCATCATGTGGTAAACAATTTGTAAATAGAAACTATAGATGTAAAAATAAATGTAGTATGTCAGATGGATACAGTATGTTGTTGATCTAACTTACTGAATCTGTTTGCATTCATAGATGGATTTGCCAAACAGTATATATTTAAATAATACTCTTCAGTTTATGTATGTTTTGCAGTGTAAACAGTGTGTTTCCCATGTTAATGAAGTAGTAAAGATTAGCTGCACCAGATACAACATAACACTGCTGCTCATACGTTAATGCATCAGTAATAATAACAACTATACTTTAAGTATTGCCTCTTAGGACACTTAGGCAAGAAAGTTTGTATACAACCTTTTCATCATCACAGTATCATAATGTAACTTTAATGGTTAATACACAATATAATATTACAACATAACACTGCTGCTCATACGTTAATGGATCAGTAATAATAACTACTATACTCTAAACATGGCCACTTAGGACAGGTTTGTTTATAAAATATATCAGATAACACATAAAAGTAACACAGAAAAGACTAAATTAGCTAAAATTGTATGAACAGAAGAATAGAAAATACTTTGGCATACCATGTTCATACCGGACTTTATTGTGATAGTGCTAAACCATCCCCACTTTATATCACTAGTTATAATCTTAGCACATGTAAACTAATGTAAACCATAAAAATGTTAGCCTGAAGACTTGGCTTCATTTTGTTTTTTACAGACAAAGTAAATTTAGGTTTATTATATTCTAGAGGTCTGTTAAAAAATGCATCACAAAAATGGGTAAATTCTCTTATCATCCACAAGATGTCGCCACGTGCATTGATAATACATTTTCTGGCACTTTTGGAAGACACTGCTCTATCACTGAGTGTAAGATGAGCTTGTGGTGTCTTCCGACAAGAAATGCAACACCATATGTTGTTAAATTTGTTTGTCAACTTTCTCCCTCTCGTTAGTGAAGCTATTCTAAGAGCAAAGATGCCACCGAAGAGACCAAAGAGTGCAATAAGCAGTGCAGGCAGTAAAGGGAGAGCTAAAGGTGGGTGTCTGAATACTGGTACAGTCTAAATGTGTGTAAATGTATGCAAGTTTGTCCAAGAAAGATCAAATGGAGAGACATTGTAAATAAAACTGACTGTTACTTCCCATTTAGGCAAAAAGAGTCAGTCACCTACACTTGTGGAAAAACCTGGTAAGAGAAAATCATCTTTTTTTAACTTATTTATTTACCTATCCTAAACTGTGTTGTAGAAGAGACAATGAAAAAGGCCTTTCAATACTGAAGCACTGAAGTACTTTAATAAGAATGATTTATATTGTCTAGAGGTCTCGTTAATCTTAGACGACATTTGAACCCAGTTAACTAAATAGAATATAATCAAATTCCTTTATTGACATTGCACATTGTACAGCAAAGTTTGTTGTGCAACTCCTAAAACAGAACTTTAAGACTTAAATTTAGTTCTATACATTTCGAATTTTAACCTGATAGAGTCCATTTGTATTTGATTCCCTTTGTTTATTTGATAGGGCAGGGTCCTTTAAATGAAAGCTCTAAACCATTTATTCCCATTTTCCTTGGATTATGTAAGACAACTGCATCAAATGGACTGGCTTACTTTGAACCAGAGTTGTAACAAGCATGGCTGAAACTAATAATCAGCGATGTCTGTGAGTTGTTGGAGAAACGATATGCATTCTTTAGATGTGATCTTGAGTCTACTGTTGCATAGCCTTTGGACATGCTCTCAAGTCAGCTGTGGGTCCCCATTGTCATGGTCTGGTTTGCTTTCAACATACCGGCCCTGAAAACATGCTTTTGGTCAAATGAAGGTCACCAACAATATATCTTTTTACTATAGATTATGTCATTGGCCCCCTCTGGGATTTAAAAGTAATAGTGTTATGAGTCCTCAGATTCAGCTTGGCTCTTTGGTAAGTTGGTACCAATTTCCAGCTTATGTAGCAGAAGAAGTTTAGCCTAACCTTAACCTAACCTAACTGACCCTAAAATCAAGTCTTAAACCTAAAATGTAATGGTTAACCATAACCAACTTTTTGTTAGACCCCATCTTGTGACAATGACGATATGGTGGCCCACTGACACAAATATAAAGCTCATAAACGGCCATTGTTCACGCTTAAATTGTTTACGAGTATCAACAGAGATGAAAACAAACAACCATAATTACCATGTACTGTGGTATAGTATAAATATCTGACGGTATGCAGTTGAAAAATGAGTGGATTATGCAAGAGGAAAGAGGCCCGACAATTTAGAAATACCTCTTCATCGCAGCCTACAAATGCAATTTAATTGCATTCTTTAGGGTTATGGAACATTGCACATCACACTCTCTTTGTCTCTCAAGCAAATATTTCCCATGAATACAAATGCCATAGTTGACACATAACTCTGTGAAATGAGGGGTGTGAGTTTCCACTACAATGATTTGGCGTGAGGCCTAAGTGGTGTGAGTGGGAAAGGTTGACACACCCAGCTGGGAAGTGGTTACTTAAGCTGTACTTTAGCATTCCCAGCGTCCCCTCAGCAACCTTGTGGAAAGACTTTGAAGAGAGAGACCGCAAGCAGGATGAAAACTATCATTATGCAGCGCCCTGTTTACTGTAGTGTGCCCTGGACTGAGCCTGGCCTTAGATATGAAGGATTCTTCATAGATTGTTTATTAAGAAAAACTTTGTAGTGGTAATGGTGCAGCACTGCGGTTTTATATAGAAACAATACTGGTTAGGTGTAACTGAGCAGCTCATGTCTTGAATTCATGCATTATTGATCTACCTCTCACATGGGACTAGAGTAGAAAATATAGCAGCATTACCCCTACCAGCGTTTGGACATTGCGTCTAGGCTATTCACAAGGATTGCATTTCAAGCTGTGATATTGTAGGGTGGTCCACCCTGCAGGGAGGGGCAGGTGAAGGATCAGAAGCGTTGTTGTGCGTTTGATCAGAAAAGCAGGGGCAAGAATCTGTGTCAAAGTCCGTAGGCAATGGTGACTTTAAAGCCTATTGTGTGACTATCACTTGACAAGTGAGGTTTAGGTTCTTAGTTGTGGCATATCTACATTCCTACTCATCACACTTGTGTCTCTGTTAAAATCGCTGTTTCATCTATTTCTACAACTATTTCTGCTTTCTGTAGTACAGTCCTGTCTTTCTCTGTGATCTCTGAGGTACATATAACTCATTTTGTTCTTTTCACTGTTCACTACCTGATCTATAAACCAACTGTTGTTGCACTGTATGTTTCTAAGCCTCTTGGTTTTCCTCGTTTAAGATTAAACTGACATAAGATAGCAAAAAACGCAGATTCTATACGCATGACGTAATCAGAAATATTCCGTTCATATTTTTCTTTTAATGGCTCTATTTTGCCATCTCTAGCTGCAAAGCATTATTTTCACGTGATTTCATTTTGACGCACAGATGATGACATCAATCTGTTTTGTACAGTCTGCGGGATAGACACAACACATAGACATGACAATTAAATACCTAGCTTATTATTATCATTGTCGACACTATATGCCATAAAATCTTCTGGCATCTGACAAAACACCTCGACTTATGATTTCAGATTGATCCTAAAGTAGGAATGTAACGATACACTATTCGATACGATTCACTTTACTGGGTTCATGATATGATTTTCTCACGATTTAAAAAATAAAAAAAACTTGAAGATGCTTTATGACTGAAAAAGATTCCTTTACTTCTCAGACAAAAAAAACATATTTTACTCTTATATTTGATTGTTTTGTTTTATTTATTTATTAGTATAAACTGCATAAAACAATGCAATTTCTTTGTAAAAGTGAAACTGATGTCTGAAACAGCTACTGACTCGCGTTACGTAGAGTATCAAACAAGCAAAATCAAAAGTAGATAATGTACTCTGCTGTTTATTATGAGTATGACGATGAAATTTGTTTACATTGTTTCTATATGGGGGCTGTTGTTAGAATAATATCTATTATAATCTTAAGATTAGTGATCTAAACTGGTGTCTTGAAAAGTCACCCAACAGACAAACAAATGATGCTATTATAAAGTTGTTTGCCCAAATACAAGTACAATCTAAAAAACGATTTTCAATCGTGTGATTGAGGTTTAAATCCAGCTGGTTTTAATATATAATTTCTGCTGTCTCCCATCTTTCTTTTCTGTATTGATCGTGAACTCTCTCACCAAGGTCATCCTGAGGATATCTTCCCCATGGTCCTGACATCAGCCACCCAGGAGCTCTTTGGTTGCCTCGCTGATGAGGACGTCACAGGGGAGAGTCCCTACAAGCTGTTGAAAAAAGACGACATCATACAGGACATTAAGACAAGAGCCGCAGTGTCCGATTTCAGCCCCGTGAAGCAGATTGTGCTGGTGAGGCTGATCCATTGTCATAGAGATCACTCAGACAATACCCCCAAGATACTGTGATGATACACAGACCCCAAGTTAAGGGCTGTGGGAACAGACCGGTAACCAGTTTAGCCTAATTTCCCCTCTGTCTCTGATCTAGATTAAGTACATTGTAACCACCACTCTGCTTTATGCATTCATGCCCTTTCTACCACAGCACATTAGTCTAATGAGACCAGAGAGCGCCCTACAGACTCATCTGCTCTAAGTGCTAAGTAATGTCAGCTTTCTTATTAGGGATACAGCTGAGACCTGGATGTGTGTGTGTGGTAGTATTTTTCTGCGTTTCTAAAACCCACAACATCAGTCTTCATGTTTGAAATCCACATCTCACTCAACCGTCTACTATCTTGACCAAATTACTGCTGTACCAGGTTTCCTTGTGGTTGCCAGAATCAATTCAAATAAACCACATTGATTATTTCTAATGAAACTGCTGAATGTTCCAAATTCCTTTATCTGACAGGACTACCCAGAGGATGAACTCTTGCTGGTGTATGACAGGGATTTCACCTATGAGCAGTGCTTCTACCTGGTTCTCACACCAGAAGCCAAGGACAGAATCCTCAATGTAAGTTTTGTTATGGTAACAAGGTTCACTTTTCCCTAAATTGCCTTTGTTCTTACTAATGCCGTATCCACCACTTGGTGTTTTGCTGCAGTCGGTTTTTGCACTAACTGTTCTAAACATATAATTATGACATATTCCTAGTTGTGAGGATAAATGCCTTAGTCATTTAGCATGAACATTTAAGAAGGCCAATTTTATTGAAATTTTGTAAATGTTTCTTTAATATTGGGGGTATGCACTCTATTTTATCACTTATCTTCTACTTTAGTTTGTTTCCTGTTCTTTTTATACTGTATGTTCTTGTAATTATCTCTGTGTTCTGCAGCCCCCTGAGCCTGAGACATCACAAGTGCTTGAGAATGTAGTCAATAAAACCCCAGAACCAAAGGAATGGATATCTCTTGGCAGCGAGCTGGAAATAGATGAAGAATCTATCAAAGAGACCAGAGAAAAGGTACTGCAGTGTATGAAAAACATTAAATATGCAATATCAAATCTGACTCTTTCTCATTCTCCCATTTCCCTCTGTCTCCTTTTTGTCATCAGTTGTGGTACAAGTTCTCCAGAGTGCGGAGGAAGTTTGGGGTACCAGTCTGTTTTTCAGACCGCAACACTGCAGATGCGAAGGATGGCTACCTAGAGTGTGCTTCCTATCAAGACAGCAGATTCAGCATCAAGCAGATGCAGAGGGACTGCGGGATGCAGGCTGTTCCCAGACTGCAGAGCAGCAGTGCTCAGACACAGTGGTATGCCAGCAAATCAGTGCATATAAAACGAATTTGTTCTACAGGGAGGAAAAAGCACTTACAGTTTCTGCCAATACCTGTCAGTCTGGTGAAATAATTTCAAATGTTTTAATGCATTACGAAGACAAGATGATTTTAACACTGAATACAATATTAAATCCCTTTGTGAGAGTATTTTTCTTTATTGTTCATGCATTTATGCTTTATACTTAAGTGGGGCAGAAGTCATTTATTATAGATACATTCATTAAATAGCATTTACCATATACCATTTTTCTTTCTTTATTGTTTGAACAGCAACACACCCACACATGTATTATGTATAATTATGTTCTGCCCACTTTACAGGAAGTTTCAGAGGAATATCTTTACCCAGTACGTGCCAAGAGAGTTAAGTGATGAAGAAAAAGAGAACATCCTCCAGTTTGAGAGTCTGAATAATTTTTGCAACTCAGTGACCCCCAGGTAAAATTATATATGCTAGTAAGTCATGCTGTGTGTCTGTCTGCTTCCTAAGGGAGAATATTGTATAGGAAGACTGATAATCAACCCAAACTCATACAGTACTGTATGTGCCTCAAGGTACTCAAACTCATGCATTATTACCACTGTAGTGTTAGAATATTCACAACTACTGTTACTTTGAGGAAACTGACAGACACCTTCACCTTCCCTGTGTACTATACTTTGTGTTGTTATACTTGCCTTCACAGACCAGACTTTGGGTTTTAAACAAAAAATTCAATGTTACATTGTTAGCTTACACTCTCCCACACCCCCAAATGTCCTTTGTTCCCAGGTAAGGGATAAGAGAACATCTGGAGTATAAGAGGACTACATCTGTGGAGAGATATCAAAGTGAAAAATTATGCACAACTTTATAAAAGTTTTGCCTAATTTAACCTAAAAAAAAAAATGTATTTGATTGAATTTCTTGCAGAGTTTTGCAAGCCCTTCAGCAGGAAGAGATCATGAATGGGTTCTTTGATGATTGGAAGGCTCTGGGGGCAGCAGCTGAAGACGGTGACTGGTCTGGGAAGGTCTCTGAAGGTTTGATGCTTTATCAGGCCTTCACAGACCAGAAGTACACTAAGGACAAGAAAATCAGCAGTATTAACTGGCACCCTACCATCTACGGTAAAGTGTAAAATCACACGCAAGAAACAGATTTGAATAGTGGAAAGTTTTTCTCACAAAAAGCATTGACCAAAAGACTAACTCCCTCAATGCTGTGAGGTCATCATCGACATCCATAATCTGTCTGTTCTTTGTGGAGATTACTTTTGTTAGTGTATAAGAGCAAATGAGGTCAATATGGATACCATGGGTGGGTGCAGGTAGCATTCAGGAGATTATGGTTTTAAATGTCTATAATAGCATTAGGTTGGAAAATGATGGACAATGTTAACCGTACATATAAGTAAAAAAAAATGATTGACATTCATTCTCCCTGGGATCTCACTGACACTGGCAAGTACCAGAATTTCAAATCCTTATCCATGATAAAAGCATTATTGTTCTTTACCATGGCTTCGTAATATTTCTCGGCTGTCATCACCAATAGATTAGGCTTCCAGCAAGATCAGAATGGATCAGAGTTGAGCCAAAAAGACATATTTAACATCTATTTTCCTGATGCTGTAAGTTGATACATTGTACGATGTGTTTTTTGATGTGGTAGGTGTGTTAGCTGTGGCTCTGACAGAGCAAAAGGAGGAACGGACGAAGGACTCCACAACCTTTGTCGTCACACCTTCTGTCATTCTCTTCTATAGCTTCTCCGACCCTTCTATTCCCCAGGTATGGAAAGTATATGAGGGGACCCTCTGAGTGAATATGGAGAGTGTATAAATTGAAAAGAGATTGAGAAAACAGAATTTGTCTGTCTCCCTCACAGCTTACAAGCATATTCTCTCCATTCTCACCTCATTTCAGACACGCTTAGATCAGAAATGGCTGGAAGGATTTGGTTTGTGCTGTCATTCAAGACCATTATTTGCTTTCAGAAAATTTGAGAGGCTCTATTGATTTGACCCAGGCCCCCAATCAATAAAACTGAGCTGCTAAATCACTCAAAAGTAATATGAGTTCTGGTTGACGTATGCCTTCACTGGCGCATGTGTCATGCTTTGGTTTCACTGTCTCCATGAAATGGAATCTACTGTATGCATTTGGTTTTGTGGATTAAAAGCTGAACTTTTTATGGAGAGACTAGAATAAATAAATAGTCGGGATGGCAAGCACCCAATACATGGAAATGTCTACTTTGAAATATAATATTTCTGCCCTGTGTATGTGGGTTTTCTCTGTTGTTTGCAGTTGCTGCTGGAGTGCCCAGATGACATTTTTGCCTTTGAGTTCTGCCCCTCTGATCCAAATATTATCGTTGGCGGCTGCATAAATGGCCAGGTGCTGACTTTGACTCTGCTCTGCATCTCTGGTTTGCTGCATCTGCTGCCTTTTCTGCCTCATAGTAGCTTTTTGTCCCTTACTACTTTCAGAACAAGGGAAAATGAATAGAGATAAAGATCACTGATAGAATCAAATAGACCTTCAGCCATGTTAGTCATATCCTGTAAAGTTCCCATGTATTGTCTCTGTTCCTATTCTGCTTTTTACTGACATTTACTAAAATCTCCAACTGATCTCTGATTTCATGTTGCTCTTGTCTCAGGTTGTGTTGTGGGACATTTCTGCTCACGTCACACACTTACTGGGAACGCAGCCTGGTAGTAAAAAGGTCTCTGTCAGCACTGACACATTTGTAAGTATCCATATCCTGTCTCTAATGTGCACAATGTTGATGCAATGATACATGGTGTTCTGTATCTGTGTTGGTGTATATGTACATGTGGTATCACTTACCGTAATTCTTTGGCTAGTGATGATGTAAGCTTGGTTTATTCAAGTATGAGCCCTCAGATTATCAAAGCATGCAGCATATTTGCTGTAAAAGACAGGCTGTACTCTTCAGTGGTGCTGTATGACAGAGTGAGATGATGATACGTTGACTCCTGAGTTCTCTCCTCATCCTCACTCTTTCATTAGATGGGAATGCAGTGGCCTAATGGTCCTTTTCAAGCGAGCCACAGCTGTCAAAACTAGTTCAACAAACGTACAAATGCCAATCTCAAAGTAAGTTTATATCATTACATGACCCCTCTGCCAAACTAAAGCAGCCTAATAGGGCTCATACAAACACCCGAGCCAGACTGAAGTGATCTAACTGAATTAAAAAACTCTTGACTTAAGACCGAAACTTCAAAGATGGTTTCTTTTATGGCTCAACATCACAGTAAACTAATATTTTCATAGCATATCTTTCCTGTTTAATGGTATTAAGTGCTGTAGAGTAATAAAGAAAAGGTGGGGGAAGAGAGATGTAATGATACGTGACAAAAACCAGGGCTCAGATTTAAAACCACAACATAGCAAGTGGGTTAAATCCACCATAGCCTGTTGAGACATCCAGACACCAAATATTAAACCCGTTCTGTCTCTTAAAGCCTGACCTCCACTGACATCTTCCACTCGGCTGTTGTATTTAAATAGACACATATGCCCCCATCGTCCTGCCCCCAGTTGCTTTGTGTGTTTTTATTGCCTCTACAGTGGAACAGCTGTCTCCATCCCTGTCCTCTCTCACCCTCCATACCTCCCTCTATTCTCTTTATTCTTGTTTGCTCTTCATTCTCTAGAGTCAACAGCATCAGCTCTCATACTCCGCCCTCCACCATAGTGTGTCCCCATAGAGGATAACAACCAAGCAAATCAGATCACTGCCCTCTCCTGTGTTTGCAGTGTAAACAATGGCAGTTGTATCTGCTAAAAGGCTTTATTTCTATAATGAGTGCTGTGAAAGCTGCGCTACACCAGCACCTGTTGCTAGCTTATCAGATGAACGAATAATTAAAATCCTCGTGTATAGATTTGTGTTCTGTTCACACCATTTAAATCCAAGTGCACATGTTAAGCACAACCAGAATGTAGCAGTGTGAGTAGCGCTTTTGAACTAGTGATCTAAAAAGCAGACGTGCAAACTGGTGTGATAATCAGCACCGCAGAAGTTTGGATTTTGTTGAGCTGTTATTGAACTTTTTTTCCAGGATTAATATCTTTTTCGCTCCAGTCTTTGGAGTTTTGTGTTGCAATAAACATAATTTGTTTTGCATGCTGTATTTGAATATATTGAGCTGGACCATTAGGATAGCTGTTCACCACTGTAAAAAGTCTTTGTATTTAGATTGAATCGTCAGAGCTGACTGTACACGCTGTGCCTTTTGTGTCTGACCTCCCACCAGGACCTCGATGACAACCAAGAGAATAAGACTCCTGTCGTGCGCTACTGTGCAGTGTCTGCCTTAGAGAGCAGGCACAAAGCCCCAATTACTGATGTCCAGTGGCTGCCACCAACATTTGAGGTACACAGAGATGAAGGGCAGAGGGGTGGGAAGGGGTAACAACTGCAAATCTGACATGAAACACTGAACACTGTATAGACTTATTTCTTGCCATTTTCCATCAGGGGAACATTAGGTAAGTGCTGGAACATTCCACAAGGTTAATCAGTATTTCATTTGGCCTCTCTTGATTATTAAAAGGTGTTTTGTGTGACCACACAGCAGTGGTTTCAGCAAAACATTCTTTAGTGTTTTCTTGATCTCGAGCTGCTTTTATCATATCTAATGTAAACACTGTGGCATAGTTTCCAACATACCGGAGGCAACTAAAGTATATTTTAATCTTTTACATCTAAGTCTCAAATTGATAAAGAAACATTAAACACTTAACAGGTCAGGTCTCTTATTGCTTTAATGATTTCTATATCTAGTTTTGGAACATTGACAGACTTTTTGTCTGATGGTTATAAATCACTTGAATGTCAACAAGACTAACAGGAGGTAAGGCAATATTGGACACGGAGTAACCAGGGCAGAGAAAGGGCTATAAAGGATAGAATGTAATACATTGAGGAACAAAAGTAATGGAAAAAGACGACACTGCCACAAAAAATTGCATATTTAGCATTGCCTAACGAGGTTTTGTTATACTGACAGACTTTCCTGTTCCTAACACCTGCAGAAAATAATGTATGTGGTCCTGTCTCGTCTGCTAATGGTGGCCCAGCATGAAATAAATTATTTTAATCTTCTGTACAATACATGTAAAAATCTATTGACCTGAAGTTTACTGCAGTGACACAATGGTGTTTGGGCACAAACAAGTGCAATAATAACTGTGGAAGGTAATGCCAGCAGTAGTAAAAATGTTCATACAGTAATAATGAACTTTGCTCTCACACAGATTATATAAATTATTACGGTCCACAGTTCCTTAGCTTGTCGTTTAGGGTTTTTAAAACCTTCTTCATGAAACAATGAATACATTATCATTCTCGCTTCCCATTGGTGCCTTTCTCTCGTGTCTTTATAGCCAACTATAATAAATCATGACAACCACTGGCACTCATCTGGATAAGTAAAATAAGGCAATCATCAAAGTGCCCCCAGGGGCACATTAAGCTCCCATATATCTGCAGGAACCTTATTCACTACCATCAGCTCTGTACAATACTAAGCCTGACAGACATTTGTTGATTTTGTGACTCTCTCTCTCTGATTAGGTGACCAGGTCAGGCTTACCTGTGGAGAACAAGTATAACATTTCTGTTCAGGTTGTCACCTGCTCCCCTGACTGGTAGGTCAATAATAAATGTTCCATTTATGAAATGCTGGCATCTTGTAGCCAATATAACCAAGTGGCATATGACAGATTTTTGTCTTAACAAGTAGCTTGTTTCTGCCTGATTAAAAAAAATATGGTTGGCAGCTACAGAGAATTTCTCGCTATCTTTGATTTATTACTATTGCCGCCCCCACTGTTCCCTTGTCTTTCTTTGGAATTCAGTGTTATCAGTCAACGTTAGTTGTACTTGTGTACGGTGTTGGCACTGTAGATACCAGAATAAGCTGTTTTGCTGTTGTTGGTGTTTGTATATATGTGTCATACTAATTGGTGGTTTATGTCCTGCCAAAATCTGACTGTTTTTAACCTGTTTAACCCTTTATGACCAACCATGTATAACACATTTACAACTGCCACTGTTAATTTCATAGATGTTATCAGGGTTATTAAAACTGACACTCTGTTCCATGTGAGGGTAGTGACAGATGAAGTACTTTCATTTTTAGTCATACTCATTCAGAATAGTGTATATTATATTATTGCATTATAATAGTTGATGCATTGATGTGTTTTTCAGCTGGTAAAGGTGGGGCTAATTAAATCTTATCTATCACTGTGATACAACCAACATCTGCCACTAAATGGAGGTTCTCCATGGACAACGTAAACAAAAACTAGACTGACTTGTCCTCGCCCTGCTGAACATACTGTAACAGTTAGATATCTAAGAGCTTTGGTCAGTCAGTGTCTTCTGTTTCCAGATTACAGGTCCCACTAGACTCTGTGTTTTTCTGTGGTTTACTAGTTATATCATCATTGTTTGTATCGCACACAAACATGTTTGTGAATTCCTGTCACATATTCTGAAGGCGCTAAATGTGAACGTACATAGCAAGGCAAGGCAGAGTTGTTGATATAGTATACTGATTTATTTCAGCATCTGTGAGAATTTACACAATTCCAGTGTTTTCTATATTTGAACAGTGAAATAGTAATTTTGGTGTGTTTACTAACCTTTCAGCTAATATACCAGCTGTTGTCAAAGCTGTTTGTTTTTCTTGTAGCTTCGATACACTTGTTATGTATTTGGAAGTCTGGTTTATGTACAGTACTGTAGATTTGTAGTGAAGGGGTCGAAGGGGATGCCAAAGTACTGCTCACTGTCAGCAGTTATTGGCTTTCCCTGAGTCTGTATCAGTCAATATTCATGGTTTAAATATGAACAAAAGCATTTAAGTTTTGATTTGTTTTTTCAGGTTGATAGTAATTTTTTCATTCTGCTGTTTGTCTCTCCTCTAAAAGCACTATAATGTTCTGGGATTTGCGCATGCAAAGGTTATTGAGCCATTCAGCAACAGACAGAAAGCAGAGTGTGGATCAGAAGACCCAGATGACACCTTACAGTGTCCCTGACACTTTCAAACATCTGGACCGGACTTGGAAACCCCTTTTCAGGGTACTGCAGGGCTTGAGGGTGCATTACAAAACCCAGTCACAGAAATGATTTTTGGAATTCAGATTAGATTATTTCTAATTTACCCAATTAAATTCAATTAGGTATTGAAATTAACACAATCAGAAGGATTTTGGAGAACAGGATAAAACACAATGTAAATGTAATATTATGTCCAACTTAAATTTAAAAGCTCTGTCTATGTGTGTATTTATGATGTATTTCTGTGTATTCAAAAGTAATACTTTGTATATATTATATATGTGTGTGTATATATATATATATACACACACATGTATATACACTATAATGGTTTTTAGTGTGCAGTTGCTTGAGCATAGTCTTGTGATTTGTTTAAAATTGTCCTCTTCTCTGTCATGTCAGGTTTCCCTGCCAAAGATCGATACCAGTGGAGAATACGCTCCTTTGAAGTTCAGCCTGGAACACTACACCTGTAATGGTAATACAGGTAGGACCACAGGTGAGGGAGTTTGAAGTTTGAATATTTTTTTTAAAAGGGACAATGCACGTTAATTAGGATTTACCCTTGAGGCTGCCTCAGTTTGTTGCACTAGATTGTCTGAAAGAGAAGTTTTTTTGGTCACACAGCAACCTGGATAAAGAATGAGATAAAAGTAAAATTCAAATTGCAAGTTCAAAATGTAAAACACAAAATTGGCTTTCGAGTAGTCCTGGTTTCGTTCCGTTTTCTTCTTCAAAACATTGCAGGTGAGAGGAAAGCTTGCTTTGTGAAGGTGAACAATTTATGAAGTATTTGGATTTGGAGCCTTTTTGTGAGGAAACCAAATAATGAACATTTCAAACATATCTATTCCATGTCTGATAGTTCTCAAATACGTGGGCACAACTACGAGTCTATTATTTTTTTTGGGGGGGGGTATGGGATTCTTTAATTCTGCTTTGGATGGTTGAGCACAGTGATCAGTGGGGCAGGGTTCACTCAGCTCTCAGGTACTCTCCTTCTCCGTCCGTCTCCCTCTTCTCTCCTCTGGTTTCATAGCACTTTATTAAGTGATACTTCCAAAACAAGGCCCTCATAGTTGCAGAGAATTAGCCTTGCTGACTGTCAGCTCTTTGCAATATGCTGCTCTGGTTCCTCGAGGGCCAGAAGACGATCGTGTGTGTCCTGGCTGGTCAAGAAGAGACCTGTCTTTGTCTGGCTGAAGGTCTGCCTCCATAAACACAGCTTTGGTGGCTGGCGGTTATAGAATTAATATGTTCACTAACTGAGGCAATAAATCTGCTGCTTTTTTTTTCCATCAGCCCTCAGGCAGTCTGTTATTAAGGTTTTAATGAATCCCTGTGTGATTAATACTTTGGTGCTACTTAAGATGTTTGGCTGATATTGATTGAGTCTATGCTGTCTCTGAGCTATTTATTCAACATTTTGTTCTGTGCCTTTTTATAGTTTCTGATGCTGGAGTCACTGTAGAAATCTCCACTCTGCCCTGCAACAGCACCACATCATTTTCCACACAAAGTTTTTGTAACCCCTTGTAGGGCTTAAGCAACAGTTGAGCAGCAGTGCAGTGTGGTAAAAGGGAAACGCTGTCTACATCTGTAGCTGTGCTGTATCGTCTGTCTCATATCTTTACACACATCTTAACTGGAGGGAAAGTGGATTTAGTAGATGTGTGATTGGGTAATCTGATCTGACCTTCAAAAGCTAATCTAGCAGAGTGAGGCTGAGGCTTGATTGGGAGCGGCCTGCTGATAAGAGGGTGTGAAGGGATAGTCCTGTACTGTCCCTGACAGACAGTTGGGCTTTTGTGATGGGAAAGGCCTCTTCCATCACAACCATCCTGCCTATCTCAACCGTCTCACCCTTCTCCCTTACTGTCCCCCCTTCTCACCACAATCCTCAATCCCACCTCCACCTCCTTTCTTTCCCACTTCACTCATATCCCCTTTTACCAACCCATTCACCTCAGTTGTACCCCTCCCCACCTTCCTCTCTTTTGTCCTTCTGCTGTCTTGTTCATGGTCAGATTACAGAGCAGGCTACACCAATGCCACTGTTCACTCTCTTTTATTGTAGTCTCCATTTTAGATACATAATAGATTTTTCTTTCCTGATAAGTCAGTAGTTTTTTCAAATTCTTGCATTGTTCTTCCTTTACTGTTGTGTTTTCTACAGTGCATTGTCCACGTTTTTGTTCCTAATGATTGCCTGAAAATGGCTACTGGAAGAAAGAGCTGAACTTTTAACCACTGCTATCGTTGTTCCCCTCTCCAAACACTCTTTATTTCCCCTTACAGAAGAAGATAATGAAAATGATGATGGTGATAGCTCAAAGGTTATCCCAGACTACAGCCAGCTCAGAGTGCCTTCAGCTAAAACAGCCACAATTCTGGAGGATGTCAATACCAAGCTCTATATTGGAACAGAGGTAAAGATTCCTACCAATAAAATCAACAACATCAAGCAGTGTTTTACTTGAATGCATGAGCTTCATGTGATGACCAAACTGCCCTGAGGAAATCATTCTTCACTATGAGCCTTTGTCTTTGTTCCATTATTAATATCTGTAAGCATAAAAACTCTCAAAGTCTTGGAAAATATTGGAAGAACCTACAAAAACTATGACGAAGAAGTATCTCATCTCAAAAACATCACAAATGTACTGGCAGATGTAACATTTAAGTTATGCTTGACCAGCACATAAGCAACAGTTTTATTAACACCACCTTTAACAAAACAAATATTTATTTATTTATATTTTGATTTAATTATTCCATGTTTCCTTGTAACATGTTCCATAATGTATATGATTACTGCCAGGATGGGGAGATTGTTCACACTGATTGGAAACTGGAGAAGGATGACTCAGGACGTCTGCAAAGTGAGTATTCTGCCTTGCCATTATTAAAGTAAGTTTAAAGGGACATAAACCCATTAACTGCAAATCATGGATTCTTGACTATTTGGACCATTGTCCAAAGCAGACCTGAATGCAGTTTGATGTCTTGAGATAAAATAAGCCTTGGACAGTTAGAGGTTTAAATACAATTATACTGAAATAATTTAAATCATTTTAATAATTATTATCACTGTAAGTCTCTTCTTTGGTTTGGAAGCCATCCTTATGTAATCACCATTAAAAATTAATTGATACCTTTACAGGGAAACAGAGGGTTCATTGTTCGTTGTATTGCATCGCCCTGTTGCTCAGTGGAAGCAAATTACTGTCAAATATAATAGTGCACCTTCTCTTCCTGTCTCTCCCGTCTCCCAGGTGCCAAGCCCCTCCACTGTTTTAACATCCATCACTGGTTGGTGAATACGGTACAGCGGTCACCCTTCTACAAAGACATTATTCTGACAACGGGAGGCTGGAACTTCGCCATCTGGAAGGAGGGAGTCATGGTAACACCACCCGTCACCTCAAGTACAATAGGAAAAAGTATTGCTACCAGTTAAAAATCATACCCACTTGTTTGACTGAATTAGAATAAAATGTATGATCATGACACAAATGATCAAGGTTATCCTAGACCTTTAATATAATCAGTCCTCTGATCTTCATCCAACAGACCAGATTTATTCATTATATATTATTTTATCATATTTTAAATCCACTGACTCTATTTGACTACGACATTCAGGATGGCCCCATCGTCCTGTCACCAAGCTCTGAGCAGGTGTGCACCTCGGGGTGCTGGTCCCTGTCCCGACCAGCTGTTTTCTTCATTGGGAAAGACGATGGGAGCATTGAGGTGTGGAACCTGATGGAAAAGACCAGTGAACCTGCGCAGGTCCACGCACACATCACCAATGCCAAGATAACCTGCATCAAACCCTGGACTGCCTCCTGTGAGTTCTTGGCCTCTTACTAAAACACAGTAGTAAGCATATGTGTGGCTCCATTGAGAATGCATTACTTGTTGACTTACTGTGTTTTGTTTCCAACTTTTGTGTCTCACACTTTATTATTATGTTCACCTAAATGACAATGGAGGTAAGCCTGTGATCAGAAGCTTGCTACAAACACACAATATATATATCAATCAAGTAATCACACTTTATTTATATAGCACCTTTAAGGTTAATGTCGTTCAAAGTGCTTGACTGATGCTTGACTTGATTGATAATGAGAAAGGACAACTGTAAAACAGTTTGAGAAGAAATGAAAATGTACTAATAAAAAGAAATAGTGGCCATAAAACATTCTAATATACTCTCTTGCTGCTGTTAATGTCTGTTTTACTTTACTACTTTTTTTATGTACAGCCAAGCAGCACTTCCTGACTGTGACTGATGACATAGGAATGGTCCGTGTATTAGAAATCCCAAAGGTACTCTACGTTCCCACCAGGAATGAGGTAAGACAGTCTAACCACCTCTCATGTACTCACTTTAAAGAATATTATTGTTGTCTGTTCACTTATTATTATGTCAAAAGAAATAATAATGTACTCGGTGAAGGTTGCAAACAAAATCCAGCACTGCAGCATATTTACTGCATTGATACTAAGCCAGTCCACATATAAGAAATTCTAATTATAGGCATGCTGGTTCAATGATCACCAAAACTCTAGTGTTGTCAGAGAAATTAAGATTATGGGTTATTGTGACATAGTCACGAGTTTATTTAATAGCTGCCTGACCACTACACATCATACATTATAACTGCCATCTTTCTCTTTTGTCTGTATGCAGAGTTTGAGTGTGAAGAAATACTTTGAGCTGGAGGAAGAAAGGTTGAATGATTTTTTGAAGAGGGAAGAACTGTGGGCACAACAGAAGAGGGAAGCTGAGGAGCTCAAGAGGAAAACGGTGAGCTGAGGACTCTGACAGTAGAATAAGTGAACAGGATTTGAGCGGACATTTTGTTTTAAGTAATCCCCTCTGAGTAAGGTTTGAAGAGTCTTAATAGTCAATCAACGATCAAACTGGGATCACTATAAATTACAATCAATGAAAACGCTGTTTCTTCCCTTTTTGCTCCAACTTCTAAAAAATGTGATAGAAGTTAAAATATTCCATTCTTCCTTTTGCTGCCTTTTGTTGCCCCTCCAACCCACTGCAAGGCATCTGTTGGTCCCCGGACCCTAGGTTGAAAACCACTGATCTAGACAGCATGTTGATTGCTCTCCCAACCATCAATATTTGCTCTTCAAGTGGCCTTGACTGAAACCGTGTGTCCTCAGCTACCCTCTAATCTCACTGGTATTGGTGAACAGTGCTCTGAACGTACAGTGAGACCTATAAATGGTTTTTATTAGCCCAGTTAAAAGTGTGTTCACCAATTTAAAGTTGACTCTGGAAAAACTGGAGAAGGACATTCCCTCTTTCTCTGTCTCCTTTGTTTCAGTCCCCTCTCTTTTTGTCTTTCTCCTCATGTTTAATTTATTCAGATCATCATTTGATCCGGGGCACTGAGGACAGTATAGCTATTGACAGCCAGAGACTGGCAGTCTGTCTTCTAACTATAGAAGTTAAATCTTTTAGTGGCTAAATGTTTAAATCTTAAGACTGGATGGCACTTATGAATACATGAATGCAGATGAAGTTTTGTTCTTGCTGCTACAATCAGCCATAAATGTCCTGCATATGCTGTTATGTTCACTTCCAGCCTTTGTTGTCACATGACAAGGCCTCAGGAATTTAATACAAACAAAACTGTATGATTGTTGTTTTCCTACGCAGCCAGTGTGAATGAGTGTATAATGAGTGTGTTGGTGGGCATGTGCAGGACTGTGTAATCTGTGTATTGTATTTGATTACAGAAAATGATCATTTAACAAACACTCCTTTAACAAAAACCTCTGATGAAAGGAATTGATACAGCCAGGTTTTGCAATATGGAAATACAATATTTTAATTTGTACATTTTATACCTGGTGAAATGTAGCAATCTTCTCAAACTGATTATAACTCATTTACATATTATAAAAACAATGTTGAATTCCAGAACTGCTGGAAGATGTAGTCTTCTTAATCAGGGCTTTGCTTAAAATTAATATTACTTAATGAAAAATCATGGTACTAAAATTCAGAAGCAAGAAAATGTAGTTTGTCAGATATTTGTGCCAAATAATTTGCTACATATTGTTTATGAGTTATATGACTAATTATTTTTGTCCCCCAGGAGCCTGACAAGCCAGCAAAATCCCTGGAAGTGAATGAAGAGGTGAACATGAAGGAATACAAAGATTACATGACGCTGGAGGAAAGCATCCTGAAGGGCATCGGCTTGTGGCCAGCTGCTGCCGACAAACAAAATACCTGATATCACACACAGTCACACACATACACATACACAAATCACATTTTATATAAAACATATAAAGCAGGTTTTTATTTATTTTTTTAAATTTAATTAACTGTTTTTATAAAAACACAAAGGTTTGTATCTTTGTTGCTGTTTTCACAATATGTGTCTTATGTATGAACTGTTTTTATTGAAATACGATCTATACTCCTCTTAGATGTTAAATATGAGAACAGCAAGCATTTTGTAAATTGATTCTGCCTTCAACATTCAGACTGTGGGTTGGGGCTTCAGGGTCACTGATGGGTTTTTTTCATCCACTCATCTGAGATCTCGTTACTGGGTAATGCCATCCATTAGCGCCCTCTTTACCACTACTGCTCCCTGAGGATACAGTCTGGAATACCTCAAGGATTTGACCTTGGCAGAAAGTCATTTTATGGCTCTTTGATTTCATGATATTTATCTGTTGTTGTTCAGAGCTCCACTAGTATATACATTAATTTTGTATGGCTCATCGTCTGCTGTTGATGTTTTTTAAATGTTTTATTAGGAAGGAATTTAAAAGTCAAACCACATACAGTCAGGCCTACATCCACCCACTCCTCATTACAAATCTGTTAGTCTCCAATCATAACCTAAATATGATCCTCATGGGGTCAATTTATGTAATGTGCCTTGATTCAGGTAACAGTTACACTGCAGATATCTGAACCAGATGAAGTGGGTGGATGTAGGACTGACTGCATTCTGGTACTGTAGGGCAAGGTGAGAATGAAATAATAGTATGTACAGCTTTCTGTAAATCCTTCAGATGATTTTAGAAATGTAGGAGTTAGGAAAAAACGAACTAAAAAAAAAAACTAAGACTTCAATATTCTTGTATAAACAGTGGGTAAAATGACTCTGTAATGGGAAATGACTCATTTGTGGTGACAAACACAACCACAGAGAATTCTCTGACTCTGCAGCTCCCTTCAGGTCTGTCCGCGTCTTTCGGCTCATTGTTTTGGTTTTTACAGCCCAGGACTTCGGTCTCACCGCTTTTAGCCACAGCAGGCAGCTCCTTTCAGGGAAAAAAAAAACCTCCACAAACCTACGCTACCTGCCAGACAAAGTTAGCAACTACCTGGTGATTCTTTGCTAATGTTCAGCATAACAACTTCATAAGGTGATGATACTGTATATCGATGTTTGGTGTGATTTCATGAAACTGTGGTTGCATGTTACCTCTAGATTTGAAGCTACACTGATTCCTAATGTGTAATTCTAATGAGAGGATTCCTATCTTATCATTTATGTCATCAGTTTGTTTCTGAGTCAGTAGCATCACCTGCTAATTTCCATATAGTGCTGGCTGGCCAGCTGCTATCCAGTCACTTGTATCAACACTACAGGTGACTGCAACCTGGATGAGGAACAAGGGAGCAGTGGAGTACTGTTCACACGTACATGTTGCTCAGTTTTCCCAAGTGAAACTTTTACTTCTGTCACATTGTTCAAAACATTTGTGAGAATGCTGTTATCCCTTGCAGTGTGTTGCAGCAAGTAGTGCTCCAGCTCTCTGGACTCCATTAGTTTCGCTCCTTCATGGGGATAAAATCAGGACGCCTCAGAGTGCTAGGTCCACCTCAGGTCAAGAGCAGCCCAGCAAACCTATAGTCACAACTGACAGCCGGGAACCTGCCAGAAAAGAGGCCGGAGGGACAGAAGGAAAGGGGGGGGGGGGGTATCTGCATAATATAGGGGCAGCTGTCTATTGCCAGGTTTTCACACTGTGTCTGAGATGCCTCAAAAGGGAAGAGAGAGCAGAGAACAGATGAGGAACAGCAATACAACTGGTTGAATGCTGGGTGAGAGAGGGAAGGATAGACTGAGAGGGAAAAAAAGAAGATGGCAAAAGATGGAAGTTGATTCCCCCAACAGTAGCGAGCTGAGGTCGACTTCACTCTAGCCATGACTCATTCACGTGGACGGTCCTGTCACAGAGCGGAGGGGGTGGAGGAGGGCGAAGAATGGGCTGATGTGAGGGTGCACAGAGGCAGGCGTCCATATGGCCCCTGAGGCACCAACGAGGTCCTGGTGACAAAAGGGGCCTCCGCTCTCCAATCGTCCCCTCCTCAAACCTCTCTGGGAATTCTGTTTTGCAGTCGCTCTCTCCTCTGCGGAGCCTCTCACTTTCTCCCAGGCCAGCTCAGGAATGTGCCTTCTGCAAACCAGCACACACACGGGTGTCTTCACCCTCGCTGGTTAGTTATTATTGTAATGGCTCATGCAAAGAATGTTGTGCAATTGAGTAAGCGTGCATGCAACGTAAACACTTGAAGGCATTTGAAGTTCCACAGACATATGCAGAGACGTTTGCAGGTTAAGCCCTGCTGCCTAGCGCTCACACTTCTTTAATGTCTTGGACAATGGACAACAGCACAGCCATAAACCCAGTGACCCCCCCTGTGAAGGGTATTCATGATGTCAGATTTTCCTCAGTTGATTTCTTCATCTATGTCCAAGTGATTTCCCAAACATAAAAAGCAATCTTTAACTAAGGGGACGGGGGTGTCTATATAGGATGGATTCCCTGCAGTCCAGTTTTTATTATCACCAATTCTTGTGAAGTTTTTGAAGCCAAATCCTGGGAAACAATGTGAGCAGGTGCTGGGCAGGAGGGGCTGTAAATCTGGCCTGGCGAATTAAGCCATTCCCTTGGCATTGTTCTGGCTGGCCTCTTAGCTGCTCCTGCTGGGGAGGGTGTTAGGTGGGGTGAGGTGGAGCGAGGGTCTGCTGCCTAAATCTCCCAACATGGGGGCACCCTGCACATTTCACACATAGTCATCCAAGTTGAACCCTCAGCTGCAGACGGACAGACAAACACACAACGTCACAGGTCCTGCAGGAGAAGGAACTAGCTGCACAACAAAAAAACATTAAAACTGAGTCAAGTGGTTGCCTCTGAGAATAAGGTTCAAGGTTCAAGGTTACTTTATTTGTACCCAATGGTAGATTTGGTTTGCAGTAAAAGACAAAAGTCATTCCTCTTGACAAAAATACAGGAAACAAACAACTCAATCATCATAAGACATAATATAAACATGATAAAGGATAAAGATAAAAGTAAAATCCAGGTTCTAAAAATCAGAACTTACCAAGACATCAATAAAAAAAACACTCATGTGATTGTTCAGACATGTTTCTTAAAGTTTTCTTGTCCATCAGAATTGCACATTCGCAGCTAATTAAAAAAGCTGCAGTTTGTCTGAAAAAGCATTTAATCTTCTCAAGGAAGACTTCAATCAGCTTCTTCCTTTAACCTGAAAGCAGCCGCCGAGTTGCTAAAATGATCCCCAGTTTAAGTCGTCAGGCTACGTTTCATCACTGTAAACCGTAAAGCTGGTTTTCTTTAAAACCTCAGAGAGGCTGGTGGTAGGTTTCATTAGTTGACCCTTGACCTCATAAGAGATCAGGTGACCAGGGCACTGCTGTGGAATGTTCCCTCTTGACTCCATTTCGTTTTTTTAATTTCAAAGCGTTTGACAGTTTGGATTCTTTTCATTTTACCAGCCCCTCCCAACGTCAGTGTGTGCGAGCGAGCAGGCATCTGTACGTCCTGCAGTCCGCATTTGGGATTAGAAAACATGGAAAGGCCACAAACTTCGGTTGCATGACAAAGTTGTGGAGCGACTGACTGACCAGCATTGACACCAACGCGGCTAAAAACTGCACGATAGTTTGGAAAAATAAACTTGACTCAAGGTTATTGGCTTTTTTTTTCTAGGGCTGTCAACAGTGTCTTACTGTGTTTATTAGCAGAGTTTGCAATTCCATCCACTGATGTGGTTGAAAGCTCAGAAAAAGAGCTTATTTTGTAAAACCTTATTGTAAATGTGTGTGTTTTTCAAGGGATTCTTGCTTTGTTGCATTTTTCATTCTTCTGAGGAGATACAATATCTTATAAGAATTTGAAAATGCAGTTCAGAGCTCTTGAAAAAGCTAGTAAGTAAATCTTGAGTCAAGATTGTTTCGTCAGACTTTTCCCAGGGTCAGAAACTAGACTTCCCTTGTCCTTGTTTATGTCCTTTCGTAAAGTACTTCTTAAACTGTTGTACAAAAATATAGTTTGTTATTATTCTGAGTAAGAGCTCTGACACTTTTCACTCAACCCCGCTGTGCCTGCCAGCATGAACGACTGATGCTCTGTAATCCACATCAAAAGAAGGCACTTCAGTGAGGGAATATTCACAATATTTCTAGCAGAGGAATTCAGGTTCAAGTGCTGTAATTTCAGTCCATCGGCAAACGTGGCTGGGGGATGATTCCCATTGAACACTGAGAAATTTTTCATGCAATACCTTGGCATAAACCCAGACCAGGATGCAGTCCCTTCAGAGTGGGATCTGTCATCGAAACTATCAGTCTATCAGAGCAAACATATGGAAAACCCTTATGGCTTTTCTCATGGCCATGGAAACTTGGTCTTTTTCTGACATACTGTCAGCAGTGATGATTACATCAACAGACCAACAGACAGTGACTGAAAGATAGTGAAAACCAAAGCAAAATGTCTAGACTACATAATCTTTCCATCAAATTAAGTTAGTTGTTGTATAATGTTATATATTAAACTTTGATCTGTCTGCCGAGCACGTGCAGTAGGAGTGTCTAGCATGTTTCAGACTGGAGGAATAAGACTTAAATTCGTCTACCCTATAGTATGAATCGTTGTTTATTGACCTTTTGGGGGGGCATTTTTTTCTTAAATACATGGTTCTACATTTTGGGAAATGTGTTTATTTGCTTTCTTTCCGAGAGCTAGATGGGAAGGTCGATATATCCTCCTCATATCGAACCACCAGCAGCCAGTTAGCTTATCACAAAGACTGGAAACGAGGAAACCGAACCGGAACTAGTCCGGCACATAACCCCCTGTTGTTGACTGGATTAAAGAAACGTGTTAATTAGTGAGTTTTAAAAGTACGAGTTTAATAGCTTTAGACGGGCTTCGTGTTTATCCTCCAGACATGAGAGTTTGTCTTGGTCTTATTCAATGGAACTATTCCTTTAAAAAAAAGAAGCTACCGTAGCTGGTAGTCAGCATCAAAGAGACTCCTAGAGCAGCAGGCAAACTTTTTTTTTTAAGTTTTACTGCTGACAGCCGGAGAGTGCTCTGCTGACAGGAGGGAGGCGATAGCATACACTAAAATACCAACTGTGTCACTCCACTTCCTCTGCGGAGAACAAAGTTATCACCGCGCCTCATATCACCATGATGTTACGGGCTGGTTGGAGGATGAATCACTACAAAAGGTGTGCCACCTGCAAGTTTATCAAACCACGGAGGCCCAAATCTCCTCATTGAGCCCGACCACAGCTGCTGTCAAGGCCTCTTTTCAGTCTCACCTTTCACATTTTTCTCTCCTATCAAGCGGAGCAAACCCTCGCCCTCATCCTGTCCTCACGCTGAAAGGAGATTGCTCTCGTCTGGAGGAGCGGGAGGGGGAGAAGTGATGAGCAGCTTACCTCTAGGAGGGATTAGCCTTATTAAAATGAAATAGTCTAGTCCTGAGTGACAGAGCAATGGAGGTGGAGGAGGGAAGAGGCAGGGAGGACAGAGGAGAGGGCCTACGTTGTGTGAGGCCCGGCCCCTGAGGATCTGAAGCGCCGCTCCTCTGTGTTCTCCTTCCCTCCATTCTTCACTTTCACCTCTCACTCTCTCCTCATCTTCTCCCCCCTTACCTCTGGTCTGCTCTCTCATCATCACCGCGGTCCAGAACAGGCGGATCTGTCAGCGGTGCGTCAAGAGATCTGCCCCGAGGCCCTCAGATGGGCTGCCAAGTACAGGGGCTGGATCGTAAGGGAACAAAAGACCCCCAAAAAACACATCAGAAAAGGCTGGGACCTTGGTAAAATGTGTTTAATAGCCCTCCTATTGAAGGGCACTGCATGTATGGAATGTGTGCCCAGGGTCACTGCGTAGAGGTTCCCAGCAATTACCCAGGCTTAGCTCGCCCATGTTTATGAGGAGTGAATAGGTAGTATGCATTGGAGAACATTAACCAACCTGAGCCTCTCAGAACACGTCCAATGAAAGATGTACAAAAGGGTTGAACGTGCTCAATATGACTTTGTGATTTGTACCTAATGACATGTACACTATGGTAATCCTTGTTAGGGGCATAAAGCCACGGTTGAATCAGAAGATCAGAGTGCACACCATGTTTTTGTCACGTGTTGAGTCTGAGTCACAATATGACTCTGATTTTGGCCTGAGCCCCCCCCCCAAAAAAACTAGGGTTCTCTGCAACATGAAATATTCAAGGTCAAATAAGTAAAGTTCAACATACAGTATGTAATAACTGCCACTAGGGGGTCTCTCACATCAAAAGAAAAACAAAAGACATAGTTGGGTGGTGAAGTAGCATTGGATTATGGGAGTCATTGCCTTCGCCACCATTGTCATTGCGGTGAGTTTCTGTCAGTTCCTCTCACATTAAAACCGGTAAAAACACAGAATAAAACCGCTGTTTGGCAAACAGTGGATGTCTCGAAGGGCCTGCCAGCCAAGCTGAAGTCAGCTAAGCTTGTTTCTCTGAATATTCAAGATCCAGACATACAAAGACTAAAATCCTATATCTGATTAAAATATATAGTCCAAGATCTAAAAAGTGTATTGTGAAAATGTGGCCTAAAACCCCTAAAGCTTCTGGCAAACAACCACAACACTGACGCATGCTCAAAGGGGATATGGTGCCGTTGACAGGCAGCCGGTGAAATGCAACACTACATGAATAAAATTACAAATTCTTCTGGCTTTGAACATTGTTGCAAACATTTTGGACAATATAAATACACAGCTCAACAAAATATATAACATAGGTTCAGTTGTATAGACATCTTAATGCAGAAATGTTCCATATTATGTCTTTAAAATTAGTAATTAATGTCGATTGTAACGCTGTCAAATTCTGATCGATGCTCTGTGACAGTAGCCTTTTTTTGCGCTCTTCAAACCAGTGAGAAGAGAACACAAAAACACAAATACAGAAGAAAAAAAGAAAAACTACTCTCCACTGGGCAGAAAAATATGGGACCACATCTACCGAAGTCGGAAGCTTTATTGCAAAAATGTGTTTTCAGGGCCTTTAGCTGCACACATTATGGTAATAGAGGAGGTTAGAGAATGTTTGCTTACAGCCAGAATTTTGATATGTTATATTGGGTTTATAAGCAGTCTTGTGAGCAGAAATGTTAATCATAAACTTCCCTTTTTGAAAGAAAAGAGTTAGGAAGTTGAAATATGCCCTGAGTCCACCATTGCCATAGGCCCATCATCAGCCCAACTTACAGCTACTCTACATCTAGAACTTTAAATAGGTTACCAACAAACAACAAAGACCAATCAGCAGGAAGGAGGCTGATACAGAAGGTGTTTTCAATTGACTCATCAGCTAATTGTGGCCAACAGGAAAGCAAGGGTGTCTGAATAAATATATAGACAACACATGTATGCTTACACACATGCATGTCCTATGTGCAAAACATTTATATTTATTTTTACACTTTTTGAATATAAAAATGAATACATTTGAAGAGGCTCAGTTCTTTGTCAGTGTCAGTTTTTTTTTCATAAGTTGAGTCACACACACACACACACACCTGATACCGCTTTAAGATGAACCTGCTGAGAAAGCAAACATTTCCACATCCCTTATTGCGAATGCTCATGTGTAACAGCAGGTTTACACAGAGGACAATATAAAAATAACACGCTGTTTGGATTTTCACGGCCCTTGTTTCCGTGGGATGTGATTACTGCAGTGGCCTGCATGTTGCTTGCCTGAAATACTGTTGCTTAACAAAATAAATCCTCATACACCAGCATAAAGCTTCAATTTAATGTCACATGGCTGATTTTAAATGTCTGCTATGACGTCTCATCGCTCCGCAGGTAAGCTGACCAAAGGTGCAACCGCCCCAGACCTTTATTGTCATGGTTAACACTACACTATACCAGAAAAAAAAAGAGTCTGAAACAAAGCCTGTGTGTTTGTGTGGTTGGCTGGTTGACATGCAGCCATGATACTGACTCAAAGGTCAGTAGAGATTAAGGGAACAGGGGAGAGAAGAAGGGGAGAAAAGGTCTGGTTTCACATGCAGGTGGCTGTCAAGGATGTTTACCTAGAGACCCATATCTCTTCTCTCTCCCAAATTAGAAATGAACAAAAGTTTAGTTCAGTTCACTCCGACAGACGGCCTGATATCAAGTGGCGACCCTGACTATCCAAACAGGCTCTGTGTTATTATGTCTACCTCTGTCTTCATATGGGATTTCACTCTTGCTTTTATTGGGGCCTAGAGAAGTGCTCTGCAAGTCAAACATGGATCAAGTACTTTCAAAATAAGTTAGTCAGTGCCTGAGTCTAAATATAAAACCATTTTCAGGTGTTTAAAAGTGGAATTTAAAATGTTACAGATAAATATTACATAATGACCAAATCTGTTTATGATTGTGAAAGACCCAAAATAACTTGAGACTGAAAGGAACATTATCCTCTTTAAAATGATATACATTTTTACAATGACAGTGAAATATTTGTCTCCATCCCCACAAAATTCCAGTCTGCCTGTTTATGGGAGTTTAGTGCAGGTTTTTTTCTTGACTTCAGTGGGGATATAAAACAGGGCTGCAGGGTGCAGGCAGGTATGCGTACATCCTGTACCGTAAATCTTTCTCATACCTGTTCAAGACAGCCATAAAAAAAAGATATGAACCTACAGTAGTGACATCAAACACGGCTTAAAACCATTTTGTGGTGAAAGGCCTATGGCTGACTTCTCATGCTAACTGTCAGAGATGTGTATCACTTCAGCTGGAGCCGCCTCGGCGCAATTTTCACGGTCCTGATTTTAGATCTCATTTTGGGAAAATACTTCACGTTAAAAATGACGTTTAACTGTTTCAGCAAACTGCTTTGGGATCTACCTGTGGTACATGCTGTTCCAATCTCACTAGTGCTGCTGGTAATGTTGGTTTTCGGAGCCACAGCCAAAGTGCAGCCTTCCAGCAGTGGATTTTACTGGACGGCTAAATGCAGCTGCGTCCTGGGAATGTCCCTGAAGCTGAAAGTTGTTCTGGGAGATTCCCACAAGCCAACAAGGGCAATTCCCCGACTTATTTATCTGTTTTGTGCTGAGGCCGAGTTACAATGCTCCCACAGCAAAGGGATGAATCTACAAAAAAACAACAACACAAGAGTCCAGTTTCCTGAAGTTAAGGTCATCTTTTCCCAGCAGCATTCAATAAAACAAAGAGTGTTTAGAATTGTTTGGGAAAGTGCGGCTACAGAGCCATGTCTTTTCAACAAGAGTGATATGATTAGTTGGCCACATGTTTTTCAAAGTTTTTATGAATGAATTCCAGGCCAGTCCATGTGTGTAGGAGTGAGAGGATGTTAACTGTGCACTAAAACTACCATTCTGACTGTGCAAACCCAGATATTTTGGGGGTTTTTTTTATAGCACAAAAATGTTTTTTCTTTGTTTAGACAGCTGCATAATCAGATCTGGGAAACCCTGTTAGTGAAGCTTTGGGTTAAGTGAATTTTAATGAGGGTTTAATTCTGGGTAATTCTGGTCATTTAATTCAGGGGATAAAATTATAGTCAATGATCTGAAAAAGGTGATATTGCAACTAAAACCTTGACTGTGTTGTGGAAATAGTAATATTAATGTAGTAAAAATAAGGAAAAGCTAAATTACTCTATTGATTAATCCAAGAGACATACTTTCTATCTCTAACAAAAAAGACACACAGGCCACACGTGAATGTAAAATAATATACTTTATTATGACCATACATTTCTCAGGATCAATACAAAGCACTTTTCTGTTTTGTTTAGTGATGTGACATTTTTCTCTCCAAAGGACAAAGAGGACAAGACAGAAAGACTAGCCATATGTAGATGCAGGTGGTTTGCTGATATATTCAGTGTGACAGAGAGGTGAGAAGGTGAGAGGATGCTAAAACAGTCAGGAATGCCTGAAGAGTGAATTACTGAATGTGTAAAACCAAACACAGCTGAGGAAAACTACAGGAAGAGTGTATTTTTAGAAGGCTTCCTCACAAAAACATCTCAGTAAAACTGGATCTTTGAAGAGTTTGTGGACAGAAATCCACAAATTAAATCGAAATGAGATCAAACTGCAGGTGATGCTCTGCATTGGTTTCCTCACTGTAAAAATAAGGTTCTTTTTGTGTTGGCCCGGGCAGACAGATGGTTTGAAAGGAACCCCGCTGAAACTCACTTTCACCGGACACGCTCAGACTGACAGCAGCAGCAGCCACAGCTTCACCACGAAGCAGCAGGACCATGAACAGACAGCATGGAGGAGGGCGGGGTGTGGAACAACGGTGAAAATAAAATGAAAAATATGTGAAGAAAAAAGCAAACTGACAAAATGTCAACCTTATCGGCTAATTCTTCTTCAAGTCCAGTCTCTTTCTGAAAAATACTATATTTTTAGGGGCTTTAATGGGTTTGTCTTGAGACAGCTTGAGAGAGGGACAGCAAAGGGGGGAAGAAAGGGGATGACATGCAACAAAGCCTTGGTCACCGTGTGAGCTACCAGGGCGCCCCTTAAAATCAGTCTCTGTAAATTCTGGAAATAGGTTTCACTTGTCAGTTCAGTTATTCTTGCATCAGCGTGGCCGTCTACTCAGACTTATTTTCTAGAAAATTCTAGAAAGATGCTAATTTGGTACTGAAACTGAAAATGTCCACTTCTTAAAATAAGACTTTTTGAGATGGAGAACTGAATCAATGTCTTCCTTTAAGTCCTCTGGAGAAAAGCCTAACCAATGCAGTCTTCTGTCTACTGGAGGAACAGGGTGACGAACAAACGAGCATACATTGCAAAATAAGTCTTTTTACACATAAATATCAAATACAAAGGCAGATGAGACAGAGCCTTGTTTATGTCAGTAAAGCTTTTGACCATGCAACGTTCAGTACCTTAAAAAAAAAAAAAAACACGCCAAAAATCTTGAACACAGCTTAGTCCACCAGAGACACAAAACAATGTCAAATATATACACAATACAATAAAAATAACAATATCACTTTTTCTGCAAGAGCACGATTTTATCATATATTTTACAGCTAAAGTTGTACCATTAGTCCAGCACATTAAGATGTGTACAGGTAGCTTGAAGGGAGAAAAAGCGACTATCGCTACTAGTCAACACTACGAGGTCATCAGAAGTATTTAAATACGCCATTGAAATAGAAGCTGTAAAAATAATATACTCCGAATACATTTATATAATTATATACATATACATATAGGTTAAATACTGATCATTCTGAATCCCTGGATTGCTGAAAACGTCCTTTGTCGATTTAGGCAGCTAGCTATGTCGTACAAACTGAGGCCCTCCACTTGTTTCCACTGCTGCTCTGAAAATTGTGCTTCACATTCGGGCTATTTCACGGTTTTGCCAGAAGCTGGGAGAAGCAGGAAGGTAACTGGTTGGAGGTTTTTAAAGGAATAGTTCGACATCTTTAGATTATTTGATTATTTTTTTCTGAGAGTTAGATGAGAAGATTGATACCACTCTTTAATCTTAGTGTACCATAAAGACCGTGTGTAACCACACGAATTAAACAAACTTGATAGATTGTGTTAATTAACTTGTTTCGTTTGTTTGTTCTAGCTTAACATTTATCATACAGACAGGAAAGTGGAATCAATCTCATCTAATTCTCTACGAGAAAGTGAATTAAACAATCTTCCCAAAATGTTGGACTATACCTTTAAGCCTAAACTGTATATGAAACACATTTTCTCTGTTTATAGTTGCCTGCTTAATCAAATAAATCTCTACTGTACAGCTTTCTGTGAACAGAGATAAGAGTGTTATTACCCTTATCTTGCATCCAATTCTGACAGGTGTGTGTATACCTGTAGATGGGTGTCTTAGCATATCGTACAATGCAGGAAGTAAATACATTTCAAGCCATACTCTTTATTTGCTTAATCTTTAAGAGGAGGTTTCAGTGGCGGCTGTTTGCCCCTCAATTCAGTCCACAGTCCATATGTTTTGTACTGCATGAACTATAATGACAATCTACACTACTGCCTGCCTCATAAGTGCATTATTGTTGTACAACATTTAGTGTTTCATACCTCAATAGAAAAGCTCTCTGCTGCCTTAAAAAGGAAATCCACCCTCAAAAAGAACGTACACATGTTCCTCCTATGATCTCGGTTTGTGTAACTAAACACTGTGTTTACATGCTTGAAAACAGACAGCAGAAGCTATGAACTCTGAACACAATCCCAGAGAAATCCAGAGTTTTCCCATTCAGCGTTAGAGACTAATGTTCTGCGGTTCAATAAAATATTGGAACATTTCTTCCACTGCCAAAAGTAATAGAGGGCCTGCCTTAACTATAGAACTGACAGGATGCTTTTGTTTTCTTAGCACATTTTTAATTGTTTTTATTTGATTACCTTATTACTGACTTTAATTTAATTTCTTAATTGAAAGGCCTAACGCGTCCTAGATTTTTTCCTACCACTGTATCGATGTGGAAGTGTCCAATGTCCAAAATGCTGCTTCAGAAGCCTACTAAAAAAAATACTCGGAAGCACTGGGATTTTCTGCTATGAAAATGGTCTATCAGTAACTTAAACTACGAATGTCGGCATCAGTATCACCGATTGAAAGCTTGCATGAGAAGAGCCCCATAGCACCCAGGGTGGTTTCGTACCTATTTGTACATCTATACTGTAGCCTTTTTCAATGTAAAAACAACTCTTCATAACATCATAGAGGTTATCGTGTTGGTTGCCAACACCGTATCAAGATCATACGAGGGGAGACATTTTATTTCAGAGCGGATTTTCCTCTTGACGTACCACCTTCACACAATTAAGGCACCTTTTAAACCCCTGAGGGGTCAATGGGTTCTTCTAATAAGAAGAGAAGCAACAATAACAACATGGAACACAGAACCGGACTGAAACAAAACCAACAACAACAACAACATAAAGTCGACAAAATCAAAGCAAAATAAAAACATTACGGAATGTCTATGGGTAAGGTACAAATGCCAGAAGTGCCCTGTTACATGTCGTCTCATCTCATCCTTTAGGTTTTTACAGCAGCACCGCACCACGCTGCCATGGTGACATGACAGGATCTCCATGGAAACACTGTGGCTGTATCCTGAAGCACCTTGATCGGTAAATAAGGTCTTCCCCCAAACCTCAACAGGCTTAATGAGTGTGTGAGTGGATATGTGTGTGTGTGTGTCACTGTGGTAGGAGTCAGTATCCGACGTTGAGCTTGTTCTTGTTGAGCTCTCTCTCCAGGTTTCCTATCAGAGTGTCGATGCTCTCCTGCAGGTCTCTCAGGTTGACCCTGTTGCTCAGCACGGGGCTGATATCCTGGATCTTCATGTACGCCTGGTAGGTGTGCTCTTTGGGCAGACAGGGGGGTAGGATGTGGTCGCACACCCTCTCCTCCTCCTTGTCCTCTAATGCCTGCCCATTTCCTGAACTATCACTCTCTACAATGTTCTCCTCCTCTTCTTCCTCCTTTTCCTCCTCCTTCACTACCTCCTCTCTCTGAGCTTGCTCTGGCTCAGCAGGATCAGACGCGGGGCTTGTGACCTTCTGCCCGTCATCTTCCTCTGCGTCATCAGGCTTCTCCTGGCCCTCCTCAACTGCCTCTGTATCCTCTGAAGGCACGTCATCATAGTCCGCCTCCTCTTTGCTGGGAGGCAGCAGAATTTCAGAAGGGAAGTAGCTCTCGCCACAGCCGCTCCAGTCGCCGGCGTAGCGGTTGCTTGGGCTGTCCAGGCGACCCGGTCTGGGCCGCAGAACACCCACCATCTCCGCTTCAGAGAGGTTCAGGACCTGGGGGCGCTCTTTTCTCCGCCGTAATGGAGGAGCGGACAGCAGGTCAGATGAGGCCAGAGCCAAAGAGGCTGCATGGGGCTGGGAGGAGGAGTGGCCATTTAGGTCTACAACTGGAGGAGCAGACAGGAAGAGAGAAACAAAGAGAGTTAATCAAAATGTATATACAGGCTATCTGAACTAATAGCCTAAGTAATGGTTCGACATTTTGGGAAATATGCAATTTTTTCTTGAGTTAGATGAAAAGATCGATATCACTCTCACGCCTGTATGGTCAATATGTAGCTATAGCCAGCTGTTGCTTAACTTAGCTTAGCATAAAGACTGGAGGGGAAACAACCAGGGGTGCAATTAGGTGGACTTTTTAAACTTTGGAGAGAACATTTCCCAAAATGATTAAATGTTTCCTTAAAGGGTTAATTCACCTAAATTACAAAAGAAAAATTTTTTTCTCATACACCCCTAGTTGTATCTAGCCATGGAGATATAGTTTTGAGATTTCTGCAATCACCCCAATTTTCAAAGGGCAAATATTTTGGTAGAAAGCAGTTCTAATGAAAAGTGTTGATAGTGAGGTCACAGTGAGTATTGTTTATGAACTGTCACACTGCTTCGGAAGGTTTTTTTAAATGTAATTTTTCAATGCTTCAAGTGCCACAAACAAAATTCCAGAAATCTCGAAACAACTGGAACTATCTGCAGAGCTAGATACCACTGAAAGTAAGTAACAAAATGTTATTGTAATGTGTGTGAACTGACCATTTAAGTCCCACTTTGGTAACTTCATGGTCGTGCCTTGAAAACACAACTAACTCCTACCATATAAAAATCCACAGGTTTATCTGAATTGACCTCTATCAGGGGAACAAACATATCTGGATAAGCCTGGCAATGGCTTGAGGGAGCCCTGAGGTTTTTGGCACTCGCCCTGCCAAAATAATCCAAACATGAACATGCCATGCTGTGCTCAAACTCAGACAAACACATGCTGAAGCCACACCACCACACTCTGTGACTTTGATGCCATCCTTCTGTACTATTTGTTATCAACTGTTGACTAAACCAAACTTAAAAATTAACTAAACTGAAACCCTGTTTGGACATTATGAAACTCATCTGACTGTGCTACAAAAAGGAACAGTGAGCACTCCAACACAACCAGCACAGTCCGGTTACCTGTCTGCTTTTATCTGTGTGTACCTACACTTGTTGACACCGCTAGCTCTCCCTTACTGGATTGGAAAGGAAAAAAAAACAACAAAAAGGTGTTAAAAGTTTGGGCTATAAATCAAGTACAGCACATGAGGTACAATATAAAGCAACACTTAATTTTATTTTGTCTACAGGCTTATGAAAGAGGACCTGGCAAGCTAATATCCTAACATGCCTTAAAACAAAAATAATGTTGAATTATGAACCATGTTGACTCCATTTCATTCATCAGGAGCTGCAGTCGCTGATACAGTACTTATGAACAGCGGTTGCATGCCTTGCAACTCTCCTGAGGCTAAAGACTCAAGCAATTATCACCTAAAACAAACAGAAATTATCCTCCTTTAACAGGCAACGTGTTATTTAATTTCAGACATGATTCACTGATGACATGATTAAAGTTATTAGCTGTCACTGAGGCAGGAAGCAGACAAAAATGATGCACTTTGTAGTGCATCATTTTAGGCAAAATAGGCAAAATAGGCAAAATACTTTCAAGTGGTGATTTTCTTAACAAAGTACAACTGGTTGATTTAAGAGTTATCCCTGCACAGGAGCACAATAACAAGATACAAACAAATGTACACACACACACACACACACACACACACACACACACCCACATTCCCCTCTTCTTCCTGTCATTCTGCCTGTCTAACCATCAGCTCACATCCACTCACACATACAGTTGGCAGACTGCATAATTCCCACTACACCTCCTCAGCCTCTTCAACGCACACGTATGCTCATGCTCTCCCACACTTCCTGTAAAAAAGTATCAGCAGTGTCTGATGTCCTTGCACTTGCCCAAAGGCATGCACACTTAGAGACCTGCACAACAATGCCTCGGAGGGCCTGGGTATGTGTGTGAGAGGTGTGAAGAGGCGGCTGAAAATATCCCATAATGATTGTGAAATGTTAGGGTGAAGCTTCAGGGGCTGAGGGCTAAGGTTAAGCCTGGAATGTCCTTAATTACAGTCCAGGCGTCCTCTGAGCTGGGGAGGCGGGCAGAATGAAGATGTCACTGAGGGTGTAAACAAAAGCTTGAACCTGGACTGAAAGCTTTGTCAAGGTTATTACAGGTCATTATAGGCACTAGCCGGGTGACATCAGCTGCAGACAGGAGTGCAGAACAAGTGCAGGCTCTACTGAAGATTGAAACCTATTTTCTTCAGACCACTTGACCCCGTCGCCCTCCGTCATTGTCTGCATGTATGCTCTAAACTATCTTTGCACTTTTTTTGTTTATCTTTTGAAATTCCACTCGTACTTTGCCAGGCTACCTGCAATTATGGGATTCACAAATGCTGACTTATTCAGTGGCTGCACTTAGTTTCCCTCTCTGCGTGTTGCCTCCCCGGATGATGTAAATGAGGGTGGCGGGTGCTCGACTTCAGTGGTTTTTTTTACGCAGAATTGGCTCAATGTGGGAGTCTGAGGATGCAGTTAAATTTAGAGGCCAGACCAGACACAGAGTCAGTTCTTCTTCAGACATCAATCAGCAGATCTGGTTAAAACGGCAGGTTACTAGGAAGGGCTCAGAGGATTTAAATCTTTCAGGGATACAGTCTGTCCAGTGTGATTTTGTTCTTATAGAACATGAATTTTGGGAAATGTGTGCCTTATAATACACTGAAACTACGAGACAGAACGTAAAAGAAAATCACTGCAATGTGAAAAACAGCCTTCTTTAATTTTGACTGATGACAGTGGTGCATATTTAAAATTGTATAATGGATTTTTAAACAGACTCAAAACCTCAGTTTTAATGAAAATGTTACTAACCCACAGAGGAAAAGGCAAACTGCCAACTACTACAGCAATAAGGTTATATGCTAATGGCAGTAATGGATTTTCACCCTGTCTTATCTTTTCAAATCTGCATCTAGGCAGAGCACACAGTTTTTTTTAACGTCTTGTTTAACTTTCTACAGTAGCTGAGACTTTAACTGCACGACAGCAGCCCCCTCACATTGATAAGAGAACTTAAAATTAAAAAAAAAAAACATCTGAGTCTAAAAATAACAAACAAATTAGTTTCTGTGACCAATACAGATTTTACCCCGCGTGCAGCTCCATTTCATTACTCTCGGCTCTCTCCTGAATAATATTTGGGTCCCTTCATATCTCACACTGAGCAGACAGCTGCAGCTGGCAGAGAGCAGCTGTACAGACAGACAGATGACCTGTTCTGAGTAAAGCGGGTACTGGGTATCTGTCTGGTATCTGTCCTTGGTTGGTGATTTATCTTAAGACAGGGGGGCACGCCTCAAAAGTTTGGTTTATGTTGGGGCTTACTGGCTTGGCTCTGATTGGCTCAGTCTGCCACGATGAAGCACTCTGTGGAGAGTTTCATCTCTGAGGAGCCAACAGATGGTGGCCAATGGCTATCAGGGCTGTACTTATGCCAGTGGTGGATAACCTCAAGGATCAAAGCAGCCCAGCCCTTTAACAGTCCTTTGTAGGGCTGAACCGCAGAGCTGGCACTGATTTGTACAAGACCCTAAAGGCTGGTTTATACACGCTTACTGACATATATTACCTGATTGTAAAAAAGAATGGATTTCAAACCAAAAAACCTGGTAGAACTGTATTTAACATGGCAAAATATTGTCTAAGGATAGCATGTATTCACTAAGTAAAAGAAAACTCACCTGGCCAGAGCTGGAGCAGATAGTGCAGGACTTCGATGTGTTTTTTGAAGTGTAGCGCGCTGGCCAGCTCCTCTGAGTCGATGAAGACTCGGTTGGTGTGGCAGGACGCTTCCTGACGCTGGCTGAGCAGCACCGGGCCGAAACACACCGCCAGGTTCTGACACGTCATCTTGTTCACTTCCTGGTAGGACGCTACCAACTTTAGGTGGTCCAGAAGCCTCCGCAGTGTCATCTGTTGTATGTACACACATACACACACACACACACACACACACACACACACACACACACACACACACAGTGCGCAAACACAGACAAATAAGACATGTTATTATTATGATTAGTAGTTGTAGTAGTACCACTGGCAGCAGCAGAGCTACACTGCAAAATCTACTTCATTAGGTTATTTGTAGCAGTAAAAAGTTATATTTCTTGTAAGAAATGAAGAAAAATTATACTTTTAGCAAAAAGGCAATATTTTAAATTAATGTTACAGTACATTACATAGACAACCTTTCCTACACGTCTTGCTGTAATGCCCAATAGTTGTGATAATAATATTAAATAGCAGACATATCATACTGGATTGCATTAAGTTTAGAGTTCCCTGGGCATGCTCTGCCTAGCTCTCTCACTGGCGGCCATGGGGAACAAAAAAGAAGTTCGGAAAGAAAATCCCAATGTGACGTTCCAAGGGCTCCGTAGGATTGGAGAAATTTTACAACATAGGAAATAATGATTTTTTTGCTTGGAAAATTTAAATAGAACAGAAATTATTATTCCTACAGGGAAACATGGGCAAGATTTCTAAAAACTCAAATTTCCCCAGATGGCTGTAGCTGGGAAACACGGTGTTATGAGTCTGTCACTTGGAGCTACTTTTTACGGTCTTTATCCTCTTTTGTTTTTGTAAGTGTTGGACCAATAAATTGCAGCTCTCAAAATATATTTTTGAGGTAGTTAAGAAACAGTATCAGCGTTACACACTTTATCCTCCAGAGCGCACCGACAGGTTTACTTTTCAACTGTAAAATGTTCCACTCATTACATATAACGGTCACAATGGGATCCAAAAATACTTGTTCATGATATTGCTGCGTTATTTATATAAAGAATACTGGCTGATATTTTATTGGGTTGTTAAACTCTAACATATTGATATTAGTATCTGCCTCAAGAATCCAGTGTCAGTCAGACTTCATCAGTTTTCATTTATCCATAACCTGAAAATAGTTAAATTATTGAAAAGGTGTAGAAAAAATTACACCGGTACAGGCTCGTGGACTGAATGCCACCACTAATATCACCCAGTGTAAAAGCCTACGTAATAGTAACAGTAGTGATCTGTAGCATTATCGTCATGCCCATCATTATGTATGCCACAATTATCCCTTTCACAACCACTTCTGTGACAATATTCCAGCACTATGATGACTGTGAGAGGCTGAAGGGAATGTCTTCCTCACCCTCTCCACCTCTGGCAGGATGTCCAGCAGGCTGACAGTGTGCTCAGAGTCGGCCTGGTCGTTCTCGCAGCCCGCCGCTCCTATCCGCAGAGGCCTCATGGCCATGGACTCCAACACTGCCTCATACAGGTTCTTGGTGATCAGAGGGTAGGGCAGCTCTCGCAGGTAGTCCTTCAGCACTCCTGAAAAGTGAGACAGAAAGAGAATAGAGGATGAGTCATTAAGATAATGATAGTGAGTAAATTTGAACTCTGTAAACGAGTTCTTTGCAGCATAGCTGAGGGTCATTCAGTTTTCCCACACTTGAGCTGAGAAATACTTCTTGTCCTCGACATAAGCAGCTTTAATACCTGACAAATCACTAACAATATATCTTTATGAAGTGCTGTTATTGAGAAATAAAAAGCTTTTATTTCCCCTCTCTTTTAAAACGACTGAACCTGGCGCACTCTCTTGGCTGCAAATTGAGGTCCCATTGTTTCCACGGGTGATCCTGTGGCGTCTGCTGAGATGCCTGATTGGAGTCGGGCGTGACTTGGCAGCCAGAAGTGTTGGGGGGCCGGGTGTCTTTGACGGCGCGTTCACACCTGTGACTTCTGCCTCCCGCAGTTCAGACAAAAGCTACGGGAAAACATGAAACCCACGCTGTCTGTCTCCACTAAGCCCCTGAACTATCGCTGGCATGTCTTTTCATCAAAGGCGGAGGGGAGAAAAAAAGAATAAATACGGGAATAAGAAAGGCTCTTGGCAGTGTGACAGCCCTTTGTGGTGAGTGTCTGCTCTTTTTTCCCTCTACATGAAGCTAGATCAGTTTTCAGAGACAGCTGGGGGCTGTGTAATCAGCAATATTGGTTATGCTCCAACCTAATACACACTGAATGTAACAAGAATATAATCTTATATGACTTATATGACTCACTGTAATGATCAAATGGTGACCAAATAAAAAGGATAAATAACACAGAATCAAAGATATTGACTTTTTTATTCCATGATTCGTCCTCGACAAAATCTGCAGCCTACAATGCCCATAATGCAACTGCTGAGAGCTCAGTCAGAGATGCAGGTGTGCTAAGCGAGTAGCAGCTAATGTAGCCCCAAGCAGAGATGAGGAGTGGGCTACTGAGGTCTGCGGAGCTCACTTCTTTCTAACGCTACACTACAGCCGACGCTGACTCAAGCAACATCATTTAAGGTAGCTTATATGATTTCCTGAAGCACCCTGTGAAGCCACAAAAGGCTTTATATGAAGTTTTTTCACATCTGCAGTTCAGTCAGGACACTCATGTCAAGATTTTATTTATTTATTGCGGCAATAAGCATTTTATTTTGGCGGTGTGGCATGTGTCATGTGATGCTCTGGAAAAAATCTGAGCAAGCTTGACACAGGCTGTCCTTGAGCTATATAGAGATATAGAGATATACAACATTTAATGAACATGAACACATGTTGAACAATCAAAATTCACAGTGCATTTCTGAAAGCAGGCAGCAGTGTAGCAGCATGGATGCAGAGCTCAGTGTTGTTCTACACCGACTGAATGAGTGCCAAATGTTAGAGGTATAGTTAGTGGACATGTGTGATCGGAACATGTGACTGTAGAACAACTTCCGTGCCTGTCTGAACTACCACACGCTCCATTAGTACTCCCCAACATCTGTAAACAGACTTTGATGTGTAAATTCAGGGGACATGGGGGTTTGACAGACTTAACATCCGACAATTTACAACAGAAAATGAGCTACAAATGGAGTGACGCCCACGCGCTAGGGATGGGAATCTTGAAACGGTTCCAAATTGTCCGATCCATCGGAATCGTATGAGCTTATCAGTTCCTATTATCAATGCCAGCATGTTCTGACAGTGGCGCATTGCAAAACAGTGAGGTCAAACTGATGGTCTTTGCTGCTGGAAACCTGCAGCAAGAAGGAGTCATGACAGAGTGGAAGAAACAAGTCCATTTCACTCTTATTCTACTCTGTGTTTAGACTGTGTAAGCCTACTTTTTCCACACAGAAAAGAAAATTTAATCAATAAGGGAATCAACAAATTGGACCAATAAACACAACTGATAATGGTATTGGTATCAATAAAATGCTATCAATTCCCATCCTTACCGTGAGCCAGTTTAAGCAATCAAATGTGAAATACTTTACTCAACATATATCAGCAGAGCCACACTGAATCAATATTTGCACACTGCACTGTATAGCTGCACTGCTCGTTTGCAGACATTTACAAACTGCTGAAAGCTCTCCTGCCAAGAGTCCAATCACGTTGCTTCAAGATGGCTTGTCGAGGTATAGTCATTATGCTACAGCTGCCGGTGTTCTACAACTTTGTGTCACTTATCTTATCAGTTGTTAGCTTCAGACACGCATTCGAGCCAGAATAAGAGATTTCCTGTCCTTGCTGTCCACAGCTTTGGACCGTGGCGACTCTTCCCGAAAGGTTTATTCTCCACTGAGATGCCAGAGATTACCACTTTCCAACACAACGTGCCTGTGCTAACATGTTTATCGTATAATGTCTTGGCTCTGTTCAGGTTTTGTGTATTTGACACTTTAAATGTGCTGCTGAGGCTGTGCTTCTTCTAAATTCTGTGCAGTATTTGCATTTCTAAGTTGTGGATTAAGTTCTTCTAGCGGTTGAGTTTATTTTTCTTTAGTTGTATTTTGGCACAAACATTACGACTCACCTATGTTGTTGATTTATGCAGTGGTGAAATATGAATGTTCAGATTTTAGTATAATGTGTGTTATGAGCTGAATAGGTCTTGTTGCATTGTGTTTGGGGTTTGGCTCACAACAAACTTGGATCACTGGTAGATGGTATGATGTATATTAGTTGATTTATACGTGTTTTACCTCTGAACAGATAACTTTCTTTTCTACGGTTTACAGTTCTAGGCTGAGCTGAGCTAACTGTTAACTAAGCTTATACCCATGTACTAGGTATGTTGATGATGATGATCGTCCTTTTATCTTAACATAGGTAATTTAATAATATCTGCTGAATAGCTGACATGCCTTTAAAAACGATAAGGTGAATAACTGGGTATATAGATTAAATATATAGATTGAATATACAATGTTTGGAGGTGCCTTGTTACAGAGTGCTCATATAGTGTCAGAAAACTGTAAAATGATGAATAGAAGAAAAATGACTTCGCACCACTAACCCTGTTACTTTTTGTAGATATTTGCAATGTAGTGACACAATCCCCTGAGCTTTTTTACTGCTTAGATTACTATAAATAGGAGCTCCCACTTTATCACTTCTACATCTCTGGGTTATCTCCCATACACCCGAGGGGTTTTTCTTGCCTTCTATTTACAGCAAACTACAATAAGATTCACGGTAAATCCACTGACATCCCTTTAGGCCCAGTAAGGAGAATGGAGGGCACTACTTAACACACTCACTTTTTAATCCCAGTAAGTCTCCACTCTGCTCTTTAAGAGAGCCTGAGGCTTAATGTTTTTCAGTCCGTTCCTAACTGGCATTGTGGGTCCATCACCCCATTAATCTCTGGAGAAACAAGTGGACAAACGTATGTTTAAAAATGAACCTTAAATTTCAGTGTGTTTATGTGATGACCCTTAAATTTCCTGTGTTCTTTTTTGCCAACAGCTACAAGGGTGTAAGAGCTTTTGAATATAGGATTAGAGAGTGAAAGAAGGGTGTAAATTCAGTTCAGTGTTACACCACAAAGTCTCAGATTAGCATTAAATTCAGTGTGCAAACTTAACACTCATCCGGAGATGGATCTACTGTAAATATACCAATACCAAAAATATTTTACAGGTAAAAAAAAATGTAATTGTTGTCATTGTTTATTTCTTTTCATGTGTTAAAAGGTGTTTACCACTACTTATACTTTCTTTTTACCTTTTCCACAGAACTCAAAATCAATAAATCAATCTTATTAGGATTTCTGGTGAAATGTCTCTACTTGATGCATTGTCCAATACAATACCTGCATAATTAATGATATCCCCACTGTTTATTTATTTTATTCAGAACTAGTCTGAGCTCAGACTGTAACACCCAGTTCACACTGCGTACCTGAGCAGTGCGTGGCGGCTACCTTGCTGAACCACTGCAGCTTGCACGCTTGAGGTGTCCACACAGAGAGCTGCTGCTGCTGCCAGCCCTATCAAGGTCTGCCTCTGATAAATACAATACAATAAAAATAAAAGACCTACCACCACACAGAAGCAGCCAGTGCTATAATGCTATGATATAATGCTATAATACGTGGATTCACTTTTTGATTATTATTCTATGCTGTGAATTTGTTCCTACAAAAATAAATATTAAATAATCTACTGTTTGAGGCAGCTACCAACTTTACAGAAAAAACACCAACTTTGTTAACTGTTTGGTAGCTTTTGAAGCCCCTCCCCAGCTCTTTCCTCTGAACCCGAGATTCAACACGTCCTGACACACACACACACACACACACACACACACACACACACACACACACACACACACACACACACACACACACACACACACACAGATACACAGCGAGAGATACAGTGCATTCCTGAGGTAGTCACTGATGGTTCTGAAGAAAAACAACTCGTACCCAAACAAGCACGCTGGAGCACTATATCAGCCCTCCTGTCAGGTAGACCAGCACAGTGACAGCTGTAAGTCAGCATGGTCAGACTTTAACATGGCTTCAGGCAAACACGCTCTTAAAACTTTATAAACTGTCTCTGCAATTAAACACGTCCCCCGCACCTTGTGAGCATAGCTGATCTGTGCCGGCAGGTTGGTATTTTGTTTTCAGTTCTGATTCAGGTTCTTTTGTAATCATTTATCTTCATCGGGTTTGGTAGGAAATCTGGTATGATCAGAAAGCGATAAGGACACATAAACACAAGATACACTGACTCTCTGTAACGGTCCTCCGCACACACTGATTTCCAAAACAGATTAGATGGAAATGCTTTGTGAACATCCTCCGGCTTCCCGTTGTCAATTTTTACTGAGACTTCACTGAGATAATAATAATCAGCTTGTTTCATCACAGGAAAACAGACGGAAAAAATGAGCCATGTGTTTTTATCTTCACTGAGATAATAATAATCAGCTTGTTTCATCGCAGGAAAACAGACTGAAAAAATGAGCCATGTGTTTTTATCCTTATCTTGGCAGAGCAAGGCTTTTTTGTTACGCCAGTGTGCAAATAAAATGCAGAGAGGTATCACTTGGCTGGGTTTTTTTTTTTTTTCTCAAAATGGAAACTCAAGCATGGTGGACCCTCTGACCTTCCTTGTGCTGTGAGGCAGATCATCTAGACACAACAACAGCAGGACTATTTTACACTAGCACTGCTTCATGAAACAAAAACAATCGTCTTTATGCCTCACATTTGGGCGGCACAATGTGGTATGAAATCGTGATGATGTGAAATTTGTTGGGTTCTGTACCAAACAAACATGTTTTCTTTATCAAAAAAATACAGCTTCAAGCTTCTGCACTGGGCCATACTCCAATTTCAAATATATTTTGATTATGCAGCCCTACCTCACATGCAATATATGACAACATAACAGCCATGTTTAGGCTCTTTCCATTTCAGTAATTCCAGTCAAACCTTGTGTACGTGCGTGTGCACATGAGCTTGTGTTTGTCTGAAGTGAGCAAAATACAGCCATTCAGGTAAATCATTAGCTTGCTATGAGTCAGTGCTAGTCTTTACTTTTGTGCTTTAGCCCCTGTTGGTGCCTGGACCACACACACACACACACACACACACACAGACACACACACACAAACATACACATGCTCAGTGAAACATGAACACATGTACACACAAGGTCATGGGCTCAGGGGTGAACAGGTGTGCTTCCCCTGCAGGTGCTTCACTTTCCTTCACAGCCAAGCTGACAACAAGCACACACTGAGCGTCTGCTCTCTCACATTTAAACTGTTGGGGTTTGGCTTTATACTAGCAGAGATACTTTTATCTTCACCCTCATGTATGGCTGTTTGAGACCTGCAATCAAAAGCAACTGAGCAATAAAGAAAAACAACCCCCTTAAAAAAATGCTTCAAAACATGCAATTAAGCTGAGGATGATAGCAGCTAAAAGCATTTTGATGTAAATGTTTTTTTTTCTAATCAATTCAGACTTTCAATCCTCCAAATGTGCCACCAAACACTACAAGGCACACAATGCAATGGGGCACGGCTCTACCTTTGACCTGTTGTTCAAACAAAGCGGAAGGTCACTCCTCTTGTCAGTGCTGCAGTCAACGCCTCGCCTGGAGAACAAATGGGGGTTTGTTCTGCGTCCGGCCCCCTCCCTGCTGTCCTGCACGCCCCCACAGCACTAGGGGGGGCCAGAGGAGATGTGTGTGTTGCTGCCTTGTCTGGTGGCACGATAAAGCTTTACACTGTGGTTACTTAAACTTTTCCACAGCCTCCAAAACACAAAATGAGCAAACCCCATTCCTAACTCTGGAAACAGTGGCACTCTCATGCTAACAGGGGGACCCTTCAGAAATATGCCTGATGATTCCTGACCTGCAGTTTAAGAAATATTCTGACACCCACACAGGCCTGCAGCTCTTTGTAAAGTGGTTGCCTGCTTCCCCGGGCCGGCCTAGGGTTCAGCTAATCCCCCATGCGTGAGCCAAATACCATCTGTGTTTGTTCGGCAACAAAGGGGGCACTTGTTAATGACTTTCCATGTCTTCACTGGAGTACTGCCGAGGGTGGGGGGCAAAGTAGGGAAGTAGGCTACGGAAAAGACGAGTCAGGCAAGGCAAATTAAAGACCGCAAACTAGGATCAATAACTGTGCTGAACTCTCAACCATCAGGGCTTGGGGCACACTGGTTTCATTTACTGAGGACAGAGGACACATCTGAACCAGATTCCCATCATTGGATCACTTTAGAAGCTTTGTTTCCACACAAAGGCCAAAACAGGTTGAACTGAGGGCTTAATCATTAGTAAAGGTCGCTACAGTGTCCTCTAAAACCAAACTTTTTCACACTGATTCATTGTGCATTTGTTTTCCTCCAACCAGGATGATAAAGTGTGGTTTAAAGGTAATGTTGTAAACATGTTATTCTGCTTATGCTGAATGCCACTTGGAGCTGCTGTGGCTGAAGGCACTGCAATGTCACAAACAAAGCAGCCAAACAGCCTAATAAGAGTTTACTGACTCTGATCCATTACCACTGCTACAACTACTGACTGAAGCCTTCCTCACCAGGTAAAAAACATAATCTGATATGTTGAGCTCCTTTTTTATCATCAAAACTACATGACAGCACAAACGGTTGAAGAAAAGCATCATTAAATGCCACAAGTGGTAATAAATTAAGCCTCAATTCAACATCTCCCTTGTTTTGAGGTGCATTTAATCTACACAGATTTTACCAAACATTTCAGAGATCTTTTTGATACTCATAACAAGTCTCTTTTTGCACAATGCATGTCTAAACTGTTTAAAAGCTCCAAATTCCTGATGAAACTTTGAATATCTGTTTAATGATAGTTAGAGGAGAAGATCAATACAACTCACACGTCTGTGCTGTAAATATGAAGCTACCGCCAGCATGAGCTTAGATTAGCATAAAGGATGAAAACAGAGGGAAGCAACTAACTTGGCTCCGTCAAAATGTAACAAAACCCGCCTACCAGGGTCTCTAAAGCTCAGTCGTTAACATGTCATATCTTGTTTGTCAAGTCTTGAAAAAAACAACACTGTAAAACAAGTTGTGGTTATTATGAGGGGTTATGTGATGTTCTAGATCTTGCATTTGATCTACACTGAATTTATTAAAGACTAGGGAATTACTGTGAAAAGCTTAAAAACCAGCTACCTCTTTTATAGAATAATACAGGAAACTTTAAAAGGTGTTCAATGTTTGATCCCGTTTGACACAGAGTGAATCAAAGTAGTTGAGAGTAAAAAAACTTATTTCAAAATGAAAAAACAATTCGACCCACGACCCAGGAGCTGAGGGAGGTTATGAATCCCTCTGGTCCATCTCCACATCGCCCAACATATTGCAGCTGCTCTACAGAAACAGACTTCTTCTCTGAATTAAGTTTAATACACGTTCACAGAAACAACCTGATTCATTACGGAGCAGAAAGAGTAACTACTGAGCACAGACTGCTGAAGATGTTCATGTTGATATCACCTTTCTGGTTCTTTTGACTGAATTGTGACGTGAAACAAAGGATTGCGATTTGAAACAAAGGAGGGCCGCGCACTGAGCATGTTTTGCAAGCGTCGGATTGAACTCTGAACCCTGGATAATCCCTTTCACCTCCTCTTTTAAATTAGCCGTGTGACACGCCAGCCCTCTTAGCTCATCCGTTTGCTGTTCGCTTATTAGCCTCTAGCCTGACTCCACACTGCAGAGACTCATCTTAATCCCAAACATAGCCATTACATTTTAAAGAAGTTGACAATGTAACATATCACTTAAATCATTAAATCAAATAAGAAGGTATTTATGCCAACATGGGGTGATTACATTCAAAATACCGGCAAAAAAAAGTAAAATAAGTCAATAAACTGGCACATTTTTATCAAATGTTTCAGGACAGTATGTTTTAAGACTAAACCCATGATTATATCCCAGATGGACATTTTTGCAGCACACACCATAAACCCCTCATCAGCGTCCCTTCCCCCTCTCTCTGCCCTTTTCCACTCACTCAGGCCCATCTGCAACAGCAACTCGCTTGGTGGAGCAAATTTAGGCAGCGAGCAAAAACCAACAATCCACGCTGGTGCTGGTCCTTTTTTTCTAACTCGCTCAACTGTTAACTGTGTTCTTTGCCCTGCCATGCAAATGCATGTGGATCAAAGCAGGCATGATAGGACGACGCCTATACGGGGCCTCTTCCCAAAACCAACAGCAGCTCCTACAATGCCCAGGGGTTTCCATGGTCTTCCTCTTTTTGTGGGAGAAGCAAAAATCATGACCATGTCATTTTCTACAACTTTCCCTCCCCCCCGTCCCCCTCATCTGTCGCACCGCTGGAACAATTACTCAATCCAATGACACGGCTGTTTTTGTAAGATGTGCTGCAACTCATTGTTTCCATTTTTAATTTCACAGCGACAGAGCGGAAAGAAGCTGCAACTCACAGGGATCTGAGTGGCATTTAAATTACTGGCTTTAAATAATAAAAATTTGCAGCACTGCTTGCGGGACAATAAAACAACTTCCACACTAACCCTACCATCATAGCCAGACTGAGGTCTTTATGTTTGTAAAAACAAAGTCCTCTATCTTGACTAAAACGTGACCTAGAAGGGACAGCGCAGAGCATGTCTCAACCACAAACCTGAAGGAGAAAGAATGACCTGAATGTACAGCATGGTCTAATTGTGTGTGTGTGTGTGTGTGTGTGTGTGTGTGTGTGTGTGTGTGTGTGTGTGTGTGGTGGGCCCTTCCCTCAGGCACCAGTCTGTACTGTTAGCTGACTGCTGGAATGCTTTTACTACAAACAGCAGACTCACACACACTCTTAGACGTACATATGTGCTGACCTATCTGCAAGGGACACACCAGTCCAGACATGTTTACTGGGGCAGGGACTGGATCAATACTGAATCCAGACTCCATTTGAGTAATGTCATGTTTGTTTTTTTATTAATGTAGATGTCCTACAAAGCCTCTCTTAATTAAGTTACTCTTCCTCCACTTCTTCTCAAATCCTACAGCTTACCCTGATTTGAGTTCATTCTGCTCCCTCATGTTTCTATTCTGTTTTAATCTATTTATTGTCTTTAATCTTCTATGAATCTGTCTGTAGCTTTTGCCTAAAAGTTGCTACATAAATAGTATAATTATTACCATAATAAATGACAAAATGTTAATTTGGGCTCTGGCAAATTGAGACAGGCATTTCACCTACTTCTGGCATTTTACATTTTAAAAAATGTTAGTTGTAGCTATAATTAAGACCCATAGATTTGATCTGGGATCAACTCTTCTGTGTTTTATGTGATATCCTGATGAAGTTTGGGTAAGATGGTACTTTGCAGGCAAACAGAGTATCCTGAGACCAGAGGGACACAACGCTCTCTGGGAAAGCCATCTCATTAAATAACCAATGACTAATTACACTGAGTGTGCGTGGGTGACCCTGCGCATTGTTTGGTGTCTTATGTTCTCTGTTACAGGCGATCACTTTACCTGTGATGACATTAACGTCAGGATACGTGTTTTCACACAGCTCTATGGCGTAGCTGTCCCTCTCAAACGCCTCACGCAGCTCCTTCTTCACGGCTGCAGAGCCACACAGACGATAGAGACCCACCACCTGGAAACATACAAGTAGGTCAAGTAAACAAAACATTTGACAGAGAAGCAGACATTTTTACAACCCAATCGATCTTGTCCTACGTCTGCACTCAAACAATGTGCTGGACGGAAGCCAAGACTACTTTCACAGAAAACCCACGTGGCTGTTTTAACTCCCCCTACTTGAACAACTGATTCAATTTTATATTGTATATTTAACTTTACTAGGATTTCACATTAGTCAGTTAGTGGACTGAATAATTACACTTACTATTGACTTATTCAAGTATACATGGTCTTATATTCTACTTTTTATGTACTTACTATTGTGATCCTGTTTCTCTATAGGCTTAATCTTAATGCTGCTACTGCTACTTCTGTCTGTCTGTAAAAGAAGGATCCCTCCTGCTCTTCATGAAGAGTCTTTCTATCCAAACCAAAGGTATAAGTAGAGATGGAGTCATATGTAGAATTGAAAAGCCTTGACACAAACTTAGGCCAGACAAATGAAACCTGATGTGATTTGACTGACCACCAGCTGCCTCTTTTCAACAGACAGACTGAAGATAGACCGTTATAGCATGTTATTTTTCACCATTTAAAGTGGGACTATATGCCTCTTTCTGAGCGCAAGTGATAAAACCTCTGAAAATATTTATTGGACATCCTAAAATGTAGTCTAACAGAGAGAGGAGTCAAAAGTCAGTATAGTGACTCAGTAATATCAGTTACACAGCAATATGTTGCTAAAATTAGCTAAAATAAGCTAATGGTAATACCAGACCATCTGATAGCGGGAAAAGCTTAAGTGTATTCAGAACACTTAAGCTTTTCCCGCTATCTACAGATGGTCTGTGTACAAAAAGAGTACATTTTATTACTTATGAATTGAACATTTGTAAGAAAAAAAAGTGTTATTTATTCACTTATTTATGTACTTTAAAGCAAGACTAGTAATTGAACAGCGGCCAGTTACAGGATAGTGCTAATAGTATTAGCAATGCTAAGTATTAAAAATAACAGTGTCCGTTACACAGCTATCCAAACATTAGCTAATATTAGCCACCATAAGCTACAAGAAGCAGTCAAGAAGGATGTAGTGGGAAAATATAATATGAATATTTGTTTATTTCTTCTTTCAGAAGATATACAGTCTGACTTCAATACACTGCTGTGCATCAAAAACGTTTTGTTTTTTTAAAGGTAGCCCGTGGCGTCATTTTCAATACATCTGTGAGCATATTTTATTGTCTTATTTGAAAGTGAACAAAGAGAAATGTGCTCGGTGTTTTGCCAAACTACTCTCCGAAGTGTGATAAAAATGTCACGTCCTTATGACTGAATGGATAAACACTGAGCTCTTCTAAAAACCCAGCTGACAGCACAGCATTAAAAAATGGAAGGACTAGGCAATAAACCTTTAATGTTTCTTTACCTAAGCCTCCAGAGTGTGACCTAAAAGAACTCTTAACAATTTCCTCGAGACATTTGATAGTTGAAACTTGGCACCAATGGTCTCCTTGTTATGTTGGGATTAGTCCTGGCTACAGACATACCATAATTTCTCCTACATGTGTCTGTCTGGTATGTGGCATAGCAGACCAACTGGTGTGGTTGCCCTGGTAACGTGTTAAGTCAGTGGGCTGTGAATGGCGGGTTGGGTCCGGTTCCACACAAACACAAATACACACATTTGTACACACACACTGCCGGCCTTTCCGGGCTCCAGCGTAGGAGCACTATAATGTCTCCCCACCAGACCAACTATTTGTGAGCTCTCCTCGTCGAGTTGAGCAGTGTTTTCTAAACCTCACACGAGAGGGAGAGAGGAGGACAGATTAGGCAGGGATTTGGCTTTGTGTGAGAGTAAACACAAGTCACTGGGCACAATGAACAACAAGTCCATTCAGGAAAAAAAAAAAAAAAAAAAAGAGTCTCTCTTCAGGGGAGAGCCGAGCGCAGGCGGGGAACAGCTGTTAGCAAAAAGAGGGCTTGCTCTTATGCCCTGTGACTCCCGGGCAACACAACAGGCAGCACCAGCCAAGACCTATATGTAGAATAAAGCAGACACAATGACCACTAAACCAAACGAGTTCCCTCGACAGGAATGTGGATGCTCAGTGACTGTAGAATTGGATTGGATCAGTTTTTTTTTTGGGGGGGGGTCTGGGATTAGTTTAAAGACTTTATAGAAACATCAAAGGACAAGAAAGGAAAGAAAGAAAAGTGCATTTGATCGCATTAATGCTCTTAAGTGTTCCACCAGAGTCAGTCCACCAAGTTGTTTACTTCCTATATGACTCACCTTTCTAATAACAGGGAAATAACGATCTGTTCTCATCTTCATAACAAAATGACAGACCACCTTGGCATGATTCAAGGATTCTCCACATACGTACATAAATATATCACAGGAGAGCAGACATGACTCAAATTAGCTCAATAAACCACAATTAAATACTCAAAATTATCCAATTTTGAAGTTGTCCCGGAGATTTTTATGCGCCTCACACTACTGAGCCAGGACAACACTCAAAAAACCCCAAAACGCAGTTTAACTTAAAGCTTTCACTCATGCCAAACGCTTACACTATGAATACCCATAGAAAGTCTGTGCATGTAAAGCAACAGGAATTAAAGGGGAGTCACGACTTAACATCTTGAAATTTTTAACGATGCTTTAGTGCGGTTGAACTATATAAAAGTAAAATTTTATCATTAACCAAACAGACTATAAAATTAATGAGAAACAGTTATTAAGGGATCCACTACCGAGAAGTAGAATCAAGCGTCCCTCGTGTTTATGGTCATTAAGTCTTCCACTGCTAGATATTTGATTAATAATTCACAATCCATCGCTGAAAAAAAATCTTCAAGAAGTCTTCAGTTTACAGCTGTTTTTCAGCAGAGCTACCAGTCTTACTTGTGTGCCAGATCCCACAAATAACACAAATACTGCTGCAGCTCTATTCCTAACAGCCCTGTCTTGTTTTAAAAAGAGCCATTATAGAACATTTATGTAACAGAGACCTATGTTTGAAAGCCCAAAAAGCCATTCCTTTAGCAGACAGATGATGAAGTCTGAAAAAGGGGCTTTAGTCTGGAAGTCAAAGTCAAAACTTAAACCTTTACCAACGCCATGCTAAGAAGTCTGTCTAAAATGGTGCATCTGTCTCTTTTTAATGGGTACAGAGTGCTCACAAACATAACTCCAGTCTCTGACATAGACATTGTCTGCAGTCTTTTCAGAACACCCACAATCATCCACCGCCTTAAAAGCTCGGAGAAGCCCTTAGGACATTCATTTTTCTAAGAGACTGAAAAAAAAAAGAGTCTCCATCAAACATCCACATAATCATTTGTAAAGGCACACCGCTACACGTCTGGCCTTGCGTGCTTTAGTGACATAACCTGCAAATTCCTCTGGGATCTGGTGTCAACCCTGTCCTAGCCCTTGTCTGCCTGCAACCTGGGGGAGCCCTTACACTTGATCTCAGACTGATACCCTGTGAAAAGTCTACTCTGCATCTCTGTAATGAAAGAAGGCAGCAAAAACAAGGGGGAGAGAGCGATCAGAAGAAACAGAGCGAGGGACGGGAGACAAACGGCGTCAAAAACAAAGACAGAAGGAGAAACGCTGCAGACGAAGAGAGAGACGGAAACAGATAGGAATCACAATATGGCCAGACATAGCAGAGTGAATTGCATAAACAGAAGAAATCTGAGATAACTGGATAAAAACTGATGGTTAAGTGAGAGCTATAGCTGGCCTGTGAAGAAGGCAGTCAGGTGAGTTTGGTCAGTGTAGTCTAGACAGCTTCTCCAGAGTGACAGCCAATGATAAGTGACCTGAGGCACCAGCAGCCACACATCTGGGAAGTGCATCTACAACACAGAGTATATGTATCTAGCAAAAATAAGATTTATCAGTGTAGATCTGATAAAACTTTTACAGACGGGGAAATGTGAGTATGATTCAGCTGACAACTCATGTTATTTTTTGCTCAGTGACAACGCTGCACTAACTAACTTACTGTTGAAATGATTAGTTGATTCATTTAGTGCTTGCTATATTAATCAACAATTTTGATAGTCAGTTTATCATCTATCAATGAAAAATGCCAGACAATCTCTGGTTCCAGCATCTGAAAGTGAGAAATTGCCGTCTTCCTCCATCTTATGTATTACTGTAAGTTAACCATCATATTGGGGACAGGTGATCAGCCTTGACCAAAAGATTATGCAAATAAAGGAAAAAATGATCAACATATTAATTAAAAAAATACTAATAAATCTAAATATATCACCTTGGGCTTCTTGAAAACAGTTTTCACTATTTTCTAACAATCTATAGACCAAATGATTCGATGGTTTGGTCTATAAAATGTTCAACCAACTAAATAAATTATCAAATAACATATCAAAAGATTAACAGATAATAAAAAAATGAAGTCTTATTCAGAACTATGACTCATTATCTGCTAACAAGAAAAATAATTAATGAAACTTTTAATTTGACATCAGGGAATCAAATAATTTGCTACCTTTGAAATTACAAACTCAAACAAAGGTTTGCTGTTACTACTGTTGAAAGCCTGGCATGCTCCACAAGTGGCCAGGGGCGGGGTCTGATTTGACAGACAGGCTCCTTGGAGAGGCCTAATGTTTGTCTGTTGGCCCCAGGCACCCGCTGCCCCCGGCATGCCCCCCTAGAGTGATCAGTCAGGAACAGTGGCCAGACACTTTTACTGCCGCTGTCTCAGCTCTAATTAGGAGAACCTCCGCCGCCTCTCTCTCTCTCCTCTCTGGGCTTCAAAGAGCACATGAAATGTGGAGGGGGGGACAAAACAAGAGATGATCACATGATCCACTCCACCATCGTCGCCACCACGCCAGTCTCTTAACTCGGAGTCTTTCTCCTCTCTGAATAAAAGAGCCAGTCGCCCCAGGAAGGCTCAGAGACATCATGAAGTGCGGTACATCTCTTCTATCCATTCTGCTCATGCCAGTCATCCAGTATTATAACTGGCTGCAGGGCGAGCACTCCTCTCACGGCATACTGAGCTAAAAGGATGCTATGAATGTGGGATTATTTTCTCTCCCTATTCTCACACTCACTCAAAACGCATTATATAATTGTATCCTACCAGCCTTCTTTTCAAATGAATCCCCATCTGTTTTCCATTGACATAATAGGATTTGAATGGTTTCCATCCACATGCACTGTGTATATATGTGACCCCAAATATATATATGTATCTCATAGAGACCGTAGAAAGGTAATTGGCAACTATTTCTATAATTAATTAATTGTTTGTTTTAAAACTGCTTGATTTGTTCCTTTTATCTGTTTTATTTCATTGTAAATTTAAAATCTTTGGACTAATACAATACAATATTTGAAGATTTACTGTTTAGCTTTGGGAAAGTATTTAAATCCATTAATTTAACTTTTACTGATTTAATTTAAGAATCACGAAACTGAAAATTTATAAAGGACAAAACATTCTAAATATTTCCTTATAGCAGCTTCTCAAATATGAGGGCTTGTTGTTTTTCTGCTTTATATAATTCTAAACTGGGTTTTAGAGTATGAGTCTGAAAAAAGATCAATCTGAGGATGTTATTTTCTGACATTTTTTGGCCTAAACAAACAAATAACCTACTCATCAGGAAAATAAAACCTGCAGCATAACTCGCCAACAGCAGGAGAACAGCAGGAGAACCTTTATTTCTCAAAGTCAAACCATCCACAGACTCACCTGGCAGCCTCTCTTTTCGATCTCATTGATGCACTTGCTTATGAGCAGCGGCACCATCAGTCCTGTGTTCTCCCTCTCCACCACCCGCCACGCCTCCACGCCAAACACCTGGGGCTCCCTGTCTCCATCTGGCCCACCATCCAGCGAGTTCTGCCACTGCTCCATCAGGCTCAGCTTGACATAGATCAGCCCTCGAGGCTCCAGCTTCACCGCCAGCTGGTGGCAGCGTGTTACCCGGAAGAGCGCTGGCAGAACCACCGTACCGTGGCAGCAGACACGGTTGCGTCTCGGCGTGGGCTCCCAGCTGAACACCACCAGCTTCAGGTGCTGGGCGTTCTCCAGCTCAATGTTGAAGGTGTGGTCCATATCTAGGAAGGTAGTTCGACATGTGAGGAGAGCGGTTCGTGCTTTATTAACTGAGTCCACTTGGATGGCACAATAGACGTCACGAGAGTCAACGCGTGGAGGTTTGAGGTCCTCAGCACCATAAAAGTGCAGGCTCATCAGTCCCGAGATGTACTGGCTGCACTTTGGCTGCTCTGTGAAGCTGTAATGCCTGAAAGCATCAATGTCCAGCTCTGTGCCATTGAGTTTGGAGCTTCCGCCTCCTCCTTCCGTCTCCTTGCCTTTCCCTCCCTTCCCCTCCGCAGAGCCATGCTTCCCAGACTTGGCCACCAGCTCAGGTGAGTCACCATCACTGAGGTAGCCACCTTTACTGGCTGACTTAGAGCTGCCGTTACTTTTCTTCTTGCTGAAGCTGTGCTGTGTGGACACACTGCTGTCCAGGTGGTAGCGTGAGATCACATTGCGGCTGGCCTGCCCACCCCCAGATGCAGCTAATCTGGGAGGGCCTGAGGAATGGGGGGCCACCTCCGACCCACTCCCGTTGTTTCGCGGAGAATGGGCTCTAGGCTCTAACTGACTTCCATTGTTGCTGTTACTGCTACTCGGTGTCCCCTTGACACTGAGTTTCCGGCTAAGCTCCGGAAGCTTCTTCATTTTCATGGAGATCTTCCTTACAGTGCGCGGGGACTTGATCTTGTCTGGGAAGGACCAGTTGATGGAGCTGCTCTTCTTGGCCGGGTTCGGGCTGGATGGAGGAGAGCTGACGGCATTGGGCAGGTCAGGACCATCTACAGAGGAAATAACAGGGCAAGAGAAAAACGGATTAAAAAGGGGAGCCTGACACATTTTGAATTTAGACTTTTCTTTGGTTGACACTTTGTGGAAAAGTTTAAACATTTTTAACTGCCAAATTCTTATTTAATATTTAGAAAGCAATTGTGGGATTACTCTCATGAACAAATGGGTACCACCAGTCACAAGTTCTTAACGTCAGTGTAATCGCTGGTTTGACAAGACAATCCACCTTACTCCCATCATTACAAGTAATGTTCAGATGTCCAGTGAAGGCAGACGGGAAAGAAAAGACTAAAACCAAAGGCAAAGTGAGCATGAGCCATAATTTACAGTCTCCCAGAAAAGCACTACACCTTCATGGCACATCATCAAGTGATTAGGTTTACATGCAACCCAGTAATCCACTCACAGAGATACATTCAGCAGGCAGCACTTCATAAACACTTCAGCACTATATAATACAGTTACAGTCTATATATGTAAACCTAGACAGCGATTTAGATAATTTACAGTTTAAAAGAATGAGGTTGCTGAAATGCCGCCAATATCAAAAATTTGATTGTTCTCAAAGAGTTTCCATGAGGTTGCTCTGCTTAAAGTGGGCTTCATTCAATCAAACACCAGGGAAATTGAAGTGGAATGTCTTTAGCTGCAGCTCCAGGAAAAACACTGGTCTATAAGTAGGGAAATGTGTGTCTAGAGACACCAACTGCTTCAGGGCTGAGCTAGTGTTACTCAGTCATTATTCAAGTTGAAAAATATCCATTTGGATTGGACCTTGTAGGCAGTTCTCACCTAACTAGATGTCTACAACATGAAATTTTAGGGTCTAGAGTTCTACGCAGGAGCGACAACCATTGTTTAGTCTACAGGACGAGCCGTGGCTTTAGGTTTTATTGTCTTTTCAACAGGTCGCTTATCCAACAAGAGCTTTTCTGTGGCAGCCCTATTAATCTAAAGCGTTTATAATCAATATATTTTACGTTAACAATGAATCAGATAACTATGTGTTATGTGAAAGGTGTCACTCGTACTGACAAACCCACAGAGATTTATCAGCAGACTTACCCAGAACTTTTTAGTGTCTTTTAGCTCATTGTTTTGCAACTTTAGCGTTTTCATGTTCACTGCTCTCTCCACGTAAATTTAAGCCGCAGCAAGGAGCATAAAATCTCTATAAACTCAATGTTCGCTATGTTCCCAGCACCAAATAGCAGACAAATCGTTGAGCAGGAGTTGGTGGAGACCAAAACAGATCTAAAAGGAGAGCAAACACTGGACTTCAATTCATCAGAGAGACAGAAACACAACTCCAAATGAATGCTAATGTTGTGTAAATATATCTGAGTTCTGGCCAACAAGTTTGCCATATAACATTAAAAGGCTGTCATGTGTTATGTTCACATCTTGTTTCAGTCATTTTCCATGACCAAATAATCTATCTGGCAAGAGAAGAGAAAGAAAAAGAGTTGGCACGCAGCCGGCCCCGATTTGTGTCATTAAAGTGGAATTTGTCAAATTATGGGCATCCTGCTACTTACCCAACGGGAAGCTTGAGCCTGTCGCAAACAGAAAAACAGCTATTTTCTACATTCATCGCTCTTTTAATGAGATTTCCTCCGTGGCTAACCTTTTTTTTTTTGACACTTACACTACAGGGAATACCTCACTGCATGGATCCATGGAAGATTAAGGCTGGACCACAAGGCCACGGCAGGCCACATTTACCTTCACTAGGGCTTTTGATGAGTGCTTTTAGACCTGGTCTAGATTGTAAACAAGAAACTAAATCTAAGGGCTAATGAACTATTTAGACATTTAATACATTCATGACATGAACTTTTATTGATTTTGGAGTTCTCATCTCAAATATAAAAGCTTTTGTTGTTTTATCAGCTAATTACTTTCTCTGAATAAACATCTGAAACAAAAGAGTGATTCTGTAAGAGAGAGAGCGAGAGAGATAAAGTAGAAAGAAGAGAGAAAGCTTGACCCTGCCAACATCACCAGCTCTATTTTGAGAGGGGACCTGCTGTGCTATTCTGGGGTGAGGGCCCGTGATTGAAAAGAGGGAGGCAGAGGAGGTGCAACAGGATGGAGAGAAGGGTAAGATGGGGGGCAGGAGCAGGGCAGGGTGTAGCCGGCAGATGGGGGACAAAGGCACCCCTTGTCCAGGCACTCAGAGGTCTGGATGGTCGACTGGAAGGCTGGCAAGCTGGCTGGTGAATGTACAAATGAACACGGCTGTTCTCTCACATTCCTCACCAAACCATGTTTAGCCTCCTTTACACGCTGGCTGAGTAGCCCTCCCTGTCACAGCTTCCTGCCAGTAATAGACACAGAGGTGCTCTGAGACGGCAGAACATGGGTGGAGGGCACTGGAGGTGCAAACTCATCAAACAACATCTGGGGAGGGGTCGGGTACACAGAGGACCCTGGTCAGGTCTAAAACAAGGTTTCGAGGAGTGAAATGCCTTGTCCACAAAACTGTTTAACCCATTTCTGAGTTCTCCTTCATTTCTTAAAATGTAGACATGAGTAAAATGTAATAAGCTACAAAACTGTAATGGATCACAACTTAAATTTCTAGTTTAAACTGGTAATTTATTTATTAATGTGAAAGCCGAACATTATTATTTATCAGCTCTCGGTGCAGTGAAATTGTATCATGTTGATATGATCTCATATCCAAATTATGCAGTCCAATTTAATGACTCAGAGCAAATTATAATCAGAAAATCATAAAAGGAGTAACAGAAGAGCACAGATCATTACCATATTGTGATTTTGGTTGGATATTGTTTGAAATTCGTGCCAACCCAATACTTTCATCTCACAAAATATGCCAAATTGCTCAATGCATCAGCGTTTATTTCTAAGTGTTAATGTGTTAGTTAAGTTAAGTGAAATTTAGTCTGCGTTATCAAAAGTTTCCTGTTATAGATCAGGAAATATCAAATATCTCATCTCATACTCTCAGATACTCTCCCACATGTAAGATCCAGCTGTTGTCCCATTTATTTGATAATCATCATGAACTGGGGCAACGTCCACTAGCCCTGGAGAGCAGATCTGCCTCTGAGAAAGTTAATGACTATTGCTCCACACACACACACACACACACACACACACACACACACACACACACACACACACACACACACACAACACATCATCACAGCTATGTCCTCTGCAGGCTTTGGCCTTGTGGCAGCAGCCAGGAGAGTAACATGACACCTCACTAGCTGAGGTTCAGGGGCAATGGTTTGACACCCAACCCTCCAGGGCCATGTCCCTGGGTCAAAGGGCAAAAAGGTCTGCATTTCTCCGGGTGACACCTGAGCCTAGAAACTGTGTCCACCCCCAACACTTCAACACACACATGCACTCAACATATTACTGTGACACAAAGAGAGAGTGCATGTAAATATGCATGCATAAACACTCATACACACACATGCCCTCCCTGACCCTGCAGGCCTCCTCAGGCACCCGGCCACTGACACCTCTTAACAAAGCCCAGGAATTTACGACGAGGGCTTTTCACAGCACTGGCACCAGACAGGTGCAGGAGGTGGGTGTGTGTGAGGGACAACCTGATCATTATCAAATATGCCTGATATATGTTTCTATAATCCTCTAGCTTGAGCCAAATTGTCACTCGAGCCAATAGTCTGATAATGTGAAATGTCCTCCAATGAAACAATATTAGGCGCCTGGCCTACAACAATGTGAGGATGTGTTTGTGTGAGAAAGACAGAGACAAACACTGAGCACAGTCTGATAAGCCTTGAAGGGAGACAATAATCTGCTGTCCCTGATTACCCCTGTAAAACCACTTGTCTTTACTTGAGCGTGTGTGTGTGTGTCCATACAAGCATGTGTGCCAAATGCGTATGTTAAATGTAAAAAACAGAAAGGAGCAGGGTGTGCTGACAAACAAGGGGAGTGTAAATAAACCAGTGAATGGCATACTTGTCCTGTAGTTTCTTCACTCGGTGACGGAGGCCAGGCTCTGCACTGCTTCCTCTCCTTTTGGCTCTAAATCATTCAGTGCTGGAAGGCCTTTCAGGGGCCGCGGGAGCCCAGCCGCTTCATTACAATGGTTACAAAACCCCTGCTAATATATCCAAGCATGCAGGCCTTCTCACTAGCACAACATGGCCCCCTGCCAAAGCGGCCCTCATGTAGCCTAGCTCGCCTACCACTGCAGGCATTCCTGCTCCTGCTGTAACTCAACCGACAGAGTGGCTGCTAATTCTAGACAGCCTGCAGCCACACCGGCCTCGCTGCACCGCCACGATCCAAACAACAAGGCACTCACAGCAATGTGATGACAAATGACTAATTTTAACTTGAAAACCAACCAAAAACATTTTCACTACCAAACTCAATCTTCATCTGACTGATTTTACAATGGAACAACATCAAATTACTACCTTACTGATTATTATTAATATCATTATATCACCAAAAAGACACCTCATGACATAAAATAACATTAGAGCTGTAACAATTCATTGGAAATGTTTTTTAAAAAAGGAGGGAAAAGAGGAGGGAAATGAGCGGTGGTACTGTGAAGCCAACTTCATCTAGTGACTACATTGATAACAAGATTAAATGAATTAATCTGCATTAAGAATAAGCTATTCAGCCCAGCGAGAGATTGATTGACCTCTCACATCGTACATACAAGTCAAAGTCAGGACACAGAAATTAATATGATAATAACTAGCTGGACACACATTTCACCCACTGGCGCCTGCACTGAGATAAAGTTAGTCTAAAAGAACACTCCACCTATTTAGTACTGCACTCCTATAATACCGTCTGACTCACAATAATCTTTTTCTTTCAAACAAAGGATCGATGTACAACCACAGCTATAAACAGACTTTGATGTGCTCTCATTTGACGTTCGTACTGACCAGCTGGACGAGGATCATCTGCGGCTGTGATCATTTACTACCAACTACGCTGACCGCCTCTGCTAAATCATTTCCGAGGGGAAACTATGCATTTGCTGGTTCCAGCTCCTTAAATGTGAGGATTTGCTGCTTTTCAAAATGTAACTTGAATATCTTTTGGTTGTGGACTGCTAGTGGAACATAACAGGCTACATAAATACATCATCTTGAGCTCTGGAAAATCTTTGTGGGCATGTTTTACTATTATTTTACTATTTAATAATGAAAAGAGCTGTTAGATGCAGCCCTAACTAATAGTGGACTCTCTTGGCCAACCTATCATTAAACACATGGTCACGATCAGATTATCCGACAGCTAAACTACAGACACTATTATGACCAGCAATGCATGCATGACCAAGGATTATGCATTAGTGCACACAGATAAAAGTCTTTGCTCATCAAAACAGAGACCAGAACAGTTCTCTACAGCTGCTCATCTGGTGATAAAATGAAGAACAGACCAGAAAGAGAGAGCCACGAGAAAACTATTTGACCCGAACTTCACATCTAGCGCCAAGCTAAGGAATCTGCTCTGGTTTTGAAGTGCTGCTCTCACAATGTTGCTCCTCTGAGATGTTGACTTCCTCCAGACCCAACCGTGCAATCGTCAGCTGAGATTAGATTCCAGGTTTCAACTCAGAGGCTTGAACTCTCATGTAACTTTAGCAGCCCGGGCATATTCTCAAACGCAGCAGCCAGCGTGACCAAAACAACCCACAGAAATAGCTCTGATCCCATTCTGAGTGCTGGCCAAGTCAGATTCCCCAAACAGGCGCTAAAGGGAACAAGAGATTGGGAACACACCATGCTCACCACCCCCAAAGTCCATCAATCATTATTCTCCATACAAATAGAGCATTCAGATGGACAAAAAGTCAGTCAATAGGCAGCACACGAGGAGTCTGGAGTGTATCCGGTGAGGGAAAAAGAACCAGCCAGCCGAACAGAAGAAAGCTATAGTCACAGAGAGTCATCGACATCTGCACTGCTTCATTAATTCAGCAGACGCTCTTATTCGTGCTCAATCAACGAAAGGCTTGTCACATTTTTAGACCTGCAGATAAAGTGGAGTCTGTGCGGGCTCATATTTATGAAGAATCTGAAATTGAAGACACAAAAGATGGGGCTAAAAATAGTGGAGTTCAACACTGGCTGAACTCGCCGTTTTTTGTAATTAAAGACTTTGTTAACGCTTCAAAGGCCATTATTCCCAAGGAGGCGTGGGTACATTTACGAAAAAGTGGTGAGGCAACCCATGAAGTAGTATTCTAAACACACAAACAGTAGATGCGGTAAAGATACGGCACATTATGGTGTGTGTAACGTGTTTTGTAAGGTTTAGTTTGGTACAACTATACAATATCAGCGTTTTTGCATGTTTTGTCTTTTAAACCATAAATCATATATATTTTACAATATTTTTTCATTTTATTCATTTTGGGTGCATTCTATCTTGCTGTTCTGCACAGTTACTGTATTGTGGTCAGTGCTTTACTCTGTGAAAAAGACTAAAACACTCTGAAATTTGAGCTGTGTAATCCATCTCAATGAACATCAACTTGCATTACTGTTGCATGGTGAAGCAGTCCAGACCGATTCTGTACTGCATCATTATAACGTTAACATTACTTGTAATTAAAACAAATATGCAGGCTTGATGTGTTGCATCATAGAAATCAGTTTCAAGAGCTTGCTAATTAATTTTCATGTTCATACCATACTAACATGAACTGAAACCAATGGCTGCCTGAAAAGTAGGAAAATACATTCAAAACCTAAAACTGGGTTATAAATGAGCTAAAACATGCAAAACAGCTGGTATGGCCCTTCAAAATCCCCCTCCCCCCAACTCAAAAATATGTTTTTTGTTCTTGTTCCTACCATTGGAGGTTTGATCTTCACTGTGCAGAATGATGTAGGAGCAGAGTTTGACACTAGAAGTACGTTCATCTGCTGAAACTGGAAAGTTTTCTGTGCTCACTGAAAATCTGATTTTCTAAGAGGCCTACGAGCATGATTTGATTTGATCATGATTTGATTTGACATGATTTGATCCAGTATGCAACTTAAACAAGTGTGAAACTTGAGGCCAACACTGAGAATGGACTTCACAGTGAAGTAGGAGACATCTTGTGTCCAGCAGGAAAACTTTAGAAATGAACAAGGTTGGCAAATTCATAGATTCTGGATTTTTTAATTAGGAGTAGATGTCTTTTTAAGGATTTGAATTAATTTGTTTTCCCTTTTTTTTGCAGAAAAGAAACACAAAGAGACACACATTATTGTTCCAAGCTGACTATTTGCATATATGTCTAAATACATGTCTGGAGGGGATCTTTAAATAATCATTTTTTGACAATTTCCAACTTTTTCAGTCATATGAAAAAAGCAATAACACACCACAATACTGTTGTATTATTATTTACTTTGGCCTACGGACAGATTTATTTCCCATATGGAGTCATTATCCACAAGCCAGAACCTGGCAAAGCAGGATTCTGATCAATTACTTTCCAACCACTGCAGATATTTTATGATAATTTGTGCAACAAAATAGTAAATGCACTTATTTCACTTTTAAGACATACATTAAACTGTGTGTGGGTGGACACCTCACAGGCTGTATATGTGGCCATACAGATCCAGTTTATCTGACAAATCAAAGTGAAGGAAATGCACAAAAGGTTTCATATGAAATGTGTCAGAAAAGGTTGTTTTAGTAATTATCCATGTCCCCAAACAGGCCCAGTTTGACCTGAATGGAGAGATGGGACACTGAATGCAGGATGGAGTGAGCAACCACAGAAGGCTGTTGTGCTTTTCACTGCTGCTCATCAACCCTCCCAACCAGTGTGAGAGAAGGAGGAGTGCAGCGTCATTCTGCAGCCAATACAAACTGAGTTAACAGCAACCACAACACACACAGACACATACACAGCAAATTATGAAGGTACAGAGGTTTCTAACTAAAGGTGAAAAAAGACAGTGAAATAATATTTTACCTTCCTACCATTCCTTCTGATTTGAAACCAAGGTACCCACTGCGCCCACAACACACACACAAACAACCAGTAATGAGTGTTTCCTCTTTGATGACACGTAGCCCAGCTTGTTGCTCTTTTTTGTTGCAGTGAAGTGTGGGATGGCGTCGCCAAACCCACAGGAATCAATTGCAAAGTCAACAGGCTGCAGAGAGGGGGGCAGTTCCGGAGCAGGAGGGAAAAGAAAAAAAAACAACACTTCTGCTCCCGCTTCTCATTTTCACAGCAACGAGTCAGAGCACCAGTAAACCCACGATTTCACAGCTACTAAGAACTCCCATTAAACAGAATCTTATTACAGGATGTAAATGAGGCACAGGTCTTTGAATAGTAACGACCTGATGGAAAATAAATCACTTTTGAAGAAAAGTAGACGGCTCAGGGAAAATTAAAAGAGCCTTTCTGTTCACAGAAGCTCAGAGCAAGATTTGTTCTCTGTTAAAACTGCTGAACGAGCAACTCCAGCTTCCAAATATGTCCACTCATCTGCTTACCCAGCATGAACTGCCCTAATGACACCAGAACATTTCATCTGGACTCCAAAATAAGTCTGAAACCCATCAAAAGGTGCAGACAGTAATAACCTAAATTTAATTAGCTCTGTGCGCTACGATTAGTGTCTTTCCTGGGCTGGTACACAGAGACTCATTCGGGACTCGTTTAATCCTAATCCTACAGGGAAAGTCTCAGAGTTTTGCTGAGCCACACGTGATGCCAGGGAGAGCCAGGAGTTGCCAGAGTGACGCCAGTCAATGAGGATCAGGGACTTTATCAGCCACCAATTAAACCTGTGTCCTTGTCACAGACAGATTTATTTTGGGAGATAATGCAACACCTCAAGAAGTTAAGATGTTCCACTGCCAGACAAACAGTTTCTTTATATGCACTGCCAAAACATGAAAGAACTGGGGACTAAAGTATATTTTGTCATTAATAAGAACTGGTCTGAATGACTTGTGGTTTCAAACTGTAGTATTTCAGGGTAAAAAAGTTATTTTTGAGCTCATTTCAAGCCTCCATTCCTGCAGTAAAACTGTGGCTCTGAACACTAAAGCTTAAGTATTAGATTTCGCTCAGCGTACCAAAACTATTCAGCCTCGCTTTGTGCTCCTACAACTAGAAATGGCTGTTGCGTGCCACAGAAAAGTGTTGTCAAAAGTTGTAATTATAGGCTCAACTCAAGATGTGCCAATTGGTTGAAACTACCATGTTGCCACATCAGAGAGAACAAAAAGTCGGAAGTTAGAAAAAAACAGACTGGGCTTATTAAGAGACGGGGAGCCGTGTGCTGGCTGTCATCATTATGTCGTCGCTGTAGACCAGAGTTGTCAACAATTTCCAAGCACACAAGTAAATAAGAAAGTGCGGAGAGAGCACTCAAATTCATTTACAGTATTTCTGCTCAAACCTTGCAGGTCGTAAATCACTTTTTTGCGTCCGCACACAAGATAAGCGCAGTTTTAATGGGCAAGCTTTCGAGGCGAGAGGACATTTATTCTAAAAAACTTGAAGAACCACAACAAGTTGCAATCACAAGTAAAATGGATATTCTTTCCTCTGAGGAATGCCAGCTCTGAATTCCTCCTGGCTAATGCCTGTCTGAGTTTAACTAATGAGGGGCACTGATATGGAGTGATATGATTAGACAGCCACAGCTCCTGTCTGCTCCTATCAAACAGAACAGAACAAGATATAACTAAGCTAGGCTACATTTGTTACATATTTTAAGAGGAATTTGGGATTTTTTTGGGCTATATCATCTTAAACTTCAGACTTAAAATACTTAGTATATTTCTGAGTACAACTACAGTAATCTAGGCATTACTTGCAGCTAAATAAGTCTGCTGATCCTTTGATTGAGAACATTTTCAACAATAGCTGTAATTAGTGCTCAAGGTGTGCACAACCGCAAAAACCTGCCGAGGGTGACTGGCTGAGAGACAAAACGAGAGACAATAATTGGCCCTCGAGCATCTGCCCAAAGAAATGTGAGGGAAAGCCTGAATGAAGTCGGGAAAAGCTGAAAGGGAAGTACAGTAAGAATGAGAGGAGGTGTGTATGTGTCTATTTTTGCCTTACCTGTGGCTTTGCTGGTGGAAGGCCCACCCTCCTCCTGAGGTTTGCACGCGAGCATCTGTCTGTGCAGATGTATTGCCTCTGTGGAATGTACAGCGTTCCCCTGACTCCCATCTCCTGAACCGCCACCTCCACCGAGGCTTTCCCCGAGCGCCTCCGGCCCGGCACCGCTGCTGCTCCCCGGGTTCCTGCCACCATGACCCACATCCCCTCCCCTGCTGGGCCTCCTCTGGGGCTCTGCTCGAGGGGGAACCAACAATCGAACGGAGGGTCGCTGTGACGTCTCCGGTTCTTCATCCTCAGGGATCGGGTTGTACCAGATCTCTCCTTCATCGTCGGCGTCATTCTCTTCAGCTGGGTCCACGCTCCGAGGGTGAGGAGGCACTTTGGCCTGACCGACGCTAATCTAAATCAAGACAGAAGCCAAAACATGCCATCTGAACTGAAAGCAACCACTGTGTTTGGTCCTGGTTTGACATTTTTGGGAAATATCCCCTTCTAGTTTCGTGCTGCGAGTTGGATGAGAAGATTGATACCACTCTAATGTCTGCATGCTAAATATAAAGTTACAGCCAGCATTGGGTTAGTGTAGCTTGCCCTGTAAAACCACAACTTGTAGTTTTTGTACAAATTAAACAAACAAAATATAACGTGATAACTGAGCTTTAAAGATGCTGTTAGGCAGGTTTTTTTGTTTTTGGACAGAGTCAGGCCAGCTGTTTCCAGTCTCTATGCTAAGCTAAGCTAACCAGCTGCTGCCTGTAGCTTCCTACAAAAAGCACAGACATGAGAGAGGTATCAATCTTTTCTTGGAACTCTCTGCAAGAAAGCAATGTGTTCAAAATCTTGAACTACTTCTTCATGCTCATTCTTGTTAACAGAGAGACATCGAGGCTAACCTGAGGCAGGTGCAGGCGGGCTGGCCGTGATAGGGCTCCCCCTGAGGGTCTCAGGTGGTCTGGAGAAGGACTGGGAGGAGGTGGGGGCTGATGGGAGCCCTGGTTGCCCTCCTCCTCAGCTCCCAGCATTCCCTGCAGCTCGTCCTTGGTGCAGTGGTTCTTCCCAAGGGAGCTCTGCTGCAGCCAGTTCCGCTTCTTGGAGACAGTGATGGTGGTGAGCGGTGGCCGCCATGACTCATTGGCCCTGCCAACCTCCCGTCCGTTAGCACAGGGGGTTTGGACATTCTCAATGAAAGCTGATGGAGTGATTGGAAAGAGTGTCAGAGTTACAACTTCATGCCGGGAGACAGTAAAAGCTAATTTGATTGGCATAGGAAAGCAACTAATCATCATCATGATCATCATCATTTAAGCAATTACTGAACTGAAGATAAAGACTGAATCAAGTGTTTTATCTCAGACTATTCATGTCCTGTCAAGTTTAAAAAAACATCTGTATCAAGAAACCACAAGTGAGGAAACACTAAATAATGCCATTATGTTTTATAGCCTCATCCATTCTCTTAGTCCTGTGTCTGCCTTTTAAAATCATAAAAAAAGAGCCACGTCTTTGTCTCATTTGATTGCGATGTGTCTTATAACTTTTGGACAGACTATTGTGATTTTGTTTTTATGACCAAAGTCAAACTTTCAATCACACCACCACAGTCCCCCGGAGCACCCCCCCTTTTTTTTATCCTCAGTGACGCTTTGGGAATATGTGGGCTTTGAATTCAAAAGAGATCACAGGGAGATAAAGGGATTTAGCACACATATCTTCCATCACAGCAACTTGGAAAAAAGAGCGAGAAACCGCTGGCATTACAGCTGTGAAAATAGAGCAGAGAGGGGAGGAGGTGTGTGTGTGTGTGTGAGTAAGGGGACGATAAGTACAGCCAGTAGCGATATGTGCAGTGAAAAAGGACAAATAATAGAGACGGTGACGTGGTCCCTTAATGTTCCAAAGAAAGCTTAAAAAAAGAGTCCCTGCATGACATTGAGTGCATAGAGGTCTTTATGGATGTTTTTTTCCCAGATAGTATTTGTTTTCCTAGAAATCAAAAAATCGCCTTTGCAGATCATCTGACATGCTTTTATTTTGCGCTGATGAGCAGATGCAGCCAGAGAAAAACAACCTCTTAGCATGTGTGTATGTGTGTGTGTGACAGAGAGAGAGAGAGAGAGAGAGAGAGAGAGAGAGGTGCTGAGGGCAGGGTCTTGCTCTAACATGTACAGCAGGCTTGTGTAAAAAGACTGTTTTGATCCTCTGCTGCTCCCAGACGAGCCCCTCCACATGCTATAATGACAACTTCTCCTCTCCTCGAGGAAATGCATTTTCATGCACGCCAGTCCAACATCCACCAAATTATACACTTGGGAATATTTTCACTTTAGGAAATTGAAATCTAACACAGGGCATCCACTATGTGCGTGTGTGACTGTGCAATTAAAAAGTGTGAATGAATCAGAATAAACCACAGCCATTTTTTTTCAGTATGATTAATCCAGAGCAGTCCAACAGAAGAAGAAGTGAGTACATTAATAAATCACATGGTTTCTAATTACATAACTTCTACTCAGTCGATTGAGACTAAGGCTGTTTTTTTTTTTGCTTGGTTGCTTTTATTGACAAAACCCTGAAAGTGGCATAGAGAGAACAGAGGGCTTCACTGGGATTTACTTTTCCCTGGAAGTCAACCAGCCTCTCTCAGCTTTCCTGTGATCTACAAGGCAACTTTAGAAAGCAATCGTTGACTCGCAATAATTCTTGCCATCTCCAGTGACTCAAAATCCCATAAACCCCAACTTTAGTCCCTCTCACCACAACAAAACAAGTCTTGAACTTTATTTCTCTACTTGCTGCTTGATTTTTTTTTTCCCCCACTTGAGAAATATGACAAGTATGATATAAAGTGGGATGAAATTGAGTCTGTTAGGGATGCCATTCCTCTGTGTATATAAAACAGCTTTCAGTGTCAAGAACAGGGGCCACTTTTAAAGGTATTCTTAATCTCCAAAAAAGCCATCAGCTACATAAACACAACCGACCACACTGCCTTTGTCATCTGTTTCATTTTCATTCAAAAAAAAGCACAACTTTAAGTATTTCTTCCTTTCTGCTCTGTTTAAGTTAAGGAAGGTTTCCTGCCAGAAACGTGTTTGTATGACCTGAGCTGGCAGCACTGTGTTTGCATTAGCCCGGATTAAGGCTGATGCTGTGTTTGAGGGCCTGGAGATCAGTAGATTTAGCATGTGCTGACTGCTGAGTGAAGGGGAAACATACAGCATGTTTCAGATGATATACTGATTAATGCATAGGCTGTAATAATCTGTTATGGTTTGTTTTCAGCTATTAAGTCTGTCTACAACCAGTGTTTTTACTTAAACATACATGCGCATTACAATAATAATTGGATATTTTTGTAAACTAGGCTTGTAGACTACTTTACAAAATATCTTTTTAAACTTTTAAGACCAAGATACATCCAAATCTCTCTCAAGACTCTCTTTTCGCTAGATAAGATTTCACTAGAAATGTATTTTCAGTCTTGTTAAATGACATAAATACTACAAATAAAGCTAGAAAGCAACATTTAAGGAGGTAAAAAGAAGGAACTATAACTCACTTGAGGATGGGGAAGAATGAAATAAGTTGTAGGACAAGAGGATCATGAGGATATGTGTTAGGGGGGAAGTTTTTTGGGAGAGAGGGGAAACATTTTCAAGACCAAGAGGGATCCAAAGACTGCAGACTCTGCTGCCAACGCTCGGTCTTGTAACGCGAGACTGGAGAGAGGTGAGATGGTTGTGCATGGAGTTGTTGTCAGCATACCATCTTCTTTAAGGGGTCTTTCATAACTGGAAGAGGAAGCGTGTTCTGACATGAGCAGCATTCCAGACCACAGCTCCAGATTTAAAGCCTCACCGCCGTCTCCCTCCACTGTCACACTCCTTCTGAAGTGTAACACAGAGCAACAGCAGGACACTGCTTTGACCTAATAAGTGACATTTCAGCCATATCCACTGGTGTCGAATATCAAACCATCACAAAAACTCTCTAGCTCCTCTCAGCATCTCACATCAACATGTCAGTATTTCCCCATAACAGACAGCTTTTGATGTAAAATGAATGATTCTAGCAGACTATTATTGTGCTGCAGATTCAGTCTGATGAAAAGCAGATAATTGAATCCCTGAGCCTGGTTTTCTAAAAAACAATCTCTAAAATACAATATATAGTTAGTAAGGGGGAGGTGTTTTTACACTGAACACTATTTTCACTGAAATACTCAATTAAAAAGACATCTTCTAAAAACAATAGCTGGAAGTGAAAGACGAACATTTAAGAGATTTAAAAATAATTTCACGCCCTTAAAAATGTAACAATAAAGAATGAATGAACTTCTGTTTGAAAAGCTAAAATGATTAGTTGATTAATCTATTAATCAATCGTCAGGAAATTAATCTATACAATCTAAACAATTTTTGACAATTTTGATTAATAGTTTTTTTCTTTTTTTTTTCTCAAGCAAAAATGTATTATATTATCTAGTTCCAGCTTCTGAGTGTTGAGGATTTGCTGTTTTTCTTTGTCTTATGTGAGAAAATGATGTAAAAAAATTTGGGTGTTTGGATGCATCAAGCAATCTGAAAACTTCATAATTTTCAAGATCAAACAACTATTAATTAATCGAGAGAGTAATCTGTAGATTGATTTGTATTTATCATTAGTTGCAGCCCAAGGTGTTTGTTTACAGAAATATGGGGAAGAATTGTTAAAGATACAACATTTTAATTTATGCCAAGCAGTATATGTCCAATAAAAAAATTAAAGAGCTCCTTTGTTATTCCTTTGTTACGCCATCACAAGCACCTACAAACGCATAGCAAAGCAAAACAGACTCTGTCCATTAAAATTTCCATAACGGGCTAACATAGTCTGGTTCCCTGTGCCGTGATGGCACGAAGACGATGATGTGTTCAGGGCACGGAAAACTCACACCCCTGACCTGAAGGTAACAGATGGCCAGAGCACATAATACAAGGGTGCACGTCTGTGTGAGAAAATTAAAAGAGAATGAGAGAGGGAGAGGTGGATGGGGGGGAGCGATATGGGTTTGTCTGAGGTGCTGAAAGGAATGCAAACTTATAAAGAAAAAAGCTGATTTCCTGGATGTTGGTGTGAACCTGTGCCACGTGAGCCTGACAGTAAACCCAATTACATTCACGTCTAAATCTTCTGAATGACTGAATCATTTTCTCCTCAAAACACAAAACACTTGATCCACTTTCCCATAGGCTTTTTCTTTTATTTCCGGAATTCCTTTTGCTTTATAGAAGCTCCTCTTTTGATAAGTGCAAGACACACACCAGCTAGTTTTCTCCTCCATACAGACAACACTTTGTTGTGTGTACAAAGTTTTGGGTTCCCCCCCTTCAGAGGGAATCTTTTGCTGTGTGCCATACATTCCTGTTGACACTCATTCATATGGTAATGAGGATTCTCAGTGTAGATTTTTCTTTTATACACCAATGCAGAGCTGAGATCGTCCAGGGTTGCATCACATGTCAACACTTGCATCCCGTTGAGGCGTCCTGGCAACACAGCCTGCTAATGCTAATGCCACTTCCTCCTCAGTATGTTGGCTTGAAACCCAAATTCTTTTCAATGTTGCCACTCTTTTAGTGAACCTTCTGTCCTGTCTCCTTGTTTTTGGTTAAAAAACTGATAAGAAATGCTTCAGGGAGGGACGATCTAAAAAAAGGCACATGGACTCACAGTGTGACCCAATTAGGTCCAAAACACACGAGTAAACGTAGGACATATCATTGAAAGGCCCTTCAGCAAAGCCTTGCACAGTATCTCCGGATAAAATGCCAACTAATAAACACAATACAGTTACTTTTACTGATAATCAATCATTTAAAATTGCCCAGCAAGTTGCTAGTGTTCGCCCCACACCACTTGCAGACTTCATCATGTGACTCATACATCTCATAAACCATTCTGGTATGAACCCTGCTGCCTCAAGTTTCTCCTCCATCACCTGATCTGTCTTTAGAGCTACCATCCTCCATAAATCTGTCCAAGTACAGACGCACCAGACAAGACAAATGATTGTACCTCCACCAACAGCCATGTGTGTTTATGTGAAAAAAAAAAAAAAACAATTCTTCAGCTCAGTAACATGTATCTGGCACAATGCAGAAACCAAACGCCATATCGTTCTGACATGACTTGACAGCAGTCAGGGAGGATTATATTACACCTGCACTCTCGTCTCATTCTGGAGCTACTTTGAATCTACTGAGCAAGCAGGGACTAATGTAATCAAAATGTTGAGCAATACTGCACGAATCCAGAGTGAGTGTGTCTTTGCTGTTCTTCTTGAAGCACATTTTGGGAAATATATATGTTTGCTTGCTGCGATTAGTTAGAAGATCAATACCTCTCATGTTTATATGGCAAATATGAAGTGACAATAGAAGAAGTACTGAAAACATGGGGAAAGAGCTAGCATAAGATTTACACATTACATCTAATTTGTTTCATTTGTGCAAAAAAATAAATCTGGAAAAATGGCACATTGCGGAGCGGAGACTCCAGGAAGTCACTGCTCCCTGCCAAGAAATAGTCTGGCACATAACTGCTTGTAAAACCACAACTTGTCAAATTTTATACTTTGTTTTTAGTATGAATTAAACAAACAAGCTTTAACATGTTAATTAACAAGCTTTATACATATTTTGGAATTTTGGACAGAGCCATGTTAGACCCCTAGCTAAGCTAACAGACAGATATGACATAGTTTGCTTATTTTCTCTCTGGTATTCCTTTAAAAGCTGTTTTCGGGGAGATACAAAAGGCTATTTCTCTTTTTTTGCCTGATGCAGCTCTGCTCCAAAGCCGTCCGTATTTCTAGACATGCAAACAGGGTATGATTTTCCTCTTAGTTTGAACCACAGGACATAAAAAAAGAAGAAATAAAAGAAAAGAATATCTGCCTCCCAGGAGTGGATCTCATACTCTTCTGTTTGTGGTGTCTATGGCTCAGTCTAAACATCAGCTTTGACTGACACACCACTCCTGAGTTCAGGTCTGGCCAAAATATGATGCCTGGATACTGCCTGCCTGCCGGCAAGCCATTCCTCCGCCACAGCACAACAAAACTATAAATTCTCCGACTGCAAATACTAACATGCATGTACACACCGAAGATGTGTACATGCATGCTCATGTGCACAATATCCCTCACCCACACATATACATATAAGGAGTGACACACTTAGCTGTGGATGATAACCGACAATATTTTTTTTACACAGCAATTAATGGACAAGTCAGGACAGAAATATATTAGAGGCAGTTTAATTAAGCCAATATTTTGTCCTATGACTTCATGAGGTTTAATTTCCAAGAAACACACAGGCGGGGGGGACAGAAGTATTTTTAGAAAGTCTAAAATATATAAATATTTGCATCAACAAAGAGTAGAGCCATAAAGTGAAGAGAAATGAAGAGTTTCAAGCCAAGACAAGCAATTCACTGGAGCTTTTGAGAGCTTTGGCATTTCTTTTTTTTTTTTTTTAAATGGCTCTTTGTGAGGCACTGAGAGGCCCACAGGGGCAAGATAAGCCCAGCGCTGACCTTAATAAATACTTAATCACCCTTCATTTTGTTCATTCATGGTGAGGAATTAAGTGACACAACGCAAACAAGTTAAACAACAGGAATGGCATCCTAAATATTCAATCCAAAGTCTCTTTAAAATGCAAGTTACCATGGAGCTGTCCAGAGCAAACGACTGGGGAGGAAGGCAACATGACAGCCCAACAACCCCCACCCCCCGCGCCCATATTCTCAAACAAACACACACACACACAGACAGACAAACACACACACACACACACACCACTACCACAGAGAGTAACTGCAGTGGCTTCTCTCCTGCTTTAGATTCCTCTGGCCACAGCTGTGGAAAAGTTCAGTGGGGACAGAGAGGGGAAAGCTGCACAAAATGGGGAAAAAATGAGAATCAAGGGGGTAAAGAGACCTTGGAAACTAATATCAAGAAGAGTCCTGTCTTTATTCTAACTAAAAGACAGCAGAGGAAAGAGCTTGAGATGTAAAACGTTGGAGCTATGTTGAGCCAACCGCGGGCTGGAAGTCAAACACAGAGGCCTTCCGCTCAGCAGCCTCAGATATCACACTCTATTTCTAGCAGCACAGCACACTGACAGTCAACAACAGCCTGCGCACATGGCAGGTCATCTATTTACTGAAAAACAGTCAGAACAACACACACACACAGTCACAGGCACGCACACGCATCCAAACACTTACAAAACTAGGAGTGGTAGAATAAAGAGACGGTGATATGTTTTTGATCCATACAAAGGGAACCCATTTCCACAAACTGAGCAACAAATGTCAATACAAAGTTTTCCACACAGACTGTTTCCGAATCCTATGATTGAACTGGCCAACTGCCTTGTTTGCAGTCAATTCAGGTCAGCATGGACACAAAGTGCAATTCATTTTGTACAACCAGGCACTACACACAGTGAAATGGTAGCTAAATTCATATGCAATGTACTGTAGTACTATAGTTTACCATCACTGCAAGGTGAATCAATGAATGTAAATGTCATTAATAGCTGATAATAAGTAGTTAAATGGACCACGCAGTGAGATTATTTTGTCAACTACAGTTTCTGAGGTTAATTCCATGACAAACTGTGCAAACTCATCTGCTGGGGGATGACTGAGAGCTCCAGAACAGCCACTAAATGGACCTCTGACTATCTCACATTTAAGTTGCATTTTAAACACCCATGCATACTCATTTGGTAAAACACGATAGTTAACATGTGTCACTTGTTGCTGTCCGTGGTTTCATGATACAGATGTTTTCCTGTTTTTGCACCTCATCACAAACACAACAAGAAAGCACAATCAGAAAATCATTTTGTACATAATTAAAAGACACACACACACACACACACACACACACACACACACACAAACCCCACCACCAACACCACGAAGAACACCACTGCAGCTAGCGGAGGAGAGTGAGTTGGTTAGTTATTGAACTACACTGTGAGTGATCCGACCTACAACCTCATGTGCTATTAATTTAGTGTTAAAATGCACCTAAATTAGTGTGAAGGACAGAACCCGCCACCGGTTAGAGAGTCTTAAAAAGGAAAGCAAAGAGGTCTGAGGAGCCTCGTCCCTTTTGCTTTGCATCCAGAAGAGGAAGAGTGCAGGGGTGGACCGCCACCAGGCGGAGTTTACTATGAGTGGAGGAGGATGACAATAATCAGACGGGAGGAAGGAGGGTGAGAGGTCTTTGATTTAGAGGATCCACAGGAGTTGAGGCCACTCCGTGTAGCCTTCCTACCTGGCTGCTGCTGCCGTGATGACTTGATTGTAGGTGACTTGGTCTTGATAGATTTAACCCCTCGGCTGGATGTCTGGACCCCCGGTTTACACCCACCGAGGTTAGCCTGATGACAGGAGCGGTCCTGGCTTTGGCCTCCACCACGGGGCAAAGCTGAGCCCTCGATGCGTTGCTTCATCTCAGAGGACAACAAACGGCCCTTGTGCATCCACTCTTGCATCTTGTTGACAGTGACACCGTGCCCCTTGTTGGCAGGGTTAGCCCCCTGTGCTCGCACTCCCGTCAGCTCCTGCTTGTTGTCGTGACCCTGATGTGTCGATGCATCGGCGTTGCTGTCTGACGAACCTGTGAGGCTGTTGACCGAGCCGCTGCTCTCATTAAGCTGCCCGCCACGGTCTTCATCACCGCCAGCTTCCTGTAGCAGCTCATCACTGCTGATGGCACTGTAAAGCGCCCGAGGCTCTGACCGCTCACCCACTCCTGCGACTTCAGCCTCTTTTGTCTCTGTGGCCCCTTTTTCACCAATGACTACCAGACCCTGCGCTCCAGGGGCCCGAACAAAGTGCGAGGGTCCACCTGGATACCTGAAAGCTCCGTCACTAGCAGAGCGCAGTAACGTGGGTCTTTTCTTGGTCAAGGAGAGGTTCACCATACTCTTACTGTTAAGTCTACCTCTGAGGCATGACTCAAGGTTTCCACTGAGGCAAAGCAGGAGTGAGTCAGTGTCAGACACCTGCTGAGGGCTGTGGTCGCCCCCTGAGGACCAGGAGTCACTGTCCATGTTTTTGGCAGACAACCTGGAGCACAGGCTATCCCTGGAGTGGCTACTACAGGAGGAGGTGGCCTGCTGCTCCGTTAAACCACCGCTAATCTGCTGGACATCCAGGTTGATATCATTCATAGCGTTGATTAGAAGATAATATGCTTCTTTCAGCTGGTTCCTAAGCCTGTCTGTTTCCTGGGCACTGTTACTGTCATCCAGCTGACCTTTATCCTGACAGGGCTGTGGCAGCTCTGCAACCTCTGCTCTGTCGCCATCACTTTTTGCCCTCACAGTTTCATAAAAAGGCAGAATCTCATTGTCATAATAATCATCATCTTCGCTATCTAAAGTGTATCTGAGTGAGCCCTCTGTGGCGCACAGGGATGCCATGTTTATGTCGCATATTTCTAACTCTGTGGGGAAAAACGTCGGGCTCTGCAGAGTGCCAGCAGTCCCTCTAATGTCCCCTGCGTACTCGGGCCCGTAAGTCTCAACGTTTCTGATTAAAATGTTCTCTTCCGTGTTTCTTGGGTGCGCAAGTGCCGCGCAAACTGGCGTGTCTGTCTCCAAAGTTTGGTTGTCAAAACTCCTGTTGGCGTTGCGTTCGTTCACAGCCACTACTGTCCCTGCCATGTGCCGGGAGTGTCCTCTGTCCCTGGGCTCTGTCCCATCACTATCAGTACTAGTAACCCGGCCCTCTGGTGGTTTACCCACCCCGGTATCCGGTTCTACCCGTGCACGGTACAAAACGTGGTTTGAATTGTCCCCAAACCCAATTGAATCCCCAACGCTGCACTGCTGCGGGACCGAGACGAAGTGTTTTCTGTGGACATGCGGTTCTCCTTGCGTGACTCCCGCCGTTAACGCAATTTTGCCACCGGTTCTGGGCCCCTGGTGGCTCCTATCTCCCTCCCTCACCGCGTGTCCCCCAAACTGCACGTCTCTTTGAAGTGAGACCCCCAGGAGCTCCTCATTAACCCGAACCCTGCCCCCGCTGCTCCGCTCCTGGAGACGTGCGCCGGCCAACTCTGCTGCGCGACTCTCCCGGACTATTACAACCCCCCCGGTTTGCACCATCGCCCCGTCAACACAATTCTCATATGTACTCATTCTCTCTGTCGTGCAATCCAGCCCTGCGAGCAACACTACCGGGCGAGCCTCGTCGGAGTCTCGCTGCGTTTGCAAAACTTTTTCTTTACCTTCTCGGCCCCCATTCGCCGCAGCAGCCGCAGCAGCAGCAGAGCCGTATCCACCGCCGACCGTAGCTCCTTTCTTGGATTTCTTCCCCCGGAGTTTCGCTAGTAAAGTCCTCCGCAGAGGATCAGCCATTCCTTTCCTTTGCCCCCTGTTAATTCCTCCCGGTTTCTTTCAGCACGCTGGCTCCAGAAGGAAAGGGCCGAGTGGGTTCTCCTCGCTCGCCGCGGTCAAAGCTCGCCGGGCGGACGGGCTCCTCTCCATTCTCCGCTGTCACCTCCGCTCTGTCGCCTCACTCACTCCTGGCTCTCTGCACCACCTCTCTCTCCCTCCCTCCCTCACTCTCTGCTCCACACACACACACAAACACACACACACTTTGCCCTCCTCCCTCCCTCTTTTTTTCTCTCTTCCTTTCTCTCTAGCGCCTCACCTCACCTTCTCCTCGTGTTTGCAGCTCAGATATTTGGAATATTTCCCTGGCTCAAATGTTCAGGGACGTTGCACATATCTGCATGAAAGCTTCTTTAAACAAAAACATTCAACTGGACATTATTCATTATTTAAAGGTGTAACAAACAAACAACAACAAAAAAAAAAATCATTTGTAGAATGAAAAACAAGCACAACTAAACATCAGGTCAGAGGTCAAATCATCTCTTGGATACCTGTAGTATTTACAGTTTATTAATGTCCCAGTTAAATTAACAGTAAATAGACAATTAAAATATTGGAGGGGTCTTCCTGATGAGTTAAAGAATCTAAAAAGTGTCCTGCAGGAGTGGGATAAACACCAACCACAACATGGCAACCAAAAATTAGATCGTTAAGGCTTTTAACGTATTTTTGTAAATAATTTATTCACCACAAATAAAGCCAGTTACAACTTAATAACCCATTTTGATTTATGATTTTCTAGAAAGGTGTACGCTGTAGCGATAAACAAACATAAAGTAAAGTAGGATCATATTAAACCCAACATATATTACAAATGCAATCAGTTTCCATTAAAAGAAACATACAGGCTATAACCGTCACTACAGGAAGGATGTTTGTGATCAATCCATAAATCTATGCATTTCATTTGTAAATGCAGGACAGGGAATGCAGCAGTATAACGGGCAGCAGTAGTAGCTGAAACCATGATCAATTAATTGATTGGTCAATCAACAGAAGTTGAATCAGCATATAAAGGATGACGATGGCTCCAAATGTCATCAGAGTGTTTACTGTTTGTTAATACAGGTATACAAATGTAACATTACATTACATTTGGCGGTGGTTAATTTTGATGTTGCACCAGATGGTCCTGCGACCTACCAGCACCTGACTGTTGTTGGCGGTGCGTGGGGAGTTTTGTTTACGGGTAACATTATAGGTTTCATGCACAGGATAAGACTATAAGTTTAGGTTGATGGAATGTGAAATGCAGCTCCAGCTTCTCTATTGAAATTCAACACATATTTGTCTTTGAAATGTGAATTCAATTCAGTCGGAGAGCAGCGAGCCAGGACTTCAAATTACCACCTTCACTGGTAGCTGTGAAGGCATTTCAGCAAACAGCCGGAAAAACAACCCTCATCATCTCAGGGGAAAATGTGCTTGACCCTCTGCAGAGATAGAGAGAGAAAAAAGTGTTGGTCTCAGCAAGAAACAATTAGGAATGAAGGCTCTGAATCCTCTCTCAGCCTTTACAAATGAGCTGGATTTGAGTTTGTCACGAGAAATTTGTCTTTTAGTAGTTTCATCTTCATTATTACCCACGCACGAAGGCTATTTTTTTATCCTCCAATGGCAACAGCAGCCTAAAAGCACAGCCTGCCACATGATGGATCACTGCCGATTATCGGACTGACACTTTTATCTGAAGTGTATCTTGAGTAATCCTCTCCTCTTTGACCTTGCATCTAACCCCTGTCCCTGCTCGCAGCACAACCCAAGACTTTAAGAGCGGCGGAGACAGCAGAGAAAGGAATGAAACATACTTCACTTGAACCTTAAGCCATTTGTTTGCTGTTGCCTCTACTTGGAATGTGCAAGAGGATGAGCTGCTGAAAAGCTGCAGTGGGTGTAAGAGTGCACATGCGCTCTCCGCCTCTCTTTAAAGCACACACACTTACACTCAAATACCTACACACACACTCTCTCTGACTGAATCTGACTCTCTTTCCTAAGGTACAGTGTCTACCAATGATTGAGGGCATTTATTGTCAGAGCCATTCATCGACAGGGCCCCGACGTCCCACATTCACCCTCCTTCTCCCCCCACCTCCCCCCACCGCCACCACTACCCTCAGTAAAACATGATAAGCATCTGTTATTGCTCTGCAGGAGCCGCGTAGGCCCTGACGCCTCGGCCTATATACCTCCCCATCTGACTGACTAGACCCTGTCTGGGCAGTTATTTACAGGTCAAAACCTGCAGGCTGCATAGTGAGTCTTTGTGTGTGAAAGAGAGAAAACGGGAGAGGAGAGGGTGTAGAGGGAGAAGAGGCTAGATGCATCAGGGAGGACAGAAACCTTTGGACCAGACAGAAGTGTTGCAATTGTTCAGCACATTCACTGCAGGGCACGAGAAACGTCTTGTTTTTGACAAATAACGTCTGTTAGTGCAATTATTATGCTGGGAATGTCATGCATTCCTGAAAATGTGATCTTGTCTTGTGATACGACTTAGTACCTGAGGTTATAGAACAATGCATGCAGTGGTGGCTTGTTGTACGTATTGCAAAAGAAAATTGTGTTAGAAGAAGTGATGGTATATAACTAAGCACATTTATCCAAGTGCTGTACTTGAGTGAAGTCTTGAGATACTTGTGCTTTATTTAAGTAATTATTTGATCTATAGCCTGATTTGTTTAACCAACAGTTTAAAACCTAAACATCTTCAATTAAAAAGGTACTTAAACAATGAATTGGTTATCAAGTTACATTACAAATAAAGATTATTACATGCAACATATATGATGAGCTGATAAAATATGATGCAAAACCTGTGAAAAGACCAAAACCAACAATGAATTAATCATTAATTAACAACTATTGATTGATATATTTTATTCGTCTGTGCCATAGAGCGGCATTGTCGTCCACAAACTCTTAATAACACATTGTTAAACCACACTGTTGCACTCAGTGACATGTTCCTTCCTTACCGTGAACAAAGTTTATTTTAAGACAGACACCGTCCTGACTGCTGTTAATATGCACTAACACTCATGCATCATGCATTAATCAACGGCTGAAAATAGTCCACAACAAATGCACTATTTCCTCCTGTTTGACTAACGTTAGGTAAAAATTACAGTGTCCAGCTATTTGATTTGATCTTCTATTAATTATTTAGCCTTCTTAAGTCTTCAGTAGTGTCTTAATGAGCTTGGTGCTGTGTGCCACAGACAGGATAAGGAAGTCTGAACATTCATTATCATCACAAAAAAATAGAATAAAACCAGTCTTATCCAAAGCCAAAATTGTAAATCTGCATATTTACTGACATTAAAAAGAGTATTTTCACATTGTGGTATTGCTACTTTTATTTAAAGGATGTAAACACTTTGTTGTGCTCTGGTTAATGTCATTAGGTTATCCTTTATCTTGCTTTGATTAGACCCTTTTAAATACACATCTTGCGTCGGTGTCATCACACTACCGAGCAAAACTGGTATGAATGACATAATAAAACAAAACATGGAATGAGTTAACAAAGATTTAAATGAACACAAATAAGCACTTGTCAAGAGTTACTCTGCATGCTGACTCAACAGGGCAGGAGAAAATGAGGAAGCTTGTCCCCCTTTTCTTTCTTTTTTTTCCTCCACCAGTCACTTGCGTCCTTTGTGAAGCCAGTGGCAGAACATCTGCTTAGCTGGCCCCCTTTCAGATGGCCCAGCCAGTGTGTATGAAAAACTGTGTGTGTGTGTGTGTGTGTGTGTGTGTGTGTGTGTGTGTGTGTGTGTGTGTGTGTGTGTGTGTGTGTGTGTGTGTGTGAGAAAGAGAGAGAGAAAGAAAAGTAGAGAGAATACATATGTGTGTATGTGGGTGCATGTGAGTGTGTGTTGGGATACGGAGCTTTGCAGCTGTTGAGGCTCTCCTCCTGATGGCTGCCCATTGTTCCCTCTCTCTGTGTCTCTGGCTCTCTCTGGCCGGTTTATGGGCCTTCCCCTTTTCTCAGTGCACACCGCAACTAAATTTATGTCCTTGGACACAAGCCTTTCTCAGGGTATAAATTAGGCTACATGATCCCTGTCAAAGTAGGGTTACCAAGTGCCTGCAACTTTACGTTCCAGAGAGTTGCATTATTGTCATTGCTATTCACTTATATTTTACTATTGAAGAAGAAAAAAATCGAAATGGAACTCTTATTGTGACTCACTGCATTTCTTTTCCACACTAGTGGCTTGTTAAAGTTGGGGTTTTGTTTTTGTGGAAGTTACATTTTGAACAATTTATCTTTGGAGTAATGGGTTTAATAGCTGCATTTTGCTCAAATTTGACTATTTCCATTAAACAAGGAATCAGTTGTTTTACAAGAGAGTCACCCTTGTCAGGGTGGAAAAACAATTTAGACAAAAACTGGACAATGAAACCCTTTAATAATAGAGTCCAGGTTAAAGTAATCCTTTTGTGTACACAAATTAGTGTAATTAAATGATTAGTGTGAAAATAAGCACAATTCATTGTGCTTTGCAGTGCTTTGCTGCATCTGTGTTATCAGGTTAGGGTCAAACATTATGACCCATACAACCTTCATGTAATATCGAAACTGTAATAAAAAAGGCCAATATCAGCCAGCTCATCGTAAACACAAGTATTCAGTATTTGACTTGGTGCCAGAAAACATCAAATCCATTTGTCTGGACCCCTTCTAAACTCTTATCTCATGAGATATAAACCTGAATAAGATAGCTGGGATATTAACCATAATATCCTGTTAGCTCATGTTGGCTGAAACGTCTGTGAGAGGTTGTATAAAGATGCAAAGCAAAAGTAAATACCAAATAAGGCCTTTCTAACTGTAGCATCTGGAATAAAGTGTTCCTCTGAAGCACACACAGTGACTCATAGAGGCTAAATTGAGCATTCGAAGTCAGTAAAATTATATTTCATCCATTCTTGGCTTTTGTGTGATACTAAAACTCTATCCTGTAGCCACTTTACCACTTTTACTGACAAACTGCTCTCAACAGAAGCTGCACATAGTGAAAATAAAAGCAAAATGCTCACTAATCAAATAGTTTAGGGTCTATAATGGCGGGAAGAACAGTGATCTCCCTGTGATCAGTGTAAGATAAATGTAATGGACTTGTCTGTCATGTATTTTCTTTGCTTTTAATTCATAAAGACTGAAAAATAAATAGAATAAAACAACAGAACAGACCAGGTCACCAGGGGCAACACATATGTTTATACATAAGGCTGGGTTTACTGTATGCTAAGGGTTACTTTCCCATTTTTCACAGGAAAAAAAAGTACATAAGTAAGTCTTAAATAGAAAATTGCAGTTATTATTATTCTATTCTATTATTATTGTATATTTATTCTTGATTGTCAGAAAACAGGAAGAAGAACCCCCTCCCCAAGGTGACATCTTGAAATTGCATTTTTCATCAGACCAGCAGTTTAAAACACATTTTACTGCAACATAAAACAGAGAACAACTGTGTTGTATATGAACAAAATAATCCAGCTCAGTCAATCATCTTCATGCCACATTGCACTTAATTCCTAAGATTCTGCAGTTTCTCCCATTTTCTTAGAAGAAGATGAGTTCTCCCCTGAAAAAGGCTTTAAACAGCAAATGTTTGTCATTTTTTCAAGAAAAATAACTATTAAATTATTAATAACGATTTATGGATTATCAAGACCGTTGGTAATTAATGACCAACTTGTCAATCAGTTGTACTGACAATTATGTGAATTGATTTTAATTGGTCTAATTATGTACACAACTTGCTGTAGCCACTTAAAGGTCCAGTGTGTAATATTTAGAAGAATCTAAGCATATTTATAAGCAGTTCACCACTGGTTGAACCGCCGTGTTTCTACAGTAGCCCAGGTGGGACAAACCAAACACTGACTGTAGATAGGGTCTTTCGCGTTCATAGCAGCCACCGTAGTTTCTCCAACACACTCTTCTTCCCACGTTGTCAAATACAGATGCCAGTGGCGTTGAGTTAGTTGCAATCTGCAACTTTACCACTAGATGCCACTCAATCCTTCACACTGGTCCTTTAATCCCAAATGGGTAAACCATAGGACAAGGGATAACATAGTTCACACAGATAGTATCTCCTCCATTATTGACCAGCAGCCAGTTTAGCTGACCGCCGCTGGCTGATTTCTCCATTTCTGAGACAAACACACACACACACACACACACACACACACACACACACACACACACACACACACACACACACACACACACACACACACACGCATAGAGTCTTGGAGTCTGTTCTACATCATTATCAACAGACAACCTCTGACATGTTTATCATGACAAGAGGTCAGACTGCTTGTCTCTTGCTACTGTTCTTTATCATCTCTGAACGTTCCCTTCTCTGAGTGTATCAGTCATGCGATCTGGCTTAAAATGTTCAGCTTAAAAGTTTATCTTCATGTTCATACTGTCGGTGTGTGGAAACTAAATCCCTGCGCTGCTATCATCTCACTTGCAAGTGTTAACTTTGCTTCAAGATAGGACTCAGTGTGTCCCAAAGTTATTAATCTGAAGAGTTACTGAAATGAAACATTTACTTTATGATATGAATGTTTTTTAAAGTTCTTGAAGATTTCCATATCTTAACATAAGTGATATATTCACTTTGTTAGCATTTGTGTGGCAATGGCTCTCCAGTGTATTCAGATTATATAACAGTTTCATTTGTGCAGGAAGGTACACAGAAATGGCAAATAATCTATAATTACCCCAAAAACACACACAGGAAAGTACCGTACATGAGTTTCAATGTTGTGGGTTTTAAGAGTGATTTTCTTAAGATTTGTTAAGAGGTCCTAAACTTGTGATAAATTAGCTATTTTTTGTAGTTTGTAATCCCCAGTTCTTACTTGTTATTTGCAGCTATAATCACTATCCTGTCTGACACTCTGATGCTGTTCCTTTCTGAAGATCTGATGAAACCTTTCACTTGTTCTTGGGTGGTATAGAGGAATGGAACTGGTACGTCAACTTCAAGGCGGATCAGTTGGAAATATTCAGCTGCATCAGTGGCCAGTACCCCAATGTTTCTGTAAATTACAATATTATATTACTGTCTCACCACTGTTTGGAAACTTTGACTCCACGCTCAATATATGACCAAAAGAGAAGAACTTGTGGTTTATAGATGATGGTTTCCTCTGAGCCAGGCAGGAATTTTGATATTTTTGATGATTTCAACGTGATAGCATACATAGATAGTTAAGCTCTCAATATTCTTCTCATCTGAAATGAAAGCTCAAATGACAGGTTAGAGGGATCTGTTTGTCTGCGGCTGCACAGAGGTTTTATTTTCTGCTGAACATCTGTTTCACACAATCAGCATGATCTGCTGGTGTGAAAAACAACTGTTTGCCTCTAGAAAACATCCCTTGATGAGTGAAGAGAAGTCAACAAGTCAGTGAGTGTGTTGATGTGGAACCAGCATCCTGGTTCCAGTTCATAAATTCTGCTTGCGCTGTGGCTTTATGGACTCCAATGTCAGTCTGTCATTGCTGATCCAGACTAAATCTGCCATGAAATTCTTTTCAGGCATTCATGGTCTCAGGATGATGAATCAATTACTTTGGTGGTCCCCTGACTTTTTCTCTATAGTGCCGCCATGAGTTTGACATTGCTGGTTTTTAATGAAATTTGCTAGAGATATTCAAGGTCCCTAGAGGATGAATTCAACTGACTTTGGTGACTTTTCCAAAGCAGCACCATCTTCATTGTGAATTTCAATACTGTGTATTGAGCTGTCTCCTTTAAGTGAACGATCCCATCTTAGAGCCAGTTTCATTCTTTCTTTCTTTTTATAATTTAGGCTGATATAAGACACAACAGAATGAACATATTTTATACAGAAACACTTGATTATAACATTAAGACCAAACCTTGGCGAGATTTTTTGACTTACACTATGCCGTGTAAGTCAAAACCAATAAAACGTGCAATACACCTGTAATAGTTTATGGGTTTTCTTTACATTATTTAAGGTATTCATACCAACCATAATGTAAAATTATGGTATTCTGGAAAGTTTAGTTTAATTATTGCTGAGGTAAGTCCCATCACTATTGGTTATGACGAAACACCTGCAAAACTAATGATGCCCCATCAGTTCTTCTCTGTTTGTAGTGCTAACTAGCTAATGATAAAATGCTAACAGGCTACTCCATGACGTTGCACCTGGTAAATATCATCTGCATGTTAACACTGTAACTGTGAGCATGTTAGCATTTAGCCTCACAGCGCTTGCAGGCCTGTAGACTCATAGTCTTGTAACCTTTTTCTATTAAAGAAAAATAGGGGTAAGTATTTGTCTTATATTGGCTTTGGGCCCCCTGCAGCACCAGACAACAGCCAGGACTAAATTTACATACAAGCTGTGACATTGTGCTGACTGTGTGAAAATGTCAGAAGTCAGATAGTAGCAGCTGTAGGCAGCCAGCTCAGTAAAGGTCCCTGAATACTCAATGGCCATCATGAGGTCTTGACCTTCCAGTAAATGTGTCACAGTGATAAACGGTTAGTGTGACTGACACTTTTCATAGACCTGACTGGACCAGGAAACAGACCTGGAGTTATTGTAAACCTTGTGCAATTTAGTTAATAAGTGACAATAAGGTGACTACCGAAACCTTATTTAGACATTGAGAATTTTGTTGAGGTGAGATATGCTTTTTAGGACTTCAGTGACTGATGTTCTGATTGTACAAAGCGTAACATAAGACCAAGATGTTCTCTTTTATTAAGTGAAGATAAGGTCAGCCATGTGTGACATCCACTGGGACTAAAAAATGCTTTCCTTTGGTAACATGATCCCTAGAATACAAAGAGGCTACAGACCAGGAGTGATTTAGATATCGTATGAAAGACACTGACAATTCAACACAACAAACAATACACAAAAACTAAGGTGGAATTTAGGTTCTCCACACGATTCTAAGAATAGAAACCCGCACAACATCTATATTCTGGGAAATTTCCAGCTGCAAGGTTGACGGCAACGTGAGTAATTCTTGAACACTGATAGATGTGACCCCGCTGGTCATTGCTCATACAGTCAGTGCGAAGAGAGAAGTTATTTGTTCGTAAATATGGCTGATAAAAATCAGTCTGCTGCTATTGTGCAGGACCAGTTACACATTTCAGACAAGGCCAGGCACATACCTGGAGGCTGGAATTTTATCAGAGGCATATTTACCACTATTTCATGTCGACCCACAGTGACAGATAGGTCAGGAATTCCTCTGATCACTAAGCTGTTGCAAAGTGGAAACTTTTCTTTTTTTGCTGCTTAGATTTGCTCCAATGGTCACAGAAATTTGAGTATAGTCTATTACATGAATTCTAATAATAATAATAATAATAATTGAGCTTTACTTTTCGGTGAGTTAATTTCCTGTAGCTCTTTCTGAACTTATGTCTTAAATAATAAAATTCAGCTGACAACAGTTTCCTCCAGTAAAATACCTTTTATTGCCTAAGTAGTTTATAATGAATAGTATAACACTTAAAACAAACCATAAAATGATCTGTTTACACTGAATGAGCAGATCTGCTGGCTTGATAAAACCGTACAATGTTCAAAACACCTTCTGATATACTAAACATGCAAGAAGTTTTATTTCACACGGATGTAAAAGTGTTTTGTAATACAAGGTACATGAGACTGAACAAACAGTCCGTATGCATCAAGTATCTCAAGAGAACTGAGATGAGACAAACTCCCTTTCTGACCAACCGTATATACACAGACCCTGGTTGTAATTTGGGGTGCCCAAAGTTTACACAAAGTCCAGTGGACTTGACTACAAACATGAAGGGAGTATATTCTAGTGTAGCTTAAGGGCGACATCTAGTGCCCATAAGCAGGAAGAACAAGCAAGATTTTATAATTGCAACAGATTTACAGCCATTTTTTAAAATCACATTTTTGAAGGAAAGTCACTGTATTAACACAACACAAACACAGTCATTTCAGTGATTATATATTTCGTATATAATACAAGACAAACACAGATCGGGTAAAGCACCACAGCCAGACGTCACTGTTATTTTAGCTCATTTAAATTAAAACAAAGAGGAGGCAAAGCCAAACTAACCACACTTTATGTGCAATGTATCACAACAAGCAAAACTCTCTTTTAAAGTTCAGTAATTTGTCGTAGTGTTGGCCTTCATCCCTATTGGTCGTGGGTAACATTTTATTAACCAGCTTCTTTGCAAAGACCTAGAGACACAGGGACTCAAACGAGAGCAATCAGGCAGGTTTAAACAAGTCTCATTTCACCTTGTTGTAAAAACTGCGTGTTCGGAAGTAAAGCGAAGGTGACGCCAAACTGGGACCAAACCTGTCTAATTACTTGTTTGGTAATGCCCAGTACATGTTGTAAAGCTGTGTCTAGTAATAGCCCTCATCCCTGTGTCCTTGGAAGAGAGCTGGTGAGGATGACGGACAAAACTATTTGGAAAAACAAACAAAAATATGACGTAGACTGTAAAACACCTGAATTTTCCTTTAACTTTGGAAAATAGTCCACAGGGATGTACTGGAAATTGAGCTCTTAAGTTGAAAATATTGCAGCAGGACTATCATATACTATATGATTTTTGTTTAAAGTGTGCTGACAGTCCTTTGGAAACAAAAACAAGTATAAATATTGCAAATTATGTCAACATACAGGCAAAAATGCCTGTTTGCGTTCGCAGCATACTACCTACAAACTGGACCATTGTGCTAATATTTGTGAATGTTCTCGGCTGACATAAAATGTTTAAATTAGAAACAGACTCCTTGTTGCAGGCAGTTCGGGCCTCACTCAATATTTTGCCTCAGGATCCTTTTCTCCTCCTCTACGAAATTCTTGTCGGAGGTAGCTTGTCCCATTTCCCTCTTCCTCTTCTCCTTCTGCTGGAAGGTCTCCACTCTACGTTTCTTGGAAGACAGGTCTCCCTTATCGGATTCATCATCTGGTCGGCGGTGTGGAGCGGAGAGAGGGAAATAAAGATTACTCAACAGCACGCTATCAACGATAGACGCTATTTCTGCGCAGGTACAAAGCTTAAGTTTTTGTTTTGTTTGTGCTTGTTTAGTAATTTTATGGCTACCTACATCCCCTTTCCCACCAAGATGGGTGGAGTGATGCAGCTGTGTTTTACATCTTTGGGTACCACTGACACTGCCCTGGGTTTTATAGCTCAGTCCATTCGCTAATCACCAGGGAACAGGTCGTTTTTTCAGGCTTTAGTTGGAAAAGGGTACAGGTTTGTACATGGATATGTTTCAACCAATATTTTAGGATGACAGAATTGTCCCGGCAATATTTCAGCGCCACATCTTTGGAGTGAAGCTCAGAGACAGAAAAGAAAAGAAAAGAAAAGAAAAGAAGAGAGAGAGAGAGAGAGAGAGAGAGAGAGAGAGAGCGCTACCAGCCACAAGCAGCTGTTTCTACGCTTCTCCCCCTGCTGATTTTGACACTTAAAAAAAGATATTTTGTGCTTTGCTAATGTTTTTATGTGAGTGTTCTGATAAATAAATGTATTCTTTGATTTAGAAAGAGTACCTTTAGGGCTTGTGTCCATTTTAGCCTAGCAATTTGGAAGAGAGTTTCCGTTACTTTAATGATTAGAAAGGCTGCTTTCAAATCATTTTAAAATGTTTCCATGCACGCAGTAATGTCACTGCAACATACTGTAGGACATTTAAGCAGCAAAACTAGAAACTGTAGTTATAAACTTGACAGGAAAGATGAAACTCTCCAAAGGAAACAGAACTAACAATAAATCCATTAAAAGCCAATTATTTCAGAAGCTGCAGCAGACACACAGGAACTAGAAAAGAGATCACATCTCTCCGTACAGCTACTCTGCATTGGCTCCCTGTAAAATGTAGAATAAATTAAATCCTCCCCTCACCTATACAGCTCTTCATGGTCAGGCCCCTTCATATCTTAAAGAGCTCATAGTACCCTATTACCCTCTAGAACACACGTTCTGAATGCTGGGCTACTTGGTTCCTATAGTCTCTAAAAGTAGAACAGGAGCCAGAGCCTTCAGTTACCAAGCTCCTCTCCTGTGGAACCAGCTTCCAGTTGTGGTTCTGGAGGCAGACACCTCTCCACATTCAAGAGTAGGCTTAAGACATTCCTCTGATAAAGCTTATAGTTAGGGCTGGATCAGGTGAGTCCGAACCATCCCTTAGTTATGCGCTATAGGCCTAGACTATCGGGGATTTCCCATGGTGCACTGAGCTCCTCTCTTCCTCTCTCTCTTTCTGCACTCATTCATGTCCCATTAATGCATGTTACTAACTTCACTTCTTCCCCGGAGTTCTTGTGCTTTCTGTCTGCAGGTTCTTGTCGATCCTGGTGGAGCCTCCTGCCATGGTGCTGCTGGATTGTCATTGCCAATACTGTTGTTGCTGTGCACCTGTCTGTCTGTCTGTCTGTCGCTCTCTCTCTCACCCCAACTGGTCGAGACAGACGACCACCCACCTAGAGCCGGAGGATCTGTCCTAGGTTTCTGCCTTTTAACAGGCAGTTTTTCCTTGCCCTTGTCTCCAAGTGCTTGCTCATGGTGGTACTGTTGGGTCTCTGTAATTAATGTTTTAAAGAGTTCGGTCTAGACCTGCTCTATTTGAAAAGTGTCCTGAGATAACTTCTGTTATGAATTGGCGCTTTACAAATAAAATTGAATTGAATTGACTGAATGAACTAGTGGGTGAGTTATTGTGTCCCTACCAATGTTGAGACCAAACCTAAACAGACGTCTCCAAAATCACTTAAACCTTTTATGTGGGGTGTTGGCTTTTGCTTGATATACATTTATTTTTAGTATGTGTTAAAAACCACTAACAACATAATCAGCATCAACATGTAATAGGACATAGGATAAAACATCAATGAGCTCAACATCTGACACAGACTAACCTGAGTCGGAGGGTTGCTCCTCTGTGGGTAAGAACCGGGCGTTGCCAGTGTAAGGCTGTGGTGCATCTTCCCCATTGTCCTCATACACATTAGACCACTTTATGGCCATGTCCATGCCCGGGGGAGGTCCCTTCTTCTTCTCTGGCTCTGAGGTGTAGCTATCAGGAGGGGGTACAGCGTTTGTCTTCCACGGCTTAAACTCTCTGGCAGGCTGCAAGTGAGTGGGAGAAACAAAAAGATGAGGACAACTGGCTCAGAGAAAGTGACAAAGGAGAGGTTTAGATGAGCTGTAACTCAGAGGAGTAAGATGTAGATCACAACACAGCCAGTCAATCGATTAGTCGATGGACATTAAAACCACAACAATTATGATAATTGACTGATTTCTCAAGTCACTTATCGCTCCAAAAAGCCAAACAGTCACCGGTTTTCGCTTCTTAAATATGTCAATTAGCTGCTTTTTAGTTTTATGTGATGGTAAATTGAATATCTTTGGGTTTAAGACAATACAAGACATATGAAGATGCCAACCACATCTTTTTGGGGGGACTGATCAATTAATGGCCAAATCAAAATACTACTACAACTACTACTACTACTAATAATAATAATAGTAATAGTAATAGTAATAATGATGAACAGATAAATGGACAATGAAAATATTAAATAACTGCAGCACTACTGACACAAATACGTTAGTAAGCAGAAATATAGTTTCCTGGAAATCTATTTGAACTGTTTGTCAAGTGGATAATCTCTATGTGTTTCCCTCATTATATAATTATTGACTGACTACATATCAGAAACTCTGTCCTATTTCCATTACGTGAACTGGGATAACGAGGGTTAATCGCCATTCAATCCCATCAACCCGACCTGCTACCCGCACCAATGACTCAAACCCGGAGGTTTTTCCTGTTATCCGTATATCTCTGTCTACCTGGGATGTTTACCTCTTCCGGAGCTTTGACCGTGAGGCTCTCCCAGTCTATCTCCTTATTCAGGGGATTGTAGAGGAAAGCCGGCTTGGACACGGAGCCGAACAGCTCGGCGGGTTTGGGTAAAGGAGCTCCACCGGCCGCTCGCTTGGTCCCGTGTTGGGAGGACTGAGCTCCGCCTGCCGGAGCGTCTGTCCCCGGTCTCTTCTTTCGACTTTCTCCCTCCTCGTCTGAGTCGCTGCTGTCGCTGCTGTCGCTCAAATCGTCGTAGCTCGAGAAGAAACCCAAGGAGCCTGTCTTCTTTTCCTCGGCCATTTTTTTTTTTTTTTGCAGGAGCTTCTTGTTTTTATTTGGAGTACCGACCTGTTAAAGGAATACACGACGGGAAAGATGAAGATAAAGCTGCGGGATCTGATTCAGTTTCTCTAAGCTCTACTCCATTTTGAATCAGCCTCCAAAGTGGTCGTAAAGCGGTTGGATGGTGTGGTAAAGACTGTCGCAATTTTTTTGGTGGATTGCAATCTCAATTTACAGGTGTTTACCGCCACCTACCGTCCCGGAGTATGTAGACCCAGCTCTGGTTAAATGTACATTTAGTCTATGAATAAAAATACATAAATAAATAGACATCCCTTCTAAATCCCCTCCTCGTCCAGCATCACTCACCCTTTGTTGTAGTTTTACTCTCTCTTATACAGCGCAGTAAACATTTTCACTTATATTGCAGTGCAGACATTCATGAATATATGTTAAATTAATGCTCTTTTCTTCTGATTTTATCTTTGCACATTGCAAATATCGTTATATGTCACACTGCTAACTTGCAGATTCTCCAGTCAATTTTCTTTTGCACATTTCTGTTTCTGTGTTTAATTGTTATGCACCAGCTTACGAAGGCAAATTCCTTTTATGTGAAAACCTTTATGGGCAATAAACCTGATTCTGATTCTATTATTACCTCTATTCCCCTTACCCAATAAAAATAATGTCTTATTTAAACCAATGTATGATCAAATCTTAGTCTAGATATTCCTTCTTTTAACACTATTTGCTTTAGCAGTATGTTCTACTCTTACTGTTTCCTTTTCTCCCCAAATTTTCAGATATTTTGTTTTTGAATAGTGCTTTTTCCAAAGTGAAATGTCCATTATATGCCTCATATTTAGTGCTCTTTTTGCCATCCTGTCTGCAAATTCACTACCCTTAATTCCCACATGTGCAGGTACCCAACAAAATCTAACATCTATCCCCAATCTCTGAATTCTATAGAAACATTTCTAACTTTAAATCTTCCCTAATTGACTTCACAGACTGCAAACTTAACAGAGCTGCTGCAGAGTCAATACACATTACTACCCTGTCTCGCTTCACTTCTTCCACCCACTGAAGACCAATAATTACAGCCATCTTCTCGGCTGTATAAACGGATCATTTATTCGATATTCTATTTCCTAAATATATTTGAATTTTTGTAATATAGACTCCTAGTCTATATTCTGCTTCAGTAAATATCTGTAGATAATTGTAAAAAATTATATCTTTGCACACTCTTTCACTTTGCATCCAATTTTTCTTTAACTCCATGATTTTAAGGTTTGCTTCAGGAAAAAGCCATGGGGTTGACATTGCTTCTTTGACTATGGGAGTTCGGCTTTACTTGTTATTTTCCAATCGAAACCATTTCCCTTGAATCAATTATGCTCCCAACAATAATTTAATACACTTTTGGTGAGGTTTTCATCTCCACATCCTCTCAGAAGAATCCAAAAAGCTAATACACTTTTGTCCCCTTCTAAACTCTTGTGGGATTTCTCCCGATTCTGCAAGTGCAGCATTTCTTAGAGTTGATCTCATTGCACCAAAGCAAACCAGTAAAAACAAAACAAGATAATTATACTGCTGGTACTGAGCTTCAAGTACTTTTTTAGGAGAACAAACTGTTTTAATATGAATAATAATAATATATTTGTCTGCAAACAGCTGCTTGGTCAGTGCTCATGATTTAAAGATATAGTCATTCAACAGTGCTTCCATAAAACTTGGCAGTGAGGCTTGCATGGCAGTCATGCTTCAGTTGCAGCCCAAATAGCCTCCAGATGTCACTGTTAAGCTATTCATTTTTTCAAGTTGTGCTGACATCAAAATGAAATGAAAATAAGTTTTCCTAAACAACTGAACAATTATTTTATTTATTCATAATTTATTTGTATAGTAAAGTATGTATCATAAACAAATGCCTCACACCACAGTATTTATAGCCTGAGCTAATTGATTTGAATACATTTCTGAGATTCAATTTCCGTTTTGTTTTTTCTTTTGTTATATAACTATTTATGCATTAATGTGACATCACTGCAGCAAACATATTCTGATAGCCCAGGTTATATAACTATGATTACACAAATATGTCTTAGACACTTAATACATGTTTTTATGGCCTGCAGAGGAGAGACTGCTGCATTGCCTGGTCTGAGCTGTGTTGTAGACTAACCTACTCACCTTTCTCACCCACCTGCCCTGTTTTACACCTGTTTTTATTCAAAACGCAATATATGTATATATGGAAATGAAAATAAAGATGAACATTTTGATGCAGTTTCCTCATTTAAAGTGCATGATTTTATATTATTTACATTTTTAAAGAAAATAGCCTATAATATATCAAATAAAATACATTTGTGATCAGGTATATTCAATGTGTTAGAGTTCATGGAGTTTTTAAAAGAAACCCAAGCCGGCAAAGTCGTTAACATGTTTGGACCACTAGAGTGCAGTATAGTCACACAAGTGAGACAATGAGCCATCCCAAAATAAAAAGTAGTGAGGAGCTGACAGGAACTGAACACAGAGAGTCTGTGGTCTGATTATTGTCTACTCTGGTTTAAACTTTATACAACATGCTTCATGTTTACGGAACCACTCAAAGATGTTCATCCAGTGAAGATCCTTTATTTTTTTCCCCCATTAAATTTACGAGAATCTCATGACATCATCAGAGTCTCAAACCAACACTTATACCACCCTCAAAACACCGAAGGGTTCAGACCATCACCTCTTCCCGGTCACATCACTTCAGCTAATGATTTAGTGCTGTTTGGAGAACCTAAATATTAAAAAGTCTGTCGTGGGTTTTCTTAAGTCTGCCAGACTTAGAGGGGCCACCATTTGCTCTCATGCACAGGTCAAATACAGACTAAAATGCACAGGGTAGACAAGCAAACATAAATCTACAAAATATACTGCCCACAATTTCTCTCGCCCTTCCTCCTTTTCTTCTTGTCCCTCCCTCCATGCACAGAAATAACAATACAGATGCTTCAAATGAGATGTTTTGCATTTTTAGGTGAGCTGGAGGTCAGATCTGTGCAGAGATTTACTGGAAGTCCAGTCCTAACAGATCCTGAAGGTAAAAGTTCATGTGCAGAAAAATATTTGCATTTCTTTCAGTATAGGCCCAAGAAATGTCTTCCCTGTTGTGATAAATCACTTAATTTATCTTAACCATGTCTTCTTTACTGTAGTAGCTGGAATATCATAATTAATTACCAGCAGTGGCAGTATTAGTAATAGCTCTAAAATGAGTTGTTGTTGAGTGATCTTTGTACTATGAACAGATACAGAATAACTAGCAAGGGTGGCAACTTAATTCTGACAAATGACTAACTAACACCTTGCTACCAACAGAGATGAAATATACTAGAATATAACCTGAATTAAACAATGTCTTTGATCATTTGTAAGGTCTAATATATAACCTGAATTAAACAATGTCTTTGATCATCTGTAAGGTCTAATATAAGCTGGCTGCAGCCTCAGAAATCCTCTTTTGTCCTTTTGAAAACATAAATGAGCCTAAAACAGGGATGGGTATGACTGTCAGGATATATTTCGTACGATTGCAACCCCTGTTTATTCCCTGTGGAGTTTTACACTGCTCATGTTTGTTGCCAGCTAATGACACAGTGTCATGTTGTAACTTCTGAGCAAGCCAAAGGCTGGCAGGTGATACACACTTTCTCCTCTTCTCTCCTCTCCAAAGTTAAATCTGTGTTATATTTTAAGCTATTTTAGCTCTGAGGTTGACTGATATTGACATTTCTCTTTCAGCCAGAGCTAATGACTAAAAGGAACCCTTCACTGTCTTCTTATGTAAGTCCTTTCTACAAATCCCTACCCTTTAAAATAAACCGGCTGCGGATGTGACTACAGATTCTTGGAACCAAGCTTCTAGAGGTTGTACCCTGTTTTCTTTTATTCCCACTGTCCAGTTTCACTGTAATTGAATAAATAAATAAAATCAATTTGTTCTCTGCTTCGGCATTCAGAATGTATGTGTTTTAAAACAATTGATGCGGTGAGATAATTCCACTTCTTCCCAGTCCCAGTCCCTGAATTGAAACAAGGCCAAATGTGCCAGATTGTTTCACTTACATCAAGAAAATTGATTCTAAATAATTTTCATAACAAGTAGTTATTTTTAACTCTTCTTACTGCAGTTCTCCTACAAGATAGCTAGTTTTCCTCTTACCAGTCCAACATACTACTAGGACAGCATTATACTCCAGCTCCTCTCATATGAACTGAAGTTTTATGATGAATGTGAGTTGTTTTTCTAATCATATTTTTGTCTTTTGACCAGCTTGGGGATGCAATCTGGGGAAAAAAGGGAGGATAGCAGGAGGGAGGATACTGTCCTGTATCCGGTACAAATGGCTCTTTCCTTTGGCTTAAATTTTTTCTTCAGTCTCTGCAGAGGCTGACCATGATGTGAGAAATTCCCCATGGAGGTGAAAGGCCACACCTCTCCACGTCTCTGTTTAATTTAGCCATTCATAATATCTTGAATGTCTTTATTTTATGCATTGGCTTAGCTCAGGTCAGGACACATCTGTGACAGCATATCAGTGGGTTAGTTTACTCAGTGTCAGCAAATACAGCAGTGGGCTGATGTTTTCTCTCCCTTTTTAACTTTTCTACAACTTCTAAGAGTGAGACTCTAATTCAAGCTAACTAGGACTTTCCCAACAAATTAACCCCTATTTGCTGAGAGAAGGCATAAAATCTCCTCATATGTTTTGTTGAAGGCACATTGGGTCATTCTGAGCATCTTTGGATCCTAATTGTTGAAGTCCTGTTTATGTTTTGGATAATTATACCCACAGTCCATCTTGAAGTTACCAAACAACACCTGGAGAATTAAAAAAAAAGTGGTTTGGTGATGTGCTTGTTAAACCCAGATGGAAGTTTTCACTCTTTTTTTTTAACCAACAGATAAACAATGCAGGCCAGATTTGTTCCTGAAATTGTGTTACAGACCCTTCTGGCACAATGAAGCTATTTAATCCAAGGTGCAATCCAGTCAGTCTTAGTCACTGATTTTCACTTAAATGTGCTCATATGAATGTAAACTATAAGAGTTTAAATTTAACAGAATACTGGAGTTGTTGAAACCTCTGGCTGATGCCACTGATGTGACCTTTGACCTCAAGCTCTGTTGATGTAACGGGATAACACAGGAGTTAGAATAGTGACCTTAAAAAGGTTAATAAGGAGGGCCCACACGGTCATGTCAAGTTCATTGTCTATATTCAGTGGACGTGGACGGGGTCTTTATGCTTGGGTTAGTTTTTTGTATTTTGGAGAAGTCATGTAAGGATCAACCAGCGTTTCTATACATGCAATGTCCTTATAATCCACAAGATTCAAGTCTGTAACTGAGTAGTGCTGCCTAACTCATAAAAGACTGGAGACCTAAGATAAATGATTGTTTGTGTTTATGAACCACTATTTCAATTCAGTTTTTATTTGTAAAGTGCCAAATCAGACAAATAGATAAGGTCTAGACCTTACTTCCTATAAAATTAAATCATGATGCGATAAAATACATCTAAAAAGTGTGACAAATCTTGACCCCACTCCTTTAATTCTGAGTAGTTAACACATTTTGACATTAAATATATTTGAGTAAAGAAGCGTAGATGATGCTGTACATACAGTATGATATAGTTGATGGTGTGTAGATGCAGGTTCTGTTTACGTGAGATGTTACCAATTCTAGTGTTACAGATTGGCCCCTCTCCTGATTGTCATTGAATTTATTCAACCAGGTAATATTTTAACATATATTATCAATGTAAAACAATTAAGGGTTTACAGCATTCACATAAACCACAATAAGAAAGGAAATGTAAGGCATTATAAAGAGAATAGCTTAACTATTAACAGTTGCATTCTTCATGAAACTTTTCATTTGTACTTTATTACTCAACATACTGCTACTCTGCTACTGAACAAGATCAAAAAATAAAAAAGGTATCAACCTCAACTAAAGTAACACCTGTGGAAATCAATTATTCATGCTCAACTTCTATTCCAGCATTATCAGATATATATCTATCATCGCTCCTTTCATCCTTCTTCTATATCTTTTTTCCATTTGAATTCAACAGTGATATGATTATCTGGAAAAGGGCTGAGGTGGAAATAACATGTGGTGTCATGACTGGTCGTTTTTTTCCCCACTGGAAAAAAAAAAAAAGACTCACTTGAAGTCAAGAAGTGAAGTTCAGGTTAAAACATGCATTTGTATATTTATAAATAGTGCATGCAATAGCAAAATTTACTAATTCACCCCTCATCATGTGTTCTTCCTCCTCTCTACTTGTCTTAGCTTTTAATTCCTTTCCTTTCCTTTTGTTCTCTGTTTATCAGGCAGTATGTATCCATGGTCCCTTCATACCACACAGACACATGCACGCATACCCTCCACCACAGTGTTTTCTCTGGTCACTTAACACTTTTCAGACCCGAGAGGTGGCATTCTTTGGCTCATTACATTAACTCGAGGCTCTGTTTGCACCGCGGCCTGTCGGGGCTCGTGGCTGGAGGCCAGAACGGGATCCAACTGATGTGGCAAGAAGAGAGAAAGAGAAAAAAAAAGAGAAAGAGAAGAGACGAGGGGGTTGCTGGGAGAAGGTGTGGGAGATCTGGGTCAAAAGGACAGTTTGCGGGCGAGTGGGGTGGGATGTGGTGTGGGCAGGGGTGGGTGTTTGGGGTGATCATCCCCATCACATGTTCCACGGTGTCCTGCAGTGTGGATGGCTGTGGGCTAAGCACACACAGCACACTCAACCCCATGCCCTTCCTGATGCTTTGATTTTCACCGCTTTCCCCTCCTCTACAACCCCACAACCTCCACAACATGCCCATACAGACACCACAAACACACACCTTGAGTTCTCGACTGTACACTGAACAATTCATTCATACAGAAGTACAAAGGTTTGAGAGAGGTGGATGGTGCATTTGTGTGCGGCAGGTCTATTTTTTCCACTGCTATACAGTTTATGATGCGATGTCAGAATGATAAATGATTACTGTATGAGGTAACCACACTGTCAGTTTTTGATTACGGGTCTTCATGTTCAACCCACAACTGTGTTAAAATATGCAGGGAAGACAAACCAAACCCAACTTAATCTCCCAGTCAAAAATATTAAACATTTTAGCTGCATTCACAGCTTGTTAACATATAGAAAATGTCTGCCTGGAAACTCTCAGAACAATCCCATTCTTAGTTGTGGCTTTTTTCAACTCTTCTATGTTATGGTGGTGCCAACGGGTCCAATTTTAAATCCTTACTGTCAGATGATCTGGCTGTCAACATTTGCATCTTTTGGCTCTTGGCTATTCATTTTTCTTGTAAAGCTTAGTGGTCTTTCAATTGCGTGGTTTCAAGTCTTGAAAACATGTAACTATAGTGTTTCTTTTTCTTTACCAGATGTAGATATTCTTTAAAAGTAATGCTAAGATGTTTTCTTGAAACCTACAACGAAAAGAAAGATATAATTTAACCCTGACATGTTTGCTTTTTGACCTTTAACATTCACTGCAGTACTTCATCAAACAGTTGCCAAATCCCATCTTGTCTATTATTAACAGACAACAGAGAGACTTACACAGGACCTGAAGGGGTGCAAAAATAAACAGACAGGCGAGAGTGTTTCTATGATCTCGCGGATGAGGTTCAAGTTTGCTGTCTGCAAAACAGATTGGTCACTGCATGGAAAAGCCTCCCTGTCTGTATGTTCTGCACATGTCACAGAAGAATGCTTTGAGCCGATGCCAGCAACATCTACTTTTCGAATGCATAATTCAAATGGCCCCAGTCACTTCTGTCCGCCAATCATCTCTACGAACAGGAGAGGACACTGAAGAGTAGATAAATAGTAAATAAACATAGTTACAGTTTATAGGAGAGTATCGGAAGCACTATATAATGACTCTAATACAAATTCTACACTTGTAGTCTTTCCAGTGCTGCAGCTCATACTGTAGCACCTACAGAAGAAACATTACCAGAACAAAAAGCTCTCTGTCAAAGGAAACATCAAAGCTTTTTCTCATTTGTTTCTAGCTGATGGCAAAAAAGATATGTCCTCAATTCAGGAGTGAACTGTCAAGTCTAAGGAATTACTGTACATGTATAAATACCATGTGAGAAAGGGATTTTCCCTTTAACGAGAGTAGAGGCTGTGTTCAGAAATCATTGGCCTTCATTCTTCTTATTATGCTCTGGCCCCATTTTATCAAGAATGCATTACTGGACATGTTTAACAAAAACATGGAGGAAAAACATGTGCATGCTTCATTTGCAAAACAGTGCAAGTGGACAACATGAAAGAATCACGAGAACAACAGAACTTACATCTGTTGGGGATTTCTTAGATTTTACAACTAACTCTGAGAACCCCAAAGTAGATCTGATCTGTCAGTCCACCACTGTGGTCCAGTCTGAAATATCTCTATTAGCTGAATTGTAATGCAATTTGGTACATTCATTTTTCCTTCAGGATGAATCATAATGACTTGTGATCCCAAGTTTTCATTGACATTCATCAGATCAAAATTTTACTTTTGTACTCTGGTTAATGACTAAATACCTGCAACACTACTGGCATTCCCATCATCCTCAGCTGTACTTTGTGTTTAGTGTTAATAAGCAAGTATTAGCAACATCCGCAAATAAGATAGTGAACATGGTACCATTATACCTGCTAAACATCAGCATGTTACCATATGGTTTAGCGTTTAGCTCAAAGCACGTCTTTGCCTCCAGCCTTGATTTCATCTTTAAGTTTATCCTAGAAAACTGTCCATCACTTTAAATTTGTTAGCTATGCTGCATTTACCATTTATAAACTACCAGAAACTGCCGTTGTTGTGCACAAACACACTAGAATTTTGTAACACTTTTGTCAGGCTTAAACTTCTAACTAGACTGGAAAACCGGCAATGGCTGAAGCAATACTTACACAATATTTTGGGGAAATGCTTTCTTGCAGAGAGTTAGATTAGAAGATTGTTTCCCTATGCTTCCAGTCTTTATGCTAAGCTAAGCTTATTGCCTGCTTAGTTTGCGGTTTCTCAGCAAGAAAGTGAACAGGCATATTTCCCACAATGTCTAACTATTCCTCTAAACATTAACTAATAATTATTCTCCTTCTGCAATGGCCGGGCAGTATGAGAACAGCTACAGGGTTTACCCTGCACCCAGCCCTCTGCACCGTCTGTTCCTTTGCCAGTCTTTCTCCTGCTGTAGGTCTGCTGTGTGATGGGGCGTGTAGGAAAAGGATTGGGGGCACATTTCACACCTTGGGGGCAGCTTGGTGGGGGGTTGGCAGCAGCTTGATGAACAGAGTGCACCTGGCTCAGAGTTGAGGTCCCCAAGTCTCCCTGGTACAGACATGGTTTACAGATCAAAGCAGGGTAATCCCTGCTCCATCCAGTCACACACTCCTCCCACACCTTCTCCTCCTTGGAGTCCTTGTATTGTTTCAACTCCTAAACTCCTAACCCTCCGAAGCTTCTACAATCTGCAAACGGCGCCCTATGAAACACACCTCATCCTCTTTCCTATGTTTGAACTACCTGTTTCCCCTGATGCCCATGGTGAACCCTGAAGCCCTGGCTGTAGGATTTTCTGACTCATTAGCTCTGCTCAGTCAAGTGGAGCAGCCTGCAGATTCCTTCCAGCCAAGTTCATCAACCCAGCCAGGGGCTCCGACTGTGAGGTGATAAGAGAGAGGGGGCTCCAGCCATCGGACCCCGCCGCGACTTTGTTTAGTGTGAAATGAGATGAGGAGGAGGGGGACATGGAGGAGCAGGAAGGGAGAAGATGCGAGTGCTAATCAAGGCCTGCAGATGGGTTTTGATGCGTCAGATATGGGCAGCAGGGCAGCGCCGCACCCTAACGCAGTGCAGCGTATTTAACACAGCTTAGCAGTGTAGTTACGGGAGTGTTAACGCCTGTCAGTTATACGACTCCTCGTCTTGGCAGCAGGTGTCTGTTTGACCCTGGGTCTAATGTGCAGACGGTGTCCTGTTGACCTGGACGGTTGGAAGAAACAGGACTAGCACAGAACAACATGCAAAGAAGGGGAACACCTTTTCACACCGACATTCTCAAAATGTTTACTGTTGACCCTAACTGTTTAAATGATGATGGTTGCTCTCATCACATGTTTTTTTGACATTTTTTTGGACGTATCTGAATAATAAAAAAAAAAAGTTGGAAAGGCTTGTAAGGTTATTTGTTCTGAAGAAACATGATGTGTATAAAGCTTTAACATCATTAGTGGAAAATCTACTACTTGGCAAGAAAGATGTCTCTGAAAAGGTTCTAGCTTGTTTCTTCTCAGAGGAGGGCACACTGTGGTCAGCTTTGATTCACAAAAGGTAAAAATGTAGCCCGATGGTAAGCCAGAGTCATTTGTCATAGCACATACAGATCAATTGAACATACAGAATAGAGGAGAAGTGGATGATGCAGGAGCAACAAGTCCTCCAAACAAACAGCAGCATAGGTTTGTCACAGCCTTCCAAAATTTATGATCACAACAATTCACGAGCATAGAGTGCTGCAGGGATGACATATTTTTGTAGGTCAAGGAGGTTAGTGTCGTTCCTTGAACAAAAGGCCTTCCCTTTTGGATTATTGCAGAAAATAAGTTCTGGGGCGAACAAAGATTTATGAGACAAGTAAACACCCCATTTGTGATTTCTGAAGTGTGAATGCGGTTGACCAGGAGTGAAAAGTTAACGTTAGGCTATAAAGTAACTACACCACTACAACACTTAACTTCCGATTGGTATCAAAACTGTGTAATTAAAATCTACAAGTTGGAAAGTTTGAGTCAGAATAGTTTGCTAGAGCATGAGTGTAAATACAGTGAGGCTGTAAAGGCGGACAATTGAGTATAGATAATAAGTGTTCAGCGTGCTGACGTTTAATGTCACCCAAAACCTCTAGTGTAATTAACCCACTTGTTAGCAACCAACTTTATTAAGACACATAAAGCTTCAAATTAATAAGTAGGGTATTTTCTGACTGATTTCATGTTTTAGAACAAAACTTTGTGTGAAAGATTTGTGTTAACCAAAGACCTTTTTTCAAGCACTCGCCCAAGAACCTTTTCAAAACACCTACTGACTTTGAGGCGTGGGATTCGGAAGTGCAAAAATGCTAACTCAGTTCCAGGTTTTAAGACTGATTCCTGCAGGTCAATATTTAATCATTAAACCTGCATTCTTATTTGGCCACTTTGGCAACACAACAACGTGTAAACACGTTAACCTTATAGAGTTGTTCGCAAACATTTGCCTCTTACAGATCCCACAGACACGGAGCAACAGTATTAGCAGCCATTTTTAGTCTTGTTTCTGGCCGCGTGTTCACTCTTCATTTAACTGTTTTTACTTCACCAACTCCTGAGGGAAATACTTGGCTCTTTATCTGCTAAATGCTCCACTGTGTTCAACAGCTAGACCTCGATCGCAATTCCCTAACTTCATCCCCCCCTTTCAAGCACAAAGGAGAAACTACAGTGGCAACAAAATGTGCAAAAACCTGAATGGCCCTATCTATTAGTCCCTTCTGTGATACTGTAGAAATATGAATATTCCATTTCTGCCAATAGATCCTCCTAAATGTTACACACTGGACCTTTAATGCATAAAATTGGATCTTACTTCACACAATTTGGTTTATTTATTTTCTTTGTCTGCAGAATATATCCAGAATGTCCCCACAATGCCTCTGTGCGCTTTCTTAATGAAAAAAGGTTTGCTGTGCTATAACAATGTCACACTAGTTTGCCTAATTATAGATTGTTGTAGGAATTTGAAAATGGTCAGTGCTGTCGTTTTTCATTCTCTGCAGGAGTGGCTTGAGTGTTTTGCTGTGAAACAGGGTCACCATTGGAATAACTAAATAACTAAATCCAAGATAGCTCTATGTTTTGCTCAGGGGCAAGCTTCAAACATTTCAAAGCCACATATTAAGTTTATAATAGGCTGTGAGTACTCTATACTTCAAAACACTATATATGGGGAAAAGAGTTCAGATCTTTAAGTGTAAGTTTCTCGTTATTTTACATTCATGATTTAAAATGGAGATTTTTATGCTCAGGCTTGTGGGGATTATGTACTTAAAGGCTGCAAGAGGACAGAGATCAAACACACACTTCTGTTTGGTCAGGAGATTCACAGGGTCCCTCTGTTGGACATTTACAGGAAGAACTCAGAAAAGCCTCTTAAACACTCCCTGTTACGAGAAGACGAGGCCCAGCACCCATGTTACTGCACAGTACAAACTTCACAGGTCAGTAAAGCTACTGTACAGCAGGTATGTGATGGGCTGGTGCTGATGTAAGTATTTGAGCTGCTGTATTAGATTCCACACAGATTTAATGAGTCAACAGCAAAGCCAGCAGAGCTCTGTGTTTTTCTATTTAACCAGGCGCTCCTTGAGCCGTGCTACAAATCAAACCTAAATGCAAATAGAGTTGAAATAGCAGGAGAAATGGGCCAAGGTGCTGAAAAGATTAAATATCTTCCTCGTAATGGGAATAGGCTAGTTACCAGTTTCCTGCTTTGTTTTACCCATTTCAGGATTCTTCACTCTAATGTTGTTCACAAATGTGCACCCTATTTGTCTTGGCACTGGAAAAAAAAACAGGCGAACAACAGGGGTTATACAGATATAGCCCTGTGAAAGGGGAAGATCAAGTGTCCTTGTCTCTGTGCTGTAAATAAATGCAGAGGAATTAGAGTGAACAAGCAGCCGGAGTCTCTGGAATGACAGCATGGTTATTTAGCTCTGAAACCCCCACCAGCAATGCACAACACACACAGGAAATGAAAATGATAAAAAACTGGAAATGGTCATTAAAAAGTATTGCATTTTTTAAAATGTTTTTGCTGTTTGCATCACATAACTTTGCAGATAGCCATCTTGTTTCTTTTAGCTGCAACAATTTAGCGTTAATTTTCCTTTGTGTTCTCTAGAGGAGAATGCAGTCAGTGTGTAAATCTACCAGCAGGCACGTCACAGAACATGAGGGCCACAGGTAATTGTCGTTTTTCCTTTTTTTAACTCATGCCACAGGCTGCTCAGTTAGAGGAAATTGTTAACAGGTCTTACTCGACCACCAAAAAGGTTTATTTCCATTTAATTAATCTTTGTCACTGAATCTGTAAAAATGTTTCTTAAAGTCTTATTAACAATATCTAGATTTTGTACAAAGACAATTAGTACTAATGAAGAATAAAGTTTTGCTGTAAAATAATTATATTAAGTTATTTTAGGGAACATTTATTCAGTCTTATTACATAATGTAACCACAGCTGACATAACCACAGTCTTGGCCAGTTTAATGTTTGGGTTTCCATCAAGTCTTGTGTCCAGCAGAGCCAGTCAGCTCAAAACAGTCTGGAAGTCATGACGGTGATGACCTCAGGGGTATCTCCGTCTAGACTGCTTGGATTTTTTATTCTCAGGTTTTCAACAGGATATGTTCCCAGATATTCACGTTGTTTTAATCACAGCTCCACAGCACATGTACAAAGCATCTATTCATCTTTGAAAATGAAATGGATAAAGACTGTCCTACTGGGCCACAAGCACTGAGAAATGTATCAACAATTCATCTCAGTGTCTTATTGGCAAACATATTAGAGTGAAATCACCACCTCTTAGAATGGCAGTCAGGTAAAATGTTTTGAGTCATATTAAAATATTCATTAATTCATTTGTTTCATCAACAACAACAAAAAATCTATTAACATTAAGTTTGCATCCAAAAAGTTAATTATTGAGTCAAAACTTTTTGTTCCATCCAACTTACAATAGCTAACCCAGTGATCACATTTAATGTTAATAAAATCATAATGTCATAATAATAATAATAATAATAATAATAATTCAGCGCAATAATATACATACAATATTATGAAAACCCAAATGTTTGTCCATCTCTTTGTATTTTTTCTGCTTTAAACCCAGTTGTTCCAAGGTAAGCTGTACATTTAAAAAAATCAGTTCCTGGATATATATATTATTTTTTAGTTATTTGTTAAAACAGCTGGGCACTGTAGTTTTAGCAAACAATACTCAAACAGGAGGAAATATTACATTTGTTGGGGACTATGTATAGTCATTTATAGTGACTATTTAGAGCAGCAATACCATTTTATGCTACTTTATACAATTACATTTCAGAGGAAATATTGTACTTACTTAATTCCATTGCATTTATTTGACTGATAGAGTTACTTGCCAGATTAAAATGGGCAAATCATTCAATCACAATGCATTACAATAGATTACACCAGTGGTTCTCAAACTTTTTGGATTGTGACCCCCTTCAAATTTCTATAAATCATCTTACACCTCCTTTATCTTGTGATTATTTGAAGAGGGTCACTCTCCTTGGAACCATTGAACAAAACTACCAGACTTTATAGTTAAAACTTACTCCACCTCAGCCAGCTACAGCAGCAAAATGCTGCTTATGCATTGATGCATCAGTATTAGCAACCCAATGGTAATACAGTTTGCTGGTAATACTTTTACTGTACTTTAAGAAGGGGTTTTAAAACTAGTATTAACATTGTGGTATTGGTACTTTTACTTAAGTTAAGGATCTTCCACCCAATTTGACTTGCAGCCTATAATACATTACATGTATTTCATTGATACCTAAAACAATGAAACAACTAGCTTTTTTTTAAACAAATATTTATGTCATTACATAGCTTTTCATCTGGGCAGATGTTTCATTCAGCTCTCCATAGATTTAATAATTTCCGTCCCTTCTCCCAGAACACTGACCTGGCTTCATCTCATTCATAATCAAACAAGAGCCAGACCATGATTCTAGATCAGGGTTCCCTCCTGGATGTCTCCAATTTAGGGTAAGGAAGCATATGAATGGAGTCCTTTCAGCCAGTTAACTCACAAGGTAGGAAATTCTTAATCTTATGTCTTTTATAATCCAAGAAGTGACCTAAGACTTTGGTCTTTTATGTCTACAGTATGCAATACTGCTGCTGGCAGCCTGGACAACATACACATATGAGGTAATGATGATGAAGTCTTCTGCTGAGAGCCAGCCACACCAAACCTGGCTGTAACCCTGATAGCAAACACATGAGGTAGTGGTGATTGTCCATCTGTGTCTGGAGCCTGGCTTTTTAACCTGTGTTCTGGCTGACAGGTGGCACTGCTTTGCCCCAGTGGACAGAGAGGCTGCAAGGCAGGAAGCCTGAGCTATTTTTTGCCTTGGTGACAGTAGACAGTGACACGGGGCAGCTGATGGATAGAGAAGTGTCTGAGCTTAAGCTAGGCCTGACATGCAGGGAACAAAAGGTCCTTGCCATCCATGGGTTTCTGGTAAATGTTTGGTGGGAGTGGAAATTGACTGTGAAAATCTCATTCTATTCCTATGCCCCTTTTAGGATGGATTTGACTTCCCATACAGCTATAATCAATATTTTGTTATAATAACAAACCACACACAGAAAATGATCATCCGACTCTACAGAGCATTTTTGCATGTTTTGCAAAAAAAAAAAAGCTCTGATAAACCACCAGGCCAGCACCAAACAACAAACAGACAAAGCTAGCGACCAGCTGGAGAACATAGTGGAGCGTTTAGCTGCTTACGAGCAAGATATTTCCCTCAGGAGTTAACGGATACAAAAAAGTGAGTCCAAATGAATGCTAATGTTTTGCCATATCTGTTGGACATAAATAAAGGACGTAAATAGGTAATAACTGTTTGCCCGGCATTGCCGAGGTGCCCTTGGGCAAGGAACTGAACCTTTAACTTCCTTCTTGGGGACTGCTATGTGGCAGGCCAACACTCCACTGTGCGTAAAAAACTGAGTGAAAACATTATTTCCCCCATTGGGAATTAATAGAGTAAATCTTCTTCCTCAGCTTCTCCCAGGAGGCTGAAATTGCAGGTTTAAGAAGGACTAAAAATCTATTTTCTTTTTATTTCACTAGTTTGGGACCCACAATTTGAAAGATTGACTAGCTATAATTTCACAATTTGTACAAATTTTTTATGTCTAAGCCAGTTTGCACAATCTGAAAGTGATCTACTTTGTCCCTTTTCTGGCTCAGATGTTGAATCCTGTCTGCTTCTTGTTCATGTCTTCTTATCCACCTCCTTGGGGGTGTTATTGTGGAAACCAGGGATCACAGCGGGTCCTCTTCTCCTGAAGCAGTAAAAATGTCTGCTGTCCCCCCCCCGAAACTGGGAACAATTTTCTGAGCAGTTGTTTCTAATCTTCAGCAGAACACATTGTTTTCGTGTGTTCGCTCTCCCAAGAAATAAATAGTGAGTCTGTTTTTCATTGTTTATCTTTGAAGTTTTGAGTGGATGCACTTGGGCCTTGCAAAGGGTCTGCATGGGTGCCGTTACATGCACAGGTGAGAAGGAGAACGGAAGACGTCTTAAAGGAGGAAGAGGAGCTGGCTCTTCCTTTAAATGGCCTAGCGGGGGCCGTCCACAGCTATCCAAAGAGAGATATTAATTGTCAAAACATTCACACATGTAAAAGTCATAAACCCTGTCCTTTTTCTCTGAGCACTCCAACATTGAAATCTGTGCCAGATAGTATTTTAAACATTCAGAGTGTTTGTTTAAATCCATTTGGGGTAGCAGAAATGGAGTTTATATTCATAGGAAAGTGTATTGGCTTAAAAATAGCTTGCCTTTCTGAGATTATCTGAACTTTTTGGCTCTCGCACTGATTTTATAGCTAAGCAGGCTAAGTTTAAAATCAAAGAAGAAGAGCTCAAGAGGCCGGCGATGCTTCTGTTTTACAAATCCTGTAAAATCCCAGAGTCTGTTGTCCGTGGTAGGGCTGCTTATCACCTTTATAAACATCCTGATCCTTCCCTTTGGAACTGTGAGCTGATGTGAGGGCAGATAAGAGGCAATTTTTGAACTCAAGTTAGCTCATGAACGGGGGAGGGAAAACAACAATTTACCTTCCCCCGAACGACCTTCAGCTTAAAGCTACAATCAAATGATGAATGATGGTCAGGGGACGAGCAGAGGGATGGGTGGGGGTTGACCTGGCTGAAAGGTAAAGCGGGCCTGCAGTCAGAGCAGACATGTGAAATATTTCTGTCCCCTCTTAAAGAACAGGAGAGACAGCAGCGAGCTGGTGTGAAGTCTTTTCTGGGTTGGACACCCGTGAAAGAGGGACATGTATTGCTGAAACCCCACGTGTCTCGGCTGCCAATACCACCAAGGTCGCTGTTGTGCAGCACTTCCCTGCCGTCTCCGGTTGTCGCTCTAGCACCTGTGTGATCTCTTCCGACAGCTACTCTCTGTCTGAAACTGGACCCGGCTACGACTACAAACCGCTCTCCAAGTATCTCCGTGCCACCGAGTCTAGTTTAGCTGTTTGTAAATTGCACTTCAGATACTTCTAAATATTATAAAGTGTGTGTCTTCCACACATTGTCACAGAAACGGTTTGGCTGAGGAAGCTTTCCCAGAGTCATAAACCCCATTTTAGTCCAAGCTGAGTAAAACTTCCCCTGTTACCTAAAGCGCCACAAGTGTGGATGACAAAACTGAGCTTAAAGGACTAGTTTGGCACGTGTTTTATGCCATTTTTCTTTTCCTTCTTGGTTACAGTAAATGTAGGAATTATTAAGAGAGCAAAAACAAACACAGGATGCATGAGGATTTCAAAACCGAACAACTATTTTATTTGTGACTTTCAGAATCTCACGATTGTTCAGCACTTAATTCTTGCATAAAGATTATCATCATCAGTTCTGGCTTCACTTTGCATGGAAAATACATGGGATCAGGCCTAAATTACTCACAGCTAATGGTATCACTGGTGATAAGAGAGAACATGCCTTTCAAGCCATTCTCTCAACCCTCTCGAGAAATGAAATGGGATTTTGTATGAGGAACAAGCAAGCATAAAGCCTCTCTCTGTTCCGCAGCCAGCTCCTCAGAGAATTCACGCCAGACAGAGGATCAGCTCCAGAGATGAAAGTGAGGTCAAGGTGGCTTTTTTTCCCTCCTCCTCCTCCTCCTCCTCCCTAAATCAAGCTTCTTCTCTGGTTCCTCTCGTCTCCTCTCCTCTCCTCATCCCAAACTGAGAGCAGGTTTCTCGAAAATGAGGGATAATGATGTCAAAGAACAGTTGTGTTTGCCATGCAATCTTTGGCCAAGTTGGTCCAGGTTGTCTGAATTAAGACACTGATTAATTGATTATTTGCAATAATTACACTTCTTTCAGTACCACAGTTTTATTGCTTTTGTAATTATCTAAGTATGTACCTGTGTAATTTGTTTTACAATATGCAGTGCTATGTCTATGATCACAAGCTTTTAAAAGGAATTTTTGGATATACACTTTCTTGTTGAGAGTTAGAGGAGAATGCAGCACACAACCACCCAGAGAAGCACATCTTGTCATTTTTATGTCTCTTTGTTTATAAATTAAAGCAACATTACGTAACTTTTCTGCCTTAAAATAACAGCTTTAAAATAATTTTTATGCCACACTGACTTGTGAATGGTGCCACTCTGCACCCTGTAGCTATGCTTGTTCTACGTAATTTTGGTTGCATACTTATATATACTGTCAGTGGTTGCGGGTTGCCACAAGTGTGTAAAGCTTTGCAGCACAAGTCAAGTCACATACCACCAAATATGTCACTAATTTAGGTGAAACTGGATCATATTTTATGGAGAAAATGTTTTCTCATTTTGGGACAGTAAACTGCTTCTAAATGTAGCTGCTGTTAGCGAGTTAGCTGAGTTAGTTAGTTGTGTTAACTGGATTGACATCTCTGACCACTGGGGGGCGTGTTTGTGTTTACCGCAAGCACAGGAGCTTTAGATCCCAGGTTTTCTTGCCACCGGGCAAAAAGCCATTGGCCCGAATTTGCAAAATAAAAGACAGCAGACAACGTGCTGGCCTTTTTGCTGTTGGACAAGTGAGTAATATTAGCTTGCCATGTCCTGTGTTGTTGCACTGATGCTGTGTTAGTAAAGTTTTTGACTTGCACGTTTTTGATCATAAGTAATGTAACCCTAAGAAGTGAATTGCAAATTGCAAATTGGGGTTCCAAAATTGCAAAAAAATACCAAAGCTTGCATAATGTTGTTTTAACCAAATGAGATATATCTTGTTAATTAATGAATTAGTCAAATTTAGAGGCGCTGGTAATTGGTTTCCACTCTTGTGAAGCTAAGCTAATGACCTGCTGGCGGTAGCTTCATATATTGTTCTACCAAGTTATTAAAGCTTTTTTGTCATGTCTTGTTGTTGAAGTTACAGGCTGATGGAAAACAGCAAGAAACAAGAAATAGCAAAAGCAATTTAGTGGAGGATAACAATGTAGCGTGAGCAAACCAGGCTAGTGAGTTGAACAAGAGAGCATATATGGGGAAACCATTACTTGTAGTAATATAAAACCATTCTGGATAAAATACAGCTCAGATATCTTTCTAGATATCAAGAGTTTCTAGTTTGACATAACTTAAGTGTCACTGCAACAGAATCATTGCTCTAGCTTTTCAAGTTCACACAGGATAAGGTCAGAGAAGCACTGAATGATATACCTACTCTTAGGTCTCAGTAGCAATTTACTACCTTAATGTTACCTTGTCACCACTCTGTATACATTCATCATTTTTGCAGGGTCATCATGCTGGATTTCTACTCATATCTTTGTCTGAAAACAGATGTTATATTTACTCTTTTTCAAAGCAAACACTAAAATATATCATCGTATCCAAAAATGACTACTAAGCGAGTTAATTACTCTCATTGACATATGCATTCTCCCCTAAATTAATGCTTAAGAGTTTGCCCACCCATAAAGTGGAGCCACTCCTTGTCAAATTGCCTCTGGACTTTGCATTTGTTTCATTTGGAGAATGCACAATTTTCCTTTTTCCCCTTCAGTGAGAAAGCCGGGAAAACCATCAGAATACTTTGGGATGTACACCCGATGTAGGCCCGAACAGGGGATAAATTATGTAAGGATAAAGAACAAACATGTCTTCATCTTAATCAACACATTCCTTCTTTTCCTGTTCTCATTTCCCTGCCGGGCAGTAGTTGTTTTTTTCTCAGGTATAGTTCTATTCAAGTACAGACACTGCACTGGTTTTCCAGGTACTGTTAAGTGATGATGTTAAGGAAACCCTAAATTAACATTCATCTTAAATTTGAGTAATGTATGATGCTGCAACATGTCATTCTGGCAGCATTTGGATGAAAAAAAAAAGCTGACAGACAGCCTTCTTTTTGTGGGTTGGTTGGTTTAAACTAATTACATACAAACAAACCTCTTTGTTGGTGCAGCCAAACAACTGGAAGTGAAAGAAAGAAAAATCTGGTGATTTCCTTACAATAAACCAACAACATAATACATGTTTACAGGTAGTGAATAACAAAATACCTAATCAGTTCTGATCTAAGTGTTCTGTGAATTTAAATGATGTTTTGGGATACTGTTCAAATGACTAACCATCGGCTAACCAGGCTTTATTTGAAAGAGCCATAACTCTTAAATCTATCCAGAGTGCTCACAAGGCTTCATGAAAACTAAAAGCCAAACATGAGGCAACACCTCCCTGTGCCGTGTGTGTGTTCCTCCTCCGTGCCCCTCTCCACCTCACTTGACCCCCAATGGGACTTTCACTTTCCCTACACACTCCCAAACTTCCTCTCAGCCCAAACACCCCCTTCACCCTGGACTCCCCTGGCCCCTCTTCCCTGCTTTCCCCTGGTCCCTTAAGCTCTGCAAACCACCTCGCTGCACACACACACACACACACACACACACACACACACACACACACACACGCTCTTACATGGAGCATTGTTTCAACTATCGACTGCTCCGTATTCCACCATCTGTTAAGCACTCTCCCAGCTGTTGCCCACTCTCTCCCTGCTCAGCAAAATAACAGCCCTACGAGCCGGTGACACGCACACAGGACAGAAATTACACAGGGCTGTGTCTGCTAATTAGAGACGGAGCCATGTTTAGTGTCTAGCCAGTTTGCAGGTAGAGTAAGCTGTCAACCTGGTCGCTGAGAAACATGCCAACAAATTGCTGTCACTCTGTCAGATTCGTGACAGCCGCTTACTGACGAGCTGTTTACCTTGTGTTAAGCAACCGTGTCTGTAGCGTGATGTTGAGAAGAAGGCACTTGTGGTAGGCACTCAAAAGCACATTTTTATTATGTCTACTGGCTGGTTACAAGACAACATTTTATTTTACGCTCTACCAACCGTAAAGCCTTCCCTCTTCCTCATCCACTTTCCTGTTTCTTTTTCTCTTTAACCAGCCCGGTTGACATTGGCTTCACTCTGGTCCTGTGAGGCTAAAAGTTTCCACACACCCCACTTTTACAAGCTGTTACTGTACTATGAAATGTTATCCTGAAAGACGATATGCTCTCCGACCAGGACATGGTGTTTGAATTCAGGCCTTACAGTGGGAAGCTCTGGAGTTGAAATCCTGAGTGTGCAGGTAGGAATACATGGGACCCCTGGGACTGGGGCCAACAGCACCCCAAAGTCCAAATTAGGTACAGACCTGCATGTGAGAAACTGAACGAGAAAAAGTCTAATTTTGTTAAAAAAAAGTAAATGTTGTCCTTTGCTTCAAATCCTTTTTATTAGCAATTCTGGTACAATCAGAAGTAGAATGGGAAGAAACTAGAATGGGCTTATGCTCTTTGTGCATTATATAATATTTTATCATATGGAAGAATAGCATGTGGTCTGTGAACACATGCTGCTCTAATCAGAATCATTTCTGGCATTTATGTACTTCTAAAACTCTGTAGTCATTGTCTGAAAACACTGTTCCATTGATTGCCATAGTGATTGTGGTTTGATTACAACACATTTATTGGCCATCTCATTGGATAAGTTATGAATCTGTGAAAGGGGGAATACCACATGTTTGAGGGGGGGTGCTGCGTGCACTCATCTGTGTCTCCCTGTTCCTCAACAGAGAAAAGGAGAGGTGCTCTGATTCTGATTATCAGACACCAGTTGCTCTTTGGGCCGTACGTTCTGGTGCTCAGTGCACAATGGACTGATTAGTACACATCTGGACATGTGGAAAAAAGAGAAAATTCATCTTGAAAAGTTTGCTGTAAATCTGTGTCTGTATTTGGCTGAGGTAATTTTATGGTATAATATAGTCAAAAAGCTTTTAGCAGCATGAGAGGCCCTATATCAATAATTTCATCAAAGTTTTATCAATTTGGCACATGTCTGGATTCAGACTTTTCCAAGAGAGTACCAGTCAGCAAACGACAAATGCTCTACTTTACTAACAGATATATTATTTAAGCCTCCAATAGTTATCTCAGGGCTTTGCTACAAACTGATCATGTAATTCATTTGTTCGCAGTACTGATTGATGATCTTGTCAGAAAAACCAGCATCTCAACAATTTTCTTTCCTGGAAGTGGGAGAAAACATCTGGTTGAAGCATTGCTATCCCAAGGTGCTGGCTGATGGCAAAGCCAGCGAGCAAGAGAGAGAGAGAGAGAGAGAGAGAGAGAGAGAGAGTGCATCCCGTGCAAGTGCTTCCTCTTCGGAGACAAGTGTCTTTGATGAAGACAGGGAAGAGAGTTTGACCCATTGCTTCAGACGCACACAGACCTCCGTAAAGATGCCTTGTTTGCAGTCACCATGAAATGAATGCTCTTTATTTACCTCACTGTTTATAGTGACTGGCTGGCTCGCTTGGAGTTTCCATGTCACTTTGACCTCTATTACACTACTCCTTGTTTGGGCATTGCGACTGTTCACTGTAACTGTCCTTCTGTTGTTTTCAGGTTGAGAAACCCTGTGTGCTCCACCTGGGATTAGAGGCAGGAACTGCTCTGTCTCCTAGTAGCGTCCCCCCAGTTCCCTAAACTGCAAACCATATGGACTCCCTGTCCGTCCAGGCGGAGCTGCGGACAGGCTGCGGACGTCTGGAGGAGGATGCTGGGGTTGGGGGGTGGGGGGGCTGGAGGGGGTGTGTGTGTGGTGAGCCCAGGAACCCACAGAGCTCTGTTTGTTCTAGGTTAATGGGTTAACCTGGATCGGGAAGGGTGGAAGTGGGTTAAAGCCCGTTTGTTTGGAAAAATTGATGAGCGAGATAAAGAAAAGAAACGGTATCATTTTCAAGGGGGAAATACGCCTATGTGGTGTTCAGGTTACAAAGAAACAAAGAAGGGTTATTTCCAACTATAATCAATGCCAGGGCAAAAATGTTTTATGATACACAATACAAAAGCTTACACACTTAATAAATCTTTGTTTGTGTAAATCTTGTCAGATGGAGCTGATGGAAAATCCAAACCCCTCAGACTACATGGCATGCTGCCTAACCTGGTAAACCTTCTTTTATTTAATATTTTCAGGTCTGCTCAGGATTATGCCGCATGGTGGTTTGTTAACATAATTGGTTGTGATTCAATACAGTACAAAATGCAGTTAATATGAGGTCCTAGTTTAAAATGTATTTATTTTGGATGCTGGACAACAAAGATAAAGACTTGGGCAATGCCCTTGAGCAATTGGGTTGTTTTATACACAACACCAGCACATACCTCTGGACTGCACTGTGCATACTGTTGCATATTTTCACACCATAAGTCTTCTACTTGTTGCTTATCTTATCTAATCATCACACTGCCAAGTACATATGAGATTCAATGTAACTTTATGTATCTATCCATATACACACACATTACATCACATAGGAGCAAAATGAGTACTCCACCCCTTAATATTCAGTAGTGTTTGAAGTACCAAAATAAAATGTTGTAAACTAGCCCTGATATGAGTGGCCTAACGCTGAATGACAGATACTATTGCCATAATGCCAGAACAACAGTGCCTTGAGCTGCAGCACCTGGCAGATTTACTTGTCAGCAAACAGGCTGCACCAGCTGATCTCTTCTATTTTTCTCTGGCATTATTTCTGGCTTGGTGTGTACTCTATGTGTGTATGTCAGTGAGTGCGTGTTTGTTTCTTTGCAAGCAAGGTTATGCTGTTTTTTTTTACAATCAGAACACGCCATCTGCCCAGATAGGCTACAGTATAAATGTCGTACGGGCTTTAGGCTAATACAGTAGTCAAAGGAGACAAAGGGCATTGATGAACACAAGCCAAAAGTCTATCCGTGATGTCACGAGTCTGTAACTGGTGAAATCCAACACCACCAGCTGGTAGGAGCTGTGTTGGGGTGAAGACGGGTCCCCTTGCATCAGTGCAAGTCAAGGCACATAGCAGAAACCACCGCCTGGAGGTAAAGCCGCGCAGAGCTGGATCTGCTGTTGTGTTGGAGACCACTCTGAGAGAAGCAGCCGAGCTCTCATTCTCGGTGTCCCACACAGCAGTCGAGTTAACACTGCAACAATCTTAGTAGCCGCTCTCCAAGCCAACTTTTTTCTATGCAACTGTTGCGCGTCTCCACTTTGGATAGAAATAGCCTGATCACTGCGCGCCGCAGCGCGCAAGGGATCTGAGAAGCTCAGGTTTGAACGAGTTGGAGAGATCTCTCCTCCGGATTGCAATACGATGAGGAAATTCTGAGGTGGTTGTACTCCAACGTCCACTTTACGCTTCCTTTGGCTGTTGCCAAAGGGTTAGCCCATGAGCAGGTATCCTCTTGAGTGTGATTCTGTTTTCACCCAGATCTCTGCTGCCTGGACAAATGCATACAAATGCATTTAGGAGCTCAACGGACAAGGAGTGGACACGTTTCCGCGGCAGCAACGTAAGTGGGCATTTGGTTAAATAGTATACAGACGCTAGACTACCTATGCATTTTTGCACCATTGAAACTGTTCCCAGAACAGATATTCAAAAAAAAAAAAAAAAAGCAACTGGGGGACTTATTTCTGTTCTGGGTCTTTGGCTGCGTTCCCTGACTGGGACGCCAATTGACTAAACATAGTTCCTGAAGCTGCAAGTTTCACCCAAATGTCACGTATTTTCATTCATACATATAGTTTGATATCAGAATAATTCAAGGTTATTGTTTTTCATCTTAGGATGTTTTCAATTAGATACTTTTGTTTTTGTTGACTTATATTCCTTATTTCTGCTTAATAATCATACAAACAACAGTTCAGCTGTACATATGGACTCTGCTTCCCATCCTAACCATTCCCAAATGATAATTGTTCTTTTCCATGCATACACTTTATTCTTGGTTGGTTCTTGATAGATGTAGCTGATAACGTAGCAGTAGTGAGAGCACACGTTGGCTTTGCATTCGCCATATGAACATGATATGCATATGAACATGCCGCCTGGGATCAGCAGCATTATAATCTGAATTCCATGTGGCCCACTGCTGAACCCCCATCATTTTATTTATCTTTCACTCACATTGCTATGATAAGCCAGGAAATAAACACTCAAGTATGTAGAGAGAGGATGAATGAGAATGGCTTGGAAGTAATGATGCTTATTCAGCATGTCAGTGATAAATCATTGTTATGCTGTTTGATGATATAAGCATCAGAGGAACTGTCAACAACTAAAAATGAATCAAATTCTGTCAATGTGTTTGGGCTTTAAATAAAAGAAAATATATATAGTGCCTTTACACCTAAACATTCCTCATGGAAGTGTTTATTATTGACATCCTGCATGCAGGTTTTGTTGTCCTGTTACATTCAGCTGGGACTGTGGACAGAAATGTACACTCCTCCATAGGCTACTTAACAGGAAATGTATTTTCTTCTATCAGAAGTAAGTCCAGGTTGTCTGTACTCTATTATGAATCCCGTCTAGATATGATCTAAAAAGAGCTGAGCTCACAATGCATTCTGTTGTTCTCTGCTGATAGTGTTTGCTCAATGGAAAACAAAGTGGATCTGAAATCCTAAGAGGTCCATTTTCTTGTCCTTGAGAGTGAAAATGAGAGCCTTATGGGAGAACTGAGTTGACTGAGAACAAGTGTGGCCTCCCTCCCTTGAATTCACTGGGAGAGCTGGTGTGTATGCATCAGTGGTTAACTGGCTCCTGAGCTCCAGACAATCGCCCACTGTTGCAGGAATAGCTGCTCCATTGCTGGCAGTGGTTGGACTGTATAGTTGCAGGGACTCACATACTGTACACTTGTGGAGATGGACAATATTTTGTTCACTGGAGGACGAGCTCTGGAACAATGGCTGATAAAAATATTAAATGTAATGTTTGATGTTTTAATAAGGCCGACTTTGTTTTGGTATATTGACATAGTGGTTGGTTTATAAGTAATATTTAGAACCAGGTTTAGTGCCTGTGGCTGCCTTAAATCCACAATGCTCTTACATTTGTTGTACAAGATGACACACAATGACAGTTTTAATTGATTATGTTGTGCCCTGTGCTTTAATGGTAGGTGTGTTTAGTGTAATGTTGCTAAGGTGTTTGATTTCTCTGTTATTCTGAACATTAATGGAAGCTGATGGTACCCTATTGGTAATGGGGCATAGGACTTGTTGAAAGTAGGTTACTACAGGTAGACTGTATCTATATGAGGGTGCAAATATCAATATACACACTCTTCTTATTTGACTGGAAGGAACAAGTCTACTGTGAGGATACAAGGTATGTATGTAACATGCCACTACTGTCCAGCTCTTTCATTACATAAAGTACAGAGACCGTAGCTCGCTATGGGGCTACCACCATGCTAAGTGTAATTACTTTGGCTATGGGCTCTCATCTTTTGTTTTGTTTTTGCTGCATTCTAGCCAAGGAGTCACTTTGTATCACATAACATTTTGACTTTTCACTTTGACACTGTGATGGTGATTTTTGGCCTATAAGTTATTGGCTCAGTTGAATCCTATTCGGGTTATATAAAAGAAGCTTAAAAGACAATATGACAATAAAATAGCAACAATTAATGCAACTTCAACCAGTTCCAGTGAATTCTGTGTGACCTTGCAATTCTGTCCAATCACTGCAACCTTTCTGCAAATTTGACCAACCATTGTAGTTACCTATGAATCTTACCAATCCTAGCAGTCACCAGCTCAAAATATTGAGCCATACACCACCAAACTGCTAGCGATGTTATTCTCACTGGAGTAGGCTGCCTTTGAGTTTATAATTAATTATTAATACCGTTACAACTACTACTAGCAACTATTTTTTTTTTGCTATTTTCACTTTCTCCCACAATTTAATTGCAAAACCTGCTTAAGGACATTGCAACATGCATGTAATACATCCGCTGGGTTGTCTGTTGATAGGCAAGGCACTGCTGAGGTGGAGTAAATATGTTGTTTTTTCTTTTAGTCGGTATTTGTATGAACTAATCCTTTAATGACCACAGCTGTGAAACATACAAAAATGCATAGTGGGACCAGAGCCTGCCCACCTTCTTGCTGCAGTATACTCACCTTCTCCACACCCCAAACCAGTGGTTGTAGGGATTTTGGCCGGTCTGTGTGAGTGAGTGTATTTAACCCCCCTAACATCTGCAGGTCCCCCTGCAACAGGAAAAGGGCAAACCAATAAAGGCCAGTGGAAGTTTACTCACAGCCCTTTGTCTGCTTGCTGTCTTGTGGACTAAGTCAATCTTTACTCTGGTCTGCAGTGACCTCTTGACTCCTGTCACCCTTCTGAGTGAGCACAAACATGCACCACGCTCGGCTCTTTGTCAAAGAAGAAGCATCCGGACATGACATACTGGTCTTAGAAAATTATATTTAGATTTATATTTTTATTCATCTGTTGCTGGGGGGTTGTTTGGAAATGCATCATATCTGGAAAGTATTTCAAGCCTTGGCCTGAGAGGAACATCAAGTAGGCAATTGAAACCTGGAAACTTGTTGACCTGCTAATTTTTGCTGATGGCCATTTTGACTTGGGAAGAACACTTAGTGCTTCCATAATGAAGTAATTATGATCAGGATACAGGTGCTAATGCTGTAACACGGCCAGTTGGAACAGATACTCCAACAGACATTGGCTCTGGATCAGTTACTTGTTCACCTTCAGAAATGTGTTGGTTGAGACTGAGAAGAGAAGCATGCAGAAACAAAACACGCGATAAGCGAGCAGCTCAGATGTTTTCATTGATTGTGTGTGATGCTGGGTCTTAAACCTACAGTGCAGACTTTTTGTCTCCTCCTTCTGGCAGCGAGGGTAATTACACAAACACTGTTGATAGTGTGAACTCAGAAACTTTTCTTTTCTACTTGGGTTTTTCTCCCATAGCCTCCGCCATACTCCTAGTTGATGTTGCCTATTGTTTGTTGCTACAGCGGCTCCGTCCTTCAGCTCTGGCAAACCAATCATTGCTGGCTGATGTAAAACGCATCACTACCAGAACGCCAGTGTGGGAATGTTGCTTAAAAACTCCAGTATACTGTGAAATACAGAGAGATTTACCTGGTGGTGAAAAGCTTAGTCAGCATTGTAGGAAATCGTTTAGCAAGGGCTTGAATGTAACTGACGTTCATTTATACAAAGTTGTGCAATCCGGCTTTAAAATGAGTGATCTAGTGTATATATGATGTATGGAATTTTTTGGGATTCACAGTGACTCCTATTATGAGCATTCAATATAGCTCGTTAGAGCACTGTGTCAGTTTATATGTAAAAGTTATTGCCTGTCCTCTGTTTTAAACACTCCATTTAAATCTTGCGCTCAGTGGAGCCACATTTTTGCCAAGGGGGCATGTAACAGTGGAGGTTAGGGAAAAGCTCCAAGGTTAAGCTGTATAAACCTCAATTTTCTGAATAATGACTCCTTGTGCAGTACTTCTAAAGAGTACTACGTCTACTGTTGTGATATTCCTCAGGCAGAAACAATCTTTTCAAAGTCAACAGAAGGGATGAAATGGGACGCATCAGTCAAAGGGTTTGTTTAGATAGTCCAGTATATTCTTACAAATCAGAAAATTGTTCCACCAAAGTACAGAATTGTTTCTATTAGCTTTGCATACATGATTTCTTACCCCCAGCACAGATCAACAGCAATTTCACAGGTATCCCTTCCTTTTCATTTATTCCCTCAAGAAGTCAAACATTTCAGGGTTGTTTGGGTAGATTAACAGCTTTGCATGCTTTGTTGCTACTAATGGATTTGGTAAGTGGCCTGCCAAATTAGACATGTAAACAGTATACTGTGAATGTCACTGCTCACAAAGTCACCCCCTGATGGACATCAATGATGACCTTAAGAAAATTGTTTCCCTTTCTTTATGAGGACTGTAAACAGAACTTAAGTGAATTTGCTCCTATTTGCCAAGTCAAATTGAGAACTCTCCATCTGCCTCTCAGCCTTTTCCTCAGTTGAATGAACCATTGTTAGGGATCCAAGCTAATTTTGAGGGGAGAAAGGCAAGATCTGTTACTTCTGGAATGATTCATTGGAGAGGGGAGTTTTAAGTTGTGATTATTTATAGTCTTGACATGACACCCACTCCCCACATAGTGGTATTTCCCTTAGTCAACAGAGCAGTGTTTGGGGAGCTTTGTCTTGCTTTCAGCAGTCTTTTCCATTAACTGCGAGGACTGGAAAGCATGTCATAGTGTGCTGTCACTTAGACAGAGATTTACTTCATGATTTAATAAAGAAACAGTTAAACTGGTGGCTCTGCGTGTAGACTATGTCCTGGATATGAGTCCAACTCTTTGTAACAAAATAAAAATCTTTAAAAATGTCACCATCTGATTCTGAGACAGAAGGATGACAAATGGTTGAGTTAAGGCGCTAGAAAACTTCCACCACTTGTACTTACGTCGCTGTAGATGACCTGTGTCTGTTTGGTGGGAGAGCCTCAGGGATGCCTTAAATAGCCCTGAACTGTATGACAGACAGGGAGAAAAAAGCTGTCTGAATCAGCATCAGATGGCCCCACTTGACACTCCAAAAGGGAATGTTAAGTGTTATATATATTTATTTTTTTTACTCCACTTTTAAACCCTGCCAACTTTTAAGCAGAACCAGCTACTCGTTGGCTTTATAAATGTCAGTTTTATCCTCTCGCAACAGATGAATGATTGTAATCATATTCTTTTCCTTCCTCCGTTTTCCTCTATTGCTTTTTCCTGCTTTGGGGATAAGTCTGCGCTCCCGGCCGTGGAATGTCGCACCACTTTCCCGATGGGGAACAGGTGACAGGCACAGCTCATAGTGGGTCTTTGTAGAGTCCATCTTTTTCTTTTCTGTTTTCCCTTGTTGGCTCATCCTTCATTCTTTCTCTTTTTCCCTTTCTTTTGCTCGGGTATGCAGGGCTACATTGCTTTCGGGAAAACAAACATGGCTGCCTGTCTGTGACTTTCTGTCAAACACAGCCACATAAACACTGGTAGCCTCTTTGCTGGGTTAATCTAGTGCTCACAGGCCATGATGGAGCCATCACACTCACATAACAATCCCTGAAGGCTTAAGGTGCGACAGCAGCCTGTGATTGATAGTACTCTTCTTGGTAGTCTTATATAACTGCATATTAAAATAGCAGGACTACTGTCTCCGCATGTCTTTTGTACTATCACCACATTGTGTTGAAAATCATCACACTAGTTGCCAGAAGCCACTTCAACTTGTGTCAGCAGCTGTTACTATGTACAGGGCTGTCGATGTGATTGATTTGGTTTGAATGTATAGAGTATGCTTTGAAGCTGTACATGGTAGATGCAAAATATGTTGATTTGACAACTGTAACAGTTAGACCTTGTGTAATGCAAAATCTGATTGTATTTCAGTTTTCAGTTAAAAATGTACCAAAGAGTTATTATATTTCTCAGTTAGGGTTTGATGGTTTTATTTTTTTTCTGGCTTAATTTTGAAGTTGGACATCAGAGGAGAACATGAGCAAGAAAAAAAACTCACCTGTGGTATACAAGACCCAATTCTGCACAAAAACATCTAAAACTATGTTATTGTTTTTGTTTTAGTTAGAATTTTAGTATCAGTGTGCTAGTGGTGCGCTATAAACTAAAACTGGCACATTTTCTGTGGTTGTTGGAAACACGGCTCCATACTCTGTGTTTTCATATCTCTACTAGTTGACAGTGTCAGTAAATGTTACACAAAATTTCAATCAGGACATACTTTATATTGAATGAGAGAATATATTTATTTGACAAGTTCACAACAAAGATGAGAAATGGGAAAAGTCTTTGGCGATTAGACCCCATTGTGATCGTATGTGAAGGGGTTGGTGAAGCTGTGATTAGTATAGGAAACCCTGTGATGAACTATTGACACTGGAGGTAGTGGTGAAGAGAATGGCTGAAGATCTGGATGTGATGAGGAGTGGACTTCTGATAAGTTCAACCTGGACACTGGATATGATGAAATGAAGGTAAATGTGGTGGAGGAGGGTTGGAACGAAGCAGAGAAGAGGAGAACAGACATGAGAGAGAACTGTGATTGATTGAGGCATAAAGATTCTCTTCCTAATTGAACTTGCACTGAGCGTCATATAGGAAGGAGACCCGCAAGGAGGGTGAGACTCTATAACAAGGTACATCTTTGCTGTATAGACACAATATTTCATCTTAAAACGGTGGGAATAAAGACTGACACACGTGGAGGCAGTTGTGCAAGGTGGTCTATGTGATCCCTGGCCTCGGTGTGCGTGCGCTCTCTTGAGGTAAAAACCTACTTTACACTCTGTGTATTTTAGTAGACATGACTATCTCAAATATTTTATTTTACAGCTAAACTGAGTTTAAGAAACCAAACATCCATACAGTCTGTACAACTTGGGTAATTATGTGTACTTACAGTAGTGCTGCTGCATTCGTGACAGAAAAAGAAAGATGGACACACTCCTTTTGAGTCCCTTTACATTTCTTTGGCCTTTTACTGATGGTGCACTGTACAAGCACCTCTTCTAGCTATGTGGTGGGCAGTGCCACCTAGAGGTGGGGTCAGTGAGGGTCAAAGGACTCAAGTTCCATGAATATATTATATAGTAAGGTCACAATATGCAGCATAAGTAACATAGATTCAAACATCTTAGTGTGTAATTAGTACTGTTTTAAATAAAAAAATAAATCTTAAATAAGTGGAATAACGTATGTTTCTTTCAGTTGTATCACAAAGTTGTACTGCTTTTCCTTTGTCTGTTATTAGCATGATGACATTTTCAGATGGCTCATATATGAACACCCAGTTTGTAGCTGTATCACTGTTATCATGTATGTGGTAGTTGTGGCTTTTCAGAATATATAAACAGATCATTGTCTCCTGTTTATCACAAAAAGCCTGGTTGACAACCATCCTGAAGGGCGTTGGGAATGAGGCAAAGTGCAGTTGAAAAAATGTATCTTAAAAGGCAAGCGTGACACTTCTCTCTCTAAATCTTAGCTGGGCTTTCTCCGACTTTGAGGTTATAGCTTCGCTGAGGCATGCTTCCATGAACAGATTTAAATTGTTAATAAGCAACTATCCCTTAGAGACAAAGCCCATCATTGTCTGGAAACAATAAAACATGACACAAAAAGGCTCCCTGCATGACTTTATTTTCAGACATAAAAATGTCAATGTTGAATGCCTTTGTAAACAGAGCAGTCAGGTTACCTTTTAAGGGGCTCCCAGGTTTTTTTTCCCCAACTACTTATTTCAACCCAATATTGACTAGGGCTGCAAGTAACAATAACTTATTATCAATTATCAATTATCAGTTATCAATTAATCTAGTCTATTTTTCTGATTGATCAATTAACTATTTCAGCTACAAAATGAAAAGAAAACAGCCTGCTAATAAAAGCACATCACAAGTTCCCAGAGCCCAGTGTGTCCACCCCAGATTGAACCCAAAGGAATTGAATTTACAATCATATAAACGATTAATTATAAAAGTAGTTTTTTGACTACTCGATTAATCAGCTAATCTATTGATTACTAAAGCCCTTGTACTGACCTTAACTTATGTTTGATTGAGTTTGAATGTCACCACGGCTAACATTTCAACATCTTGCCTTTGTACAACAGTTATATTAGCTTTTGGTTTACCAACACTTCAGCAAAAAGTTAAGGTTGGCTAAAGTTAATGGATTCCAGCTCGACAGCCTTACCATGTTTCCGACAAGGCCCAGTTTAGCCTGTGTGTTTATAGGTGGTGACAGGCAACAGATTTAATTACAGACCATTCCCACGGTGGACATTTTGGCAAACAGGCGTAATGTTTGTTTGGTAATATCGTTAATAACAGCTGCAGTCCATTAGCGTTAGCATCAATTAGCTGTTTCAGTGCCAGGGCCCTAAATTAAAAATGTATCATCATTATTTTTATTAATTACATCAAGGTTTTTCCTGTCGTGACATGTCAGAATGACCACTAAAAGAAAAGTCACTGACATCAGTCAGGGGATGTGCTTCCTGCCATTGACAGCATATGCTTTCTACTCTAAATAGATGATTGATTCTCCATATGGAAGCAGGGTAAGGCTAGACTTCTAACAATTAATGACATTTATGATGATCTATGCCTCACAGAAGGACCAGGCAGGGATTTCTGGCCTTGTTCCTCTAAGTGTACAGTTATCATATTCCTCTCTTCCTCACATTTGCTTTGGTTTCATCCATTTGTCATATAATGTGTGTGTTTCTCATTGTTTTTGCCCTGACTTGCAACCTGCTCCTTAAAAGGAATATGTAGATGAAACGCTCACGTGTGTAGCAGAATTTTGATTTGAATTGTTCTTCATCTAATCGGTGATTCGATTGCCTACATTATCTCCATTTTTATGTGCCAGTAGGTTGCTGTTAAAATGAACTATATGTTATTAATTTGTGTTTGTGTGTCTCTCTAGGTGGAACTTTATCCTGCTCCTGTCAGTATGCTCAGCAGTACTTCCTGGAGAAGAAGACTACATAGCTCAAGGTAAACAACAGAACTCTAATGGACAACTAAATGTCAGCATTAAGATTAGTATAAGGCCTTTTCTCTATACTTTTTGTCTTTGTGACAAGTGAACTACTCTCTCTCTAATAATGGACAAAGTAGAAATACTAGTGAGTGATTTTTGTGATCCTGCTTGAATGAATAATGGAGAGGTGATACTGTATATTTGCTATTGTTTATGTAAACAAATTCAATATAGTTTTACTAACATAGTGTTAGCACAGGTTTCTTTGTTAATGTCATTCTAATGAAATAAGAAAATCAGAGATGTAACGTCCCTGACTAAATATGTAGCACTTCATCCATATTTGGCCTCATACTACCTTTAATAAAAATCATGCCAGTGAAAAGAGAACACTGGTACCTTTACCTTTTTGGGAAAGACGTCTTTCAGGGCAAGACCCAAAATACAAAACACGTAGACAACAGGTCAAACATGAATTTTTATTGGTTATTGGTTTATATTTCATACTGGAGCAAGCGTAGGGGCAGTGGTTGCAAAAAGGAGCTCCTTTTTCTTTGCTCCGACATGTCTGCTCTTGCTCTCCAGGCCACAGCGTGCATGTAGAAGCAGTCTAAATATCCTCGCAACCATTGTTGCCTCTCCACCTACCCATCTTTTTTCCTCTCAGTGGCTCTCATCTCTGGTCCATCAGACAAGGCTCTAAATATGTCCCATACAAACACAACATGAAGTACATGCTAAGAAGAGCACTCTGGCAAAGTACACCAATCAGTCACACAAAGAGGAAGAGGAAATCTCAAATGTATTGGCAACTGTGCCTCAAATGGGCAGATGCTGGGGATAAGGTGATATCCATCTGTTTTAAACAAAGCAACAAGGGTGAGAGGAGTTGTAGCTGAGAAGGACAGAAGTTAGGAGTTGATCATAGATAGCAGAGTAGTTTGTTTCACCAGGGCTCTGTGGAGTCAGTACTTAGTGTCTGTATAGCTGTTGGGACAGTTCAGGTATAATCCGACATATTTCTACAGATGTGACTTCCTTGAAAGAACTTGCCTTCACTCAGCAAGTAAGAATGCTGTCAAAATAATCTAAAGAAAACTAAACAATATGTGTTAAATCAGTGTATGCATTTGTGAATTTGTTGAGAGCATATATTGTTTTTGAGTGACACTGGACCACAGCCAGAGATGCACACTTAATTTAAGGTTGACCTCATGTTTAATCCTCACATATTTGTTCACATCTCCACATGTATGTGAAATTCTCTACTGCCCCTTGTATAGGAGAAGCAAACAGCCTCAAGGTTCCCTCTCCTTCTTCCATCTTGCATTGTCTTCTCCCCACATATCTATAGTTGATGAGCTTACTCCAAGCAGGATCAATCCATCATAACGAGGGGAGGAGGAATGCACACAGAGTGCTAGAGCAGCTTGTCTTCACATATGAGACAGGTTAATTGGAATCTGGGCTGACATTACCTCGGGCTAAGAATGTCAAGGACATCTCAGTATGTGCTTAGATCAGCTGCAGATAGATAGTCTCCCTACCTGGGCTGCAGGACTAAAAGCCCTGAAATACCACATCCAGGAAGATCTACTGTAATCTGTTTATCGCACTTTCTCACTCTGGCTCTGTCTTGCTCTCTTTTCCTACCTCCCTCCAAAGCACTGTAACAGAAATAAGTCTTTTTAGTGGACTTTTCCCCAAAAAGTACTCCTTCCCTAAGTGCTGAATTTGTCTGACATTGGTCAACCTGAGGGGCAAATATACTATCACGGTATTACTATATTAGTCTTGCTTTACAATACATTTGATGACATGACAATTTCTGCAATAGCCACGTAGTTACTATTTAAAGTTATGTTAAAAAATAGGATTTCTAAAATGTAAGAAAAGGATTTTCCAACATAAACAACAACAGAAACTTCAATAACAGCCTGATTTAGGCTTGACACCATTGCATTTTTGAGATAATCCATTGTGGTTTGAAAAAGTTTTAAATAAACCAAGAGTTTGGTGAATTTATTTGGAAACTAACAGCATGTTGAGTGTTCTGCAAGATGCTCTGTGTGTCCATCTTTTCAATAGTCGGGACGTACTGATCCCAATTTGGTGTTAAAGGTAACACGATGCTGTAACTACACAAAACCTATTAAGTATAAGTTGACACTTTTAAATTGTATTCTAAAGTAACATTATTGAATAGTGATTGGGCAGGTCTGGCCAATTCATTAAATAGGGTGCACCAACACTGATCCATTTTGTTTGAATCAGTGCTGTTAAACAATATTTAACCCAGACCAAGGTGAAAGGTCAAAGGTTGTACATGTGCAACTCATCTGAAATAAGCTTATCTCTTTGATCTCTTGCTTTTCTTTGTCTTTTAGTGTCTGTAGTCTTTATGGTTGTGAACCCACAAGCCTCTCAAAGCTTCTTTAACATGGAAAATAAATAAATGTAGACAATCATGCAGTTGAAAGCCTTGCGAGATGCAGATCAATGCTTAAGTTAGTGCATTCAGTTCCCCTTCAGTAATACAAGATCAACCAACCCCTCTTTGAAAGTTTCCTCGCCAAATACAGAGGAGGCGTTGCTTTAAAGGAAGGTAGTGTCTCTGGATTAGCAATGAAAATACCTAAACTGCCCCTGAGATCTCACAACAAAACATTAGAGGCTTAAAAAGCATCTCCATTCTTAGCAGTCCATATCACCTCTGCCTCGGTCTGCTAACACACTCAGATGCACGCAGTCACTGGCGTTGTAGGTCAGGTCAGCTTCGAAAATGGCCAACCAGTTTGTGAAGCAGTTGACATTTACTGTTACAATATGTGTGAGGTATTCTTGTTCCCATTTGTCATATTAACAATTTATTTATTTTTTGATGGAACTATCACTGCTCAGTACTGACATATGTGACACATGTGACACATGGCCCTCCAGCACATTGCTCTTTACTCAAAGCCAAAACTTGCGCAGAATATCCTCTGTCTCCAAAGGCTGTTGCCTGGCTGTGCCTCACTGTCAGTAGACTTAAGTTCACATAAATTCTTTTGAAGAATTACCTGTGGGCATGAAAAAAGAATGACAGGACCATTTGGAGGAAAGCTGCTCTCATGAATCTCTGTTGGCCGACTGATTCAAAAAGGCTGTGCGGATTGCTTTCCTGTATCCTAGTTCGGCCCCATCCTTCTCTAGTCGCCTCCACTCATCTGGGCCACAGCTGCCTTTCTGGTACTTACTCCAAGAGAAAAACAGGGAGGGGTCACCGCATCATCACGAGACTGTTGTAAGGGTACAATGTTTGACTAGTGACTTTTATTTCTTTGTCGTTTTACTTGAACAGATTATGTAATGTCCTAGATTTGTAGTAATGATGTATCTCTCTTGAATTAAAATTAGAGTGGCTGCTAATAAAGTGTGTTTGACACTTTAATTAAACCAGTAAACAGTGAGAACTACAATGATATCCAATGTTATCTTCTGTAATAACTCAAATAATGACAATTGAGAACAAATACAATTGAGCTAACGAAAGACAGTAGTGTGTAACCACAACATCGTAACTTTAGGGACCATTGTCCCACATTATCCCCCCTCTTTCTCTCCTGTTTTTTTCTGGTTGCTCTCTGTTGTGAACTCTTCAATAAAGGTGAAATGCCGTAAATCGTAAAAAGGAAAATCTCTGGTCATTGCATCACATTTTTACAAATACTTGATACTTGCAGAACAATTTCTTTCATCAGATATAAACACAAGCATGATTCATAGCAATTACATCTTGTTGCTTTCCAACTACAAAATGATTAGAATCTGTTGATATTCTTGTCCTTTTTGGTTTGTGGTTATAAACGCTAAAAGGTCTCATTACATGTACTATCAATATGTGCTCCTTATTAAGTTTTTTAAATCAGTTTTCAAGTACAAAAGTAGCAGAAGCGACAGGAAACATAGGGAGGGAGGGAGAGAGAGAGAGAGAGAGAGAGAGAGGTTAGAGGTTAAAGGTCCCCAGTAGGTCTTGAACTTGGCACTTAGTGACATGGTTTAATACTGTAGCTTAGACTGCTCGTCTACATACATTTCTATTAATATCATTGCCATTCTGGGTCTTGTAACGACTTCAGTTGATGACCACTATTTTTACAATACAAACTATTGTGCATTTCTCAAAATCCACAGCAAGTACCAAGATTGAGTCCATAAAGACTGCCTCATCATTTTATATTCCAATACATTTTCACATATTTAATCTGGGTGAATTCCTGTTGAAAGAAATTGTCAATTTTCTAAGCCTGCCGGCTTGAGTGATCCAGTCTCTGCAGGTTAACCAAAACATTGTCTCCTCTGTCTTTCAGGAGTGGATATCCTCTATCGATTGGGGCTTACAGCTCAAAGCAGCACAGACACTCCGGACGAGAGGACAAGCTCAACTTCGACTACTCACACCACTGTTCCCTCTCCTTTAAACCTTCCTGCTTCTCGATATGGGGTATTACTCGACTCAAACTCCCTCTATGAGGCTCCAGCAAGCAGTCTGTTCCCGCTGGAGATTGGTGAGGAGTTTTCTGTTGTGGTTAGCCTAAGCTCCTGGCGAGCAAACAATGCTTTTCTTTTTAGTGTCAAAGATAGCAGGGACAGGCTGCGTTTTGGCATTCAGCTGCTGCCACGCAGAGTGGTGGTTTATACTGCCGAGAAAGCCCCCATCTACTTCAACTACAACTGGCAGGATGGGCGCCAGCACCCTTTTGCTGTTGGTGTTCGTGCACGCTCTGTGTCCTTCTATGCGGATTGTGGGGCAGTGCAGCAGCGGGAGCAGACCCTGGGGAGAACTCAGACACCGGGGGATTCTGGGGGTCTTTTCACTCTGGGGAGAATGAACTCCAAAGCGGCACCATTCAGTGGTCGAGTCTGCCAACTAGATATCTATCCCTCAGCCCAAGCTGCCGCGCACTACTGCAACTACCTTAAAACACAGTGCCGGCTGGCCGACACTTACCGATTGCCTTTGCCAAATTCTGGTTTGGATATTGAGGCAAATGACCCTAATTCTGACCCCTTGACAAAGTCCCCTGTTGGAGTAGAAACAACACATCACACCCCCACAAAAGCCACAGCAGCTTTAAAACTGTCCCCAGGGAGTTTGGCCCCACAGTATTCAACTCTGAGCCCATCAGTACAACCTCACCTGGGGGACCAGAACCACATTTCCACATTGGATCCTCTTTCCCAAGCCACCATATCCTCGCTTCAGCCCGACAGCCCCACGTTGACCACCTATAGCACAACTATCACCACTACCAAAAATGTGTTGGCAAAAGGAAGGAGCCTGCAGGTGGACACAGATCAGTCTGAAAACAGCACAGAGGAAGAGAGCAGCTCTGGGAGCCTGCAGCCTCCAGATGCCACCCCAGGTCTACATTACCCAATTAGGCAAAGTCGAGTGAAGGAAGGACTCAGGAACAACTCCATCACCAACACCAAGGACTCTCGCTATGTACCTGAACAGACTCCTCAGCTCGTGGAGACTCATCTGAGAGCTAATGGCACCACTTTGTACCGGGAGAATCAGGTGGACACCTCAGAACAGCATGATCTGGATGGCAGCTATGATGATGTAGACATTGGAGGATATGATTATGGATATGAAGAGCCAGACTTCTTATACGACTACGAAGATGGTTTCCGTGGGCCCAAAGGAGAGCCAGGTCCTCCGGTAAGTGACTGAATTTATGAATGACAAGCAGAGCTGTGAGTGTTTATGGAACAGTGTTCAAGTTGAGGCACAAGTCAGTGCATTGTTGTACATGATCAAGAGGAAAACACCAATACAAGGCAATCAAAGTTAATTTATGGCCACTATTTGAATGCTATGTAAAATTTGGCTTTCTACATACACCCAGGATATATGAAAAAATATTTTGGCAGGGCGGCGTAGTGATTTAGAAGTGATGGCATGTCCAAGCACTGTTCTTTTTTCATGTATCTACAAGTTGTTAAAATAACACGCCATTCCCTTGCTGAAATACTGCCAGCCACTTTTGTTCCTATTTTAGAGAGGATAACTCATATGAAGGTTGGAGGTATATCCTGGCTAAGAAAATTAGCTGTCCATCCACAGTGTTTCCCAAAGGGTGACAGTTTTAATTGTGGCGGGGGACAATATTTGAAAGACCTAATTATTTATTATATATTACTTATTTCACTACTTAACCCTCTAACTACTTTAATCACCTTGCTTTTTCCTTCTGGGACGTTACTCTTTTCCACACAAGCCACACACACACCTACTCTGGGGATCCTTGGGGATACTTGTAATGTGAGTGAGAGTGAGAGTTTGCTGAAGTAACCAGTAACACAATGTCAGACAAAAGTAAAAAAATATTTTTGGTTCGTTATGAAACTATGGCGGGGGAAATTAGACCATGGCAGCACGCCATAGTCTAGGTGATTAATGGGAAACACTGATCGAGCCTTATGATGTAAGCAGATTGTCAGGATAGCTTTGCCTCTGAACCTGCTTTTGTTGCTCAGATTTTCAGGTACTGTTATTACTAACTCTGTGAGCGGGATATGTCTGATTGTCCCATCCGATGTGTTTAAACTTAGAGCTGTATGCAATGATGCAAGATGTCTCTATTCATCCACAAGTTTCCATAGTACTACCTCAGCTATAAAGTGCCTGCAGGTCTGTGGGGCAGAGCTTTGCCAGAGCTGAGTTGTTGTAACTTATCTTCACATCTCAAAGCCAGCGCACACTTACTGCAGTATTATAAGCATGACACAGTCTAAGCCACAGGCCTTTTTCCACAATTTGGCAAAAATATTGACAAATTAGCCAGGACGTTTGTTCATTTAAGCTGTTATATTAAAACTGTTTGTATGTCTTGGCTATTCTGATCACTTTGATGCAGGCATGTTGTGAATGCTGGGTTGGCTAGGGGTCAGTGGCTCACTCTCGGTGTCATTGGCTCTTAGTTTATTCTTGAAAACAATCTGGTTTCACAGTTTTGCAGCAAACTAGACTTACTAATTAGACAGTACAGTGGCATGCATGCAAGGATACAAAGAAATCTTTGGTCATTTTACAACACAGGGCTGTGTTATGAAATTCAGGTTGTATTTTAGTTGTGTGTATATATGTGTGTGTGTGTGTGTGTGTGTGTGTGTGTGTGTGTGTGTGTGTTTGTGTATAGCAAAATTAATTAATAATTCATAAAATTGGGTGAACAGGCTGCGGTGTGTACTGTCTTTTAGTATCTTTTGGGCTCTAGATCAAACTACCTCTGCCCTCAGTAGATGTTCCTTTTTTGCTGGTTTATAGTTTTAACCATTAGTGGCTGTTACATTTCTTGACCCAGATGTCCGTCCAGACATTTCATTGTTGGGCTGTGATGTAATTATTTTGCCTCCCCTGATGATCAGATTGCATATTGGCAATATCAGTTATCCGCAATTTGACCATATGAAAATAGAAATGATCGCCCAACTTTATGTCAAGTTCAGTATCATTTCATAATCTCAACTATATCTGGATTTGATTAATAATTGGTGGGTCAGATTGTCAATAGCATTGTGTAAAAAAAAAACTAAGGCAAGGTGCTAGTTAGAAGAAGAAGAAGTTTTAGTAATAAATCAATGGGTTTGAAGGCTTATCAGATGCCTAAACACTGTGAGACAAATTTTACAATCCTGTAGTTGTCAAAGCAATCATTTTTATGTGTGGAAAAACAGAACAGTTATGCTGTTCATGTTGCAAAGTAATTAACCCAGACTGCACGCTTCAATTGGACAGCACAGGTCGTTGTGGGGTGAAAACATGATCAAACCTTTCTTCCTGGACCACCCTGGCTTTTATTGCTGGAGCCCTCTACATGGAAAACCCCAGATGTACCATTTCAGTGGTTCTTTTTTGTTTGTTTGTGGAATTATTAACCTGTTTGAATCAGTTATATATATATATGTGATTATAGCAATGCTTCAGAGTAAATCTGTACACTTCAAAAGGAGGGTATCACCTCCTTAATGCATTTCCCCTCTTGGTAATGTAGCAGTTACATGGTCTGTTACTAAGCTACTTCAGCATACAGCTTACTTAATAACCGTATGTTGGGTTACAACGCAGGGGGTATTGTGATTCAGCTCAAGTTAAGGTCACAATGTAACAAGTTCAAACGATGATTCATTCTACCCTGTAATTTTACAGAAGATTGACTTCTTCATTTGACTCTATTGGGAAAGAGTTGACCCTTGTCTTCACAGATGAATATTATCAGTTTACTGCATGAATGCCTCGGTTTCTTTAGGCCCTGTTGTTGTGGCGAAGGCGGTGGTGTGCTCACAGTTTCCATGTGTGTGGGAGTGTAGAGGAACAAACAGCTGTTTCTTTATTCATATTAGAGCCCGACCAATATGGGATTTTTAAGACTGATACTGATACAGATTTTATTGCCGCTGTTATAGCGAACTAATGCTCACCGATATGATTGTGCAAAGGCGCTCAGAAGGCTCTTAAACTAATTTAATTTAACTTAATTATACATGTTAAATAATTTAACGTTGTCAACGAATTCTAGCTGATATTGCTGAGTGCTGCTGGCCACAGTAATGTAAATCTCAGCGCACTCTGCTGGATAAACTTTGCAGTGACTCCAATATATTATCACAAGCATTTTTTTATGTATTCTGTATTATGTACCAGAAAAAACTGTTTTCATATCGGATAACATATATGGTAATACCAGTATGTCTATTATAGGCCAGTATCAGCCCATAATATGGGCTGACCGATATATCGGTCGGGCTCTAATTCATATCTCCCTCTGTGCCCATCTACTGCTCTGATGGGGAATGAGGATGGTCCCCATTATAATGTCTTACTATAGCAATAATTCAGAGTAGTAAATACAATGCTATGATGTTGAATATTGTAGTGGGATTGTTTTTTTTTAAAGGGAGATTGCACTGGAGAATAGCAGAAGAGCCTGAAGAATAAATCGCTTCCTTGACCAAAAGTAAATTTCCTGCTCCTGCTCCTTAATGTTGTCCAGTTATGGTGATTGCTGTTCAAGTGTGTAATCTTCAATCAATTTCTAATTTCAAGTAAATTCATTTACATTCATTTCTGCTAATATTAAGTTTATTAAGCTTTGTGATTATATTTCAGTGAACTGAAACTTTGAGAAAAACCTTAGTGATCAATCTTATTTGCTTTGCCATTTTCTCATCATACATAATAGACCAACACAATTCGTAATGGAGATCTCTGTTTTCACTTCAGATTAGAACTGACATGCCATGGCATTTTTTAAGGAGCTGTTTGAAAAAATAGTCTGACAGTAATTATATTTATAAGCAGCATGAGTTATGGATGGAATACAAAAACTTTCTTTACTACCAAAGGCAGTGTTTACATTTTGCAGTGAATAGAATAGCAGGATATCCTATTCCAAAGTTTGGAATGGGTAGCTAAAAATTATGAATTTTGTCTCACACCTTCAATGTTATGAAAATACAGCATCACAAGTACACCCAACAAAGTAAGTAAGCCTGCAGAGGGCGACTAAAAATTATTAATGGTCGCACCTGTGTACCTGATATTAGATTTTTTTCAAGCTTTGTTCAGATACCTCAATAGAACCCGCAAATGTAAAAAGACATTTTATTGCCCTAATATTTTGTAAGGACCCAGGAAGTGCTTGAGTTTGATGTATTTAATCGTTTTGTCAAGCAATTTGCACATTAGAACTTTTTAGCTAATTGAGGCTGTGATTTAAAGAAAGAAAAACATTTATTCCTGTTCACAATCATTTACATAATGTGTTCAGAAATTACCAATGTGTGCTGTTGGGAGCTGACAAAAAAGGTAATGCTTAAAATATGTTATTGGGTGCACCTAAATGAAGGGGTCTGATAAAGTCTTAAAAGACTTCAAATCCAATAATCCGATTCTAGGCCTAAAAAACAAAACCAACGTGTAACCAATACCATTGTCCCTCCTACTCTTTTTGGCAGTATGGACGTGCAATAGGTCTTAACCTGCATTCATAATGGTCTTAAAGGGTCTTACATTTAACCTGTTGAAACTTGCAGAAACCCTGGAAAAAGTGAATCAGTGCTACCAATGTAAAAAGTCTGGAGCTCTACCGCTGCCTTATTTGGTTTCAAAGATGTGTGAGATAATGACATCAGTTAAGCCTTCCACTTGATTTAATTTAACTCTTTGTTTTGCTTTTTCTCTTTGACCAGACTTTGGCATTCAACCACTTAAAAGCCATATAGTAAGACGGATGGATGGATGGATTTTTACAGGGCTGATAAGGCTCAGTATTTTCGTATTGTATGGCCGGTGGATTATTATTAAATATTGTTGGTAATAGTCTCTTTGTATATTCACATTTTTACAGAATTCTCAGATATAGTTCTCAGAAACATTGGACTTGGTGCAGTTTAGCAGGAATTTAACTCTTTAATATGTTGCACATCTTGCATCTTACATGCAGTTGTTCCATATGTTTCATGCTACGTGAATGACGAAGGATTATGTTAACCTCATAGGCTGACCAAAGGCTGGTGGTGTCAGTCTCATCTTGAAAATGTAACTCGACCCCTCTGTTCAGAGCTTTTCTATTAAGGCTTTTAGTTGAAAACACTTGGTTCCTTTCTTTGAACTTCATAGCTCTTACATAAATATAGCACATACTCATCATTGCGGAGGCCTGGACAGTGGACTGCATGTTATTGCTTGCCATTAACATACTCTCTCTTTTTTTCCCTTCACTCCTTCTCTCTCTCCTTCTCTCTCTACGACATTCCCTTCTTCCTCTCCATGTCCCTCTGTCTCTCTGATTTAGGGTCCTCCTGGTCCCCCCGGTTTACCTGGTCCTCCAGGAAAAAGAGGCTCTCGGGTAAGTAACCTGCACGAAGATGATGGTACATAGAGGGCAGGCTGTAAAGTTGATGTAATCTGTTGGTCAGAAGGAGCATTTTGACTATCTCACTGTGTGTAATAGTGGGACACAATTAAGAATAAGAGGAGGGAATTTTCATATTTTGTTATGCCAGTCAGCAGGCACTGGCATATGTGTTCTGGCTGTTTTTACTGTAACAAACCAGCTGCAACAGTTGGAAAAAAGGTGCTGACAGACACGTTTGTGGTAAGCTTGATTAAACTCAGGAACAAGTCTTGCTTTGTAAAGGCTCATGACAATTATAAAGTTCGCTTTGAGGATGCATGCAACATTGTTTACTTGTCAGCACCTTTGGAGCATCAAGGTTGAGTGACCAAACTGTTCCAGATGCAACCAGCAGTAGCGTCTGCGGCACAAGCTGCATTTCCACTCTGATCTTGAGGCTACACTGTATGCAACTGCCAAGGCTGTCATGATGCAATGCTGCGATCATGCCACAGGCCCTGGAGGCATCTTTAAACAGTACAAGACACATTTTACTAAATGGATGTGGTATGTGTTAGAGGGAACGTGTTTAAATAGTTCCCTCTTAGTCTTTGCAGAAGCTGTACACTGCAGACCAACATAATCATGACTAATTTAACTCAGGGAATGTAAATATATACCGTGTGTCAGTGTTTACGGAAGACAAGATGCAATAAAATGAATCCTTGATTATCTCTAGGGAGTTTTGAACACCCGCTTTTGAACCACATCAGACAATGGCTCTCAAGTGTCCGAATAATTGTCAGTGATAAAGCATTGCTTATTAACATGGGAAAATGTGTTTAGTACATTTTTATGTGCATATGCAGGTTTTTTCAGCAATCAGCCATAACATTATGACTACCGTGGCACCCTGGTGCATCAATGAGCCTTGGCCGCCCATGACCCTGTCTCCGGTTCACTGCTTTCCCTTCCTTGGACCACTTTTGATTGACCACTGCAGACTGGGAACACCCCACAAGAGCTGCAGTTTTGGAGATGCTCTGACCCAGTCGTCGAGCCTTCACAATTTGGCCCTTGTCAATGTTGCTCAAATCCTCACACTGCCCATTTTTCCTGCTTCGATCACATCAACTTTGAGAACAAAGTGTTCACTTTCTCCCTAATATATCCCACCCACTGACAGGTGCCATGATAACCACATAATAAGTGTTATTCACTTCACCTGTCAGTGGTCATAATGCTACGGCTGATCGGTGTATGTACGTGCCCACGTGTGGTTGTCTGTGTGAGTTATAGTTAATTGTCTATATTAGTTCAAAATAAAATAAGGATGTAGCATTTTTCCTTTTGCTTAATTTCCCTCGTAGTGCGGATTCATAGCAAAAACAGCCCTGCGTTAAAGCAGTGCAGGGGTCTGTGTTAGCTGGGGTATGTTGTTTATATGGGACCATTGAGACAGTGAAAGGCCATCCAGGAAGTTGGGGTAAAAGTTGAGCCAGGTGCAACATTTTTGGTCAGATAACCCAGTGTTGTTTTGCTGGGTCAGTGGACTGGGTCCATTCAAACTAGTGAAAGTGTTTCTTTATGTCACTTTTCAAGTCAGCCTCAGTGTCGCCTAAGTCCTGCTGTATTTTAACAGAGAGCACAGTGGGCAGACAAGAATGCAGATAGACAGGAAGACAGGCTGGTAGAAAGTATAACATGTCTCCTAGTAAAAGGCTTGGAAAGCACATAGTCAACATAGAGCATAATCTTAACCCCATAAGCTAAGTCATAAAGTGGAGACAGAGAGAGGCTTGGAATCATTATGTGGTGGCAAGCTGAGGGCAGTGCTGGATGCTGTGGTTGTGTCTCTACAATCTCACCACAGAGCAGGAGACTTATTTTGCTGCCTCTAATTATTAACGTTATCAAACTATGAGTCTATGAATCAGGGGATACCATTTAGTGTGGGCTTTTTATCGTGGAAACAGACCACTTTACTTAATTTACTTCAACATCTACCAGGCACTGAAAAGTAAATCAGTAAGTATCAGTGTAATCAGTATAATTAAGTATTTCTTAATGAAGGAAAAGGCTGTAGTAACATTTTGTATTGCTGTTTTTGCAATAAAATAAGCTTTTTACTGCTGAGAATTCTAATACATATCATACCACGTAATTTCATAAAATTTGGTTAATTTTGTCTTTAAGGCGGTGCCTAAGTAAAATGCTGTATAAGTTGAAATTTAAGACTCTTTTTTCCACACTCATTCTTGCAATATTTAGCAAAACTTTCAACCAAATGATGACTTAAATGAGAGTTATATTATTTCATTGTCTATGGGCAGCATGCTCTTGTGGAATTCAGACTCAGATTACTGCCATTAAAAATGACAGTGAGAAAGAGAGAGGGAGATCCTTCTTTCTGGCTCTTGGCTGGCCTGCAAGCAGCAGGGTTACAGATGTGCAGGAATGTAGTATATTCTTGTGCGGGTGTGTATGACTGTGTGCATTTTTGTCGGCATAAGTGTGCATGTGTGGTTGTGAATTCATTGCATACCTGTGATGTTCAAGGAATGAAATATCGTTGGTGCACTGCGAACAAACGTGATATAATAAAAATATGTACTGTATGTTTATTTTAAGCATCTATGGTATGTGCAATTCTGAGAAAACATTTGGTTGCCAGGGTGACCCCGGTTCTCTGATATCTCACTATGGGAAGCACCCTCTGGCATGACCAATCACAGAAGCTCCACTTATCTGTCAGTGGGCAGACCAATCATCTGAATTACACAAGTTGGCCCGGCTCCCTTCATAACCGCCTGTGGCCCCAAACGCTTTATTCTCAAATATGTCTTCCACGTGCCCTAACACATGCAGGTAGGACAGTGCTGTGCCATAACCAAATGTTCTATTTTGAACCTTGTTTGGTACCTCACTATGCCCATTCCTGAATTGCATGTTCCGAAGGATATATCACCTCAATCTAGGAAGGTTCACACACTCCTACGATGAGCCCACACTAAGAACTGTGTGCGCCAATGAAGGCGGCACCACGTCAAGGCAGTAAAATCGAATAAATGTGTGTGAGGATGCCCAGCTTGCAGTTATCACTCACAGAAAAGCGCTTGCGTGCAAAGCCCAGAGAGCCAGTCACTCGGATATGGGTGATAAATCTGACTGCGACATAAGTCCCTGCGCAACACCAGCAGTCATCGGAATTAAAGACAGGTGCTGCTTTCTCACTCTAAGCAGTAGAAGGGGATAGCAGGGTGACCGGGGGGGGGGCATCTAAAGCAACATGTTAAACCATGGATGACCTAGTATGTCTATTCCTGGTGGTGCATCTGTATGTTTTTGCACAATGCAAAAAGATCTCTCTCACACTCTCTCTCTCTGGAGAGAAAATCCGCTTAACTGTTTAACACACAGAGAACAAGCGTTGCATGTATTGCCAGCAGGACCCTGGTGCTCCACATTAGGTCTGTGGGCCAGTTGGTTTAACTTTACAGAGCGACAGAGAGTTTCCATACTTCCCATACTGAGATACTGAGTGAGGTTTGAAAGTGAACTATGGTATTCACAGATTCTAGAGTAACTATTTTTATTACCTAATCTTTCTTTAGTTCAGATTACTGCAGACAATTAAGCTGATTTATGACGCATCTTAAATATTGAGCTACTGTTGTCAACATTTTATAATTAATAAATAATGGCACAAACGCACGCTTAAAAAAGCATATATTTTTCCAGCTTAATTTAATGTTGTGCTCTCTCTCTGTCTGCCTCTGTTCCAGGGTCCCACCGGTCCACATGGAAACCCAGGACAGCCTGGACCACCTGGGCCCAAGGTGAGCCTTCTCCCATTGTAGGTAGAGTGCCAGACAGGGTTCTAGTAAGTATCTGTCAGTGTGGACGAGCCAGTTGAGTTTCCTTAGAGCTAGAACCAGCTCCACAGAGCACCAGACATAGGCCAAGGTCGGTCAATGTCGTTATTTGCTCCCACACTTTTTACTTTTTGTCAATGACAGTGAAAGAAGATTTTTAAGATGGGAAAGCGTCCCAGAGTAGCTAGGCTGAAGAGACTCGACACAGCAGAAGTGCTGTCTGAAACATAATGCTATCAGTATCCCTCAGTTCATAGACCTGGATTATAATACCACACAGCACAAAGTCACATAGTCTCCACCTCACTCACTCTGGAAAAACTCTCGACTGGACACACCAGCAGTCTCATAGTAGAAAAAGCTGACTGGTCCACTAATTATCCCAATTTGCCACAGCTTTGGTGTTTGTGTCCCGCGGCTCCTCAGGGTGTTTCGGTTTAACAAATGACCCTGTTAACTGGCGACTTTCAGCCAGTAGACCTCGGTAGAGAAGGCAGCTTTTTATGCTTATTGAGATTTCATAAAATTAGACTTTAAAAGACATCTGAGGAAATAGATTTTTGCAATAAGGTATGTCTAAAGACATGGAAAATGTCATCATCTTTAATATAGTGCTGGTGTGTACTGCTGAGACAAAGGATTTTGTTATGAAATTCAAGAAAATCAGATTAAGTCCAGTCACACGGAACACTTTGGACTTTAACCAGATAGATGATTATATATTGTGGCAGGCTTCACCCAAAGTTAAAGTCTTCAAAGTCATGTACTCTCATATCCCTATAATTTCCTGTCAGATAAGTGGTGATAAATGTGATCGCATCATTATTTATAATGGCACAGTTGGTTGGATTTGAGAGTCATTATTGCACAGTAACATTAAGATTTCAAAGAAAGGGGTGACAAGCCTGGGCTCTCTCTACTGCCAGAGGAAGTTTACTGTCATTGTACAGACCGGCCTGCCAATCACCAGTGAGAGACGGAACCGAGAGCACAGCTCATTACTGCAAGAAATCAAAGGACATTGTATCCGGCTTGGAGCCAAGTCTTTGACTCCTTTCTGATCAATGTGTCATTTGTAACTGAGCCATCTCCTCTTCTGGGTGGGCAAAACACCAGTCTGTGTATAGTCATATTGTTGTCTTCCTCCACATGCTGTTTCTTCACTGTTTTGTGAGAGCTTTATACCTCTTCCCATTGCATATTTTAACACAGTTGTACCAATAAACCAGTAAAGAGTTTGAAAAACCAAAACTAACTTGATGTCAGAAGAACAAAATGACGAGACATTTCACAAAGGTTGTCTAAATCTGACAGTCCTCTAATTCCCAAAGAAAAGGACAGCTAAAACCTGACAAATTGTGGGCTGTCAAACATTAATCTATATATATTCTCCATGAAAAAACATCAAAGACAATGTGAAAACAGTTGGCTAATGCTCACGGACAAGTCAAGATCTGTTGCTCACTCGTGTTGCACATGTGTGTTTGTGGGTCTGGTGCGGAGTAATGTATATGTGTATGTGAAAATTACCTGCATTTGTTGTAATAAGTATATAATTTTACATTTAATATTGACATAAAAACTTATATTTAAAAGTACTACGTATATTCTAAGACCCAAACCCACATTAGTCATGTAAAAAGTGCGTGGCCCTTGTCTGAATTTGTCGGTTTGTAAATCTCTTGAGGAGACCACTGCAGCTCATGTTGCTTGCCCTACAAGACACTATTGTAGTGATGTCACCAGGTCATTGAATTGTCCTTTGCATTCTGTAAACTCACAAAAGTTAATCTGCTGTTGTTGGCAAATGGCATCAATTAGAGCAGAGTCTGACATGTTGTTCCCTAAGGAGCAAATCTCTGCTGCTCAGAGCGTGTGCAAGTGGGATTAAACCAGACTCAGCCAGATGTAGGCAATCGTGATAATAATGAGGCAGTGTAACAGCGTCGCAGGAAAGACTGGAGAAGACAAGGGTGGTTGTTGGCCTAAATGACATATCCCTTAGATAGCCTAGATAGATCGTTGTTCCCCTTGTTTTCACCACAGGGCATAATCGTGCTAGTCCCGGCTCATTAACCATAACACTGACTTAATATATGGGAAAGAAAGAAAGAAAGAAAGAAAGAAAGAAAGAAAGAAAGAAAGAAAGAAAGAAAATATCTGGTAAGCTTTATTCAGCATGAGACCAGATGTAAAGAATACATTGGTACAACTGTACAAGGATGTGGGCAGCTCCATGCAGATGGTTGTGGTGACTGTGGTCCCGACTGGCTACCGCAGAGTGGCTACATACACCATGCAGCCAGTGGGGGAACAGTCATGCTATGGGAGCAGAAACAAAGGATAAGTGGATGTTCCAGCCTTCCCCTCCTTTGTCTTTTGATGTGAATGTTTAAGCTTGAAAGTGGATAGCTCATCACTTGAATCTCCATTACTAGTGTTTTCATGAATTACAATGTTTACCTCCCTCACCCCACACACATTAAGAGAGGAATGTTCTGTTTTTTTCTTTGATTAGTCTAACAGCACGGGGAGATAGATAGATTTAATCTGTGTCACCTCTGACCTTGCTGGGACACTGTGCACATTTGGCTTTGGGCCTCTGATTGGTTATTATGAAATATGGGGCCTCCGTGTACACATGTGAAACCAAAATCGGTGTATCTAATACCACAGTGGCCCTTTGGTGAGTCATTCTCACACCCCCAACCTCTTTGTGGAGGCGGGATAGGGATTGAGAGACTCTTTGTCTCTTTGTCTCAGGGAAAATATCTCCTGTTGAAATGTGTTTGGTTTCTAGGACGTATACAGAGGAATATAGTCCCTGACGCTAAGCGTAGTTGACATGTGTTCTAAGCATGGTCTGAAATGTTATGACGATGTGCTTGCAGGACTTAAAAGAGCCTTTCAAACTGCTTCATGCACTGCTGACTTTTTTTTTAAAAACAGACAGGAAACATGGTTTTATGTTTTATGCTCTGAATTTGTGCTCTCCCACCCCCCAAGCCTTTATATGCCTCACTGGATGTCAGTCAAAACTATGGAAATATAATGCTCATGATCCAAGGAGGTCATACCTGTTTGGAACAAGTATTAACAGCTAATGAGGAAAATGTACGTATCTAAGGTGTCAAACAATGGCTTGGCACCTCACACCAGAACCAGCGGAACATCTGAGATAATATAGTTTACACACACAAGTCTGTGCAACACCTCATCACATACACACACACCACATCTTCAATCATATGGATTGATGCTGGTGTGATGTTGTTATTTCTTCTCATTTGTGTCCCTGATGAGCACAGTTTTTTAAATGTGCAGAAAGATGTATTTTCTTGGCTGATTCCTATTCTCCCACTGGAACAGCTAACCGTTTAATAATACCCAAGCATGAAATCTGGAGTGTCAACAGCAACAGGTCAGATAATCAGATTAAATAGTTGTGCTGAAATGATGTCGAGGTCTCATAATACTGCTGCTTTGGCATTCCGTAACACTTCGGTAGATGCAGAACTATCTGGAAGGATTTTTGAGTTTAAACTTTATTTTTAGATTTATGACAATAGAAGTGATTTTATGACCCTAATCTACATTAGTTTGGAAAGAAAAATCCTGAGAACACTGGCTGTTGAAATGTAATATTGATGTTCAGTGGAAATACACTTAGCATCAGCTCCATTCTGGCAGACACTTTGACATATTCTTCGCCTTGTGGGAATTACACATGTGGTCCGGGATGACACAAACTGAGTGGAGTCCGGATCCTCAAAGGCATCTGTACTTCATTGCTAAATATCTTGCTTGGTCACTATACAGAATTGTGGATGCCAAAGATATAATGATTTCTACATGATTTCTTTATATATAAATAATTAATCACAATAAGTTGTAGGTTTTAAACTAAAACAACTGAAGTTCTTGAACTATGTCAACTGAAGAAAAAGAACATGTACAAGATGCCCTGTTGATTAATCAATCTAGACATAATAATTATTTATTAGTTTATATTTTGTTATTATAATGTGAATCTGCGTAGTATCCAGTAACTAGATAGGATTAAACATTTTAATATTTTCCATCATAATGTGGAGGAGTAGAAGTATAAAGTAGGCAGCATAAAATGGAAATACCCAAGTAAAGTACAATTACCACAAATATGTACTTACTTACAGCACTTAAGTAGTAGTTAGCAAGTAAAAGTCTTTACAGGTACTCAGAGTCCGGTACTCTTTTCCAGTGTCTCTTACTGTTTTTGCAGAACACATGAGCCCCTCTTTAAAGCCTGTTGTGTCTGCTTTACAAACTATTGGAGCTGTTGTAACCAAAGACTGTAGGAAGATAGGAATGTAACCTTTTTGACTTCGGCATTTTCATAACTTTAATGACCACTGCCATTTTGTCAGTTGTTTGGAGCCACACTATCTTAATTTGAACAGCATGTGTGGTATACACCACCACCAGCTAGCCACATAACTGTTCTTACATCATCTCATGGAAGAACACTTTGTATTTCTTGAAGGGTTGGGGTCTCTCTTCAGTTCAGTACAGTTGATTTTTGTTAGAGGGGGCTACCATTACAGGAACTGCATCTTAAGCCATGGCTACACTGGCTTCTTAGATAAAGTAACCATATCATCATATCATCACATTGATATTGTGACATTATCAAAGCAAATTCACTGCATTATTATGATGGCATCCTGGGTTTGGTTTGGGGACAGATCTGGTTTACTTAATGGTTTAAAAAGAACAACATCTGTTTTGCAACTGGAAACAATGAGTTTTTGGGTCAAGCAGTCTAGGTTTTTTTAAAAAGAGAAAACATCAAAACAAATTCATCCTACTTACTTAACTTCCTTACTTAAGTGTTTTTGTGTAGCCATGGTTTCGTTTCAGATTTAGCCTTTTTATGTGCAGGATATTCATGGCTGTATTCTGTAAACTGGTACTGCCAGTAAGTGAAAGATTGGAAATAAATGCTTAAGGTGCCCTAACCCTTTGACCTTGTTTCTATTCTAGGGTTCAAAGGGAGACCCCGGGCTCTCTCCAGGCCAGGCTCCACCAGGAGAGAAGGTACGAGATCTGCCACCATCTCTGTGTCAGGCTCCAACTCCCTTTGTGTGTCTCTCTCTTCTGTTCCCCCATGATTGTCACACAACCTTTACTCCTTTAACAGTGATTCTAGTTTGGAGACTTATTATCTCACAGCATCAGTCCTCACTTAGACCTCTCTTAGTCTCTGCTCACTGACTGTTTTCTTCTCTGCTCTCAAAATCATTTAGTAGTGATTTGAGCAAAATAGACAGTATGACAGTTTAGAATGAGTAATAAAAATTCTTAACGAATAATGAGTCACTAACAACTCAACGCTTTCTAATTTGTTAATGATGAAAAGATTTTTTAATTTAATTTATTAAGATGTTTTCTGTATATATTTATCAGAGTGCTTGATTATTGAAGTTGAGGGTCTGGTTTTTCCCATCCTACTTAATTTATTCAGCAACTTCCTTTAAACCCCCTTTCTGCATTTCTGACTCATTTTATTTTATTGATTTGTCTGGCGTCACCACAGCTGGTCTCTCTTACTCTCTACTCTTGCTCCATCCTTGTCTCTCTTTCTTCCAAACATCATCCCAATAATGACTTTCCTGAGCAGCACTGCTCAGTGTCTTGAAGTAATTAAGCTCAAAAAAGTATCTTCCTCCCTTCAAGTTTTAATGCTCCGTGCACTCACAGAAATTCCCTAAGGAAAACATTCATTATACGTCATAATTTATCCCTTCAGATGGTTTCTGGGATAGCCAGATTAAAAGACAAGTGCGTTGGATTTAGTGGCATCTAGTGGTGCAATTTCAGAATGCAACTAACTGAACACTGATGGCATCTGTATTTGACGACAACAAAAATGTAAAAGACCCATAGCCAGTGTTTGGTTTGTCTGTTCTGGGCTACCTTAGAAACATGGCAGTTCAACATGGTGACCACAGCGTCTGTAGATATAAATGGTTATTTCTAAGGTAACCAAAACACAACTATTCTTATATTTAGGTCATTATACACTAATGAAAACATACCTATGAATATTATATTCCTATAGATCCTCCTAAATGTCCATACTTAATGTACTCAATTAATCCTGATGTCATTCCCACAAATTATTGCTGCAGACCTCTCCTCACTCTTCACAATGAGTCTTTAACTTTTGTAGCAGTTGTTTAGCCATTACATATATTCTGTATTAACATAATTTCTCTAATCTCCATTCACCCTCTCATCTCTAGTCTTATCTGATTTTTCAGAATACTCAGATATTGCTCAGCACATGGTTTTGATTAAAGCCGCTTGAATAACAAACCATTAATATAAATAGATAGTAGTCGCTGCCTGAGTTAGAAAAGCACTTTTTAACTGTCCATATCACTCACCTGTGGAAAATCCGCGAAATAAATAATGAGTGGTCTGTTGGGTCATTGCCCTGTTGTTCATTAGTCATCTGAGTTAATGAGTTAATGAGCTTTTCATGCTGGAAAATGAAGATTAATTTAGTGTTAAGTAATATGTACTGAAGGAATTTGCCTGGATTAGCTGTTGGCAATGAGATGAAGTTTCTTTCATAACATACTATTCTAAAGTGTACAACTAATTGTTATTATCCTGCCTTAAACTTTCAACAGATTGTTTTTTCGCAAATATCGGTCTTACTGCCTTCGTCTCTTTAACGATGGTGTGCATTGCATCCCACGTGTTACGTTACTCATTCTTTCATTTGTTCCAATAGGGTGAAAGAGGTCCACCAGGTCTGATTGGGATGGATGGATTTCCAGGTCTACCGGTAAGATTTATTATGTTAAACTGCTTGCCTTTAAACTAGCAGCTGATGTTGGAGATAGAGGAAGGCTTTGAAATCTTAGAATCCGTCAGAAGCTATTTTTGTATGACTCGTCCAAGTAGCTCAGTGTGCGTGTCCAACACATTTTCAAGAAATTGCTGCATATATTTTACTTTTAAGCAGCATTTCTCTTTTTTCCCTCTTTACTGTTGTCTTTAAATCCTCTGTATTTATGTGAGGCACAGGAGGTATTGCACATATATTATTGCTTCATACAAGTTAAAGGTTGGCTTAAGAGTGAAGTTTAAGACTAACCGACATTGTATTAGTGTTCCCTCTGTGGTGTCCCCTGAGTGTTAGCCACAGCCGTTAGCTGAGGCCTCTTAATGTGGTCAGTATTAGGTTACCCTGTCAGAGAGCCCACAGCCCACCCTGCTCTATGCCTGTCTTCAATCTTTCTCTCTGTCTTTATCATGATAGAAATAAACATGTACATATATCTAACCTTTTCTTGCTAGTTTTTCTTTCTTACTTCATCCATCTACCTCACACTTTATCTTCTTCTTCCGCTGTCTTTGCATACCTCTGTCATATATCTCCATTTGTGTTGCCGACCCTCTCTCTCTCAGTCAGAGTTTCCATGCGGTTTTGTTAGGATGCGGTGCAGCCTCACTTAAACCTGATAGGCTTGGAGGTCAAGGTCAAAGGTCATCCGAAAGAGGAAAAGCACCCTTCCCAGGGTCAGGCGGGTCAATGACATGTACAATATCCCATGCCTCCTCAGGTCAGCAATTGTCATGCCTAAAGAAGGAGAATTTCATGGACACTGCTATTTATAAAATAAAGGACACTGGAATCCTCCCTATGTCCACCAGTGTGCACGTATTCACAAGAATATACACTGCAGTGCGTTCAGTGCCTTGCTCAAAAGCACATTGCTGATGCTCTGTTCAGTGTAGCTGTTGGAATTCAGCTTGTGTCCTTTTGATACATAACAGACTTAATCTGTAATAGTAAGTCGCCCCGCTGCCCACATGGCTATGTCTCCACAGTTGTCCAGCTAGCCTCCTATTGAGGCTCTCAGTCTGGTCTTCACATAGCTGGCCTTCACCTTGCCTCCCAGGAGGCCATCCCAGTGTTTGCAGTAGCTGAACCTAATACACCCTGCACATGAACTGTGCCCTGTCAAGTATTTTCAGAGGAAATGACTGGCTCGGGGCTTATGCTCTTTACCCCCAAGTGGGCCTTTTATTGAGTGTGAAGGTTCATGTGTCACAACCTCGGAAGCACACAACGGAGTCAATGGTACCGTTCACGAAGGTCTCTCGCTGCCCCAAAAAGATAATGACCTGGTCCTGACCTTGCGTTTTGGAGCTGTAAACATCTGTTGTTGATAATCATCTCAAAGGGAAAAATAAAAGGGTTTAAGAGAAGAAAAGCTCAGATTTACCAAACAATAAATCCTGTTTAGTTTACAAAGAAGTGCTTGTTTAACTAAATGTGGAATTTGGCTGTAGCACAAAACTGACTGGATTAGAATGAGCCAACTATTAATCTTATAGAAAGTTTTTATATTTTAATGTTTTTAATTGTTTTTAAACCTCACCCACACTGTAATCTGTAAAAGATTTTTACACTATTGGTTGGAACCCATAATAGCCACGGACTCTTTACCGGAAACACTGCACCAGACAAACAGGATACTGCACCAGTTTTAATAAGCAATCTTTTCTGAAATAGGAATGAAACTTTCAAATGCTGTATTATCACCTACTTCCACCCTTAGCACAACTTCATCTGACCCCCAACCACCACCAATCTCCTTCCCAATCTCTGCCCAACAATAAAAGGAAGTACAAACCATATGGATTTTAATACTGACATCAAACTCATTTTAAATGTCTTGCACGCACGATAATTTGCAGTCCGAATTGGCGTGCTAGCCTCCAAATCACACTATCCAAGTTTATAGATAATTAACTGTCAGCTTGGACCTTTAAAGTGGTACCAAAATACTGGCTGCAGGAAAATAACCCAGATTATTCCTAGATCCCTTAACATCCCTTAAATGTCTCATTTTGGGAAAGCTGCATGCCAAAAACACACAATTAAAAAAAATGAAATGCAGAGGTTAATCGAGAGGTGCAACAACAAACGCTGCAGTTCATCAACTGATTCACTAGCAGTCATCTTGAAATGTTGGTTGTTCACTCAACCACTTTGGTCCAAACTAAAATATATCTGCTATGTCATCGATTGACATGAAACTTCATACAGTCATCTTAAGACAATCATAGTCCACAGAGGAAGAAACCTAATGACTTCGGTGATCCCTTTACCACCACCAGGTGTGTTCAGAAGAGAGTCAGACTTCCTTTTCAGAATTCCTGTTAGTGAAATTCTTCGACATCTATTGGATAGATTGCCAAAATATTTGCTACAAATATCCATGGTTTCCAGAGGATGAATCCTAATGACTTTTACCCTACTCACTTTGAGGTTTTATGTGAACGTCTCGACAGCTATTGACTGACCTTAACGTGAGCTTTCATGTAGTGTCATCATTGGTGACAGATTTAATCAAACCAAAACTGTCATTCCCATCAGCCTCAGCTGTACTTTAGTTTGCTTAGTTCTAATTAACGAAAGTTAGCATGCTAACATGCTAAACTAAGATGGTGAACATGGTAAACATTATATCTGCTAAACAACAGGATGCTAGCATTGTCATGGTGAGCATTTTACGCAACATGCTGACCTTAGCCTTTAGCTCAAAGCACTGCTGTCATCCTTCAAGGCCTACAGCCTCATAGAGCCTTTAGCACAGCTGCAGACTCTTAATCTTGTGGATGTCAGTGTTTTCACATGAAATATACTCAAAATGCATTTGTTTATTCTATTTTCAAGGGTCCTAAAGGTTATCCAGGACCACCTGGACTGCAAGGAGAACAAGTAAGTGGTATCTCTGTATGTGTGTGTGTGTGTGTGTGTGTGTGTGTGTGTGTTTGTGTGTGTGTGTGTAAGCAAGATAAAGAGTTTTGTTTTGTTCAGCAGTTGTCATTAGCTCTGATGGGACATGTGCGTCAAACAACAAATGGTTTAAAGTCGCCGACTGGAGTCACAGGACAGACATTCATATGAAAACAGGATATTAATCCATTTACATATGCACGCATGCACACACACACACACACACACACACACACACACACACACACACACACACACACACACACACACACACACACACACACACACACACACTTACACAAAACACACTGCTGTGTCTGTGTGCGTCACCAGCCAGTTACATCAGTCCTTCATCTGTCCCTTCTAGTCAGTGGTTCCTTTTATCCTCCGTTTATCCCCCTCTCCATGATGGAAAAACTCTTCACCTCATCAAAAGGCTAACAATTAACAAGCCCCATTACTCAGACTCTCTGCACATGTCCAGCCCTAAAAGTAGAAGTTTAAAGGATAATGACAGTAGATCATTATTGATCGAAAACATTTGAAAGAAAGTTAGAGAATGGGAAATCTAAGTCTATTCAAAAACAATATAAAATCCTCACAGATGTATTATGGCTCATAGAACAGAACCATATGAAGATAAGTGTAAAAATGCTGATTGTACCTGTTGTGATGTATGCAAAGTCACTAATAACAAATATTTGTTTTAAATTGCGCTGGAGAAGAGCATAGGCTGAATGTTTAAAGTGTATAGTGTCATTTTAATAGTGACCTGAAAAAACAGCAGAGTGAGCCAGTGAGGGAGGGGTGGTCTGGAAGGGGGGGGGCAGAAAGGTACAGTTAATAGACTGGGTTGTCTTGGTGGAGGCCGTCCGGAATGAACAGTGCTTGTTTTATTCCTCAGTTGGCAATGCTGGTAAAGGTCTGTGTGTCTCCTCTTTCACTTTATCCATCCATCTAATCTCCCTATTCACCGTTCATTCTGTCTCTCTCTGTCTCTCTCTCTCTCTCTCTCTCTCTCTCTCTCTCTCTCTCTCTCTCTCTGCTGCAGGGCATACCAGGACCTCCTGGGGAAGCCGGGGCTGCAGGTTACCCTGGCAGGCAGGTGCAGTGAAAAATACAAAAATACGCTTCCAGTTCCTCCATCGATCCTCTTAGATTCTTCGTTGCTCTACCAAGAACTCTACAGAGACTATTAAGATATAATAATGATAACTACATAATGCATAATGCTTTCTGCTTTCCTATGTACGCTTCTTACCTATTTTGGATTTAGAATTAAGTAGTTAAACCATAGCTATTCCCACTAGAATATATTGAAAGTGTAGTTTTGTAATGAAAAGCAAAAAGTAATGAAATTGGTTTCCTGATGTCTTTTCATGTGTCCTGTCTGTGGACTTACACCATATGCACTGCCAGCATTGTGGACAAGGAAATATAAAGTGCAACTTAAAGTATTAAAACCATGTGTTTTCTTTTAGCTGTCTTTCAGTCAAGCCTGCTGTCTTTCTCTTATCAGGCCATTTACAGTCTTACGTGTTTAGGTTTTCCTGACCAAGTGAAATCATTGAGCTTGCATGTGCTGTGACAATAGGTCCCCCTCACCAGTCTTTCATTTGTTGCAGGGCTCAGCAGGGCCTCAAGGTAACCCAGGGCCTAAAGGTGTCCGTGTAAGTACAAGTGGCTCTCTGCTCTCATTTTTGCCCTCTTTTCTCCAGCGGCACAAGATTGAACACTTAATTTCCTGAAAGGATTAGGAGAGTGTCAGGCCCTCAGCCTTGCTCCAGAGAGACTTTTCCAGGATCTGAGCTGTATTTCTGACATACTGCTGATGTGAGACTGCTTGTGGGGGCTGCTCCAGGCTCTGGGTTGTCTCTATGAAGGCTGACTGGTTCCTCTTACTATCATTCCTCAGCAAGCAGGAATGCCCCCAAAACAGAACAGAAGAAAGAAAATAGGACAGAAGACAAGCAGATGGGAGAAAGTATGAAAGCAGACAAAAGGGGGTGAAATGAGCTAGTGAGCAAAATAACTTAAGTGGAGCGTTGCAGCTCAGAGAAAGAGGATAGTTGGGATTAGTGTGTCAGTGTGAGGCAGGCAGGGTGAAGCGCCGCAAAGGCAGAAAGTGCAGTGGTAAGATATGAGTGTGTGTGTGTGTGTGTGAGAGAGAAAAAGAAGGAGAGAGGGAGGGACAGGGTTGCACAAATTACTGTAGTACAGCTAATGTATATCAGGGTTTGATATTAAAAAAAATGTGATATGGGAGATAAGTGGCTGCACCTATGCGTTAGCTTAAGAAAAGGAAACTACAGTTTTCATATCTAATATTATGCGGTGTGCAATAGCTTTATTATGGATACACATGAGTCTATAATGCATAACCAATTATAATATGACTGGCCTTTACTTGTAATGGCTGGCACATCAGCAAATATTGCAGCACTTCAAGTATCTGCAGTGACTTGCATGTGTTGTATTAATTCACTGTGTTTGATAAAATGCATCCTCATCCTGGAACAAATACCACAGCAGTGTTCCATACAAAAATCTCCGTAACTTTTTAATTGCTGTCCAAAAATTGGACTGATCCGTGGTCTGACTGATCGACAGCTGGCGATAACATACCAACACAATGCAACTGCAAAGCCAGAAGGAGACTGCTGGCAAGTAAAGTGTTAGAGCTCAAGGATACAGTGAATTGTAGTGACAGTGAATGTAAACTTAACTTTTGCTTGTTAACAACGCCACAGGATGCCTTAAAATACACTCTTTTTATGTCAATGAACTCTCCCCAGATTTTGCTAATGGTGAACGTTTAGAACAAATAATGTAGAGAATACAGAGTTTATGTGAACAACTCACTGCATCCTGACCAGTGCCACCACATATTCCTCCAGAATTTTCCACAGGATAAATCAACGTCATGGTCACAGAGTGTTCAGAAATACTGTGTCATGCTGCTGAATATTTTAGCCAAGTTTTATTGTAATATGAAATTTTACTAATTTCCAGGGTTTTATTGGGCCTCCTGGCGTTGCTGGGCCGCCGGGGCTGGAAGGGGAGAAAGTGAGTGATATTTATTTAAGTCCATATGATTTCAGGTTATTTTATCCAATTAATGAATTATTTCTGTGTTCTTACGCACATTTTTCCTTCAATGCTATTCACATTTATCTCTAATAATCTCCTTGTCTTCGTGTCTTCCACTCCAATTTGTTTTCCCCCCCATTGTTTGATGTTTTCCATTCACCTCCCTGACTGAGGTTTGATAGAGCTCTGTTCCAGTTTATCTTGATATATGTTGATATACTTACTACTCACAGTACAGATTCATGTCAGAACGTCATTTTATTTTATCTTTTTTAGCTAAACTAAAATAGTGCTTGGCAGCAGTTATTTAAATCTTTAATTTACAACTTTAAAATGATTAGGTTACAGAAAAAAATGTGAGGACATTTTATATTTTCCATTTAGACATGATGTCACTCATTCCTTCATTCTTGTGAGATTCCTGTGATTAAACATTTTTTAAATCCTGGTTAACAATAGCTCATCTGAAGGATCTCTCCGTAAAGTGTCATGGCATTGGAGGAGGCTGGTTTCCCTACACTGTATTCAGATACTATATAGATAGATACTACTATATAGCCTCCCCACTCTTCTATAGCTGGACTATAATGTTAGTCCAGTGGCTAAAACTGGTTGCTAGCCCAATTCCCTGGAAGCAGCACTGTTTCAGGTCCCAGATTTGAGTCATTTATCCACTTCTTTCTCTTTTCTAGGGCATTCCTGGTCCTGTTGGAAAACCTGGTCCCAAAGGAAGACACGTAATGAATCAATTTTGATTTCTGCCATAACTCAAATTTGCTTCCAAAAATATATACCTCTCTTATCTACCAATAAATATTATCAATAGATAAGATAAAATGTTCCTTTATTAATTATGGGTAGACAGATGCAGGCTTGATTGTCTGTGTTATTGTCTGGAAAATCAGGGATTTTGTAAAAACAGAAATGTTAGTCATCTCATGCAGTATGTCCTCAGTACTTCACATCCACAAAAGCCCCAGGGACATCAAAAGGAGATTCATTTATATGCAGCATCTGTTGTGAATGTGTAAAAGCAACAGGACGTCGAGGGCCACTGGTTAAACAGCGCAAAGAGAAAAACGAAGAGAGAGGAATAGCTCTTTTAGAGGATTTAACACTATTCAAGGTGTGGAAAATCACATTGGAAAATGTTTAATGGCATGCATTTTGGCAGTCCTGCAATGCCAACTTTGTTCCAGGGTGGCATTAAAAAAAAACTCCAGTTAGATTAAGATAGAGACAGATGGAATGTCAAGGTTGGGCCCTCACACTGTGAAAAGTTAATGTTTTAAAAACAAGCCTTAGCTTTTCTGTGTTGGAAGTTGCCAAGCGGGCAGGCAGCCCAGTGATTCTTTCATCCGAAGGGTTTTTTCTGGAACATTGAGCGATGTTTGGCTAACTGGATCAAAGTCTGTGGCCTACGGGCTGTTGTAAGCCAGTCCACAAGCTAACCAATACACTGGCTAATCTTGCTTCATTAAATAAGCATTATTTCACATGGTGTCAAAACAAATTTGATCTTGATCAACAACTTGGGGAAATTGCACCTTAAATGCCATGTGTTAAGTAAAATTTGGAAGCCGCGCATAACAGAAAATGTAGAAATTAAGTAACAGTAAGAAAGTAGAAAAGGGAGAACTAAAAAGAAAATAGACTACTGTTAATTCACCTGTATGGAAGTGCCGTATACTCCAAGTGGAGGGAATGGTTGCTCTGACGCTCTTAAATTGAATGTGAATGTACTTCCCCCACAGGGTGTGGTGGGTGATGCGGGGGAGAGGGGGCCTCCTGGTCCTGATGGCGATGAGGTGAGAACACTTGTCCTCCTCTTGGTGATTTCAGCTTTCCACTTTTTTGTCTTGCAATTTTCATCTACCTCTGCTTGTTATTCCACCGTCCTGTCCTCCATCTTTAGTGTCTGGCTTTCTCTGCTTGTTACTTGTTCTCTCTCACCACTGACAGTACCAGCCTGTTGCCCAGATTCATTTGCTAACATCATTTAGGCCTTTTGATATACTTCTGAAATGTATTTATAGTGTGTAATAGAAAATGGACAGGTTTATAGGTTAGCCTATTAGAGTATAACCTGATGATATTTGGTTTTAGCAAATACAGGACGCATATAAATTGCCCTGACAGTACTGAGCATTTTAGGCTTTTCTTCAGTGGTTATTTACATTTACATTATTTATACAAATTACTGACAAGCCTTGATTAATAAGTGACAGGCATACATTTGTTGAGATGTGTCATCATCTCAGATGTTAGCACATGAAATAATAAAGCCACACTTACAGTATTTCCAATGCAGCCTTAGGAATGAGGAATGTGTAATACTGTAAGTGTCCTGTCCTGTGTACTTAGGATGTTGCTGTGATGTTTCACAGGGGCCTGTTGGTGGGATTGGCATTAGCGGCTTTCCTGGCCTGAGGGTGAGTAGCAGTTTTGCAATATTATAATTTTTAGTACTGTGTTCCCATGCCAAATTGGCACTATATTTAATCTGTCATTCACTTGGCTTGAAGTTCTGCTTCTGTCTCTCCTTGTACTTGTTTCCAAGATTGCTTGTCTGTCCATCTTTCTTTCTACTTGTCTGTCTCTAGTGGTTAAATTGGGGTTTTGATGATAGATAGCAGGATGTGTTGAACATGTGCCAGGGTTTTTTGTTATTCATGGCAGCGTCTTTCTTATTGTTACTGACATCAACCACTAAACTCTAAGTAATCCACAAGGACTCAAAGGAATAAGTACAGTGGGATTCAGATTTAGACTGTCTTTGCTGCATGTGATGTGTCTTCAACACTACTAACTCCATTGGCATGACAATGCCAACAAAGAAATATAGAGGAAGAACTAAATTTGGGCAAATTTCCCACCAGTTTGGCAATGAAGATGTATAATATGATGCATAATATAACTTGGGTCAAGCTCATTACCACCATCACATTTTTTATCATCATTTCGACCAATCACCCACTTATCTTTATCAATAGTCAATCAACATTACTGGTGGCAAACTTGGCAAACTCTGTTTTCTTATCTACTCTACCTTAGTCTCTAAGTGACTGCTGACTCCTCAATGTACAAAAACTACATCTACATAGAGATATGGGCATTTAGACATTCTTTGTTAGATGCAGTGAGCTGATTAGATGAAGACTGCACAATAGTTTGGGAGAACAAAAATCCTTCAAATAAGACATGTCACTAAGGGAAGCAACACCTTTTATTATGCCATTCCCGTTGTATGCAACAGTCACTTTGTGCTACATCATGGGCACAGACCTCAGATGTTTTCAGCTTCACAACCTGGGACACTTATTATTGCAGTGAGAAAGTGAGACTGTTGCGGGCCTAATAGAGAGTGTGCTGTCTTTTTACGGTGGAATGTGCAACTGTTAAAAGTCTTGACTTCACAGAGACCTCTAAAACATTCGCTGTCTATGTCAGAAAAATAGATACAACTGTATACGGCACCTTTTCAAGTACCATAATTTCAAGCTTCATTTACACTGGTTTGCTGTCCTCATAGCATGTGGATTTATTGAGGTGCTTGAAGGGTCACTGTGTGTGCTAGACACATCTGGATGGATGGGATTTCCTTTACCTTCACCTCAGCTACTGGCTGTAAGTCATCTTTACTACAGACACGGTCAGACATGAAACATGCACACACTGTCTTTAAGTGTTTTAGTTTTTACTTTAACAAAGTTAATATCACAAGGATGCTTACACATCAAAATATAGAAAATACCACAGCTTTGAATTTTTCATTACATCTGACATTTTAAGTTTCATTTAGTGTGTCACTTCAGAGTTGCAGACTAACAGGACCCAGCTTATGTAATGGGTCATGCTAGTATATGTCGCTGTAAAAGTTGGTAGTAACATTTACGAAAAGCAAATCATTGTCACTCCAGATGAACAGAAGAACTTGGTAGAAAACCTGTCCACGCGTATGTCTGCTCCTGTGTAAGTTTAACTAAGGTTACCTCCATGTCTCCGGTTTCAGACAGACCCGAGACACCACAGATCACTTTGCATAGTCTGGAAAAAACGAGATGTGACACAGATGTGCCCGCATGTGTACACTACACATATACGCACACACCCTCGCACAGTTTTGTCTTGGTAACATTACAGTAAACACCAAATGTGAAATTCAAAAGACACAGATGTTTCTTTAGGCTGATTTTTTTAAAGGCTTTTTTGGGGTTTGAATCAGCATATGGTGAGGTATATACACCATATGTGCTTGTGTGATTAATACAAGGTACTGGCACTTTTATTTATTACAATGCATGCAGCAGCAATTAATGATAACAAAAGAAAAGACTGTTGTGATAAATGTGCCCCATTTGTTTTAAATAATGTCAATAATAAAGCTAATGCAGTGGTTACTTTTCTTTATTGTAAGTACTTTTGAGTAATCATACAAGAGAGCCAAATTACTTACACTTACACATCCTGTCTTTAATCTAATTCATATTTAGTCAACTTTGCAGCTTTATCACAGGATAGATCTCACAAAGAACTTCTCATGTAAATCCAAATCTAAAACTCATTTTCGCTTCCTAGTGTCAATCACACCCTTTCGGCACTAATTGTGCTCACTTATTTATTATAAGGCAATTACACAAAGTTAGAACTTCAGTTAAGTAATCAGAAAGAGCAGAAACAGAGGAGCAAGTGTTCGTTCTGGTATGCATTTGATGTCTTTGCCAGTGTGTGACTCAACGAAATGGGATGCAGCCAGACACTCTTTCACGACCTGAATAAAAAGCGAAATGGTGAGATGGAGACAAAAACAGTTTAAGATTTTATAGCCTTTTTTTGTGTGTGTTAGTGCTTCAACACTCTTCAACCTGTTTTTGATTATTTTCAAGTGGGGTGGTGGTGCACATACAGTCATTTAATTATGCTTTCCCCACTGGCTTGTCAACAATCTAGTATATGATACACTGGGTGCTATAGTTTGGGATTTTCTGAGGCTTCTGTGGTTGTGTTGAAACAAGAGATACAGGAATGCAACAATCTGGTTTTCTTCCAGTCTTTAATCACTTGTCTTGGGAGAAAATGGTTTGGATAATCTCTAACCACCTGGCAGTCAGGCTACATCTTGAGAGCAGTTTGAGCAAAGGCTCTGTGTGGGAAGTTGATGTACCAGATCACTTCAGCCAGGCTGGCATAGACACCAGTTTTTGGGGGGGAATGCTCTCTTTCTCAGCTTATCGCCTCCTTTCAGTATGTCATTTTTCATGTGTTCTCTGTTGAAAGCCTCTTTTGATGAGGTGCATGTGATTTGTGTCCATCTTGCTGAAGTACCACAGTGAAGCCGCATCATCAAACACCAGTCTTACAGGGCCCAGATGGATTCCTAGTTTAGGCCACATGTCCATGATGACTTTAAATGAAGCCATGTTCTCTCACTCGCCTCTCACTTACGTTACATTACACTTTTACATATTGAGCACACTGTCAGATGTTTGGATAGAGGATAATGCTCTGATCTAACATTCAGTCTCAGGTTCCTTACTGTAGAGAAGTGAGATAAGAAGTTTAAGATTCCCTGTTGTCTCAAAATTCATTAATACTCACTATGTTTTTTTTTTTTTTTGGTCATATTGGGTAAGACGAAGAAGAAATTCTGACGTCTCTTCACCCATAGTCCCTTCTCCTTTAATCGTTCCCGCTGTCTCAAAGAGAAAAAATCCTTAAGTGAGCAGGCTGCCTGGTTTCCTCAATAAAAATGTTTACCACAATATCAAAGGATTCTATGTCATATACCGAGGTACTAAGGCTGTGTTTAGTTAAATGTGTTTGTGTGCATCTGTGTGAATGGCACATAATGTGCATGCACATACACATAATTATCATCAGCACAACATCATTGCTACTGGCGTGGTGCAGTCCCAGTGAAAACCACCCAATCAGTGGTCAGCCTAACCATCTGCACACTTGGAAAGAGTATTTTTCAGTCCAGCCACACATTCTGGCCATTCTCACCTCGCCTCTGTCAATTAGGGTGGATGTTGTGGGCTGGCAGCGGTGAGCAGGGCCAAGCCCAGGCCGATACAAACCAACTGAATACACTGTCAACACAGCTTAGCTCTGTTGTAAGGTTGTGACAAAAAGGAATGCTCTGCGTAGGAAACAGCGGATAGTGTTCATGTCAAAATAACATCTCTGCCAAGAAGAAATATTTTGTGTGAAAAATACCATTCTGTGTTAGACAACAACCCAGGGCCAGTATCAGAAGTGTGTGTGGGTCGGTGTGTTAGTGATACATAAATTCTATTGTGTACCTCCTTCCCGTCACAGGGGGACCCAGGGCCTGAGGGACTGCGAGGACTGCCTGGTATGGTGGGACCTCAGGTAGGTTAGACGTCTACTGCAAATGCTTAAAACTGTTGTTAGTTGACAAAGTGTGTATCTCCACATCATAAAGCTTTCATCATTCACCAGCCTCCTCATCCTTGGCTTCACATGATTTGCCAGTCCCTGCTTCGAAAATAATTCTGTCATTGAACTCACTGATTTCTTACAAAAATGTTTTCTAATTAACTGATTCTTCTACTTTCCCTCCCTTCTCTCCTCTCCCTGTGGCAGGGCCCAGCAGGACGAGCCGGCCTGCCTGGATTGAAAGGTGATAAGGTGATCTAAATATTTATATTATTGCAGAGTATCTGTGTGTAATGTGTTCAGTAGACCAGCTCACATAATTTGGCTTATTAAAAGAGATCCTGATGTCATTTTAATAACAAAGCCAACAATATGAACTCAATATCATGATAATAGATGGACTGCGCTTGCAGTTCTTTAAATATTGATATCGCTCCACAATGTGGGTGTCGCCATTTGTTTTCATGATATTCAAACCCAAACTGAATTTTATAATAAGCTAATTTATAATAGCTTGTCTTGACAGCTGCATAATGTACATGTATTATACAGTACTGTATATACTTTATGTACAGGTTCTATATCTACAGTATCTATCTCTTTATGGTTATATTGTGATCACTGTGGCAGGGTAGTGCTGTGTTATATCTCTTTATGATACTGTGAAATCCAGGGTGAAGTGGGACAAAGGGGCCAACCAGGAGATATGGGGTACCAAGGTGATAAGGTACGTCTGCTGTCACACAAGCAAAATTTTAAGCCACACACACACACACACCATCTGAACATTATGTGCGTGGAACTGTTATTACCAGCAACTTATAAAAAAGATTTTAGTCCCACACCAATCAGTCATGAATTAACTTTCCAACACGTACTCAGGATTTTTTTTGACACTCGATAATACTTTTATAATGAATGCATTGTTTTTGTTTTTCTTGATTGTTTAAACATCACAAAAGTGACCTATGTTTACCTCCTGTTATGAAAAGTGATTGGACAATGGCGGAATCTGTACAGGAACATTTGTCAGGAAAAGGCTAACTAAAACATTTTCACAAATCACAAATGCATTGTGTTTGAATAAATGCAGATGTTGAGTCATTAATCACATGAAGTCACCGCATTTAGGCAGGCACTCAGTGCATATGGAAATGGATGAAAACACAAACAGACGGTGTGTAAGACCGGTTTCAGAGTGTTATGTCTGTATCTTTCAGGGTGCTGCTGGTGCGCCTGGTCCTACTGGGCCAAGAGGGAAGCCAGGACCACCGGTATGTTCGTGTGAGTGTGTATGCGTCTGTTCAGCCAAGGGTGCATGTGTGTAGGCATTACTGAAGCTTGTTTATGTGTGTTTCTATGTTTATCTGTGTGTGTGTGTGTGTGTGCATGCATACCATTTTATATAGGTTTTCTTTTACAGCTTTTATAGACAAAGCCAAGTAAACACAGTGTACCACAATGAGATCTTGAGGTTGATGAGGTTGTAAACTGAACTTTAGTTCGGTCTCAGTCACAACGCATTGGCTTTATCTTGGACTTTCTTCATGAAGAAAGAAGTAGAATAAATTAATAAACAGCAATTTGTTTGCTTATCAGGGCACCTAGTTTCTATGCAGCATCCTGTTGCTGTAGTTCAAGTGACCTCAGTCCGAGTAAACAGCATAACCACATTGTTCATTGTGACCTGAATTTAGCCTTGATGCCTCATAACGTACTGTTGTGACTGACCAGAGAAGAGTTTGTTGTTTGCTCTGCACCCATTAGTGTAATTAAGCTTTTGTTGCATCGTATCAAATGGCTGTCAGGACACAATGTGGCATCACATTGAGCCAGTAATTTCATCTTTCAGATCCACACTGTCAATTTCATGATGAAAGATATAAACAGAATACATTATCTAATTGGTGACAGAGAGGTAGAGGAATTGTATGAGTAAAATCGGAGACAAGGAAAACAATAATCAAGGTGGAAAATGTGTGGTTCCTTCTTTCTTTTTGTCCTCATGTGTTTTCTGTATTTTAAACAGGGTAAAAGTGGTGAGATCGGGGCACAAGGACCACCTGGGCCTCCAGGACCAGAGGTATGACATGCATATGTTCTTATTCAGCATATTTTATTAGTTACCAGGATGGAGGAGCAGGACCATGTAACAGGATCGCATTTTGTGAACTGTGACCAATGCTTTGTATTTGAATGTATTTAAAAGCCTAATGCAGATAAGCTTTGGGTTACAACAGTGCTTAGTTCACTGTGTTGCTCACCTAAAGGAATCAATTTAAGGGTAAAAATTGCAACTCCAGTTATATCTAACGTACTGACAGCACTTGCAGTAAAAGATAATAATTTTACTGACAGGTGAATTTGCAGCTCTCCAGGGCAGGTTTCATTCTTTATTTATAGACTAGTAAACCTGTTTATTCTATTCTTTTTAAAAGTGTTGCTGTGGGTAGAAATTTCTTTTTGAAATCTTTCACAGCTTTAGTCAATGGGCAAGATAATGGCACAGTATCGAATTTGCACAGAAATGGAGCAGAAAAAGAGTGTTAAACAAGAGAGTATTACTTAAAGGTTTTGCGGCACTTTGGAACAGTGTAATATGCCGAATAGAGTAAAGATGGATCGTGAGCCAGCCCAAACACAGACGCAGCTATAAAACATAATCATCCTGCCCTATCTTTACTTTTCTATTAGAGTGAGTTTAATGTGGTGGGCGCAGAGCCAAGGCAGGGCCTCTTTTATGAATGCTCCCGCTCAAGATTATGATCACATAAAGACATTAAAGAGATATGGAAGTCGTTGTAAGAGTTAAAGTAGCAGGTAGTTGAAAAATGCTGATTTCACTACACTGCACATGTCTCAGGATTTAGCCGCAGGGTGGGGTGATATAGACTTAATGCATTCCATTACAACACACTGCCTATAGACAATCAAGGACAATGCAATCATTAACAATGGAATCAAAAACATTAGTCTGTGCATTTATCTGTTCAGCATTTGACTCAGACTAGAGCTGCAAGGAGTAGTCTATTAATCAGTCGATCAACAGAAAAATAACTGACAACTATTTTATATAAATAATTGTTAAAAAGTTATTTTAGGTTCTCAAATGTGAGTATTTGCTGTTTTTCCAGTGTCTTACATTATAGTAAATGTATTCTCTTTGGCTTTTGCACTGTTGACATTTGACATCACCTTGGACTCTAATATAATGTGATGGCATATTTCATTGTTTTTCTGATGGTATATAAACCAAACAATGAATAGATCAAGAAAATAATGTGCAAATATAATTTATAATGGAAATCATTGTCAGTTACAACCCTAATTGAAGCGCAGTTATTTTGAGATGTTTAAACCAGATTGCTGAATATTCATGGTCTCTATAATGATTCATAGGGATTTGCTGACTCCCTGACCTATTTCCACTGAATCATTACTTTGATCGATGACATGATGTCTTGAAAACAAATGAAGGGATAACCATGGAATTTGCTGTAGATTTTTCTGATGGACAGACAATGAATTATTCTTATATATGAAAAATATGAAAGTCTTTTTTCGATTACAAATAATTTAAATGAGCGCATTCATGCTCCCCAATTTATGAACTTTTAACACTCCCTAAAGTTTCCCTTCAGCACTAGCATCACATCAATTGTGAACTTTGTCAACAAAATATTAAATAACAAGTTTTGCTTATCCTGTATTTGCTGTTTCTATTCATGTACACCAGAGGATGGACCTACTGATTGTTGTGATTGTACTGTTGTTATGGCTTTTGTCAGCTGTAAGTCAAATTATCCTCTTGAACATCTCAAAATCTAATGAGCATATAACATGAACATGACATTTACTGAACAGGATGGCGTCTTCCTAGAAATTATGACTGACACCTATGGGGGCTTTTAGACCTATTGTACCGTGTTTTACAGTGTTCATGGTAATAAGAAAGAATAAAGAGAGGCACAGTTAAATTATTCATACTTTACTTATTACTTTATTATTACAGAATTTGAGCAGTCAAGTTGTCTAACTAGCCCCAAAACATTATAACCTCATGTATGGTGTCAAAACAACATTAATATTTTGTCCCTTGCTTTCCCTGTTCTGGCATCTCCCTCCAGCATGTCTGTGCTTTCGATGTAGAATACCTCAGCTTTTGTCAGAGGTCATTGCTGATGCTGCAAAGTATGCGAAAAGCATGGAAAATGTCAAAGACACACTGCACTCAGGAGTGCAACATGACCACAGGTCACATAGGCCACAGCTAACGGGCATGTTTTTCTGAAATGAGTGATTGTGTCATGGCAGGCGTACCTGAAGGTATTCAGCTTCTATCAGCTCAGTAGCCATCCATCACTATCTTTACATCAGTTTTCTATAAGCCTGCCTGTACACTCAAGAAAGGCCCCGTTCCTATGTCTGTCTGTCTAATACAGATTTAAGCAGGATGCCTTCTGTGATTTGCAAAGAGGTCCTGCTATAGTACACCGACATAGAAATAAATAGGTGCTGCTTGAGTATAATCCTACCCCTCCTGAAATGTACACAGAGATGCTGTGAGTTGATTTAAGGTGTGGGATCAAACTTAAGCAATTAGTCATGTGAATCACATATAATAATAATGCCTCTCGCCTCCTGTTTCTGAAGGGCTTCCCTGGGGACATTGGAGTACCAGGGCCCAATGGTCCGCCTGGACCAAAGGTACATTATCACCTATATCTCTTTCAATCTCCCTCCATCCATCCATCTATTTAATTCATCCAATTAAATTAATGCATATGGTTGTGTTTCAGGGTTTGCAGGGTGCCAGAGGGCCACAAGGCCCGCCAGGGCCACAAGGAACACAGGTGAGACACTTCAACACCCAACTTAATTCTACAAATCTGCTCGGTTCTTCACTCACTGATACAGGAAAGTGGAAAATATGGCTCATCAAGGGATTTCCATTGTATCATTAGTCTGAGGCAAGATTAAGTGCCTCTCATAGTCATATCTCAAACAGTTACAGCTTAAATCCTAGTGGGAGTTTTTTTTCTGCGATATCTCTGAGGGCATGTTCCACTGGGTGAAGTCATGAATTACCATTGGATGCTTATAAAAACAAGGCTGAAAGTTTTCCAGCCATGGAAAAAAGGAACAGAAGCCTTTGGAAGGTGTACAACACACACAAACATTTCTATTGTGCTGAATGTTACAGCACTGACCTGGCAACCTTCACAGTGGGGTAGTTGCCAATGTACTCTCACATAGAGGGTTACTCTAAACAGGTAGTTTTTTCATACATCAACATCAAATACGTTCTAAAATCTGTAATTTTCAGTTGGCTGTATATGTTCATATGGAAATGATTAAAATCAAGATTCCTGCCCATAAGCAACAGTCAGTATGCCATTTTCTTTCACATACGCAACTGTCAGTGAAAGTAGTAAGCAGAACATCTGCCTCAGTACATCAGTGCAACTCGTCTTAGTTCTATGTCAGAAGAGGTATCCTGCCTCGGTATACTTTTCAGCCCTGATGTTGTGTCATCATAAGTATGGGTGTGATGATAAAACACTGTCCTTATCTGGCTCTCCCAGATGAGTTATCATCAGTAAAATTGAATTTGTCTCAGACAGTGATTAAGCAGCAGGCAGGTGAGCAGTTGAGACCTTTAATGTTGAAAGTCCGACATCATGCAATAGGAATGCTACTGAATGCTGTTTGGTGTGCCAGCTGTATTTACACGTCCGTTGAACACTGCTGTGTATATGTGAGAGTGTTTGCGTGTTGCGAAGATTTATGTATGATGAACTGTACTGCGTTTCTGCAGGGTGATGAAGGACCACTCGGCCCACCTGGCAGCGCTGGCCCTACGGTAAAAACTCCCAGATTCACATACTGTACAATTTGCTTAGATGTTCTGTCAAGAGGCAGCTGGGATGAGATATAATAAACACATTATGAACTCTGGTATCTTTTGATCATTACTTGTGTGTATGTGTCTGTCTTTGTAGGGGAGACCTGGAAGGAAAGGCTACATAGGCGAACCTGGCCCCGAGGGTTTAGAAGTGAGTGTATTTTCATAATGTAGTAACTTCACTGTCACTTCTGTACTCTCCATATTAATAGATGCTTACATTTAGATTTATAAATTCCTCACAAGTGGTTATGTGACAATATATTGCACCACAGTATTGTGGAATAACACAATTTGTCACATCTGGATTGTGGACTTGAAAAATGTATTGCAATTTAATTTCATAATTAACTACAATATTCCTGTGAAAACATGCCCATGCCCTAAAGGGGGGGAAGTTATTTAATGTCTGATGTCTTCATTTAATGAGCACATTTTCATCTTTTTTTGTTTGTTCTGCTTATATATTACATAAATCTTTCATCATCCAGTGCTGAGTGCTGAGCACAATAAGACTTCTGTTAACAAATAATCCTGACTATTGTGTGTTTGTAACAGACTATTATTTAGATTATTTTACTGTCAGTTTCTTGTCAGCGTTTTATTTCACCAAACCACACCATTCCAGACCAGTTCCTCACCCAATTTTATTGGCTTTAATTGGCTTTTGTAGCCACCACAAATCCACTGCCATGATCATGGTATCATGTGTTTCAGGATTTTATTATTCCAAATTATGGTCTAGTACTTACCTCCGAGTGCTAGTGTCTCCATGTTTGTGACCCACTTAGTGTAAGCCTATGCTTACTGTGTTGCAAACATGCTCTTAATTAGGAAACAAAATGATCCTCCATACATATTAGCAAACCACAATACGAAGCAACACATCATTCACAGCCCCATGCAGTCTGTGTGTGTGTGTGTGTTCTTTTTAACACTTGTGATATCCTGTGAGTCCTGTGCCAGTAGCAGGGCAGGATGTTGAAAGACATTTCTTTAATTACAGGAAGCTAACCGGATCACTGTTTGATGTTTTCTCCTTGCAGGGAGAGAAAGGGGACATGGGAAACGTTGGAAAAATCGGACCACAAGTAGGTTGCTTTCACACTTTTAATGTACAGGAGTGACATTAATTAACGGCTGTGGATTAGTAGTTTTTCATCAAATCCCTCTTTAACAGTGTTAATGTGGAGTCTGTGCTGCAACATTTATTAGCTTGAGTCCCTGCCCTTAAAACATGTCATATAATGTGCACATCAATCTTTAAGCAAACTATTAAAACAGTACGCGTTACATGAAGATAATGACACAATGCTTCCACAGTTAGGGGAATGAAATCATCCAGTGTGACAACTGTGGAGGAAGTTACAGGAGCATTTTGTGATGTCTTGCTTTTTTCCTGACCCACTTTTAATGTTAAGAGAAATCTGGATCCTCTCCCACCACCAAATAGTGTTTTCATCATGAAATTGGCAGAACACTACAGTAGAACAGAAGGAACACCAATCACAGATCTTCAGTAGAAGTCACCTCATTTGGGGTTGCACATTTGGTTCTGACTCAAAGCCTGAGTGTGTTTGATGTCTGTTGTTGCCCAATATTCATACTTCATGTTGTCAAAGTATAATTACTTGAGTCGAAAATGTTGATCCAAAAAATGTTGGTCTTTGTCCATCAAGTGGCTTTACAAGTGTCCCAAAACATGTGCTAGGATTATTTGTAAATGAACCAATTAACTGCAAAATCAGTATGTCTTTCTGTTTCATGCTTCAGTTAATGCTTTGTAGATAACACAAATACTCTTGGGAAATGTTGGGACACGTTTCCCCTTTGTTAAATTCTCATATCCACAGAATTGCCCTAAACATCTAAAGTATGCCTGTCCTTCCCAGAGGCCTCTTAATGTTAATATTTGCATTCTGTGCATAGTCGAGGCAACCGAGCGGGCCATGTTGGACCGTGTTGCTGCAGTGCACATATGAGAGGGATTAAGCACTTACTGAGTAGAGGGGCCTTTGAAGCTGAGGAGGAGCCGTGGGGCTATGCAGAGAACAAAAAAAACTCTAAAACATATGGAGGCTCTAATGAATGCCATTACATCACTTTCCAAATAAATTAGATGTGTAAGAAACTGAGAAAGACTGCGACTTGTGCAGGTTAACCCAGGGTCGTTGTAAGGAGGCCTTAGGCTGCCTGTCTTCACCGAGTGCCCCTGAATCACTATAAGTTCTCCCATAAAGTGTTTGAAGTTAAATTTTACTAGAGGTATTTTAAAGTGTAGCATATTTTAGTCAATTTAGATTGGCTGCTGAGTGTTCGATTTTTAAGTCATCCTCCAGTCCACAACCAATAAAACATGTATCAGTCCTCAATTACCAGCGGCAACCACAGGTGTGCTTTGAAATGTAGTTCACATGTCAACCTCTGTGCTTTGATTTTCATGTCAGTGACTCACTATGTACTTATATGTATACACGAGAAAGAGACATGTGCGAGGGTGAACCTTAATACTCTTAAAAATATGTGACTTGGGCTGTATTTCTTCCCTAACTTAACGTTAATAGTTATACCATTACTTTTGTAACCCAGGCTAGGTCTGAGAAACCAGATCACCTTTAAAACAGTACTGTAAAAGCTCCCATGTCAAGGCCCTGTCACATAGAAAGCCCTTTAAAACCATTTCCTTCTGTTAAATGATACAGGGTACCACATTGTCTCACTTTGTGTCCCAATTAAGGGATTTGAGGTCAATTTAGAGCTCCCGTTCCCATTCCTGCAGGCTGCATGCCCTCACAGACCCTCTGCTACTAATCCACCGCTCAACTGCTTTACTTGCATCTAACAGGATAATGCTCTTTAGGTGATGATACATGAGGAACAGTTAGAGACTGTAAGCCTTTTTAGCTGAGTTACGGAATAGAAAATGGAACAAAAACTAACCGTGTTTATCTTAGTGGTCTGTTTCTTGTCTTTGACTTTGTTACAATCGTTTTGGCAATCTGTTATTTTACTCTTTCAATTTCTTTTTTGTCTGTTTTTCATTCTCTGACTTTAGTTCTCTCATTCTCTACACAGAGATTTGAAAAGAACAAAAGTGAATAACATGATATATATATATATATAATGATATACACTAAATGTGACAGACGTAGGAATAGCAGTCATGTAGAATCTTGTAACCTGTTAACTGTGTGACTATATAACTCTGCAAGGAGGAAACGTGTATTTTAAAATTGGCCCCTCACAACTGGAGAGAGCCGCAGTCTGACCACGCTGGTTTTTGTGGTTGGATAGAAGTGAGACCTTGGTCTGCAATTGGGCAGTCTTATGAATAACTACAATAACACTGTATTTTAGTTTGGTTCAGATGTTCTGGTAGCTTACGGTGTCCCGGTGGTTTAGTGCATGGGCTGCGGTGCGGCGTTCTTGCCGTAGTGTGGCTTTGTTAGTACATGTTACTGTATCGCTTCTGTCACTTTCCTCTTCTCTAAGTTTTGTTTGACTTTTTTAACAAGAATAAACGCAGTGACAGGTTTCTAAAAAAGTACAGTTGCCTTTTTCTGGTTGAATGTCTACCCATCCACCTACAAGTCTTACTGTTGGTTCAGAGCTCCAGATTGTCTAGTGGAGAGGCTGGCTCTGGTCCAAACCACAACCCCTGTCCCAGACGACTGATCTGGAATTGGTTTTAAGCCTCTCTCATAACTCTCATATTTACATTAGCTAGTGTTTTCTCCACGAGGACTCCTTTACTAAGTAGTGTGCATCTTTTTGGGCCATCTGTATTGACTTACTTTATGCTGTGAAATTACCATGCCCCTCAAGTTTCCCAATCATTGCTATTGTGCGCAAAAAATACAGTATGTTATTCTTGCTTTGTGCCAGACAACATCATTTAGTTCCACGACTCACGAAAGCTTTTGAACATTTTCAAGGTTGCAACATTTTTCTAGCTTTGGTAGTTCTTGGTTGAAAAACCCTTTATAATCAATTTCATATGTATTGTAAAAACAGATTTTAAAATATTAATAGTGTGCCATGGTTACTGGCATCTTTGACATCTGCTTTTGCTTTGTCTCTCCGTCTTGCTGTTTACTTTAGCATGAACTGATTTTACACCCTGTAAGACCCCCCAAATATAGAAAAAAAAATAATTTGAAACAAAAACATGTGAGTTTATCAAAGAAAATCAAGATTTTTTTTTTACAAGTTGCAATAGTAATATCGTTAATAAATCTTCAGAAGTCAATCTACATCTTTCCCCTCAAGTCAGCAGTGGTTCCTTTTTGCTCATGTAAGCGCTTCATTGTAATCTATGACCTCTTGCATTCCAGGTGTCATAACAGATTGGAAAATAACCCTTAGATGAATGAAGATCGGGTCCACTGACATACTTTCACCTGATTTGTGTTGTGCTGAACACTATTTCTTTTCCTCCTTCCTCTACCACCTCCGCTTCCTACCTTTCCTTTCCTCTCCAGGGTCCACTAGGCCTGATTGGGATGGCTGGGGTGATAGGAGTCCCCGGTGAAAAGGTAAGGAGTGTGTTTCTCTATCATTACGCTGTCAGTCAGCATCAGCTGGTTGCTTGTCAGTGGCAGACCCCTGTAATTAGGGCTGTGTTCAGCAGCCATGGCTTGAGGGCCCACAATACATGCTTAGATAAACACTCAACACTCTCACATCCACATCAATAACTATATTGTCAAAGCCATATCACCATTACCGCCCCCCACCCCTCCGCCCCTCTGCCAAAGCGAGCAATTTCAAGCTAAATTCAGGAGAAAATTTAAATGTAATCGGTGACAAATGTCTTTAGACAAATTGGCCGTTCACCGATTGGAGTCATTAGACGTGCTATACTGTCAGAAGTATTATACTACTGCTGATTCAAATGTGTAACATAAAACATATGAAAGCGAACAGCACCACACAGGTGTAAGTCATGTAAAAACTCATGATGAAATCTGGAGCAGCCCTAAGGCTTTCTCTATGTTCGGCTCCCATTGCCTCTTAACTTAAAAGAAAATGTTACAAGCAGCTCTGCAGCCTTGTTGCTCAAGTGAAATGATTTTACCAGTGGTTCATGGTGTTGATTATTGACAGTCCTTTAACCCCCCTTTCCTTCCTATCTAGAAGCCCCCTGTGTGTCAGAACATGTTATTGTGATGGGAAACCGTCTGCTTGTCAGAATCGTGCTTGTCCTCTGCCTCCTCTGTCAGCACCAGCCATACCCTGACAGCCCACAAATTCCTTTCATATTATATATATGTGTGTGTGTCTGTGTGTATATATTTATATAATTCAAGTGCACCTTCTCATTTAGACTTGTTTTTCCAATACAGACCCTTAAAACTATTCAGTTCACAGTTTGATACAAGTGCAACAAGAACTTGTACTGTCATGTTACACAGGTCACAGAGGATTAAAGCGTCATTGACACAAGCGTTAGAGGGGTTAGAACGGAGACCCCTGCAACTTTACTGTTCACCCAGTGTTACATTTGCTTTTGACACACTGTGCAGAGTGCCACCAACTGGGTTTCAAAATACCTGCTGGCTTTAAACTCCACTCAACCAGCTGTCAGTCTAACCTTCTCCATTTAAGAAGCTGCTCTCCAGTTTCATGGCTCTTTATTAGGAAAGGTGTATGTGAGGATGTGTTTGGGTTTTCTGTGTTGAGGTTTCAGGTCATAGTTTAAAGGTCTCTCTCTTACTGTGTTTTTTTTCCCCCAGGGCGACCGTGGACCAGCGGGTCCAACAGGTCCAGTCGGGGAGAAGGGGCCAAGGGTAAGTACAGTCACTCAGGATATACTGCAGAGCTCTGCTTTTTGTCTGAGAGTTGGTAAATCCCAGAGCCATAGTGTATATATTCAAAGGTTTCCCAAGAAATCAGCAAAGCTACAACAGCCTACCAGAGCTTGAATACTTTGTTCAGTAAACTAATGTCTAAAGATGATGAATATAAAACTGAACCACTAACAATTTTGGCTGTAAGTTTTGGCAGATGTTACTTAGCTACAAAGTTTAGTTCATGGAAATGAAAGCAGCCTCACTAGGCATAAAAGGTTCCAGACTCCTGAGTGTTGTAACTTTTGGAGATCTTTGCAAAATTCACCCGTGTCAAATTGGTTTTCCCACAGTAATGCTGAGGACAGAGAGGACTCTTTTGGATCAGCCTGGTTTGGTTGACTGAATCCAGTCCAGTGACTAGACTTTGTAGACACAGGATCTGAATCTGTTGAAAGCTGTTTTGGTGTTCTCTGTCTGTGATGTCTTAATGCAGTCCTTCTTAATAAATATCTCTCTAAATTGTGTATCAATCTGAATAAGGTGCTTGCCCAGTGTCAGTCACTATCAGATTGTATTTCATTGTAGCAATAAAAAGCTCCAGTGGCATACAGTTTTCATCTTCAACTACTGGGGCTTTTTTCTAATGGCAAGTGGAACGTTTAAAGTTCTTTCAAATGTTAGGGGGAATAAGATTTTCTGCCCACGCTTCAACACTAAAAATACTGAGAAAAGATCCTGCTGCAGGGGTGTAGTGGTCATTGACACTGATATGGAGAAATGTGCGTGTGATTCCTTGTGTTTTTTGTTATCTTCCTGGAATCCTTGCAATGTGTTGAAGTAGGATTTCCTAAATGTTTGTGTATTTGCCGGTTAATAGCAGGTTCATTTTACAACATTAGCCCACTCACTACTGTGGAAAATGTGTTTGCATGAAAATTATTTTGACAGTGTTTATTCCCTAGAGCTAAAAAAAAAACAAAAAAACATGCTGCTGTCCAATGCTGCAGTGTTTCCACAGTATTGCTACATGAGTCCATAGAGAGAGGGCTGGCCTGCATCCCTCACTGTCCTGGGGCCTTGGATTAACTCCATGTCTGTGGGTTTGGGCTCCAGTCCTGACCTAGCTGGCTGGCAGACTGGCTAGCAGGCTGACTGATTGGCTGGCTGGAAGGGAGGATGACTAATTTGGTGGCTGGCTGGTTGAATAGTTAGATGATTGAATCACTGCTAGTGTGTGTGCATGTTTGACTGAGAGAGAGAGAGAGAGAGAGAGAGAGAGAGAGAGAGAGTGTGTGTGTTTTATGACTTATGTAAGGAGTTATAGTGATTTATGTGAATTGGTTTGTGCTATAATGTAGCACATTAGCGAGGAGGAGCACTTCAGTGTGAAGACTTTGGGCTGTTTCTCCATGGATTAGAATGATTTTCTCTGTTGCTGTTCACAGATGATTTGCAGGGATTAGCATTTCCTGGCAGTCTCAGACACTTTTGTATTTATTGACTTTCTATGTTATTGTGGCATTATTCCCTAATAGGTTGTTACAGAAAGAACTGTGATGAGAACCACAGGACCCAGCTGTCTCTTTTTTTCCTAGAGGGTCTGGAGCATATTCTAAGACAACTTAATATGCAACACAGTTTGACAGAACAGCCCTAATACTTTCCCTTCACAGATGTAACCACCTTTTACTTCACAGTCTTGCACTGCTGCTGTGCTGTTGCTTCATTGTTAAAATCCTGAGGCATTGATGCAGTATAGCTAGAATCATTTGTATAATGTATCTACCAATGTAGCAGATGGCATTAAATAGTGACATGGTTTCTTGTCTACCTTTCTATATTATTTGTTGTTTCTGTTTTGTTGTAAGGGCTATCCAGGGTTACCAGGAGGTCCAGGGGACATCGGCATGCAAGGTGCACCTGTAAGTGTACCCTCATCACCATTATGTAATACCAGATAGTGATTATTTGCACTTAATATATATTCCTCCTCCTATATCCTCCTGCAAGGTCTGCAGTATATGCATATATTTTTTCCTTCGCTGAGGTTTTTCTTTTCTTTTGCTCCCATTTTGGATTGAGTCATACACACATTAGTACTTAATGGACTGACAAGCTTGGATGCATTGACTCTCCTCTTCCCTACTCAGTGTCTTGGCTGGATATTATAAACGCCTAAATTGCAAGATTAACTTGGATTCTTGAACTGAGTTGGAGGAACATGCTCTTGGATTTTTGTAAACAGATAAAATTTAAGGGGGTGATTTGATATCTCAGTTTTCCTGTTTCCCACCATTTAGTCTAGACCTGTGTAAACAGTATGTCTTAAAAGGCTGATTGTTCAGTAGTGCTGCTGAAGCCTTTATAGTACATCCAGTAGGTTCACATGACTAGTGTTGATGGTTGGTTAAAATATGCATAGAGTTTTTGCCCTGTTTAGTTTTTGTATAGATTCTATGTAAATATGCAATATGCCTAAGAAACACAATAAAATCCCATTTTCTCTCTCTCTACCTTCCATCTTGTTTCTGTCTTGTTTTTTCTCACAGGGTCCACAGGGGCAGAGGGGTAGTCCAGGCATCGCTGGTTCTAAGGGCAGGAGGGTAAGGTTTTTTTTTCCCATTCTATGTTATGGATGTGAGCCTACTACAACTCAATAGTGGCCATGGCTGCTTCACTTATCAGATCCTTGGTTGTCTGTTTTGCATCACAGCTCAGTTCCCATAAACCAGAGGTTAAAGCAATTAAAAGACATGTGTTTGTCCTTCCACTTGGCACGAGCTTCTTTATAGGTGCATTTACAACTGTTTCATAAGCCTCGTGAATCTTATGTTGGGAGACATTATGGTAACATCAAATGGATGTGGTGTGGTAATACTGGTGAGACACCGTGTGGCTGAGAAGAGAATGGCACCTTCAGGTGAGGAGGCAAAAACAGATTTATGATTTTAATTGCTGTTAGACTTCTTGGGGCTTTACAGAATTTGAAGCAGGAGCAGTAACTGGGGTGCAGTGTGTGGTCAGTGTACCAGATCAGAACAAACATATTTCATCTCAACACATTCATCTTAAAGGCCTAGTGTGTAACATTTAGAAGGATACATTGGCAGAAATGGGATATAAAATCCATAGTTAGGGGCACCCTGGTAGCTAACCTACCGAACTGGGGCCCCATGTGCCAAGGCTGAGCCCCTGCTGCAGCAGCCATGTATGTGTGTGAGTGTGTGTGTGTGACCACGTCATCCTCTCTCTCTCCCCCTTTCCTGCATATCTTCAGCTATCCTGTCAAAAAGCCTCAAAAGATATATATATATTTATATTCATAGGTATGTTTTTATTAGTATATAATCAGCTGAAAATTAATCTACAAGAGAGACCAGGCCCCCTTCCAGGGAGGATGTCTTGTCGCCATGTTTCTAAAGTAGCCCAGAAGGGACAAACCAAACACTGGCTCTAGATAATGCCCTCTCACAAGTTTTACAGCCACCTTAGTTTCTCCTAAACACTTGGAAGGCTGAGTTGTATTGAAATGGTTGCAAATTCACCTCTAGCAACCATGAAGTCCTACACACCGGTCCTTTAAATGTCTACAACTCCAACTCATAGAGTCCATATCACAGTTTATGTGTGTTGCCTTAGGAACCAAAATGAAATAGCGTTTATTCTGCAAATCACAATAATTGTATTGTATTAAAGTGACAAATATACATGAATATTTAGATGAACTGGTATCTTCTTTCTCATGCACCAATGTGTCAACTATGTAAAAACAAAAATTTTGATAATATTTCAATTAATTGTGTAGCCCCAATCACTCATTCATATTTAATTTCCTTTTATCCTGTGTCCTCCATTCACTGTTTTTTCCTCCAGTTGAACATTCTGCCAAGCGAAACATATGGCAGCATTTAACATGCCATGGCTAGTGTTTACTGTAATCCATACACGTGTCAGTTTGTGGTTGCATTTCCTGTCTGGCTGAGGTACCAGGATCGGTGAAAACCGCCAAAGCTAATCATTTGAACCAAAGTCACATATTGCCCTCCAAGCGGATGTTTGGCAGAAGAGACGTCTGAAATAAACATGCATGGTTTTGTCGATAAGAGGTGAACATCAGATTGCAACATAAAGGAAGCAAACTGGAGCTGCCACACTTCTTATTACTCATTCTGATCATTTTATCCTCTGAGCTATAAGATATGAGTCATATTTTGAAACTGAATTATGTAGTGTGCACCTGCCCTAGCTGACACACACCTGCACTAGTTCTAAAGTGAGTTATCATTGTGGTAAAACAGGTAGTGCATCCTCTGAGTTACTGAGTTACTTCCCTCATATCCATCTCTGATTCCTCATCCCCATTTTAATGATCACTCCATTTGCTGCTCCATAAATGTTCCTGTAGACTGTTTGTGTTATTACTTCCAAATAAATAAGTTAACTAATTAAAGGCAATTAGTTTAACACCGACAAGGATGGACCACAAGTTACAGTAGCATTACTCACTTCAAAACCTAATAGAAATAACCTCCTCAATAAAAACCAAGATTGGAGAGAAAGGTGAAATACAGGAAGGAACAAAGAGAGAGAAAGATAGAGTTGGTCTGCCTGGAAGCTTAAAGGGAGCAAAGTGACCTGATGGGGATGGGAGTGTGGCTTGAGGCAAAACAGGAGCAGATAGAGAGCCATCAAAGGTAGAGATATAAAAGAGGGGAGACAAGATGGAAACAACAGATAGGTTGAAAGCGGAAAAGTCCTGAAAGCCTGAAAGAGTGGACAGGAGAGAAAAGGGTTGTGTTTACAGATCTTTATCTGCCACCCTACCTGTGTGGTAGTGCTACACGCTGGGAAAACCCTGGAATGTTTTCGGGAGTGGTAGGCTGTAGCATCAGGGCGGAAACCCCACCAAAAGTAGACCATAGAATACAGACTAATGACTTTGTTGCTGGTGTTATTTCAGAGTTAACTGTACATATGCTTTGATGCTAAATAAATTCCTGTACTGCTCATTCTTTGTTGAGGGATGTTCAAAGCTTTGTTTTATGTTGTCACATAGGGGCCCCGGGGTCCAGATGGCCCACTGGGAGAACCAGGCCCTGAGGGCACCAAGGTAATCATGCACACCACCCTGTTGAAAACATCATTGTGTGCATGTGAAGATGGTAATATAGTAGTTTTGCATGAAATATGTCCTTCCTCCTGTATATTAGCCACGACATTAAAGCTAGAAATATCTACTCAACACTACTTTACTGAATCTATTTGTCACATGAATGGTTTATTTCATCACTACCTCGAATTTTTTTTCTAATGCCTTTCCAAAATGTGTCATGTATTCTTTGCAGGGTGAAAGGGGTGACATTGGACAAAAAGGAGAGCCAGGATTCATAGTAAGTGGTGTCTAAATGAATCTGTCTTTACAATTGTCTTAAACCTTATTTGGAAAAGAGAAAATGCCAGTGACTGAATGGTCATGATGCTGTAAATGTCTTATGTCTAACACACTTCTGGATGAAGGCTTCAGGCTCTTAAGAAAACGTGAAGGCCAATTTATATGTACCCTTATTCATCCAAAGCCAAGTATAATCACCGTCTTTATCCTGAAGCATCTAGGTTAACATGCACATCCCTTTTGAAGATGCACTTCATCTTGTATAACCCACAGGCCTCTGTAAAAGCTTTAATCAGTTTTTATTCGCAGAGTGGGCCTTTGTCTTCTAGTCTCAGTATCAGGTTATACCCAAATGCAGTTATTATGTACCTTTGCCAGCTTGTGTTGAGGAAACCCGAGCTAAATCTGCTGAGGAGAAAGGAACGCTGAAGGTGAACGTATGCGAGTATTGAACTCCTCTAGCCGAGTGAAACTCAGTTCAGCTTCCGATTTGCTTGTGTTACCTTGTTTTAGTATTTAAAACATTAAATTAAAGAGATTTTAAGTGCGATGTTAGGATGTTATTGCTCCCTCTTGACGACCTACAGACAAATGTGTCCAGCACACACAAAATCTCCAATCATCTGACATGGAGGATGAATGTGTTGCCAAATTGAAATCAGTTGGATTGATTGAAACTGCATGTTAATCATTCAAGTACGTATTTCTGTTTCAAAGGGCAAGGCTGGCAGTCCAGGGGAGAGAGGTCCTCCTGGGAAGCCTGTAAGTAATGTTTACCTTGTAGTTATTATTCAGCTGAATTTCTCTTTCAGACTCTTTAATTATCCTCTTCACTTTGGCAAAAAGCATCACTATGGCTACAGAAGACAACACAGCCTTGTAAAACATCTCCACATCCTCTTTTCACCTGTAATATATATAATTATCACTTGAAGAGTGTTCCCCAGTAAAGTCACCCAAGAGGAAGTTGTCATAGTTAAAAGAAGACACTGAGCGGTGTTTCCAGGCTCATAATCAAAACATATGTGCTCGGCTTTCCCCTTACTCATCTGGTGTGCATGGGTGCAAGATTTTCCACTTGTAATGACTTAAAGTTTTGATTAAAGAGTTATTCTTGGTGTGTGATTTTAACACTGTTCACACTGTTTTGAGTTCAGATGAGCCATTCATTTGATTTTTGAGTCTGTTAACTCTCAGTATATTTGATCTAGAGAAACTTGTCAGTGCTCTCTGGTGGACAGATTATGTAATGGCATGAATGGTTTCTGAATAACATATATCTCTTTACCGCAATTTCTTCTTACTACTGCATGGGCGCCGCTATCAATATATTCAGCTAATAATGCAGTGTGATATTAGCCAGCATATTTATTGATCAGGGTCCACTTTGAGTGAGACTTCAAAAAACCCCTGAGAAGAAGGACAGACATGCAAAGAGAACATCTAACATAGTTTCATGTACAGTAAAACTATACTGTCTTATTTTAGTGCCATACAATACAAAGACAGGTTTTTGGCAGGTTTGAAGGAGAATTTTGCCAGCTAACTCTTGCTTTTTCCTGTTTTTACCATCAAGAAAATGATGGATGGTAGTTTTGATATGCCTTTGAACTGTGAACGAATAAAATAACTTGTGCTCCGCAGATGGTAGAAACATGCAAACAAAAACAGATCAAAAACGGATTTAAAAGCAAATCCATGTGAGTTGTCTAAAGTCAAAGTGATGATCATAATATCCACAGTGTGTTCCTTGTAGTGCAGTGTTGTTGTTTCATCCGTTTATGGAAGGACTTACAAAGACGATCCCCAGTCAGAGAAAAGCTGTATCACCTGCAAGCTTAAGCGGTGTTGGACTCAGTTGTTTGGCTTGTTTTGTTTTCCACTGACAAATGAGCAGCTTTCTAGTTTCTCTAATCATGTATTGGCTTAACATTTGACATCCGAGGGCTGTTTGTAATCACTCTTAACACACGCACAAATACACACATAGACGCGTGCAGCCCTGTCGTCTCACTCGCAGATAAAGCCGTATGTAGACCCACACACGTACATTCATGCACACCTATGGACATAATAACACACACATACTTGGGACTAGTTGTGACCTGTCCTCCTAAGCGCACACTAAGGTCTTTTGCATTGGATGAGTTTGCTATAACTTTCAAACACGGGTCACCGTGTGTTTTGACCTCCACTTCAGGTCGAAAAGTTAGTACATAACTTTATTAACGATTGATTTTTGCTTCTTGGTATTAAATGAAGAACATCTACTCATTCTTAGAACTTTCCCACCACCATCAGCCTCACTGCTTTGAAAAATAAGCTGTATCTGCCAGAAATAATGCAGCTCTGGCTGCTGTAGGGGGGGCAGCTTTTTGCTGTCCACCACTGGACTGATAGCGCCATCTTGTGTCTGATAAAATCTCCCTTAAAATCTGTCATGAACAATTCCTCACCACTTCTATGATTACATTTTGTAGTTAATAAAGTTGTCAGTGACTGTGGTTTTTGTCACAAACACTGTATTATACTGTAGTGTCCATAAATCATTGGGTTTCCCTAAGATTAATTTCATCAGTAAATCTTACTCTAAATGTAACTTTTGACAATTACTCCTCTGACTTTTTCTTCCTCTTTTCTTTTCCCTTTTGTTCATTGGATTCATCTTCACTCTTTAAAGAGCACATTTATAAAGTTTGATACATCTAAATACTATATTTTGTTTTCTTATTTTTAGTCATATGTCTTCATTGCATAGAAGCAAAGCAATTTATTCTACAGCTAATGGCTGATGCTACTGAATCCATTGCTGTCTTATCAAACTTTTGGCACGTTCATTTCAGTGCTTGGAACAACCTGCTCTCTGTTAGGCACACAAAAGTAATCTCTGTCAGTGACGGATGAAACACTGTTTCAAATTAGTTAGTCTCTTGTCTAAACTTGGCAGCACAATGTTTGGACTACAACAAAAAGATCTGAAATTGCAGGAAAGCCAATCTGTTTTGCATCAAAGAGTTTTATGCGTCATGTCTGTAGGCATTAGACAGCATTGATATATTAGACTCAGTCATCATGTTTGTGGTTATATTGCTAATGATGATATAATAAGGGACGGAAGAGGGCCAGAGCCAGGTTTTTTCATGCTTGTTTTCTGTAATTACACAAATGAATGACTGACTGAGCTCTTGACTGTCTGTGTTTCCAGGGTAAACCAGGTATTCCGGGCAGCAACGGAGAGAGGGGACCCCACGGTGAACCAGTAAGTATGCTGTCCTCTGATTGCTGCATTGATGTGGCTGTTTCAGGAAGCTTGCAAACTACGAACTGCGTAATCCATAATTACTAATCAATATTTATTACCAAAGTTCCATGAGAAAGGCTGTCAGGAGTTAATGAATAAACCCTTCAGAAACACTTGAGAGGGACGTTATTGAGATTTGTCTTTGTTTATTGCTTTCTCTCTGAATTCCTCACACCTTAACGCTTCATACCTTGTGCCTCCCTTCTTGGATTAGTCTTCAAGTTCTTGATTTTCCTGGAAATATGCCGACCCCTCAAGGACATCAAGAATGTCAAACAATCAGATACAAATATTTATTAGCTTGTGAAGTTTCAATAACGCGGGAGGCACGGTTTATGTTATGGGTCTCATCTTGCCTTTGGCTGGTTTTCAGTTTTACTCCAGGCATTCTCAGCTCTCAGCTTTTCCTAGTCTACAGTCTTAAACATTTAACTGAATTTGTTGGTTTTGCCCTAATATGCTAGATTATGTTCTGGTGATTTAGTCCCTGATTTACTGTACCCAATAAGTCTAATAATGAGATCAGTTATCATTAAAGCTGGTGTCCTTAAAGCATCTTATGTTTATTATTCTTGCAGGGACCCAGAGGACCTCCTGGAGAGGCTGGACCTGATGGAGAGCAAGGGCCTGAAGTACTTTTCATTAAATATTTGAACTATTTATCAGTTCATTATTAAGTTTGTTATGTTTTGTTGGAAGGTCAAATTTTGTAAACACAACAAATTGAATGTGACTCATGGCCTTTGTTTTCCTGTCTCATCTTTGTAGGGTGGGCCTGGTGGAGAGGGGGAGCCGGGAGCCATCGGAGAGCCTGGGTTAAAGGTCAGCAACACCCTGCCATGTTTTTTTGCAACCCCTCCAGCTCCTGCATCTTACAAAACATTTGTCATGTCGTGCGTCAGTCCCCGCCGCCTTCAAGCGATGGGAAAAGCCGTGAACTTGCTCAGTCAATTTGTACAGACATAACTGTAGCCTTGGGTGAAGCAACAGCTGATTGCCTAGGTCTAACACTGCCTCAGCTTCACGTATCAGTGGTTAGTGTGAGTGTAGGTGTGCACATAAAAATATGCTTTGACATCCAGACAGCCCTGTGTTGTGTTTTTTTTGTCCCTGTAGGGTGATATTGGGCCTCCAGGAGCTGAAGGGGAGCAGGGACAGGAGGGAATAAGGGTGAGTAACTGCAAACATCCCACTAATCCCTTCCTTCCTTGTGTTTGGATAAATCTAACCCGGCCGTTTATTTACTCCCCCGCATTTTGACGAGGATTTCTAATCCTCTGGTCCCAAGAAAGCAGAGTGATGGAATAAATAGAACTTGGACTGCTTGAGTCTCATCTTTCTGTCCTAGCCACATAATTAGGTTCAACATTCTTTAACATGGTTCCTCAAACATCAGACCCACGGTGTCTTTTTTACTTTACTCTTAATGGATGAAGGAAGATGAAAGAAATTTGATATGTCTGAGAAACTGTCCATGTGGTACATTGGAAACTTCTTTTCTTGCCTGACTGTCCACAGATGAACCAAAGAAATAATTTCTCCTCAATATAAATGTTCCAAATGTGTTGTTTTTTGTGTGTATTAATTGCCGAGATTGTGCTTACAGTGGGGATTTTTAAAAACTCATCTGGTATGTTTCATTTAGCAAAGGAAATCGCTGTAATTACTGTACAACATAATTTCTTCCTTTATTTGGCACACATGTTTCAGATGGTTACATGGTTCTCCACAAACTTGACATGATAAATCAAATCTCAGCAGAATTAATATCATCAGCATTTAGAAGGGATAATTTGGCCACTCCAGTCAAGACAGTGGAGTATCCTCATTACATCTTGTTTTAATCCCTATTTAATTTAAATGTGTTGCTTACCCCCCTCTACTAATCTCTTCACTAAGAAGTCAAGTTAATGTATCCTATTCTCTTTCATAGAACTTACAGAGTAACTTAACACTCCCTTAAACTCTTGATTTTGCTGAACTCCAGTGGTTTACCTTCTCACCTGGACGCAGTGTTGTGCAAGTACACTGTTGAATGTGTTTACAGGTGCAACACATCGGACCACACCCATCATGGATCTATAATCTGTTGCTTTACCAACATCTTTAAATTATGTTCAAATTTCTGTAATTTCACTTAAAATCAGGACATTGTTGCTGGAAAGACTCATTGCTAACAAACATTTTAGCTCAAACTAAATACTATTTACTGTATCTACAATGTCTGAATAGACACAGTGAACTGAAAGATCTACCATCACAGAGAAAATAACGGTTTCACAGTTCTCATAACACAGACTTTGAGGAGGGACAAAAATATTATTGTGCCACTTTTTACAACAGTGAAGAGGTTTTTGTTGTAAATGGTGATGTTTTTGTAGGGTCCCCCTGGTCCCCCTGGTGAAGACGGCCCTCAAGGAAAAGATGGACACAAGGTAAACATAGCAAGAACTTCTCTAATAAAATCAAGCATATAGCTAAAACAAGTTATTATAAAGTTATTAAAGTCAACTTCTGAAAACCACAGGTTGTCTGACCTATTGACCTTTCTCTGTTGATAATGTGAACGTTACTGTATTAAAACTGAACTGTTTTTCACTCTGTTTTTCCTGCCTCTCTTTCTCTACGTCTATCACACTGTCAGGGGGAGCCTGGTGAGCGTGGGCCAATTGGAGAGCCAGGGGACAAAGGAATGGAAGGGGACCCTGGGGCCCCAGGACCACCCGGAGAGCCTGGGAAACAGGGCTTTCGTGTAAGTTTATTTTATCTTTCCAAACAGCCATATACAACTACTTTAATCAAACAACCTTCCCTTAAATAGTGTGCAATTAACAGAAATTGATGCCTGTATTGACATTCAGAATGACTCAAGACACACTTGCACACAGTTTAGGTGAGAACTAGATGTAAATAAAAGGTCAGGTAGGTCAGGTTTGCTGCAGAACTGGTTCCTCTGGTTTTTCACTGTGGTGGTTTATGTGAGAGCTGGGGAGAGATTGATGGATGAGCATACTTTCCTCTGAGACATATCAAAATAAATCCCACCTTTAGAATTTTAAATACCTGCAACTAACTGAGCAGATTACAAAAGTGCTCTTAACCAAATAATGCCCTTGTGTCCCAGTAGGGGTCAGTCTTCTCTTCAACAAAGACTTTTTGCTACTGGGACAGTGAAAGCTTCTGTCATAGACTGTGGATGTTTAGCACAGTATGATAGATGTGAGTCAAAGTCTCCTCTCAGTGCTTCTTTGTTTTGAGATCCAGATCCAGATTTAGCTATGGGTGTTGAGTCTACAAAAATGTAAGCTGAGAAATCTGACGACATTGTGGTCTACAAGCTATTAACCTCTGCAGGGAAAATAGCACACTGATAACGTAGTGTCAGGATCCACAGGTTAGTGTTTAATGCAGGATCCAAAATATGATGTCTGTTAAAGTCACAAAGCTGAGGCAAATTATTTGATGGCATTTATGGTTGCAGTAATCAATGCCTCTGATTATTCAATAGATTTTTAGTGTGTATGGTAATAATTCAATGAGTCTCCTGTTACAGGGGCCAGAAGGAAAACTAGGGCCCCCGGGGAATAGAGGACGACACGGCAAGAAGGTAAGGACCTCGCTCACTTTACCTGTTACACTAACAAAGACCACGCCAATGAACGTATGGAATTAGAAAGGTTTATTGCACATAATGGATACATGTGAAACCAATATGATAAACTGTGATAGGGATGAAGGGATGAGAGTTGAGGGATAGGGATGAGGGAGAAATCAGGTTTGTGAACAGATGAATGAATGGATGGACAGAGGAGTTCGGCAAAATGGTGAGAGGGAACTGAGTGGGTGATGAGACTCTGAGTGGGAGATCTGTCTTCGTATCTCTTCTTTAGAGCCCCAGTGGTTATAAGAGAGTAAAGGGAGAGAACAGATAAGGTGTGTTGAGGTACATTTTAGCTTAAATGAGATGAGTGCGAGGCGTTGGCTTAGTTCCCGAACCTAGTTATAAAACCTCATATTGTACATTTCCCGGCAAAAAACAGCAAGAGGACACAGTCCAAGGCCCTTTGGCGTACAAGTGGTTCCAAAGAACCACTGACTCATCTTTTCTCAGTTGCCTCATTTGGGTTCAGTCTAGTTGTTGACTCAAGTTTTGAGGATAAAAACAAGACACCGCAACCAATGCTGAAGACAAATGACTTTTAATGCTAGAATGGATTTGTTTTTTTTTGCTGCAGGACGATTTGACAGAATGGATGCTCCCAGCTGTCAAAACGGGCTGAATGCTGACTTTCACGTTGAAAAGAACAGTCTCCATGACTTTTTGCAAGTGTTGCTGTTTCTCATCCCCTAATGATATTGTGTCTTTTTCCAGGGAGAGAGAGGTCCTGTAGGTCTTGTTGGTGAGATTGGCACAAGAGGAGACATCGGCCAGCCAGGCGAGCCGGGGCTGAAAGGCGCCAGGGGAACTCGAGGCACACCCGTTAGTTCCCATTCTTCCTGCCTTTCCTCTAGCTTAGTCCTGTCTGAGACATTTTTGTCAAAGATTGTCAAGTCAAACTCTTTTTTACTTCATTTTTTTATTATTGAAGGGTAAAAAAAGGGTCTTTGGGATATATCAGAAAGGCTTTTTTTTCCGTCTCAGTCAGTCTGTGTTTCATTGACAGCTGTCAGAATGTCAGTGTTACACCTGTAGAGATTGAGAGAAAAAATAAACACACCTGTGCTGTAGCCTAAATGTCAGGGAAAGACAGTGTGATGTTTATGGTATTAAAGATTAAGGACTACAACAGCATGTAATCAGACATTTGCCGGTACGTTTACATGCTGTTTAATGTGCTGCAGCTGAGCCGCTAACTAGCCAGCCAAAAAATTATATTTTTCTTGTCAAAACTTTAAGAACAAACATGAAATTAAAAAAGGGAGCATCTTTCAGTGCAGAACCACTAAGATCATGTTGTGAAAGCTGTGGCGAAAAGATTTATATCCCCATCATAAAACAAGTCCGGTCACAGGATTCGGTTAGCATGTGTCGGTTTGAGGCCGAGCTTATGTTTAGCTGAACCAGAGCAAAACAAAAGCAAGAAGAGCAAAACAAACAACACTAGGAATGAATCACTCTTATGTTGTGTGCATTTCTTGCATTGCTTCCAGGGTCGGCCTGGAGTCATGGGGATAGAAGGGCAACCAGGACTGGCAGGATACACAGTGAGTTTCTCCTATGGGAACCATTTTCCATTGTACACACACCGTATGTACCTACATGTGACATATACTCGGCAGAAAATGTCTTCTTACTGGATAGTAAGCACATCCCACTATGCTTTTATTTACTGGGGGCCTACATCTTACAAAATATGATTACTGTCTAGATAGATAGAAGACAGAAAATCCCAGATTCCCCTTAAATCAAGAACATGGGTAAGAAGAGTAAATGAACTGTTCCAGGTTTATCCATCAAACCTAATCCTGCTTCAAGGAGCTTTAGATACAGAGTTAACACGTTGCATTTTATTTTAATCTAGCTAACTCGCCTTCCCTGGTAGCCTTGTGCTGTAAGTCTAGCATGTGCTTGAGACATCCTGAGTTTGAGTCTGGTGGAGGACATCGTCCCTGCCATTCTTATGCTTCCCGTTACTCTTTACTGTTAATTATGCAATGAATGCAAAATACCAAGAAAAAAAATAACTGCCTAAGCTAAGACAAGAGGTGGAATTGAACATGGTGAAGTGTACAAGCAAATGTTTCCAGGCGACTCAACAGCCTGGTCAATGCCAACATCCGTGGGTTTAGGTTGCATAACTTGAACAGGGCACCTCAAGTTCATTTAGTCCCTTTTTATGAGTGAGTGTGTGTGTGTGTGTGTGTGTGTGTGTGTGTGTGTGTGTGTGTGTGTGTGTGTATATGAAAGCTTTCAGACACATTCACACTTGACTCAGGTTGCTGAGTGATTTCGAAGTCTGTGCCAAAAACCTAAATCCTCAAGTGGCAAAGTGACAGAATGGAAGAGCTTCTCTACAAAGAATTGTGTTTATATAAAACGGTTCTGATTTATATGCTGACAGCAGAACTCAACTTTCTCCAAGAAACATGCCGTAGCCAGTAGAAGCATGGCAGCTTTGTAAGGTACACTAACCAGCGTTCTCTTTTTTTAGGGTCACCCTGGCAAGCCTGGTTCCATTGGACCACCAGGGCCGAAAGGTGAAAAGGTAACATAGTACCTGAACTAATGTTTGAAATGGAATTATTTCAGTATTTTGGGTTATAGGTTTGTGTACTTCAGTGTACTCTCTGGTTGCAAAATGTTTCTGTCTGCATGCTTGACTGCCTGTGTGTTTGCTCCATTCCAGGGTTATCCAGGCGAGGACAATAGGACCCCAGGACCACCAGGGCCCTTAGGTGAACCAGTAGGTCTTGCTTTCCTTTAAAGTCTCCTTTCTGATCCCTAACTCCTCGCTCTGTTTAGTCCAAGCTGTTAAATACCGGATTGACTCTGAAAGTAAAAGTTAATCCTGATCAACTCCTGATTTTAGCACCAAGTACACTCATGTTTTTGTCCCACCAGATTGACAATAATGTATCAGTGTTTCTGTTCTTTGTTATTTGTTTATTAAGAGGGATATTCTCAGACCTGTCATGCATATGGACCCCGATTATCAACCTGTGTGGCTCAGATATTTTCTGTTCATTACAAGCTGAGCATGTACAGAAATAAAATGTCTGACAAAGGTTTTTACATGTCTGGATAAAGCTTAAGCTTATCTTTGTTTGTGTTCTCATAATGACCCCTAATAAGGATAGAGTTCTCATCACAATACTGTGATGAACACAAATGTTTCATTGTTAAATTGAAACAAAACATTTTAGCCCTTGACAAGTGTGAGTGCCAGTGAGGGCCATTATGCACAATAAGCTACCTCAAGGATTCTGCACCCAAGAAAACAAAGCCATTCTTAGACTAATATCAAAAGAGGATCAGGATGTATCAAAGAGTCTTAGCAGCTTTGGAAAGCTCACAGTCATACAGTACCATGACTCTTATACACATTTCCCAGCACTCGATGTAAAGGCCGACACAGCATGAACAATCAGGTTCACAGGTATAGATAGCAACCTACCATATGAGTAGTGCTGGATTATCAGGTTGGCACAGTGTTGCAGTGCATAGCATGGGCAATACAATGGTAGCCTCTGTCTTACTGCACCCCCAACCAAGATTGGCTGAAAGTAAAGTTCAAGGTGAAATTACGCCTTTCCATTTGACTCCAGTAAAGATCCAGACTCATAGGTCACATCTAATGAATATGTTTTGTGTGTGTGTGCCTGAGAAGTGACTCTAAGTGTCTTTAAGTAGCTGACCAGCTCAATTAAATCTTTGTGCGTATAAATGAAGGTATGCATAAACAGTACGTGTGTTCATGTGTGTGTATTTGTGTCTACTCAGGGCCCCCCAGGAGAACGAGGAGAGCGTGGAGAGCCAGGGGATGAAGGATATCAGGTAGACAAAACCATTCAATCTGTTGTTTGTCTTCTGGATTGTTGTTTCATTTGGTTCTTTGGTGATCCATTGAGCACTGCTCTGCTCAGGTAAGGGCAGACCACACATGTTGGAGAGGATTACCATATTCCCAGCAATAAGGCTGTAGAAATCATCTGTTTTTGTCACTTCATGCCTTTCAGGTGCAGGATTCTTTGCTCTCAAAACATACACATAGGGTAGTTCTGATACCGGAAATGCCTCCGATACGGCCTAAAATGCTGGTATCAGCGAGTATGAGAGTCTATGCACTGATCCGAGCCACCTAATTTATGAGCAACGAAATGGGACCCTGCTACTTTATAGCCGCATCCTGTTTGCCATCGTTCCCCCAGGATGGCCAAGTCATGACCCGCTGATATTAAAAAGAGCCAAGCCATACAATACATATATTTTTTAACGCTCTTGTATCGTATCTGTACTCGGTGTCAGCAGATACTCAAAGTTCAGGTATTGGAATCGGTATTGGGAAGGAAGAAATGGTTTTGGAACATCTCTCTCTGTAAGTGAATCTAAAATGTAGCCTGTAGCAACAAAATTCTGATCGGTCAAATACACACAATTTGATTAGCTGAGCACACTGTTTTGATGTGCTATGCCTTCATATCCTAATTTTGTTAACTCTATTCGTATTCAAAATCTCAACAATGCAGTAGGTCTCCAATCATTCTTCAAAAACATTTAAATCATGCCACACACTCCCAGGACCTTGCTTAAATTGCCCTAATGTAGAGGGACTTTTTTAGTATCCTAATGGTATGCTGGATGGCAGTAGAGATAGTTTTAATGGATTGTGCGTAGGACACATTTTAGTCATTAAGTACTGCATCTCATACTGTGGTCCAAAAGGTTGGGTAACAGTTGTGTAACTGTTGTAAGTGCAGTCCTGCGAAGAATCACTAGAGATAATCCTTGACCCATTTCCAGCTCCAACCTAGGTTCATACTCATAAAAACTAATATTTAGCTTGGCAGTCATGTCATCATTCCTCAGACTTATGCTATTCATCTGAGTGCAGAATTTGTAGATCCTCTATAGTATACATACATTCAAACTTGGCTTAGAAACATGTGTATATTGTTTTGGTCCTTTAGAGCTTTGCTGTACCTTGAAATGGAACACTGAGTATACACACACACACTTATTAAGGCTGATAATCAGAGAGAAGAATGTCATTCTCTATTAAAATTGTGTTTCAGGGCCATATTGGTATCATTGGATCTCGTGGAGCTATTGGACCACAAGGCCCTCCGGTAAGTCAGTAAATATTTGTAGCACAGAAACTACAATGTATAGTATTAGGTACAATAAATATCAGTTTTTACCTATTTTTTTACGTGCACTGTAATCATTTTTTGCGGGTGACACAAGAGTAAGTCATAGAGTCATTTAAATCAGAAGGGTTTATTTCTTTGTGTGAATGTGCTCTGAGTGTGATTATGAGCTACCCTGTGTGCTGCGTAGACAGTTAAGAAGCAGTGTTGATACTTTTTAATTCCATTTCTTCCATTATGAAATCATCCCTTAATAATGTTGTTTTCCTGAAAAAACGTGAACCATATTAATGGCAATATTTCTACAGTTAATCATTTAAATGACATATGGTTTGTATTACATCTTAGTATTATTGTTTGCCTTTGTGTTCTTGCTTTGTAAGGGATCACCAGGCTTCCCCGGAGAACCAGGCCCAAAAGGAGAGATAGGAGTTCCGGTGAGTTCATACAAAAATCCCCTTAGCAGGTTACTAAACTTGGTCTCCCTTCATCATAATGTTTCTACTATCAGGCTGCTCTTTTTGTACTGAATAGTTTTTTTTTTACTCTAAATAAAACCAGGCATTGCCAAAGGTCATTAGGGCTTATGGCCACAGACCTGGTGTGGTTGCAATGGGACACTTGCACATGAAGGGAAGACAGCTTCGGTTGGTTTGGTTTTACTGTGGGGCAGATCTTCTGTCCAGGGGAAATCCCCTTCATGCAGAACTGAGACTTCATCCAGGCTTAGTCTGGTTTGGGAGCATTAGAGGCAGCTGTCCACGAACCTCTTTGGGAGAACACTCAACGTCCTCTGTTTTTCTCCCTTCACGATCAAAATGTACTTCTGGGTGTGGATGCACTGGCCCATCAGTGGCCTTATGCTCTTTTGTATACATTCCCCCCAACTGCTCTGATCTCCTGACCCCAGCCAGGCTGCAGGCCATTTGATGATTCTCATAACTCCTTACTGAACATCAAAGCACGGGCTGGCAGAGATAACCCAGCAACCTGCTGTCTCAGGCTTGTCCAAAAAAATTCTACCCCACCCAGAGAGGCTGGCTCTGTGGACCTGGTCCATAAGTGGTTGAATCTGAGCACCGTGGGCCTCCCTCTGGGCATAACTGGGACCATTCTGAATGCTAGGTGTGTTATATGACTGTGATTTTGTCTTTCTTACAAGACATGGTGGACAGCAGGAAGGCTTTCTCCACTCTCAAGTTATACTTTGCAGCTATTTCTTTTTTTTTTAAGTGTTTTTTTGGGGCTTTTATTGCCTTTATGATAGTGACAGTTGAAGACAGACAGGAAAGCAAAGGGCCGCAGGTCGGATTCGAACCCTGGGCCGCTGCAACAAGGACTCAGCCTCGGTACACGCCAGCTCTACCCACTGAGCTAACCGGGCACCCTACTTTGCAGCTATTTTTGCCTAATGTTTTGGTTTTGATGGGAAGGCAGGCTGTGGAGCAGTATTCCTTGGTCGGCCGCTTTATGATAAGCCGTAAGTTCCTGATTTCTAAGCCACTGGCCCCACCGTGGGACCTTCCCGCTGTATTGGATGCCCTGAGCCCTTGGAACAGGTGGATTTAAAAGTGGTGACTTTAAAGACAGCCTTTTTGCTGTCTCCTGTTTCAGCTAATGAGTGGGTGCAATTCATGCTCTTTCAGTACACCAAGCATATATAAAGTTCTTTTCGGGCAGTGTTCCTAACCCTGCCTTTATGCCTAAGGTGTCAGGGTCATGTTCCCCAATTTACCTTGTGTCCTTCTATCCCCAACCATTCTCCTCAGATTAGCATCAGTGTTCATATATTTTGTGTCCTGTTACTCATCTACATCGACAGAACCAAAAGCTGTAGGGAAAGTGACCAGCTTTTTGTGTCTTGGACAAAGAACCACTTTGGGAAGTCAGTCTCAAAGCAGTGGCTCTCCTTACTGGATTGTTGGAGCTATTGCTTCAGCCTATAGCTCTAACATTTAGAGTTTAGGGGTTTGCAGCCACCAGAGGGCCTGCATGCACATTCTGCCTGGGGTCTTACAACCGCATGGGACCGCAAGTTGGGCCTCCCCACACACCTTTACCAGGTTCTACAAGCTATATGCTACAGCGCATCCATTTGCCCTTTCAGTGCTTAGTGTGGCAGTTTAAATCAAAGCAGATATCTTTTGGTGAAACAAAGTTTCCTGAAATGATGAAGTTTCTTTTGATTCCTCCACCTTTTCACAGGCCTTCTAATTATATAACTTCATTTCCCTGGTGAAACAACTTCGATCAAGTTCCACATAGCCTTTTTAATAGTGTATTCACAGTTTTTCCAGATAGCACTGACGTTCTTCCACATGTGAAACAGTTTGTAAGAGTGATTATATAACCATTTCAAATGGTATGGGAGTATTATGTGAATTCATTCAGCTTGGCTTGAGTTCAAACTCAGTTTGAGCAATGTTGTCACGTGCAACATATAGACCTGCCTTTTTAGAAACATCAATAACTGAACAGTCTGCCAGGAAACATTGGAGACTTTGAGGATATGCTGTATTTCTGTTTCAGATTAACTACTAGTCAAGAAGTCCTTGAGGGATATGTCTTTAGGACTGTGCACACATAGATTACTGTATCAGGTACATATGAAAAGCAAAGGATGGTTTTAAAGGAACTTTCTATGTATTTTGCTATGTATTTGATATGGCTTAGAAATGTACAAATGTAAATAAACTGTATAAAGTTTGTGTTTGTTATTAAGCAAAATAATATACTCAAGTATGTGATTTTATTAGTCCTCAGTGTGATTTTAGCCAATGCCATTTGAGGTGTTAAATATACAGTTAACAGTTGTGTATATGTGTATATGTCTTGACTGTCTGGAGTGAGTAAAGTGCAGAGACATGCCTGAACTTGAGAGACTCATATTAGACATGGTCTTTAGAATTTCCTCTCTTCAATAAGAGGGAGATATATAACCTATACCCATGTATGTTTCATCCTTCGTGCGTGTGTTTATCCAGGGCTCAGCGGGAAAGAAAGGAGAAGGCGGGCTGAGTGGATCTCCTGGCATTGAAGTAAGTATCACACTACCTCAACCAAATGTATGGCTCAGACAGAGACAGCAGCAAAAAGGTCATATTACTTAAAACTGCTCCCCATTAATAATTGATATAATGCATGGGTGTTTGCCAACATTTCTGACAGCAGCAACAGTGTTTTATTCAGAATAAGTAGAAGAACTGTTTACTTACCATGATCAGCAATAACCACTAGAGAGGAAGTGCCATCTCAAGAAAATAAAACTTGAGAGAATAAATGAAGCAGGGAAAATAGACAAACTCAGCCAAAAGTCATACATCACAAGCCACAATGTTTGATTAACAAGTGATGTCAGTGCACTTTAAATCCACCACAAGATTGCTGAGCTTGAGCCTGAGTGATGTTGATATTGTGGAAATTTTGCAGGGGCCAATTGGTTTACCTGGACTTATGGGAATGAACGGTTATCCAGGACTAGATGGTCCCCCAGGACTGACTGGCTTACCAGGATTTCCAGGAAAACAAGGACGAAAGGTAGTCATTATAGTGTTATATAGACAGAAATGTACGTATCTGAATATTGATTGAATATATTGATTCACCAATTGTGATCCATTCCAAAGTAAAAGTAAAGAACGTCATGAGCACATACATGATTGGCTTCTCCTCTTTCTAACACATTTTTTCTTGCTATTAGAGAGGGAGATGCATATGACATTTTGTTATCTTCACTTGAATCAAACCCCTCCCTCCCACAAAAGATATGAACTGTTTTGTATCTAAAAACCTCTATTCTTTCCTCTGTACTTTCTAAATAAACAGTAATGTCAATGCGCGGTAATCAGAAGGCGCAACAATAATTAAAGGACCAGTGTGTAAGATGTAGTTTAGCGGTGTAGTTGCAGATTGCAACTCCCTCGATTCACCCTCCCCCTCCAAGCAGAAAGGAGAAACTACGGTGGGGGCAAACAGACAAAAAATATTAACAGCCCGATCTAGTGCATCACTGTAGGAATGTGTGTGAATGGGTAAATGTGGCGTGTAGTGTAAAAGTGCTTTGAGTGGTTGGAAGACTAGAAAAGGCACTTTACAAATACAGTCCATTTACTCTAGACACAAGTGAGCTACAACAATGTGATCTTATTTGAAAATCACACAGCTGACTATGTGGCTGATACTCACGCACACAGGAACCCAGTTGCATGCAATGTCTCAAAACATTCTTGCTCTGCACCATAAATGTAGATAGGAGCAGGGTCTGATGTAATACAGACGGAGTCAGGAGATTTACTTGCATAACTGAACTTTCAAGAGGACATTTCCTTTACTGTACTTGATACACCCTCATCCTAACCTTTTTAGGACCTTGCCTTCACATATTCCTGTTGTCACTCAACAAGAATACTGGAAGTTTAATCTTCATTGCGCTGATAGTCTAAATATAGTCCACAATGAATAAAACTGTGTGAATATTATCTACAGCAAGTAGACTGGTGGAAGTCTGTGGCTCCCTATTGTCAGCTGAAAACTATCAGCACTCGTCCGAACAGCAGAGGTGAAAGCGATGCAGACAACTTAACCACTTAATTGTTTATTGTTCTTAGCCGCATTAGATTACTTGTGCTTGTGCTGCTTTGTCCCCTTAGCACAGAGATTTAATTTGACTCCCTGAGTGCCCAAAGCTTTCCTTCAGCTGTTACCATCTGTAGTTTTAAAACTGAGACATACGACTGAGATTGACTAATCATTAAATGCCTTGTTTGATTTGATTGGCTTCTTCTGGTTGCGACACAGTGGGTTTATCCAAATACGTGTGCAGCCAGAGTGGATTGGGATTTCATGCATGAATGTCTCTGTCCTTTTCAGCCAAGAGTCGGAAAGCCAAGTCCTTTATGTCTGGCTTTCATTTACATAATGTTGTTGTATAAAAGTCTAGTAGTCTAATTTTGGCCACTGATGTTTTTCAAGCTGACTGAAAGGATATGGTTTCTCACTTGCAGAGTGAGTCCTATAATCTACGGCTCCTAAATCACACAAAATACTTAAATGTATAATTTGAAAAAAATACACAAGCTGTAAATTAGATATGCTTTATGTTATTCGCAGAGACATTTTCTTATATGTGAGATGTTTTTGGAGATAGCAGGTTTTCTTGAGCCAACAGTCTGTTTCAGTAGTCTTTTACTACAATGCACCCGGGGCTGTCTCAGCAGGAGAGGTCTGCAGGAAACTCTATTTTCAATTTTACACTGCCCGCTTCCATAGTGGGAAAGATACTGTAATATGGCTTCCTTTCTGCCTCTGCTGGCAGGCTGCAGAGTCCCTGCAGAATAGTCCTCATCCTCTTTGTCCTTGTTACTCATTTTTCCCATAATGGTTGTCAATTTTCTTATTCATTGTTTTCCTCATTATCTGCTCAGTCATTTCTATTCACTTTGCCAGTTGGATGCATTCACAGTGAAAAGGGGAAAGGCTATATTTAAAAACTGATTTGGAGCATTTCTACTTTATTGGACAGTATAATAGTGGAGAGCAACAAGAATGAAATGCAGTAGAGGTCCTCCACTGAAATCAAACTGACAAAGATCTTCCGGTATCTCAAGAACCAGACTGCTTTTTAAAACCCAAGCAGCTGACAGGTGCTTTTGCTCGAGGCGCCTGCTTTTTTGGTCAGACATTCAATAGAAGAAGCATTTTATAACATCAATAAACTCTGATGCTTACTATAGTTTATGAAACCTTCAACATTCAGTCTAGCATAATGCACAACAAATTTGGTTATAACATGTAAATCAAATTTGTTTTTTGAAAGTATCCACCACACTATCTAGCCTCCAGCAGGGAAGAAAGTAGGAATAGTGACACAGGACACTGTGCTTTCCTGGGAAACTTGCGAAAGCCTCAACGTTTCAGGATGTGGTTTAAATTTGCATTTTGGATGATTCATATGTTTATATTTTTGTGTGAACTGGGGAAATGCAAGAAGTTATGAAATAATTTAATCCGTTCGCTTTCCATGGCTTAATGATCTGTTGCAGAAAGCGGCTGTTGTGTCGTTTGTATATGCCTACATGCGGGGGCACTGCCAAAAATTGGGGATCCTGACCAAAGCTCACAGTGTGTGTGTGAAGGTTGGAACACTCAGACTTAATAAAATCTTTGTGTGATCTTATTAAGCTGATAGACTAGTGGCTTTTTCTTATGCAAGAGATTCTCAGCACCTGCAGGTTACACCCAGTAAATCTACAAGGATTTGATTCCAACCTGCTCCCTGACTTGTCTGCTCTCCTCGAGGTGATCGAGGAAAATAATCCGTATGTGAGGCGACACCCACTCAATCTGTTATTCTAATATCCTTCACTCCCTTTTGCCTCACCACACTGCTGATGGAGCAGGAAACCGCTGTGGTCTGTGGTGTGAGAAAGCAACTCAGTGACAGGCAGGCATTTTTATGGGTACACTTAGGGAGCACGCTGTCAAGAAATATTATAACCAGGAGGGGCCGGCAGACTTCAGCACTGTGGCTTACAGCTGCATATTTAGAAATGTGTTTGGATATATTGAAATAAACATTGAAAAGAATTTAATTCATTCATTCATTGTTGTTAATTTAAAAATAATAATAATAATAATAATAAAGTGCTCTAATATAACCTAATATAATACTCTTTTATTACATTTTGATTTGACATTGACAAAATGTCAATGACAACAATTGTTGTGTGCATTCAGGGTCAGACAGGCTTGGTTGGGCAAGAGGGACCTGTTGGACGTCCAGGTCCCAGGGGAGAGATTGGACTACCTGGACCACCTGGAGAAAGAGGACCAGTTGGTCAGAAGGTGAAAACATAATAGCGTTGAATATTGACAATGTATCCTAAATTGTTGCAGTGTGACTTGAGATAAGAAAATAATCTTTTCAAACATTTTCTTAAGTTGCATAAGATTTTTTAACTCCTGACCATTCAGGGAGAACTAGGACTGCCAGGGGACAGAGGAGCCTCGGGAATCAAAGGCATGGAGGGGGCCACAGGTGACCAGGGCAGGAAAGGTGACCTAGGACCCAAAGGGCAACCAGTGAGTATATACAGACATTTGTGATTTAAAAGTCCATCTTAAAATAGGATTAAAATAAGGTTATGTTATTGGGATATTGGCACATTTAAGGTTGAGATCTGTCAGTAGCATTTTACCTATACATTCCTATATAATTATTATTATCATTGAAAAAAAAATAATCTTTTTTTTCTGAGTAATTAATTTTTTTGTTTGTTTTTTTGAATAATTGTTCCCCGTTTTTCTGAGTAATTCTTTTCCTGTTTTTCTGACACATTTTTTTTCCCTGTTTTTCTGACTAATTTTGTCCGTTTTTCTGAGTAATTCTTTTCTCGTTTTTCTGAGCATTTTTCGTGGTAGTTTTTTCCCCATTTTTCTGAGTTATTTTCTGAATTATGGAGATACTTCGAACTCCCGTGAGAACCTCCAACCTGCAAGTGACTCCCATGGACCTATGGTGACTCCTGCCCGCACATACATGCCCCATCTTTAACTATCTACGTAGTGCGTAGAGTCGACAAACTAATGATAATACCATCTATATGACTTAAAGACAGGACTATCTCTGTGTCTTAAACCCAGATCAAAGTAAAACTTGATTGAACTAAACAAGCCGGTCATGTTTGTTTCTGTTAAATTGAGCTATCAATAAAGGAATGAATGCGTCTAATGTTTCAAATGCTCTCTAAACTCAGAAAAATAAATTACTCTGAAAAACAGAAAAAAATTACAAAAAAAGAAATTTACTCCGAAAAACAAACAAAAAATATTTTCAAGTGAATGCTACACGCCTCAGTACAAATCATATTCATGTAAATATTTGATGTTCTACTCTGTTCTTCTTTTCTATTCCTGATGTTTAGTTGTAACTGTTTGAGCCTCAGATTTGCAAAAGGTGTCCTTCACACATAAAATATCTTTTCGAATTGTTAAAGTCATAACATTGTAGGCCGCTGCATGACTCTTTCTAAATTGATACCATCCCTAGGAATGTTCTTGTTGAAAGAGGGTTTTATAAGCTTATATACATTCTTTAATACCTCTCTAAATATAGCTTCTGAGGTTTAGATAGCCAGTCTGTGGTGGGGTTTAAAATGTGTGTCTGACACTTTTCCACCCTGAGTAGAGTAACAAATTATCTGGGCGGGACCAGAAATGGAAACATTCCACCTGGTAAGGCCAAGTTATGTAAGACCCTCACACTCCAGAGACCTGAAAAAGAGGTGCTCCACTTCACTTATGTAACTCCTCAAAGAAAGAGAAAAAAGAAACAACATTCAATCCCTTGCTCTTCCCTCCCTCCTCTAGATTTCTCCATTGATGCTCGTGAAGCAGAGAGCAGACTCAGACCCTTGGGTCAGATCCCTTTACACTTTTCAGTGAATAGAGTTTCTCGGTCAAAGTCACTGGCCTGAAAGTAGAGCTGTCTAGAGGATGTGGATGACTGGCTGTACAAACGTTGTGTCTGCCACCCTGGATGACAGACAGTGCTCAGACACAGAATAGAGTACAGACACCTAACCCCACAGCGTGTGTTTCTAGGCCGGTGTGTGAATGTGGGTTGGGGCTACTGTAGATCCAGACATAAAGCTTTGTGTGTGCCCCAGTTCTATTGAAATGGACGAGGACGTTTTAAAAAGCTACTTATTGTGTCCCTACTGTGTCTGGAGCTGTAGATATAGTTGGATAAAAAATCACACAAAAGTACACAATAAAACTCTATGAATCCTTACATATTATATGATATTATGCATTCAAAATGACACAATGACAGTATGTAAAAGGCAAGGCTCATCTTTTGCTATAATGTGATTGTCTTTTCTGCTTGTAGGGGGAATCTGGAGATCTGGGAATGGTTGGTCTACAGGGCTTTCCAGGGCCAATGGTAAGAGACTATGAATATCTAACCAACAGTTAGGGTGTAAAAGAAAACACATCACAAGAAGAAATGAGATATGATAGAGATATATTGTACCTGTAAATGACACACAGGGATTGACAAGACCTCTTTTTCCTTTGAACAGGGGCCGAATGGTGATCTAGGATGGAGAGGTTTCCCCGGTCCTAAAGGCCCAATGGGTACAATGGTAAGTTTAATAAAAATGGAAACAGTAGGCACACCACTGTGTTTTCAAGTGTACTACTGAAAATGTAGTGAAATAATATGAAACCAAATAGATTTAGAATGTGTGTGTAGGTCTTTTTTAGCCAGGAGTGTAAGCCCATATGAAGATATAAACAGAATAGAGAGTGCATTAACTTTTTGTTGTAATTACTAAGTCTCGTGAGATAAGTAGTAACCACCTCCTTGAAAACATGTACATTTAAACTGATTATTCATCTTCAACTCTGCTGTTTGTTTCAGGGATTCACTGGACCTGTAGGCCCTGAAGGAATGATGGGCCCAATGGGAAAACCCGTAGGTTTCTGTTTGTGTGTAACAAGAATTGTGTAATGGCCATGCATCACAAGATAATGATCAGCAAATTCTGTAGAAGTGAGAAAGATGTTGACACAATGGAAGTAATGAGAAACATTCTTTTACCTTTAATACAACCTTTTAAAACTTTTAATAAACTGGTAAAATGCTAATTGAGGTTTATGTAGAATACAGAATGGGATGCAATGCTGTATATAGTGTCATGTTGTTACTTTTCTTTTCCACAGGGGCCAAGGGGTCCAAAGGGAATCAGTGGTGAAATGGTAAGATCTGATTCAAACCAGTTTTCAAACACTGAAAAGTCTTTCAGTGATTATATGATAATGTTTTATATTACATATGATTACATGCTGATATACCATGTGATTATATCATGATTATACTCCACTGAAGTGTCAGACTTGAAATTTCCTTACTGAGAAAGCATTGCTGGGCTAGCTATCATGGCGCCACCTCAAAGCAGATTGTGGGTGTACAAACAGACCTACTGCAGATGATGAAGGCTGTGTTTAAAGATGCATGAAAGCTAGCCGGGGGTTCAGTGGTAGTTTTGTTTATATGACTGTCCTAAAATGACAGCATATCGCTACGGCTGTGTCATAGTGAAAGTAGCTGTTCTCAGTGTCTCCTGGAGCTCACTGTGGGGCCTTACAGTACTCTCAGACCCTCTTATGTAAACACTGTTAAGGAAATGCCTTGTCAAAATGTTAGCATGGCAAACCACAGTGAAATCCGCATATTCAGTTTTATATCCATGCTCCCAGTCTGTAACGCAAACTGTAGTTTCAGATCAGCTTAAATGCCTCTCTAATTTCCACGACCACACACACAGACTCTGTGCACAATGCCCTCTTCATTTTATCCTCTTCTCAAGCATTGATGATGTCAAATATGTGCATACTCTCCCATATATGAACTACCTAAAACCCCACCAGCAGACTTAATAAAGTCCAGCTGCCCCAGGTAGCTGTCGAAGAACAGTGAGCCAGAAGGGGCAGTATGTAACCACTGTGGTTATCTACAGCATGATCAGATTCCTACTGCTGTTCCTCACACTATCATAGAGAAAGGTGAAGGAAGAATCATGATTCTGCAGTTGTTCTTTGAGTGGTATTCTGCTCAATGTGATCTTGTACTTTAATTATCCAATGCATGTTATTTTTTAAAGCTGTCAGCTGGTACCGTGGTATTCACATTGGCTGCTGCAGTAAAGTCTTGAGGTCGCCAGAGCAAACAGCACAAAAAGAATACATAATATATGCAGCGTTTTAGCATTTTCAATACTAATTCTCTCACTCTTGCAGGGGCCTCAAGGACCACTGGGAAGTCCAGGACCCAGAGTAAGTGTTAACTTCACATTTCAGCTTACTACACATAGTCTATAAATGTAACAATAATGTTTTGTGATATTTCTAATTATGAAACATTATGGATGAGCTCACTTTCAATTCAGCCAGTCCAGGCAGACTTTAAAATTTTGGACCAGACTTTATAAAAACTATAAAAACATATGGACAATCTCAGATTTCAAATGATTTCTTATATATACATACATTATGAAAATACTAGAAACTACTTTATTCCAAATGTATTTGGTCAGTCCAGACTAGGCAGTTCTCTGGTTGCACACTCAAACATCTCCCTATAATGTATCTGATGCAGTCATGGTTTACCAGAAAGGGAACAGACTGCAACCACAATGGGATCATTTTTCGCTGTGTCACTTATTCTGTCCTCTTCTTTCTTCCCAACTCAGGGACCTCCTGGTGCTCCAGGTCCAACAGTAAGTGCTTCGTGTCACTCATGTAGACAGGTTGACAGGATCAGCCAGGCAGGAGTCCTGTTTTGAGTTTCATGTAGAATACGTAAGGTTTGGACCATAAAGTTGGAAGGAATATTGACCAGCTCTTAGGTAACTGATTTAAAAAACATATATTTTACATTTGGCTAAACCTTATATCCTCATCCTGATGTATGTCTTAATCTCAGTCTGACTGGAAAAAAAACCTGTTACATCTCTTTGTTCCTGAAACCCAAACTGTGTGACTGTCCAAGCTTCAACAGACTTTTTTAGAGAAATAAAGCAAAGTGATAGTAGCTATTTCTCTGTCAGCAGAGCAAATCCAAGATGTGATAGAGCCAGGGCAAGCATTTTTATCTGTATCTTTATCTTTATCTTTATCGCATCTCTTATCTTTTGTAACTTCTGGATAAAGTGTAGCTTTCTGATATCTGACTGACCTTTTCCTGTTTGAACAATTTTAAGAACCCAGAAAAACAGCAATATCAGATGCCTGTTTACACACATTATGTGATAACAGTAGTGTTTATGCTGAGAGGAATGTGTTATTCTTCCCCCCTACTGAAGTCAGGAATGTGATGGTTTATTGACGCAAGACTTATTTTACTGCTTTTCTCTGGTATTAAAGTGTATTCTTATCCTATTAAAGTTTTCTCTATAAACAGGTTGCGTAATGAAACTGCCATGTTTTCTATAACCAATGAACAAGCCTACGGATTAAAATCTTTCAGCTAAATAATGAACAGGGCACTGAATCTGTTTTCATTTAGCTGAATATGTTGATTTTGAATCCACAGAGGCAGATATATGATTACTCAGCAGTCTACGATCTATCTGACTCTAACGCTGCCCTCAGGACAGAGGTAAGGCACTTATACGCTCACTCAATGGATGGGGTGAATGGCTGGATTGTTAGATGGATGGCAGATATGTTAACAGATTAGTTTAAAATTCGAATGCAAAATCCTTTACAAATTCTGTTTCGCACTCATCGTTAGTATTGTAACTGTAATGAAGACTGTAATTAACTGTAATATGTCATTTTGGAGTTTGACAGTGTTGTCTTTTCCATTCTTATCCAGAGTTTCCAGAACACAGAGGTGAGCCTGCCAGACCAGAACACGGAGATACTTAAGACTCTACGTTACCTAAGCAGTGTGATTGAGAGCATCAAAACACCTCTGGGCACACGGGAGAACCCGGCTCGTATCTGTAAAGATCTGCTTGACTGTCAGCACAAGCTCAAAGATGGTGAGAATCTTATCTTCCTGATACTGAAAGGACGGGATGGCAGGATTTTCAAAATATGAGATTGCACAACTCAAAGCACATGTAGATGGTTGCATATCCCTTTTACATAATTCTCCCTCCCTGCCTCACTCTCACTGTCCTTTGACTTTCAGGTTGGTTCTGGATTGATCCAAACTTGGGATGCACTTCTGATGCCTTCAAGGTCTTCTGCAACTTTACTGCAGGAGGGCAGACCTGTTTACATCCAGTGGCCTCTAATAAGGTAACACTGAAGTGGTGAACGTATCAACATATCAAGGTGCTGGATAAACAGGGTTTCCACAGGGTCTGAAAAAAGTCTGATATCCAATAGGCTGCATTTTATGCCTTAAATTGGTTTTATGTTATGACATTTTTTTCAGTCTCACTTTTAAAGATGTTTTTGAAAACATTTGTATTGATCGTGCTACAAAGCAAATACAAAACTTAACAGAACCAATACCAATTTTCCTCCATGTTTCTTGATTTGAAATATGTCTTAAATTGCATTCATAATGGTCTTAAAAAGTCTTAAATTTAACCTGTTGAAACCTGCAGAAACCCTGTTAAAATAAAGGGCTGTTTGAACCCTTTTGAACTTTACTGAAGCCTAAATGAAGATAAATAGCGGCTATTGTGCCATTTTTAAATGCTGGGAACAGTATGTGCATCACTTCCCTCTCCATGTCTGTTGATTTTTTGAACCTTTCTATATTGTCTAACATAGATTGTACAGCAATAAAGCACTAACACAGAACTTTAACTGCACCCCAATTTTTTTTTAATTAGATAACTAATAACTGCAATAATCCTTTAAATGGCAGGAGACATTGTAGGAGGTTGTATCACAGTTTTTCAAATGTTTGAAATGAAAGTATTTATCCTACTTTGGTTATGTTGGCTCTCCATCACAGATGGTGTTTGGTGTTGGGAAAGTCCAAATGAAGTTTCTCCATTTACTGAGTACTGAGGCCAGCCACAGCATCACACTCCACTGCCTAAATGATCCTCCCTACGGCACCACAGACAGCTTCAGCTCCACTGGATCCATACCGCTAGAGAACACCACACTTCGGTTTCGTGGCTGGAACAAACAGATGTTTGAGAAAGACACACTACTTGAACCACATGTGCTACAAGACGAGTGCAAGGTGATGGACAGATAACTGATTCAGCAAAATCCTTTCCCTTCCGGTCTACATGAAACAGGACTCAACAGACTTGACATTAGTCTTTTACCTTTGGAGATTTTTACTTGTCTTGATAACTATTTGATGCAGTCATGCCTATAAATGTATAAAACATAAGTGAAGGATATTTGGTTTATTTTCTACCTGGAAATTACAGATATATCATAGAATGAAAACACTTTGATAGAGCTGAATTGCAGAAAGCTCCACCATACAGCTCTTTTCATGCTAAAGAAACTCATGCAAACATTATTTTTATATTTGAAAAGATAGTTTATATATTAGGCTTGGATCTGAAATACGTTTACAAGCATATTCTATCATATGTATTTTAATATGAATCACCTAAATTATGTTTCTTTCTTTTCTTTTTTCTTTCAGATCCAAGATGGCAGCTGGCACCAATCACATTTCTTCTTCCATACTCAGGACAGTCGTCAGCTACCTATTGTAGACATACAGGAATTTCCCACAGCACCGCCCAATAGTCAGCAGCATATAGAAGTCGGTCCAGTCTGCTTCCTCTGACACCAACATCACCGTTATGTGACCTATTTTCATGAACTACTAAAATTCAAAGTTGTTTCAAAAAATGGCTGCCTACCAAAGAGTGAGTATCCTTCAGAGTTTGTTGTGTCCCTTGGAGACCATTAATAGGACCTGTCAGAGCAGCAAATGCCCAAAGTCCAGTCGAAGGCAGATCTACATGGAAGATCTCAATCTCTGTGGAACATCCAGTCCAAGAAAGCCAAAGGAGAACAATGTATACCAATATTTATCGATAATTGTGTAAAGTGTGTTTTGTCAATAATTGTTAGTCAAACGGTGCTTAGGTTGGCTGTACATGGACATATATTACTCCCTGATCACAGGGTAGGGCCTCACTAAAAGCAGCAGCCTATCCAAACCCCCAAAATCCCAGCTCCCTCTGACCCCTCACTCCCAAACACACCCAGACCATCCTAAGCCGAGGCCTTACCCGAAGGAGCCAGGTCTCTACATAGGAGCACTGTCTAACTAAAGGTTTTTTATGAGTGCAATAGCATGTGGATAATGTGTGACTGCTTTAAATATTTCATTTTCTGATCAAAGGCTATATTTTACATTGTTTTCATGATATTTTTGTCTTCGGTCCTGCCCAGTCGGACCTGTACATCTTGACGGATGGTGCTCTACCTCTAACTGCTCATTTGCTTTCTAGAATAGTTGCTAATGTCAAGTTAGCCTTTTTTTTTTTTTTTTTTTTTGCCTTTGTGTTGTATGTACCGGTTACATCAAGATTTGTTATGTTGTATAAGTACTTATGTTGATTTGGTCATTTCTAATTTATGAACCATTTTTTTTGATACACTACATATTTTTGTAGCTTTTCCTTCAATGTGGTAGGTTCTTCAGGGGAAACCTATCATTGGTGCTGCAACAGAGAATGAGTCATCAGTGAGTTTTTACATTTCCTGTGTATATATTGACAGCATACTGTATGTTTATTTATATCCTTTTTGGTTTTTTGTTCACATTACTGTACCACAGTAAGTTATACTCTCAGAGAACTATTTGGTCAACCACAACTCAGTCTAAAGAAGTATTTATGTTTAAAAGGTGTGTTTGTGTGACTGTATGTTTATCATACTGTTCATTCAGTGGTGGTTAGGTGGACTGGCAGCTACAGAAGGCCAGAGTCAGAATACACAGCAAACACAGTCATCATATTCTTAAGTTATATTACCTTGAACAAAATGTAATTATATAAAGTCTGCGGAGGAAAGGGTTGGATGCAAATGTGTAAATAATAAATAAGTTGACAAACAAATAAATGGAACATTTTATCCACAAATGGTTCTGTACTTTTTTGAAATGGTTGACGTCATACTGTATGTGGGGATCAAATTACTCTTGAATGTCAATAGAATTATACTGGAATAAATGCACAAAAATACGCTATAAATATGCTATCCAAGGTGGTGATAGGTTTGTATTTGTCAAAGATACATACAGTATGCAGAATATTACAGATTACATTACAATATTTTTATATGATATGATATACAACTCTGGATACAGATCCATAAACTTGTATACTACTGGCTCTTTCCAGTTATAGGCAGTCCTTCCAGAAAAAAAAGGAGCTTTTTGTGATTGTTGCGGGCAAAAATCCTTGATTATGCGACACGTTTTCTTAAAAAATGCGATGGAATATGCGGGATATTTATGCAATTTTATGCGATGAAATTGCGGGAACTTGCAAAAATTGCGGGAACTTGCAAAAACTGCGGTTTGATGAAAAAGAGAAAAAAAAGTGATTCCCCCAACACCCTGTTCTCACTAGGCTACTACCTTAATGTAAAGAGTCATTTCTTATTACTTCCTATGATAAGCAAGCATCCTACATCACAGAAAGTGCGGGGAATATTTAAGTTCTCATCTTGTTTTATTTCAGACCTTAATAAACACATGGCTTAAACTTACAAAACATTGATGAGTCAAACAAGTTCTGTAGCTTTGCGCGGTCTTTTGCGCTTATTTTTGTTGGCAAATGAAACTGATTTGCGGGCTTCATCATGGCCTCATCGCGGGGTTTGCAGCTTTTCGATGACGTTCACGTTTCATAACCTTCCCATGGCAACAGGGGAAAAACGGCTGCTCTAGTGTGAAGTAAAAGCAACATTTATCAACTTTCTGCTAAGATATATGTGACTTTTTTGCAACAAAAATGCGGGGATTATTTGAAAAAATGCGGGCCCTGCATAAATATGCGGACTTTGACTGATATGCATTGAATTTTTCTGGAGGGACTGTATAGGTCATGTTTATCTATTGTTAGTATTAGCTATATATAGTTATACATATAAATTATGTCATACTGACAAATCTATTTTAGACTAATGGTGGTCTAACTGTAGCAGGTTTAAACCTGTGAGGTGCCCTAGAGCTACAGTAGGACTTTAACCCCAACTGCTTCTTACATATATACACTAAAGACCAGATTCCAGAAGAACATTTAGGCTATATTTAGGCCTCATTGTCCAAATCCAGGAAAGATGGCCTCTTACTTTGGTACAGTGCAAAATCAACATAGTGAGGGCAACCATATGATGTGAAGTGTGAGTATTTTACACATGGCTGGATGCTACTCTTGTGCTAACCCCTCTAACACAATTTCCCTATTTAAACTGCAGATAGGCCTACTATATTGTGGAAGCAAGTAACTCAAGAGTTTTAGAAACTGCTGATCAAATGGCCCTTGCACATGCTCTCTCTCTCTCTCTCTCTCTCTCTCTCTCTCTCTCTCTCTCTCTCCCCATGCACACACCCTGGATGTCAATCTGCTAGGACTCCCACCACCCACCCCCAACACAATAAACTCATTTTACATAAGCATAAGATAGTGAGGAACCAGACTTGCAAATAAACACCTCAAGTCTGGTGCAGATCATGACTGCATACACTTACAGCTGCATGAGGGTCTTAAAAACAATCTGCAGCTGGGCATATAAGGAGAGTTTGTAGTTACTGTCCAACAAGAACATTCACAGAGACGCTCTGCACTTTCTGTGGTCTGTTTACTTTTTTTTAGCATATTTTTGTCAGTAATCAATACACACATCATCAAACCATTTATCAAACCAATAACTACAGCAGTCAGTGTCAGACAACCTTATCATACTTTAACAGTTACCTCGTGTTTGTGTAGTGGTGATAAAACGTTACATAATTATACACTATCAGTTTGAGTACCACTAAAAGCTCCCTGCACCAAACTCCCTTTAAAAAATATGACATTTTAATAATTCCTTACGAGTCGGTAAAAACACGTTACTCTAGCAACACGAGATAAAGACCATTATTTGTCGACTGCCTTCTTGACAGTTCGGTATGAATATTATGATGTAGTATCTCATTAAGACACCACTGGAGGACTTTGTAGTTCCGGTCCTGTAACACCGGGAGGCGCCAATGAGCAGGTTTCCCACCGGAACTCATCTCCACGTGCTGGAGGCTGAAAGTGGCCACCGGCGGAAGAGGGTTTGTTTTGGTTGTGTCCGACGTGTGGCTGCTGTGCTCCTGTAATGTGCTCTCTAACTGTACCAACAACGGACACAATGTCAACTGTGGAGAGCCAAGTGGAAAACAACAGTCCGGAAGAAGAGCTGAAGGGGACCAAAAGGAAGATTTCTCTCTCGGAGTAAGTGTTTTAACAGACGGGAAGTCCTCAGCTAACGTAGCTAACAGGTTCACGGTTGCTTACACGAGCACAGGGTTCATTATTGTAGACCAGATATAAAGATAGTTATTACTCAAAGCAAATATTAACGCTGGTGTTGTTGTGCGTTAATAATAGCTGTTAGCTACGCAGTTAACATGAAGAAGAAGATATACCTTATAAACTCTCATTGTCTATCTTTCCTCATCCTTTTTAGCTCTTGTTTCTAGGTTATATCACCTTATATATCAGGGAGACGGGATTTTTAAGTTTTTCTGTGAATTTGTTACTTTTTTTTTTTTCATTAGATGGCCTGTAAAACTTTTGTTTTTGTTTTCTGTCCTGCAGTTGTGGTGTGTGTGGATCAGAAGAGGCCAAGTACAGATGTCCTGCCTGTCTTGCACATTCTTGCAGGTGAGATTATTTGTGCAAGTAATGCTAAACAAACAGCCCATTAAACACAATATGAATGAAGGGATACAAACATATCTCTGTTACATAGTTTATTTCTTTATTTCTCTTAGTGTTTTGTTTTTTCATGTCAAGTAATGAATACTTTGACATGATCACAACTCATCTTCACACTTAGACTACACTAACCTATGACAGGACTGAGTTCATTATGTTGTATCACTTTGTCCGTAGTGTATAGTTTTATAGACACACGTTTGAATTCAGAGGAAGTCATCTTATTAATAGATGCTGAAGACAATAAATGGAACTCAAGTCAGGTTATGAGCTGTCTGATGGCGTTTCTCTCGTATCTAAGCAACACAGCATCTTAAAGGCACATTTCAGCTAATGCAATATGTAGACTGAGGTATATGATTGCACCCATAGAGCCACTCATATCCTTTCTACATAATAGCTTAGCATATTCTACAAAAATATCAGTCCTGTAGGGATCCATGAGCCTGTGCACTGTTGCTTTTGATTCACAGTGTAGTACATTGTAAGAGTTCACTAATAGAAGAAGTGCCAAGTTGTTGTAAAACTTGTATTTCGTGTAAGAAGGAAAGACTAGCCAGCCCGAGGGTTCAATTCGGCTGAAACGATCTTCCCCAGGTGCTTACAAACAATCTCGTTATTACTGAAGTTATGTAACGTCTGAGGTAAGATCAGGATGGAACGGGTACAGGAAAAAGATTGCGGTCTTTCAAAGAATATATTTGTGTGTATTGGACAGCGGCAGTAAGGCAAGCAGAAAGAGTGAGGTCCAGCCAAACTCTTGACTGTGCAGTTTTGTGTAATTTTGTCAAAGTGAACAGAGGAATCACAATTATCTTGAGTGGCGTAGTCACAAGAAAATTGACACAAGGTACTTTTGTTCATGACCTTGTATAATTAAGTATTTGTGAGAATGATTGCAGACAGATTTTCCAGAATTACAGTTTATCTAGTCATCAGCGATAAATACTTGTTTATATTGTTAAAATTACAGTGAGATCACATGAATAATATGAGTTAGCTTAGTGATTTGATATTCCCTTGGTTTTCTGCTCTATCTCTGTGATGAGATCATATTATTTTATGCAGAATAGAAGTTGTATTCCATCTGTGTCTGATATGACTAATAAAAACCAAAGAAATAGTTCTGCTTTTTCTGATAAAAAAAGACAGTAATCACGAAAGAACCTTTGCGTGCAGTAACGTAATATTTATGATTGACTCATGGCCATGTTTTTGTTTTTACTGACTGAACCTTTCTTTAATTTGAGGCCAGCAACAACATGCCACTGGCAATGGCAATGTTCCATGGCCTAATCCTCGAATTCTGTGGATGCTGAAACATTGACGACTTAACCTTCAAGTACTAAATGACATATCGAAGGTCATACCTGAAAATTTCATTAAGATTTATCAAAGGGCGCTAGGGGATGTCCTTCCCCTTTCTCTCATGGTTGCCTGTTGTTTTGGGCATCATTCAGCATTCCTTTTACATAGTTTCTAGGGATATAGTCTTTGTCTGACCCTGGCCAAATACCTGTCTCTCAGCAAGTGTCTGAAAATGGGTCTTTCCATGCTTGATTTAATGTCCAAGTTTTTTTTTTATGGGTTTTTTAGTACGAGCTTTCAGAAAGCCAATTACAGCCACTTTTGAATAATGACCATATTAGCTTCAGTAATCTTTTAGTTCGAAAGTGCAGGTGGACGGTAGTGGAAAAATTGTTTAGGTGCTTATGTAAATGTAGCAATACAACTATGTAAAAATATTGGAGATGCACGATAATTATCGGGGCAGATAAATTATGGGCCGATAATGGGAAATTGACATTATTAGAAAATGATTCCGGTAACTAAATTGCAGCCAATAAATTATCAGTCTGTGATGATAATAATTTTTTTTTTTAATTCTTATGCAAAACAATTGATAGGCTTTATACTCTGAGAAAGCCAAAGTAGGTTTCTGAAGTTTTTTGATTAACTTTACTTGGAAAAATAAATGAACGAGAGTCAGAACTGTTCTTGTGTTAACAGTAGAGATGTCAGTTAGATTTGGTTAGGTCACAGCTATGGAATATTAATTCATCCATCTTTGCTCACTACATCTCAGCCTCAGGTGTGTAAAAACTACAGGTTATGAACTTCTTTTTAAAATACAAAATTATTGGTGATCTTATCAGTATCGATCAAGCAGGTAATTATTATTGTTGTATAGGCTGAAAAAAAAAATCCATATCTTGCATCCTTGAAAAATACCCTTATTGCAAGTCCTACATTCAAAATATCTTACCTAAGTAGCAGTATGGAAATGTATATAAATTAACATAACTAAAAGAACTCATGATGCAGCAACCCCCCCTTTATTTATAGAAGAAATCAATAATTTAGTAGTAAAATAAATCTGAAACTATTTTGATAATTCATTAATTGGTTAAGTCATTTTTAAGTAGAATGTGGGGGAAAAAATGGTTTCAGCTTCTTCGGTGCAGATATTTGCTGGTTTTGCCACCAATTGGTTACATTTGAACATTCTGTTGCCATAGCAACCACGGTTCCATAGCAGTTTAACCGACAGTGTTACATTGTCGGTTTTGTCCAGCAGATCTAACGTTATTATCTATTACGTAACGTTAGTGAGTGAGTGCCCCTGTTTTACATTCTGCCACCAGCTGATTTCAGTTGAACAGTTTAGTGACACGTTTTATAGTTTAACTGAGAGTGTTACATCCAAATGTAGACTGGCATCTTTTATCTATTCTAAAAATGTCCTCGTTGGACCATTATAGTTGTTTTGGTTTTGTTTTACTGGTAACCAAACTAGCTATTATACTAGCAGCCTGATGCTTAAGGTGTTGCTAATCAACCATTCTAACTGTTTTACTGTAATGCACTCTGTATTTGTATACATTTGTTTGTTACATTAATAACTGAGTTGTCTCATGTTGACTTTGTTTCTTCTTGGGACACAGAACAATGTAACTAATCTGACAGCTATACTTTTGTGAATCCACACCTTTGGTCTAAATTTTGTAACGATTTGAGAAAAAAAAAAACATAGTTTCAGATATTATTGGGAATGAAGTGGAACAGAAATACTGCTGTGTTTATGTCTCGGATAACTGTTGATGGATTTTTTCCACAAAGAGGGAAAATTTTAATCAGAGAAACATCAGCTTGTTTTCTCTGGGCCTTTTCTCCTAGCACACAGATATTCAAATCGTTCTGGAAAGAAAATAACCTCTCTAGATAATGGGGAAAATCTAGTGGTGTTTGTCAGCGCTAGTTATTTGTTTCAATTAGTCAGGGCACAGTATGCTATTGTTTCATATTGGTCAGTCTCAATTCAGCAGACCAGCAGTCCTCAGATGACATTTGTTGCATGTTGTTTTCTTTCCGTCTTTGTCCATTTTTTTTTTTTTTTGTCCTTTGTGTACTGTCTGGACAAGCTGAAATGCCGCCAAGCCAAATTCTTTTAAAGAACTGAGTCATTACCTAACAAATTCTTTTTTTTCCAGCTTGCTGTGTGTGAAGAAACACAAGGAAGATTCGGGATGCAGTGGAGTTAGAAATAAAACTGCCTTTGTGACCCTCTCACAGTTTGATGAAATGGCGCTTCTGAATGGTGATCCTCTCCTTTATTTCTTCCCATGACTGAAAAACTAAAACAGCATAAATAGTTTTTTTGTAATGATTGGTATTCTAAAATCAAATGCTTTTAATTGTATGTGTGTTTACTGTTTGTCCTTTACCTGTACTGTAGACTACAGATTTCTTGAGGATACAGGACGATTTGCTGATGGTGCCACCAGAGACAATCTCATCCGGACTCCTCGTGCCACTTTAAAAGTACGTCTTTGAGTAAAGGACCAGTGTGTTGGATTTGGTGCTATGGTAGTGATGTTGCAGATTGCAACCATTTGAAAAAAGCTCAGCCTTCCAAGTGCTGGTGAATCCTATTCAAGAATAATCTTACAAGTTGTATTAATCCAATTTTGTATTATTCCTCCATCCGAACACACTGTTCCCACATCATGAGATAATGCATTCTAAAGTAGTTGTTTTATTTTGTTCAAATAACAACACGTGTGTTTCTGAATTCAGTGTGAATAGTTTTGGTATTTAAGAACCAAAAACAGATGGTCCTCTCTTCATTGTTGTCACTATTGCTCATGTGTTAGCTCTGAAAAAAAGTTCAGAACTGTTCAGCCAGTTCCGCCAGTTCAGCCAAGACTTTTCTTTTGAGTGCTGAAATATCTATCTTACCACCAGATCACAGCTATATTGAAAGTTAATACGGGTAAGATTTAAAAGCTTAAAGATTTTTACAAACTGAGACATTTTGACCCTGAGCAAGAACAGGCTGACCCAACACTGACCACACCATCCAAAGACCAGGGCCTGTATTCAGTTAACCACGAAGAATGCAATAAGGAGCCAACTTTTTTCTGTAGCCCTTTTCTTAACAAGATTACAAATTGCACATAAAAACAAAAACTAATAAACTAACTAACTTATAAAAAATAAGATTAAACAAGTACACTTGCAAGAGTGGTCTAATAAAGCCCAGCAACATATTAAATATCCATAAATAACCAAAAAAAAAAAAAAAAACAATAGGAAATTGGCTTAACTGCAAACAAAAAGAAGACCAAAACTGAAGCAGGAAAGAAATTCTGCTGCTGGTGCATGAGATGCATTAGAAAAGTCATAGAATAAGGAGGCCTAATATTAAAATATTAAAAATAAAATTTCTGCTGTGAAAAAGGTCTACTTTTTCACAGTAGAAATTTTGACATAAAATAGTGCGGAACGGAACCTTAACCTTAATTAGTATCATTGTTTACCCTACTTCTATTTCATTTCAAAAAGGCTGCTGTGAAAAAGGTCTCTTAGTGCCACGTTGACAAGTGCACAGAATGAAGATGCATGAAAAGTGATTGTAAAAGTAAATCAGTGCTAGGGCTTTCTTCTTGTTGTTTTAAGCCTGATACATGCATAGTAGGTCAAAACAGCCCTATTCTGAATTATACATACACCTTCAACTAACGGATACTTTATTCAATCATTCTAAAATATATCCTGTACTCTGCACTGCACTCATCTAAGATTCACTCTTAAAATACATAAGAGACCTGGAGCTCTCTGACATTTAAGAGCAATTTAAGTCCTAATAAATGTGATAATTAGCTTTTAGCTTTAAGTTTGTGAGCAGGAGAATTTACGTGGCTCTGAAACCCATGAAAAATGTGAACAGCCTTATCAAGAGCCAGTGTCTAGAGCCAGTCAATGTAGAAACATTGCTGTTCAACATGGCAGCCTCCATGTAAGCCGACCTGCTGCATTTGTAGAAATACATGGTTCATTCTAAGGTAAGAAAAACATAATAATTCTTTTTTCCAGGTGATTATACACCAATGAAAACATAGTTATGCATATTATATTCAATTTCTGACAGTAGACTCTCCTAAATGTTACACACTGGACATGTAAGTTCAAAATTCCACTTATAGCAGTGTGATAAATACATTTATCCATGAGGCAATTCATTTGTGTGACTGTCTTTTATTATTTTCAGAAACATTCTGAAAATGTAAGAAGAGATGCACGTGGTGCGAATGATCATTTCAGTTGCATTTGTAGCGAAGGCACTTTATATACAAGTCAGTGATCCATTGTTAGTTTTGATTAGATATCTGATGTACATAAAGATCCAAAGATGAAAGGTGATGGTAAAGACCTAGCTTAGTAGAAAAATCATCAAAATGTGTTTGTCTTTTTATTGCTTCACTTATATCATTTGTGGCTGTAGTTATGCAATGCTTACTCCTGTTGTTCCAAACCACAGACATTCAATTATGTAAGATTCGGTGTCCCTGCCAGCTTTCACCTGTATTGTTACTACAAGACAACACAAGTGGTATTTGATAGGTTGGAGTAATGCGTGCTTTTTTTATGGGACTTTCAGGGGCAGTGACTGCTTCAGAGGTCACAAATCAGTCAAAATAATGAGGCTTATTCTCAGCGAGAGATAGAGGCTTGGCACATGATGAGCTTTGGGATTTGGGTTTTTACCAGAACATTGCAAGTGCAGTAATCTGTTATTAGCCTTGTATAGCCCTACCTTTTTAATAAATCTGTTTTACTGTCTCTCACTACCTGCCAATCTGAACTCATGAAGGAGCTACACAAGTGCCAGGAAGGAAAGGCTTGTCCTTTCAAATTTAGATGAGGCCAATAAGGAGAAGTTCAGGTCATCTTTGGTTTAATTACTTGTACAGCCCGATTTATTGATGCAGAACAGATGTTTGGCATTTGGACCTATTTGTTCTTAGAGACGATGTCCCCCCCCCACTGACTTCTCCACTGAACTGAAATGCCAGGCTACCTGTGGTCCCAACAAATCTGTTCAAAGCTAAGAATAGAAACTTTCTGTTACATCCTGTTTCACTTAAGTTATTTTTTTGAAGCATGCTGCTGTGAGATGTTTATTGAAGGTCTGATAGCTGTTAGATTGTTCTGTTTGGTATTCTGAACAGTAAACTGTAAATATAATAAAAACAGAATATAATGGGATCATGTTTTGCATACTGTGTAGAGCTGATGATATTTTCAAATCATATGACTATTTGTTATATAAAATGCCAGAGTGACCATATTCAAACTTTTCATCAGTCCAAAACCCAAAGATATTCAGTGAGACAAAGCAACACGCAGATATTCACATTTGATAACCTGAAACCAGTGAAAAAGATGTAAATGATTGATCAAGTATCAAAATTGCTTCTGATTGATAAGTTAAATGAATGATAACTGTATTATACCAAATTATACTATTATATCGTACTGTACTATCTGTACTTTTCTCTTTTCCAGACAAAGAAGCTGGCAGCCAACGCCAGAAAGATGAACATCACATTGAGGTTCCTCCCCATCACCTTCACTAAGAGCAGAGAAAACTCCACCTTCTTCCTTACAAAGTAAGATTGAAATAACTCAAATACAAGCAGTGTATTTTGACTTTAAATGTAATATTATTGTTTATCTTATCCTTAGCTGTGGTTTGGCAAAACTAGTGTTGCAGAGAGGAACAAATTATTTCAATTTAATTTGAAAGTCACCCAGGCTCCTCACTTCCTTTAGGCCTTGAAGCAGTGAGTGTCTCAATTAAAAATAATAAGAACATCCTTTTTCATTTTAAAAAAGACTACAAGAATGTTTTTTTTTTACTCTGTTGTTATAATTTTGAGAAAATTGTGAGCATAATGAAAATGATTAATTTCTTAAATATCCTAAAAAAGTGCTACATTATCATAGAAAAAACAGAACACAAACACACTGTAGCACAAATGCAAGTAATAGAAATACAACACCATGGGTGTTTGGATTTCCATCCGCGCTGCGCCGCCTAAAGTCTTACCCAAACATTTTACTGTTTGTAATACGCTCAGTCAAAGTCAAAGACAACACTTCACGGGTTTCTGGTGAAGTTAAGTCCTGCTTAGTCTGCAGCAAAATGAGCTTCTGATTAGTGATGTTTTACTTTACCACAGGATGGCACTCTTGTTAAGCCCTAACAGCAGTTGTATCGAGTGCTTTCTCTCTTCAGGTTATCTCATGGCAGTCTGCATGACAATGAAGGCATCTATCCATGTCTGTTAAATGTGTGATCAATATTTTATCTGAGGCAGTTGAAGTGTTATTGTCGTTAGCACACCAGTCTCTGTGAGTCTGAGATGAGATGAGGTTTACCATTTTCTCAAGTGAAATTAAGCCATGACGACGTCCTTTGGTCATTTGCAGTTTTTCTGTATTTCATAACACTTAAATCCTGTTCAGGAGCAGAAACCTTTCAAGCTAGTAAGTAGCCATTTTTGTCAGATTTTTGTGTTCAGTTTCAGTATATGAAATCACACATGCACTCTTCCTTTCGAGGATCGATGGCAGCGTGTTCCGTGCTGCAGACAACCAATCACTGGGCAGTTGCAGTACCTCTCGTCTATCGTGGTTTTGCCACACTTAAAGGAACAATCTGTAAACTAATGCAGGAATAGGTGAATAAGGGAAGGTTAATTTAGGTTAAGTGATTTCACATTCTGTAATAATATATTATCTAGTCTAGTCTACCTGAAGGCATGGTGTTTTATTAAAGTCAAAGCATTAAAAATGCAGCATTATGTCCATCATCACCAGTAGGTCTATCCTCTTCTAGCTTAGACGTTATAGGACCAGTAGTTAAAGATTGAAATAATAGCACTCTAGTCTACGGCTAGACTAGTTGAAGATCAGTTGAAAAAAAGGTTAAATCAGTGCTCAAAATCAGTGCTCAGCTGTTCTTGAACCATTATCCATATCTGAATTTTGTCTGGAGCTAGTTTCATCATCATTCAAATGTTATTAACATGTATGTTTTCATAAATGCTTCTCTAATATATTATCATGTGTCGTAGCTCCATAGCCCTGGTGTCATTAATTGAAGTCAATGATTATGGTCACAAAATGTGAAAGTTCTTCAAGTAAGTTCTGCGTTGTGAGATTTTGAATAACAGAAAAAGCTGTAAAAGAGGGTTAATTTAAATTAAACTTAACTAGTGCTGTCAGTTAAACGTGTTATTATTAACAGCGTTAACGCAAACCCATTTTAACGGCGTACATTTTTTTATCGCGAGATTAGCGTTCTTTTTGGCCTAGCACACTTTGTAGTTTTTTTCACATGCTGTTGCAACAACTAGTAACGTTAGAAAGACTACAACACCACACCGGATCTAGCTAGACTGGAAACAAAACAACAGGCACGCCGCACACACTTGTTTAAGAGTAGTAGACGTTACGTTTTGAGTGGATGGCGAGCGCGAGACGCCGAAATGGATGCCAATAATATTCTGAATGGAAAGTTTACTTTTAAAAAGTTGCCAAATGGTTCCATTGACAAGACCAAAGTGATCTGTGTGTTTTGTCGTTGTGAACTGAGCTATCATCGCAGCACGTCCAGTCTGAAATACCACTTGATGGCCAAGCACACAGCTGATGCGAATTCTCCGCCCCCTCGTCAAAGCCAGGCGACAATGGATGATTTTTCGATAAAAACAACATTTGCACAAAGCAAGCCGATCCACTTTTCCATGTTGATAAGAGCATTAAAATGAGAAAAAAATAACGGGACAAAAAGAAATCAAGGGACATTTAGAATAGATAAAAATGTGCGATTAATTGCGAGTTAACTATGACATTAATGCGATTAATCGCGATTAAATATTTTAATCGTTTGACAGCACTATACTTAACACATACCATATACATATACCAACACATTTGGTAGTATTGTATGGTGTTATTAACCTTTTCCCATTGGTAGTTTAATGATTTTGGGAGAAAGTATTTTAGTGTAGTGAACTTTGCAGACTTGCAGTGATTTAGAGACTGTGGCTTATTTCTTTAGACCCTGAAGTAGTAAGTAATTGTTTCGCATGGGCACTCTTCCAATTTGCTCAGTTCTACTGGTGGTCTTGTCATGTCTGGCATCTTTTTCCCTCCTTGGACAACCTTCTGCCACTCTTTTTTTCTCATTTCTTTTGAGACTGAGTCCTGCCACTCTAATCCCTCTGTGGAAGAATAAAGGAGGGGAAGAGGGGAAAATGGTTATTGAACTGCATATTAAAGTTTTACGAGTCTGAAATGCCCAGGGACAACATTGGGTGCCAATCAGGATTGCCACTAAAAGAATCCTTTGTCAGTCCCTCCAGCTGGTTTTATGTTGTTACTTTCCCTTTCACCACCCTCTTTTCCATCCTTAAAGTCTAGCACTCTGTCACGTCTGTCTCTGGTGTTTTGCAGGCGGTGAGTTAAATGTGCACGTCACATCTCGGGATGAGGCAACATTATGTCAGGTTGTAGTAGCACACTCTGCCCACCCCATACTCCCCATCCCCAACACAAGGCTTGTCAGATGGTGATAGAAAGTTTTTGTTGGATGAGACCAGAATGTCTGTTAAGTTTTTATTATTTAGTTTTAACACCTGGGAAATGTGCTAAATTCCCACAACTCCTCTGGCAAAAGACACAAGAAGAACCTTGATGCTTTTGCTGCTGCAGTATCCGTAGAGGAATCTTTGGCCAGCTGCACAGCCTTATTTCTTTGTTTAGTCTGGTTAGTTTCACTGTGAAGATTTTTCAACCAACCGCAACAGTGCCCCATTCACAGACAGCAAATGGACACAAGGGATTGGATGAAAGGTATACAATAAATTGCGAGAGATCGAGAGAGAGAATGTGCTTCAGAATGTACCAAGTACATAATATAAAAAGCAGATGTGTGAGCAGTGTGACTGCAGCTGGTTAGCGACATATTCATGCTACGCACTTGCGCTGCCAGAGAAGGATCATTACTGGCAGACAGCTGACTAGAGGGCTTTCATGCCTGGCGATGGTCTGTGTGTGTGTGTGTGCGTGCGTGTGTGCGTGTGTGTGTGTGTGCGTGTGTGTGTGTGAGTGTATGTGTGTGAGAGGTTGTGAGCGTGTGTCTCTTTGATTAAATATTTGTACTCAAAGTAATGGCCATGCAACTTCTTTCTTTCCACCTTTTGCCGGTGACTAATTTGAAAAACAAGGCACAAACCGTAAAGAGACTGACGAAAAATTACAGGCTGCCTCTCAGTTCAGCCCTTGGAGGGTAAGTATATAATAGCTGGCATTTGGCAGAACATTGGGAGTAGCTGTGTTAGGGTGGAATTATGTTTTCTACAGCCTCAGCCTGGCATGGCAGGGCATTTTCCTCATAGACAGCTTGAGTGGACTGGACAACACATTGCAGAGGCAGTTACTGTGGATAATAACTACATATTTCTATAATAACTTGAGATAATTAGTAATATGAGCAGCTGTGGATTTGTGCCATGTATGTCAGTTTGCCATATATTGGGAATCAGACTCAGTCAGCTCTGGGCTAGAGGAGACCTATTTTGTTCTCTAAATATTGACAGGTGTTGAAGAACAGTCAACTCAAGAAATCAAGTGCTACTTTTTGATGCTACAAGAGAAAAATGTAATTTTTGGAAATGGAGTCCTAATCACCCACGAGTAGATTCCTGCACCCAGTGAACTGAGTAGTATGTCCTATCTTACCCATTTTAATATATCATAAAATATTTTTAATGCACGGCGTGATCCTGTGCATGTACTTTTGCACTAGCATGCTAAACTCTCCCTCTTGCCTCAGTTTTGTGTTTAACTGTTGAACAACAATCTCCTCCTCCATTCCACTATAATTTAAACTTCCAAAAAAAAAAAAAGAGCTTTTCGTCTGATTCCTTGTCGTCATCTACTTGTTCTTGCTGCAGCTGCCCAATCCATACAAGCATTTTCTTGCTTGCTTTCCCCAGCCGTGTTATTGTGTGAAAGGAGGCGGATGTGTTCTCATTGTTTTTTTTGGCTGGTGGCATGTCACTAAATGGCACCTGGTACCTCATTAACACTTTTGCCTTCAAACATGGTCAGTTTACACATCAAATGAGCTAGTTCCTTTGACGCATACCAAAGCCTCTACTCAGTTATGATTATAAAACACCCGAAGCCAAGCCAAGACAAAACCAGACATGCATTGCAACGTTAATGCTGCATAGCCAAATTTTTGATACAGTTTGGATACCCATGCTATTAGGGCTGACCAGAATGCTTTGAAGTTTTGAAGCTTCAACTGTTGCCTTTATAATCAATGTCGCAATGTACGCAAATGCTTTGGTTTTTTTTTTTTTTTTGGGGGGTTTTTTTAAATGGTCAGACAGGTTGAAACCTGATCTCCAGTGATTCCCACATATAGACTTTCCTTGGGCGGGCAGCCCAGGTATATTAACGGCCGGTGACCCATTTTAGCATTTTACAGAGAAACACAGAGAGAGAGAGAGAGAGGTAGAGAGAGACATTATTTGGTATTACGTAGAATACTTGGGCCACGTTGGCTTCGATAGATTACAGGAAGCCTCCTCCACCAGCCGCTCACCTGCTGTTGTGAAAACGGAATCCAAAATCCAAAATGTGAGTTGTGTTTTCTTGGGCGACTTCAAAAGTTAACGTTAAAGACTTTATAACTATTGAAATTGTGATGATGTGACATTTGTTATGGTCTGTACCAAACAAACATGTTTTCTTACATCTGGAGAACAAGATTTGTAGGCTAGGGACACACATTTTACCTCCATCAGAAAATTGCAGCTTCTTGTGATTTGGATATTGCACTTGGTCATGTTTTGTTTTGAATGATATTGCGATTAATTGTGTAGCCCTGCTGCTAACGAAAAAAGTCAACAGAGAAAAACAGAAAGAGGTGTGGCGGGGCAAGATGGTGTGTGTGCTGAAAGACAGAGAGTCAGACCTTGTGTAAACCTAAGCGTCGAGCAAGCTGATTGCTTGATCCAACTCCGGTCGGAAAGTAGGCCCAAGATGAAAAAGAAAAAACATGTAAACAGTATAAAAATCAGTTAAAGAATAAAATAAACAGTCATGTGGACATTGTGCATGTTCTCCTACACACATTCTGCATGTTCCAGCCTGAAGTCCACCATTCTTTTTTCTGCTTTGTGATGAAAGCCTTCCACTGATTTGCTGGTGGAAAGCTTTTAAACTGAAGCAGGAAGTGATTGGTTTGCATTAATATTAGTTCAACTGTGTTTAAAAACTCTCAAAAGTGTTAAAAAACTACTGAAGAACTCCTAAAAGCTGAACATGGTGGACTTGCCATCAACACGTTTGTCCACAGTTATCCCCTGCAGTCAATGTGCAGTGCAAATGCACTTCCACAACACGCCACTACTAAAGCGTGCAATACTGGGACAATGGAAAATGGTGTAATTTTAGAACCTCAATTATGTCAATTAATGCAAAAAAATGCTGTAATGTAGCAGTGATATTCATCCCAGGTTTGTATAAACCCAAGTGGTGTATGAAATACTGCATGTGATGAATGAATGCACAAATGGATTAAAGCAGACAGAGCCATATTTCACCCCAGATTTCATGGCGGAGGATGACTATTCATCACTTTGCACGCTCACGTGCGCCACGATTCCTACTTTCCAGAAATTAAGTTCAAATGAAACAATCAGCAGCAGCTTTAGTCAAATGTTTTTTGAGACTCCAGCAGACAACATTCTGGCTGCTGTTGGCTCTATTAACCACTGCTGATGCAAAGCAGAGTCTGTGCCGGCTGCCATCTGAGGCAAACCTCACATCAGAATGGCAAGCAACAGTTTCATCAGTGTTGCGAAGGCTGTCATCACAATTGGCCACATAACTGTGGGCTACATGCTGCTCTTTGGCTCTGGGTGAAATTCCAAACTGTAAATTAAGCAGAAATATGAGTGTGTTGCATGAGCTAGAGAGAATATAAACTTGCCATGTGTCATGTTTGGTTGACTGAATTTTAATAATTAGGTTCCCATGTGTGTGTTAAAATTAATTACATAGTTTTGTCCTTGGACTGAAAAACTTTAGTGTTAATGACTTTTGGCTATGGAATCCTTCTTATTTTTTAAGCCACACTAATACTTTGGCTCTAGCTGTGGCTACATTGGCAAGATGACAACTCTTGAATGGATTGCCATAAAATTTGGTACAACCATGCAGAGTCCCCAGAGGATTAGTCCTAATGACCTGGGTTACTGGTATCCTTTGACTTCACATCTAGCGTGACCAACAGGTCAAACTTTCCACTGGTCCAGCACGTCAGTTCATGACAGGATATCTAAAGCTAAGCCCTGCGCCCATCAGACCCAATTTTATATTTTTTCCCCATTAGTGGTAATAATCTAAGAGTTGCAAAAATGTCTCTCCATTTTTCATCCTTTCAACAATTTTTTTCCCTCCCAAGTAATTAACATCACAGCCTCATGGAGCTGCTAGCACAGCTGTAGACTAGTTGTGTTCCTTGTATGGACACATGCATACTTAGAACCCTACACGCATTAACAACTTTTTTGCCTTTCTAGAATTGAGGTGGAGTGTGTTCTGAGTTTTTCAGGGAAAGCAGACCCATGACTTAACATTGCGGCATTTGTCCAGCAACTGAGGCTAAAGCCAGAACATAAAGAGTCTTAAGATACAGCTGCCTGTAATCTCTCCCTTTCGTCCATCAGCCTCTATGCCACTCCACCCTCTGAGGTTGTGGATCCAGCCGTGGCTTTGGATACTGGATTCATTTGTTGTATCTCAGTATAGAGGCCCCAAAGTCCTGTCATCTCATTCCACTGGCGCTTACTTGCCACCCAAATCCTGGCGTCTGCCTCTGACAGGCAGATACACAGGACACATGGTTTCATATGTTATGCCATTTTTGTTGGATCTGTCCAATCCTTAATCCAGCCAGATGGATCTGCTCTGACTGACAGACCACCAGTCAGGCTTTCTGCACTCTAGTTTTGATGGCACAAGTAACTGCGATCACTAACTTAATCAGCAGTGTGTGTTCTTGTTAATGAATTCATCCATCCTCCTCTGAGTCTGCTTTATTTCTCAATCTCCCTCATGCATGAAGACAGTTGCTCGGACTCATTTTAAGTTTATAAAGAGAGGCAAAGTTCTGGGGATTATAATTATTTGCAGTTCTTTGTGGAAGTTCTTTGTTTAATGCATTTAAAACTAAAATGACACCCTTTGTACAGATATAGTTTTGTAGTCAGGTTTGTGAAGAGCAGAACAAAGATAGAACTCACCGAAGCCTAGACATCAGGATTTGTATTTATAAAGCTCTCCAGGGCAAAGATGGCAAATTTCCGCACTGGCGATTGCTCTGGCTGTTGGGGCAGTTGTCCGTCCGTTCCATTCTTGTGAATTCAATATCTTAGGAAGTCCTCGAGGGAATTTCTTTAAATTTGGCACAAACGACCACTTGGACTTGAGGATAAACTGATTAATTTTGGTCAATGAGTCAGTGATATTTTTGACTCAAAGGTCACTGTGACCTTAAAATGATGTGACATATTTTTGTTGACTCAATAGTCAAAGGTCATTGTGACCTCAAAATAGGTTTTTAGCCATAATTTAAGAATTATGTTGACTGGAACAACACAATGAGTAAACAATAACTAGAACAATATGATCTTTCATCTTTCCATCTTATCCATTTTGCCTTTTACTTACTGCCTCTGAATGTAATGCATCACAGGTAAAAATGCCAGGAGAAAATAAAAGCACCACATTTTGTGTAGCTGTACTCTATAACAATTCATCTTTACATAGTAATCAAGGGCATTTGTAATATATATTCACTGGGATCAATATAGTGATTACTTCCTTTGAGCCAAAAAACTTTATACCTTTTTATTTAATTGTTTTTAATTCTTCACCACATATATATCTGGACAGACAGATTTAAACTGCAACTTGACTACCTGGTGGAGCCATTTAACCACAGGGTGGTGTTTCTAGTTTAATGTAAAATACAAAAAACTAGCTTGAGTATTAAAAACAATCCGTGCATTCATTAACTAAAATATTGTAGCTTTTACTTTTACAAATACAGTAACAGGCCTTTTTTCCTAAAAGTGGGGTCTTTTTATAGGGTCTGCTTTAATGGTTTTAAGTTTTCATAAGGAGTCCAGACTGTGATTTTAGCTATTTTTATTGTATAAATATTGTGTAACAAAATACGATTGTTCTGCTGCCATTTAAAAAAAGAGGAAACAGCAACCTTTTGGGAAGCAAAAAGAGATGACCGCTTCCATTCCTTCTGTGCAACTCATAACGCTGAACATAATTTGAAACCCCAGGACACTGATAAATAAAGAGAAATGGAATCAGGACTTTCACAGTGTCACTACAAGAGTCCTGTCCTGGCTACCCTGAGAAAATGTAGACTCTGGAGAGTATTCTTCCTCATATATGCAAAAAAAACCACACATGCAGTTACAGATTGATACCCACTCAGTAGCTTATTCATTAACTGGGAGATTTGTAGAAATCATTTTCCTACCTAGAAACAAGCAGGTAATCACTTGTACAGTACTGTATTAATGAAACATGTTTACTCTTTTGCCCACTCTATTCTGACCATGTGTCAATTCTATTTTACTTGGTTGGTTTTAGTTTTTTAGTACTGTTTGATGAATAATCCCTCTTTGTGAAGAAATCCCTTTTAATGCGGGCCATGTATGGCAGTGGGTAGCTTATTGCATGGAATTCTGTTGAGGTTATAAACTTTTCAGCACTTAATCTTTGTAAACAGACATGTTTTCAGGAGGAATTGCACCTCTTGTTACACATGGGGACTACTTTGCAAAGCTAGCTTTTCACTGTTTGCCACCACTCTCCTTTAGAGTTTAATGGCCTTGCTCAAGGCCCTACAGCAATAACTGTTGAAGGCTAGGCAGTGTGATATTTTTCAGCAGGTTCTGGTATTCAAAGCAGTTGTCCTCCACTGTTGGTCCTTCTGTTTTGACTTTCTTATACTGCTCTCTCTTCGTTTTTTCCTGACAATGAATGATGGCACTTATCCCAGGTATGCACCGTGGCCTTGCCTGAAATGATTGCATGGATCTTTGGGCAAGCCCCTTTTCCATTGAAAGACATAGTTTCCATTTGCTGTAATGACAGAATAATGGCATCACACCTGGTGCTCCACCCTCATTTGCTTGCACGTACAAACACATACACACCTGCACACGTATACACAGGCACACACTGATGCACCAAATAAGAAACTGAGCCAACACATAAATTCCTCTGACTCAGGGGTTAGAGGTGTTAGGTACCTCCTACAGTTGCATAGGGAATCCCCTCCCAGCCCCTTGTCTTCAAATCCAACATGCCTGCTGCTGCTTTCACTACCCACAGCTTCACTCCTTCACCTTCTGCTTATAGCCAAGTGGAAACTCATAACCATCTTTCATTGGGTGTTCTGCCAGTTCTGCACATACTTCTTCGCTTTTGAACTCCCCCTGCAGGTCCTGTTTCTGTTTTCAAGGAAAAAATATGCCCCCTGTTATATAATGCTACCACCTGGATCTGCAAAACAACCTCACAAGCACCATAACAATGCCTGTCAAAAGACACAAGGGGTAGAGTCGAGTAGCTCATTGCCAGTGATTATGGAGTTTCTCAGAATATGCACTTTATATTGTTGCATTGCTTATATATATATTTGACCTGTTTTTATTGTCTTATGTCCTGCTAATACCCGTTAACAACAATGGTACAAAAATAACCCTACTAACAGACTAAATGTTGAACCTGTCTTTGTCAATACAATGGAACAAAAAAAATGTTACATGCTTGCTGTGCTGTTTATTCTGCAAGTACATATTAAAATTAACATATACATTTGATGTAAAATACACATTTCTTTTCATATTTACCATTATGCTCACCTCAATCTCCTTCGATGTGACCCATTCTTAGCATTGATATAGCTGCATTAAATTATGGTTTGTCCATCAGTCTGGCCATCAAGTACTTGTGCCCAGAGTCAAATATCTACACAGTTGTTTGATAGATTGCCATGAAATTTAATGCTGACATTAATGGTCCTCAGAGGATAAATTGTAATGACTTTGGTGTTGTGCTGACCAGCGCCTTTTGAATAAAAGAGCCGCTACACGTGATTCATGTAGGTCTCGATAGTTCTAAATAAGTCTACGCTGTCAACCAGTCGGCAGCAACCACTATATTTGCAGCAGTTTTCAGTAAATATTAAGGCATAATATGCGTTGATTACTACGTTGTCAACACTTACATTCAGTATATATATAATAGCTGTAATAATAATTTCTGGGTAGTGACGGAGAGGCAGCACCAGTTTCTCTCTGTTTAATTTCAGAGGGAAGCGGGACTGTTCCCAGAACGTAGAATACATTTACAATATGTATGCATTAATATTTTTCTTGTGGCAGAAAGCAGGCCAGGAAAGACATACCAGTGTTCAAAATAGCCATTGCATTCTTCCACTAGCAATCTCTTTCCTAAGGCATAGCCTACAATGCTATTAGGCAAGAAAAGGACTTAAACCTGGTCTTGGATTAGGTATTCATACCTTGCTCTCTGCAGCCAAGCACTAATGTCTGTTGTGGTAGGTAGCAAAGTGTTGCTTATGTTAGCCAACAGCAATTAGAATCTAACTAGTTTACACTGAACGTTAATTAAAGCTGGCTACATAGAATACCACTACTGACTAAATGCAGAGGTCATCTGATGCATAAAAATGTCAAAAAATTCAGCAATTTGGTCAACTTACCAGTGAATGGAACTAATCAGTCAGCCGTCCAAGTGCTGCAACTCTTATCCAACAATGAAAAACATTTCTCAGAGCCCAAGGTGATTCAAATGTGTTTTGTCTGATTAACAGTCCAAAACCAAAAGATATGTCATTTTCACTTATATAAATCAGAAAAACAACAAGTCCTCACAGCTGAGATGCTGGAACCAGATGTTTTTTTTGCATTGTTGCTTGAAAAATGGCTAAAATGATGAATAAATTATCCAAATAATTTTTTGTTGAAGGAACCACAAATTGTTCTGCCATATTCTCAGAATGGGCTGATAATCAGTAACTGTGGAGAGCTTTGGTTTTAGATAAGTAAAAAAAAAAAAAAAAAATACAAAAGTCTTCATATTATGCATATCAAAAGAAACCTTCAAGTTGTGCTCTGAATATCTCTTGGTGACTACTAAGCCCTAATAACAAGGTCTCCCACATGTGCCTTACAATTATGCTTTGCGTTGTATGTTTCATCTTCATCCCTTTAGATCCATCAAGGCCTCCGTCCCTCTTCTCTGATGGAGAATGGGTTGATGAATCACCCTATATATGGCAGATTCTGTGGTCTTGGTCAACGCAAGTCCTTGTAGTTAGGTTCAGCACAGTATGTGGGGTATATGACTCTGGAGAGCAGAACGTATTGATGCTGTGCCAGTAGATGATATTATATTCCTCAGGGACAGCAAAAAATATATTTGCTATGTTTTTCTTGGTTTTATCTTCATAACAGGAATCTTTGTCTGTAATAATAAATGTATTTTAATGTGTCATAATGGTGTACAGACTGGAAACAAATCCAAATGACCATTGAGACAGTTACCAGTAGTTAATCCATTACTGTAAAATAAATGGCAGAATTACATCTTGTTAATGATATCTCCCAAACTGTTTGATATATTACATCTTGTGCGCTATTTCTGCTTCATGATGACATTACTAGATATGCACACAGCAGCTGTTTATGGGATAAATGTTTGGTTGTAGAGCACGCCCAGCAACTCCCCCAAAAAAACCCCAACCACTTTTAAATGTTACTGCCCAAAGCATTACCCCAGAAGAAGTGATCATTATTTGATATCCACCAGCTGGTGTCCTAGTATTGAGTGTATATGTCATGGTCTCCATGGTGACTCTGGTTTATTCATTTACGCACGCACACACACAGTCACACAGATGGACAAGATTTTGGAAGCAGCCAGGCGTATTGTCTTGGACAGATTAGAGCTGAATCCATTTTATGCTCTGAATTTAAACAAGAGCATTTGTGTTTTCTGTGAAGGGAATACTGTGAGAGCACCGGTGACCTCATCTGGGTTGAAAAACAGGCATCAAGCACTACTGTTGTTGATAAGCTGAAACTAAAAATTGCTTTTTCTGTGTGTCATTTAGAGAAAAACTGTTCCTGTGGCACCTGAAGCTCATCTTTCCTCAGAGCAACACAGAGTTCAGCCAGAGGAGGTGAGTTACACAATAATATTACATGTCTTGAATAATATACTTAAGGATGCACAAAATTGGATTTTTGCTGATATTTTCCAGCTCCTTTTGGCCAATGCTGATATATGCACATATTTTTTCATCCTAATTGCAGAGAACATCCGGTCTCTCTTGTTGTGGTATTAACATATTATTATGCCTGCTCTTATGGTGATGGCCCTCTAGCAGATGCTGAAAATAAATAAATGTCCGCATTGACATTACAACTTTAAATTTGGCGTATTTCACAAGTTGCATAAAAAGTACATAAATCTAATCTCTGTCCACAGGGATAATGTGAACACATTCAACAACTGTACGGCAATTAAAGGCCAACTGAAAGAACATTGATAGATATAGTGTACTCTTTTTCACATTGTTGAGTAAATGAGCCTAAATTAGTAGGCAGCATATGCTTTACAGGCCATTGCTTGAACTCAGTAATCTATTAACTGAATAAATTAATTCAAAGTAAGGATGAGGACTTGCAACTCAGGTAAGGCCACACTTGAATAATACCTGTTACTGGGCCTCCTGTAGCGTGGCTCAAGTCCACAAACCCCAACCTCTTCAACGACCGAAAACAGCTGGTTGTCCAGAGCAATACTCTCCACGAGTTTCTGATTGATGCCTTTGGCCCCGGGGTGGTCGCGGTCATATTTTTTGGCTTTGGTTGACTGGAGAAGAGGCTGTTGACGGGTGTTTATGCTGGTGGTTTCTCTCTGTTGTTCACAAATTCTTCATAATGGTCTGGATGACAGCGTTGAAATGGGTAATTAAATTTGAATTGTTCAAGGAATGACTTTGCTATCCGTTTTGGAAACTTCCACTCTGCTGACATACTGGTATTATCATCTTTGGCTCGCGCACCCTCGCACTGGGCGACACAGCGTCAAGCATTTAGCCAAGGTAACGGCATAAGTCAAGCGTCATCTTCTCAGCATGTCCTATCGGAAGAAATTGCAGATGCCAGTGTTTCATTTTAAGGCCTTTATTGAATAATATCATTGTGCATCCCTAAATATACCCATACAACTTTCTGCTGAAGCACCAGTGTTTTATTTACTGAAGCTAATTATCAGTGCTGTTTCAGTTCGAAGGAGTCCTTGTTGCTGTAGGTCCACAATCAGCTTGGAAAGAGTGACCATTCAGATCTGTATGAGTTTGTCCAGGATTGTAAAAGCTGTGATGTTATCCATTATGACCATGACTTGTCTTGATTTGATTTGGGTGTTGACGTTCACATATTTTCTCTCACATTTGGTTTTTACTTCACAATCCCTTTCTTGTTTTTAGGGTGTCTGACAAGCAAACCTTGGAGCAGATCTTGATCCCTTATATCCACCCTACGGAGTCGGACCCTGTGACACGTCAAAAGTGAGCTTTGTCCCATTGACAACTTACATTCCATGTGATATTTTTCTTCAGATTTTTGTATACACGCATCAGTCAAACTGCCCTTTTTTTCTGTAAACCTCTCTCCGTGTGGCACTGATTGAAATATGTTAGCTAACGTGAGGTTTTAACTACAGATCACAGCTGTAAGTGGAGACCTTAATACACCTTTATGTTTTGTAGGCTGTATAAAGTATGAAATTGTATCAGTATTGTTACGACGTTTTTTTAAAATTGCGTCTTTACACGACTGCACTAGGATGTTTTGGAGAGTGAATCGTGCAAGCTACTCCAGTGGAGAATATAGAGCTGTAAATTAGCATAATAGGTCCCCTTGTTGCATTTAGTGGTAGAAATTCAACTACTCTATTGTTTTGGTTCAGTCACTGGAGTCATAAATAAAAATAGAAAACTTAACAATGTGATAATAGACCCAGAAATCAACATTGGTTTGATATATGGTTTGGAAGACCTCTACGTTTAAGGATAAAGACTGCTGCTCAGCCCATTGTTTTTGTCTTGGAAAAAAAGTTTTGGTCTTGGCAACAACAGTGACGCTGTGTTTAGTTACTGGATTCTCATGTTCATAAAAACTGGGAATGCGACTGGGGGAAGACAAAGCAAACTGAATTGCTCTCATCCATTGCTGTTGAAATGCAGATACAGTGATTTCTGCACTTTGGCAGCATAGCATAATATCAAACACTCCCCTTAATTCCAAAACCAGTGTGACGCAATTGCATTCATTTGCTATTACATCGTATAGTCCTGGGAATATTACATAGCATATGAGCTTTTTGTACTGTCTAAAACTGTGTAGTTAAGATGCAGCCTGAGCATCACTGCTGCATATGAATCAGATGTTAAAACACAGAAATACAACAGCTTGTTGTATTTCAGGTTTACTAACTGTACTCACCATTCTTTATCTAAAAATAAAGGCCATTTGTAGCCAAGACTGCAGCTTTGGTTTTGATGACCTGTATCAGGTCCACTGTCGCCTGCGAGCCAGACCAGAGCCCTTGTAATTGAGTTTGGCAGCAGTGTGTTTAGGGATTATGCCTCAGTTACAGACTAAGTACAAATCAGTCTGCATGTACAAGAACCCTGTATAAGAAGGAATAGGTCAAGACTCAAGTATAGCTCGTAACACGTTCATGTTCACTAAGTATTTTAGACCTCTCTCCACATTTTTTTCAATATCTAATTAAAATTAACTGTATAATGTGAATGTGTATGCATTGATTTAACATTCTGCTGTTCTGTGCCACCACACTTTATCACAAATGTGCTCAGCTTGAATGTGAATGCTTCCCATAGAGTAGATAAATAGGTGCAGTTGCTTCTTTTAACGGGCTCAGTTTATCTCAATGCAACTAAGTAGAAAATGTAGTTAGTGAATTTACAAAAGCTGTTATTCAAAGGTCATTTTTTATCTGGATCTTCTAATATCAACCAACTCAATCCAATCAGCCACACAGGATTTGGTTGAGGTCTCTCCATGTTATGGCGAATTCCCACAATCTTACTTTCCTGCATTTATCTTGGCAATTTTGCTCTTGCTTCACTTTCTTTTTAATTTCCCAGGCTCGTGTTTCTCCCAACATGAACTGCAGTCTTTGAACAAGGAAGGCTCTTTGATTGCAGAACACTCAGTATTTCTAATCTGAACCTCTAACAGAACAGCGATCTGACTCTTCTGACCTAACCTTTGTACTGATAACAGTCAGCAGTGAGCAGTCTATTGTAGAACCTACAGTGAGACCATATTGGAGACCAGTGCAACTCTTTAAAGTAGATGCCTGACTTGGTTCAGTGCCAGCCATTTAAACACAACTTTGCTTAGTCTAGGTTCAAGTGAGTGGGGTTTAACTCTCCATGGCCCATTGGCTGGCTGTTTACAACAGGCTCAGGTGCCGTGGCTGTCAGTAGCATTGAGGATTGTCCCTTACACAAGAAGCCTGTACATTTATCAGTCAGCATACCAGACAAGTGTACATTTGGGTCTGTCCTGTACTACACTGAATGAGCTCTTTGTGTTTTGACCTTTATGCTAACCACCTTAGGAAATTCTCCACAGTCTAAGTTCCCATGTGGTTTTTTTATTGTCCTTTTTAACGATTAGGTTAGGAGTTCAGTCTCTATCCTCCTGTGTTGAAATTAATTTCTGTTTCAGGTTGAAGATGTATGTGCACACTCCATTTGATCAAGTAAAAGTCTTCATGAAAGCAGAGGGGAGAAAGGCTAACTCTGTGAGGTGAGATTTATTTTATACTGGTTAACTATGTCCATTCCCAATATCAATATAATGTGATATGTCCTTGATTCCGACTACGACTCACCCACTTTATGGAATTGACCTGCCCCTCTTGGTGCTTAGATATGCTATGTGCTAGGCTCGTCTATGTTGAAAAGACAAGCAAGATGAAGATGGTTAAAAATATAAAATTGTCATATAGTCACATCTTAAGTTTGTTTGTTGTTACTTATCAGCTGACAAACCTATCTGCAGTAAGCTAAAACTGGTCCCATATATACAGCTGTACTTCACATAGTTTAAGAATGTATCACTAAGTTGCAATGTAGTTATTGAAATACCAACAAAAATGTATACCGTCAAAACAAGTGGAGCTAATGCCGAAGATGTTAAAAATTTTGCCCTGCACAAGAAAACAAAAGTAGTAAACCATTTATTAGGGACTAATATAATTTAATTTTAAGACGTGTGGCTGAGTTTTCCGGATAAGATTAAATGGAAGGCCCTTTTTTTAAATCTTCTAAAGTGCGTCAGAATCCTTTCATCGCTCAGGCATCCTGTCTGTGTGACTCTTCTGACCGTTCGAGTGGAGTTGCCAGTCATGACTGATTTATTCAAGGTGTATGAAATTGACATAATTTGTTTATGAACTTGACATCACTGACTTGTAAATTCCTTCAAAGCTACACAGACGTTTGGCAGTGAGGCCTTATGGGGGTTTTTTCTCCTCCCCTTTTCACTTTGATTCCAACATTGAGAAATGCCATTGATCAAGAATATTCTCCACATCTTTAATCTACATCTTCCATCTGCTTTCTTTCACTTTCTCTCTCACTCGCTCTCTGTTTTCATAGTCTCTGTCCTGTGTGCCCTTTTTTTTCCCATGGTGGTCAGGGGATGGTGTTGATAGCACCCATTTGCCTCGCCTACTTTTGGATTGTTTGGCTGCCCTCCATTTCCACTTAGTCATGGAGTGAATGATGATCCTCGGTGCTCATAATCATTACCCCCCTGGCCAGCATGAAACGTCATGAAACCTCCCATCCCATCCTTCATCCTTGTAAAACACACATGCGCCTTTTGTTTTACCCAGTGGGCTGGGCTGCCAACGCTTTTCTAAGCAAATAAATTATATTTTATGACAGCATATAAAGAGGAATTACTGAAAGATGAGTGTAGAGATGGGATTTAGCATACGCTGTTAGGCTGTCACCTTTTGCCCTTACATGAATTCAATGAAAGTTTGAATATTTTTAAATGTGTCATTATCTCCGATGTCATGACACACACCTTTACAGTGTCACCTGCATAATGACAGTCATTACAAGGTAGTTTGTTACACTGCATAATTACAATATATAAGGTTCATTGGTGCAGAAAGTTTCTGCAGATTTTCATCCAAAAAACCCTGAACTTTCTTTTTCATGCAAAGTTTATGTTCCTATGTGGCCAATTAATGCTTCTGTCCATCAATGGCAGTGATGAATATATATGCATGGCTGTGTGAATAACTGTTCAGATGTGTTAAGATTTTAGCACATGCGTCAGTGTTCATAGGAGTGACTCAGTGCTAGACATGGTGTAATATTCATTGAACATGTCCTAATTTTGTTCAGCCTGTCAAAAAGTAGGACCAGGAAATTTACCTTTACCTTAAAATAGACATGATCTATATGTGCCTATAAGATATAACCCATTACTAATGTCATTGAAAGACGCGTTTCCTGTGCATGTCAACCCCTTCTTTTGCCTGGAAATGTAAAAACAAAATTGCAAAATAAATCAAATAGGATTTGACATCTGCTTTTTACATGCCTTCAGGCTTTGTTTAACGTAACATATTATTTCCTCTGTGTTGAGGTACAGTTATGGTTAATATTTAATAGTATATAGAGCTACTGTAGCTAAAATTGCTGAAAAAGTTCATGCTGGTTCTGATAGAAAGGTGTCAGAACACACAGTGTATCACAGTTTGTTGCGTACGGGGCCAGACCAGTCAGGGTGTCCGAGGGGTCATAATGTTATGGCTGATCGATGTATATGTCAAGAACTTAAATGTCCGGCCATATTTCACTGTATTTTTCTGTCCACTTTATTTTCTAGCAGATCTCCCAATTTATAGTAGCCACCTGTTTGTTTTTTTCAGCTCCTCTGTGTAAGTGAAGGGCGTGGTATCACATCAAGGTGGAAAGGTACAGCACTATAAATGAGTCATAAGAGTTGCTATCATTCATGTAGCAGTTTCCAGAGAAAGGTTTTATGAATGACTCCTGACTGCTATTAGCCTGATACTCACTGAATCAGTATGTTGTAAATCAGTCTTTGGGGAAACCATGTTTTGACTTTGACTTGTCAAGACTGCAATAATTACTAGTTCAGGTGCATAAATCTCCCTGTCTTTATCTCACTTTCAACTCTCTCAGTAACCTTTTCCTGTCATAGCTTAAGAGCTTAATAGTATAAGAGTGCATAATAAAGGACAGTTAAGTCTGTAATTCAATTCTAAGTAAGTTTTTATTGTCAACATTTTATTGAGGCTGGATGAATGGATTTAGAACAAAATTAGGATGCTTGCTCAAGGGGGAATTACCTAACATTAACTAGATGCAGTTACATAACACAGCCACAGCCACAGCCATAGCCACAGAATATAGCTCTAATAAGAAAAGAGGCCCACTACACACTGAGGTCAAATCTGTTTCTAGGGGTCCCAAACAAGGTCAAAGCATTGCTGCCACAAAGGGCCTCCGTGTTTTTGTATAATGCAGCCTTTGAAGAAAGCCCCTAATTTTAAAAGGTATTATTAATATTATGAAGTCATGGGAAGCTGTGGACATGGCTACTTAGAGGCTGTTTGCTAAGTCTAACACAAAGGGTATGGCTTCATGTTTTTGTTATTGAATGTCTACTGGAATATCAACCCACTCCAATAAAGGAGCTCTTGTGCTAAACTAAACATGACTGTGTAACCAGTCAACATTCTCTTACTGGAAAGGAGACACTGTGCATCAAGAGAACCATTCACACTCCTCTGGATGTTTGTTTGTGTTATTTTTTTAATGTTTATTTTTTATTCATTCCACTCCTGACATCCAGTGGATGCCCTTTCCTCCATTCCCTTACCTCTTCTTTTCCTCTAAGCCAGCCGAATCCCACAGAACCATCTACGCCTGTTGACTTGTCAGAAGTAGAGATGCTGTTTTTACTTTTGCAGCCAAAAAAGGAAACCTGTGTGGTGGCGTTTCAGTTTTTTTTTTTACCAGTGTTGTGGACCCATCAGACAGTGATGTTTCTGTCCTGTCCAGGCAGTTCTTTCTCTCAAATATTTGTGGCAAACCCTCTCCTTAGCCCTCCTGAGCCTGCCGATCTGCTCTCCCTCAGCTTGCCCTAAAGCTATGTTCAAGTTTGTTTCTGTGCAGCAGATGCTTCCTCAGGTCTCCTGCAACGCCGGATTGGTTTTGGGTACTGTTACTAAAATAGCAAGGCATTAGCATCAGATTATATTGCGCTCATAATGAACTGCAATGTTATTGTAATGTGTTACATAAATTCACTGCTTCTCTTGTCCAAAATATGCTCGTTTGGCCAACAGATCTCAGAGATCTGCACATTTTCACATCATCTTTGGTTTTTTATACATCTAAACTTTGGCAGAAGCAGTTAATACATCTTCCAAGGTCTGATTTGTGCCTTCACAATATTTATAAATGGGGACCTGGCCTGTCATTACATAAGGACCCGTAACACTTAGGACAGTATTGACAACAAAAACAAAATAAGTTGACATAAGAAATTCTCAAGGAAGGATCCTGGAAGCCTTTTGCAGCCAGCAGCAAGCAAACACCGTCCAAATTAAACATAAACCAAAACAAGAACATTTTTCTTTTAATATGTTACAGTGAGACACAGTAGACAGCCATGGGTACATCCAGTTTATATTCAACATTATTATTTGTTATCACGATGGTGCCTATTCAGTATCAAAATATGTGTAGTTTCTTTGTTCTTGCACCTTACCTTATGCTTGCTGATGGGTCTCAGCAGTGGAGGGGAAAACAATAGGAACCTCCCTGAAGAGAACATCAGTCTTGCCCTGTGTTCTGTTCATTCACTAGAACACTATATAAAGACCAGATGTGTGCGTGTTCTTGGCTGAGTCATCCAGCCGTGTTTCTAGAAATGGCCAGAGCTTTAACAATCCTACCGACACCACAGGGAGCCGCAATCTGCTTTGCCATCTACCCGTCTTTCACTGTTGTTTACCAAACACTTGTGTTTTAGTTTAGCTTGTATATTTACAAAAATAAAAAACATCCGGGATCATTAATTTATTACAAGTTAGACATGAAAACAAATGAAATGGAAACAGTATTTGTCTGGCATGCACATTTCAAATGGATGCAGTTGTTGCAGATATCCTGATTTTCTTTAATTACTTTGCCCATACCAGCTCTACAAACCGGTTTCACTGCGTAACCTTTGACCCTGTTGTTTGTACCTTCTCTTTCTACCCTAGTTTCTTCCAACCCTTGTGTCAAATCTCATGTTCATCTTTACTTTGGCTGTTTCTGCACTTCTGATGTGGAGATGTGCCAGGAATACCATGCAACCATTTGTGTTGTACTGTGGCAAGAAATATCCTGTGTGTTTTGAGACCCACAGGCTATCACTTCTTTCCCTTGTCCTGTCCTGCAGGAAGTGCAGTTTATTTGTGGGACCATGAGAAATTATCTTTAGCCCACCTAAGAGGAACTCTTCCATGAGGGAGGGCCTCTAGGAAGCTGGCCCGCCAGTAAAGACCTGTAAATGTCACATTATAGCACAGTGCTTTGATTGGCTTTGGGGAGTGGGTGTCTACCTGGGCGGTTCTCAGTCTGCTTGTGCTTTTAGCAAAACAAACAATGGCTCAATAATCTTCAGTCTGGCACAGGTTTTACAGTTGGTGGGGATGGAGCCAGTTACTGTATATATTTGAAATATATGATGCCCGGTATTTTGGTGATGACAGCCTAAGCTGGATGGTTCTGAATCGGTTGAGTGTAGAGGCAAGCCATGTCTCCCAAGAATCCAGTTAACTATTTAGTCTGGTGATTTATGACCATCCCTAATGCATGACAGGACTACTTAGAGACAAGACGAGACTGATGTCATCTCATACAAAGAGCTAAAGGAGGGGTAAGGGAGCCGCTTCATGTGCTTGTGAGAGATGTTGATTCTCGGTAAATTCAGTTTCCATCTCGAGACGAACACCGAGCAGGATCTTCATTGTGCCAAGCCATGACTCAAATCTCTATCAATCCTCAAGAGATTCTCCGCCATCAACGTGCCACAGGCAGCTGGAAATAAAGTGCTACGGTTGCAATTTAAAGAGTTTCAGCAGCAGTGGTCATCTCTTTTTGCTACCTAACACCTAAATACTTCAAATGACATACAATGACGCTAATGTCACATAATTTACACAGCATGCTGTAACTGATTTGTCTTGTAATCATGTCCTTTGTGTTTTTTTTGTTTTTTTTTCCTCAATTTGTTTCTGAAATAGGTACCATAAGTTGGACATTCACAAGAGCCTAAGGGACAACCTGAGCTACAAAACACTGATTGAATATCCTGTGCTGCACGTTGTAATCAGAGATCATTGGAAGGACTATCCACTGAAAGGACCAGGTAAAAACAAAAAACACCCTTATCCAGGTTTAAATGTCATGACAGCCTGCTTTTAAGCCAATTTCTGCAGCAACACTAACCTACTGATGCTTTATTAGCTAAAATTCCTTTCTTCATCACTGTGTTCAGCTTCCTTTTTCACCTATGTTTTCTGTAACTAAACAAATGGGTGGATGTATGACATGAGTCAAAGCCACACGTAGTCCCAAAACGCCAACCCCTCTTCACTTCCCCAATTCCAACAGCATTGTATCATGTTCTGGTTTCTCAAGCTGAGACTTTAAGACTCCCCGTTCCCTTATTTTTCACTATGGCAACATGCTACCCCAACGGAAATGAGGGTGTTCTGCACAGTGTCACACACACCAACTTAACCTCAACAGCGACTGTGTCCAAAAAGAGGATCAAACATGGCTTACTGTTAAACAGTGACCTCATGAGCTGTGAAATGACAGAAGATGAGAAAACAGGAGGTCAGCCTGTGGTTTTTCTCACCTGTTTTGCACCAATGCCGGATGTTTGGGGCCATGTACAGTCACGACAAGGAAGGACTGCATATCTTAAACAAATCGCTCACAGTGCAGTCTAACTGTATATCTCACTACGGTTAGTATGGTCACAAAAGACCACACTAACCCAGTATCATTATACTGTCAGACCCAGACCGGCTGAATGACGAATGAGGTAATTTTAGTCTGAGTGTGTGTGTGTTTTCAGTGATAAGGCCTTGGTGCCACACTGTTTTGATAAAAAAAAAAAAAGTTAGCCATAGAAACATCTGATAATTGCACTTGCCGTTGCCTGGGAAGCTGGGCAGGAAGTGATAAAGAGCAATTGAACACTGGCAGTGGCATATCTAGTGATGATAAAATAAAATATTGAGGGTCCAGCAGGCTCCAACTCATGCAGCATGCATCCGGTCAGTATTCTGCATTCAGCCTCATTGCCACTGGGCCAGCATCTCTTTGATGGCATTATTACATTGCTGTTATTTGGGTGTGGTTTGTTAAATGGCCTTTTAATGTTACTATTCTAAATTTCTTGAAGTGCTTCACAGAGGGAGAAAGGGTTGAACTAATAAGTCATGAACAAAATATGGCCCTGTTAACCAAAAATCAGACTACAATTACCACAGTTCTTTTCACAGAAGTCTTTCACACCCCAAAAACATTAGCAGTGTGGTAAAGCTTCTGTCATTGTTGGCTTGCCAGGTCTAGCAAAACCAATGCTAGCTCGGAAGCAACACAACATTACTGTTCGCAGACATGCCAGAGTAGTGGGACTGGACGAACTAGCACCCAGCCCCAGAGGTGTCTGCTCCAGTCTGAGGACAGTTAAGCTAGTTAGCTTTGTTATACAGCTAAATATATATATATATATATATATAGCATATATCTTATAAAGTAAGAAAAGGTGGTTAAATGACCACTGTGACACTGTTGGCCATACAAAATGGTGGAGACATCACGACTGCCAGCCACTTGGGTGGTGTAAGTTATTCTGTGAATACTGCAGCAAATCGCACTAATGCTACTCAGAGATCCGCAAGAAAAAAAAGCTTTATTGACACATATCTAATGAAGGGATTTACCTACACATGTACCTGGGCATGCTGCTTCCTCGCCTGGTGGAGCTGGCTCCCCTTGTGCCGGGGCAAAAACAAAACCTAGACACGTCCCGATGCTGTAAAATGTTTGCTTACATCTGTAATTTTTGTCAACAATGGACAAAAGCAGGCCTATATTTTTATTTGTGGTCAGGTGAGATTGCACACAACCCAAAACTCTTATATGTATATGGTCCGTTCCAATGATAAATGGTTAATGGGAGGCAGGTTTAGCTTTTTAATTGTGTTACAGCAAAAAAGTAGAAAGGCTGAATTACATTAATCTTTCATATTACAGGCTCAGCTGGATAACCGTTTTTTAGGATAAAGGCAGAAATGCATTGGCCAAAGTGTCTGAGGTTTTAAGTGAATTTTCCGCAAATGTACTGCGGGGAGATCATGTTCCTCAGTAATTGCTTATAATTCACAATTATCGTTTTTACAGTCGTTTCTTCTGCAGCCTTTCTTTTACACATCCACCCTACTTTATTGCATAACTAATTGCCTGGCACGTTGCCTCATCCTGGAAACCAGCATGGAGCCAAACCATAGCGTCATCATTCACAAACTTTCTGTACTGTCCTTCTCTTTCTCACCATGTCTGTTTAAGCATGACCCCAGCTGTGCTCTACCCAGTTTGTGTAACTGACCACTCTAATCACTTGTGTATATGTTTGGACTTGGTGAGATTTTACTGCTTTTAACATCCGTGTTTAATCATGCTTTTTTTTATACACAAATGGCGTGATATTGTTTCAGCTGAACCTGCAACAGCCTGCACTGGTTTTGCAACAAAGAACAAAGGAATGTACCAAGAGAAGGAGGATGTGACCCAAGTTTCACCATCCCTACATGGGGCTTGCACCCCGGGGGAAACCAACATCTGGACCGGAACCCCAGAGACCAGCCCTGAAACTAAACCCCCACAAGCGAAAAGGGCCAAGAGAGAAGCAGGGGAGGAAGAGCCAGAGGACGGAGAGATCGTAGACAGTAGTGATGAAGAGAAAGAGGAGGGGGAAGAAAATGGAGATGCCTCATGTGTTAAGAGCTGCGATGATGCCAAAAGCCCCGCTAATGACATGGAGGTGATTAAAGATGAACCAACAGACAGTTAATATGCTAGTCATAATAAACACAGTGACAGGGGCATCACCGGGTCCACTGATGACAGTTCAGCTTCCAGAGAAAGAGCTGATGTCTGCATGACTAAGAAGGATGCTGTGAAAGAGCCGGGGCCTGTTCGTACCCGTCACTGTCAGGATGAAAATGAGTCAGCTAATGCTGCTGACTGCTGTGGAGTGGAATGATAATGCCCAGATGTTCAGGATGAAATGAATGGAGTCAGACATATCTGACAGGAAGTGATCATGCTTGTGTCGGTATACAGTGGACCAATGCAACCCGACAGTTGTTTTAAACAGGTTGATTTAAGAAAGAATGATGGTTGTATTGTTTGCGTGTATGTATATATACAGAGAATCATTTAAGTGTCATTTTTCTAATTTAGGTTTAGCTCATCTGTCTCAAAGCCTTCTTAAATAAAGTATTTTTTGGGAAACCATTTTGTATCAGTGTTATACTCTCTCCATATCTGTGGTGGCTGCTAAAACTAATATCAGACTAAACTCAATAACAGTATAATTTTTAGTTCATCTCATCAGTATCAGTAACTTCCATAGTTCTGTACCTTGGAAACAGTGGATGACTATGTTCATCATACAGATGGCTGTGTGATGAAGATATCTGTTAATGTCCTGAAAACCCCTTGTGAAGGTCAGTTTTTAGGTATTCTGGAGCTTCCAATCATCATCAGACTCCATTTGTTCATAATAATCATGTGATATGATTGAAAGCTCCAAAACACCTAATAAATTGACCTTGAGATGCCAATGCCAATGTCAATAGTGTGCACTTTGAAACTCAATTTCTAAGTCAACGTGGATGAGAAATCCTTCAAGTGTTCAGAAAAAAGGAACTTTCCATGACAACGGACAAACTCCATCTGCTAATGAAGATCATGTGATATGATTGAAAGCTCAAGTACAGCTATTAAATGTCAGTATAAAGCTTGCTTGTGAACAAATGGCCTGAAATATTTGATTTAACGTTCTGTGCTACCTTGTGCCTTTTAGAGGTTTTTTTTTTTTTTTTGTTTTTTTTAGCTATCTAGGATCTTTTTTAACTTAAGTGTCTATGAGTATCTTGAAAAATGCTTTTATTAAAAAAAAATGTAATTATAAATCTCAGCAGCTGAAGAGAAGTCTGAACACATTACTCTCAAAGGTTCATATTGTGTTTAACACTCATTAGGTAATGTGTCTCTCTGGGTATTTGTTTTAATTGAAAGCTGAGGGAAAACAGCCACAATCTGTGTCCCCATCACCTCTAAAGTTCAACAAACTTCTCTTTTCTGTCAAGCTTCAGTAAGACCATTAGTCTCATTTTTCCATCAGCTAATAAAAGTTAATGTTGACATGCTCGTTTTTTCTGACACCTCTGGGGTGTCTCCCTGTGTGAATGTTCTTGCGCATGTGGTGCCTCTATGTACCTTATTCTTACCTAATGTTAGTTTATTACGACGACACAGTGCCAGTAATAACTGACAGTATGGCTCATTGGTGGGGCCTGTGTTTATAGATGTGTTTTTATAACCTCTGCTAACCTCTATTGGATGTTAACCCCTATGGACTGGCGCTCTTTGATGTCTGGCCTGTGATGACGCATTTTCCACCCTTTTGCAGTCAGAGGCAATGATCTCACATCTGACTGCGCATCCCTTTGCACCCGAGGACGCGGGGACCCCTCACTCATTTACTTTGAAATTTTAATGTCCGTGTTCAAGTTTTGCCATACATTTTGGACCATGTGCTCGTATAATATCCAGCTGGGTCTTCATACTGTGTGCTGACTAAACATTAGCCCAAAGCATTGCTTATGAAGAAATGATTATTGCATCTTTTTTTTTTTTTGAAAATCTACAAAAATGGGCTAACACTTTTTAAACATGCACAGATTTGATGTTATTGTTTGGCATTTTGGGAAATCTGCTTACTCTCCTTTTTGCCGAGAATGATATACCGTTACCTGTTTGTTAAATACAAGGCTACAACAAGCAGCTGAAGACTGGAAATGGGGGGGAAACAGTTTGCCTGGCTCTGCCAAAATCCAACTACTGATACCAGAAATGGTCTTACACATACACGTTTCTACACTTCAGGTTTAGAGGTGCTGGTAGGTGGTAGATTTTGTTACCTTCAAACAGAGACAGGCTGGCTGTTTTCCCCTGTTTCCAGTCTTTATGCCAAACTAAGCTAACCAGCTGTTGGCTGTAGCTTCATATTTACCAGACAGATATGACACTGTTCGCGATCTTCTCCTCTAACTCTCAGCAAGAAAGCAAATAAGCATTTTTTTCCCAAAATGTCTGACTTTTCCCTTTAAACAAACAATGGGCATGTTGTGTCTTGCAGCCAGGCCACAATGACAATGTGTTAGGTCTCATGCCACCCACAGTAGTGAGCCTTTTACTAATATTAACTACTGATAGTCTTACAGTCGGATACAATTGCAAATCTGTTGTCCGTTCAGACAAGAAGTGCTTTAATATGTGGTACCTTTTGTGCAGACTAATCCACCTCTTGTACTGTGTAGAAACTGATGTAACATATCACCGAGTAGATGAAAGGATAAACTAGTAACCTCTGGTGCCTACACATCTGTTCCTTCTTTTGTTATTGCTTTGCCTGTGTTGAATTACCACCCATTTATTTTAGCAGTTCTCTTAATTTTCTATCTCAATAAAGTTACTCAATGCGACCACACAAAAGCTCTGCTTTTGTTTCTGTTTGCTGTTAAAAGTAAATTTGAGCTGTTTTTAGTCTGTGGAGAACACAGGCATTGGAAATAATTCCTCCAATTTAAGTAAATTACCCTTTGAAATTTCTGTAGTTGGTTTGCACTTAATTAGTCTTGATTTGGTGGGCAGGGCTAAATTGTGCTGCGTGCAGAGCTGGTTTTTATGAGACCAGCTTCGGGACAGACCTCTGCTGTGGTGTCCTTATCCAGAAACAGGCTAATGTTGGCAGCACTCTGGACCAGGAAGGGCAGGTATTGAAGCACAAAATCATGTTTCCAGAGCCTGATGTCACCCATTTTCACATGGCACACAGAGTGGTTGTCATTAGCCACACTAAGAGTCATTTATCAAGCAGAACCTCCAACATGCATGGAAAACATTTTCACTTTTCATCTGCAACCAAGTCTACAATTTTGCATGCATATTTCACATTTTGAATTGACACTGAATCACTTCTGCTTATCTTACTGTTCCAAACAGAAAAGTAAATTAAGCCATCTGTTTTTTCCTATTAAAAAAATGCTGTATCATAGTGGTTTTCCATTGCCTGTTTGTTGTCGACTCAAAGAGTTATTATAAAATCTGAAGACAGTTCTTTTGTAATGTCATGTTGTCTTTGGTCAACAAAAACATTACCTTATCAGGATACACAGGCTCAGTGTTTGGAATTTTCCCAAATGTTTCCCTCTTAAATCCATACTTATAACTCATATATGCATGGCACGCCTAAGATAAAGCCTAAATTTGTGTGAGGACTTCAGTGTAGTTTATACTCTGCATACATATTACAAACTTATTAAATGAATGAATGCTCCAGAGACTTTGGCTGATTGAACTCATGCTGTGCCGAGGATAAATGTCACTGTCATACTTCAACACAAGCGTACTGGCAATGTTGTCACCGCAGTCACCTCGGAGACTGATCCCCCATTTGTTGTTTTCAGGAACTGATTCACTTGTTCCCTTTTGTCTGTCTTGTGTCAATCTGACAGTCCCAACCGAATGAACCACGTTCTCTGTTATTCTTTTGTTAGTCTATCAGCCTCGAAGTATCCCGGTGAAGCTGTTTTTAGAGCCCCTGCCACTGCTTCACAAGACCTTCTGGTCACATTTTCACTCCACTATATTATTGTAGCAGCCTTGTCCTTGTCCTTGACCTCACGAAATATTAGTAGTTTGTTGGTTTACAAGGTAAAAAGGGAGTACCGAATCATCCCACTGACATAACCATCAATCCAACCTCAACTTTTATTTCCCAGCAGCATACTCTGAATTGCATTTAGTTGTAATAATGCAATTTCTGCGGGGGTTTATGTGTCCCCATGACCATGAGAGCTCTGTTGTTAATAGCTGCTGGTAGGGTCTACCAAAGCAAACTGGTGCTAGGTGATGTTTCACACTAAATGTGATTCAAAGACCTACAATGCTGTGCCAGATCAGGGAAACCAGGTCCAGTTTCTAGAACCAGGCCTTGTTGAGTTCCTCACAGGCAAGTAGCAGGTAACTGGGCCTGTATTTGTGGGGCCTAGTCAGTGTAGGGTCTGTTGTGCTGCCAGTTGAGGCAGGGGACTTGATGGACTGACCTCTGATCACAGAGCCAACTCTTGGGACATGGAATGCTACTTTTAGGTGGTAGTGGGAGCTCCTGTAGGGTGTAAAGCAGTGCCATTCACTAACTAGCCTTAACCCTACACACAGCCTCAGCTTTTTTGGGGTTTTTTTTTTTAGGGGATTTTTTTCCTCCCTTTGTAACAGGAAACTTTGTGAGAGGGAATGACATGCAACAAAGGTTCTTCTGCACCTTAAACCCCTAGGCTACCGATGCACCTGAACATCAGCCAAACTCCTGGATAGGTGCTGGACTGTTCTGTTCTGGAGATACTCATGAATCCCTGGCAGAGCACTGCAGTCTTCACCAATGAACAACAGCATCACCTCTGTCCAACTGTGTGTCTGAGAATGTGCCATAGTTCAAAATATATACGGCCTTCTTTGAGTCTCCCAAAAAGTTGCCTAGGGTCATTAAACCTGTCAAGGACTGTCGATAACAAAACACCTTAGGCCAAGATGATTGATGGCCTATGATGATACACTTTGAAGTCATATAATCTGATCTGCCATGTTCGATCATGCTTTTGACTATAGTTGAGGTTAAGTTGATGTGTCTGATCATGCCCTGGGGTAATGTGGGGCAGCTGGAATGACACTGGGTACCTCCAAGTATCCAAGATGCTGCCACATGAAGTAGATAAACTATTTTAGAATCATTGAGGACAAGATGGAGTGTGAGATCGATGGGCAGACTGGTGCAAGGTTGCCATTGCCAATGATGGAGCCCTTTAGTGAATATTTACTTGTTTTTCATTTGCAGTCAGGAATTCAGGGACAGTATGTGGAACTCAGACATCAAGAGGATGCTTGAAGGAAAACCGATGCTCCTTCAAACTGAAAGAAGTCAAGGAAGTTGAGGTGTTTCAAGCATCTGAGTAGGACGCCTCCTCAACGCCCCTCTGTGTAGGCATTCTTGACATGTCAAATTAGGATGGAGCCCCAGAACAGGCCAGGTGTGGAATATGCTGAAAGGGATTATATATGCCACTTGGCCGGGGGTGTGGCATTCAAAAAGCTTATTATGTGCTGAAAACCTCAACACTTATATTAATTATGCACCATGAGCCTTGAGATAAAAACCTTTAAAATGCCATGCCATGTTTCATTCTCTGCCAGCATTCTGAATGTCATCTCATTGGGCCTTATCCTGTATTCTGCTTAGTCTGTCAGTTTTTTATCTACCGACTCTGGCATTAAGACTGCTAAATGTAAGGCTGCATGTGTGTAAGTGCACGTGTATGTGCTTCTTTCCTTAAATTTATGTTTCTTTGTGTGTTTACTTAATTGCAGTTTGTGACAAGGGGAGACCAGCAGGCACTTTTTTTACTGCACGAAGCCTGGAGTCATAGTTGCCACTCATTAGCTACATTTCCATGGCACAACCATTGTCAGCTCCAAAGATCAAAAGATGCAGAAGAGATCAGAACTTGTGTTACAGGGGAAAGTGGGTGGCGATATAATGACTAAGGCCTTACTAGCCGTTATCCCTTCACAATAGTGGAAACCAGGCAGCAATTACCCAGCATGGGGGAGACAAAAGAGTAGGAAAATACATCACTCTTGTCACTTAATGTTCCATAGGAACACCAGCAAAATCTTGATCCTGAGGCCAACCACTGCTTAAGAGTTCAAATCCCATTTCGAAATGCTAACCAAGCAAATTGTATTTTATGGCATCAATCATTGTGGTGAAGTTTTAAATGACCTGTGAAAGAAATTAATACAGCTTCTCTGCATTTATGTGGCCAGCATTTACTGAAAGTTTAATTGTCGATTGTGAGCGTACCGGCGTGGAACACAGAAAGCAGTAGCCCTCTCTTTTTTTGGAAAGAAGTGGTCACAAGCCTCACACTTCTTTTGTTTTAAGATTTGTTTGCTGCAAATTAACATAGTATTAGGCAATTGTATCATTTAAATATCTACAGATGGTATACTAGTATAAAAGACAGTCTGCAGAAATTCAGGGATGGTAAATATATAATAAAAAGGGATACATATTAAAGTTTGAAGTTTGGCTGGAAATTTTGGTAAACCTTGATTTAACCTTATGTCATCTGTTTGTTCAGTATCCACATTGGGCTCTCAATATAAAGTGGTACAATTACACTTGCTTGCACTTATTTCAGTCACTTTAAAAGACAAAGAACATAGTCCAGCATAATGAAAGTCAAAGCTAGTATTAAATACCACCTCTGCATTCAGTCCTTGATATCCAGATGTTTATATCCATGGTGTTTCACATTTTAGCTATTTTTGGAGGCAATCATAATTGTTAAAAGAAATGAGCTGTAGTGTTAAATCCCCTCACATTTTAAGGGGAGTGCTTAGATTATGTGATCTCACGGTCTGCCCCTGTCAAACAATAGCGAGAGCACCGAATGCCAACATTAGCTCAGCTGTTGACGGTATGTGCCCCGTTGGAGATTATTCAGTCCAGCATTGTGTCCATTGGGCTGAGACTCAAGACGCCCAAATACTCACTGCTGCCTCTCCCATCAATGCTCAGCTTGTTTGAGCAAATAATCACTCCAGTAGCCAGCAGCCCTCCGGGGACAGACTGAACAATCCAGCAGCCTGGGAGGGAACTGACTCTGATTTTCCCCTAAGCCTGCTCATCAGTTATTCTTATGTAATTGCAGATGGGGATCTGATGGGTGTGTCAGAAGAGTTGCATCACTGTCGCCGATGTGTATGTGTGTTCATGCTGATTGCAACGAGAGGGTCCCACACCCTGTCAGGATTTGGCAAATGGATGTCTTTTACATCACTTTTTTGCAGTGAGAAAGTAACATGTAATAAGTAAATACGTAATAATATAATCATTTGTAAGATGTCAAGTGAAGATGCCAGTTTTGCTGCACAGTAGATTGCAATTAGTCTTTAAAATATGCAGGTGTAATCAGGGGACTCAGTGTAAATACATTTGAAGCACAGAATGCTTTTACCTCTTTCGTCCAGCAGATGGGGCATTTTAAAAGTGGCTGCCTCTGCATTTGTACTTGGTGGCCAGCCTCTAACCCTCCTTGCTTCATGCCCCTGGGTTCCTTATAACAGTGAATATTAACCTGAGGTTATGGACAAGGGGGCTGTTAAATAGCTGACATCAGTGCTCAGCAGCTTCCAGCATGTTGTAATAGCCACTCTTGATCCTGTTAGCTTCTGGTTGCACAGCATTACGTAGTGCTTGATGAAGCTTTAATGCTAATGTCTTTGTCATATAAACACATTCTGAGTTCAGGGAATGAGGTAGTCCATGAGTGATTTAATTGCAGGGGCGCATGTGTGTGAGAGCCTTGTTTGCCTGTGTGTCTGAGAGCAATAGTTTTTACAGGTTTGTACTGTGTTGGCCGGGACACCACTATTTATTTCTCACAAGTGCGATCTTTGGGTGCTCTGAGACTCAGTTAGGCTGAGGGACTGCGAACGTCGGCATTGTGCTCGTCTGTACATCATAAAGGAATGGTATGGATGACCGAAAAGACTGCTCACATAACATACAGGTGCCATTACATAACCAAGTTAGCTGCATTGTGTTAACAAGACAAATGACAGTCTGATTGCACGCCGCTTCCCGAACTCGGAGGGGCCGAGATGGAAATTTTCTTCTTTAGGAAGCAACAGAAAGGGAAAGAGAAAAAACAGGGCTCCCTGAAAGTGTTTGGACTGTAAATCCGGGCTGCAAGGGGCAGCCACACATCTTTGTGATTAGGTAAACCTCAGAAGCCTTTCATGTGAGCAATCTGTAAAACCTCAGTGGGCACATCCTGTGCGGTATGCAGCTCAATCAAAGGCAGTGTGTCCTGCTCAACCTCTTATTAAATACACTCGATTAAGACTTATTTCCCGCAGCTATGCAGGAAAGTTGTGCAGGAGTGCCATGTAGCTTCAGATAGACATGTTTTTTTTGTGTTGTTTGTCAGGAGATAAAATGCCTTTTGTGGACACAAGTGAGTACTTGGGAGTGTTTGTGTATATTTGGAAAATCTTCTTAGCTAAAGTGAACATGTTGCTCTGAAATATTTTCCAACATCTGCCGCCCATCAGGATGTCTGCTTTCTGAGCCACTGCTGCATTCCTGAGCCGCTCCCTCTACCTGGATAAAAAAAGAAACCCTTCCCTGTCGTTGCCCCTGAGCTCTGCTCTCCCTACCCCAGTTCAAACTGTACCAGGTGCAAACCTCTGCCATCAGACCCTGTGACTCAAAAAGAAAAATAACACATCCTTTTCAGACTGATACTTGATGTCTTCTTTAATTATACATTTCATATTGCCTGGGTTTCATGTACCTCGGGGTCATAAAACTAAAAGGGTACAGGACCAATCTGAGCTCAGGTAAACATACATTATGAAAACACCAGAGGAGGAGTCAAGTGGTGTTTGTGACAGTAGCAACACACTGTTTCTGTAGCTGGAAAACTGAATTTGAAGTTTCTATGACCACAGAAGCAACTATGTTACCCCTGTTTCCTGTCCTTACCCCTTTCTACCTCATAATAGTATTTCTTAATGCCCGTTAAACTGAAACCTGGAAGGGAGACTTGAGCCCTCCCTACTTCGCAAGGCTGTTTACAACTGTTTAGCAGACCCCTGCAGTTTAAGAGCCAACAGAGGCCAATGCAACTAATTCACTTTTAAAGGCAACTGCTAATGAATTAGGTCAATTTGGTAGTGCTATTTTGCTGTGTGAAAAAAATCTTCCCTGGGAATGCATTCTTTGTATACAGCCCATTGTATACAATAATAGTCATTGTCCTTCTTGCATGGTGTCTAATCCCAGCCCATTCAGAGCAGCACTTAAGATTCTTGGCATACTCCCATACTCATTGCTACTCGTGGACTTAATCTTTTTTTCCCCCCTCTCAGAATCAGTCAAGTGTATGGCTTAGCCAGATCAAATGAAAGCAAGCTAGCTTGCTGCAGAATGACATTCCAAAGCACAGAAAGTCAGGAAAGAGAGTGTCCAAGGTTGTGTTATATAAGAACAGACTGACCCTGCTCGGTGTCTGTCTGAGAATCTGTTGGGTCTACAGAATGATATAACAGCAGGATTTTCTCTGGAAATAGTGAGTTTAAATACCCTTACCCAGCCCCGCAAATGTGAGGACTGTACTTTGTTTGTACCGTCCTGCAGTGTAGTTTGAACAGACTGAACTCAGGCAGTGTCATATTTCATAAATAAATCAGTTTTATTTGTAGCATATAAAATTAAATCATTTTACAATTTATTCCAGTATGACACATAATATCCAAATAAAGTAGCTACATTTTTGATAAATAATATTAATAACAATAATAAAAACATTCATTCATCCTTTGACATGTTTCGCTTTGTCTTTTTCATGAAGGGAGTTCAATAGCTGCCACAAAACATGAACAATAATGCCCACGTCAGGAAGGAATGAAACCACACACTTGTTAAACAAGTCCAGAGGTTACATTTCGGTGTCTTGTTCTTAAGATACAGGATGGTATGCTAATTGAAGTTGCGCGTGTGCATATCTACATATACACACACAAGTCTACAGTCTGTGTCATGTCTGATGTAAAGGATCAAAATATACACAGTGAATTGATATCAGCGACTAGCATAAATGTACAAATATTAATTACATCTTGCTCCATAACGAAGCTACTTGGATGCTCCATTAATATGAAGCAGTTCTTAGTTAAGAATGCTGATGTAGTCACAGCAAACAGTGCACTTCATTGAGTCCTCATGATGTAAGCCCACAATTCCTTGGGAATCTAGTTACAACAAGAAGCTGGTAGTTGATTTGTAGTCTATTTACACCCCTGCATTCAACTGGACTGCCATTGGCTGCCAGTACTGCTGATGATCTCTTTCTCTTGCTGAGGGGTTTGGACGTTCTTCACCAATCAGTCTCTGAACTTGTGGATGTCGTTGGAGAGGCGGTAGAAGGGATAGGAGGCTTCGTTGGCATGAGGACAGTTGTAAGTGCACTTGCAGGACTCGATCATCATGATGTTCTTGTTGAAGGTCTCGCCGTCCTCGCAGCGGAACTTGACGCGGATGGTTCTGGTGTCATGGGGGCTGCAGCAGCGGCCGTCCATGCAGGCTCCACAGTACTTGGGCCTGTACTTCTTCAGGCTGGAGCAGCCGGCGTAAGTGAACTTCACTGGCTGGCTGGACTTCTTGGTTCTGCTGCACTTCTTTCCTTTCTGCAGAGGAATAAACAAGATGGAGATGGAGATTAGTTGTGTACTCAGGCCCAGCAGTGAAGCATTTTCAGTATCATGCATGCTTCCATCACACAGTCATGGTGGCTCAGGCTTACCTTCAGACTGGAGTAAGGTGACTGGGTGCATGGCCGCACTTCACAGATTCTTGTCTCTTTGACCAGCTTGCACTCGCTGTTGTTGTTGGTGACTCTGGTGGAGATGCCTGTTCCACAGCTCTTGGAGCACTGGGACCAGGGTGTGGTTTGGACGATGCACTTCTGATTGTCAAACATGTGGACTTCAGGCTGTGGTCTGAATGCTGCCATGAAAAGAAGAAATAAAAAAAACATTAGCATCTTAGAATTCTACATATTTAAAGAATCCAGAAGAAAAACAAAGAATTTCCAGGATGAAAGACAACTTTCTTACCAGCTAGAGACTTGAGTCCTCCCTTGACAATAGCAATGAGCTCGTTCCTGTTGGTGAGGTCTCTTTCCAACTCATCAGTCAGCATGTCTTTGCCAAAGATCTTCTCCAGGATGTCTGTCTGCTTGCCATCATCACACACCCACTCCTCGCAGCACTGGCCTGCTACCTTGACCAGTCTGGGGTTGGCACAGCCCAGGTTGGGCAGGGAGAGCTCCTGCGGGCACAGCGGGACACATCCCACTGCCCCATCAATGCATGTGCATTGGTGTTTACAGTTGGGCTGGAAACTCTCTCCGTTCTGGTAGATCCTGCTGTTGTACTCGCATGGTCTGCCCTCTGACTTGGCTGCAGCGGGAGAAAAAACAGGAGGAAAGGAATGTTATTCTTTCCTGCTCTGCTCAGAGAAGTCTGCTGAAGACATCACATGGCTGCCAGGTAAGGATCAGTTAAACTGTGAAATTCTTCAGGCTGCCTGAGGAGTCTTTTCCCTCCACAGTGGGCTGTCTGTACTCTGAGGTTTAGTCTAAGTTTCCTTCTATCTGCATTCCACAGTGCTGAAATCACACAGGTCCCCATACTCCTGAATTAAAGCCCCTTATTTAAGAAAAAACTACTTCAGACTAATTCAAAAGCATGCACATCTGGAGCTGAATGGTCTTTATACATACCTCGGCAGATGCCACGAGTAGTAGCAGCAGCAAAGCTGCCCCCACAGTTACACTCCAGCCCTTTAGTGTGGTCACAAGGCTCGGTCAGGCTGCAGTCCTCGTTCAGCTGCCTGGCGCAAACTTTGCAGCAGCCACAGCCGTCCAGGACGACGCTCACCCCGGGTGCGCACTTGGGCATCTCCAGCGGACAATCACACATGGAGGGGCAGGAGGAGGACGAGGAGGAGAAGACCTATACAGCCAACAACAGAATCTATTAAAGACTGAAACTTTTGAAGTCATGGCACACAGAAAGTCCCAAAACGTATATCAAATCTCTCAGCATTTCATCCCGTCGCAAGACACACACTTATGTCCCTCTCCTTAGGCTGAATACAGAAAGTTATAACTGCTGGAACTTTTCTCTGTCAGACTGTAAGGGAACAATAACTCACCAAGTTGAGGCTTCCAAGGCAGATAAGGACAACAGTAAGGGTCAGCATCTTGGATAAATTTTCTTCCGTGTGTTCAAGAGGAATCCTGTTCCCAGTTTTATGAAAAGTAAGTATAGTCTGTCTTCGGAGGAGTCCTTAAGTATTCCCTCACTCAGTCGTCTGTCTCTCTTGTTTGCTGGTGTCTATAGTCTCTAGTGTTAGAGGCTCCTTTAGAGTAGATGAAGCTTTCGGTAAAGCGGTTGCAGTCTGCTGAGGTCCGGCCACCTCCGGACTTTTATACCATAGTGGGAAGCTGACGTCGTTCCTGGGCTGCCTGCTGAACTGTTCCCAAACTATGCCAGGAATGTTTCTCGGCGCATTTTCCATCCAAGACCTAAGCTCCACCCTGTCTAAACCTTTCTCTTTTTTCTTTCTCAGATGGATTTTTCCCCCCTGGATCCCATCTGAACACACTTTTCCGTCTCACATTTTTCCCTTCTTGTTTATCCCCCCTTTCATTTTCTTCCTCTGCTCGCTTCTCACATCTATCAACTCAAGTTCAGTTGGACTTTTCTCTAAAGGTAGTGGGCTTTAGGGGCTCTACTCTCCCTTTTTTTCTGTCATTAGATAATTCAGGGGTTATTTCCCCCCTACTTTTCATTTCATACATACATACATTATGAGTGAAAGAGATCATCTGATATTTATAACTTCTTGGGTTCAGTGCAGTGGAGAGGTTAAAAAGCTTTAAAGCTGCTTGCAACTGGTGTCTTATGATATAAAATATCACATAAATGCTAGATCACATCCTAAAGTAATATCTAAGGTTGTAGAAAAAGTGTTATAAGTTCACTTTAAAGTGATTTCAGTATCAGTTATACAGTGTACCCGTAGGAATATTGTGCTACTCGTCATTTTTGCGTCAGTACAGTTTCTGCTGATCAAAGCATATTGTTAAATACATTTTTATAGCATGTTGCAGTGGCCACGTTTAAAATAGCTGTAGGTTTTTCTCTGTGAGTCTAAAGGTGTGGGCAGAAATACGTTTAACAGCGTCTATTTCTGGCTTTCCAGTGCCTTTATTCAGAGGAGCTAAGCGTTTCCAGATGCGCACCAGAGCTCAGACGTAACAATATTGCCATATTTGGTATGGCAGTAGCTTACATTATTAACATATTTCTCTCCCTTTGGCCAACAGACCACAAAGCATTCCTGACAGCTTAAAGGCTTGTTAAATATGTTCTTCATGCAGGGAAATTCCTTCGCATACATTCCTTGAGGCAATTTGACTTTTCACGCAATCTGTCCATCACGTTTCTGGGGGGGAAGTGGGTCCCGTTGTAGGTAAAGTGATCCAATTTTCCACAAGAGATGTTGTGGTGTTGGTGGGGGGAGACAAATACTTGGTCTCTACTTTTTTACATCAGGGGGTCTCAATAAGTCCCTTCCACCGAAGTTTTCAAATGATTCCGATTGATGAAAAACGTTCACCAGATGGAAACGAAGTGCGTAAAGACGCAACATAAAGCCATTATTATTGCCACGAACGGCTGGCAGATTCCAAAGAGGACATTTTGCATGAGGGCAGAGTGTTTATTTGTGTTTATAAGGATCGGACATTTCACTTCTCTCCCCCTTCTAACCTCTTGTGTAGCTTTAACATGACGATATACTGAGACAGCAGCACTGAGCCAGACGGCTGGAGAACTTCTCCGGTGAGTTTCTACTTCTTTTGCTTTTCTGTTTGTTCTGCGGACTTTAGTTGACTTTGACGAGCTGTGAATCAGCTTTTTAAAAAGCCCGAATCATCACCGTACCCTCGGTATATCAATACGAGTCATAGCAGCTAGAATGTATTCTGAAAGGATCCTATTCACTCCGCAACAGTAAATAACTCCTGATAGTGATTTTTTTGCGGGTCGCTGCGTTACCGACGTGGGCTGGTTGACATTGAATACTGAACCTTTTTAAACTTAAAGTAGCCTGGGCAGTAGGGGTCTCCAGGCGGACTTGTGGTACTTGGGCTGTGGAGGGTATGTTTTTTTATTTTTATTTAAAGAATGACCGATGTCCAAATCTCAGTAATTACTAATATGATATTTATATGGTTACACTGAACCGACCCATAACCTGAGTATTTGGACTGGAGGTGTGTGCAGCCTATTTGGATAGGGGGTGTGTCTGTATGAGCACATGTGCAATGCTTTCTTGTGTGTAAGCCCTATGATGCTAATGTGTGTGTCTGTTTCCCTATGTAAATCTCAAATTTAGGAGTTTAAAGGTGCACCTCATTGATTTTACACATCAGCATCAGTTTACTCATCACAGCGAGTACAACTCAGTCTGTGAAAACAGCTGTAAAATGTTTTCTGTGGCTCTGGGGGGAGCTTTGAAAAATAACCCTGATAATGTCATCATCTTGGTTTGGGCTTGGAGACAAATATATTGACAGAAAGCCTGTGTTACAAACTGTGTACATCGACGTTTACCAGGCAGCGATGCTTTAATGAAAACATCCTAGTGGTTGCATTATGGGAAAATGTCATTTTTGGAACATGACCCATACAAGCCAAGAAAGGTCTGCCATCGATTTTGAATGTCTCTCAGAAGCAATAATAAATTGCCGGAATATCCCTATAATGTCTGTAATGTCTCTGGACTTATGTCATGTTTTGTTTGACTGTCCCCTGTTATGTTGACTTAAAGTCTCTCAACTGTGTATGTGCATACTGTATGTGAGTCTACGTGCGCATGTATGGCTCCATGTGTGCTTCTCCCTGTGTGTTACGGCGATAGGAAACAGTGTTGTCATTGTACGTCATTGGAGAATAACATTACAGTAATCTTCATTCCTTAATTACCCATTCAGTTCAGGAAATATTCCAATAGCTGGACATGCGTCTCCGTATTGCAATTGCCACGGCATAATAGTTTCCACTAAGGCAGTCTGAGAACCCCCATCAAACTCCCATACCTCACACACTCTTTGCCCAACGAAAATGAACTGTCTTTTTCAGAAGTTATCACTGGATTATGCTCACAGCTCTGTTGCACGGTTATCTGAGCAGCTCCACATCACACAGCTGGGATGCTTAAGCGATTTCATTGTTCACCAAAGTTTGAGAGATTGTGTGTTTTGTCGTTTTGTGGCTCAGTGTAATGGAAACCCATTGTCAGTTCCCACCAGGAAAAAATCAGAGTGGTAGAGACAGCAGCTCTCTGATTTGGTTCTCAGGAAGTCAGTGGCGAGCAGCCCTTAGCCTCCCCATTTATGTCTAAGTGACTGATGGAACAGAAAAAGCACAGCCCCGTCATGTTTGAACAACAGATTCCATTGTAGTATATTCAAGATAAATGTCATAACTGGTATGCAGTGTGTACTAGCAACACTTCCTTTCTCTGTCCGCACATGGAGCAGCAGGAAGTCTGCTGAGTTATGGGTCGTTTTCGTGTGAGCGGGGGCAGAGATGAGGCCAACAGTTTAAAATACTGAGTCAAGTACTGTAGAAATATGGATCTGAAAAGGCTGAAGGCAGAACAATTTAATTGGAATTGTTTATGTAACTTTTGTAGATTTAACTGATTTATTTAAATATAAAAAAGGTGCGGTCCAGGCTTGACTTGTGTGATGTTTGATTTGATTGATGATTTTATCTTTGTTATCTTTACATAATTAAATGAAAAGGCCTTGAGGATGGTTATTTCATAATCTTGTTGTTTCTTCATATCTTTTATTGTTTGATTTCTTCCCCCAGTTAAAAATGTCAGAATCTGAAAAAGCATTTTTTATTAAGTTTTCCGGCTGGACACAATATGTCTCCTACTACTTCACTGTGGAGTCCACTCTCAGTATATGTGAACTGGTGGCTTCAAGTCTCTACATCACACTTTGGGAAGTTGAATATTGGACCAGGATTTGCTTCCAAACCATTTGTGATGTCACATATTATGCTTGTAGGCCCCGCCCCTTCAAGTCTGATTTTCAGTGAGCACACAGAAACTTTCCACTTTCGGCAGATGAATGTGAAAACATCCTTTTAGTGTCAAACTCTGCTCATACATCATTCTGCACAGTGAAGCTCAAACATCCAACTGTAGGAACAGGAAGAAAAACGTATTACTGAGTGGAGGGGGACTTTAAAGCTGCAGAGTGCACATTCCTACTTCAAACTATTTCAAATAATTATGAAATATTCTGCCAGATGTCCACCTATATCTGTGATCTTGTGCATACATGGCTGTAGTTTATCTCATATTAGTGTCTTTAGTGATATTATTGATCATACACTTCAATAGGATTGTAGCTAGCTCTGTGCTGGGATATGGCAAGATCCCTGTGCAGGAAAATACGTAAGGCAACGCTAATATTGTTACGTTTCAAAAAGGTGCAGTAAATAAGATATTCTACTTAACACGCCACTGCCAGTTAAGAAGTTGCTAGTTAGAACTAGTAAATCCTGTGCAATCAAATGTATTTGTGTGTTGGTAAAAACAAGAAATAATATTCCTCATTTTGCATTCTTGACCACTTTAAAGGACACACGTGCTTGTGTCAGCTAGATATCATGTATCCCTCACTTGTGTTAACATGCAGTATGCACATCTTGCACTGAATGTGTAAAGAGCTTCAATAGTGGAGTGGTGAAGCTAACTGTATAGCACACAAAACCTGTTGAACGTTGAGTAAGTCTTTAGTCTCTTCTTAGTATCAAACGTGATGTGTATTTGAGATAGACTCCAATCAGCTGTTGTGGTGTGAACCTGAGCGGCCGGAAGGGTAGAGAGCAAGACAAGCGATATAATTTGCTGACTGGTGAAAAGTTAGAGGCTGTAAAGATATGTCACAATATCACATTTTAATGTCAAACACAACCTGTTTTTAGATGTTGAAATGCGATGCGAGGAAGCAAAGTAAGACAACACAGTAACATTCACATACCAATCTCTACCATAAAAATCAGGGGAGGATATGTCTTTGTCCAAAAATTACAAAAAATGTAATTACCAGCTATAATTGTGTGGAAACCTGTCTGTTTTTTCTGTGCAAATTAATTATAGCAAAGACATGTTCTAGGGAAAATTCTCTCTCTGATGCTCAGTTATTGAATGATAAAGTGTTGTAATTAGCTTTTTTTGGCAGGTCTTTTCGCTCAACATGCTTTGTCTAGTTTTAGATGCTTCTTGTACAAATACGGCACTTAGAGGATAGTGATGGAGATATTTTATAATTTCTTATTGTCAACCAATCCTGAACAGACCAAAAACCAACAAAGAAAATTTGGCATTAGCAACAGGAGTAAATAGTGCATTTGTTTTAAACCATTTTCAGATGCGGATTTGTACACATTCGGTGTAGTTTAGTGTTTTATGGCAGCAGGGCAGTGTATGTTTCACCTACCTACTAGTATTTATAGTATCTATTTTCCTGTTAACTGCAAAGCATTTCCCAGAATGCCTTTTGACAGCTCCAGAGTCCATTTAAAATGTTGCTTTCACTCAGTTGTGGGCGTAGGTGCACATAAATAGCCCAACTAGTTTAAAATGATAGTACATGATGATAAATATTAGTCTTTTCCATTACTGTTGAATGTCATGAGTCATCTTTTAGCTGAATAAACAATCTATCTCATTTGTAGCTGCTATCGAAATGCCTGAAAATACAATCGGTTCCATCTATAAGCATCAATTTCATCATTTCATCTCATCATTTCATCGCTTTATTTTCCGTGGTAATGAGATTCATAAATGTGCCAAACCGCTTCGAGTTAAATATGCACTGTACACCTGTGTAATCATGCATGACTGTGTCACTTTAGACGACTAGGAACTCATCATGAGTCCAATCATACCAGACAAATAAGAGGTGCGGCTTTTGGTGCCGCTTCATCCGCAGCTGGGGGATCGTGTCTGCTTTCACTCATTTCTTTTATAGCCGCACAATGTACCAGCCAGGTGTGTCTACAGTATGAGGGCTTTCCTTCATCTAAAGTAACCCAAATTCCTCAGCATGGAGAGAAAGGAGAAAAGAGAGGGTCTTTTCTTGGGCCACGTCCATCCATGATGAGGAATGATGGAAAAAAAGGAGAGGTCTGGGTGGGGGCAGGTGTTAGTGTCGGGAGGAGGGTGGTGGTGGTTGGCGATCCTGGCTGGAGTGGAAAAAGGAATGTGGGGCTCCTGGAATGTCCTGGAATGTTTAGAGCAGTCGGGGATAATTGAGTGAATTTGGAACAAGAAAAGACAAACCGAGGTCCCGCGGTGGAAGAATGTGCTTCTGGGACGTCTGAAGAAACATTCCATCCATTCAGACAGCTTCACCGGGCCCAGAACCTTCCTTAGATGGCACCATAGGGAATATAACTCCCTCCCTTCCTCCTCCCATGCACACACACTTACCAACACTTCTCTTCCTTTCACACTCTTCTCACACTGTTGGATAAGCAGAGATCCTCCTTGATATATATTCCTTGCCCTTGAAGTTTGTGTACATTATTTCATAAAGTCTGCCAAAAGTGGACATATGTCTCCAAATTTTCTGGTTCAAGAATAGAAATGTGCTCTTATAGTCTTTCTTTTCTACGTTATGTTTATAATTATTGAAACGTATTTTAACAAATGCATGGGAATTGAGTGGGGTGTACATTTCTTATTCTACTGTCTGTATGTCTATAGCTTTATGAAGATCCAGATATGATAACATCATTGTCGTTTGTGGTAAAGATCTCCCATTTTTTAGGAAGTTTCCCTCTTTTTCCTCTGGGAAACGTTAGTTTTCCCATTACAAGTATATCATTTACTATGTCCATTCATTGTTTAAGTGTAGAAGGTTTCCAACTGTTTTAAGTTATTGCCTTTTTGCAGGGAACTAGTTGGAGCTGACATTGATTAGTGTTGCTCCTTTTGTTGTCAAACCAAGATGCAACCCAAATATATATAACCTATATATACTTCAGATGTCATATATAATCTTTTCACATGACCAGAAGAGTTTCCTATATATATCTATAATGTTATGTTTTTTTATATATCCCTGTACATATGCACATTCTTGCACTTTACTGCTTTTTGCACTCAAAATAACCTAATTCTAGAAAGTGTCTCACTATTATGCAGCTAAATCTTCTGGAGGAATATTACAGTGGTCCAAATACAGACAACACTAAAGCTTACAGTCACTATTGATTCTAGGGCTGCAACTAAATAATACCTTTTGATAAATCAACTAATTGTTTGATCTAAAAAAGTGTTTAAAACCCAATGTGAGGTCTTCAGATTAGTTGTTCTGTCTAACCAACAGTCTAAAACCCAAAGATATTCAGTTTACTATCACATAAGCCAAAGAAAGGGAGCCATAACAAGGTAGTGTTTTTTATTTTTGCTTGAAAAATGACTGAATTTATTAATTGATGATCAAAATAATTGTTTAATGATTAATTTCCTGTTGTTCAAATTTATTGATAAATCGATTCACAGTGATTAAATGCAGGATATATCATGAATTCCTGTTGCTTGCTGTTAATAAAGGGATGTTAAATCATACTTATGTTCCACCCACAGTGTGTCAAACATATCATTGGATTTATTCTCATGGAAACATGAAGCTATTTTATTCTTAACTGATAACTGATATTAAGAGTGAACTTATATATAAAGTCAAAGTGGATTGAGCATTTATTAATGGAGAGCAACAGGAATCCATGATACAGTCTGCATTAAATCACTGAGTCATGCATTAGTTGTGCTTCAGTTAAGCCTTACTTAAGTATATGATTTGAACCCCTTATTATAAAGTGTTATCTATAAGCAACTACAGAAATAAGCAGTGTGCTATGGAGACACATAACTGCACATCCTGTTGATTTCTCTCGTCATTTAAAGAGCCTGTAAGAGTTTGACTCGCAGGCTCTACTCTGTTGATGCAGTGTGAAATCGATTGAGCCATAGGTTCAGTGTGGTTCAGTGTGGTTCAGTGTGTTTCGGACTGTCACTTGTTGGGGCTGAACGCCTCACTGACGGCTGACAGACTCGCAGGCTACACGTGATGGTCGGTGCGCGTCACCGAAGCGCCGTCGCTCGCCTGGAGACCGGAGCAGGGCTGACTGACAGTGTATGTAGCAGGCGACTGTAAATAAAGAATACAAAGCCAACAAACTAACAGGCAACAAACAAGCAAGGCAGGCAGCGTCGAGTTAACTGATAGCAGTTTCTCTCATTCATTCGCTGAGTTGTCTGTTGGGGTGTTTTTCGGTCCTTTTTTTTTTTTTTTTTTTTTTCAGATTTGAGCGTGCCAAGTGAAGGGAGAGCAAAACATGGCTGGTTTAATGGCAGGTTTTGGTCACTACACCCACGCCGTCGTCCGGGGAATCCCCGCGTCCCTGGCCAAAGAAGCGCTCCGGAGCAGCCAGGCGGAGGTGGACCTGGCCAAGGCGCAGAGGGAGCACGAGGCGTACGTCGAGGTCCTGGGGACGAGGCTCGGGCTGGAGGTGGTCGAGCTCCCCGCGGACGAGTCGCTCCCGGACTGCGTGTTCGTGGAGGACGCGGCCGTGGTGTGCGGTGACACGGCGCTCATCACCAGACCCGGGGCAGAGAGCAGGAGGAGAGAGGTAGGCAAGTGTCGGCATATGTTCGATACGCCGAAAAAATAAAAAAAATAAAATAAAAAAAAAAAGTTTGATGTGAAAGTGGAGAGGAAGGCGTACCCCCCCCCCCTTTTTTTTTCGATTTGCCTGACGTGCTAACTTAGCATGCAATTAATAGTCAGCTGTAGTGATTATTATGAAGGTGCTTGATCCATGTGACAGTCTGTAGGTGATTATTAGCAGTGAGGGGGTTAAACATAAGCACAGATTTGAGTAAAAGCAAGATTTTCCCCTCTTAGTCTTGGCTCAGTTTATAATGAACTCAATTAACGTTCACTCCAGATGTGAAATGCAGAATTAAATCTTTTGCAAAAAAAATGTGTGAAACTTAAGTTTTTAGAGGATTTCTCCTGCAGGAGGCCTGTGTCTGTGAGCTGTACATATCACCATCTGTGCCATGTCGAGATCACATTTTAACCATATTGTGCACCACTGATACAAAGGGATATGGTGATTAGGGCATGAGGAAACGCCCATTTGGAACACCACAGTGCTTTTTTTTTGTTGTTGTTGTTATAAAATATGTGCTTGTGTTGCACCATAGATTTTCTTATTGCCATAGTCAAACAGTCCACTTTTTTCTTTCTATGGACTATTTATTGTCAGTTGTCACTTCATAATGTATGCGGGTTGCCAGTATAATTCATGGGTTATGTTTAAAGCTTTCTTAGAAGATCTTACTTCATAACTCCCTCAGTAATTGGCTGATTAGGATCATGACAAGATGACAAGACCTAAATAATATAGACATGTCTTCTAGGAACTGAGAGGCTTTATGAGTGCTGAAATGAATGAATGAATGTAGAGATTCTTTGGAAACAAAACAACAGTACGAGTGTGCTCGGTTGCCTGGTGAGGGTAGCTGCAATGTAGGGTAGCTGTGCGCGCGTGCATGTGCAGTGTGTGAATGACAATGAGGGAAACGGTAGGACGGCTTCTGTGAAAGCCCCTGTCATTTCACATCAGTGTCACTTCACTTGGCTCACTGGTGCTAATGGCTCCCAGCCTCACTGGCGTTGGAGATATTGATTGAAAAGCTTGGAGCCGCTACCCTTCAGCCACACACATTTCATCTTTCGCCGAACATGGTGCAAGTTGCTTTTGCATGCACATGTGCGCACATCATCAGCACTCTGCCAAAACCCTTTCTCACATTTAAATTGTGAAATTTTTCATATTTCATAGAGAGATAGCAGTGGTTTGGTTTCTCGCCCGTATTCTGCTCATGGGAGATGTCAGCTGTGATGAATGACAAATTGGCAAAGTCTGACGTGCAAGAGCGTAAATAAAATGTTTGCAAAAGCAGGCCTGTAAAAGCACGGATGGATTCCAATGAATGCTTGGCCATTTGTGATCTCAGAATCATAAGTGATATCTTTGTGTGAGTTAAAGTGCTGGCCTGCAATATGCAATGTGAAAAATCAACCAAATTATATTTTCACATAAAACTGCATAAAGGCTTTTGTTCTACGGCTGGGGATATTTGGCAGCGTGGGGGTGAATGAATTGACTATAATTTTGCTGTTAATAATGGTCATCAATACTGCGGTCCATGTTGTTTCATTTGTTTTGTATGTAGCTGAAGACTAATGGCTGTAACCACTCTCGTTGTGTTGCTCATAACACATATTGAATTCAGTGTAATGAATCATAAGCGCATTATTTAGCATTGTAGTTATTAGAGCTGTAGAACCTGAGATGTTGTCCCTGGTGATGCATGAGGTACAAGATTTATGTGTTACAGCTTTTATGACATGTCTCAGAGTATAAACTTTCTGAAAAGTTTTCTCCAGACTGTTATCTACCCTGCTGTTTACAACAACTGCCATGGCAACAGATAAGAAGCAGCTATCAGTAATCCGGGAGCATGTTTTTCACTAGTCAAACTGCTTGCCTGAACCTCCCTGGTGTGTAACACATCACAAGATAATTACAATGCTTTTAATTTGCTAATGTTATTGTAAGTTTCAAAATAGTGCGTACAATTATAATGTGTGAGCGCTGCCTCATTGTTCACCTACGAACAGATGGTACTGTAATTATTAGGTATCTCTTGTGACCGGAGACATTCTGGAAAATGGGAAACAGCAGTTTTTTGTCTTTTTATCAGCCCTCTTGAGAATAAATGTTATTGCTTGTGGAGGTAGAAGTTAACTACAATTATGTGATCAATCACTTCCTGTATGATGAGTGCTTTTCCTGCCCGTGTCTCCTTGGTCAGTTACAATTATACTGTCATGTTTGAAGGCTCTGCTTGCTAGTGTTCAGACACGCTGCATTGAAATAATTACTGGTTCACTGAATGGTTAGGGTTGATTTTCATTGCATAATTATCTCTGACGTTTCAGCAGCTTTGCATGAAGATTAGGCTCCGTTGCCACCACACTAGTTCAGCATTAGACTGAGTCAAGAGAATCAAACTTTACTCTGAAGAATCTGCAAACATTCTGGGTGTCTAACCTAAAAGATTAATGAGTGACTATCAGCGAATGGCTTTTCTATCTACTGCATGGTTTGCCAGGGCCATGTCTCTCTTCTCTGTCTCAATTCACATATTTCCAGTCTTCCATTTGTTGCTGTCAATTTACTGCCAAGATGTATGAGGCAAGATTCAGTCAGTTTCAGTTACAGTAAAAGTACAGGCTTGTCAATGCTTGTCGTTTTTTGTAAGCTGGTTTGGAGTCAGGCAGACATTATTGTGCTCTAGGGGCATGCTGGTGAATCTCTAATCTTGATTAGAAGATAAACATAAATTCAGGTTACTTTATCATTAGCCGAGATGGTTATATGTGCTGCCAGTTGGACTTTGTCCAGGTCCTTTGGACTGTCAGGGGAAAACAAAAGTTCTAAAGTAGTCCTTAAAATCTTTGGATCAGATTCTGTGGAGTGCAGGTGTGCAATGCAGCAGGAGAATTGTGGGAATTCAGAGGTGTTCTTATCTAAGTTGGGAGTAATCACTTGTTACTGTTTATCACTTTAGTCTGCTTTAAGTGCTGTGGGATTTAGTTTTGGTCTGTTGGCCTCATCCATCAGGTCTGCTTTGAGTTCCCCTTTCTTCTGTTCCTCTAATTGTTCTTTAGAATCACTGCAACTAGTTGGTTCTCACAATTTGATATTCTCCTCTCTGTCTTTGAAGCATGACGCCATCAGTTTTTGTAATTGATTGTGTGCATGGTAGAGTTCATTATTAACTCCATAAGTCAATGCTGAATGGAATAACTTTCTAAACATTTCTTGAAGGTTGCAGGAATCGTATCCATTAGGCTGTGGCTTAAAAGCTTTATTATTAAGGGAAATGGGACTGCATTAATGTTCACTGCAGACTGCAGCATTGTCTAAAATCACTCCAACAAGGAGCCAAAGTTAATTACTTCATAATACTAAACATTAGCCTGATAAGCTGAATCTGTTCACTAAGAATGTAGATGACCTTTACTTTCTTACTTATTGTGAACCAATTTAGGAATTATAATAAAAAATGAGTGAACCTGCAGTTATTTTTGCCTTTGTGTTGAGAGAGAATACCAGTACCACCAATTATTTCAATGTAATGTTTTCAGAATTGAGATAAAAACCAATTTTCTCTCAGGGCTGACATGACCACATTTCCTAAGTAATGTTGAATTGAATTTATTTAATTTGCCCAAGGGTCATAAGTATAGTTCTATGTTTTTTATTTGACAGTATATGCTAGTAGTTGTTCATTTTCTTATTGAACACAGCCACCTTGTGCAGTGTGGTTGGGCAGAGGTACTGACCCACAGTCAGTTTCAAACATTTGATGTACTTGCTGAGTTTTCAGACAGCAAGTTTCACCAGGATGTGTTCTGCATGCCCACAATGACTGACTTGAAAACACGTCCCTGGCTTACTGAAGACATTTGAGTTTTTCTGTCAACCCTCCTGACCTTAATCATTGGTTGCAGAGTAGATGTTGCCGAACCTTCCTTCCTGTGACCTTCACTGTCCGAATAACTTATCTGTAAATTTAAAGAAGAGTGAATGAAGCAGCCTGTTAATGTTCCAATTAAAAATGTCCTCAAGTATTTATGTGTGGTAGGAAGGAAGTGAGCGTACTGCAGATGTGGATGAGTTCGCTGTCAATTTTATTGTTGCACTCGTTTAAGAGTTTTTGCAGAGTGTCGTCACTGCTCTCTGTAGGTGCTCTGATGCAAGTTTTGAACTGTTGGCGCTCCTTGTGCCAATCAAAACCCGCATGTTTTCTCTTGCTTACATACTTTGATAGTTTTTCAGCACCAACTCAGGTAAAGGAGTTCAGGTGTCTCTACAACTTTTATATGTGAGAGGGTAAAAGTTCAGCCTGAACTGAAGGGACAGTTGCTGGAGTCAGTTAAGGTAGCACACAGATCAGGGCACTAAGTAACAGTTTGTGTAGTTTGGACCCTTGTAACGTGATTGGTAGTTAGGTGGTTCGTTGGTGGGAAGCCAGTGAGGAATCATGTCCAAATCCTTGTCTCTGACTCTGTCCCTGTCTGGTCCCTGTCCAGACCACAAGGGGAAGTTAAAAGCAAGACAGACAGCTCTACAGGAATTGATCTATCCAGATTTGTAAAAAAAATATAAAAAGGTAGCACAACCAGCTTCTCAATATTATGTATTGTGTATATGATTTTAGTACTATGTTAAAATATTAGTATTTCTGAAGGTGAATCTATCATAAGTAGGCTACAGTTCCTCTTTACCGTTTTCTGAGAGTGGCCTGAGCCGTAAAACAACATTCAAAGCTTACCGTCATTCTCACTGTGGTTACAAGCTTGTGGCAGTGACTGGAACAGAGGCGTGTTGGACCCAAGAGGCCAAAATGAGTTTTCTCCACAGGATATCTGGGTTCGCTCACTGTGACAGACTGAATAGCCGAGCAATCACAGTCAATCTGCTGCTCCTCCACATTCAAACCAGGCAGTTAAATGGCCAGTTCACCTAGCCCTCTTTCTCTTCTGTCTAGCAGTGCAGGCATCAAAGTGAAAAAGGCAAAGCATACAAACATATACGTACAAAAGCATCAGTTATATCAGATATATCAGTATTTGTTTAATCAAAAGAAGAGCAAAGAACAGCACCAAAGGCTTTTCTCTTATATATACAATATACATATATATATCCGCAACTAAATATTTCTACTTGTCACTCTGATCATAAAGGGGACACTACTCTATGGTGTATATAGGCTACAATATAGTATAGAATTGAGTATTTATGCTATATAGTTTAGACAATATTATAGATCTGAGACAAAACTGACAGAAGGGCTGGACTGAGAGAAAACTGCGCATTTACAAATCCGTCTCTTGCTTCAGCACCATGGAGAGTGCTATGAATTTATCAATACCCAGCGCAGTTAGGCTACTGATGGTTCAGAGCCATGGTCGGGGGCCATAGATTCTGACAAACATCAGTCAGATAAAGGATCAATGAGTCAAACAGATTAGACTAACATATTCAACTGAACAACCCCTCTGCCCCTGCACTGTCTCTGCTACTAGGGGATGGAGAGAGGGGGTGATGGCAGGTTAACAAGGGTGATTGCATTCCCATCAAATTGCCTACAGTCAATACTACTTCTACTCGTACTTCAATGAAGTTGGTGACTTTGCACCCATCTATCAGATGGTGCCAACTCCGTCTAACTTCAGCTCTTCAATAGATCTATTTTTTTTTTACAGTCGCTGCAGTCATTACCCAGTGGATCGATAGTATTTCCACAGCATACTCAGCAACAACAAGATGAAGCAACTTCACAAATGCAACATTTGATTGTCTTTTTTTTTATTAAACCTTAAAACTTCGGGAAGCTTCCTGAAATATCTGTCCATGTGAAAAGCTTGGATGAGATTTACAAGAGGTTAATTAGCCAAGCTGAAAGAGTTTTCTGTGAGTGTTTTCTGTAAAGCGCAGTGCCTTTTACTTTTTGCAGTATTGTTGGTCAAAAACAGACCCGACTCTCAATCCAGCTGCCATGATTTTGTGGAACTCTGATAAACTGCTTCATATAATTTCAGCTGTCTTCCAGTAGCTGCAGTTGGATGACTTTTTCCTCTGTGTTCATATCCTAAATATATATATATCCTACTGGCAGTCTCTCAGTCTGACAGTGAAGACAAACTTAATTGCCTAAAAAGAAACTCCCTCTCTGATACTCCACTCTCACTTTTTACATTATTACCACTGTTTGTACTGAACCAAAAAGGCCTGAGTTCAGAGTGATCAGGGTTGTGATGTGTGATTTTTAGCTTTATCAACTGAATGAACTTCAGTTTAAATGCGCCATGAAAGCACCGTTTCCTGGGACTGCTCAGACACTGTGATGACTTAAAGTGTAGCTATTATCTGTTTTGGAAGAGCCAGTTGATACTTAGTGTATCTTATAATGGTATACTGCTGTAAGCAGTTACTGTAAGTTAAGCTTACTGTGCCTGGAAAATAATGGTCATTAAAAAGTCCTAAAATCTGTGTAAAAGGCCTAGGTGTCAATTCAAGTCTGGAGACAGGATGGAAAATTCTGCTCCACAGACACAGTATTTAGGTCATGTTTTTATAGACGTAATATTTAGGTTCAGACCTTGCAGTTTATACGTCCATGTGGGCCCCTTTCTGGTCATGCCTCGTGTAGCTGCCCCCAAACTAACACCAGACAGCACAGAAGCCTTGTTTTGACTGGACGGCGTGCAGATGCAGATTCCTCGCCGTCCTCCCAGCTCTTATATGACTTCCCCAACGGAACCGACCTGGTTTCCTTCAGGGAGGCTTGACATCCGCATGTGAACGCAAGAGGAGGGTGAGACACCTGGAGCCCGCCAGTAGCATGTGGGCCGGGGTCAACGTGCCTTCCCCAACTGTCTGTCACATTCCTACCACATTTAACCTGCCCTTCCTCTCACTGTCTGACTGTTTGTCTGTCTGACTCCTTGTCTGGCGTGTTCGTTCGTAACATCGCAGTGCTGCTTCCTCTCTCATCCTCTGCCTCTGATTCAATTTCATACAAATCATAAGGTCTTCTAAGGTCTTACTCAGGTTAAGCTGATTACGTTTATATTTAATAACCTGAAATTCAGTGTTCATTATTCCCACAAATCAACCACTCCACAATATAGACGCCAGTGAAAAAGTAAGAATCTCTCTGACCGAGCAATACAGGTCAATACAGGAAAATAACTCTTGTTTCCAGTAATATGATAATAGTGACAGTACATTCCTGTGCTGCCGAGATGTCTTTTGTTGGCATGAAAATGTACTCACATTGAAAACACATTGGGAACCAACAGTGAATGAGGTCTTTGCATTCCACTATAAACTGTTTAGCAGTAAGTCAGACATCTTAGCTTCTCATACTTTGAGTAGGAATATTAACTGTTTTATTCTAACTTTTACATTCTTACACCCGACTAAATAACAGGGTTTAAAGAGAAACATTAAAAGGATGCATGTTTAGTTCTTACGTAGAGATTCTTGTCACTAGATATTCACACCCAGTAACTGCCAGGTGTAACTGTATTCAACTTCGCTAAAAATGATCGTACATTGTCAAAATGCGTTTTTAATATTATAAAAACATTATCGTATGACCCATTGAGAAGAAAAGAGATTTTATGGAATATGGTTGACATGTCTGACTCTTGATTAAAAGCTGTTTAATAGTGATGTAAACTTTAAATTATATTTCTGTATACCTCAAAACTTTACACCAAATCCTTAGACTAAATAATGTTAGCAAGGTTAACGTGATCACATATTTCCCACTCTAACTAAAACACATATTTCTCCATGTATGCAAATATATACATTTGCTGTGTTTAGCTAACACTTTATTGTTTTCCCCCCTAAAACTCTTGTTTTAGCCGTGATCTATTGTAACTGTTGCCTTTTGACTGGACGATGCTACAGATGTTTCGGAGCTACTTATTTACATATTCTTAAGTCTTTACTAGCCACCACCTGTCATATGTTTTAATAGCGTGACCTAGTAAATCGCTTGTATGAAACAAGCTAACTTAGGAAGGACTTTACAAACAAACTTTATGGATTCATGACCCATTCCAGGTCTCGTTTTAGCATCATCACAATGTGTTCACACGTGCCCAAACTTTGCCTCTCATGTGTACCAGGAAGTCTTGTGTAAAGAACATGAATAGACAAGACAGCTCTCTCCCCACCCTGCCGTCACCCTGGGCCCTGCCTGTTGGCCACGGGTTCACCCACCGCAACCCCACCAACACAGCAGCCTGTGAGACAGCTGCGGCACACTCGTGAACAGGAACTCCTCTCAGCCTCGCAGGATGACCGGGTCACACTGAGCCGTCACCGTGGGTGTGTGAATGTCTGGTTTGGTATGTGAGACAGAGCAGTGGAAGACACAGGAAGTGGGGCCAGGCACAGTGGTGTTGAGAAAGAAATAAGGTCGGAGAGGGCACTGCATAAGCCGAGACAAAACCTCTTTTTTCACTTGAAGGTTTGAGGTTAGAAGTTAATTTTAAATAAAATGTTGTTCCTCTTTTTCTCCCTTCTGTTTAACTTTTGTCTGCTGTCTGAACCAAATCCATTAGTTACCGGAGAGGTAACACAATAGATTTTGGGGAGTTGTTGCTCCCAGAGACAAATTACATTTGTATGAATGAAATTAAAAAATAAATTAAACGTCATAATGAAAACATTAAGCATAACTTAAGAATTTAAAAATGTTGTATTCTAGTCTAGAATGGGCACCCGTAACTCTGTATAGGGAAGCAGGTTGTTTGCTAATGTTTAACCAGTGATGGGAAATGATTCAGTCGAGCAGAAACATCTCGGAATTTGCTATTTGAACAGGTCTGAAGGGCGACCTCATTAACCTTCGATTCTAAAAGTGTTGATGGTAGTTAATGTATAAACCCACAACCCCCCCTGAGAACTCCAAGACATACCATCCATAGCTAAAGAAATACCGATGTCTTTGGATTTCTGAAGCACATATTAAAAGAGTGATCTCAAATGCGAAGCTGTTCATTCGTAATTGGTTTAATGCTTTGTGCGTGTTTGGCCACATTTATTTGGTTTAAACATTAATGACAGATGGTGTTTGAAGGCATATTATGCAACACACACCTGTAATGCTGAGCAAACAATGGATGCAGTAGGATTGCATTTATGTACTTAGTAGTGGCCCTCACTTAACCAAACAAATACTTCACTGGTAATACCATGATTGCTTCTGCCACATTTTGCTACACTCTGTAAACATAGCAGGAATGAGTCAAGACTAATTGAGATAAATCTGTGTGAGCTCTCATAATCTCTTTCCCTACCTTATGTCTGTCTTCTCTCTCCGTCACTCTTTGACTTCTCACTCACACCCCCTCCTTTTTGTTCTCACTCTTAAAAAAACAACACACTCCCTGAGAGATAAAAACTGTCAACATCAACTTCATTGATTGCTGGAGACGCAGAGCCAAAAAGAATCTCTTACATCTTGCAGGCTTTAACCATCAGTCTTTCTTGTCAGTCCAATTGACAGTTATGGTTAAATGCCCAGTTTTCTCTGCTGCCACTAAAAAACAACCGTCTAAGCAGCCTTCATTTTATCTCAAGGGCTGTTGATGGGATCTGGCTACCACCTCTGGTGCTAAAATGAGATATACCTGTGTCGGAGGAAGCGGTGCACCTGCTGCCCTTATTCTGCATTAACATACAGTCATTTGTTGATGATATACAACTGTAATGGGCAGTATGCATCAGTACTGCACCTCACAGACATTACTTGATAATCAGCATTTGTTTATCGCAAACCCCATGTGGTCCACAGAATGATGTGGAGAGTTTTTCCACCATTTCCTGACATTTTAAAGACAAACCATTGATTGATAATGGAAAATAATCATGATCTCCAGCAGTAACTGAGTCTATCTGTGTGCCATAAACGGGATAGTGAAACGCAGTATTTTCCGTTTCATGAAAATGACTGTTTGTGTGATTGAACTAGTGTATCTATTAAAGTAGCCTAGGAATGAAACTGAAAAGTTGAATATGGAAATGTTGAAATGTGTCAAACCTCCACAGTGTGTAATTACAGGTGTGAGCCTGTCAAAACACTCCCCATATCCTACTTGTAATTATCACCAGAAAGGTTGACGTGATTGCGTTTTTTCTCCAGTTGGCAGTCTAAATTAACAGAACATCAAAGGAACCCACCATCAGACTACTTACTTAAATTGTCTACTTTCCAATGAGCTCATGCTAGTTGAAATAATCTAATTCTGCACACGATGTAGACATATAGTGTAGGCTGGGCTCAGTGCAGTGTTGAAAGAACATGGTTGAAACAGTTTTGGTTTTGGCACTGTGCGGCTGTGTGAAAGAGAGCAGTGCTTCTGGTGACTGGAGCAACATCAAGAGTGAAGTAAGCGATGAAATACTGAACAAGACCAATTTTATCGTAATGATAAAAACAAGGGAAAGAAGTCATAAAGTTTAAAATGAACTTTAAGGATTTCAGACTAGTTTTTAAAGAAGTTATCTGTTGCACTTTTTCCTTGTGAAATTCCTCTAAGTGCTACTGTAACTTCAGGCCCTCTGTGTCCGTTCCACTCAGGTTGTTTCAGAGCGAACTGCCTCGGAGACACTGAGCAAATTGTAAACTCTTCACCCCTTCGCCTCACAATGCTTGGAGGGGCAAGGTTCTGTATTTACATGTCAAATTAACGCTGGTGTGAACAGGGCCCGTACACACAACAACACACATCCGTTTCAACACGCACTCTAAAATAAACTACCCCAAACCATTGAAGTCACACTGTAAGGATCGTATAACTAGTCAACCATAGGGGGGAAAAAACACACGCCAAAAGAGCTAACCCATAGTGGTATGCAAATGAATGTGCACTAAATTCCACACATAGAAAAGGTTTGACCTGCAGATGTACCTGCATTTCACCCCCCCCACCTGTCATTTTTTCGCTGATATAGACAACAGGCACACACTCGATCATGTCAATTTCATGTCTCATTGTTGGATGGCATCCTGGGAGGACAAGCTAAAGCAAGGCTCATATTTTGCACACCGCTGTAGCGTTGTGTGACGAAAATCTCAGAGCACTGCCCAGGCAAAAACACTGTTTTCACATCTGCTCCACTCTCAGAACACACAGCCAATATTGGTTCCAAATTATCTTTGTGACGGGAATATGAAGCGATTTCTATGTGCAGCGTGTTCCAGTATACACTTTTTTATTCCTGTTGTCATATCTCCTGTTCTCTTTTTGTTCCTTTTCCACTAAAATGTACTTTTTCTCTTTCTCTTTGCCGAACAAACCTTTTGTGCTGCAGATTTAGAGATTTAACCTGAAATTGTCCAGGAATGCATCCATCTGTTTTTTGTTGACATACTCACTAATCACAAACTGATGATAATTCATCATCAATGTCAATACTGTTTCTTTGATGCATGCGTCACATGTCTTCTCTTAAATTTTGGCCCATCCATCACAGCATGGAGCAAATATTCCTGTCACTGTATGAACTTATTCTGCACTCTGCCTCGTTGGAAAGGCCTACTCATCGGTCTTTGATGAAAGTGGTATATCTCAGATGCTGCTTTCGCTCTAGAACCGCCCTCTCTGAGTTAGCATTTTCCTCCCCTCCATCATTCAGTCCGACTAATGGCGTTTACAGAGTAGTTTTTAATCATGCCAAAGTACGGGGCACTCTCAAATTGAATTTAACAGTGAGTGAATCTTGGCCAAAGTAATAAGAGAATCTCAGCTGTTGAACAAAATGTGGTCCCGTTGTGCCCATGTGGTTTATTTTCATGTTTCTGAGCATGATAATGTGCTATTTCTGTTGTATGCCGCTGTGATTTTCATTCCCCTCAGGAAATTACAGGCAGATTTCTGAATCGGTGAGCAATTTGAAGTAAGTGGGATTAACAGAAGCTATGCGATTGATTGAGTGATTTAGAGGATTCAGAAAAATGGAGAGTCTGTCCGTTCAGTCTAAAGTTTTTCTAGATTATTTACCATATCTTTGAGAGCATAGATTTGAAAGCCCTTTGCAGGCAGTTAGTCCAATTTAAAATATGTAAACTGAAGCTTTAGTTAAAGCTGCATTCATTGTTTTTACAGTAGAAGTGGGTGATAATGTGCAATGCTAAAGGGGTCGCTTTTTGTGATGAATCCACAGAGAATAATCACAAACTCTGCAACTCCCCTCAGCTCTATGAAGCATTTTAGCATCTTTCAGCTCGTTGTTTTGGTTTTATGGTCCACAACTTTACTGTTTTTTGGTTTAGTTTCTCCGCTTTCATTAGCCCGTTTCCATCCCAGCAGGTGGATGTTTTCAGGGAAAACGCTCTGATGACCCAATTGGCCATTACATGCCCAGCACCAAACAGCAAACAGATAAAGTTAGGGATTAGCATATGGACATAATGGAGCATTTAGCTTTTAATGAGGCAGATGTTTCTCTCTAAGAGTTGGTGGAGTACAAAAATAGCTTAAAAGGGTATGTTTTGCTCTTTCATTCATGGGATGGCCACAAGTCCAGTGTTGCCAATGCTGCTTCGTGTCTGCAAAATGTGTAAATAAGCAACTGTATGCATTAACAAATAAGCATGCCTTCAGTCGCACAAACATTCTTGCTGTGTGTGCATGCGAGTCCATTCATTCTCACACGCAGGAGGTGAGACTCAGGTGTCTAGTTTCCACATGAGGGTGAGTCAGGAGACAGTATGTGTCGACTGGGTGCCACAATGTTCTCAGAGTGTCAGGAGGAGGCTGGAGGCCACGGGGAGAGTGCTCGTCTGTTGCATCTCTTGCACCTACGTGTAATTTGTGCATGTGTACAGTAGCATGTCTCTGCTGACATCAAGCAACCTTTAAAGGGTAATTTCATACAAATCACAGGAAACTTATTTTCCGAATTACTTATAACCATGGAGATATTTTTGGTTTTATTTGCCCAAGTTTTTAGATGTCTGTCCATGATATTTGATACAATGAAGGTAAGGGGGGGGATTTGTTTGTGGTTCTCAAGACATTAAAAAAACATGTCTTTTGAGACACAATGTTATAGCTACTCTGGACCACCAAGTCAACAGTTGTCATTGGAATTGCTTTTTACAGAAGAAATGGTCCAAAACTTTAATAAATGTCAGAATTTAAAGTAGTATTTAACATCACCAATATTTTGTCATACCGCTCATTAAGTATGTAGCCAAACTTATTGGGAGCAACTAATAAATAAAACCCTTACTCTCTTTCACACGTACCAGCGTTTACCCTACGGCAAATGGCCTACAGCTTGGGGCTATATTGAGTAATTACCTCAATCTGTGGTGAAATATATGCATGTCTGCATTGACACTGACGTTCAATACCAGAGACGGGATTTCAGATGCGTCTGCCAATATTCTCAACACCTCTGATGCCATGCTGTGTTTATCTAATTGACAAGCAGAGGCAAGTGCTCAGACTTGAAGAAGCAATCGCAAACCAAAACAATCAAGCATCAGTCATTAACTGCGTATTTTCAGAGAACTTTGAAATGTCTGACTGCAGTTTGATGATCCATGTATTTGGCAGCTTTGGACATGTTCAGAAACAGGCTATTAGACATTACATAGTTGTTTTTGTCCTCCACAGACATAACTACATTTTTAATCCACCAATTCACCACTGATATCTTCAATCTGGTTTTAAAGAGTACTGTGTGTGTGTGTGTGTGTGTGTGTGTGTGTGTGTGTGTGTGTGTGTGTGTGTGTGTGTGTGTGTGTGTGTGTGTGTGTGTGTGTGTGTGTGTGTGTGTGTGTGTGTGTGTGTGTGTCAGAGAGAGACACCGGAGGGGCGGGGCAGGTATCAGGGCTGGGCAGGGAGGTGTGTGTTGCCTCCCCTGTCTGCCCTCGGCTGTCACAGTGTGGTGTGATGTCCGCTCTCAGTCTGTTCTCACGCCAAGGATCATACTGAAAACACACACTTCTTCTCTACCAGCCAATCTCCTCAGTCACGCACAGAGCAGAGTCGAGCCAGCAGAAATGTGTCAGTGCTGAAACAATCAGATGATTAATCCCATTGTCAAAATATATGAAAATAATTTGTTGATTAAGAGTTTTATGCCCAACTGATTCTAGGTCCTCAGTTGGGAGGATTTGTCCCAGGCTTTGAGGCTTTGTACATTTTCTATCACTGTAAATGGAAACCTGTGGTGTTGTTGGTTGGAAAAAACAAGACATTTAAAGATGACACATGGGTCTCCGGGAAATTGTGATGGTCACGTTTCACGTCACGTTTTTAGCCATCACGAGTGATGGATAATAAAAAGAACATTAGTTGCACGTATATAATAAAACATGTATACAAAAAAAAACAACAACAACACAATTTTAACATCCAAAACACACATTTAAAGGAGTTTAGACACGAGACACACACACACTTGTGTAAGCTGGCTTCATTTTTGAAGCTACTGTATCAAAGCATACATTGTCTTTCTGGTCTAAACAGCTCTGGCACACTGTATGCTGGACTTCCACTGACCCACTGTGTAAGACACCATAGAGTGGAGGGAACCTTATTTTCTTCTATTTCATTTTGCCTTAACATTTATTTCTATCTTCCCTTAGATTTAATTAACAGTATAGACTTGTACTATTAGATTAGGTGAACTAGACATTTAAACCATTAATTTCCCTTAGAGAAAGCATCTGTCTAACTTCAGTTGCTGATGGATGAGACGTGGCTTTTGGCATCACATTTTTGGGAAGTTAGGTAGTTCTTCACAGAAGTTTCTGACTTCACTACCAGACAAGACCAAACCTTATGTTAGCCACGTATTGACTGCATAGTCATGCTAGCATTAGTGCATCCCATCATACAGCAGTCACTGTTGTTTACAAGAAAACATAAAATGTTGTAAGTCTGGAACTCAGCCGGTGGGGCTCTTCAACCATCACTTTTTATGTTAATTTAATTCTGTAAGACAAACTTGTATCATCTGTATCAATTTTGTCTCCAGTATCGATTCTTTAAGCTGCAGACAAATGTGTCCTCCTGCTTGGAGTCATAACATATGCCCGCTCATGTATCACAGCCTCAAAACCTGCATTGCTGCTACATTAAGAATATGCAGCAGTGATAGTATCCTATTGAACAAAAGGCTTTAGATATAAATGCAACATGTATGAGTATATAAACATCCGATTTGGTCATTAACACCTTCCCTCATAACTCATGAGTGTTAACGTGTGAATTACACAATTCTGTTCACAACACATTATGAGATATTGAAGTTTGTAAATTGACCCTGATCATGTTGTATATTAGTGACTTTTATATCATCAGCAACATTTGTTGTCTCAGAGAGGTCTGCCTCAGCTCCAGGCATTTTCTTTGGAATCATTCTCTAATCCCTGCAGGTAGGAAGAGGCAACACTACATGTTACATAGCGGGTCAATGTCGTATTTCAGTGTGTGCGTATATGGGTGGGTGGGGGGTACTCAAGTCCCATGAATGTTGTTACATTTGGGCCACGGCATGGCTGGTGTCGGTTACATAAGACCCCCTTTCCATTGTGTAACTGTGTTTATTTAGTTTTCCAGCAAATACTTTAGTAAAGAGGTGAATCGCATAGAAAGACTCTGGAGGATACACAGGCCTCAGAGGTGGAGCGGATGAAGTATTTTGTTGGCACTGCACTTGGAAAAAAGACATCAACAGTGTTGGGAAACGCTCTTGGGACTGCATGGGGAAGTGCAACATAGATTTTTTTTTTTCATTCATGTAGTGAATGCTATGCTAGTGCCGTTACTGTTTAAAGCATGTTTTTAACCTTCTTTTGGAAAGATTGTTTTTGGATTTCACTCCTGTGTCAGGCCATGGCAGGACACCTCACCATTGTTTGACGTTATATTGCTTTTTGAGGTATATTTTGAAGCTGTTGTGAGTTTATACAGATTCCCTGTGCAGCCTTTGAATACATATACCTCCCACACGCACTTGGATCATATGATTATAGACATTGTAGCTCAATGAATATGACAGGAGGCCCAGCTTTTAGGTTTTTATTGATATTCAAAATGCATGCATTGTACTGTAACCAATAAAATCTTAAAGATTGTTTGATTAGACTGGAAGCCATGAAGAACTTGGATGCTTTACAATGCCACTGTGGGTACATCTATTAATGCAAAAGTATCCCAAATCTGCAAGTTCCCATCTGTCCCCCTTCACTAAATTATTTACGTTGCCAGGCACCGATTACAGTTGCCGCCAGCAAACATGTTTGGGCTCGAAACGCTTAGCAACAAAATGTAGTTACAGGAAGTAAGAACTGAATCACTGCTGAGTTCAGAAACGTTCCACTTCCCTCAACGCTTTTTTTTTTTTTTTTAATACACGGCTGTGGCCCGCGTCCACCCTTGGCACCCCAGAGAGGTCGGCATTTGAAGCGAGGGGGAAATCAGCTCTGACAGAATGACAAGCTTCTCCGCTTCTTAGCGCTTACCATAAACTCATCTAATTGCTCTGGGGCTCCAAACCCACAATAAGAACTTATCCGCTGGGGCCCAGAGCAGTGGGAGGCTCTAGCAGACTTCCGGAAAATTGGAAAGAGTAGAAAAGGCTCACACGTGTGTGCGCACACAAACACACACACACACACACACAGAGTAAGCTTGTAAGTTTATCTTTGAAAAAACTACTGATGTACACACATACACCCAGATTTGCTATTGGCTAATTCTATGCATGGCATCCCCTTAGCAGATGTTTGATAGGCCTGATCAAAGGAACATGTGTCTCTGTAAGTGCACATGTGTTTATGTATGCATATCTTTGTCATAAGATCAGGTTAATAATAATAACGCTGCAGGGGGTAAATCACACTTGGCCAGTCTCACACTTGCTGCCCGGCTTCACTGGAAACACTCTTGGCAGGTGATCACAGGTCAGGGGCTTCAGGGTCAGCAGACAGACTGATGAACAGGAATCCTGTTGGCCAGAGGATGTGTTCCTATCAGTTGGTTAGCAGACTGGATCAGCACATTAGCACTCCAGGAAGCCTGATTGCCAGTATCAGCTTTACAGGTCACACAGTTATATAAGCAACAACAACTGATTGGTCCTGTATTTGCCCCAGCTAGAGTGTATGCCTTATATTTGTAGTGATTTGTAGCAGAGCAAGGCCTATTAATGATTATTTTTATTTTGGATTATTTCAATTAATAGAGTAATTGTGTAGTTTTTCAAATGTCAGAACATGGTTGGAAAAAACAGAACAGCAACAACAACAGAAGTTGTTCAAACCAACAGTCCAAAATCCAAAGATTAAAAGCAAAGAAAAGCAGCAAATCTTCACAATCTGAGAAAGGTAGAATACATTAGTTTGGGGCATTTTTCTTGATAATTTGTTGTTGAAATGATAAATTAGTTATCTAAATTGTTCTTGGCTAATTTATGTCAATCGACTTGGATTATTCCGCATTCTTAATTACTTTAGAATGTGTGGTTTTATCTGTTGGACCGGTAACATACTGTGGCTACAAGAGATAAGGAGTTATATCGCACTCAATCTGTCAGAGGTAAAAAGCCTTGCATGACTCAGGGGGATTTGTTAATGACTTGAAAGGTGGCGATGACTCAGTTACCCTGAAGCCAAATACGCTATGAAAGGACTAAATTAGGCTTGTTGTGATCTTTTGAGCTTGAGGGTCGACTTATCAGCGGGTTCACAATCCTCAGAGGCCTGGCGAGGCTGAGTGATGGCCAAGTAGCTCCAGTAATGTTTTGGAAACGGTACAATGTCTTGCAGATGCCAGGGTCATTACAGCAGAGCTATTAGGGAGAATCTGCCACCCTCTCCTCAGTCGTAATGGGTCAATTTCCCTTTTAGCACACACTCTGCTGTAAAGGTTGAAGCACATGGGAACCATTGGGTCAAATAAATCTGAAATTACACTGTTGTCGCTTTGTGGAAATAGTCAAAATCCTCAAGCAAAGTTTGTTTGACAGTTTCAAGATAATTATATAATATTGGTGTGTTGCATGGCAATAATTGCCCATAAACTAAAATGTCAGACACTGTTAAAGAGAAGGCCTTTTCTAGCTGTTTGCATCTGCTGCAGTCTGGCTCTGAGTATGAAAGTTTAGTTCTGCTACAAAATCATTTTATATATCATGGAACATTGAGGATTTCTATTCACAAATGCTTGTCTCAAGCTATTTATCACGTTATGCAGTAAAACGTGTCTCCAGGCAGCGGCAACATGTGATGGAGAGGAGTGTGCAGGTCATGTTTTGGGTCTTGTTTGCCAGAGATAATGTGGACAAACCACAGTCAGAGGTTCACTCAGCAGTAGCAGCTGCAAAAATAGAATAAAAACTCAATAGTGCAGAGCTGAATCTATTTAAGCTCTGATTCTTTCTGCTCATCTTAGCTGAGGGGTCTGCATTGCAGCCAAAGTGTATACACGCAGAGAGACACGACACAAATTACATTCAGAACTACATTTATATAGTATAGACCAGACGGAGGGACAAACGCGAGGTAAAGAAGCGTGGATTGAAAGGAACAGGTGTACAACGGTGTCCTGAAAACAACGGAAAGTTAATTATTATAGTTTGGTCCACAGATTTGGCCTTTCCAAAGTGATCAGCAGTTGGAGCTGCAGCAGTGGCTGTGATGCATGGCTCATGGAGGCAGTTACGGTGCTTTAAAACCCATAGTGTGTGAAATTGCTGAAATTTGCACCAAAATTGAATCTGAAAATCAGTCATAAGGCAGTCAAAGTTGAACACACAGACATGATACACATATTTTTATATTAAGTGTAGACTTATTCTTCACAAAGATACTATTATCTAGCACGCCTGTTGACAATAAACATCCAGAAATTCATTATAGACCTCTTAGAAACAGACACTCTTTATATAACTGCAGAACTGAGAATCATCACATTTTCTTTACTATCAAAGTAATCCATTGGTAATTGTCTGTACATCCATAGATTGATTGCAAAAAGGAACTGTTAATAGCTAATTTGGCATACTTTTAATGTCAATTTGCCAATAAAGTAGTATTCCACAGCTAATTGAGTCCATGGCAACATTATAATGTTTACATCCCCAAAATTAGAATTGTATTTCCAATACTTAGCGCATGATTACTATATCTCCCAATAGAAGTAAGGCAAAGAATCATAATAGGAGAAGTGTTTTCTGTACCATCAATATTTTTTTACATTATACATGCTCAGAAAGTCCCACGAACCCCATGAATCTTGGATCACTTTTCTATGTCAGTTCAGTCAGTTGATTTTGTCTGACAGGCAGCCCACAGTGTCGGACTTTGAAAACCACCGGTATAGACTACACACACAATCCCAATATAAGCAGTCTAGAAGGAAGTATTGAGAACGTGCTGAGGTTGAGTCCGTGATTCCTCTTCTTCACGTGTCTCAGTCCTCCAATCCCACCCCAAACACACACACACACACACACACACACACACACACACATACAAAGAAGTCGACAGATAAATACACAAATGCATCCTGAATCAGACAGATTCATGCACACAATTAGATAAGAAAACAGACTGAAAATGTCCAAGGACAGCACACACCCTCAAAAGCTTATCCCATACACTGGAAATACAAACCTGTACACACAGACATCCCTTCCAGACGCACACAGGTCGGTGTGTCCCAGCTTGCAGCATTGAACAGAACTCATTGTCTGTTTCCTCTTGGCTGAGCCACACTCGTTGCCCAGCCATAACAGACCACACAGTTCCTCCCTGTCACTGCTCTGCTCCGGGCTGCTATTGATCAACCTTTTTTAACCAGGCATGTCAGGTCAGCTTTGGTTACAGCTGCTATGCACATAAGTGTGTTTGCGCGTATGTGTGTTTGTTTTACATGCTACTATATTGTAAACTTGAATAGCAATTTTTCTGATCACTGGTTTCCTACATGTTCCTGTCAGAGGTTTCCATAGATCTGCCGGGAGGCATCAGGAGCACTGATCCTCTTCTGCTTAATTTATCTGCATCATTAACTCTGGGAATGTAACAACAGTAGCTACAGTAATGGACTGTATCATGTAGTACAGACGCTGTTGTAGTGGTTAGAGAACAATGGAATAAAACAAGGTAATTTGTAGACAACTTACAACACGACCAAAATAGTCGATCAAAGCAACTATTAAGACAGAAACTTTCTGCCCACTGTTTATGGACTCAATAATTGAATCGGTATTATCAAGCCCAGAAGACAATGCAAGCCAGATCTAGCATGGTTTTAGGCCTAAATTGATCTTCCACAACTCATTTTAGAATCAGACTGAATTTCTCCCAGATTGATTGTCATTTGTATGCTGTTTGAGTGGGGTCACAATGCCTGATCAATCACCTGAACCTTCAAAAGTCTGCCTTTCAGATGATCTAGCATGTAATAAATGTCTTTATTTTGCCTATTTTTCTGAGCTATACTTCAGTTTCAGCCTCTTATGTTCATTCACAGAATGTCATGAGTTCACTTAATTGCGGTCTCCATTACAAACATACAGTCCTAATTATGTTGTTAATCCCTGACTTCTCATTTAGCACCACAATTAATCAAAAAAATTTTTTTTGACAGGATAACTCACCAACCTCAGCCGTACCTTGAGATTAATTACACACAGTGCCAAGATGAAACTCTATTTAGCAGGCACACAAAGTCTATACTCATTTAGTATTGATACTGTTAACTGCTACATTACTTTGCTTTGGTGTTGCAATGCACACAGGCTCTGTTTCTTGCCACTGTTTTACCAAAAAATGAATGTATTTTCAGTAGAATCCTGAAGGATTTTGCTGTAGAGAACTGATACCACATCCATGCCCAAGTGTGTGCTATTAATCTAAGCCAGGAACCAAACATCCATTGCAGCACCATTCTTATTGCTTCTGGCCTCTGAGGAGTTTGTCATGTGCCAGGTTTCCTTTCATCACAACATGATTAAAACCCCTAATGTGACTTTGCCCCGTCATTCAGTATTCACTTTGCAAATCCGCTATGAATAGCAAGGAGAGTAAAACGTTTAACCGAATAGCTTTGGTGCCACTAAAGGCATTGTTTTTCATGAATACCAAATGAGAACCAGCAATGCAGCTTGTTCTGACATTTTCTGTAATTAAGGTTGTAGCACTCAGGGATTGTAAATGGTCCTCTTATTTACTGAGATGTTAATAGATGTGACCCACTCTGACTGTGAGAAAAAAGACGGTGATAATGTGCTTCTATCACATCTCCAGCTGGCCCTTAAAGCTTGTCACATAGCAGTTTTTTGTCATGAGGTAATGTATCTTTAGATCATCTGGTCTTAGTTGAAAATGAAGCATCGGGTTGGCTTCACATGCTGTTTGTTGTTAGTACAATGTTGTCTAGTAAAATTATTATATAATATATCTAAATATGTCAGGAAGGTGTACATGATGCCTTTCAGATTGAAGGTCCTCCCTTAAAATGCTTATCTGAGCTTTGAACTTTGGGGTAAGCATTACATCAGCCCCTGGCACACTCACTTGCCTACTAGCACATTTTTTGCATGTTGTCATCCACTTTAAATAGTGCTTCTCCTGGCGTGCATAAGTAGTAGAGGTCAAGGAAGCCCTATCCGTCAAATCACTGGGTAACATAAGCTTTTCCCCTCCGACCTCTGTAATGACCCGACCGCCCTCGTCACTGCATGCTGGAGTCATCTCTCCAGCCTACTGTCTGTAAGAAAGATGACATCAGCCCCAGATCTGCTGGAAGGCTCTTCCTCTGCACACAGCGCAGACCAAATATCCCCATCCTCAACTTCCACTGCCTGCACATGAGAGATGCTTGAGGTTTTCCTTTGTTTGCTGCTTTTGTCCTCACCTTTACCTAAATGGGGTTGAATGTCCACATTATTCACCTTTTTTAAGCTAAAAACAGAGTTGCTAAAAAAAAAAGTCAGACATGGCAAGAAACAGAATCGGTCTGATGTTCACCAGATTTTAAATAAAACCCCAGGTTAGCCAAAACAAATTCTGTAAAATTATGACCCAAACTACCTTTTGTAATCACCCCATCAGTTTATAGACTTTCTACTTCAAAGTGACCTAGTGTACTTGACATAGTTGCAAGCAAACAGTTTTATTGTGCGATGAAGGATTTTTACGGACATGTCTGAAGTGCTCACTTTTGATTTTTTTACCTCCAAATTACTGGTTTAGATGATCTGTTTGAACTTTTGGCTTTTTTACAGCTATTGTGTGACTGCGTGTTTCTTGCCGTGTCAGACAGTCCTCTGATGTTGCCATGTTCCCGGATCTCAGCAGTAACTTGGCTGGAGATTAAAAAAAAAAAAAAAAAACCTAACCCTAACCCAAGATCTGATGAACCAGAATATTAATTTCAAAGTTCTTGGTCAGATATAATCTGAACATGCTTTTACTTGTCAGTAGCTAGTTCAAAATAATATGAACTTTTAACTTTAATCTGAGCTTTGTGAAATACCTAAGGCTACCATGAGGTATCGGCGCCGTCTAACTCTAGGAAAAAAGCTCAACATTTCAGCCTTTGTCACTACTACTCTCTGTCAGACATAAACACAGCCCCCCAGACAAATGAACAGGCAGACAAGGGGCGTGATAGACTAAACCAACTGATCAGACAGCAACAGGAAGTGGAAATGAAAACTAATCACACTAAGTTGGGGTCTAGTCAGGGAAATAAGGTCAGAAAGCTCGCCCTCACAGCTCTCCCTGATGTTGTTGCTGCCCCCTCCTCTCTATTCGTCTCTTTTTCTACTTCTCTGGCACAAGCTTGGCCCCAATCACAGCACCTGCTTTCCCAATCATCTCTGCATAGCACATCCCACTCTGTGCAGAGTGAGCGCTGTGCTGTTCTACAGCCCGCTGACTTCAAACATGAGCTACTCCAGGAATGATAATGACAGAAACATGCCTGGAAAAATCGGATTGTCCTCCAAAAATACACTCTGCTCTTTGTGTTGCTGGTCCGATATTTATTTATTAATTTTTTTTTTGTGTAATTGGCACAAGTCGGGTCTCACAGAGTGATTGATGGTTGTTCTCCTCTACCTGTTTACCAGTGGTTGGATGTGATTGGTTGGGTACGAGGCGGTAATAAAAGGCTGGCTGGGCAATAACAGGGATTGTTCTATCCCAAGAAGCACACCTGTCCCATGCCAGAGCTGACGAGTTACACACACACACACAGACACACACACACACTCACATACACACAAGGCCTGTGAGACATTCCCACTGTGCTCCATTTCACATTCCAATCCTCTGACAGCATGTCTGCTTTTATATGATCATATTCAAGGTTTACAAAAAAATAAATGACACCTTTAGTTTGAAAGACTTGTTTGTTTTAGTTTGACGCTGTCCACCATTTGGAAAAAAGTTGTGATCATTTTTCAGATAGTTAATGGCTGTTACTGTTGCACAGCCCTCTAGGCAGATCAATCTGTGGCTCCATCACTGCGTCTCTATTGATCCCCTTACTATTGATTTTTTTAAAAGATTATATTTTATGTCATCTGTGAAACTTTGTGCCATTTCATTAGGTCATACACACTGAAATCATGTGCAGACTGATGGGAAAACTGGAGAGAGTACAGCAATCATAAACTACAATTAAATGCACAATTTCACATTATGGACTCAAGCTCAATTACTTTTGACTCTTTCAGTGCAGAGTGCAAGTTAGAATTACAGTACATAATGACACAGTGGGCAAAACAACTTACTGTGTCACACAGAACAAAGTGACCTTGATATATCTGCCACGGATTGACAAAGACGTAAAAAAAAAGAGTAATCTTTGCTATATGCCCAAATTCTAGTCTTTCAAAACTCATTTTCAAGCCTTTGCTCACTGTTTTGGAGCAAAATTCTCCCCCTGTCCTTCTCTCCTACTTAGTAGTTTGGTGGTGCATTTCTATGATGAGAATGTTCATTTAAAGTCAAACTGAAAGTAAAAGACATTTCTTCTAAGAAATCAATTTATATATCTGTGATGTGGTCAACATTGCCATCAAATGTATGTTTTATGTGTTCTTCTGCAGTGATAGACACTTTGTTCTACAGGCACTAAAAATAATATTACTTTAATTTCAACAGCTACACAGACCTGTCAGAGACATTGAAGAGGAGCACAGACTGTGTGACGCTTTCAAAGATGATGATGATGATGATGATGAAAAGATTATCTTTACATTGCAGACACATGAAATGTCAGTGCTTCTCGAAGTGTCACAGCTCAGATTTTATTCACGTTCAAATCAAGCACAAATCGAAATTTGTGCTCGAACCATATATGAGTTCTCAGCAAGCAGCAGTTACGTCATGCTTGTCAACATACCGGCCACATTATAGATAAACCTGCAAACAGATGGAAAGTCATGTGTCCGGCTCACAGGAATGTTCTTGTCATGGCGGCACGGCATCAAGGGTCTCCTCAGGAATATCTCAGACATCTCGGCCATCACCTGCTCGACACTAGTCAGCATGACTGGTAGACACTGAAATGGACGGATTGACCATGTAAGGCTCTGGTGCCAGTATGGATCATGACTCAGTGGCGTATCCATGGCCTCATGCAGCCTCATAGATTAAGAATGAGAGACACCTGTTTCCTGGGTCATTTAGGTTAGTGGTTCCCAACCTTTTTGTCTCCTGACACCTTGAAACAAATGTCCTCTTGAGACCCCTTGTCACAAGTAGCGATAACTTTAAATATAAGAGTGATTATTCTTTTCTCTTTTTGTTTCATTGAGTCTTTTAGAGGCCCAGATAGGTAGAATTATGCAGCGATTCCCAAAGAAAAGATTGCTTTCCTTTCCTGTTAATCATCTCACAAGGTTATCTTAAGTGAGTAAAAGACAACCAGAAAAGAAAAAAGGCTGCCAGTCCTACAGTGAACGAACTACAGTGCCCACGTTTATGATAATGAAGGAACATGTCACCCATGTGTTTTCAATAGTTTTGTACAACAAGAAAGCCTATGAAACACAGGAAGGAGTTATATCTGGCTTTTGCAACACATGCCATATTTGGTAGTTTGTTCAATTTATAGTTGGTTTTGGTCTTTCAATAATATCACCAGACTTATCCTTCAACTTATTATGTATGAAATTTATATTTACAATAATACTGAACCTAACATGTGAACTGAGTTTAGATGGCTACCTTCCCTGAGGGTTTCCATCCTATTTATTGGTGTACCATCCTAATGACCAAGAATTTTGATTTGAATACTTGCACATCCGTTCTGACCCTAAGCAGCTCTCTAATAAGTCAGACGTCAAGCAGTAAGGATTAATCCTAAATATAGAGGAAGGACAAACTATTTGACCATTTAAATGGAGTGAGGAAAGAGTCAGCGGCGGAAGAGGATAGAATGACTTATTTAACAACTATTTCGTGACAGCTTCAGGGGTCTGGAATAAAACATCAGGAATGTAAAATATGTGCTTTCCGCTATAAACTTTGTTATTTGTCAATATATATTTGATCGCTTGCTTACTCATCCACTGTACTTGGAAAATCTTTTGTGCTTTTAGTTTCTTGTTCATTGAAGTTGATATGTAATGGAAGTGGAATCGCAATTATGATACTGCTACGTTCTTCCACTTCAATTGTGCTTCCCATTCAAGGACAATGACTAATGGAACACAAGAAAGCGAGCGCCTTGAATTGATTGTTCTGACATAGAATGGCATTTTGCATGCACCCCCTTCCATTGTCTCAGACTCATTCTTTTTGTTTGTTTCCTGCTGCCTTGAGGAGGAATTTACTTTTGTTATAGGAAATACAACCACAAGACTGAGCATTTACAATGGAACAATTTGGTGTCGAGCCAGACCATCTCCGTAAGAAGGAAGAGATTAGTGTGCAGCCAAATTCCTCGTCATTCTTCCCATAGTTTGTTAGAGGAATCCACATTTTCCTTCGGCTAACACACTGTTCATCTCTCCCACCATCTGCGTAATCCTCTCAGATTGGGTCCATGACATCACCGGGTGATAACAACATGAGAGCCGCCGGGTTCTTTGGGAAAACTCTTAAATAGATTGGGCCAGAAATCATAACAAAATTTAAGGGATTTGGAAAGGTTTTGCAATGATGTACGAGTAGGTTGTTTCTGTCAGATGTTTTTTCCTTTATGGAGCATGAGAGCATTTGGTCCTGGTTTCTAATGCTTATAGCAAAAGGATAGAGCTGGTCATGCTCGACCCATTAACTCAGACCAGAAGTTTATCTAGGGTCCTTTGTCAATGGAGAACAACCCCCAAGTCACCCACTGGCTCTTAGTCACACCAGAAAGTGCTCTGCTGCCTCTGTTTCTCCTTCATTTCCAGTCACCAGTCAATCAACTTTGAAGTTTAGTTTGTTTTAGATTTAAGCTTTTGCCTACAAATGGTTAATTGTCAGTTTACATCATGAGATTCAGTTTCACTTTTTCATTTTGTAATCCACTGTATTATGCAACTGTTTAGCAGATTCCTTAAACCATCGAGCAGGGGTTTTTGGTGTCTGTGGAGACGCTGATGGAATAAATGGAACTGAACCAGCAGGGTCACGATTTGTCACAGAAATAAGCCACGGTCTGAACTCATCGTGTAGAGCCCCATTTTTTCCCAGTTTTAGCCATCTGAACTGAGAGCTGAGCTGCAAAGGAATCATAAATTAAAGATGGAGAGGATAGGGCAAGAATTTGTCAAATGAATCCTTTGTGACAGATATTTCATGTGTTCACTATCCAGAGACCTTTAGACAGCGTGTCACATTTTTGCATTTTCCATATCATTCGGTTTTGTCTTTTGGTCATATGATCATTGCACTACTCCAGATCTCTGTCCCTGAATGTTGCCAATTTGAGAGATTTTTCAGAACAGTGCATGTTCCTCTCAGAGCACTGTCTACACTGAGGATAACACCAACCACAAAAGGTCTAGTCTGATATCAGGTAAAGGTGCTTTTTATCAGAGACCAATATTTGGATGTCTTTCGGGTACAATGGTAAGTGTTGATGATAGCCTTCTCTGAAAAGGACACTCTCCTTGGAAGCTTGTATTGATCGAGAGTATGGACAGAACGTCTGTTGGCTGTGAGTGTGAACATTGTGTCCTTTTTGTACATCCTTGTTTCCCAAATGTGGCTCCATGTCTACAAGTGGTCATTTGAAATATATTACACATTAAATTGTTAAATGTGACATTAAATTTCATCTCTTCCTTCAGCTGCTCTATATTTTGTACATATTATTCTTGACTGTGTCGCAACGATTATATATAATTTAGCCTGTCAGCAGTGAGGTTCACTGAAATGTGCTGTTTTGAAAAAAGATATTGTACTTTTCATATTGTAGAACACCAGGTACAGTAAGCATTATTTTGCATTTTTGCAACTGATGGGAACAGACCGACAGGAGATGAAGTCAAAAGCAGTTTTATAGAGAAACAAAACAGTGTACAAGTACAATTTCCCTTCAGCTGGCTCTTGCTACGCCCTGCTGTATTATTTTGCATTAAGTTGAACTGTTGCTAAGATTTCAGTGCCAGCTGTTGCTCCGCTTTGTGACGCTCCTCTCTTTGTAACTCCAGTCATTTGAAATGAATGACCACGGGTCACTTTGTCTCATGGTGTCATTACTGGTGTGAAGGCATAAAAAGTGTGTCAAGTGTTTTACACCATGCATGGAGATGCTGTTTAGACCAATGACTACATACCCTGAGCAAGGGGCTAAACATAACTGGGACCCTAAATGAACAGCCTTTGTTCAGCACTTACAAAGGTATTTGCCATCATGTACGGCCCTGAACTGTGACTCCAAAGTGAGGTATTAATCTTATCGTTGGCACGAAGTCAGCACACTTGTATGTGTGGCTCAGCAGCTGTTCATTCGACAGTTAAGGGTCTGACTTGGGGTGAGAGAATATACACGCGCATGCTTGTCTGATTATATGCATGCATGGCTGTGTGAGTCTGCTGGAATCTGTGCTTTCTCTGAGAACTGCTACATGTATCCTCTTGACCTCAAAGTAGAACTTTGTGGCCTTGCCCCTGTAAGGCAGAAAGCTGGGCATTCTTTGCCCCTTCATGCTTAGCATAATGAGCGCACTTTAGGTGGCTTGTTCATGTGTCACGTTGATTCAAGGGTCTGAGCATCTTAATCAGTATTCTGTTTCAGCCATGCTGCTGTGTCTGAACTGTCGTGATTAGATCTGACATGCTATAGATTCATTTTGGTTAACTTTATTGTGTAACAGTACAAATATGACACCTAATTTTTCTGACAGCTCTTTCCTTAGAGATTAAAAAAACAGTTGTAACAAATAGTCTAAAAATAGAAATGTATAGCACAACAGACATCTCACGAGTCTCTCAACACCATCGTTATATCAACATGAGTAAGATTCTCTCTCTCTCTGGCCTGACATACTTGTGGCAATAGTTAATAGAATAATAGATGTTACAAATATCAGAAGACCTTGAGTATTGTATCAAAACCCACTTAAACCCAAACTTGCACCTCCTTTAGTACCAACTGGGTAAAAACTTCCAAGATGGGGTTTGACTGCTTATCAGTAGGAGAAACTTTAGATTTCCACCTGCAAAAAGCCCTGGTGTCAGTGGAGAATAATCAAAAATCAAAGAGGTACCTTAACTCGCTTGTGATGTGTGGAGTATACTGAACTGTTTTTATCCAGCGGCAGTGGAGCAGACTGCAGTAAATATTAGCCTTAATGGTGCAGAATCTTGAAGAACTGCAGAGGAAGGGAGGCTTTGGATCAAGGCTACTAGAATTTCAACAATGTTCCAGTTAAGACCTACCACTAGGAGGTTTTCTGTGTTTGTGTTTGTCTGTGTGTGTGTGTGTCTGTGTGTGTTGCTGGCACGCAGCGCTGGAATGGAACGATGTTAGACCAAGTGGTAACCGTGGAATTCTCTTCATCTGCTTTAAGCTTTCCTAAACCACCGCTGATACTGCCAGAGACACCATCTCTAGATGATAACAAAGACTAACCAGCTGTGCGAAATATTCTCCCATAAACTTAACCCAGCTCCTCCAGCACGCCTACGCGTGGACAGACACGTATACACGTATACAGACAACCTAAGGCCCAAAGTATTCGAACCCTTATAAGGTAAAATCGCAGGTCGGTCTAGAGTGAATCTGTTTTGCAGCGTCCCGGGCGAACTTTGGTATTTGCGGCTGGGAAAAGCATCAAGTATGCAGAAAGGACATCCTTCAGTGTTTGTTTTCTCTGCTTCCCTGTATGCATCCTGTGGTTCTGACTGACTGGCTGCTGGCATTACGTAAAAGCCAGACTCCGTGCTTATATATTTTTTTCCACCTCAGTTTTGGTAAATGATTCAGCAGAGCCTGACTAAATGAATGTTTTCAGAGCCTGGTTATGAGTATAAACAGCTTTCCATTTTTTTTGGCCTGACGTGCTGATCGTTCCAAACTTGTGGTTTGTCTATGTGTGTATGCTGCACATTTTAGGCGACGTGACATTTTATGCGTACATGTGCCATTTTTCTTTTTTTTTTCTTTTTAAGCATTTGCAGATTCTGGTATTTACTTGATACAGTATTGATGACAACATTTATGTGCATGTGTCCCTCTGTGTGTGTGTGTGTGTGTGTGTGTGGGGTTGTGCATGTGTGTCAGTGCATACCTGAGCTCCCAGCTATGTAGTTAATCATGTCCACCTATGGTCATTCAATAAACCCTGGTAAAAATGGCGACTCACGCCACACCAATCCCACAATGCCCCCTTCTCCTCTTTTTTATCACCAACTAGTAATTATGTGCTCCAGTGAGAGGCATGCAACTCACTCACACGCACAAACACACACACACACACACACACACACACACACACACACACACACACACACACACACACACACACACTCACCTTGATTAGCAAACCTAATGGATCGCCTTGCTCTGTATTCCAAGAACATTCCATAAAGCAGGGGGCCATATAATTGCTTTCTATCATCAGAACTGCGACAAGCATTACCAAACAACAACTGCCACCTCCTCCTCTTCATTCTGCCCATCATCATCCTCCTCTTCATCCACCTCTACCTGCACCTCCTACCTCGACCTGCTTCTTTTCATTCTTCCTCTCTTTTTCCCTTTGGGTCTATAATTGAAATCATTCTCAGATGCCAGATCAGCTAGACAAGACTTTTTTGAATCAACTGATGCCAGATATTTGCTGTCGGTCCAGCATGAAACAGCAAAGAGATTTAATAAACCAAAACAGCGACAGTGAATTTCATATTTATATTATTTGTGTGGCAGAAGCATTAATTCATTCATTCCTGATAATGGGCATTGGGCACTGGGCATTGTCCCTTACAAATATTGATAGTTTTATATTACCAGTGTGTCAAATAACAATGTGAAAGGAGCCACTGTAGTGATGAACATACAGAAAATTATCACCTAAATATGTAGCTCCCCTCAGCTTTGTGGAGCTTTAAAGTGAGTTTCTGCTCATTGTGTGGCTTCATTCATTCTCACTACTATCATAGCGTCATTTTTGGCTGCAGGAGGCAGACGTCTTAAGCAAAAAGGTTCTAAAAAACAGCAGGCACACAAAGTTAGCAACTAGCTGATAAACATATTGGTGCAGTTAGCAGCCAAAGAGCAAGATATTTTGTAGGTACGAGACCAAAAACTGAGCTATAGGAGAGTGAATATTAGATCCCTCAGGTACCCAGAAACAAGACTCAAAGGTGGGAGTAGAGGACCATACATTTTGTTCTGCTGTACAAATGCAATAACTACTAATGTCCCTATGTGCAAACAGGACACATAAAGTGGTATAATGTGTATATTATTTGATTTAGCTTACTAATTCCTGCATCACACAGTGTGGTGGGCGCATTGAAGAAATTCATAAGATTTTTCATTAAAGACTATTAATATTCAAAGGTGCAAATTTGTTTAGATTTGGAAGGTTATCAAGTTTGAGCTGGCACAGTTGCGTATGTGAGTGTGGGCACATGTAGTACACAAACATTTCACTCAGATGAGACTGAACCATACAGATGCTCACACATGCATTTGGCTTTTGCACCTACAGAATAATCTGCACATTGGAGTGAAATCAAGCAAACATAGGAAAACATGTTGTTTTCACTCACAAGTGCAGCCACAGTCAAGTTTGCACATAGTCATGCATACTTTGTTAGCTTAACTTTCCATGTTGAAGCAAAGGCTCTGCCGGGGGCTATTTTCCTACCAGCTTCGCTCACCCAATGAGGTCACACCATCCAGAATCTAGAGAATGTCAAGAATGGTGAGGTTTAAGAGCTTCTGAACAGCACTATATGTTATCAGATGGAAGGGGGCTCGTTGAGAGGCGAGGTCGAAATGCGATCCACTTCTGTAACGGTGAAATGAAGGAGGGGGGAGGGAGTGAAACGCTTCTTCATCTTATAGCTTCTTCTCTAATCTTTGATCCACCTATGGCAGATGCCAGGGCTTCACTTCAACACTGCTTCATTTACATTGCTGTTTTACAGGGACACTTTAAGATTATAACATTATCCTGGCACCAAATGCAGGATTGAAAACTGCACACTGAATTTGGCAGACCAGAATTAAGTGTAAGGGATGTCCTAATTTAACCCCAAAGTTGTAGAAAGTTTGTAACAAAGTCTGTCACAATCATGTTTTCTGGAGTGAAATAAGTAATTTGGAGTAATTCTGTACAATAACACCTTTGATGAACATTTGATTGAAATTACATCTAAGTGTATGGGTCCTTGGTTTTCTGTGCACAGTCCCACTCTTTGTTGTACAACACACAGTACATAGTAGGGCTACAACTAATGGTTATTCATTATCTATCAATCTGCTGATTATTTCCTTGATTACTAGAGAAGAAAATCAACAACCTTTTCTATCATGGGGCCCCGACCCAAAGTAAATGCACCCTCCCTATTCCTGGCAGGTACACAGGTGAGGCTGCAAATTCCACAAGAGACACCCAGTGGAAAGATTATTATCATAATTCATATTTTTTACATTGTTCAAACTATCCTGTGACTCATTTGAAAGTCTAGACTTCCAGTTTATAATTCATCTTTTGAATCACAGAATGATCAGTATGCAACACAAAACACTGAAATATGAGTCTAAGGAATGTCTGTGCTTCCAAAACGAACTGTGCAAACTTGCATCTCTAAGAATTAGATGAATTAGGCTTTTCTTTGTTTTGTTATCCTTCCAAATCCTCTGACTTGACGGTTTATTATCTATAATTTCTATGTTCTAATCATTATGAAACCTGCCCAGTTATTTCCTGAAAGACGAGATGTCCCGTTGTCCAGACGAGCAGAATGGGTGGGGGGGGCAGGGTTGGTGGTTTTGACAGGGCTCAGGCAGAGATGCTTGCTATTCCCTCAAGTGTCTGGAAAGTGTGCCGTTTACATTACAGTCTGTCTCGTTTCACTGCAGCAGTGCCGATGTTTTTGCATGGAGGCCCAATGGTAAGGGGTGAGCTTTGTGGCCTTCTGAATCCAGGCTTCAGCAGTGCAAGGTACGGGAGGGAGTCGCTGTGGCTCTCCTAGACACACACATGGGTTACATGTGCAACTTCAAAGACATAGCTGGATGAGCCTGACTGCTGGAAGCCTGTTATCACTGACAGGAAAGCCGAAGGAAACTGCCAGGGACTGGTTTCAGACTAGTTAGCTAGATGATTTGGGGGAATGATTGGCTTACAGTTTATAGTTATAGTTGGCTGGGTGTTTCCTATATAAATATATATATATATATATATATATATATATATATATATATATATATATATATATAGTGAACATGTAAGCCTATGTACACATCCAGAAGCTGTTATATTATTTACAACATTATAATTAATTTGGAGTCATGCAACCACCTGATGAATGAAAGTCCAATATTGAGTCCTTTTAGCTCTGGTTTTGGTCCTACAAAACTCCTACTCCTGAAGAAAATATCTGGTTCTTTTGCTATTAACTGCTCCACTATGTTTGCTAGATTTGGGGATGGACAGCTGAACATGCTCCATAAAGCCGAAAGGAGCCGTGCATTCTTTAACTTAGATAATTTAACTACAGTGTTTGGTTTGTTCATTCTAGGCTACTGTAGAAAATGGCAGTTCAACATGGAGGACTCTGTGGAAGAGTACCAGTTCCAGTAGAGCCATAGATAAAAATGGCTAATTTTAAGATAACAAAGACAACGATTCTTATTTGCATGTATTTATACTCTGAAAATATACCGATGAATATTATGGTCCATCTCTGCCAATAAACTGGTCCACTGTGTAACATTTATGAGTTGTCATCATCAAGCAGCTGTAGCCTACAATGATGACATGAGTAGTCTTAATAAGTTGGACCAGTGGAGACATGACACACTGCCAACAGCCCATCTACATCTCAACTGTAGTAAAACTGTCTGGACAGTAAATATGTGCAGGTAACTGTAATCATGCCACTAAAACGAACATCATTGGTTTTGTCCTAATGGTGTATGTAAAAGGAATATTAAATATTTAATGGTTTCAGTTCAGTTGTGTGCTGTTCACTGTCAGGACACTTAGTTTGGAAATACATCCTACATTTCAATTACATAACTATTACGCTCACTTTGGACACTTGCTTTATTGTCTTTCCTGGCATTTCACATCCGTTAAGTAAGAACCCTGTGGAATGTCATCGCCATACTATCAACAATGGTGAAAAAATACTTGGGAAGTACAGAATGTCCCTCTTGGGTTCAGCTGAACTGATCCTGATACTGGTTTCAGCAGAGGTCACTCTGGCCAACAGTACGCAAGCAATTTTCACTTTTTGATTTGGCTTTGTCCGACGGGTCCTGTGTCCGACGGGTGGCAGAGAAGTGGTGCATTAGATCCACGCAGTTTGAATTTCAACAAAAAGCTCAAGCTTTTTATCTTTTGTCTGTTGGTGGTGGCTTTGATCTGGTTTCAACAGGTTTTCCATCAACCTTCTTCTCATTTCCATTGCATTTAGGTTACCAGGTATGCAGCTAACCTTTTCAGTTTTTATTGTCTGACCTTGGTCAGTATTTAGTTCATATACCAAATCCCAATGCAGTTGTTGATTTGGTTCTTGCTCACACTTTACTAATGCATAGTTTTGTAAGGCTTATCGTCAAACGTCAGGAAGGAACTTACACAACCCTGGGCCTGCACTTGTGTTGTGCATAATTGCCCTCTAAGTATCTTCCGAAGTAGGTATTGATTTTGCTACTGTGAAGATCGGAAACTAAATTGTATCAGCAAGCCAACAAAGTCCCTGTAAAATAAACCTACCAGCAATCCCAGGCAACCATGCAAAGAATATCTCATTCCGTATGCAACAAACAACCTAAAACTAACATATTAACTTTCTAAATATCCACAGTAACTAAAGTACAGTCATAGCATTGGCTGTCTTAAAACATACATACCTTAGACACAACAGAGGTTTACCTGACTGCAAATGATGCTATTTCTAAAAGTAAAAAATGATTCTGTCATCTTGGCTTTTCTCAGATGTTTGCTTCTCTGTGCACAAGGCCTGCTCAATTCTTCTATCACATCATCATGCAAGGTTAGCTACCTCACTGCTGAATCCCTGCAGTATGGTTAATACCACATGGTTTTCTTCTATTATACTTTAAAGTCAGATCCCTGGATCCAGCCCTGCTGGTTAACATTAGCACCTGACCTCTTGTTTCATGCTGAAAGGAGGAAAAAAAATCTTTCTGGGAAAGCCCTTCATTAACATTTATGGGAAACCTTTTGGCCCATCTTATTTTTTTTCCCTTTCAAGATTAAAACACATAGTCCTTTTCCTCATTTTTCCATACCAGCCCCTCCCATACATCTAACTTCACATGGCTGTTTTGGGAAATCCCTCATAATGGGCAGTTAGTCTGTACTTTGCCTGGCAAAGTCTGCTTTTTTCCCCTTTGGGAACACATCCATTGCATTCTTTGGAAATCGTGGGTGTAACCTTGTGGTATGATGGTGTTTTCTTTCTGCAGCGTGCACTGTGTTTCCATGCTGTTTTAGTATTTTGGACAGAGCAAAGAGGAACAACTGCTGGAACACCTCAACAATGAAAAGAATGCAGATAAGAAAATACATAAACACATTTTTGCAATCTAGACAGTATGCGTGGCTTCGGGAGGTGGTCAGACACTGCGGTTATACAAGCTCACAGCCAAATTCAGTTTTTTCTTTTTTCCCCCAATATCCAGAACGTCATTAGCATTAACAAAAACTAACAGTATTGGATCAGTATTGAGAGGAATCTCAATACTGAAAGGTATTTGGGGGAACACACTTCTCATATTCAGTAGGTTCAAAATTCTCTGCCTCTGACTCCCCTTGTCCTCCCTCCTCACTTCTGTGGCTTTCCTGACCTTTTAGCCGGGGGTTCCTCTTTCTCTGAGCAAGCCAGCACCATACACTAAGAGGACTCCCTGCGTGGGAGGGAAGAGAAAGAGAGAGAGAGCGAGAGAGAGAGAGAGGGGGAAGCCTTCAACAAGAACTTTGTGACTCAACCAAAACTCTCCGCCTCCTTTCTCGACCCTTCTTGTAGCTCTGTACTCTCTGCTTTGCGCTGCACTCAAAGCACCAAACATATCTGTCTCCTCCCCTGGAAAAAGCTATGGTAGGTCAGGCTCAGGGCCACATGAATTCAGACAAACCTTTCGCGGAGTGTGTTTGGCTGGACATTCCGTTCTGTGGCACACCTTGGGCCTCACAAATGTTGAAACAGCTTAAATATGTGGGAGCTCTGGGTATTTTTACTTTGGCTTTCCAGGGGCCTCAACCCATGGAACAAAAACAAACACAATGGGGATTCCTACTCAAATCATCTCAATTGAATCATCTTTTGGTACACGTGAGACAGGTGCCAAGTTTTGATTCTGTGAGGGTAATAAGAGTCGGTTAACCGCAGTGCTCGGAAAGCCTGACAGGTTATGGGAAATGGCTTCTGGTGACAGTTGTCAGGCATTCCACTTTCCATTCAACTTTCAGTTCCCTTTTCAATCCTAAACCATATGTACTTCCACAAAACCTCCCTGGCAGATGTCTCCTGAAGCACATTACCATCTTACATCAGTTCATCTGTTTCCGAATGTCTTTCAGTACAGTTTGAGTTAACTTTAACACCTTCTAGAAATTTCCCCAGCCTGTTAAAGGACCATACCACTGTGTTTCCTTAAAGGGTTGTTTCACACAGATTTCGGTACATATTTCTCACTGTTTCTTGTGGCCTCCAGATCGAGAGGATGCCAATTGTGGTACAGTGACTTTAAAAGGCTAAACCTCATTACCTCATAATTATTGTTATATGAACAAAAACAAAGGCAAACTTAATGTGTAGTATAATGGAGTACATGACCCAAGTCAATTTTCACCATGAGATTTTCATAATCTTTAGTAATATATAGAAATCAATGGATGCCTTGAATGGTTTGGCATGGCGTGAGTTGCAGAGTGCTTAGTTGTGATGTAAAGTATACATATTTTATAGAAAATTGACTAAAATGTGCAAAATGTATTGTTCTTTAGGTACTGAGAGACTACAGTGCTGTATAGTGTCACACACAGATTTTATACTCACACTGTAGCACATGAAGTGATTGACAGTGTGCTCACCTTGAACTCCCAGCCTCGCCACCCTTTACTAGAGATGCGGGTGGTCTTGTGTCTGTCAACCCAGGTAGGCCAAAGGTGACGGCGAATAGGGTTTCCCACTCGGGTTTCCTTCTAGGAAAAAGAGCGAGGAAGAGAAAGGCCATACAGTTTCTTTTCCCTGTATGTACTCAACACTTGGACAGCACTTACTGTTCTTTACTTAAAATATGACTTTCTACTGATTTGGCTATTAGTGTTTTATTGCTTTGGTTGATAACATCAGTTAAACAGCTCAAGTGTAAATTTTAGTTTATCAAAGAAGAGCTTAGGAGCTTTATAGCCCTTTTTAAATTGTCGGAGGAGAGTGGAGCGACCCATAACCGAGCTAGCACTCTACAGTGCGTATGTTAGGCCTCCAATCTTTGGAATATTGCACTTCTTTTCCAATTGATGTCATACAGCACAGGAAATCTTGGTCGTAAAAGCATTTTATTAGCATTGCTTGTCGGTGGTATAGAGCAGAGTGACCTGGAGGGCACATCTTGAGTGCAAACAACCACTGCTGACGTCCAACCAGCTTGCATTGCAGCAGTGCAGAGGTTGCCAAATATTTTTTTCCTGAAGAGAAAAAAAAAGCAGTAATTCAGCATGAATTTTTGGCTGTAAATGTAATGTGTAGTAAATCAAGCTACATTTTTACGTAGTATAGTGATATTAGATATGAAGATATTATATTTTTTTTATCAGACCTAGGGAAGCTAGCTAGAGAAAGGTGAACTGTAATTCTTCATGAGGTAGGTGGGTTTATTGGCTTTTCCCCCTTGTTTGGGTATAGAGGTCCAGTCTGTGGGGGTCAAACCCAATAAACACAGAGGAGTTGGTGCCAAGTGGAGATGTATTTACTGAAGCCCCCCTCTGTTTTTCCCCACGGTGGAGGCTCATGTCCATTCGTAACCAACAGCCTCCATCCTTCTGCTTTCCAGCAGTTTCTAGCCTGCAGCTCTCCTGTATTTGTGGAGCCGTCACAGTGAGAGGTAGGCAGCAGACACATTCTTTACAGCCCTGTTGATTGGAGGGAGCACTTTATTTGCTCTGGGTCAGACTTTGGACTTGTCAAACAGACTCATATTTCTGTTTATTTTTGCAGTTCTCAGCTCTGCTTGGGTGTCTCTATGCGAGTGTGCACCAGCAAGGTGTTACGGTATAAGATGTTACTTAAGTCACTCCTCCTTTATTGATGAAATTTCTCAATATTTCCTCTTAACTCTTTACTTCATATTACTGCCTATTTGACAGTTAATTCTCCTTCAGGAAGTATTTGCTGTCCTTCTTAGAAATGTGCAGGGCCCCCTTTCCTGATAACGGCTGATCTCAGAGGTTAAGAGTGTTATTTAAGAATGATTCTACAAGCTTTATTCAACATAGGTATTGCTTAATCTGTAATCATTTCTAAGAACCTCTGTAGTTACAACGCTTATCAGTCCAAAGACGTGTAAGAGGTTATGATCAACGTAGCTTTAAAATTCATTTGGAAAATGGGACCTAGGTCCATGGAGGTTCAGTCTCATGGAGGTAGATAGAGGTATGGTTTTATATAACCACCCTTGGTTAAAATTTCCACAAAAAAATAAAATAAAATAAAATAAAAATACTAGTACTTATTTTTCCTTGGTTGAGAATCTTTTGTATCATCAGCCCAGGACCCAAATTGAGACCCGTGTTCATTGAAAGATTCATGATGAGATGTAATTTTCGTATTCTCTTTCAATTTTGGGCTTCTATCTAAAAATAATAAAAGGAATGGATAATGAACAGACACTAGAGCATTAATAGAAAACTAATTACAAAAAGTCTTTATTTCTGTTTAATGAGTCTCTACACAGGCATTCATCCACACTTTTATGTGTAATTATATAAGGGGTACAGAAGCTTTTCACAGCTCTCCAAAAGGCAATTACCTCTTACACACCCCATATGCTTTTACAAAGCTGAAGACACCCCATTTAACAACCAGAGGCATAATGCCCTGCGCTTTAACTCTCTTTTCAAATGGTTTGTGTAATCCCGGCCTTGCTGTTATCTCCCACCATTCAGATGGCTGTTAATGTGTCCAAGCAGGACTATAGTGTGGCATTTTCCTCCTTGGAGCCCTGATATCCTGGGAGCCCCAAGTGAAAGCAGTCTGACAGTGGAGTAGGTTTGGCTGAAACAGCTCTTTTACTGAGGCAGACTGCCAGATCCTTGTGGTCGATGTGGTGTGAGGGTCTCCAGATCTGCTACTGTTAACTGTGCACGCCTTCACATTGACCTACTTCTCAACATTTATGTAATCCTAAAGCTGATGGGGGGACTGCAAGAGTGGGGGTTGGGGGATGTCATGGCTTGGTTAACCACAGGTATGTTCCAACATACACTAAGGATTTGTTTGGATAACGCAGGGACAGGCCATAGAGAGTTTGTTTTCTCTTGGCTGCTACTAAATGAGTTGTTGTCATTTCATACTGTCGTTACAGGCTGTGACAGCACTAACCCTTGCAGTAAGTTTCCTTCAGGAATGCACCATTTGACCACCATGACAGCATCAGACTGGGCCCTTTTTTCTGTGTATGCACCCACCTGTGTGCCTTGTGTATGAGTGCTTTGTGCGTCCTTTGTGATCACTGTTCCCGTAAGAGACGAGGAAAGAAATCAGTACGTACTGATTTCCGATAACAGAACTTCACACTCTGACTCATTTTTTTCTGTGTGCATCCTCTTTGTGTTTTGCATGTGTGCATGCATTTGCGTGCCTGTCTGTGCATGTGCCTGTGTGTGTGTGTGTGTGTGTGTGTGTGTGTGTGTGTGTGTGTGTGTGGCAACGGAGTGTAAGAGGTGTACGAATGTAACAATAGCCCTCCAGAACCCCATTACAGCTTCTGTAGATTTTCTCCCTCATGACGGCCATTTATTCAAGTCTTCAGGCCCCTCATTCTGAAGAAGCACTCAGTGAAACCGTTGCCCGGGGCAAACTTTTGACAAATCTATAATTGAGCCATTTAATCGCACTTACTCCTCTCTGCAAACAAAGGGAATCATCTCTCTGTTTCCTCTATGACGTCAGAGAGTTAATACCTGAAAGGTTCAGATAGCCTTATCCACATAGTTGTTGAATACCTGATGAGATTTGTGCATTTATTTTAAATTCCTTTTTGTCGATTTCCCTGAACTGCAGTCATTATTCCCATTCTGTATTCCACTGGTCTTTGAACTTGCCTCTGCTATCTGTTGTGATCATCTGTGTCCTGGACGTCCAGCCAAAGCTTAGCTATGACGCACAAGACTCACTGTTCAAACTTGTGCCCACGTGTCAATATAAACAAGTCTTTTTTTCTTTGTTCTTGCACACAGCTCTTTGAAACAAGAGACTGAAACTTTTGACCGATTGTTTATTATGTTGTCCTTTTTGCTTCTGAAAGAAGCCTTTAAGCTGCTCTAGTCAATATTTTGTTATTGATCACAAGAAAAGCTCTCAAAAACCAACTGTACGCTACTTGCCCAGCACCAAATAACAGAGAGACACAGCTAGCGACTAACTGGTGAACATATAGTGGAGCATTTACCAGCTAAAGAGCCATACAGTTCCTTCAGGAGTTGGTGGAGACCAAAACAGAGCTGAAAGGAGAGTGATATTGGACTTACATTTGTCATGTGGCCAGAAACACAACTTCAGATGAATGTTACTTTTTCTCTCTGTCTACTGGATGTGTAGAGAGGCCAGTGGTTCCGTAACTTTCAAAATAAAAAAAGCTTATATTTAAGGTGTGCAAAGACAAACAAACAAAACAAAAGTTGAGTTCTCGCTGTGTAGAGGGCCGAAATGTATCAGCGTTTCTATGAGCTCCATTTAGCAAATTCTTGCTCTGACTCCTGAAAAACTGCAAAGAGAGAAAGTGTGTTGTGTTACTATGACAACCAACAGCCATGCATTTCATATTTGCTTCTTTTTTTTTGTTTTGATGTTTGAAAACATAGTTGATGTATATGTCGCCACCGCGGCTGTTTACAACATTACAAGGAGATCATGAATCGATCACTGTAGTGTTTGCAGCTTGTTCTGCCTCACCCAAGTGGCCATAAAATAAATGAATACAGATTTAAGATGTATTGCCATATTTTGTCTTATTTTATACAGTTTGAATTAGCTTTTAAAACCAAACTTTCTGGTGTTATGTGCCATTGATTTCATATACTTTATAAACCTACAAGCTGCAGCTGATAACTGTCATTTAAAGAGGTTAACCTCCTTCCATGTGAGGCGTAGCGGAATGCTGTATCCCCATTATGTCGGAGCGTGGGACTCTGTTGCCTGGTGTAGGGAGGCTAGGATGACCTTCAGGAATGCTATTGTTGTGCACTCTATTCCCTTTCCAAATGCACCGTGCTCTATCAGACTGATGGTCCTTTTTAGCAGAATGCGATATCCACGGGTACCAGGGGCGAGAGAAGGGAGTACGGGTCCATAAAAAGCCCCAAATAAAAGGCTGTTCTCTCTGCTCCGTCTCCCCTGTCCTGTGCTGGAACGGCAGGAATGTGGCAGGCAGACCGACTGGATCTCAGAGCCTTCAGCCCCTAATGAATTTTAAAAGGCCTTTTTCATTCAAAGCAGGGTGCTGGCTAACAGCATGTCGCCTGGCCAAGCACTCAGGGGAAAGGAGGAGAGAAGAAGAGAGGAGGATAAGAGGGTGGGTGGGAGGGAGAGGAGGTGCTGGCAAAGTGAGTTGGCACCTAGGCCGGGTGGGGTATTGGATATCCCTCACAGAGAGAGATAATAGGCCACTCTGCATGAGAAGACACTGTAGGAGCATTCTTGACCCTGCCACGAGGGTCTAAAGAGAATAGAGGGAATGTGAGAGACAAAGAAAGAAAGAAAGACGGTGAAGTACGAGAAGCGGAGAAAAAGGGCCAGAGAGGAGAGTCAGAGCTACTAAAGACAGTGCTAATCCGTCAAAAAAGAGCCTCCAATTTGGTCAAAGGTCATTATATGAAACTTGAAATGTCTTCACCTGTTAAAAGAATAGTTTGACATCTTTGGAAATTTGCTTATTAGCTTTCTTGCCTGGAGTTAGATGAGAATATCGATGCCACTCTTATGTCTTTATCGCAAACGTGAATCTACAGCCTGTTAGGTTAACTTAGTACAAAGACTGGAAAATGGAAAACCACTAGCCTTGCTTACCATACAGGTTGAACTGTTCCTATAAAGAGTGTACCAAAAAATTACCTTCATCATGACAGGATATTGACCTGCACTGTCTCTGTGCCACCAAGATAATGTGCACTACAACTTCCATTAACTAGTAAGGAAATATCGATAGAGACATACCTGCCTTAATGAGTGATGGAGCTGAAATTGGTGACTGTACCCAGTGGATAGACTTACTACTCTGTCAGTGCAATATGAATCACATGAGGAAACTGCACAGCATTAACTTGGCTTAATCTGCTCTAATTAGCAGTCTATCTGTCTGTCTGTGGGGAGCTGTTTGGGACTTTCAGTGACATGCTAATTATTTTCAGACTATGCAGCGGCTAGCTTTGTCAGTCATGATTATGGCACTTAATGCTCTGTCACAACTCACAGTAAAAATCTTAACAATCATTCATTCTGTTATACTGATACAGGAGGAGATGACTATTGAAAAATAAAAAAGACATTCACTGACTGCTTCTGACTATGTTTCTGCTTATGACAAACATGACCTTGACTCCAGTATAGTACATAGTAAAGTAGTTTGGACACTTTAGACACTTTAGACTTTACCAATGAGTTTTTTGAGAATGGTATGATCCATGCAATCAGTGTTGTCAGCCTTGTGGCAAAAGAAAATTGATGACAAGGGATGAGAGAAAATTGGAAATCTGATTGAAACAAGAAATATTAAAAAAAAAACAGCTTCAGATATTAATGATTGCAAAGGATTACAGTATGTCAGAACAAGTGGATGTGTGATAGCAGGGAAAGGTGCATTGCTGCCAGCTATGAACAAGCATACAGGTTATCTGCTTCAATGAACCCATGTTTCTGCAACACAGGCCCAAAGCTAGCCTGGGGTGCTGCTGATGCAAACTAATTCTCAGCAACTGCTGACATCTGCGCACACACAGAACTGAGCAAGATCTGGAAGCCATATATGGGTCAAAGCTGGCTGTGGTTTGACTTAAATGACCAATACATGGGAGAGACCATGTCACTTGTATCTAAAGGCACAGATTGATAATAAATACAGTATGTTCTGCTTTGTGAACATTTTGTGTTGTGCGTCTTGCAGGATTTGGGCAACAGCCTTTGTTTATTTATTGTAAATGATGAATTACACTAAGTCTGTAATTTATCTTTGTGTAGTCATTGTATGCCTGATCATTCACAAACTGTATACACAAGACCATTACATCACACAGTGCACACTCAATCTTCTCCTCAGTGTGCACTTTAGTGGGAGGTGGTGACATGGTACTAATGTACTTTTTTCTTTAGTTTGTTCTAGTTGTTTTTTTTTGTCCTCATCAAAAACACACATACATTTCTTGTCCATTTCTGCTACTGCTACTTTTTTTTTGATTGATCCGTAAAGACAGCCTAATTGGTGTTCTCTACCAGTATGTATAGGAGCCATTACATATCACATTGGGAGGGAGGGCTAAACACTCTTCGGGTCACATCACCTCCAGTGATGTCAGAGGAAATGCCAGAGAGATGAAGTAGAGAGCTGCTTCATACAGTCCTGCAGATTCCTGGACAGACGGCCACTGTGATAGTGGAGGCTCCAATGTGCTACAGACGGGAGAAGAAAGGAAAAAAAGCAGTGGCTGATAATGATTGTGGAGACGCAGCTCAGTGTGTATAATGTGTGTGGCCTTGTTGTGAAAGGTGTTTCTTCTAAATGTTTTTTTAATTATATACTCAATATGATATGGGTATTAAATATGAGGCGTGTGCTCTTTGTTGTGGAAATCTTGCCTCGCTGATGGGCGCAGGCATGCAGACAAGGGCTTTGTTGGTACATTAAATATTTGAACTGATTGAGGTTTCCTCACTCATGATGAATCAGTGATGGAGCAGGAATAGTCTTTTTGCTGGGACGTGCTGAAACTCGACAGCAATGGGACACAAAGACAACATGACACATGACTCCAGCAAACATCAATAGCATAAGTTCTCTGTCAACCATCTGGATTGTTTACTTCCTCAAAACCTGACTCAACCTTTTATTTGCCACCCAACATATCCACAAACCTAACTAAATGAAAAGCAGAGAGTGACTTGGCGATGCTTGTGCTTTGCACGAACAAAAAATGAGAGGGATTAACTGTTACCTATACTTAATATTCTGCACGCTACTGCTGTCAGAGCTTTTAAGAAACCACTAATAAATTTGTGAACCCAGTTACTTGGAAGGACGCTATGTTCTGCCTGGTTAGCTGAAGCAGAAAGATGAGCAGAATGCCTGCAGTGAAGAGGAAACATGGAGGAGGAAAGTTTGATTATTCTGCGGGATTCCACCATCCTACTTCTGGAAAGTGAATACATCGGAAAAGTGCCACTGGGTCAGAAGGCCATTTAAAGAAACAGTCATCCAAACAAATAGCTGTAAATACTAATACATAGTGGCACATTGAATATTTGCTCAGGATAGGGACCTAGCTATACACCTAGCTAAGACTAACGTAGTCAAATATAACAGTCCTACAATAAATCCTCCCTTAAGGTTATGATGTTCAATCTGTTGTAGAGGCGTTCATTCAACTGTATGGCCATTTTGGAAGATGCAGTTTAAATGGGAAGGACAGAATAATAGAAAGACCTGTCAGTATAAAAAAATAAACTCCTAATTGAGTGTGTAATACTTCTGTGTAAGTATTTGTGTGTAAATCATTGCGTCAAAACATTTCATTTGTGTATTCATGTGTGCGCACGCAGGCGTTCATTGTGTTATCTGGGAAGTGCACGGCAGTCTACCTGGATGATCTCATGGTTCGGCCCTCCACAAATGAGGAGAAGCAGAAGCATTGTGTTGGCCAAAAAGCACAGTGAGCAGGCTGAGGTCATAGTGAGATAGGGCCTGTGGAAACACTGATGCTCTCGCTAACATGACTGGCCTTGGAAACTACTCCCGCAGGACCCCCAAAAACAGGACAGTAAAATCACACTGGGCGGTCAGACAGGAGAGCAGACCAGCCGAAGTTCAGCCAGAAAAAGACCTGGTCTTTCCTCAGGTCTCCAGTTCAGTAGAGAGGACATGCAGGTGAAATGTGGATTCCTCCTCCATTTCATAATATATGCTAATGTTATCTGGGTGGCAGCCATTCTTTTTCCTTTGTTCCTATAGATATATAAAACAAATGACCCAGGACATTAGGACAGGAAGAGGCTTTTTTAGAGTTTGTGTTAGTCCTTCAGCGTACCTATTTTCCGCAGCCGCTGCCTTGTAAAAGTTTTAACATACTTCCTCCAAAATGACATCATTTCATGGCTCATTAAGATGATGTCATCGCAACCTGTTGGAGAGAGAAGGTTTCGTTTCATTGAACTCAATCTCAAGAATCTGAGTACTGCAAAATGCTGTGCCGTACAGAAATCCAGTGAAAATCCTCAAACTGATTTTCATCATCCTGTTTACAGATGTCTGATTAGAACTGGACTGTATCATAATATTCCTGAAGATAGGAAATGGTGATGGCCCATTTGGTGGTGGGGCTCACTGTACGTCATTACAGTTCAGTCTTTTTGTTTAATATCAGCAGATGTTTTACGTGTATTTGTGTCTGTGTCCTTGTGTTTGTTCCAGACGGAGTTAATGAAAGGAGCTCTGAAGGATTTGAATCTGAACATTGTGGAAATGGCCGACGAGAACGCCACATTGGATGGAGGAGATGTGCTTTTTACGGGTAAGCTATGTTCCCTGAATCACTGTACTTTTTTGAACACCCTAAACGTCTACAGTGTTACACCAATACAGCCTGAGGCCGTCCACATGTGGAAGATTTACAAAAACAATGTAGCTGCTACTCTCCCTGAAGGGCTACTGTTGTTACTCTGGGGTTTCTATAAATTCATGCATCCATCACATAGTTGCATTAAATAGCTGTATACGCTCTAAAAGCCATTCAGTAGATTCAATCCAAGATTCCAATACATCAAACCAGTTTTACTGGGGTGAGGGGAAGACCAACATCCATCATAAAATGCAGCTTCTCTAACATTTTACATCCAAGGGTACTTCCGTTTTGCTTTGTTTTGCCAGATGTTAGTTTAAACAGGAAATGTATGAAACTAGGAAGGTGAGACGGGGTAACATTGGCTTTTACATCCGCCTTGAGATGTGTCATCCGTGTCAGTTTCTGCTGGGTGTTTTTTCTCCTGCACTGCATTGATGACCTAAACTTCTAAAAAACTGTTTGGTTTGAAAAATGTTTGGGTTGTGAAGGGGGACATGTGTTTTAGGATGTTGTAGTTTCCTACAGCGGCTGCTAAAGCTTACTTAAGACCTATTATTTTAACAAAGACCAAAGTGTGGAACAATGTCATTTTGATGGTAAAAAATACTACCACTACTACTAGTAGTACTACTAGTATACTAGCACAAAAGCAGGCCTGATAGCAGACTCCAGTGTTCATAACACCCCACAGTACAAAAGGGTTGGATGGATCAAACAACATACTGGTGATTTAGCTGTTCTTAGAGCTTATAAACTGTAAGGCTTCACAATGCTTCTCGCGCATTAAACAGGAAACAAAATCACTTATTAAACAAAGTAAAAGTTAAAGTGTCAATGCTTTTAGTTTGATTTCCAGCATTTTTAGCCAATCAGCACACAGATAAGTAACATTTTGGCTTAAACCTGTACAATAAATATCTGGTTCTCCTGAGCAGTTTCACAAAACCTTAACAGGAGCAGTCCATGTTTTTCCACCTTGCTTCAATACTTGAGGTCAGTAATTGCGTGTTCTCTACTTTAGATTGTCCCCGTACGGCCATAAGGAAACACAGAAGACAAATGGCCATTTAAAAAAATACTTTAAATGTGAAACATGTTTCTGATTGGCTTACAGGAGTCTGTTAAAATCATAAACAGGATGTGTGTATTATTTCTTACATAATACTGTAATCCATTACCTTCATATAAGAACTACAGTATATGAAGGTAATGGATTTCTTATGTGTCTGTGTTTTGGGATCTTCCACACAAACATTCCTCTGTGCGACCTCATTGACCTGGTGCCTCAGCGCACTAAGCAGAATCTCCATCAAAAAATAATCTGTAGCAAAAACATTGTGTAGCAAACTGCGTGGTCAAATCGTCGCCACATGACTCCTAGTCTTCTGGCATCAGGTAATAAAACTGATTAAGGCAGAGAGTCAAGAGCATGGTGGTCTTTATTAGATCTTCTGTACATTCTGTTACAGTCTTGTGGTGAGTTAAAATGTGGGTCAGTGTCTTATACACTGCGCAGGCCACTAGGAAAAAGCATAGTACACTTAATTGGGTTTCTAGACACTGGCTTTGTGCTCTCGTTCCTTCCAGCTGAAATCGGTTTCACATGGCAGGGCTAGAAACATTTCCTGTTGGCAGGGCCCTGGCTAACGGCTCATTTTGTAAAGGCTCAGCAGCTACATTAGGAGCCCATCCCTGAGCTCAGTGTGCTGCTGCAGCCTCGCCAGGCATTCAGGGATCTGTCTGTTTGTGCCCCACCATACTGACCACAGTTGGCCTTTCTCACAGGCATGCATAAAGTACACACTGTGGTGACTGCAGTGTTCAGCTGCTGAAGCTCCACAGGCACACTGTGTTTCTGGTGTTCAAGGTTTTTATCACTATTGACTTTACAGGTTTTAGAACTTTTTAGATGTCATGTTCATACTTCATTATATTAATCGTTACTCTGAATTTATATCTGCTCTGCTGTCCACCTTCCCAATTCATCATTGGTATTTTTCTATGCTTTTGTATGGCCCTCCTGGCATGAATAAAGTTTTATTGTATTAAATTGAATTGACATTTGTTTACACACCTTCAGTGGCGTCTGATTCTTTCTCCAGGTCGAGAGTTTTTTGTGGGCCTTTCCAAACGGACCAATCAGAGAGGAGCAGAGATCCTTGCAGATGCCTTTAAGGTGAGTTTTAAATGGTGCAGTGGTTTAAAAAGGTGTCCAAATCACAACTAATACTTAAGTAAAAGTAAAGATATATTGCTTGAATATGACTGCAATAAAGTGTAAACAACCCATTGTATAACATAGATGCATAAGTCCTTAAGTTAAGTATCTGAATTTAAATGTACTTGCACTTTGGGGCCGCACAACAAGCCGGAAACACAACATATAAAATACTCATCCACTCATCCAGCAGACATGGAGCAATATTAGCATTTATTTGGAGTCATTTTTATGGCCACCTGGCAAATGTAAGTCCAACATTCACTCTCTTTTTATTTAAAGTTTTGTTTCCACCCAGTTCTGAGGGAAATATCTGGCTCTTTAGCTTCTAACTGCTCCACTGTGTTTACCACTTAGTTGCTAACTGTTATTCGCAAGACATGCTGTGTACAGTGGATTTTTTAAGCTTTTTTGATGTAAATTCTGTGTTCTGCAGCTGAGAACGACACTGATGAGACTGCTAAAAGAGAACCAAAACAGTAGAATTGCAGCCCATAAAACCAAAACAATGAGCTGAAAAACGCTGTAAAGCTCCATAAAGCTGCGAGGACCTACAGAGTGGACTTCTATGAATCATATTAAAACCTAAAGGCCAGAGGGTCACGTTTAGGAGGATGTGTTTTCATTAGTGTATAATCACATTAAAATAAGAATTATGTTTTTCTTACCTTAGAATGAGCCTTTTTTATCTACAGATGCCGTAGGTCCCTTTTTATGTAAGCCGCCATGTTGAACCTCAATGTTTTTACAGTAGTCCAGAAAGGACAAACCAAATACTGACTCTACATAGGACCATGAGCGGTTTTCATGTGTTTCATGGCAACCGTAGTTTCTCGTGACTGAGTTGCAGTCTGCGACTAAACTGCTAGATGCCACTAATTCCCGCACACCGCTCCTTTTAAAGCAGCCGGTTTCAAGACAAAATACAGTTGGGTCTTCAAAGGATGTATGCTAACTTTGTTATTCATTATGAAAATACAGAAATGAACTCTCTGAAAGAACTCTCTTCTGAAGTCTCTTAAATGGTCCCTAAACACAAACCCTGCAGTAAGCGATCAGACATTGCAAACAAGAAAGGAAGAGATAAATATGTTATCAATCATAAAATCTTTAGGCCCGGAAGCTAACAGCATCATCACTCCATTTATCTTGCTTTTTGCCGTTCTGTTCTACCCCCCCCCCCCCTTCTCTCTAATTCCATTTCTCCCTCCATCCATCTCTGCCTTACGCCACCCCCTCCTTTCTAGCCATTATATATATCCTACATCCATCCACCTCTTCTTCCTTCCCTGCATTCACTTTGGTGTGGATGTCAGACTGTCTGTCCGTGTCAAGGCCACGCTGTCTTTGTGGATTCTGTGCTGCACAGTACATATAAACATGAACTGTTGCCTGGAGATGTGGGAACCCTTCAATACATCCAATTTGCTGTAGGGAAATTAATGCCACAAACTGGACATTGGCCTGAACATTCAAAACATTGTATATTTGTATAGTAACTCTGTGTACATTTTGTAGGGAACAACTAAAATTTAAAGTTAAGTTAAAGTATAAATTGTAGAACTATTGACATAACCCAAATACATAAATAGTTGTCCAGAGTACAATTTAAAAACATATTTCTACTTCGTTATTTAGCACCATTGCAGTGGAGCCCTCTAAGATTATTGATTGGTGGATGCAGCTGTAAACAGTCCCAATGGCAATTAGTCGTTCGTGTTCGGGTCCAGGCCTCAGCTGGCTTTGAGGCATTTTTAATCAGCTAGTGATGCAAACGTCTGCCACCTCTGTACACAGTGATTAAACAAGCAGTTGATGACACTGATTAAAAAGGTGATTTGGGAGGGGAAACACCTCTCTCATGAATTATTTTACGTGCTGTTATTAATTCATTAAACTAACATGTCCGTAAATCACTGCTGTGCTTACCGATGGTTGGTGTTGACCAGTTATGGGAAAGAAGAAAAAAGATATTTCTCACAGTTCTTATCCATCGTTGATGAGTCATATTAAAACCACTAAGCCTATTTAGAGTTTGAGTGAATGACACGCAGCACGTCAACATCGTAATTATCATTATAATAATCATCAGTCATATTAAAAATGGCATTTGAAGCTCATTCTTCCATGCTTTGCCCCATAAGTAAATGCTGTTTTCCTTTGAATGATACATGACTGTTGGCTTAAGTTTTTAGGCTCCATGTAAATCTTTTTAAAATATAATTTACAACTTGACAACTGCTGTAACTCCTGTCTTTTGTCCCTTTGAATGAGACAAATGTAACACAATTACTAACTCAGTCATCTTCAATAAACTGTCAGATTAACTCATAGCACTGAGCTCAGATACTACTAATTAATATAATCAAGTATTGCCTGTGTAGCCAGAGCCTGATGAGCTTAGGGGTGCCAAAAACATCCATTGTTGTCCAGAAATTAAATTCAGTGACCCACATGGGGTTCTTTCATTACAACTAACGTCGACGCTGTAGTTGAGTTGATGTACAATGTTCTGCTGCTAAAATATTCATCACCAGTCTCATCCATGAAGTAAAAGGCAACATTAAGTCTATAAGCCCAATCTATGTCTCTTTTCAAACCTTGCTGAAGTCAATGATTTGGTATTTTAAACGGTCTGACTGTATTTTCCTTTCTGACTACATTCTGACTAATTTCCGTGCAATGTGGCCTGACCATGATTGCCACGACTGAGCTCAACAATCACCACCCGAATATAACACACACATCCGAAAGAAATGTCCCAAACATCACTGAAACAACAGATTCAAGCAAACTAGGAGGATTTAGACATGCAGCCTACAGACAGGGTCACGGGGTGACTCACAAACACATACTGATTCTATCTATCTTGTTTACTGTTATTGTAATGTGAAGGAGGTTCATACTGCAGACGTTTGTGTACTGCTTTTGGATTTGCTCTGAGAGACCATATCAAAAGAGAAAAGCCAGCTGACTCACAAGTTCAGAGGTGGGTCATGGCGTGAAGAGTTCAACACATTACGGTAACCTGAATGGCCTTTTTGCTTCCTTCTTCCCATCTGTATCTGATTTGAATTCCTCATTATGGATTCCTCTGTGTGTTCTGTTATCTTTGATAAGACAGAACTTAATGATGCGTCTCTGGCAAATGACACTAGGAAAAATCACTCCATTATTGTTTTTTCCGTTTTTTATCAGATTGATTCCTCCTATCGCTGTTGTTTTTTCCTTTCATTATCAAATTAAGGATCATTTTGTTGCCAGGTTTGTTTAGCACTCAACAACTGCGTACAGATGTCAAAGCTTTTCTTTATGGTCCTTGCAGAGGTCACAAAAGATGGCGCTGTTGATTGAAGTATGTTTGGGAAGGACCAATATGGAGGCCAAACTACTTATTTTCTTCTACAGCTGAGAGGTGTTGAACCCTAACTTGTACCAATAAGACACGAACATGGACACCGCCAAGGGTCTGAACAGTGAAGCCCATTCTGCCTTGCTGCTTGGTTAGTCAATAGGGTCTTTTCAGATCACATTATGGCAGTATATCAGCCTGTTACAGCAGATGAAAATCAACTCTGTCTCTCCCTGTAATTCCCTTATGGATTCATCTTGATATGGACAAAAGTATGACTCGTATTTCTAATTTTATACTGCAACAAAACTTCCTGTTCATGGATAAGGAATGAAGAAAGTTCAGATTACATAATTCCCAGTTGCCCTTTTGTATCTTCTAAACAAGTGCCAAGGAAAGAGTTCAGGAAAACATCAAGGATGGGGTAATTTAAGTTTTTTCGCATGATGAACTGCCAAGTGCTATTCTGTTATTCAGCCACAATAACTATTTCAGTGAATCATAGTGCTTGAATTGAGCTAATGATGCAGTACAAATATTGACCTGAAAAGTGTTAACATATACTTGAATGGAAAATGTCACAATGGAGTGTAAAGATGGAAAATGTACACAATACTTCATAGGGTTTTATAAAGCTAGAGCTATAAAAACCCATTCAAAACATATTATGTGATTAAGAAAACACGTGGATGTCAGTTGGAAGTTATTTTCTTAGGTGCAAACCAAAATTTATACGCTCATATAAATGTATTCACATAGATTCAGGAAGGAAAAGCCTTGGAAAATAATGTTAAAGTCTCGTATCCTATCATTATTCAGATCGCAGCTTAATATCACTCCAAGGTTTACAAATGCCTGTAGGACTCAACCCTGGCTTTTGCGATCCTCAAAAGGCTTATAGTATGTCTCACTGTCACAAACTCTGAGTCCATGTATCAAATGCTCAATCAATCAACTTGAAAGTGGGAAATTCTTCCAGTCCAGTAAATCAAAATCAAAACAAAGTCTGTGGTAAAAGGATGTTGTTTCAGCAGGATATGCTATGCTATAATTCTTCAAATATGGACCCCATGCTTTAATTCTTGCAAGGGTTTCAACTGGCATTTTAATGAACAAATAAAACACTATAGGCCCCTGTACAGTACTCTAGAAATTATCCTATGCTTCACTAATATGTGTCATATATCAGTCAATATGGATGCAATTGGTGACTGAATGCTGCTTTTATCCTCAGTCTGAAAAGAGATTTAAGGGCATTGAAAACTAATATTTTCTTAATCAGCGATGGGGTCCTATATAAACACTACATTTTCTGCCATAGTTTGAACAGCTTTGGACATTTCGCATGAGACATTTTTATATATGTTTTTGTCATGGGCAGGGCTCAGTGGAAAGATGTGATGTAATGTGTTACCATGCACCAATCAGTGTTGAGCATTTCAAAGTGTTGTAGTGTTTTTTGTTCTTGTTGCCAAGCTATTGTCAGTTGAATGTGATCAAACCACACCCAGAGAGTCCTGATGAAGCAGATTAGCTGAGATTTTGACCGTTACACTCTAAATAAATAAGGAAGGAAGTTATTTTCAGTGTTTAACTTCACTTGTAGTGAATATTTAGTATTATAGAGAACTACTTTCAACAAAGTTTTTAGCCACTTTAAAGATTTACAAGATACTTGACTTGACTTGACCTAAAAAGAATCCCTAATCATTACCTGTTGTTTTGTACCATTTGGTATGCGACATCCTGCAGCTAGAGAAAGCCTCACCAATCAGGCTCCTACAAGTTGCTCTGTAATATCCCCATGAGCCCTGGGCTCAGTTACAAAATCTCCTAGACACTCCTGGTGTTTCTGCCCCTGAGCTGCCCACTACTTCATTTTAAAGGCCACTTTAGACCCAGTTTAACAACATTACACAAACCACTACAGTGCTATTTTAATTTTTTATAAAAAATAATACATCACATCATTTCACTTACGCTGACTGGAGCTGTTGCTCTTTGTGGTTCGAAAGTATTGTGAAGCATTGTCACTGACAAAGGAACTTTCTCTGAGTTATCACACCTGTACGGTCCAATCCAATCCTACCTTTATTGAGATTATTTTATTAGGATAGAAGTACAAATACATTTGATCAAATATTGTGATTACCCACATTTGAATAATTTTAGTAGTGATCTCTGCTCAACGCAAGTCATTCTTTATTACCTGGTCCTGTTTTTTTTTTTCTTAAAGCTCATTCGCTTATTCGGTTTTTGCTTCACCTAATGGGATTGTGTTTTGCAGGACTACGCCGTGTCGACCGTGCCTGTGCTGGAAGGGCTGCACCTGAAGAGCTTCTGCAGTATGGGAGGACCAGGCCTCATTGTCATCGGCTCCAGTGAACCAGCACAGAAAGCCCTCAAAGTATGTAGTTTGTGTATGTGTGTGTTGTATATGCAGTAAAAGCATCATGCTATTGCTATTCTTCCCCCAGATGTAGACATTGAAACCACTGAATCAATGTAGTGGCATTGTTTGTATAACTATGACGCACATTGACGCAGCTGATTCTTTTTTTTATTATTCTATGGCTGATTCTTGGCTCAATGCTTTTGGTATGAGCAGCCCTGTATTTTTTTTTCTCCCATTCTGCAAACTATTCAGCAAGAATAACACTACAAGACAGGACATCACACGTGTTGATTCAGAGCAGACTCCCTAACTTCCAGCTTGATTTCTGCTTCCCATTGCAAGCGCATTGAAACCACCTGTCACCTTAATCCCTCCTCATTAATTTATATTCTTGGCTAATCTGAGGGGATTGCCCCTGACGCTAACACTCTAGCTTCAATTACAAAGGTATTGTCCTCCCATTAAACAGCTTGAGCTCATTACTGCATAAAAGGCTTCTGAATCGATTGAGCTCCGTTGCAACAATAGCCCTCAAAAAATAAAGCGAGGGGATACTGTAGGACGCGACATGAAGAAGAGGCAGTTCACACCCTGTCAGAGACGGATGGGTCATTTTCACAAAGAGAGTAATAAATCTCAGCCCATCCTTTTTGATGCAATTAGCCCTAAAATTCCTGAATGTGAGCTTTTGTGATGGCACTCATGATTGAAGTATAGACACACATGCTGCATATATCTAATTACGTAAGTTTTAAGACTTACACACAAGCACATGCACCCTTGGCCTTGACAGATCCTCACTGGCAGGGATTTTCACGTGCGTCCCAGTGTAATATCTCCCCCTACTGGCCCGGTCGTACACAAAGTTACTTTAAGTCAAGTAAGAGACAGTGTATCTCCGGGGCAATTAAAACAAGACCATCTGACAGCACATCCTAATGAGGCAAAGTGCTTGAGAGCAGCACAAGGTCAGGCCCATCGGTTTTGTAAGCATGTTTGCATTGCTGAAGTGTACACAACAAGTCAAGAATGTATGCATAAAGACATGCTAATTGATTTTATATTCCAGCATTGACTCATTAAGATTCCTGCCTGTTTGATCACCCCAGTAATTAGCTACTGGAGCGAGGAGTGGCCGTTAGCGAGACTTAATGACAGACTGCTTGCTTTCTAATTATGGCTTACGTCACCCTCTCTTGCAGCAATTAGCTCCTGTTTTAAAGGACTTTTAACGACCCTGGATTTGTAATTAGGTAATGTTCTCTTTGTGGGGGGAGTGAGATCTCATGAATGCTGTTTTAATGAATTCAAAGTGCTTGTTTTGGATGTTGGTGCAGCTCCTACGGCAATGAGGCGTCTTGTCTGTGTACCCGTGGACAAAGACACTTTGTACAAATTAAAGTTGGAGCCTGACTAATTAACTTTCTCTTTAGGGAGCAAAATCTTTATTGGTATAGAATATTCACTGACAAGAGAGGGTGATCTGACTGTTTGCAGTATGTGTTTAGAGTTCTGTTTATGTATATGTCACTGACATCTAGTTAATATGGTTGTTAATTGTTTACTCTGTTTTGCAGTGTGGCTCTGTTTTTTATCTGGGATCTATTTAACCATAAGGCTCAGTGCTCCAAATGTGTGTACATGTGTCGGCTAGGTGTAGTCTCCTCTCTGTGTTTAGCTCTCCCAAGGATGAGAATACATGTTGACCGGATGGGTTTCGTCATCCATCTGCCGCTGTCACTGCCAAGCTTCAGTCATGAAGTCATCATCTCGAAATACCGCCTCTGTCAGAGGCTGGAGCACCCACTCCCTGTTCTCAGACACACTATTCCCTCCCTATAGCGGATTCGAGGGCAGCGCTCTGGCTCACCAGTCAGCCCTTTACTCAGCCCTGTTTGATTCATGAGGTCATTACTTTCTGCTGGTCAGGATTTGATCTCACCTCAAGGATGTTCACACGATTGAGTTTTATAGATAATGAGGTGACAACACGGTGAAGGTTGTATTGAGAATGAGTTGTGTTTGATGACCAAATCCTGATCACAAACATGCTCGTATACGCAAACAAGTTACCAACATATAAACATATTCTACATTTTTGATGAACTCCGGTGTTTAATGAACAAATTGATTAGTTATTTAATCGATTTGTTAGTGTTTTATTTTAGGAAAAGATTTTTGACCATTATGATTCATTGCCTTTAATGTCAAAGCATGCATTCATGGAGTCCTTCAGCTGCAGTGTCAGAGAGCAGCTGATAACATATTTTATGTCACAGATTTAGGACTCTGTACTGTTGCCTTGATTCTTCCTGAGATGATAATCAAAGGCAGGCAAACTCAGTAACCTCTTTAAAATCCCTTTTAAAAACTCACTTGTATCCTGTGGCTTTTTGTTAACTGATGGTATTTGTTGTAATTGTTTAAATGATATCACTTTGTGCCTTTATTTTGAAATGTGCCATAAAGAAAATAAAGGCCTCTGTTTAGGCACAATAGTGCTTTGTGCTAAATGCTAACATCTGCAAACTAATATACTCATAATGACATCGCTAACAAGGTGAAGTTTAGCAGGTATAATGGTTACCAGTGTTGGTTAAACTAGAAAGAAGTTTTAGAAGGGGGCATGAATGTCTGTATACAGTTTCATCTATTCAGTAGTTGCTGAGATATTACAGTCTGGCCTAAATGGACTGACTGACCGGCAGACATCCCTAGAGTCACACTGCTGGCGTGGCAAAGAAAATTGAGTTTGGCAGCTTTTATTATATCAGGAAGAGGGCCATATATGGCATTTGAGCACTGGGTTTCCTTGCCAATAATGTTATCAAGTCCCTGAGTCAGCTGCAGAGTCATAGAGACAGAATCATAGAATACAGTATAAGGAATTCTTGCCTTGTTTATGCATTAGATAATAAGAAAAACCTGAGAAATGTGGATTGTCACAGGGTACTTTTCTGTTCTTTTCTTAATATTATCTGCCATGTTCTGCATCCTCGCCTCCCCATCCCCTTCCCTCCCTCCTAGTCATCTTCCACTGGATACTTTAGGGTGCAGCAATAAACACTCCCTACAGACCAATAATATTTCCAGAGTGAAACGTGTGTCAAGAAGCAATAACAAACATTTATTGTACATCAACAGGAAGCAATTTCAGTTTCATTTCCCCTCTGGAGTTGGAAGCAGGCTCAAGTAGGATTTGTCTTGTACATGCTGCTGTTGTTCATCAGTGAAAAGAAGTATTGTAAAACTTTTAAAGGCTTCCTGGGACGGATTACTACAATGAGCATTATAAATATTCATACCACGGGCCAAAATACAGATTATGCTGATGACCACAGTGGACGGCATCAGCTCCAGTAAATGGTCAGTGTTTTTGTTAACTGGTCAAGATTGTCATCGCCCAAGGGGGATTTTATTACCTTCCAGTAAATATTTTGTTTTAGCAGTTCTGACTGAGCACATTCTGCTGCCCAGTTACCACTCTGTGTATTAACTGGACCTCAGCCACTGTCTAGAAGTAAGCTGCTGCTGATTTGCTATGGCTGTATAACTGGTCGAGGGCCAAGATGACTATGTAGAAGCCTTGGTTCTCCATTTTTCTTTCGCTTTTAAAACACTTAAAGAAGACGCACAAATCTGAGGCATATTAATGAACGGAATTGATGTTAGCAAAAACTTCTGAAAGTGTAATCTAAGAAGTGCTTAAAACATGAAATAACCAAGATAACCTCCCCTAGGTTTTTAATTTCTCTAAATGCTAGGATTTGAATAAATTAAAACATCTTCAGTATTAAAATTACATGAGCTAGTAATCTGGCCTTATATTGACCTGTTACACCCACAATGAGCAGAGAACCACAATGAGTCAGTCAGGTGAATTTTCTATGGATTTAATTACATTTCATGGATCAGAACTTTACACGAAGCACGATGAAATTCTGCTGCAGGGCTTTTTCCTTACACCCTGAATAGTTTTTTTTCTCCCTTTTTTATTGAGAAAGTGAGATGTTTTAGAGACAGAGAGGGAAGCAGGAACAACTGTGATCTTTGGTGGAGTCAACGTTTATTCTCCCCTCTACCACTCTTAATCCCCCTGTGTGTGAGAGACCGTGTTGGCGGTCACGCACATGGACAGTGTTTTCATTTAGGGCTGCTGCAATCACCTAACACACCCACAAGTGACCTGGGAATGTGTCTGGTCTGGATACACGCATACAGTCATATGCGCACACACACACACACACATACACACTGCTTGTACTCCACCCTGCAGCCCTGCAATGTCAGCTATTGTGAAGTTAATCTAATTTATTTTGCATTGTCAGTCATTTGCTGGGACTGTTATATTTATGGCTATTTCATGTGTAAAAATATTTTTCAGGCTTTTCTTGCTGTACTGGTGTAATGTATGATGATGATATTTATATCCTTTGTTTTTAACATTGTGCAAAACTTTCTTTACTGTGTTTGCGTTTTACACAGTGGTTCCCAGAGACCACTGCTTTATTTAAGTCCAGTCCTGTGAAAACTTTTTCCCTGGCTTTTCTATTTAATGATTGGATTTACTGCTCATACTAACCGCACAATTGTTCTTCTATTTATTCCAATGAAGCACCGTTGCTGCTGCCAGAAACATAAAACGTGTCACTTCCTGTGTGCTGGATACATTTTTCCCAGGAAAGCCTGAACAGAGGACCTGTAACAGCACATTTGCTATGGTGTTGCATTAGCTGGCAATACACATCTCCTTGCATGACAATAACTCAAGAGTAATATGTTGCAGCACACCAGTTGAGTGGGAATTAAAATGAAAAGATCTTCAGCCACAAGCTCATTGTGCTCACAAACCACAAATTTTTCTCCCAATGTTGTAGTTGTGTCATCACATTCACACAGCAACTCCTCCAAACCTATTTGTGCGTCAATCAGACGTCATACATTCTGCTTCCAGTGTAGTCTCATGGGAAACATTTGGCGACTTTCGTGAGCAAATTCTGATCTAATTTTTTTCACAATTTCAACGTTTGATTATTACAGTTTTTGCCTGTTGATCATTAGTAAACTTTAGTACGAACTCATCCTGCCCACCATTAAAGACGAGCAGCTGAAAAGCACAAAAAAATGAGGCAGAGGACATCTACTATATCTGGTGAAAATCTCACTTCTCAAAATACCTTTTCTGAATGTTGATGCATTGGCCTTTTTTTTTACCCGCTTTCCACCCCCCCTCCCCTTCTCGTCTCTGAGGTATCCGTCCGCAGATGTTCTGCTCATAAACATTAAGAGGCACCTGCCTCTCTGGTCATAACATCCTCACCCCCCGACTTCCACTTGGCAACATGGGCGTCTTCTCAGCCTCTCTTCCCCCCACCGCCTGTCCCACCTTCAACTCCTTCAGATTACATAAATAACATGACATCTGCTGAGAAAGAATGTCTGTCTGCTCCTGCGTTCTCCATTAAGGCCCCCCAGGCCCCGAGAGTGGTTTGGCCAGCAGAAAGATGTGGTTCTGCCTTTGGTATTGTTGCCTTTCTTCTGAGTCAAAGTGTCTGATAGTCTGAATAACTGTTTTCTGTCTGTATCCCGGAAAGTTGTGTGGACTCCCACAGCCTGTTGTTTGTTTATCTAAATGTCTATTTCCTGTCTTGTCTCTTATCTGTATGTGTAGATCATGCAGCAAATGAGTGACCATCGCTATGATAAACTGACGGTACCTGACGACCTCGCTGCCAACTGCGTCTATATGAACCTACCTAATAAGGGACATGTGCTTCTGCACTGCACAGCAGAGGAGTTTCCAGAGAGTGCAACGGTAATGCTCAGCCTTATTTCAAACCACACACAGTAACTCTGTCATGCACGCAATCTCACATACATTTACAATCCAGCGGTTACACCTTTGGGAGGTAGAAACACTTTCAGAAGAGTCAGGACTGGTTTAGTGACTTAACTTTAAAAGGCATTTGCCTTTGTTGGTCTCCATCCTGTCCAGACCTCTGAGACAAACAACTGGCTGGAGAGAAAAACCCTGCAAGAAACTATGTGGCTGTTTTACACAGACCACAGCAGGTCAACCACAACCAACACTGTGTTTTTTGACAAAGGAACCTGCAGTTATATGTGAAGTGAACTATTGTGGACATGACTCTGACCACAGAGTAGGAGCCGTAGACGTTAGTCTTTTTTTCCCCTGAGAACCATTAAAATAGTTCTTAAAGCTGCTATAATCAATATTTTTTATTAGCATTGGCTCAAATGACTATGCGTACACATGGTCATATCGAACCCACCTTCAGCTCTGTTGAGCTGTGTTAGTCTTTCAGCTCATTGTTTTGGTTTTTACGGCACACAACTTTACTGTTTTGGTTCAGTCTCACCACTCTCATCAACACTCCCCTGATTGATAATCCCCAATGTATGTGTCCTACCCAGCATTAAACAGATAGACAAAGTTAGCAGCTAGCTAGTGAACATAGTGGAGCAGCTGAAGAGCTAGATTGTTCCCTCAAGAGTTGTTTGAGACCAAACCAGAGTAAAAAGGAAAGTGAATATTGGACTTTCATCAGGTGAACACAATCACATCCCCAAATGCATGCTAATGTTGCTTCATATCTGCAGGATGTTAAAATATGCCACTGTTTGCTAACATGGTCCCCCCAACTTTATAATGAAAAAGCATGTCATAGTAGTGTTTACAGCTTGTTGCGGTGCCCAAAAAATCAATAATGTAGGTTAAAAGTATCTTAAATTTCTTTATATACCATCTATAAAAAATATTTCATATATTAATAAGAAAGAAAATTACATTATAACTACTTATATGTAGTGACAACTGTAAAATAAAGGCAAAATGACAAAAAAAAAAAAGCATCCCTGACTACACTAATCCAGGTGAAACTAAAGTGACATGTTATTCAATAAAAAACTGTGCTTTCTCTACACACGGTTGCCAAGTTGGCACTGTTTCAGAAACTCATAAGGGAAATAACAAAATAAATCTATAAAGATGAGACTAATTTTAAAGAAATATTGAAGAGTTGCCATGGGTGACCACTGTAGAGGTATCCTTACAGTGTTCTACGTTGAACTGTTAAGTGCTATATGTTGGCTCAATGTACCTGGTTGAACTCATCTCCAACAGTGTCTCACAGCATACACTATGACTACATGAACATGTATAACCATAACCCTTCTTAAATTTCTTTCAGGCGTACAGTGACCTACTTGCAAACACCATCAAAACGTGCCTTTCACTCTCAACGCTTGCATATTGTTTTCCACAGTAGCTCGCCGTGAATGACGTGTTATTGTCTCACTTTGTCTGTTGGGGTTTGGAAAGGCTGAGCTATAGCCGTGTTATTTTGATGATTTGGGGTCATTCCACATCACAACAAGTCAAAAGGATTCTTACAGGATCGAACCCAGCACCCTACAATCTGCAGAGACAGTGCTCAGACCTCAAAATGTACTCTGTGGTTAAAACCCCAACCTCCGACAGCTATTTTTAGAAGGAAGAATTCACAAAATTATGCGTCTTTGGACTTAAATCCATGGCGAGAGCTCAGTTTTTTCCAGGAAGATTAACTGAGGGAATTCAACTTGAGCATAATAAAAATCTATTTGTGTAACTCATGCTTCCTGCTTTGGTGGCACCTTTTAACGGACCATTTGGAGCAATATTTGAAAAATGTATGTTTGCTCCATGATCCAGTTTCCTTTATAATGTTCAAACCCACCAGAAGTTGGCCTGGAACCCATATTTGGTCCAAACCTATGTTTAAGAAATGGTAGCTTGAGGGAAGTGGAAAAATAGAAATAGAACAAGACATAACTTCAGCAGTAAGACAGCAGGGATAGTTATCGGAGTTGTTCATGTCTTGTTGTACAGTAAGCCTACAGTTGGTACATGTTTCCCAAGGGAACTTGTCGCTTGTTCCTCCAATAAGATGCAGAGATTTCTCAGCACAATCACAGAGACATTCTGCAAGACTTCTGCTGCTGTCTAACTCTAAACATTGTCTGTCCTATTCTCCGGTCTATTTTTAGTTTGCTCGTGAAGTTACATAAGAGTCCCACATTAACAAAGGCAGGGGGTCATGAGAGAGGATTGGTAGGGTCGGAGGGGGTGGAGACGGGACATCTTTAATGGTTAGCAGTGGCGACGGCTCTAGAGGGCTCGGTTTGGAGATAAAGAAACCGAGCAGACAAAAGGCCTAGTGAAAAATAGAAGCCCCTTACTGTGTGGGACCATGCCACCCTCCGACCCAGCATATAAATCTCAACTGCAGTAATGAGAACTCGGCTGGAAATGTAAAACAAAAGAGACACTTTGGAGGTGGAGATGCTATAAACGACAGGCAATTTACTGATGTTGTTTTCGGGGACTCAAAAGCACAGCCTGAGTTGACCCTCTGATCATGTGGTCTAAAAGTTTTTTGGATGGCGGTGTCGCTCGCTCGGTCTAAAACTAAAATATGTTCGCGAGTCTTGGATGGATTGCTAAACAGATGTTCATGTTCCCCTGACTCTGACTTTGGTGATCCCCCAACTTTTCCTCTGATGTCACCATGAAGTTGACACTTTTTTTGTTTTTTAGTGAAATCTCTTCAGCTATTGGATGGATTATCATGAAACAAACGGTAAATTCTAATGACTTTGGTGGTCCTCTGACGTTCCACCCGCTGCCACCGTGAGGTCGACATTTGTGGTCTGAGTGAGATGTCTCCACAACTATTGGACGGCTGGCCATTAAACTTGGTGCATGCATTCATGATCCCCTGAGGATCAACTGCAATGACTTTGGTGATCTCTTAACTCATCTTTAGCCATCAGGTCAATACTTTAGTTTGTGACCAAAATACCTGCAAAAAATGCAATTATGCAAAAGTGGTCTAATGGTGCTACAGAAGAGTATGTTGTTGCAATGGCCACATTACACAAAACATCTTGGGTAGAAAAGAATCAAGAGTTTTAAAGCACATGATTGTGGTGGCTTTAAACATGGCAATTGGTTCACCAGAAGCTTCGTCAGCCATATTGCATCATGAGATAAGAATTTGTTTAGTTGGTCCCTCTGGCTGTGCCGCAAGGCTTCGCTCAGTATCACAGCAGGGTTGAAGTGAGAGTTTAAAGAGAAAAATATCCTGGTTTGGAAGTCTGGTAGGAAAACACTGGTTTTCTTCTGGAAAATGTCCACAGGGTGACACACTACTTTACGAGGGTCTTTGGAGAATGTTGTAATAGTTCTCACTCCCATCTTTTTTTTATATTTTGCCGGCAGACCAGGAAACCTTCCTGAATGCTTGTTCTCCTACTTCACATTTTGTGTCTCTCTTAAAGGGTTTTATATCCCAGAACATTTCATGTTGACAATCAGAGTAAACAAATTTAAGTGTTGCATAAGGTCTCCCTTTCAGTTTAACCACTGCCAGTTGAGCTGTACTCAGCTTTTTCTAAGGAGCTTGTTGAAGTGCTTGGCCAGTCAATACTTGTAACACTGGCTCCCAGATCTGGTACCCAAGGGCAGAGTCAGGAGGTAGCTGTTGCCATGACAATGTCTACTTTGTATTTGATTATTTCATTTAGGGCAGATTTTGATTCCCAAGTATAGCATTAAAACCTATTTTTCTAATGATATTTGACTGAACACTGTGATGATCTGTTAAATTCCAGCTGTCATAATTTTCTCAAAACCATCGATGAATTCTAGACAGAATCATCTAAAAGGGCAGGAAGTCAGTTTTTCCAATGACAGCCTTGTCTTTGTTTCCTGCAGGTGTTTGAGAAGTTGAAAGACCACATGCTAATCCCTGTGTCCAACATGGAGAAGGTCAAAGTGGACGGAGCCCTCACATGCTGCTCTGTACTCATCAACAAGAAGGCCAACATCTGAGCGTGCTCACTAGGGGCTCTCTCAGTGCATGGTAACCAAGCAGAGCCTGTATCCGATCACCAAGGATCCCAAGGATTAGCAAAACTATCTTTGTACTTGGAGGAAGGACAGGCAAGTTTGTTGTTGCTGAGGGACAAAGAAAATATAAATCTGAGGGAGTCATCTGGTCTCCCTTTCCCCCAAAAACACTAAAATTATATTAAAACACTCAAATTACATTAAAACACTCAAATAGCATTAAAACACTCAAATTACATTAAAAGGTCTTTTAAGAGTGTTAATAGTTCAGTTGACATAAAACACAGTTAAAAATTTGTCTCTAAAAGAATTAGGATAATACATTAAAGCTAGTCTTACTTTTCTCTTGATTTGGATATATTCTAATATTTTCTACAAAAATCTGAAAACAAAGCAAAATATTTTGCAGTTTAGATAAGGGGTCAAAAATTCACCCCATGTCAAGCCATATATGATTTTTTGACAGTATGTGTTTCTAAGTAACTAGTCTATAAACTATTTTTAAAAAAATTCAGATTAATTACAAATACTAATAAAAGAAGATCTGATCCCAGATCAGAGAAGTAGAGCCATGTTGAGCCACCCCCCACCCAACTACCGCTCATGTGTAGACCAATCCTCGCTTACTGTTCGATGTTTACAACCCTTTAAGAGAACCACATAGAACAGAGCACTGGACAAACAAAACCAGATAGATCTGTTTGAGATTTTTTGTTGCCATTGAAAAAGGAGTCTAACCAACACTTCACTGCAGGTTTATGAATTACATAACTAACACATAATGCAAACAGTTGGTTTATACTGTTCACATGCACCATTTTAACTGTGATTTAATTTTGTGTGTATTTGGTTATATAATGCAATTGCGATTCAGTTTGTAATTCACTTTTCAAGAACTGCCTTTTGGTGCAAGATGGAGGACAAAAATCCTGCTACTGCTGTAAATCTCACTGTCAGCATTGCTATTTAGCAGTTTTTAACTGGTATTTTAAATTCCTGTGGTTTCTTTACAGTTGGTGCTGAGTAAATTTCATCACTGTGCATAATTTCAAAACCACTGACACACTATTGTGTACTTTATTGAAATGCATGACTGAATTTTAGGTTGTTTTGTCACTGTTTGAAAATACAGTTCTTGTAAAGCCTTCTTTAGATACAAGCTTTTGGTATGATCGCAGTGTCATAATTTGTGTTTTTGTGATTGATATTGAAATTACTGCCATTGAGACCTGAGGTGCTCCTACTTTTCATGACTGTTTTTTGCTAACCATGCTATTGATCGTGCAGTACTGGAGACGATTCTTGACTGATCTCAATAATTGCCACCAGCTAGAGAAGCTAAAAGTAGCGTATTGATTTATTCTACAAGGACCATGGGTCATTTTGTGTAAGCAATTTTGCATCCCTCCTGCCTTTTGTTTAGATCTGTGTGGGGATGCAAATCTGTTCCAACCCTACAGAGGACAGATAGCAGCTGCCCCTGTGGGAAAATGTACTGTATGTTTTCATTATTATAAGGTGAACCAAGCATTCATTTATTCCAACATAACACCTCTTCTCCTTTAAATGTACAATGCCTGTATGGAAAACCAATGAGGTCACTCCTGCTGAATGATTCTGAAGGCACTGTAGTTTTCACACACCATTGGTTCTGCCTGTGTTGTTGATTACACCGGTTCTCTTTTTTTTTCCTGTCTGGTCGTTTTTACTCGAAAACTGACTGAAAACATGCTGTGAAGCTGATGTCTGTTCCACTTAATCCAAAAACACCAAATGTGAATGCAGTGAGAGAGTTTGCACTCTGCATGCAGAACAAGCTAACTGCCCCTGTTTGGTGTGTTTCCATGTGTATTCACAGTGGTAGCTGCCAGCAGGAGTTTAGAGCAGTGCTTCTCAACCAGGGGTCCAGGGACCCCCAGGAGTCTTTAAATTGAGTTTCAGGGGGTCCCCAGAAAAATGGGGAGTATTTTAATTCCACTATTATTTGATTCACTAGAAGTTAGCCCAATGAGATATGTATAAGAATGACTCTTCTTCTTCTCTTAATTGTTAATCTGCCAATCTGCAGATAGAAAATCATGGTATAACCACATTTTACTAGACATGGATTCCTCAGACTAAAATGTTATCAAATACGGGTCCACAGTCTGATGTGTATCAATTTGTGGGTCTTTGACACCTAAAAGGTTGAGAAACACTGGTTTAAAGGGTTTTGTATGAGCTCTGTTTTGGTGGCCTTATCTGTGTTGTAGTTTGATTTATGTTTGAGGCCTGTAGATATGTTCACTGTACATACACTATACTGTACACGTTTAAGCCCGTCACATCTGAAACCATGTTGTTTCTCAGTGTGATTGTAAGTGAAAGTTGAGTAAATGACATCAGGAGGTGATTCAGCCTCCCTCTAAAGACGTTTGTGTATGGGCAAGCGGGCAGTGATGATGAAACACGGAAAGAATTCCTGTTGGGAGGAGAGGCTTGTACACCAGTAAACACTGACTCTCTTAAACTTTCTCTGTCTTTCTCTTGACTGTCTCACTCTCAGCACTCACTTTCTCCCACCCTCTGCTATTGCCTCATAGGCGATCTGGGCTAATTTATGGCTATGATATCATACAGTCTGGCGAACACTGTAGATGTGATGGCCTGCCGTTAAAAGTGTGACACTAGTAGTATATTTTACAGAAGGCGGCTGGCTGGGTGCTGGGTGATAGCATAGTTGCAGAGCATCCAGTTCTGATTCTCACCCACTTACTCCAGAAGGCTGAGCCAGGCAGGACCAGTCATACACTGTATGATTGGTACAATGTCAAACATTGGATTTTACACAAGTAAAGCCATTTCACCTAAAATTGTCATCGAATCTCACATTGCTCTAAATCACCTATCACTTGTACAGCTCTGGGGCACCATAACCATTTCCTATCTGATTTAAAATCAGAAAACATTTAATACATACTTGGCTCTTGGCTGGCAAGGCTGGATGTGAGTAACGGCTCCTGAAAAAGTGTACTGACTTTGTTGAAGCCTTTTTTATCCTTTTACTAATCCCTTCACTCATCCCAGTAGTCACTGATGTTGTGTTTCCAACTCAGGTCTCTTGGTTTTCATACAAGTTGTGAGTAATGATTATTTGAGTCATCTTAAATTGAGCTGTTCGTCTACTTTGTGTAATAAATTAACATCTAGCATTCAACTGTGTTGTGCATTATAATTCATATTTTGTTTAACATATTGACAACATATTTACAGGTATAACCCTCAATAGATAATGAGGAACAAACCTGAATCTGGGCCAAAATCTGTTTCATTTTCAGTGGTGTACATTAACTAGTGGTGTCTCAGTGAGGACTTGCTATGACAACACAGAGACAACCTGTCTCTACCCATTGATCTCTGCTACCACCTAGTGACACAAAAAATGTTAAGACAGACAAAAACAAGGTTTGTATCTAGGAACACAAAACAGTGCAGCGGCTGTTTGGTTGGAGGCAATGAAAGCAGCTGTCCAACAAGCTGCAGAGTGTCGCCTATGTTATGGTTGAGTTCGCAAGAAATGCAAATGGGAGGAAAACAGCTCAATGTTTATTGACAAGAATACAAACCCTTATGTTACAATGTAATGCATGATGAACTAAAAGCTTATCTTGGCTTTTACAGTTTTTTATTTTTTTATTTTATTTATTTATTTAATTTTTTTGGGTTACATGTCACATAAATGTCCTCCTAAACTTTTTAGACTTCTTACCCACAAGGAATATGTACAATATAAATGAGTTAATGAGTATATAACAATAAACAATGGCAAGGCAAAGGAAAAAGAATGTAAGAAAACATACAGAGGAGGTGACATTCAAATGCTTAATAAAAAGAAATGTACAAATCTAAACTAAACCCTTGTGCAATAGTCCCAATCTCTAATGGCACCTTCTTTTTGACATTGTTTTTCTTCTTTCTTTTTCTTTACTTTTCTTATCGAAGGTACTCTAAGCACACAGAAGCACCAGTTATTGTTAACAGTGTGCTTATACAGTCTTCTTGAGCACTAAAAACACAGTGTGGTCTTTTCTTGCAATCTCACAAAGTATCTTGTGATCTAGTCTTCCCTCTAGTGGACATAAAAAGATACAGCAGTAGATAAACTAATATATAATATATCATGCCCAAATATATTCAACAGCATTTGAGCCAAGTGTCATAGAAATAGATATTAGATAATAGATATTCTTGAAATCTAATCTAATCTTCAAATCGTAATGGCATTTCAGCTACAAAAGACTGCATCAAGAGTGATGCCATAATCAAAACTAACCCCCATTACACTATGAACACATGGTAACTGACCTTTGCATAAGCCATGGCGTGTGTTTATCCTGAAACAAATCGTTTTTATTGCTATCAAAGCTTTATCCACAGCAGGAGAAATGCAGTACATCTATGAATTTACAGTGAGTTATTGTGTCAAAAAGAGAGCTGCACTTTATACAACAAATATGCACCAGTGGAAACAAAGTACATTTAGCTACAGGGGAAATTGGTATAGAGGTTGCCTGGCCCCCTTGCAGCAGTGACCTTGCAGTCAAATTTGTCTGCAGACTCAGCCAGAGGTAAGTAGGAATGGTTGAGGAAGTCTGTGCCTAAGCAGGGTGGAGTACAGGCTGAGCCATTAGTGCAGGAAGAGTGACATTTTTTGATGAGCTCCTCCTTCACCGGCGGGTCTTCTTTCTCTCTGACCTGCTCGTAGACATACGTGTTCCCTTTTGGGCAAAGGATGATACTGTCTCTGTTCAGAGTCACATAGTCTGGAAAGTGTCCAGTTCCAGGACTTCCATCTACCTGTTCTGTGCTGGAGAAGCTTCCGCTTGGTGACAGGAGCAGGGTGGAAGTCTCTGATGGCTTCCCCAATCCTGAAACCTCATTATCAGACATTATCTCCACCACAGATGAAGTGGTTTCCTCAAAACACTGCTTTTGTGTTGATGGAGGATCCTGTTGTGTAAATGCAAAGTAATTCATTTTTAACACCTGAGTTGAGTGTAAACTAACTTGGTTGTATCACTCACGATTTATATTTTGTTATTACTTGTTTTATCTATCTATATGCAAAATTCCATGGTAAAACAATTTACCCATCTCGGCCCATTGAGCTCTGTCAGAAAGCCTTGTAGGACTTTGTCAAGGTTGGGCACTGGTGGCCAAATGTACAGCTTGAGCTCACTATAAAAATACACAACATGAAATTATTAATTTTTTTAGACAAATTCATTAAAAGAATTGTGTAAAAGTGTATTGCACAAAGTAGAGTAGTTAGTGATTTGAAATGACTTTTAGAATATAAAATCTCAGATTTCAAGTGTTGAAGGGGTTATACAGTGCAAATTGATATCCATTTACAAAGATGGATGGAGGTAACATATTTTATTTTTTCACAAGATTCTGTTTCTCTGTGTATGTCTATGAAGTGGAGGTTGATTAAAATCTGAATGAGTTGGAAAAAGGTCCTACCGGAGACACGTGGGAAACAAGGCGATGGGGATAATAACCATCATAAGCATCAAGATAGGGATCCACAGCATGAGCCATATGCCTGTAAAGGTTGTTTATATTGCATTAAGGTTTGAATGGTGTCCAATTGTTACTCTAATTAAATTAACTTATAAGAACTGCATTTGATAGGTCTACAATATTTATATTTTAATGTATTGAGACACAGCAGTGCAGTTCATACAGCTAAAATTTTTAATCACACAGCTAAACTTGAATATATGACATGTTACAGTTCTTACCAGTAGAGTAACACTGCTGCATTGCATTTAGTGCAATTTTACAATGTTTTGATTGTAATTTTTCTACAAAGTAATGTGGATTACTATATAAATGTGGGTTGTACACTGACTTTTGTCAGTGTGCGCTTACCATTGTCAGTGGGGGTGTCACCAGTAAGCACGTCTGACCAGTCACTCCAGTGGCTAAAGTGAATGGAGCTGATAGGTTTAGCTCTGCACTTAACGTTGTACTGTCTGCCTGGTGGAACCTCTAGACAAGTGCCCCTCTGATTCGTCAGGGGTACCATCTGGTGACAGAAGAATTCATTTAACATTCAGTGTTGAGAACATTAAATGGGAATCTTAGTGAAGATGTACTTGAAATATATTCACATTCCCTCACTCAAAACTCAAAACTGGTTTTGTTCCCTACTGTTGCATTTGCACAAATGTTTTGATTTTGCAAAAGCCATTTTCTTGCAACATCCAACGTGAAACCAATATAATGGATCATCTTCTCACTGTATGTAGAATTGAAAATTACTACTTTACTGCCATCTGGTGGTAATATAAAGAACACATAATATCAAAACACACTCAGAAACCAAAAACCCTAACATGGCCCTAGAGTATCTTAACCAAAAAAAAAAAACAAAGAAAACATGCAATTGTGGTTGTAAATGACTTCTTACCATCCATGTTTCCTCCCCTCTGATCTGGTAGCCAACTTCATACTGCAGGTCAGCCGACAGAGACGGAAGTGGAGCTTCCCATTTCAAGCACAACTTATTATTTTTCAGTGTTCCTCTGAGATGCCTTGGTGGATATGTTTTTACTAAAAATAAACAGCACACTTAATTTGTCAAAACACAAAGCCGTGGAAACACACTTTTACTGAGGCCTGATGGGAAAAATTAAGAAGCTGAGAGGGCAGGCAATTTATTTGGGCTCTTGTTACTACAGTAACTGAATAATTAAAGTCTGCTGCACATAGTGTATGTAAACTGGAGAGCTTAGCTACCTAGATCCAGCCTGCAGCTGTCTAGGTGAGCTAACTTGCTAAATTCCATGGTTATGAAAAAAAAAAAAAAAAAGCTTGTTAAATATATATTCCTGTGGTTTATTTTTGGGGCAACTGCATAGAGTTCAACATCAGCCTGTGAAGTAGCTTTTCCGTTCTGACTAAAACTGTAGTAACAAAGCAAGAAGGAACAAAAAATAACTCACTGCTGTTGCTGAGCATGAACTCTGGACTATAGAAGGTTCTGCTGAGTGGAGTGCTGAGCTTGACCCTGATTTTACTGGAATTATCTCCTTGGAAACGGCACAGGTCAGTCATGTTCTTGTCAGGGAGACACTCGGTCCATTCTGTCCAGCCCAAAGTTTCACTGTCAGAATGACGGTATAATCATTTCAAATCAAAGCCATCAGTTTAGGTGGTGTGAACCAAAACGTGGTTAATGTTGTGTGTAGTGTTTCCTGTGGAGGATGTTATCAAAAACAACTTGGTGTTCCACTTAAACACGCTGTGACATGATCACAGAGACATCTGAGGACTTTAATCAACCAGTGGTGAAATAAAGTAAGAATGTAATGTACCCGAGACCCATCTTGTAGAAAAGTTTCTCTTCATCATATCTGCTCCCATTCCACTGACAGGTGAGGGTTTGCAGGTCAGAGGTGTAGCACATTAGCGAAATATCATCTGAAAAAGAGGAAATACTTCTCATTCAAGTATTGCATCTGTGACAGAAGGGGTCATGGGATGAGATGTGAGTTAGTCATACACTCATACATTTCTCGCTCTTCTCATTTGGACACACCTGCACTTTGGGGGACCATGGCTCGCACAGGGTGTGACCAGCTGCTCCAGTGTGCTGCATTTAAATTGGAGCCACATTTGACACTGACCTGGACCTCAACCTCCTCCCCTGGTACCAGAGAGTCTAGTATGTCACCCTCCTTTGCCTAAAGAAATCACAAACATCATAGATTTTACAATATTATTAATTTTTATCATTCAACTTTTTTTCACATGCTGTAATTACCAATCCAGGAAGATCAATAATAATAATAATAATAATAATAATAATAATAATAATATAAATAAATAAAAATTATTAAATTATTTTACTTCTACTTTGTTTTTAAATTGTTTTGGTCTTAGCACACATTAAAGTCACTGTAAAATCATTTTTAAAATGATCCCTTTTTCCCCCACTACGATTTGCTGTTGATCACAAGTTGATAACATCTCCCCATACTTTGGGCGTTTGATCTCACGGGGCCCAAAACCCCTTTCGTGGGGCACGTTTCTGGAAATGATGTATATGGAAGTACTAAAATTGCATAGTAATAGAAGTAACCTATGAAAACTGATGGGGGGTATCCTGAAACAAAGGGGAAAAGTCACTGGTGCCATTCTGTTGAAAAATATCACCTACAAAATCCCCAAAAAGAGAAAACAAACTGGCCGCCTGTCAAATTCTCATCATGGTGAATATCACTGCCTCGCTCATATAGGCTATAAAAACCTCACCACGTTCATAAACTTCAATTTGAGCCTAAGATAAACTTTATATCTTGAAAGTGACACTTGCTGTGGCCAAAAGTAGTGATAGAAAAAGGTGAAGAAAGATAGAAACCACTGAACCAACCTCCTTCTCAACCCTATTTAAGGCAAGGCAGATGGAATCTATCCCCCGCCTGCACACTGAAGCGTTACAGAGAGCTTAGAGTGTCCAGGGCATCAGGGCACATGGTCGGACAGACAGAGAGTTTAATAAAGCCAGCTACAGCTAGAGGACTCCATAATTAACATGTAGATGATGTACAAAAGCCCATCATACTAACCCGTATGCTGGGCATACCAATACTTAGATTATATAAAAACTCCCTTTATGCTAACAAACAATATATGTGAGTTTGAATGTGACAGTCATTTTAGAAGAGTTGTGTGTACCTCTTTTATCTTCTCTCCCAGCCCCTTGGAGGAGAATCGAATCCGATAGCTCACATAATTTTCCCAGTATTGCGGGATCTTTAATTGCCATGAAACCCGCAGCTGTCCTGCTTGGTCATTATGGTGTAAAGACACATTGAAGAGGGGGTACAGGAGAACTAGAGACAAAATAAGGACAAAAAACATTACAGAATCTACTGGTGAAAATATTTCACTGGTGTTTAGGCAACAGGTGAACCGTGGCTTTCATGACCTTTTTGACAGGAGACCCAAAGACCCAGGACACACTGGAGGACTTAAGTCTTCCATCTTGGGCCCACTTGAGTATACTCACGATCAGCTTGCCCTGCTTGTTATGGTGGCTGCTTTCCATTTAGCTAACATGCAGACGTTGCCGAGAGCTCTCTCTTACTCTGTGCTGCTTGGCCCAGTATTGTAAATTGAGAAACAAATATATTACCAGAAGCATTATTTTCTGCATTATATTACGTGAAAAAAATGGCTTTCATACATGACCCTCTTGTGAGTTCACTGCTTTCCCTTCCTTGGACCACTTTTGATAGGTACTGACCACTGCAGACCGGGAACACCCCACGAGAGCAGCAGTTTTGGAGACACTCTGACCCAGTGATTTAGCCATCGCAATATGGCCCTTGTTGAAGTCACTCAAATCCTCACGCTGCCCATTTTTCCTTCTTCTAACACATCAACTTTGAGGACAAAACATTCACTTGCTGCCTAATATATCCCACCCACTGACAGGTGCTACGATAACCAGATAATCAGTGTTATTCACTTCACCTGTCAGTGGTCATAATGTTATAGCTGATCGGTGTATGTGGGAGGCTGGGGAAAGTGGAACCACAATGATGAGGAGAGAAGATGTGGTTAGGAGAGAGTCCGTCCATTTTTTAAGAAAGTTAAATTAGAAGTTGAGTTTACTGTGTAAATGTGCGTGCCCTTATTGCTGGGGTGAATACTGTCTCTTTTGTTTGAGTCCCTCTTGATCCAAAATGACTCAGAGTGACAGATGTAGTTTTGCAGACATTTAAAAGGCAGTGGTCAATGTTGGGGAGGTGGCTAAAATTCTCTGAGCTTTTTCTCAGGGATGGGATGGGAAGCTGTATAGAATAGGGGCTGAGATTTATACAGGAATTATATTTTTTATGTACAGTTGATCTGAAATGGCTCTAAGACAATATGGCAGACAAGAAATACATCAATTTACATTCCTCCTTTATTGAGTAAGTAAATATTGTAAAAACAAATGTCTTACAGTTGTCCTCCACAGAGACGTTCCGTTCGTAGAGGATGATGTTGGTATTGCGCTCCACCACTTTAAGGTGTGTAGTCACATACAGAAAAACATCTGAGCTAGGAAATGGGCAGATGTGGAGGAAAGTGCCCTCTTCTGTTCTCTGGACAGACATGCTGCACGTTTTCTCTCTGTACAGTGACAAACACAATTTTTGGACATTTTGAAATACATTAATATGTCAATCAAACTTAATTTGAATAGCATCTTTCACCCAGATAAGTGCAGTTTAGGGTGACTAATGATATCTGAGTAAGGTGCAAAAGTAAACACCAAAGGAGAAATAAAATAATTCAAAAAAATAAGAATTAACATAATACAAGTGCTTGGTTGATATAGGTTTTTGTGTGTTTCCTCTAAACCTGTAGTCCTTTCACATACAGGTTTAGAAGCCACTATAGGATATATAGGATAGGATACTTAAAGTACACATGAATACTGAAGAAAAGTACTGTTTAAATGATTTGAAACTCTCTGCAGTTCCTTAATATATAAAAACCCAATGCATTTATTGTGTATAACATACGTAAAACTTGTGTAGAACAAATCATAAGTCCTGTTGTCTGCAGTCTCAAAGAAGCAGGTGAAATCCTTGTCTGTGCGGGTGAAACATTTGGGATCCGGTTCATTCTTCAAGAGCATAATATCTGTTCCAGAAATGACAAACAGAATACATGAGAACTCTTGGAATAAGTCATGTCCCCCAAATTCTTGTTAGACGTTAACTTGTGGGAATACGATATTTTATTGCGGCAATAAGTAAGTGTCATAGAGTAAAATCTTTCTGTTGGGCAAAAATTTTTGTCAACTTGTGCTAACTTGTTATGAGGGAACAAGACCCATTAAGTGCCAGGACAAGTGATACAGATCATTGTTGCACAACATATTTTGTTCCCACAAGATAAGCTTTGCACAAGATGATAGTCTCAGCACAAAATAGTTGGTGGTTGCTACAACAACACTGCAGCAACTAATGTAAAATAACTTCTACCTACTGTACAACTTATTAACCTGTTCTCACAGCATACATACACAGTATATTTGGGGATTTGGGGGCTTTGCATCATATACTTAACAGTCACAATTTCCTGTGGAAATAAACACTAAATGAGAAAAATACAGCTGCTAACTGTACTGCATTCAAATGGATTTAAATTGTACTTCAACTGTACAAAAATAAATTATCCTTAAGCTCCTACCTTCCCTTGAGAGAAGATCGACAATCCCATTCTTGCAATGTATCCCAGGCACAAAGCTCACTTGTATCCATACGCTAATAAGGAGTATCTCCCACCTGCACAGCGAATTCATGGCAGATCAGGGTATTATGAGGAATTAGATATGCTAAACCACTATGGCACTTAAGCTAACACAACACATGCTTTTGTATGTGAATTGTGGTTGTCTCTTATGCAGGGTTTTGAGTGTGCATGGGTGAGGGCTGAGCAGTTCTGAGGGGTTGGCCCAGTGTGTCTAAGGATATGCTTAGAATAGGAAGTCTAAGTAAGAAGCTTTGTGTACAGTGGAAGTGAGCACCAAAAAGGCAGTTTGGCAGGAGTTAATGAGAGTAAATATTTAATAGTATATACACTGATCAGCCATAACATTATGACCACTGACAGGTGAAGAGAACAACACTGATTATGTGGTTATCATGGCACCTGTTAGGGGGTGGGATACATTAGGGAGCAAGTGAACATTTTGTCCTCAAAGATGATGTGTTAGATGGAAAAATGGGCAGCGTGAGGATTTAAGGGACTTTGACAAGGGCCAAATTGTGATGGCTAGTTGACTGGGTCAGAGCATCTCCAAAACTGCAGCTTTTGTGGGGTGTTCCCGGTCTGCAGAGATCAGTACCTAACAAAAGTGGTCCAAGCAAGGGAAAGCAGTGGAAGGTGTCAGAACACACAGTGCATCACAGTTTGTTTAATATGGGGCTGCATAACATTATGACCACCAGGGTGCCCAGGTGGTCATAATGTTACGGTTGATTGGTGTACATCCATAGTTTTAGACCCTTTCTGTCTCTCAGTGCCTCCTCCCTGATGAAGAACACAAAAGGGTGTTTATGCCCTCTGAGGAAACTGAAAAAAGTGAACTTGCCTCTGCTGATTTTCTCTGCTGATTTACCACATCCTGACACTTTGCACAGCAGCAGGGTACACCAGTATGGTCCTTTTATTCAAACATAGTTTGATATTCAAACTAATTTGGGTTTTTATGATGTTAGTCAGCTGAAATGACTTCTTCCTAACTTGGTTCTTTAAAGAGTCCGAGAATTGATTTGTTAATCTAAGATTAAGTTGATGAAGATTAAGTGAACAGCGCACTCTTTCTTATAAATAAAGGCAACACAACTATAACTATGATTAGCACCCATATAACTGCACTGATTGGCTTCCTGCTACACTTCTTCTGTCAAAATATCTAATCTCTTTAATAAATTAAAAGGCTGTAAATCCTAATATTAAATTGTATGACCAGTTTTCTGCAAACGTAATCAATCACGTCTTAATCAACTGATGTAATTAAACCCAATTTAACAAAAAATAATTAATTGTTTCTTTCTGTCATCAGTTTTTACAATTGATATTCATCAAAGTGAATTATAGGACATGTGTGAAATTGTCAGGATTTTATTTAATTGTTGCCTATTTTATTTTGTAAGGGTGTTTGTCCTGTTTTGCGCAGTGTTGCTACTGTTCTGTTGTCGTTTTTTGTCTATCTGCCCAGGGACAACAGATGCAAATTAGCTGTTAGCTAACTATGGTGCAATTGGTTTTAATTGTGCGCTGTCCTTGCAAAAATAAACCAATGAAATAAATACAAGATATAATAGTAAAGCCCTGGCAGGGAACTGCACTCTAACTACTACACTTGGTCCAGTGTGTGGGATTTAGTGGCATCTAATGGTGAAGTTGCATATTGCAACTGACTGAATATCCCTCCTTTTGCAAAGGAAAACTAAAGTCCTTGTTTGGTTTGTCCCTTCGGGCGACTGTAGAAACACGATGGTTCAACCTGCTCCCTCTGTACATAAAAACAGCTCATATGGTAACAAAAACACAACATTTCATAGTGTCAGGTGATTATAACAACATGATTATGAATATAATATTCCATTTCTGCCAGTAGACCCCCCCAATAAATCTTACACACTGGCCCTTTGAGTAAGAGATCTGAATACTTTCACCTCTAGTTACAGAGCACACCCGCAGCTTATCTGCACATGTTAGGTTTCACACGTGGGTAACCTGGGTGCGTAACGGAGTCTTTCTCTGTGTTTGAGAGAAGTACCGGCACATTGCCACATCCACAAAAAAAGTTCATGCTATTAAGGGTAGTAAAGTGTGTAGATAAGCTCAGGTTGCAATATAATTACTGAAAGGCTGTGTGTTGGTGCCTTCTTGTACTCTTTACAGATTTTTTCCTGACTGTGAAAAGCCATGGCCAGAGTAAACACTGAACACTGAATCGCACATTTATTGATATTCCAGTATTTGAGTATATCGCCTAGCCCTGCTTTGAATGCTGAGCTGTCCGCACCTGTGAAGGCATGTGAGGCCAGCAAAAGGGCTCAAGAACATGACCCAACAAATCCAATATCCTCTTGACCATGGGTTGACCTCGCTGACGTCTAGTTCAAAGCAGGGACGCTGTAAGTAAGTCAGAGTGGGGGTTGCTCAGAGAAACTATTTAATGATGCCATACTAAATGCTATGCAACAAACTAATACTCGGCCAAACCACAAAAAAGTAGAGCAATCTCTAGTTACCCAATATATTTCATAATCTAGATCTATATCCACATCCTGTTTTACTGATGGCCTATTTGTGTCTCAGAACAACTGCAGCTACCCTGTAAACTCTCTGTCTGTCGGACCAAGTTCCCTGAAGTCTATGGTTATTTCAATTCAGTGTCATACTCTAAACTTCCTTAAACCCCTCAATGTATTGACGGGTTATAAATTCCATCAGCCTTGCCGTAAATGAAGTTGTTTCTGTATAACACTATTAAAAAAAAATGTTACGCCTATTTCCTACTACAAATACGAATGCACTATGCATGTAAATCCCATTAAGTAAGATAGGAGATAGTAAAGAAATTAGCTTCTGTTTTTTATTAGGCCATGTCTGATTTCAGGACTACTTCCTGCGTCCACCAGTTCCCAACCTTTTTCCTTAAGGTACACCCTTTCGTTCACTGTGTAAACTGACAACCCAAAGAGACATATTTTATGTCACTTGTTTTTTATTTATCTATTCAATATTATATTCAGTACAAAAACAGTAGAGAACAACCAACATAGTAAAATAGAGATTTGAGCAGATTATTTCCTCTGAATATTGATCAGAGATGAGCTTGAGCTGATCTTTTTTTTTGATTGTTTTTATACAGTTCTCTTTTGAGTACCACCACATCATACAGATAATTACAAAACCTCGACATTACCAAAAGTCCAACCCACCTCAGACACTCCTGCTGCTGCTTGGCAAACACCACAGGAAATGTAAGGCCTGCAAATATGTTATATAAAACTCTCTCAGCTAAGCACTGCCTACAACCCAGAACTGTTATCCAGCCAAACACTACTGTTCAACAACACACCACACCCCTTAACTCTGCTTGTGTCTGACTCTGCTCACGCTAGGAGGTTACCTCCAAACAAACTACTCCTAAGCACTGTCCTCTTCCACACCAGGCTTCCCAGTATAAGTTACACTCTGACAGGCGCCCTGGTAGCTCACCTGGTAGACCTGTTACACTCTGTAACATGTCCTGTAGTATTTAGTCTTAGTCTACTTGGGTTGCAAATTTCAGGGCTTGGTGGTCCGTGGGGCCAGTGCTTAAAAAGAATAGTGTCTATCCCTGCAGTAGCCTCAGCTATTCTTTGGTAACTATCTAGCAAGTAATCCTGTAACTGCTGGATGCAATTATTTTAAAGAATGTAGTACTGCATACCTGATTAGTATACGCTCCCCACTGTAACTTTTACACATTGTTATGTTACAACAGTATCCTATTTGTTGTGTATACAATGTTATGCAAAATGTTGTAAAACATTCCTCATCCTAAGAAGAGCTGAAACTAATCAAACTGATTGGTTGATCGACTACTTAGATAATCCATTAAATGTTTTAGCTATTTAAGAAAACAGACTTCAATATTTGATGTTTTTACCTCAATGATGTTAAATTGTTATCTTTGGGTTCTGGACTGTTGGTTGGACAAACAGAAAGAAATTGTTATTGGAATTTTCTGACATTTTATACACAAAATGGTTAAACGCACAAAAACAATCTGCAGATTAATAATTAATGACAATAATTGTTAGTTGCAGCCCTATCTTTAGTCTCTCTTGTAGCACTGAGCATGCATGTAAGTTTTACAATAACAAAAACATTAATTGAATTGATAGGTTTTGGGATACAGATGTGGTGTATAATGTAAGTATGAGGACCTCAGCATCCACATGTATCTGAGAAAATGCTCCAATCTTTTCAAGTCTGTTCAAAGTTCACACTGTGCCCTATTTACACCGCTATATAAAGATCAAATATGTGCTACTAATGTGTAAAACTTTATCTTTTGTGCTTAGGCCTTATACATTTTTAGAAAACATTACATTTGTTTGTCCAATGGGGCAGCCACAGAAAGACCTCCCTGTAATTCAGAGACCAGATCATTTTCAATCAAAAGGGGGTTTTCTCAGAACGTTCTCATGCTTTCAAAAACTAATACTTTGACCACAAGACCTAGATACCAGGAAAACATCTGAAGGCAAGTGCTGTTGATCGCAGACTGATATAATCTCTACCAACCCAGTGAGGGTTAGATGGCACCGTGCATTTGATGACACTCTTCTGAAATGTGTACACAAGTTACCCAAAAGTTTCTTATTTTCTGACTCTGAGAATTCAGTTTCCTTAAAACAAATACGCCTAACCAGCCAATCAGCCATGAATGACAACACAAATAAGGATGCCACTAAATGATGACGTCATTTTTCATTTTAACTTTCAAAAGACATTTAGACATTTTCATGATGATATTTGGTCTTGATAAGTGTGATGACTGCTGAGCCAACTTACATGACAAATTGTAAGATTGTCTAGGCTTCCTAAGTGGCATTCTCTTCAAAATCACTGGGTACCAGCACTTATCATTATGAACAATACTGAACAAGAAAGGTAACTGAGTTTTCAGGTTAAAACAATGATGCAATTCCCACAGTAATGGTAAGACAGGAACAATTAAATCATCAAATAACTGAGTAACTTAATTTGTAATATAATTATGCTATTGCTATTTTAAAGTAATGAATGTTATTTTTGAGCCTTTAGCCAAACACTGCTTCAGAATCTTTCTTACCTGACCAGTCAACACCTTATTCAACATTTTCAGTAACACCCATCAACTGTGGGCTTAGAGATGGCTCTAACAACTGTGAGAAGGTGCTCCATGGTGGAGGAAGTAAACAAGTATCACATCTCTAACCTACAGAAGTTGGCAGGTCAGAGCAGTGGACAGCGCAGTCTGTAAATATATTGAATTTTTAACCCTAACCCTTTTATAACTCCACATTGTGTGACCGCATTAGGGAGTCATAGATGGGGTTACAGTGGTGCCTAAAGGGCGACTGATGCTCAAAAGATTTTCAGACAGGGGATAAAAATACATTTTAGTGTTCCCTTATTAAACATCTGCATTGTTGTATAGCTGGTGTCAGTGTGTGGGAGTCGTCAGGAAGCTAGCCCACTAAGACCATGTTTGACAGACAGTTATATGCCTGTGGTTGGTTTGTGGAGGAAACACAGTGACAGATCAGCTTTGTGCAGCTGGGGAGATCAGTGTTCCTGAACTCTACACTATGGCCCCCAGTAGCCAGGCCTGTGGTTTCCCACCATGCTCACTATTAAGCAGGCAAAGGAAACAACAACAAAAACACAGCAAAATCTTTGCTAAAATTAACACCATCAGTGTGACTAAAACGGCAGTTTGTAACTTGAGACTGGACGTATGCAAATTGATTTTTTGTACTTGTGGTGATGAGTCCAGTCACCACGCAAAACCTTTATTCAAGGAACCAGTTAATGAAAAAACACTGTACATTCGCATATGATGGCTACATTACTATACATTGTGTTAGATTGTATATTGTTAAAGGTAAACTAGAACAGTGATAGCTGGTAGACTGGCTGTGCATCGGCCCTGTATTAGTAGCATTTTCCAAACAACTACTCTTGTGGTGGAGTTTTGAATGCAACACATAAAGCATCGACCATGGTCGCATTTATATCAGTCTCTTACTGACTACATTCGACTAAGAGGCTTTGATACATCTATGCATCCTTTAAAAAGAGAACAAAAAGAGACAATACAATACATACAGTAGTAGTTACATTCACGTGGCAGTGATAGGCAAACAGTAAAAGACACAGATGGATGAATGAGTCTGGTTTTAAGTGCTACATTGTATGCGTCTTTAGTCCTTTCTTAACAGTCTGAGAATTGAATGTTTGTGATCCACACTGTGTCCTGTTAATTTCATCTTCACGAAAAGATTTCCGTCTCCATTTAGAGACAGAGAGAAAATTAAAAAGTCCAGCGTCGACACCCCACAGACCCTGTGGTGTTTCAGCAAGTCACATAGCTCCTTTTTTGCCGCTTCCCCTCAACACTCAGAGAAAAGGGTACAACATTGTAACTCTTGTAATGGCAAAAGGTACAATGTTGTGTCTTTTTCTGGGACTGGTTTGTAGTGACAGGGGGTAAGTATTTCCCAAAAGATTAGTAACAACGGCATCACTCCGTCCAAAGCCCAGCGATACTCCTCATCTCCTATTGCCTCTGATACCTCCACACAGTGTCCTTTCACAGTCCTCCATCTATAGCTGGGTGGCTTTGGTAGAGCGCCTGGTCCTCCTGTCCTGACGTTGAGCAGCAGGGAGGTGGCAGTAACGCGGCGACCATCCTCTGGACTTTCTCTTGGTGCTACGTGGCATGCTAGGGCCTGGGGGGGCTGGTAGTCAGGCCTCCTCGGCTGTGGCGTCTATCCCAGCGTAGGTGAAGTTCTCAAAAAGAGCCATGTTCACATAAGCCTGGAAGATGGATAGCTTGTGATTTAAGATTTTTTGTTTAATAATCAAAATGTCCAGGTATTTGGCATGCATGTTAGAAGTATGACAGCTCCATCAGTTGTTTAATGCTGAAGCCTTCAAACACATTCATGTCATATTTTACAGATCGTAAATGAAGTGCAGAATGGGAAAAACCATTCATGTGATATCATAGCTTTAATTGTGTAAGAGAATAGGGGGAAAGGGAATTTCTGATAGCTTTGATGTCCCACACTTGGAGAGAAGGTATACAGAAGTGTCAACAAACTGATGCCAAATGGCTGTAAACCTACAATTTGAAGTAGTTCAGTGTAAATTAATTCCAATGGTAACACCCTCCATGTAATGTGATGAACAAAATAGTTTTTTTTAAACTATGTTGTTAATTATCTGATATGAATATGGTTTTAGCAATGGGGTAACCATCATGGAGTAATGTTTAAACACAACAGGACATGTTCCTATTCTTCCCTTTTTGCCAACATTGTGAGAATGCAGCATTACCTTCCTGGCCTCCTGCATCCTGTTGAGCTGGACAGAGATTTGGGAGAAGGGGGGTCTCTCGTAGGGTCGGTCCCTCCAGCACTGCTTCATCAGCTCATAGCTGGACAGGAAGAGAAACATCGATGAATATGGTGAAATGCAGGAAAGAAAGACAGAATAAGCTGATCATTAACTACAAAATGATGAATACTTACATCTCATCATCACAGTTTTTGGGTTTCTCCATCCTGAAGCCTTGTGGCAGTTTTTCATAAAGCTCAGCGCATGTCATGCCACAATATGGTGTGCCACCTGACCAACACAGGGGAGAAAATGGATTTATGATTATGATGGTGATGGTGAGTCAAGCAGTGATAAAACTGACATCACCCTCTTGCTTTCTCATGAACACATGCAAGTCATTGTAGATATGATCACAAAAGTTCCTGAACTTCTGCACTTGGCAAGTGTAAATCTGTACTTAGTAGTAGTACATGGGTGGGAGTGGTGAAAGCCAGTGTGCTTACTTACCTAAGCTTACAATTTCCCAGAGGAGAACACCGAAAGACCACCTGGGAGAGAAGACGCAAATAATAATAAGACAAAGAAGAGAAATGGGAGGAAGGATTTTATTTGTAACACCTGAAACTATTCATTAACCATATGCTTTTGTTTTTTTTTTGGTCATGAGTTATGGTAAAATCTTTGCAAAGGCACCAACTGCAGCATCTCATACCTGATAATAGACATATACAATAAATGATTAAATATTTTGAATCTAGTCCCCCCCAAAATGGATGAATATTTTGATTTTGCATGTAAAACCCCAGATATTTTTACAATGCATTGCGTAGAAAAAATGCCCAAATCCTTTTTAAAATTTGAATAAATATCTACAGAAACTGATAAGGAACCACTGAGTGCTTCAACAGAATGAAACCACCATCTTTCCTGCGATGTGATTAGCTCGAAAAACCACTTGTTTCACAAGTCGCAATGCCGTGTGGTAGATCATGCGAGCAGACAAGTATTGTTTGTGCTCTTGGCCTGTCCCTTGTTATCTCTTCTCTTCCGTGCACTACACTTCACTATGTCTCAGATCTTGTTTTCTGTCCTTCCCTCTCACTAATGTTTACAGCTCTCTCTGACTCTAAAGGCACCCTAACACTTCTTCCGTTAGCTGTCTTGCGCTCTTCTAACTTGTTATCCGCTGTGTATAAATAGTCTCCATTTGACAGACCAACGTCTTTGTCTGTCTGCTAAGTTGTACCCAAGGCTTCCTGGCTGTGCTTATCAGTTACACTGCACACTATTATCACTCCATCAGTGACAGAGGGATGATTTGTTGTTTTCTGTGGGCAAGCGTTCTGTTGTGCACATATTTTGAACTACACTAGAGGCTGTAATAATTTTAATAAGGTTTCTGTTGAAGAAAAAATTAGAAGGAAGCATTTTAATTATGAAAAAATGTTGATTAGAGATTATACTTCAGGAAGTGTGCCTGAACCACTTTAACCAAGGTTTTGTTGTTTGCAACATAAGAAGCATGCCATCTTGCTCAATATGCCCCTAAAGTTCTCTGAAATATTTTTGCATGTTGGTACAGCAGTGTCAAATGAACATAACCCTACAGATGTGGAAATGCCTGTGGGACAAACATTGTGACTTACACATCACTCTTGGTCGTATACACGCTGTAGTTCAGGGACTCAATGGCCATCCAGCGTACAGGCAGCCTCCCCTGAAAGGCAAGCAACAGTTTCATGTAAAACCAGCTGCTATGTTGACAGCGTGGTCACACATGTGAAGAGTCTAATTGTGAATATTAAAAAATGGAATAGATAATTTATAGTCGACATTGCTGTACGTGACTGCCCTCTATAGGCCATATCACCTACTATCAGGAATCTCTCAGTTGCTTTCTGAGGTATAATTATAATAATATATAATAATCATATTTATTAATTAACAGACTATTTCACAAACATGGTGTCACAAATGTTCATCATATGCAAGATCTACAGGTAAAATTTCTGTTACAGTTTGTTTGTGCAATTAGTCTTTTGCTATTTCTTTTAGTTATTGTCTTCAACTTGTGAGAAATGAGTGCTTTATAACAACTGATATCAATAGCATTTATTCACTCTTATTAAAGTGGAAATACTTGGAATAATACAAAAACTTGTCTCCCAAACAACAAGTACCCATTGTTAGCTAAAACTAAAAAGCAAAAACAAAAACAAAAAAATTCTGGAAAAAGTCACCATTCACTCACCATTGTCTTCTTAACGTAAACTTCCTCACCACGGGAAAGGCCAAAGTCTGCTATCTTCGCCACAAGATTGTCCCCTACAAGGACATTCCTGGCTGCCAAATCCCTGTGGATGAACTAGTTCCAAGAGAGTGGAGGAGAGGAGAGGCGTTAAACAATCATGATGTTTCTGTACATCAGCTTCAGTTCAGTGTATTAAGTGATAAAGTCATATCTCAGTCAGGATAATGTAACAGCATTATAATGCCCTTCTAAATGGACCAAAGATATAAACAAGCTTCTGATATAATAATTTGCTTGAGCAATTTATCACAATCACATCATTATACTTAAGCAGCTATTACTTAAAATGGGGAGTAATAATGGAATAGCTCAATTATTGCAGCTTCTTTTGAATTACTACACTGTCAGCTTTACTATATCATCTACAAAATACTGTATTAAGTATTACTTATGACATAGTAAGGACAGTTCATATAATATTTGTACTATGTTGCAATCACTAGGAAATGTTTAACTGGTTTTATACCATTATTACATCTATCCTCATTAGAAGTTACTGAATTGACTTAAAGATGTAATTTTATTACATTATGAATATAAACTATCATGGGTAACTTGATAAAAATCCTGTTAAGAGAGACTGCACTCATCCACACGCAGAAATATACAACCAGCCTCCCACATACATGCTGTTTCTACTCCTACCTGTTTGTCACTTAGGTAGTGCATCCCTGTTGCCACGTCTACAGCAAACTGCAGCAGCTGCTGGGAGGTTAGGGTGGAAGCAGTGCCATGCTCTTTGGCAAAGGCAGGATCGGTCTCCAACACTCGACTCTTCCTCAGAAAGTCGAGAAGGTTACCATAGGGAGCGTATTCGATGGCTATGTACAGGTAACCTGGAGAAGACAGAGGGAGTAACATTAGGAGGAGGACAGAGTCTGCACTATACCCTGTTCTTTTACCCTTTTTATGATGTTTGATGTCTAAATAAAATGAGGAATAATAGGATTTGGGCCACTACTTTAATTCTGGAAACTTAACAATGAGAATGTCCTCTTCTTCTCCCTAAAAACTGTGACTATGGCCTTGGCTGGCGTGCTTGCAATAGGCCAGGGAGAGATGCAGCTACAGCTGGTAAGGGGCTTGGCCTTCAACAGCTCTGTCTTGACACAGACAGAGGTAAACCACGCATTTCATGAAATCCTCACAGAGCTCAACCAGATGGCTGAGGCTTTGTTAATAGATGACGGCTTCCAGCCAAAGTCAGAGTTTCTACAGGTCATGAGGTATTTGTGCTTGTTGGAAAGGGTTCATGTTGATTTCACCAGGACCAGTCAGAGTGCCAACACAATTTGTTAATACCATATGTGGAAGGAAAGAATAACAGGGCAAAGGACAGGCAAGTCAAAGAACTACGACCTAATACAATTATGTTCCTTCTCAGCTACAAGAGGTTATGCTAATCAGGACATGCTGTGTTTCCTGCAGCAATGTCTTTGCAACTCAATTTCTTTGCTCAAACTCAAACAGTAAAATATCTTCTCCTCAAACCAAGAATATTAGCACAGTGAAATACTGTATATGGACATATGTTAATGTGTATTTTTGGTAGTGTATCAGCATATAGCATTGGCAGTATAAATAAGGCATACAGTCACCAGAGAGATCAGCAAAAAAGCTGATCTAGAGGATGCATACTTTTTTGTTTTTCAATCTTTATCTTCCCCTTGGAATTTGAGTATCTATCAGATATCTTCTATGCTCATTTCCTCCTCCTGTCCAGCCGTTCAGAATTTCAATGAATTCCTCCTGCACACACCTAATTCTTTCACAATGTTCATATCTGAAGAGTGAACTTATTCCAGATCTCTGTAAGATGAGAAGCTGTATGAGCGGATAAAAACACCATATATGTCCCCCCTTTTTTTAAATTATAGACAGATGCTGAATGGATCAAATGAACTAAAGCCTGAAACCAGAAAAAGATGAAGCAGAAAACTCCCAAAACGCTGAAAAAGAAATTGAGTAACAGCTCATGTTACCACTGCAAGCCAGTGACTATGCCTTTATCACTTTCTTTCTTTACTATCATCCTGCTTTCCTCCTTCCCTTCTTCCCTACAACAATCCTTTCTTTCTTTCTTCCATCCTTCCTTCCTTTCATCCTTCCTCCTTCTATTTTACAGTCAGTTTGTGCGCCAAGCCAGTCATTCCATATTGTAAATGTAATAAGCATTTCTGGTAGTGCAGTATATATGAACTTATGTACTCTTATCACTAAATAAAAGAGAACCTGAGTTGAACAACAGATGTAAACACAGCGCTGTGACGGCCTGCAGAGTCAAGTGCTACCTGAAAGTGAAACCACCGAATTAGTCAGATGTTTATTTTTCAAGGCTGATTTGGTTTGGTAATGTACTCACTGATGTGCTTTCCATACTAGACTTCCTCTCTCGTGAGTTATCAATCATTGATTAAACAAAAGCAATTCAATTATTCAATGTAGAAGCCGTCGGATGTAGCTGTGGGAAAGTGATACTCCGTGGTAAGAACCAGGGCCAAGGAAACCTTATACAAATACATGACACAGCAGCTTGTGAGGCACATGGACAAGTTAAACAAATGCGATGGCAGGCAAGGATTATTTAGATTGGACACATCCTGGTGCTTTCCAGGTGCAGATGACAGAGGATCAGATGGGGAGTATCTGTTTGGAGCTCAAGCACAAAGAATTGAACCTGTTCCTGTACAGTACTAAATACAGGTGAAGTTAATTAAAGATAGATAGAAGTAGGATCTAGTATAACTGCATAGTGTCAGTGCCTTACAAAGTCACCACTAACATATATTGAACAAAAATGTACTAGGAAATACATTTGGAGCACATCTCCATGACAACTCCGTTGATAAAGACTGATACAGAGAAAGCTAGTAAGTGGACCTTCTGTTGAATTTGGATTATTTTGTAAAACATTTGTATTTTATATTTTCATATATATGCTTTATATAGTAAATAAAGTAATACCAATTGATTTATTACATAAATTAGATACTTTATACTGTTTAGTGGGGCTGTAGCTAAGCAGTTTGATTCTTATTCTTATTATTTATTTATTCTGCCAGGATACCAGATAAGTAAAGTAAGGTAACATACATACAATCTTCTTAGTTTTGCATAAAACAGCTTATAGATTTGTACAACTTGTGAATCCATGTGCCTGCCAAAATCAGTATTACACTGTCACCATCAGTATGTCTTCAGAGGCATTAACTCCAAAGCACGTCCATGTCCATAAACGCCACTAGATGTCGCTCACTCACCTCTGTTCTCACAGGCTCCTATCAGGTTGATGATGTTGGGATGCTGGCCTAGTTTACACAACACCTCCAGCTCGCCTGCAAAGTCTCGGTGGTCATTCTCTGAGGCAAACTCTGCAGGAAGATCAGCACACACAGCATCATTAAATAAAGTGCAAGCAAAGCAGCTTCAGCTGGCGTCTTTGAAATGAAATTTTCAGTCTAGGAATGCACTGCATTGGGATTACATTTGCTCTCTGTTTGTGTGCAATACATGTACAGCGTCTGTGCTTGCATGAATGTGTGCAAAAGTTACCTTTCAGCATCTTGATGGCTGCGCTCATTTTATTGCCATCCTTCTTGATCATGGCTTTGATGACCTGGTTTTGAAACAGTTTTTAGCTGACATGCTTAACCCATTGAATACAGAATGGCAACCAAAGGAGAGAAATTGAAAATATCCTAATACCTGGCCAAAGTTGCCCTCTCCAATGACATCTTCAAACTTTATGTCCTCCCACTCAAGGATTGGATAGGTGAGGGGCTCTGGCGTTGGTTTCGGTCTCCGTGTCAGGGTCAGTGTTCCTGAGTTAAACTGCAGAATAGTCTCCTCACCCTGGAGGTATGAACAGTCTTAAGCTTGGCAATAAATACAAATATATTAAAGTTCTCTAAAGTAGGATTTTCTCAAAACACACTTGAGCTTTGTCAGATCAGTTGTGATGTCAACCAAATCCCTCAGCTTTCCGAAAGTCTAATGAACAGAAATCTTTAACAAATCCTGGTGCATCCTTACCGAACCGGACTGGTAGGTGAACGTGCGCCGACGGTTGAGCAGCGTCTTGCGGATGAAGAAAAGAGCCAACAGCGCCAGCAGGATAGTCACACAGGTGACAGTTACCGAGCCCACCACTGCCACCAACAGCTGGTAACCATCCCCAGCAGGCCTCCCAGCCACACCCTGGGTGGTCGGGGTTAAACTCTGAAGGCCTTTTTTTGGCAGAGGGGAAGAGTTGGAAAGGGAGGATGGAGGGGAAGGAGGGAGGATGGAGAGGAAGGACAGAAGATAGAGAGAAAAAAACAAGTAGGGAGATGTAGATGATTTTGAGATAGTGGAGATAAATAGGCTATGTATTATTATAAATCCCTTTCCCTGTGTGGGTGGTCTTGTTCAACGTCACCTGGGAAAAGCCCAATATTGGCAACAAGTACAGTAGAGTAGAAATTTTCCACAGAGAGCTACTTTTAGCCTAAAGGAAAAATAAATGAATGTCCACGAAACCTTAATTTAGACCAGTACACAAAACAATTTAATCATTCCTTTGAAAAGATTATCCATTCTAGTCATTTAAAATGTGCCAGATTTGCTGTATCATTCCTGCCCTTGTGTGCCAACCCATAGAGGATAGACTTCAGGGTTTTCTCAAACCTTTATGGTCTGACATTCCATATCTAGGTCCCAAATCCATCATGTAAATTTGTATTATTTAACAATATCAACATGTCATTGGTGGGTGAGCAGATATTAACTTTCCTACTCACCATCCCCTTGTGTCATCGCCTGAACAAACTTGCTCCACTCTCCTGGCACTTTAGAGACAGCCCTGACTCTGAACTGGTAGAGCGTGCTGGCGTTGAGTGCTGTCACATCTTTGGTGGTCTTGTTTCTATCATCTATGTCCACCCAAGAGTGAGGGTTCCCCTGGCCAACTGGCTGGTACTCTATGACGTACTTAATGATCCCCCCATTGGGATCTTCAGGGTGCTGCCACCTCACCTGGATGGCTGACACAGACAGAGGCTGGGCCTGGACGTTGCGTGGAGAAGATGGACCTGAGACACAGAGATATCATCATAGCTAGGGCAATCAACTGTTACTCTGTAAAACTATATTGCAAAATTAAATTACTACTCCAGTCACAGGCTTTTATGCTTGGATGCTCTGGGAAAGCTAAAATACCAACAAGCGTTTAACAGCATGCACTGCCATTCTATTGGATAGATCTTTATCTAACTTGTTGATCTCCGCTGATTGCAAACTAAACCCGATTATTCCTTGACACCAATCAGCTGCTAAACTTTTTCTTTTAAGGTTTGTGGGCAGGGAGAGAGCCACCAAGTAACCAAGCACTAATCCTACTCTTTTCCTGAGTGTTTGAAGTGAGTCTAAGAAGCATCATCCCATTTATTTATCTTGTATAATTAACATTAACAACAACACTAAATACATATGAGCCTTTAACATACTGTATACTGTGTTACCCGTTATGTTTTTTTCCATTTTTATTAACTGCAGAGGTTCAAGTTACCCTGGCTGTGGATGCTGAACTGGTAGGGTTTGGAGGGTGGCCCCTGGCTGCCACAGTTGATGAGGCTCACCACCACGGTGTAGTCTTGCTGGTACTCCAGGTTGTGGAATTTTGTGGAAAGCACATTGAGCAGAGTGGTCTCCTCCAGTAGTTTCTCACTGTAGGGCGGTGGCCCGAAGAGCTGCACTAAAAAGCCACTGGCTGTGCCGGCATTAATGCCATTGTTGGGGGGCAGTCGCCAGCGTACAGTGGCTATGCGGCCTTCCACCGAGCTGATGTCAATCTCAGGTTGAACTGTGGGCTCTGCAGCGACAGAGAACACAGGATGAGCTGAGGGGACTAACAGCTCCTAAATTTCTGTTATTAGGTCAGTAACGATTCCCTCAAATTGCCCACTGAGGGATGAATAAAGTATTTTGAAGTGAACTGGACGGTTCCCTTCATTTATATTTGAATTGGCTGCTGTACAGTAGCAGGACTGTTTGCTCACAACCAGAAGCTACTAGCTTTAAGTCTTGGGGCTGGTCCTCTCGGAACTTATCCATAAGGGTGCTCTGGTTGTCTTCAGTCCAAAGACCTGTGTTTGCATGTCTGTGGATGACTGAGTATGTTGTCTGCTTAAATGTAAAATGTGACAAGATAAAGTATACTCAAAACAGTCAGTATGCATACTTTTAGGGTGTTCTAACGGATTGTTATGCACTGCTGTTCTCCCACAATGCACTGCACAAAGGAAGCGGAGGTGGAAAAAAATGATGATGATGATGATGATGATGATGATGATGAAACAGCTTCAGGAACACCTCCCCAATTGAAATTTAATTGAATCTTTTTCATGGTGCAAGCATTATATCATTTCCTTTCAGTCTAAAACAGTTATAAATATCTTGACTTTGTGTACACTAACTGCAAATATAAAGTTAGTTATTTGGGACACTGTTAGCTCTATTATGAACCCACAAACTGTTATTAGGGGCAAGACAATATTTTTATATGCTAAAATGTTATTTGCATTATATGTCATTTTGAATATGATTTCTCACTCCATTGTCCATAAACTGTTTTGTGGTCATTCCCAAAGAAATAACAATCACTAAATAAACTATTACAAATAGTTTGTGCTTGTGCAAGACTAAAAAAACCAACGTTCCTGTAAGAAATACAATTTGTTCCATTTTACACATGGACCCAACCACATATTGCCAAAGAGTCAAAGTCAATATAACTATGCGAACTATGACACTCCAAAACAATCCTTTTCCCATATAAGTTTTTTGATTATCTTTTCTGGACTCACACACTCAGATATGCTCTCTCCCTCTGTACCACAGTCATCACTGATCATCACAGTAATTGAGGAATAAAATCCTGTCTGCCTCTTGAATTCAGGTTTCTCGCTATTGATCAGTTTGTGATTCCGAGCTCACTGATTAAAATCATTTTTATTTTTTCTTATTTTCGTTTTGACCCCATTGTGTCTCTATTTTATCTTGGCAAAGTGCCCTCAGATCATTTCAGTCCAGCTGAATCTTTCTATATTTGCCCCAGACTTGAGTCATCAGGACAGATATGCTCACTCGGGAAAAGACAACTGGCTCCTTAAGGCCTGGGAACAGCACTGCACAGCAAAAATAATGAGAATTTTATTTTAGTCTAACCAGTCACAAGATAATTATGCATGCTTAATTACTGTGGTTCAGACTATAGACATTTGTTCCCAGGCAAGATTTCCAGTTAAATATACTCATGTATTGTAAGTGTGTGATCCCTATGAGCCTTGTTATCTGTGGGTCTTACCGGGACAATCAGTCTCCATGATGGCCTCTGGACCCTCGGCCCCTTCTCCACCTTCCCCAGGACGACTCAGCTGGACACGGACGCGGTAGCGCGTTGAAGGCTCCAGGTTCATCAGTGTGATGGGCTCTTTGTCACTATAAACTAAAAGAAAGAGGATGTGAGAAATGCTGAATACATAAGGTTTAATTCATGGTTTTACAGCAGAAAATTTGGTTGGAACATTTAGCTTGAAACATATATCTCTAAAGGAATTATAGATACATAGAAAACACATTTAAAAGTATTAAAATATTCAGAGGTTACACATTTTTGTTACATGTTATATAATGAGACGTTTTTGGAGAAACTTGAACTCAGTAGGAGGTGATGCACACTCTATGAGAAGATCTATTTCTTTACACAACCTGCAGTGTGTCATGGAGAAAACATGACTGGGCTGTTAGTTATAAAGCATTTTAGTTAGTCTGTGCTAGTCTTTAAGTATTAGTTTTATTATGCATTTGAACAATATAATATGTTGAAGTAATGCTGATGACTGCGTTTCTGTGATAAAGGCAGCCTTTCTGTGATAAATGCTGCCTTAATGCCATCTTGGAATGAAAGCTCTGCCTGCTTACCTATGATGGAGGACCAAGAATCTCCGTTCTCCACAGGCTTGTAGAGGAGCCTGGTGGAGACAATGGGGCCGTCTCCTCTATGGGAGCTCACCGGCATCACCAGCAGCTGTTTACTCCTTTTCTCCAGCAGTTTGGGAGCAGTAGTGGGCACAGGGGGCTCTGAGTAGACACAGCAAAAGATTTAAAAAATGTGATCTTTGCTGCTGTCCTGTGATGTGCCTGCATACTAAAAAAGGTCACAAAACAACATCCTTTCCTCTTAATTCAAACTTACTCAAAAGAAACCATACACACAGACCTTTAATTGTGAGGTTGAACTTGCGGGAGTCCTGGCCTCCATTAGTGGACACCCTGCACTCCCACAACCCTCCTTGCTGTGCACTCAGATGAGGGATCTCAAACAGGGCTGTGCTCTTATTTGAGTCCATGACAGTGCGAGAGGCCTGAGAGTAAAATACATAATATACATAATAGCAATGCAATGCATGATGAAAACCACATTTCCATTTCCTGTGCCCATTTTTGCCGCTGCTTGGACTTGTGCTCAGAAAGTTTTCACTGTGAAACATTTCTTAGTTCCTGTGGGAAGTGCCGGTACAATTCTTTATCAAATTATTTTTTATTATCAAGGAAACAGCACGGAAAGGATAACACAGAAAACTGAACACGTCACTTATAGGCAACACGTGGTAACTGCTGGATTGTAGAGTGATACAGCCTTATCTGGTCAGGCCATTGTGTTGTTGACTTCCTCAAAGCTTGACTCAACCTTGTAATCATCAGCCCAATCTTAAAGGCATAGTACAATTTGAATTGATTTTTTACCATTTTATTTATTTTATGTAACAATTATTACCTTTTACACAGCAGCTAGATATTTTGGGAAGTATATTTTCTTATGTATGTACGTATGAAGCTAGAATCAGGAGTAGATTAGCTTTGGAAGAACTTCAAAGGCAGTTTCTTGTCTTGTTTTCATACCAGGGATGAGAGAGCCAGATCATGAATGCACTACTGGACAATGATTACTGTCTCCCTCAAGCAGCCAGTCTGTTTTGCTGTAGTAGTGAGCAATCTGATATTAGTTTAGTTGGTTGGCTCAGATTCATACTGTTTTGAGGGCTGAGATGTATCAGCATTTCTTTTTGCTTAATGTCTTGAATCTTTCCATTGCTTGTTGCTGAGCTCCTGAGTGTAACATTAAAACTTAGTTAAAATACATTTTGCTGACTTTTTTAACTTGTCAAAACATTATTAAAAATACACAATAAATGGACAATTATGATAAATGTGCCAGTCCTCAAGGCACCGCAGAGTGCACCCACTTTGGCAGCCTTTGTACAGTACTAGATCACCATCTCTGCCTGACTACCTTAAATTTGATCCAATCTGTGTATGTTGTTTATTTTTATTCAGACAGTAAGTTATCTTTGGAGGAGTGTTGCAAGCAGCTGCTGGTCTTTGTACCTTGAGCACAGTGCTGTCCAACTTTCGCAGCTCAATGCTGTTATGGCTGGGCAGGGGGTTGCCTGTTGCTGAACAAAAGATCTTGGGGCTGGAGTTCAGATTCCACTCCAAATTACAATCCAAATCCAAGATCTGGGGAGCCCGGTCTGAAAAAGAAAAGCCACATGGAACAGAGATATGTACAAGAAATGACAATGTAGGTAGTGACAGAGGATGTGGCAGTAGAGAAAGGGATGACAGAAAAAATTATTGGATGAAAAAATAGATGAACGTAAATGAGCTGTGCAGTGATGAGGAGAAAGAATAAATGCAATCTTAGAGGAGGAAGAGATAAAGGAAGAAACAAAAAAAGGATTAATATGATGTGTGGACGCCTACCAGACTTCTCACAGTTCTGTCCTCCCCACCCTGTGGGACACTGACATCCACTGAAACGGTTGCAAACTCCACCATTCTGACATTCACAGCTCAGCTTGCAATCTGGTCCATACATGTCATTATGGCAAGCTGACAACAGAAAACAGAGAACTACGGTTCATGATGTGACACACAAAAGGGTAAAAACGGGTTATTAAACCTACATGTATTTACTTTAGTAAAAAGAAAAAAAAATTGACAAACTATAGTACTAACCCTCCTCACAGCGACTCCCAAACCAGCCACTGGCACAGGAGCAGCCGTATGGGTCTGGTAGGCAGAAGCGAAGCCCTTTGCAGTTCATTTCAGAACCACATGACTGCTGGCAGTTTCGGCCAAACATTCCTTCTCTGCAGGCTGCAAGTCATCAGAGAAAGACAAATTTACAAATGTGTTTATTTAAATTCCTTGACATTTGCTGTATCATGCCTCAACGTGGCTTGACAGTAGTCTGCCATTTGATTGCATTATCATACAGTCTAGAAAATAATATACAGTTATATGAAATGTGAGAGCTGCTTATATATGATGATCAGGAGAACTAAAACCTTCACTGCTGACCTTATGACATAATAACAGTTTAGGCACATCACCCAAACGCAGTGAAGGTATAATGTTGATCTAATGTCTACCATGAAGTATACCCCACATGTCCTTACTTACTACTTTACTTACTACTTACTACTTTCTACTAACAGCTTAACACCCAATTTGGGTCAATATAGCACAAATGCAGTACTGGATAATTTTACCCAGTATCCATTGGTACTGAGGAAAACCACTCGGTCACCAATCAAATCCAAGAAATTGTTACTAAATGTTAATATGTTTATCCTTTGTAGTTTTAAATTGTTTCGTATAACAATAAGTTTGTGACAGTTTTATGGCAAAAGTTGAGGTTGTTGGGCCTAACCTTTCCTGTAGGGCCATCATGATGTTGATTTTTTTTCCTAAATATCTTAACAACTACATTGCTGTGAGATTTAATCTCAATCAGACACTTCTCCTTATGAAGTACGATGGAAATCAGACTTTATACACTTTCTCTATCTCTCTGCTTCACTATTTGTCCGTCTCCCTCTCTCTCACATTTACACACACACACACACACACACAACAACTAGTATACTCGCAAAGTAATTTGTATTGAGTACAGTACAAACCTGTCTCACAGCGTGTTCCCATGAATCCTGGAGGGCAGATACAGTCTCCGTCGGCATCATGGCACACTCCACCATTGAGACACTCTGGGCAGTCCTTGTCACAGTAAGGACCCCACCTCTTACTGGGACAGTCTATAGCGGGGGAAAAAACAATATCCATACATATTCTCTTTGGATATGTGAACAGCTTGTTTGAAACTGCATGTAAAAGTGGGAGCTTTCAGTCTATTGAACCCCATATAACTGTCTTACTGCATCTGCTATTGACAATCTTGGTAATGACATCAAATTTATGTTTTTTGTCTATTTGTGTTGTATTTTGGACAGTTTATCAAGCAGACAGTGTGAGAGGCGTGTGAGTGTGTGTGAGAGAGAGAGAGAGAGAGAGAGAGAGAGAGAGAGAGAGAGAGAGAGAGAGAGAGAGAGAGACAGAGAGAGAGAGAAAGAGAGAGAGAGAAAGAGCGAGAGAGAGAGACAGAGAGAGAGAGACAGAGAGGGAGGGAGGGAGGGAGGGAGAGAGAGAGAGAGAGAGAGAGAGAGAGAGAGAGAGAGCGAGAGAGAGAGGGAGGGAGAGAGAGGAGGGGAGAGAGAGAGGGAGAGAGAACGGGGTAATCTCAAAGCTGAGCAGGTGGAGGGTGGAGATGGTGTTGTTACTGCTGATGTCTCTTTACGATACTGAGCTACAGGAAATGAAACAAACACATGCTGTCTCATTAAAATACATCATGGTGTATTGGCAGAAGTGGAATATAACATTCATAGGTTTTTTAGTGTATAATCACCTGAATATAGGAATTATTGTGTTTTCATGAACTGTTTTTCATGAGAATTAGCTGTTTTTATCTATAGATGCTGCGGGTCACCTTCCATGGAGTCTGCCATGTTGATCTGCCATGTTGCTATACAGTAGCCCAGAAGGGACACACCAAACACTGGCTGTAGATAGACCATGCAAGTTTCATGAATACTGTAGCTTCTCCTACACACTTCACAGCCCGTTCTTATTCCCAAATGGTTGTGTGTGTGTGTGTGTGAGTGTGAGTGTTTCTGAGTGTGTGAATGTCATTATCCAACAAACCTCTGACAATGAGCCTCATCCAGGCTCCCTTGAGGGGGCTGTCCCCCACGTAGCTGGCGCTGTAGATGCCTTGATTGGCAAAAACTGCATTCTCCACTGTCAGTACAGCTGTGCGATTGATCATATCATTCCAGTGAGTCATATAATAATAGTTTCCTACACAAAAGACAAAAAAACATTTATTGCATAGTTTCCAATGCGTAAAAAAGTAGTTTTCTATCCTGATTGGCTCTAGCTCTAGAAGTATATGATTGTTAGTCGACTGTCTCTGTCCTGCTAAACATGTCCTGCTACCGTCTTAAGCTGGCTTACCGTTGTACTTCCAGGTCACATCTCTCTTTTGGGAGCTGAGAAGCTGCATACTGAGGTGAACTGTCTCTCCTTTGTTAGCAGTCATTGTAAGGTGAGTTGGGACAAAATTTGCTGTAGGGAACACAGTAGCACGCAGTTATTTTCCAAACATGAAACGCCATCCAAACTGGATGCATAATAAAGCTGTATAATCAGGCCATAACGGGAAGTAAAAACTGGATATATAGGTTGTATTAAGTCTGAACCCACCACTACCAACGTTGTTGATCATTGTGACCGTCTCAAGTGGGGGAACTTCCTGAGTGGATTCACAGTAGAAAATACCAATATGATCCAGGTCACGGAAGTCTCTGGCCTCTGCCTCCTTGTTCCTGGGCTTATGCACTTGAAAATTTGGCTTCTTGGGGAATATGAGGATTTTGTTGTCTCTCTTGATGTCCAGCTCAACCTGGGCAGGGCTGCGCTCTCCATTGATACAAGAGATGGTGAAGTGATTGACGTTGGTGACCTCTACTGTGGAGATCATGGTCAAGTCGATCACAGCATCTGTGGGACAGGACATTGTGTTTGGAACAGTCTGACAAACTGGCATGTTATTAGAGTCATAAAGAGCTTGACTTGATTATTAGACTACTTCGGGATTCACAAACATTTTGTATCAGGAGATTTAGCATCACCCATTCCCCAGGGTAATGAAAAGAGTAGGAAAAAAAACTATTGTAAAGTATACGATTACCGGTGAAGACCCATAACTGTAAACCACTTTGGTTACTTTGGGCTGTTGCTTAAAAATATGATGATGAAACCTGTGATACATTTTTGCAATTCTAAGTGAAACCAATAAAATATGTATTGTTCAGTTGGTTAAAAAATCACAGTCACTCTGTCTCAGCATCTCTACCACGTGGTACTTCTCACGCTTCATACAGAGTTATTGTGTTTAAATAGAAATGTTTGTATTCTGATACATAAATCCCAAATGTTTCTAACAATAAACTTAGCTCACAATGGAAAACATCCGTTTGGCATGTGTTCTAGGTTAAATATATATGAATATTTGAATACACCTGACTCACAAACTTGTGCTGTAGACTTGGACACAGGAAGTACAGGACAAAATCATAGCACAAAAATAGTTTGTAGCTCACAAATCTGTGTCTGCCACAGGTTGGAGAGTCTTTAATCTCATTGAGTATCCATTATAACAGTGACTCTTTGACTGAGAACACTGACACCTGAGACACGGATTGAGAAACACGCAATATCAGCCCCCGTACATAATTTCGGTTCAAAAACAAAAGAAGCCTCCAGGAATGTAGTTATTTGAACAAAATTGCCAAACCCAATAATGTATTTTTTTTCCTTTTTTTTTCTTCAACATTCCTTCTCACTGATATTTAAGCCCCAGATCCACAGAACAATGGCAGGAAACATGGATGAGCTATTTCCCCCCCAAAGGATTCAGACATCTACATTCTACACTCCGAGGGTATTTATTACTTTAACTAAATACAGATTATTAAAAAGGATTATAACAATCAAACAGTGTAGAATTGAGGAGAAAATGTGTCTTTCTTAATGAACATTACATTCCTTGATAATAAATGCCGACTTAAATTGTTTGCTCCGTTTATGAGGTAACATCCTTAATTATAAAGTTCCCCCTTACCTGATAAACCAAGGAAACATAATAGAAATACCCACAAAATCCTCATGATATTTATAATCCTCATTGAAAAAAAGTTGTCGTTAATAACTCGGATTTACGAGAGAGTACATCCAAAACGGTGACGCTGCGTCACGACGAGTGGTGCGCTTTTTTACGCATAACTTGGCGAATCACCCAGCGCTCCAGTTCAGGTGTAAAATCTCTTCTGTATCGACTATAACGGTTCTGTGTAGCTCTCAGAGATGGTAGCACGGTCCGTCACACAAAGCACAGAGTTGGATCTACGGTAAAGCTCAGCTTTCTCTGGGTGGGAAAGGAAGGAAGAGCGTCACCAGACAGCGGAGGACTGCTGGCGCTCCAGACCTCCCCGATCCGATTAATGCATTTATGAGTTTAAACTTTGTCACTTTTTGTTCCAGTACAATGCCAAACACTCTGACAGTTTTTGCATACAACTGATTCTGTAGTATCTTACGAATGTCTACTGTTTTAGCAGTGAAACGTCACTTTTAATCTTCTGTGGCACTATAGACCTATATTGTCTAAAGTTTTGTTGTAGTATTTTAAAGTATTTCAGAGATTGTGACAAGAATATTTTGGTTCCATGTTGTAACTATTGCACAGTTGTTTTGAAGCACTAGGTCATGTCAGACTTTAAAATATAGATATTTGGAGAATTCAAGACTGCATTCATCAAAATGTACATAGCACAATAACACAGATGAAAAGTGTGTGCCCTACCACAATACTCTATATCTACCCATACTTAACATGCATTTGTGTGGCCAAGACCTACACTCTGCATGTCCCATGTGTCTGTGTGTTGCATTTTATTGCTGCCCTGATTTTCTTTGTAAAGATACTGTAGAACACCCAATGCAGCAACAGCTGGTATCATGTTTTGCCAAATGCAACAGCTTTGTTCTTTCACTTCAATGTGTTGGTCACAATCCCCGCAGCTTTTATGGTCAGCCTCCCCCTCCCTTTGCTGTTATAATCAATCAGCCTCAGGAAATGATGAACAATATGCTTGTTGTGTCTATTCTGCCATTTCTGCCCCAAACTTTTAAAAGTGCTGCACTGTCTCCCTTTGGAACAACTACACACGCCTTTTCTCATTTTCTCTACAAAAACTGTCAGACTGATTTGATGTTTTCTTTACATTTCCTTATGGGTTCAGACAATCGACTTGAAGTTGAAGTTGAAGTTCTTATTGTTTAAGATTTCCTGTTTTCGATTTCAGGAGCTCACATGGCCTGCTTTAGTCTGCAAGGACTATTATACTGGATTGTAAAAAACAAAGAAAAGTATAATATAATTCTTTGCAAAGTGTCCGCACATTTAGGTCCAATCTGAAAAAGTAAACAATGCCAAAACAACACACTTCAAAAACACCACTGACAGGAATGGAATTAACTATTATACTGATGTGTCTACAGACATACATGCAAGGTATGCAATAAAACAAAATGCAAAAAAAAAACTGTACAGTCAAACTAGTTTTGCACATAATTAAGGTGCTTTTCTGATCATTTTTTGCAGATTTCTGTACTCTGTGATTTGACTGTAGGGAAACAAATGAGGAGGAAAGTGAAGGAAGAAGTGCAAAGAGAGAAATTACAGAAAAGTGTTGAATGGTGCAGACACAGCTTGGCGGAGCCCCTATAGGAAGCCAAAAAGTAAAAGACCAAAGGCCTTTGGAAGGATTGGAATTGTTTTGTCTTCAAATCACAGTGTTTCCATTTTGACTCTTGGCAAACAACGGGTCTTGGCACCCACATCTGTACTGTCCCTTTGACCTGTTAGTGTGACCTGTACAGCTCAAGAACCAGAACAACTTCTTTTAAAATACCCGTTTATTTCCTCTGCACACACTTCAAAAACACCCACAGACTAGAATGGAATCAACAGTTAGAACAATGATACTGACCTGTCAACAGACCACTAACTGCAGACATGTGGTTGTAGCACATAGCCAAAGGTATGCAATAAAAAAAATATGCAAAAAAAACTAAACTGTACAGTCAAATTAGTTTTGCACATAATTAAGGTGCTTTTCTGATCATTTTTGCAATTCTTTGCAGAATTCCGTACTCTGTGATTTGACTGTAGGGAAACAAATGAGGAGGAAAGTGAAGGAAGAAGTGCAAAGAGAGAAATTACAGAAAAGTGTTGAATGCTGCAGACACAGCTTGGCGGAGCTTCTATAGGAAGCCAAAAAGGAAAAGACCAAAGGCTGGATCAACACAGATGCTTCAGCCTCTGGCTGCATTAAGGCTGTCAGAAGCCAGAAACCAGGCGTGGGTGCTTTTGTATGAGCTTGTGTATGTGTATGTATATGTGCATGAACATGTGTGTGTGCATGTGATGGTCCATTGGAGTGAGAGGGAAGCAACAGACTGTAAGCATTCAGTGAAACTGCAAGTATGTACATGGAATACTGTGTGTCCATGACCAAGCTTGTATGTGTGTTTGTGTGTATGTGAAGGAAATTATTCTAGTGGGGTGGACATGCAGGGTGGAGGACACTCTGTGTTCCTCAGACATTAGCCATTGTGTCCAACAGTCTTTGTTGCCATATAGTAATTATGAACTCTGTTTGTTGTTAGAGTGACCTGCCGCTAGCTTAATGCCACTGCCAAACCAAGATAGGACTCAGTGTGTCTCCTGGCTGAGTTCAAAAAGCACAATAGGGCCCCCCCAGGCAAAACAATAGTGCTTGAGCAATCGTCTTCATGCCTGCAAACAATCTTGTTCAACCCTGCACACTGCAGTAGGGTTAAAGAGCTATATAGAACTATATTGTCAGATTTTCCATTCACCTTCATAATTTCATTATAAAATCTAACTCATCATGTCTATCCATCTCTGTGATATTGTATTCTGTATGTGCTGTAACAGTTTACATAGCTACTCTTAGGCATCATTTTTCACAAACTCCATTGAGAAAAAGCTTTGTGGTAAGCTGGAAGGTTGTGGGGAATTGCCACATAAATTGTGTCAAACAGTAAATTTACAGCATCACACTCCTGGGCACGTTTTAGTTGTTTCTGACATTTTGTTGTGGTTGTAGTGGAGGAGGTGGTGATGGCGAAGCTGGGGGTGTCTGGAAGTGAGACCAGCAACAGAGGCGGGAGGTCTCTGAGACTTTGTGAGAAAGTTTGTATTAAATTCCCATTTCCTCTCATTGTGTGGTGAGCTGGCTGGGCTCCACACGCACTGATCCTGCTGGGCCCTGGGAGCCTAAGCAAGGGTGTCACTCACACCTCTCAGGCCCCCTAAATTACCCCCCTCAATTCCTCCCCAACGGCACATACAAACCCTTGTCCTCCATCTCAACGTACTGTACCCCATGTTGTCTGATAAAGAAACCCTTCCCAAGGATCTTCGATGAAGAGAATCATGTGTGCTTTAAAGCTTTATTAAATGAGAATTGGGTTTATTTGTGTGTGTGTGTGTGTGTGTGTGTGTGTGTGTGTGTGTGTGTGTGTGTGTGTGTGTGTGTGTGTGTGTTCCAGAGAAAAGTCTTTAAGTAAATGAGTGAATGAGATGATGAAAGACACAAAAACAGATTTTGAGATAGAGCATGTGTGCAAGCGTTATTAGTAGAATTAAACGACCCCTGTGTTACAAAGTCGGATTTCCCTAAAGATAAAGTGCTCTAATGCCTTGATAACTCCTGTATTTGTGCATTTTAAAAGGAAGGAGACTTCCAACACTATATGGTGACAAACTGACATGTCAACACACTGTCACCACAGCAGCTGAGGCGGCTGTGGCTTAGGAGATAGAGTGGGTTGTCCACTAATCGGAAGGTTGGAGGATAAATCCCCAGCACCTCTCACTGCATGTTGAAGTGTCCTTAAGCAAGATACTGAACCCCAAATTGATGCTGTTCACCGGTGTGTGAATGAATGAATTACATACTGTTTGTGATGGCCTTTGTCATCACTATATGAATGGGTCAACGTAGCATATAGTGAGTGGTTGGACAACTAGGAAGACGCTATATAAGTACAGTCCATTTAACATTTAATTTCAGTTCGATGAACTGAGACAGTCCATTGGAGTTGGGTCAGTGGGCATCATGTGACTTGGATTTCTGACAGTGGCCACAATGTAATGTAATACCACACAGTCCAATGCTGTTCCTATGGGTCTGACTGAGACCCCAGTTTCCAGTTGTTCCTGGTAGATAGTGGATATTCAATAACAAATCCATGCTGGAATCAATATTTTTTCGATAAAGCGATGCAGCAAAAATGGACACAAACTGACACGTTTTCAGCCACTCTAGCAACGTAGCTCTATGTGTGGCAATTTTGTCTATCACTTTGGTCCAGACTAAAATATCTCCAGAAGTATTAGATTGATTGCAATGAAATTTGGTAAAGATATCCATGGTGCCCTGTAGATAAAACCCAAAGACTTCAGGCTTTTTGTTTTAAGCCTTTAAGAGACATTTGTAGTTTTATGTGGAATGTCTTACCGCTTAGTGTCATGAAATTTGGTGCAGATATTCATATTTCCTTCAGTATGAATTGTGAAGACTTTGGTGATCTTTAGTGAACTATCCATCTAGCACCATCGTCAGGTTAAAATTTCCATTTGTCCAATATATTGGTTTATGACCAAATTCCTGCAAAACTATTGACATTCAACTTCAGGCGTACTTTGTGAAGTGCTAATTGTAGCGTGGTATGATGGTAAACACTGCACATGCTAAACATTAGCATGTTAATAATGTTATTGTGGGCATGTTAGAATGCTGATGTTAGCATTAGCACAAAGCACCACTGGCTGTGCATAAGTACTGCCTCACAGAACTGCTAGAATGACTGTAGACTCTAAAGTCTTGTTTAGATATGAAGCTTTGCTGATTTCTGAATACATTTTATCAAGGAGTATTCACTAACAAAACATAAGCATTTATATAGCATTATTAGGTTACAATCTTCAACCAGATTCGTGTCAGTATTCATATTTATTAGACATGCAAACTTGGGAGATGCAGCACTAAAGGAATGATTTAGGACAATGAACAACCTCCTTGGCCACAAGACATGAAGACAGGAGTGTGTTCTCAACCTTTGTCGCATGTCGCTTCCTTTTCTGTCCCATACTTCCTCTCACTTTCCACTGTGTACTTTCTCACCAAGAAGAACTGCCATTTAAGTAACCTTAAGGGGAACATGCCTCCAACAGATGGATCGACACATGGAATGATAGGAAATGATTTGACAGGGGACAAGAAAATACCAAGTCAGCATGGCCGCAGGGTGAGCAGGATGTGTACGATTGATCAAACAAACAGGAGGAGTTGTGAACTACATGCTACATCGTCTTGGTAAGATTATATCACTTTAGATGCTATAAATGTGTACACATGCTTGCAGAGATGATACACATTCATTATCCCTCACCCCTTTTCTATACACACACACACACACACACACACACACACACACACACACACACACACACACAAACGGACACACACACCCTTCCAAAGCAGCAGTTTTGGGAGTGTCATACAAAGTAAGTTACTGACAGGTTTAATGTCCTTATGATTCAAATTTCAAGTCCCCCCTGGTGGGAACAACTGCCCTACATCCCTCCTATTTCCTCAGGCTCCATCAGCATTCTCATCACCCTTTCAACATGGTGAGTCACGCCTTGAATTATAAAGACCGTCTCAACTTCACAGTCAATTAAAGCCATGATGGTGACCGAATTCACGTTAGCAGAAATATTCAAATATTCCGATATCACTTTTAATAATGTACCAGGAGACTGGTATTATACAGATATAGACAAGTGTTTAAAATTGTGAAAAAAGGAAAGAAAATGTAAAATAAAATGTCAGAATGTGCTATTTTTCTACCTTCTTTAGTTAGCTCTCATAGCTTCTGATGCAATTTGGGATCAGTATGAAAAAGATGCCATTCACTTGTATCATGGGTACTGTAGTAATCAGGGTTTACAGGGACTGAAGCATAAAGGGACTTAAAGATTTTAACTCTGGTTTTAAAATATTAGTTTTTTTTTGGATTGGTGACCGCAACTTTATGTATTAGTTATATTAAATCACTTCACATCAAATGAATTGCTTCAAGGTGCAGTGTGAAGGATTTAGTGGTATCCAGTGATATAGTCTGATTGGCAATGTTCTCCTCTCACCCTCCACTGGAATAAATGCACAAAATTACAGTTAGATCCAAGGTGGTGATACATTTGTCTACGAACAGACACGTCCAGATCCACAAACTTGTATACCATTGGATCTTTGTTGTCCAGTGTCCTGTTCCAAGTGTAACTATCTAGAGACAGTGTGTGGTTTGTCCGTTTTGGGCAAATGTAGAAACATGGTGGTTCAACATGGTGGACACCGTAAAAGAGGACCCGCTCCACCTGTAGATAAAAACAGCTCATTGTAACATTGCAACAAGAACAATTCTGATTTTCAGGTGATTATACACTAAAGAAAACATACCTATGAATATTAAATAGGGATGATGATGTCAGCAATGAAAAAAAAAATGTTGTTGCTGATACTGTCTACTGGCTCAAACTGGCTCTCATACAAATCTGTGGTGTCTGAGCTGTTAATCAGCTGCTTTCACAAACAGTAGGAGTTAATGTATAAGGCAATCTTCAGTGTTAATGGATCCCATGACAACTTACCATCTAACTTGGCAGAAGGACCGCATGCCTTGTCTGGTTTTAATGTTAACTTTTAACACTTTTCTTTCAAGACCTCTGGAAAGCTAGAACATGCATTTTTTTGTTAGCTGGAGAAAACCAGCTTCATATGTTTTATGTAGTTTCCACTCTCACAGATGAAACCAGTGAGTGCCGAGCAGTCAGCGTCCTGTCCACTAAAGGCACGAGTAATAAGGCTGGGAAAAATGATACATCTACGTTTACCTACCTGTCCTGACAAAAATACTGCCGGTGCTCAAAAGGCTAGTTGATCATTTTGTGACATTTATGTGTTTACTTCACAGTCTGATGACAGACAAGTTTAAACGATAGTGTGTCGAACTATGACCCTGAAAATATGTAGAAACAGTTACTGCTGTTTGTGGATTATGAAACTGAAATGTGTTTTTAATGAGCTTTTTTTAAAATGTAACTGTAAATACATTTATTATTAGTTATTAGTCTCTGGGTGAAAAAGATGCATTCTTTGAATTAATTACTTATATGACAATGTGTAAATAAACGATGCAGTTTCACAATATAAAAACAGTTGGCATAACGTTTTAGCAGTAACAGTAAAACATTTTATCTACTTTACACAATCCTGTTTCCTGTTTCTTTAAGTTTTAGATTTTGTGTCTTTGTACAATATACACACACACTTACGGTCACATGCACTAACACAAATGTAACTGGAATGAAGCAACATGTTCCTAAACTTTGTCTTCCTGTCCATTCATCAATCCCCCACTGGAAAAAAAATAACATGGCCCTGAATTTAGGCATTGTGACCTACCCCCCCACCAAACAGTCTCCCAGTCTGCCTCCTGGGGTGAGGCTGGGGCACTGGAAATGGGGATAGGGTGATCTGGGTCCATCACCAGATGACAAGCAGGGTGACCTTCCAGTCTGACACCAAACAAACCCTCCATATAGTCAGGGATGTTGATGGATGTTGATGTTATACCGGCTACTGACCTCGCACAGGTAGATGGACTGTACACACACAGGCACACACCTCATTAATGGTGTTATGGAAAGCCTCTGGATCAGACTAAGGAAGCTCTAATCATAACAGCATGTAGTCGACCTCTAGTGTAGGTTTAGGATTATGTAGAATAACATGATCTCAGACAGCCAGCAGACACAGTAAGATAAGTAATAGGAGAAGGTGGTGATATTTTCCAGATTAGGAGCAATGGTTTTGCAATCATACTGAACTCTTGTTTATAAGGATGAATAACACATATAAACCTGAGAACCTGAACCTCTTTGGTTGTTTTGCATATGAAATACAGCTCCCAAAAGAGTAAGAGGTTTTGTAAGTTCTGTTATTTCTGTCTATCTGTCTCTTGGTCACAGTTTTGGCTGCGGTTCAGGTCATAACGCTGATTTTGCTCTTATATTATCAGAATGTAAAAGTGGCCAAACTTTATATGCAATATTTTTATTTTGTTAGCTATGGTCAGAAACTAAACATGGTACAGCTGTTTTTTTCATTGCTATTAATGTTAGCACTGCAAATCCTAATTACAGAAATAGAATATCTGTCCCATCGGAACACGGGTATCAAGGAAATTGAGGAAAGGGAGTGGTGCTGAATCTAGCCAACATGTCTCTGGAATACTATAGGCGTTTTTAAGGAAGTTGAATAACACCCTGGGAATGTTGTGCTGAAAGGCAGAAAAATGCAAGAGCAGAGATTTTTTGCAAATGCTCTCTGAGTCTTTAGTCAAAAAGGCCCCCGGAAGTATGATTTAACAAGGTGTTACCGTGGGAAATGATGTTAGATTATAAATTAAAATCATTGAGGGAGCCAGGGAATACTTGAAGGGAGAGATTAAGAAAAGCAGAGAAAGCAAAAAAAAGGAGAGGGGAGACCAAGAGAGATAGATGAGCTGTTGTTGCTTGTCCACAGTGTCCAGAGAACTTGAGCCAGATTCAGGAAGAGGTACTGCTGCTGGAGGCTGATATGTGTGTGAAGGAAGTGGAGGGAGCGCAAGGGCAGGAATCACCCTACAGGCAGGAAAAGGCCTGTGGAGGTGATGGCGGGGGTGGAGGTGGCGGGTCTCGGCTTCTGTCTGATAGCTGTTTGCTCAACACACGCAGACTCGAACTCACGGACATGCTCACACAGTTTTTGCAGCCCATAGGTTCTTGTTCCCATCAACCACTCAGGGACACAGACACGAGAGAGCTGGATTGGCGCTGGTGCCAAAGCATGCATGTACCCACACTTACTAAGGAAGTTGGTTTAACATTTTCTTGCATGCAACAGTGCTGCTCTGTGTACAGTAGTTCTGCCAAGTGTAGTGGGAAATCAAGTTTTTCTTTCTTTGTGTTTCCATTGGTATTTTGGTGATCAGAGGCATTTGTGTAAGGAAATTATTCATCCGTTTGGCCTTGCTGCTTAAAGGTCCAACATGTAACATTTATGAGGCTGTATTGGCAGAAATGGAATACAATATTCATAGGTATGTTTTCATTGTGTAAAATCACCTGAATATAGCAATTGTTGCATTTTCATTATCTTAGAATGAGCCCTTTTTATCTACAAACGCTGCAGTTTGTACATAATTTGTCATGAACAGCCGTGTTTCTATAGAAGCCCAGAACAAACAAACCAAACACTGGCTGTAGATAGGGACTGTAGTTTCTCCTACACACTTCACAGCCAGTCATTTCATTCCCTGTCGTCAAATACAGACGTGAGCGGTGTTCAATTAGTTGCAATCTGCAACTTTGCCACTAGATGCCACTAAATCCTACACACGTAATGTAATTTTAATGTAAAAAAACAACCAACCAACCAACCAACCAACCAACAAAAAAACTGGTTTTAATTTAACTTTTCAGACAAAAGTTTTAAAAAGTTGTGATTATGGTTTCTTGCAGTTTTATGCCCCAATCACAGATGAATGCCAAAACTGGAACTGCCAAATGTGTTTGAGGTGGAAAGACTCTTAAAGCGTTTTGAATGCCTTCTTTACAAGGAGATGTCTTGCAAAATTTGCAAAAGTTTTGCATTGACCACTACAGCATTTGTAGATATAAATGGCTTGTTTCTAAGCTTCTTGTGGCCTCCCATCCAACCGTTCTACCCATATAGTGATTTAACAGGTAGCCAACAGCAAAATGTGAGTATTAGTTTAAAGCTGAATCGTGTGTAACCCTAAATCATTTCTCAGAATGGACACCTGCAGGAAGTTGCAGATACAGATCTCTTTTACGGGCCGAACCTGACTAAGAAGTGGTAGTCATTCTGTGTAGTACTGTGACATTATTACCACCATATGAGACATTTCAAACACACATTCCTATCTGAACCATTACTGAATCCTGCAGCACTCTCACTTTTCACAGAAATATTCTGACAGCATTCACTAAGGGATTAGAAAAATGCACAGTTGGATCTTATTAAAAATGTGTTGACATTTACATGAATCTCCCGAAGTTAGCAGACCTACAGTAACCAGACAGTCAGTGAGCCACTGACATTTTTAATGCAGCTCTGCCTTTACACTTCCACAGAGGGTGTGTTTCTGTGCTCATTGGAGCATTTTTCTCCAGCGAGTTTATCGGTCAGTGTATTTCACACAACCATGACATCCAAAACAAACAGTAAGGTAGTAGAAACTACTGATTAACACACCATTTGGATAAATCATTGTCCTGAAGAAGCATTGAGGTCATTAAACGTGGACCCAAAAGCTTTTGAAGGTAGGTATATCGAGCTTTATTTGTTTTACAGTAGGTGTTTATTAAGTTAACCTTGAACAGTAAAAGAAGAAAAGAAACACCCCACCATCAAATAGAAAAACTGGAGGTCTAATAGTATCCATTTCTTCGCTTTCTATACAGTATTACACCTGCAAGATGTGGCAGGAGCTCAAGCCAAACAAATCTGCTGCGCTCTGCATGTTGGTGCTAGTGAGGTGTGTAATGTTACACCACTGAGCACTTATAGTCTGGAAACTCTTATATTAGATTAAATGAGATGAAAATTAAACAACCTCTATGTTGAAACTGGGTCATCACAGCAGCAGAGTGAAGGATATGATGGGAAAAAGGACCTATTTTTTGTGTGCAGAAGCCAATGGTGTAAGTTTGCATTTGTCCCAACCAATATTTGAGTGGTCTGATTCGCATTATCTTTGGAGTCATATTAGATCATTTTGATGTGCTCTATAAGAGGCTGATGAAGGGAGGGTGCTTCACACATCACATGCAAATTTTATATTTGAAATATATAATATGCCAGAGATGGAGGGGGCTAGAGCTGATCTGTCTGCTGACAATGATAAGTTATCAGGGCTGTAGAAGGTGGGTTAAATGCCCCTGCCCATGTTGATATCAAACCCACGCCCCTGGCAGAACAGAATTTCGCATGGCACCTTGATGAATGAAATTAGAACCCAGATACAGAGTATCACATTTAAGTCATTACAATAAAAGACCACTCAGAGAATCATTCTGAAATCAAATAAAATTGCAGCTGTTGAATTAACAGATTTAAAGCTGACGTACAGAGATCCTCACATTATCACATTTCCAGATGGAGGTTACATATGGACTCACAAACTCACAATAATGTGAACAATGTGCGGTGATCACCTTGTACAATTTACACTTAGGTGGTTACAGCAGGGAATGTGGTGAGAGCCTGCTGCAGATTGTTTCTACTTGATACTTAATGGCCAGTTGCAGGCTTGTTTGTCACATAGCTCTTCCTCAAGTCCCACTCTCCATTGTTATGTACAGTGCGACACGTGTTGTTATTTCCCTCCTCTTAAAAGACTTAGCAAGGCCTTCTCATCTTCCCTAGAGAAGGAGCCGTGACCTCACACCCCGACCACTTCGCCGTGAGGACAAACAGTAAACATCCCATGATAGAAAAAGTGGGGAAAGCCCCCGGTCTCCTCCAAAAGTCTTATCCATAATCTGAGTAGCTCTCCATCGGGGACCACTAATGACCTTAACCTTGTTTATGTTTGCCTGCTGGAAATGGACTGAAGACAAAATATCTGCCATAAAATATTTCTCCATAGCTGCTTCCTTCATGATTTTGAAAAAAATTAACTTACACATCTTTCTGATTAGACATTTATCACAGCTCTCTAAATGTGTTTGTTTTGTGTGTGGATAAGGTCACACTTACTACAAAGGCAGACAAAGACAGACAGTTAGCGGCTTGCTGGTGAACATAGTGAAGCATTCGGAACTAAAGAGGCAAATATTTCTGTCATGAGTTGTAAAAAGAGAGTGAATAATGGACTTTCATAAGGCACAAACACAACTCCAATGTTACTCTGTGTATCCTCGGTGTGTAAATAAGCAACTCTTTGCTAACAAGTTAAAAGTTGATAACATATCATTAGTGCTAACAGCTTGTTTCTGCTGCCCCCAAGTGGCCAAAAAAATCAGTTAATGCATGTTTTATATAAAGACATTCACGTCTATTCGCCTTGTTCTTTCCTAATTTAACAGTAACCAAATTTCCTAACAATGGCTGTTAATAATAACTTTTTAAACTAATCAACTTGATAACTAATCAAGCCTTTCTTATCTGTGGTGGGAAACCCCTACTGCTTCTTTCAGCTGATGCTGAGTTGTCATTTTACTGTCCCAACCTTTCCTTGTCCCTGCCATCTGCCCTAAGACATGCAGCTGAAGCATCCTGGAACATAGGAACACAGGGAGGGAAGGAGGGAGGGAAGGAGGAAGAGTAAGGGAGGGAGATGTAAAGATGTAGAGCGAACTGTCGAGTGGCCAGGAAGTGGCCCTATTGTTTTCAGGGTCACCTAGCTTTTCCTTTCAGAGCCACCAGAGGTCTGTTCTCTCCCCTCAGGCTGTACATCTTAAATAAACAAAACTCCTTGTCGCCACAAACAGTATCTTGTCTGATTTCCTCCTTCGTCTAAAAAGGACTGACAAAAGGATTTATATTTTAGATAAACAAATCGAGGTGTGGCGCCTGGCAAGCATACTAACTAAACTACACTTCCACACACACACACACACACACACACACACACACACGACAAGAGGCAAAAGCCGATATCAAACAAGATTATCTGATTACCCACTAGAGCCATATCTATACTAACAGAACATCTATTTGCAAAAGAAGCAGGTTTGACTGGTTTCTTACAGTTTCACTTATGAATGCACAATGGTAGTTACATTTTAAAATATGACATATTGCTCATAAGTCGCATTTTACCTCTTCCTGGTTTGGCACTGCTGAGTGACAGTATTGCCTCTGACCAGGTCTGCTGTGCCATTGGACAGAGAGGAGCAATGGTAGGCGGGAGGGAGCACACCTTAGTTACAAAGTTACCCATTAACTTGTCCTTCTGGGAAGCAGCTGCAGAGCACACCTCGTTCAACCTTTGCACAACATTTCTCCATTTTGCAAAAGAAAATGTAGTTAATGCTGATGTGAAATGTGAGAGTGGACAGACAGCAGGTGAATTCGCTGAAGCAGGAGGAAACTACACAGACAGGTGACCAGGTAAGACTGATCGTGTACAGACCGTGTTGTACTGTGTAAAAATCATATGACTATCTTGACTTCTTGTTAGGTTATAGCTTATCTTGTGAACTGAACTGACTGCAATGATTACAAATCCTGTTGTAAAATGTCACAATGTACTTAAAAGGGGCTTTGAAGATGAGTTACAATTGCCCAATTCTCAGATATATTCACAGGTATTTACAGTAAGAGCTACTTGACTGGCTCTGATATAATTCTGAACACAGCAACGATAGAAATGATCACCTGTAGCAGTTGATGAAGGCCATTCTTTCTCAATATAGAAAAGACACATAGCCAAACTGTTTAACTTTTCTGGTAGCCAAACCATTTCCCGCACCTGTTGCATGTTGGCCACTTGCTGTTTTCACCCAAAACACTAAGGCACCATCAGCAGCTTGTTCAATCTTCTCACTCTCTAAGAAAAACACATTCAGACCTGCCGTATTTATTTAGCCTAATAAAGGAACCAGGTGCTATCTCTGAATATAAAATACCACAGTGTGTGGTCATGATGCAGATTATGTAGTGTGTTGTTTTATTAGCCTAACATTAACGTTAGCTTTTACTCATTGTGTCCCTGTGGCTTCTCTGTTGACACTGCCATTATTCCAGAGCTGAAAGGCAAAAACCAAGCATGACATTTTAGGGCACTACTTAAGCTATTATGACCATGCTTCAATTAAAAGGGAAAACACAAGTACAATTGGTTAATCATTATTCAAAGGTATAGTTTTCATACCAAAATATCTTACACAGGCTCTGTGAGCTTGAGTTACAGTGTGAGTTAAATAACCCCACTCATAAACAATGTCTCTGCCAGCTGTGTTTTAACTCACTGCACAATCAGACCTTATGCCATTATCCTTGACAAACAATGGCAGAGCCTGACTCCTCCACGCATTTTCAAAGCAAGACAAAAATACAGACCTTGGCAGTGGGATAAGAGGGAGGCTTGCTGCATGTTGCTCTCTGGATTATTGGGGTGAGGGTCAACTGAAGGACGACTCTTTGATTTTCTGTGAATATCTATGATTGTCTTAGCCAGAGAGAGGGAGATGTTAGTCAAGTGTGATTGGATGATTATATGAAGCCAGAACATTTTGTAAGCGGTTTTCAAAATCTACTTGAATGTAGTACCATTAAATTTGTTTTAGGCTGTTTGTTGTTGAGGTTCAATGATGGGAGAGGAAGTCTGATAGATTTTATTATGTATTACACTATTATTGCTAATACTAATGCATAATGTGTAAGTATTATTTTACTGTTGTAGCTGGTCGACACTTATAAGACCAGTGTGTAACATTTGGGACGATCTACTGGCAGAAATGGCATATAATATTCATAGATACGTTTTAATTAGTGTATAATCATCTGGAAATAGGAATCATTGTGTTTTTGTTATTTTACCTTACCATTTTTATCTAGAGAGAAAGTGGGTCGTTTTCCAAGTCCACCATGTTGAGCCACCATGTTTCTACAGTGGCCCAGAACAGACAAACTAAAAACTGGCTCTCGATAGTGCTGTTCGTGTTTTTTGTTCATTTTGTGGCAAATGTAGTTTAGTAGTTTCATGTTTGGATGGGGAAGGTGAAGCGAGAGAGTTGCAATCTGCAGCTACAGCTTAATCCTACAGACTGATCTACTTGATTATATGTATGTATATATATATATACAAACCTACATTATATACAGTCCAGTTTAGGGTCCAGGTCTTCTCCAGTGGGTCATAAGAAATCTGAGAAGTCTTGAGATGATTACTGGGGCAAGAAAGAAGCAAAAAGAAGGTTCTGTTACACAAATGTGTATTGATTTTGTTTTGTAGTTGTTGTTTGGTGAAATATTGGACCCTTTGGCCTCCAATTCATCTGATAAGTAACATTTGGAAAATCACTTGTAAGCACTACAAACAACTCATTACATTTGAAGCGTGAAGGGGGCCTCAACCAGACAAATAAATAAAAAGTACAATGGTTATCTCCCAATGTAATATAATAGAAGTTGCGTAAAGTAGAGAACTCATGTACAAGTACCTCAAAATTGTACTTAAGCACAGTACTTCAGTAAATGTAGCCTACCTCCACCACTCTCAGCCAGCATAATCAAATTTCCAACCATAAAATAGCTTACAGTTAATTTGTCTGTTCAAAGGAATGGGATCACAGTTCATGAGCAGAACATGATTTTGATGTTTAATTCAGTTTGATGACAGAAAGAACATTTTACCCCCTCTGGCCGTCATTAGTGTTTATAAACTGACACTCGACTCACAATTTGGAGCACTGGGACAAAGAATGACTAAGAAAAACTGACTCCTCTCCTATTCTCTAATATTCAAGTACATATTATTGCAGACAAAGATGCAAATGTAACCTCTTGTACATGCATGTTCACATACAGTACAGCTCACAAACACTTGTCTACATCTGACACACATTTCCCGCTCCCAGGCTTCTCCTCTATAGCTCCCGGTCCTGTGCTGCTTGGTGTGTATATTTTGTTTTGCTATGCCTGTGTGTGAGGACAGAACAGGAAGAGATAAAGGCAGCCCCGTCAGTGTGTTTACAGCCAACACTGCTGAAGAGAATAGCTGTAGAAGACGAAAAGGAAGAGGCCTAATGACTGGCGCTAAGCAGCCGGACCCCTCTTGCTGTGAAAAGTCACCTCAGAGCCAAGACAGACACAGAGAGAAATATACAATTCTTAATCTAGACTGCAACAGAATGCTACAACCACCTTTTGGACAAAGGAAGAAATGCGTATAAGATTCTAAATGACTTTTATGTGTTTTCAAGACTGGGGAGCCATCATTTCAGCACATCAAACAAAAGTGCAGCCTAGTGTTAGTTTAGTTTGTTTGTTTTTTCCCAAGTTATCCAACTGCACAATTCAAGTCAATGAAAAACTAAATGGATATTTGTCAAAACATATAGGCATATTTTAACAGAAAGATCTATGTTAGGCTCACCCCATACCATACAGATCGATCAGTGTGAACAATAAGTCCACATTTGTGATTTACAAGGCAAAATAATATCAGGCTATCAGCTTTAATATAATAAGCATATTTCCAAATAGCTATTCCTTTCTGTACACATATTCTGCATTTGCATAGGAACCTCTTCTGCCCATTGCAAACCGGCTTAGCAAGTGTGCAAATCAAAGACACATATATAGTCATTACGTTTACTTTGTAAATTAATCTAAAATCTAAGAAATGTCCTTTAAAAGCATGACCTTGTACGTTCCAAAGTAAACAATACAGGAAACATCAAAAATGCAGGCGCTAGCAAGGCATGTTAAACATAAACTACAGTTAGTGCACACTGAACTTGTCTGACTGCATCCTCACAGCTCTACTATAAACACAGGAAGTCTACCTGTAGACTCGCGCATGCAAATCTGGCAACTTGCAAATAGCTGTACACAAAGATCCTCTCTCTTTCAAACACAAGTTTCTATCATAGGCTTTTATTTGCATTCAGAACAACACTGATGCTTTTGATTTCAGCTCGCACACACTACAGCAAGTGAAAGGGTAGAGTACTTGAATCCATCGTGATACTATTATTTATTTATTTATATTACAATTTAAGGAATAGTTTATCCTTACGTATTTGCTTTATTCGCCAGCTTAGCTTAGCAGGAAGACTGGAAACAGGGGAAAGTGCTCAAGTGGCTCGGTCCAGAGGATACACCTACCAGTACTTCTACACTAACTAAATAATATCTTGTTTGCTCCGTACAAAAACTGAAGTGTAAAAACAACAAATTGCTCTTTTATGGAAGGAAGTGGGGTTTTTTGGCTCGCATCAGTTGCCAGGCAACCAGCAGAGACTTGAGGAAGTAAGTAGTTACTTTGGTTTTTGTTTGATTTAACAAACAAGATAGAATGTATTGGTTAGTGAGCTTTACTGGTGCCGGTAGGGGAGATTTATCATCTTTCAACAGAGACAGGCTAGCTGTTTTCTCCTGTTTCTAGTGTTTGTGCTAAGCTAAGCTAAGCTAAGCCAACTAGCACTGCCAAAACAGTAAATAAATTTAGCTTCAAAACCCATGTTGATCATATTTGATAGCATTTCGCGTCTACATTGCCTTTACACATTTGGGCATGTGGCATGACAACATGAAATTTCATTAAAAAGCTTGTAAACACATTATGTCCAGTAGGCTTTCTTTTATTGTCCTTGTTCATGAGAATCATGAAGGTATGTGGCTCCTGTATTGTGGGAAGCTGTGACGCATGCATGGTCAGATTCTTTCTCACACACACGCACACGCATGCACGCACACACACACACCAATTGGTGATTTTACCAGTGTTTTGTGCCAGCTAGACCTACCGGGAAAGGTCCTAGTATGTGGGACTTCCTGTTTGCGACACTTTTCCTGTTGTGGATGATCTCCTCCTGAGCTCCTGACAGCTTGTACTCAATTATGACTTCTGGATTTAGAGGATTCCAGCAGCGTCTGCTTTTTATGATGACACTGTCACTCTTCATACATACTAAGTGAAATATTTAGGTCATTTGATTGTTCAAGTTCTTTTTGTGTGACTCAGTCATGAAATATGCATTTGCCAGCACAAAGAGTCCAAAAGAATTCAAAGCCATAATGCACATGGGATAAAGGGGCATTGTAGTTAACTGATATTCTACATAACTCAAAAGCAGATCTTTTTTCTTTTTGCAAGATGCCTTTGTTGTTTGTTCATACTGATTTAACTCACTATTTTTCTTTCACACTTTCTCTAAAGCCTCATGTGACTGCAGCAAGAGGACACCGGCCCATATTTCAACTCATACATAGGGTGATAATGCTGCCACCACCTTCCACTTGTTACTGAACCAAGGAGTCCCCTGTCACTCAACCTTGCCACCTAGTGGAGCTCTGAAGGTTTAACTCCCTCCTGGTCAACAGAAATCTTCCAGCCAACTACCTCCCTCATCTGGAGAGATGCCTACCCTGCAACACCCTCAGATCCTATTTATTTTTTATCTTCTGAAGACAACACAACACTAACCAGTTTTGCACAATATCAAACATCGGTTGGTGAAGTAATTAAAACCTCTTATTCAGTTTCAAGTGTCTGCTGGATCTTGCAGAAAGAGAAGCTCCCAATTAGCAAGTCACAAAAGAACAAGATATAAGATATATATGTGATATACACCCATGATCCATGGTTTCAGGCTAGAGTTAATGGTGCCCAAGAGCAAGAGACAAGTCTCATCCAACAAGAGGCAAACTGAGCCACACAGGAGAAGCCACACCCCAAAAGAGACTGCACAAACAAGAGCAAAGCCAGATGGAACTATCATCATATGGCACGACATTTGCAACTACACCAACAACGCAGAATGGTAAGAATTCAAAGACAAAAAAATGGTAAATACAGCCTGGTTTGAGGTGGGACTGAGCTGACATTGGGTATTTAGGTGCTTTCCACAATGACAAGGATGAAAACACCAGTCCACGATCAAACCAGGAGGTTGCTTCATGATCCTAAAATTGGCAGATTAAGCAGGATGTGATTAATTTTTCTCTCTTGCAGACACTCTGACAAGCCCGAGAGGCAAATATACCTCTCACAAATGGGAGTTCCTGGTGGCCGTCCTGGTCACATCCATCTCTCTGGCCATTCTTGTCGCCCTTCTGGCTAAATGCCAGGTGGTTCGGCGTTACCTGGCCAGCTACCGGCACACACGGCTGAGGGAGACAGACACTGTTAGCCACTGTGACTCATCAGGTTTGTTGTGTGCCCATAAAACATACTTTAATATCATAAACCTAAAATTTCTTTGTGCAGCGGGTAAAAATGCTGCTTTCTTTGACACTCAGACACAGAGTGTACAGCCTGTTTGTATTCAGCATTGAAAACAGAGGTGGTTCACAGATAATGACCATAAACATGTAGGAGCGATGAACCTTTCTAAACCTCTTCCCTTGGTTAGACAAGAGGCGATGCATTTTGTTTTACAGAGGTAGCACCAATATTAAGTCAGGAATAAATATTCGAAGCAGAAAACATAAAAACAACAATAAAAAGTCTCCTTGTTGCCATAGTGTGTTTGGCAACTGTCACTAACCAATATTTTTATATTAACAATCAAATAAGTGTAGTATAATGTATAAGTGTAATGTGAAATGTGACGCTTAACAAACAGAGAATTATCATCCAATTATTCAGTTATTCCCCTAAGCCTTATGGAGCATTTTAGTGTCTGCCCAGCACCAAATAGTAGACAGATAAAGTCAGTAACTGTGTGTGTACAGAAGCAACTGTTTTGTCTTTACAACTTTATATGGTGATGTCAATGTTTTGCTGCTCCCACGTGGCCAAAAATATCAGCAAGGGTGTGGCTAACATCAAGAACAATAAATCTTCGTGCTCATTATGTAACTGTAATGTCATGTCCACACAGTTTTTTTGCACAATGTGCCTAGGCCTAAAAAAGAGAAACAGGAAGAGACGATACATATGCTTTCTACAGTGAAGTCTGTATTTGCAAGAAAAATGCTACAGTCAAAAACTAATGGGAACATTTCGAAAGGATAGAAAATGTGATAGCATCAATGCTGATTATCTTTCAGACACACTCCCTTCTTGTGAGCAGATAAAACAATAATCATTGAAAGCTCATTTGGGAGTAAAATGTCTGTCAAACCTCATCTGACCACACAAATCCAGTTCATTAGTCACTGTTAAAGCAGCTTCAGGCTGTAGGCTACATCAATGTGACATTACACAGCTAGACAGCTAGAATGACACACACGACTTATCTTTAAATGATTGTTGGTCCTAACGCAGTACGACTCTTGTGTTTCTACTACTGCTTCCAGGCCTGGATGTGGAATTTGCCATGCACGGAGGACGTGGAATTAACCCTCACTCTTTGCCTCCTGTGTGCGAGGAAGATGACGACGGCTTCATCGAGGACAACTACATCCCGGCCAGTGAGAGAGCGAGGGCTGAAAGAGCAGCGGAGATCATGGAGGACACAGAGGAAGAGATGGATGAAATCGAATTTACCATCGCTTAATACGACGGCTGTGTAAACTCCCTTAGCCACCAATTCCACTCCACTCCTTTCCTTTGAGGAAGATTCATATTGTCCATCACAAAATGGGTACTTGGTAAACATTGGGTAAGTTTAGGAAAGCATAAAAATGTAAATACCAGCACACAGGATGACTTAATGCAAGGTGCATTATCATGGCAGTTTCTTAATGTGCAATCCATCCATAAAGTATCCATAAAAGCCCTCATAAAAGAGCATTTCAGTATATACTTACTGTAGAACAGTGAATATAAGTACTATTCATCATGCCTTATTTGTCAGTATATTGGCATTAAAAGAGATTAAAAGGTATTTTGTAAATATGAACATTAACCAACCACCTATGTATCTGTTAAAAGTTTTTGGCTAGGCTGATTGGTTAGTTGATTTGACAGCACAGATTGTGTACAATATCTACGTACAATTTGGACAGTAGTGCTTCAGTTTGCTTTGTTTTATGAATGAGCGGCGAGCATGAGAGTATACTGGAATATCACCGATGACTGAGTTGAGACTGAGCTTTATGAGAGGAAAGTACAATTTAAATGTTTATCTTGTGTCGTTACACCATCACTGTACAATGTGATTTTTGTGTGAGGTTACTTTCAAGGACTTCTTAAGCCTTTTACAGATTTTCTAATGTCCTCAGAAAAGGTACAACTGCTGCTACATATAAAAAGTAGGCCAGCTCAATTATAGTAACAGCATTAGCCTACTTGTAATTAGTTACTTCCTACTTAACTGCTATCTTTAGAATAGTAACAATGGAGGTTTTTCACAGCTGCCATTTTAACATGAAAGAGTAGGGTAAACACAGGTGTTATGATACTAATTAGGGTTCTCGTCCATTCACAACAAACCGAGTCAGGATGTTGTTATAATGCATGTTGGCTCACTGGAAATGCTCTGCTATACTAAATGGAATGGGGCCTTAATTAGTAACATTGGTAGTGGAGTTTATCCTACTATTTCATGTCAAAATGGCTGCTGTGAAAAAGGTCTACAGTCTTGGGGCTGTGCAAGAACCCTGACTACCTTCAAGCAAACTCTGTAAAAAATGATAAACAGTGTGATCTGAGTAAAAATAAAAATGTTCACTTCAACTGTTTGCACAAGTCAAATCTTTTTTTTTTTTTTTTTTTTATCCAAACAATGGATGTAACTTTTGAGGACTAGTTTCTCCACCATTTGGTCTCGACTGTGGTTTGCCTCATTGGTCACAAAGTGGAATCATCACACTCACCTTTCTTTTTAAACTTTACAACACTGGCATCAACAACAGTAATTAAGCTTGACACCGTGTCCCGAAAAGAGGCCTGGGGCGTTTCGGATCCTCTGAGACCATGCAGCTGATGAGAGCGGTCTGACAGGTCTGTGTGGAGCTGTCAGGCAAAGGCTCCCACCCGGAAACACAGCGGGTCAAGTTCACACAGACGAGCCGGAGCGAAACCGGAACCATCGCGATTCTGCTTTCAAAATAAAAGTGCAGAATTTGAAATTGTTAGCTCTAACACAAACTAAAACAAACTAACACCCCTCAATATAAGTTGGTATCTGCTATCCTCAAATGAAAGTAGACTAGTGGAGTAAAGTACAAACATTTGATTTATTTACGTAAAAGTACAAATACTCCATTACAAGTCAAAGTCCAGCATTTCAAATTTTACTTAAAAGGACAGAAATATTTGCAATAAAATGTGTTTGATGTTTCCAAAGTACTTTTGATGCATTAACATATGAGGAGTACTTAAAACTGCAGCTCCTCCCAGTGCTCCTAATGCCATTTGCAAGAATCCACCTGAACGAAAACAACCAATCAGAGCCAAGAAAGATAGTTGACTGACATTCCCAGGTTGTCAGATACAGACGCTTTAGGAATGAGACTCAACAATCTAACAACTATCTCCAAGCCTCCATCCCAAAGCGTCTTTCTCTGATTGGTTGTTTTCGTCCAGGCCTGGTGGATTCTTACAAATGGCATTAGGAGCACTAGAGGAACTTGATTTCTTCACAGATTATCTGTCTCACGTACTACTGTCAGGAAAGTGTCAGCAAATATGACAAAAAGTAATTTTTTTATAAAAGTTAACTACTGCAGCTTTAAATGTCCAAGGTGGAGCAAACTTTAACTGCTTTAATATTTAATCTTTTACAATACAACGTTTTTTAAAATTAATTTATAGATTTTGTATGTAAAATCTAATCTACAAAGTAACTGTCGCTGTGAAATTAATGTGGAGTAAAAAGTGTTTCCACTGCGTAAAAGTATAATGGTGAAAAGTTAAAAAGTAGAATGATATAAGTTTGCTCAAGTGAAGCACACGTTTCCCTAAAATAACTAAAATGCGTTTAACTTTTTTTTTAAAAATTGATATTAGTTGAATTAAAATAAAAAATAAAAAATAAAAAAAATCCCAGCCCCTCACAGCCGGAAGTTGTATTTGTTGTACTGCAGTTAACTTGATACTCGTGTCCGGAAAAACAGCGAGTTGCAGTTAAACGCAGCGACTGAAGAGAGTGGAGGAGAGGAGGAAGGAGGATGATGGGAGCGAGTTTTATCCCCTTTGAGTGACCCATATCTTACAGTAGACCCAGATATTATCTAGACTAGTTCTTGTTCTCGAGGATTTTTCTCCACCAACATGTCGGCGTCTGCGATATTTATCCTCGACCTGAAGGGAAAGGTAAGTTTGTAGCGACTTGTTGTGGCGGGGGAAGTTGACATTAAAGGTTATCAACGAAGCACCTGCTACAACAAAAATAGTATGTTAGCTTATGTAAAGTACAGAAATGTTTCGAAATTAAACGATATTTAGATTATTTTTTAAAAGTGGACTGTAGCAGCTGTCCATAATATACCAGAATACTTCCATTTCCTGACAAATACAGGATACTTTTAATGCTGTCTGCCCTGTAGCCCTCATGTAAGGGCAGTCAGGAAGAGACGCTCAACTTGCTAAACTCGTTTCTCCAATGTTCAGTATACACAGAGGGCTTGTTCTCCTGCAGCGACACAGCTTTATTCTACAGGATGTGTCCTATTTCCAAAGTTTTAAACTTTACTTTTTGTAGCCCCGATAAGTTTGTGTCTTACTTAATTTGCTGAATTAAAAAAGAAATATTGCCAAAATTGTGTCCGGGCAAGAGGTTGACATACATTAGAAGTGCATATTAAGAGGCATAACTTTATTTAAGACACTTGGGCTACATTATTTAGTGTTGGAACTATTAGTTGATTAAGCAGTTCATTGATTGACAGAATATTAATGCCATTATCTGGTCCCCAGCCCTCTCACATGTTCTGCAACTTTTGCCTGTATTATTTAAGTCTGCAACTAACAGTTTTTTAAGAAAGCAATCAACTAATCTGCCAGTTATTTTCTTAATGAATGGTTCGCCCTATAAAATGTCAGAAAATGTCTTTTTAGTTTCTTGAAATGGCCACCACTTTGGTCCAGACTGAAATGTCTATATATAACCATTAAACGGCTTACCATGTAATTTGGTAGTCATTTCTAGGTTTGTAATGATACACTCAACTGACAGTTTGATACAAGGCGTGAAATGTCCATGAACACGCCCCAAGGCACAAAGTGATGTCTTCAAATTGCTTCTTTTGTTTGGCCAACAGTCCCAAACCCAAAGATATTCAGTTAACCACCACACATCTGAGAAACCCAGCAATTAGTCACCTTTGATTTAGATAGTTTTTTGCATTTTGGCTTAAAATGATTAATCTCTCTATCAAAAGTTAGTTGTTCTCTTTGGGTTTTGGACTATTTGTCAGAAAAAAACAAGCAACAAGGATTCTTAGGGGCACATTTTCACAATTTCCTGACATTTACCATAAAGCCCAAACCATTAACTGAGAGAGTAATTGTCAGTTTAATCTATCATGAAACTAACCCTCAGTTGCAGCTCTAATAGTGTCTGAAAATGAACACCATTAAAAAAAAAAGAAGCGGTCTGAAGTCTCAAATCAAAGCATTTGAATCTTCATGTACGTATTCTTTAGAGTGGGATGAATAAAAGAGGACACAGAATTTTCACAGTTTCTTACGTCATCAGGTTTTACATCTAAACCTCACAGGGTTAATTTATTTGAAGGCAAGAAAAGGAATTGCTGAAGAAGCCTCATGCTTGACAATACCCATCAGGGAAAAGGATCAGTCCCTCATAGCCTGGATGTCTGATTGTACAGATTAAAGGTTTTCTCTTTTCTCTCTTTCTTTATCTATCTATCTCTGCCCGGGGGCAAGTCAGACGCTCCTCACCTTCAGTCCTCTCCCTCCCTCTGTGCTGACCAGGTGACCAGGCCCTCTGTCCTCTATTACAGCAGTGAAAGCAGGAAAATCAGCTGTTGTATTAAAAATACACTTAACTAGATGGCAGAAGAGGGTGAAAATATTCAAAATGACACCATAGATAAAACATAATTGAATAAGCAAACTCGTGGACATCAACAAACAGAAATTGTGTACTTGTAGACAAGTCACTTCACACACATTTCTAGACACAGCTGAGAGCTACTGCAGAAGCCAGTTTCCACCTCTGCCCTTTATCCCTCCACCCTCATCTCCCCCTCTTCTTAAGTTTTAGCTCCTGGGCACTAGACCGCACACTGATGGCGGCTGGGACCGGCTATGTAGACTGAAATGTCAGACTATTGAAATCAGCATGGCATCATTTGTCCCAGTGCTTCCCAGTAGATTTTTTTTAATAAGAGAACATGTTAAAGCAGAAGTTTTGGGTTGTCATGAGTAGCAGCACATTGATCATCACAGCGGTGGTTCCAGAGGAAATACAGCTCTCATGTTTGTATTTCGCTTCTTTTTTTTTTTGTCAGAGGAAGTACATATTCATCAACATTAGAGTGTAAATGTGTCCGACTCATTTTCAGAAGTTTAGTCAAATCAGATTCTTTTGAGTTTCTTGAAATGGCCACCACTTTGGTCCAGACTGAAATATCTATATAGAACCATTAAATGGCTTGCCATACAGTTTGATAGATATTTCTAGGTCAACTGACAGTATGATACAATTCATGATATTGGGTTGACCACATGATTTTCAAGATGAGGTTGAAGACAAATTATGACTGAAAAAGATTCCTTCCAATAGATCTTCTCTAATATTTTATTTATCAAACTGAAGAATATATTATGAGTTGAGGAATAAACTGTGATACAACACTTCCTTTTCTTTGTAAAAGTGAAAGTGAAAGTAAAACCCTGTCAACTGCAGAAAGGGGCATCCCGATTCATTTTTCATCCCATCGATTTGAATCTTTACATGTTTGTATGCGACTTAACTGCCTTGTGATATACTGTTACATCCCTAGACATTTGTGGTGCCCAGAGGATACATCCTCATGACTTTGGTGATCCCCTGACTTTCCATGTAACCACATCATCAAGTCCAAAGTTCAATCTGTCCAATACTTTGATTTATGGCCAAATATCTGAAAAAAAACTAATGACATTACTGTACTGTTAAACATCAGCATGTTAACGTTGTCACTGTGAGCATGTTAGCATGCTGACGTTAGCATTTAGGCCGGTGCTCTGCTGTGCCAAAGTACAGCCCCGCAGAGCTGCCAGCATGGGTGTTGACACTTGGTTTTGTTGAATTGGAAACGTTGAGCAACAGTGAACCACTCGCTGCATATGAAAAGAGGCACTGTGACTATGCACAATGTTAAATGGTTGCAATTGATGGACCAACTCAGTGGCGTCTTTTTGCATTCTTCAGTGAGCCATTATTTTATCTACAAGTCAGCTACTGTGAACTCCCGACACCCCCGTCACTCTAAAATATCATCATTATCCTGCGATGTTTTCGCAGTGATAATGGAGTTGCGCTTTAAAATGTGTGCTGTCCAAACTGACAATAGCTTTGTGCATTTTTCTTTTTCTTTTTTGCCTTCCAGTGATACACTCCGGTGAGGGTTTTCTGGTTGCTATTTGCCTTCAGAGGTCAGCAGCGAGGGGTTCCTATTGATTTCACACATTGTAAACAGTCACCGATTGCCTTGTGTCCCAATAACAAAGTTCTGCTAAATCAGTATCGCTCGAAAGATTTTAAAGCCAGTGGTTTTAAAAGATTTGTTCTTTTTTTCAAAGGTAAAACAACAAAAATGGTAATTCTTCTAGACCAGTCTCTTTTTATGTGAACCCCTTTGAATGACTTCTCATGTTTGAATTGTATTATGTTGTTTTTTATTATTACTGTTTATATATAATTAGATTTTTAGGAATGTATTGCAGAGATGTAGAGTATAGTAATGATATTTATCAATAGGTGTTTGCAAATGCCAACACTACTTACCAGAATATGTTTTTATGAGACAGTAACTTGGGAGTAACACATTCACAGTAGAATTTAATGAGACCTGGATTATTAAGTAGCTGCGCTCTGCTTTGGGGCATAAAATATGCTAACTGTTTGTGTGAGGTGTTCTGTTTGAAGTGTTCTGCCTCTGCTGAATAAACGACGCTATCTGAGTTTTACCGGCACACATTTGAAAACCGACATGACAATGATATGCTGACTCTTAAATACCCTTAAGGTGAAACATAAGATACTCTAAAATCATCATTTTGATTGTCGCTGGGACATAATTGTCACAGCTTCCAGCCTCATACAGCATGTATTGTGGAAGGATAAACAAGCAAGCTGGAACCTGCCATAATATGTCACTGTGCTGTTCTCCTTACAGTCCGTTCTCATCTGTAGTTGGCTGACTGAAAAGCTTCTCAAAGAACACATAGCTGTTTGGCAAAGTAAAGTTAAACACATATCAGTATACCGACAGTGGGGAGTTAAAAAAAGTAGATTGGGTAAAAGTGCGGTCAATGATAAACTTACACGGCTCGTCATTATACATGTGTCTGATTTAATCTCAAGGAATTACTGGAACACAGTGATATTTTTACTTGATGATTCATGAAGTCTTAAGCAGAAATGAAACTTTAACTGTTGGTAAGGTCAGGACCCTGATGTTTGTACATTGGTGGCACCTTTGTAATGTTCTTTAGGCCCTCATTTAATGCAGTTTAGTGGGTTATAGATGAGTGTCTTGTTGTTGTTTTTTTTTTTTGTTCTTTTCACTTTTAGTTCCTCAATGGTGCAACTAAATATTATTGATCAAACATTTAGTCTACAAAATGTCAGAAAATAGCAAAAAACTATGACAATTTCTCTAGATAATGTTGTCAAATTGTTTATTTTACCCGGCCAACCGTCCAAAAACAATGGTATTATGTTTCCAGTCATGTATGACAGAGAAAAGAAACTTCTTCACTTTTGTAAATTGGACCAAAAAAAAAAAGGAAATATTGTTTTTGTTTAATTTTGCGTCCACTGACTCAGTGATTGTTTCAACACTAATTTCAAACCATTGTGAACTCTTTACTTGTTGATGACTTCAAGCCCATCAATATTGATTGCAGTATGTTCACAACATTCTGCATTCATAAATACTATTCAGGTAAATCTGTTGATCCTGTCCCGTCCTGAAGACAGACCTCTGATGAAATAATTGCACTCCTCAAATAACAGTTCTGAATAATTCGAAGAATAATTTTCTGTTTTCTGTTTCTCTATCAAAGTTTGCTTCCAGAACTGCAAAGTGAATCTCAGGATACTCCAGTATTACAGCTCTTTTTGATACAAAGATTTGTCTATACCTCATTCTCTCTCTCTGGTGACCTCTGAACTCTTTGCTCTGTGGGTTCAGACTCCTCTCACAGAAGCGGAGCAGTGGCCTGTTCATATCCTTCTTTTCTCCCTCAGATTACTTTACTTTCCTGGCATTTCCTTTTTTTTATTTCTTATTTCGTCCTGCCTTTGTTGTATCTGCCCCTGTGTGACCCCTGCACAACAGACTCCTCTATAATAGAAGGGGGTAGCTTTGTGCACATGTGTGTGTGTGTGTGTGTGTGTGTGTGTGTGTGTGTGTGTGTGTGTGTGTGTGTGTGTGTGTGTGTGTCATCTAGATCCCTCAAGCGTAGAAGCTTTGATCTCTTTCTGCACTTCACTGTGTGTCCGGACTCTAGCAAGACTGCTGACTCATCTAGTCATCTTGTGTAGGTGTGTGTGTGTGTGTGTTTTCTATTCAAATTGGAGGGTGTGGTTGTTTCTCACAGCTAAATGAAATTAATCTTGACAATATTGTTTGTAGATTATAAATGTTTTAACAGTCACAATTGTGACCTAATCTGAAGCCATGAGTCATAATACCTGATACTGATTAGACCTAAAGTATATGTGAAAATATTTTTTACATATATTTAAAAAAAAATGCAATTCTGTGATCCCTGAATGTGGGACTGTGCTACTGGCAGTGTAACTTGAGTTTCTGGGTCATTTTTTGTTGCTTGGACATGTGTTGTTCTTTTTCTTGTGTGTATTCCTTTCAGTGCATCCTCAATGCATTTTGTTTGCAGAAAGTGTTTGTTGAGTAAATGTCAGAATGTCAGTTTCTGAGATTCAAAGAAAGACAATGTTTGATATCGACTCAGCAATTTGCATTGACATTCAACAGTCATGAGGAGAAGTCCACTGAACAAAATGCAGAAATATCAAGTTCTCTACAGGATGCATGTAGTCACGGGAGGCTTTTTAGTAGTGGGAAAGGCTGCACAAGGACATGTCCACAAGTAATTGATTAGGTTGCTAGCATTTATAAGCCCACACTGATCTTTTATTATAGTCCGAACAGGTTCCTTCTCGTTTTAGACAGTTGTTGAAAGCCATTCTGGACGATGTAGGAACAGAAATATGACTTAAGAGTCTACAGTCTGTATACAGCCATGTTAGAGGTATTTTAGTTTAGAGAGTTAGCATGTTGACATTTGCACTAATTAGCAATAAAGACAAAACACAGCTGAGGCTAATAGAAATGTCAATTCATTCTGGGGGGGACATGTATGTATGGACAAAAACTGGAATAGCCTTGTTGACATTTCATTCCAAACCACAAAGGTCAGCCTCCTGGTTGTGTTGGAGCAGAAGTCAGGGGATCGCAATACCAGACTTTGGATTGGTTTTGCAATGCAGGTTCTTTTTATACTCTCTAATTGTTTCCATCCTGTTTTAGCAAAGAAAACCAGGAGAAAGTCCTCAGTCCCTGTTGAGCAAAGCATTTAGAGACTGGCTTGTGAGTCTATGGGATTACCAAAGTCAGTAGCATTCATCGTCTGAGGACCATGAATGTCTGTAAAAAATGTCATGGCAGTTGATCCAGTAGTTTTGAGATATTTCAGTCTGAACCAAAGTAGTGGAACAACGGACAGACTGACATTGCCATCCATATAGCCGTGCTTCTAGTATGGCTAAAACAATATTTGTGTGAAGTCTGCACACCTCTGTTTTCCATGATTTTAAACCCTTAGAAGAAGCCTCGCTAAAGTCTACATACGCTCCTGTTTCATGTTGAGATTCATCACTAGATATTGAAGTTGAAAACACAGTTTGCCCATTTCTTTGTGAGATGACCTGGGAAAATTGTGTCATTTCCATCCATGAGGTTGGAGTTTGTAGTCAGCCAGTGGTTTCTGAAGCATTTTGTTGTTCTGCTTAGCTTTGGTATCTTAGCCAAAAGCTATACATATTGAATGACTGGGTAGTGCCTCCATAATAATGTCTTCTGCCTTTTATATTTTGTTCTTTCCATTATGGATCCAGGTGCTGGTCTGTCGTAACTACATGGGGAACATGGACATGAACGAGATTGACCACTTTATGCCCATCCTAATGAAGAGAGAAGAGGAGGCTGAGATGACGCCTATGGTCAGCCATGGCTCCTCCCACTTCCTGTGGATCAAACACAGCAACCTTTACTGTATCCATTTGAGTTCATGTCATGTCAAGTATATTGTGCCTTGTTGTCTCTGTTGAAAATTTGCCTTTGCTGAAGATCTGAAGATGACTCTGAAGATAAATGTTGTTTTAAGCAGTTTACCATACATTCGTTTTTTACAGCATATAATAGATTTACAGCATCTCAAAGACCTGAATAGCCTCTATCCCTTAGTTGTCTCCAGCTCCATATGAAGTAGTTGAAAAATTAAACACAGATTGACTGTGATGTGTTATCCACTGTATATCCTCATTTCCTGATGTGAGAGCGGGCAGTCAAACTTCCTTACACATTATTAATTCAGCATGATATTGCAGTTGTGAGTAAGTGGTATTCCCAGTGCACTGCATCAGACAACTGAGCTGTTTTACCTCCCTGTGGCCATGTTCTCAATTGCTTGCCAGTGTGAGGCATTCTGCTAACTTTGTGTGTCATTGCATTCATCTCAATACCACCCACAGTTTCCAAAAAATTAAGTTGACTACACGTCTCCATTTTATCCAACAGTTTGCAGGTTTTTCAACTCATATGCTGTGTGCCCATTTGTCACTTGTCGATGTGCAGTTATTTCTTAACAATTCTTTCTTCAGTGGTGGCAATGACCAAGAAGAATGCCAATGCTGCTCTGGTGTTCTCCTTTCTTTATAAGATTATCCAGGTGCGTCTGTTTCCTGAGACTTTAGTCCATATCTTTAACTTCCTCTTGCTTATTGTGTTCAAAATGTGGTATCAACCCACCCAGCCAGGGTGAATTGTTGTCAAGTGATTACTGTACCTGCAGTGTAGACTGTTAATCAAAACTATGTTTGAGGTGGCAGAGTCAATTATTTTAATACCAATCATAAATGAGTATTTTCAGTCATCATAGTATGCATTTTCTGTGATTGTGATTTAATTATCACATGACCTGACTATATAGTACAAATACACCACTTATTTCAATGGTTTCCTTACTGCATATACGTGTTCAATGCTATTGAAGTATTGCTACTTTAATACAGCCAGCAGACTGCACGCATTTACACTTTCCTGAACAATACACGATTAAAAAACATGAAAGTGCAGCCAAACAACTTGCATATCATTTACCTCCTATAAAATAACGTGTGTCGAACTACGTCTGCATGTTTGTGTCCCTAGGTATTTAAGGAGTACTTTAAGGAACTTGAGGAGGAGAGTATTCGTGACAACTTTGTGACAGTGTACGAGCTGATGGACGAAGTGATGGACTTCGGTTTCCCTCAGACAACTGACAGCAAGATCCTACAAGAGTAAGAAAATGATTACACAACCAGTAACAGTCCATTATGCAGTAAGGATTGTAGTGTCTGAATGTGTAAGACATTCAAGGATTCAATGTAATTTAATTGTAATATACAGCAAAAGTTTGTATAATGAAATTCAGATTGTATTTCCCTTTAAGTTACTCATAAAACATATATATGTATATTTTATTATTATTGTTATTATTACTATTATTATATACAATGAAATTAATAAGTCATAACAATGAAAACATACTATTGAATGATGGAGTGCTGAGTTAAGGACCGCACAGGATTATCATGGAGTAGTGTGGTCTTGTGGGTATGGAGTGAGTGCCACAGGAGGAAACACCATCCAGAGGGACAGACTGACTGCTGCTCAGTGTAGCAGCAGGGGGTTACAAGTCTGAGGATCTGGTTGCAGTCAACTGCCACAAGATCAGCCAATAGCTAAACTCAGTTGCAACTGCCCTTTTGCACTAAAATGTCTGAATATGAGCAACCCCACTACATACCCATATAAATAGGGTTTGGGGTTTAGTTACTCTTTAAAAGTGAAGCAGTTTCTGCATAACTGGTCTTATCTAACTAAATCTTGTCAACAAAATGTTTGACATGACGAAACATGGATCAATGATGTGTGTTGGCACTGTGCTCTGGCATTTTGAGTATAACATTAGGGTTATAGTTTCAAACTCAAAGGCCGTAATTGCTGCACTCCAGTCTGATTTTAATGTAACCACATTAGCTCAAGTGGTACCTGTGTGGTCCATCAGGGAACAAAACACTGAGATAACAGCTTTCATCTCATACTGTAAGTGACCAGTAGAGATGGGAGTAAGAGCACATGATAATTCTGTTTGAAGTGCCATTGGCTTATTTGTTGTTCTTCATTCAACGAAACACAGCTGGCGACCAAAACTATAATGGCTTAACTTTATTCAGTGAGTGAACGGAAGCAACTATTATTCTTGGGTGCGTTTTATGTTTTGTGTTCACTGTGTACACAGGGTTGTTTTTGCCTTTTCCCTCCTCTTGGCTCCTCAGCTCAGAGAGATGTTTGTTTCTAGGCTCAATATTCACTTTACAGAAGCACGGTAACATGGGTTCTGTGTGCACATGACCAGCTTTGTTGCTAATTAATGGGGAACTATATATTTTAAATGTTCTAATTTGCATAGCATATGGTTTATTCTCATGGTTCAAAAGTGATTGGGCTTTTTTTTCTGGTAATATGTGATTGATGTTTAATTTTGTGTGCTGATGTTGCCAGTGTGTGCGTGTACAGTATGTGTGTTTGGTGTCTGAATAGGGCTGATAATTACCAGGCTCCTATTGGCACTCAGACACAATGACACCGTCAGCTGGACACACTCGAGACTCTCAGACAGAAAAGCCCTGCTCTTCTCCTCTCCAAGGAGACACACAAGTGTCATTTCTCTCTTGTACACACACACACACACACACATACACACACCCACAGTACACACACACACACATTCACTGTGTCTCACTGTCTGCAGGCTATTCCAGTTCTCTGACCTTTTAATACCTTGAGCACGACAAAAACACTTTCGTTTCTCTCACATTATAACACTAACTACCTGGTAAAGGTGTAAATGTGTAAACGTGTGTTTGGAAGTGTGGGCGAATGTCAGAGACTTAGAAAGTGAAACTGCAGTGCATGTGAATGTCTTCGTGTGTGTCTTCGTATGAGCCTTCACGCATGTGGGTGTGTGCGTGTGTGTTTGTTATGATTGCTATTGTTATGCTAATCTGTCAGTTTGCTGCCAACCCCCGCTTCCAGATCCTTTCATTAGCATTTCTGAGGAGAATCAGGGCAAAACAGAACAAACGGCAAAGCAACAAAACAACCCAACATCGACCCCAAGCCCACTTGTCGCCGCCTTTCATCTCTCAGCACTTTCAGATTTTGCTATGTGTCAACATGCATTCAAGACCCTCTAGGTGGGAGGAACTGGGACAGAAAACTAGGGAGAAAATGTTGCCTCAATCTGTCAATCAATCTAAAACTTGTTTATTTAACACCTTTTATTATTGACATTATATAGGAAATGTACAGTTGAACTGAAAACAAGACCCTTGTGTTTGTGCTTTGTATTTGTTCAGTAGGCTTTGATTGGTTTCATGGCCCACGCTTGAACAGTTAACTCACTTTAGAGTGGCTATAATTGATATTTTTAGAATAATGTGTCAAGTGACAGTGTGAAAAGGGATGGACCTAAAAAGAATTATCATAAAATGTCAGTGTTGTGGTCACAACTTCTTTCGGCTCTCCCCAAGTGGGACTGGTTTAGTCAGTGTTGTCAGTTAATGGGTTGAATTTCCCTGAGAAGTGCAAACTTTCAAGTCATGTCAGTTTTATTTAAATAGCCCAAAATTACAAATGTGTCTCTATGGGCTTCACAATCTGTACACCCTGTATCCCCAGGCCCTTGATATTCTTCCCTCGGGCTAACAGCAAATGTTGGTGTGACTAACTGATTTTTGCAATGTTGGTTACCAGGAGCCCAGTGCAATCTGGAAATAAGTATGGAGCAAGATAGACACAATATTAGTACCCACGCTGTTTGATTTGGGCATAACTACATGCAGCCCATCTCTCAAATTAGAAACATACATACCGCTCCTGCTGCTGTATTTAGTCAGCTGAAATGAAATGCCTCATACATACACATGAGGCATCACACATGAAATTGATGGTTACATTTCATTCCAAAATAAGCACCAAGATTTAACTGTGCCACCTTGTCTGCATTAACACAGTTTTAGTTGTGGCACTACTTCATTCACCTTGTTGCTGGCAGATTTTTTGGGGGCTACAGAATTTCCAAACAGATAGTTATTAAAATATCAGCAGATTCATGTGGGACATGTGGTCGGTACTCATTGACTTTGGGGTAAATGCTCAGGCCTGTGGGAGGAAAAAGGTGAGGGGCAACTGAAGCACTATAAAATATTAGTGTGTATTTCGGTTTGCACAATGGATGGAGTTGAATTTAAGTAGATCTAAGGCACATGGCTGCAAAACATCTGTATCCGGTCTTTTTGTTAATATTAGCCACTTCTCCAGAGTAGGTCTAAGTACAGGTCATCAGCACCAACAAAAAAACACCAACAGTGTCTAAAGCACTGTTATTTTTCTTTAAATGCCTGTCCAGGTTACTTTAAAAATCACCTGGCAGTCATTTGCAGGGTAATAACCTATGACTATTATTTATTTTTGTGTATATATAAATAAAGTTGTCAATTATAAAAACATGAAAAGAATTAATACCCCCAAAATAACTGTCCCTATTCCAGGGAACATTGGGTGGCATAAATTAGAAGACAGCTCCGCTGTGGAAACGAGGCCAGTGAGAAGTAAACAGTGACGGGGGGCAGGTGTTTTGGGTAAAAACAGTCGTGGTCACATGTTGTTTATCTGAGTACAGCTCCCTCCTATTCTCATGAGTCATTATGTCTCCCTGGATGCAGGATTGTTGGAACAAACTGGCTCTCTGGTTAACCTTAAGAAACAACCTGCAGTGCAGTACAGTGAATGAGGGGATCGATGGATCGATCAACAGATCAGAACAACAGACAAAACAAACTGATAAATATAATGTATGAATGGGGTGAATTGACGTGTTTTTGAGAACAGTCAAGGCTAGACGTTAATGGAGAATAGGACACTCACACTCATTATCAATCTAATTATATTTTCTACAGCTGCACCAGTCATCATTATTATGATAACAATGGTTCAACTGAATACATATAATTTGAAAAGAATTGCTCCCACCAGTTTTCTCTGGGCTCTATATAGTACTTTCTACTTTCACATTTAGCTCATTGTTTTGGTTTTTACTGCCTTTAATGTCTTGATTCACTCTCACTGTTCTCATTGGCATTGTTTCTAGGTGCGCAAAGCAGCTTTTTTTGTGAAAAAGCTCTAAAAACTGACTGTATGCTACTTGCCCATGTTTTTGGTTAATGTTAACATCTTCAGGATATCAATTTTTAAGTAATTCAGGGTTGTATTTACAGTTTGTACATTGGCTTTCAGTGACACAATAAGTATTCAAAACTTGGAGAAGTGTGCATCAGTTGTTTTTGTCTTCCTTTCAGAATTTGTACTACCTCAGATTTCAGTCTGAATGCACCACAAGGAAGGTGGTGGATATGCGCATACCTAAGTGGAGTTGAACTAGCCACAAAGGCTTTGCTCCAGTTGTTCAACTCAACTAAAGTTACCAGCTTTCATTTGAGCAATATCAGAGATTTTCCTAAATTGTACGGTATCTGTCATGTTATAAAAGGCATGTACAGTTTCAAAACTCATGTTGGATTAAGATTTCACTCCTAAAACTATTGGCAGCAATTCTACTTTTTTACTAAATGGTTTAATGAGCATCAAAACACTGAAAACCCTTATCCTATCTAGTCTATCTTAATCACTACATCTTAACCCATGTAAACACTGACTGAAGATTTGCCCCCATCAACAAAACTAAATTGAGAATATTTCTTAAAGAAAGGACTCCCATTAAAGGTTCAAACCTTTTAAGAATCCAAACCTATTAAAGGTGTTTTAGCATCTCCTGGTGGCTCAAAGCCCTTTAAGACCCTCAATGCTGGGGAGTGGGGGTTATTTGCCCAAGCCATACTTTGTTACATATCATGTAAACAAATCCATGTAAGTCACATTATTATCTATGGCCACAGTCACAATGGGTTTATGTAAATCTCCATTTTCCAATTACACCCATGAATAGTCTTCATACAACATAAATATCAAGCCTCTTTAATTTATTCACACTGGAATAGCTCATTTATTTTAAGTCATGAGGGGTAATTAATACAAAATATAAAAAACATTCCTCAAGAGAAATTGGGTTCATGTTGCAAACAAATAAAACATATTCTGTTTGTTGCCATTTACTATTTATATTTCTTCAGAGAAATTGGAAATTCTGTCTCCTTCTCAGGCATCTTAATAAGGACTATGACCTTTTCAGTTTTAAAACTATCCTGATGAATGTACTTCATGGGTTTTCAGGGGTTCCACTGAGCAGGATCACAGACTGAATTTGAAATTTGACGTTTCTCACAACTTCTTTCTGCCTTTGTCTGTTTCAGGTACATCACCCAGCAGGGTCATAAATTAGAGGTCGGGGCTCCTCGACCTCCTGCCACCGTCACCAACGCTGTGTCTTGGCGGTCAGAGGGCATCAAGTACAGGAAAAATGAAGTTTTCATGGACGTCATTGAGTCAGTAAATCTACTGGTGAGGACAGCTTTGTTTGTTGCTTTGTACTTTCTTAAAAAATATTCTCAAAAAGATTTGTCTCTACAAGGAGACAGAAAGAATCCCAGACTTGCGATGTTTGATGGTTCATTTTGTATTACTTCCATCATCTCTTATCAACCTATCGATGATATTTACTACGGTGGCATTTTACGGTTATTTAATGTTAGTAGAAAGCCTGAGCAATTTAAGGCTGCTTCCATTATCAAAATGAGGTTTTTATGGGCACAAATGGTCCAGTCACCTTGCTGGTGGGAATCATGCGTATCTTGCAAATACAGTATGTCCGTGGAGGTTTATCTCTTCATAAATATAACGTCCTTCATTTACAATCAGATATAATTGTGTAGTTAAGTGAAGTAGATTTTGCACACAGCAGTATGTTGCAGACTTCCTACAAAGGTGCAACATACTGTAGATAACTGCTAGAGAATGGTTTATTTATGTATTTATTTTTGGACATTATTCATTCAGTGGCGAGGATGGAAAGACTCTTCCAGCCCCAGTAAAATCTGTTAGGTTGTCAGGTATTTGCTTGTTTCTGAGCAAACTAAACACCATAAATCTAGATATTTTACCTGTGTTAAGAATATATTACTCTTAGTCTGCATAGCTAACAATGGTCTGCTGTCATCATTCATCATCAATAATTAGAAACTGGATATTTATATTAATGTATTTATTAGTTTTTAAATCAAATGTTTTCACATAACGGTCACAAGAAGCAAAACTACATATATATATATACATATAGAAAACACAAATCAGGAAGTCATGGATACATATGTCTGACTCATCCAGTCATATGCATATAAGATCTGTATCAGTTCTACATTCTTTATCGTCCATTGTTTTAACCATCTTCTAAAAGTGACATTCAATCATTTCAGTTCTGTTTAAAATAGATGGCCCCTTGAGGCTAAGTTGGTGTGTCAGTACTAAAATTGTCTTTCAAAACTTTGGAATGGTTTGACTCCTCCAAACAGTTTTCCTCTTTCCTTGAATTGAATTGCAAAGGAAGCTGTCTCAACAATCCTCTATTCTTTTGCAATAGAATATTTTGTGGTATTTATGTTTCATCATTGTGTGCAGTGGGGAGATACCTACTGTATACAGTTGTATATTCCAAAGCTTAGTCAGTAATTTAAGCAGACCAAATATATTAGGGCACATCGGGTTTTTCTGCAAGTCAGAATGAATACACTGACACTTTCAACTTTTGAAATGTTCTCTATCTACATATAATGTTGTAATAGCTGTAAAAGGTTCTGACTTTGTAAGGATGTTGTGAAATGTCCCCATGCATTGTTGCAATAAATACTATGACTGGGATAATTTGCTGGAAAGGTAGACATTGCATTATTATTTTAGACAATTATATTCTTCTAATTCTGTATAGTTATTATAGTTGCCTCCCCCTGACCTTATGTTGTCTAACACAATGTATTAATCACTACTCAGTGTGATAGTGTGATATTTTTAGTCTACATGAAAACCATTTAGAGAAAGAAAACAACTGAGGAATACAGACAAGGGCTCAGATTTCCTGCAGCTAAAGAAACAGAACAGATTTGCATTACATGCTGTGCCTTTTGAACTAAAAGGAAGAGAAATTACTTTCTTCTGAAATGTCATGTCCTTGAAGCAATACCTGAAGGACAACTCCACATACAGTTGCAGGTTTAGGTTGATGAGTCAAAGGGAAACTGGTGAGTTGTAGGCATTTAACCACTGCTGGGGAGCTACAGTTACCACTTCCTTTTCTGAGACCAGGGACTTTTTTTTATTGAATGTCTGCACAGGTTCTTCATCCTCTTTTACATTGACTCATTGCTCACATTTTCTACACTGCATACTGACAGCTTTTCAGTCATATCCCTCAGTCTGTGTGTATCTGCTAAGTGGCTTATCTGAGTATCAGTTGTTTGGTTTATTTCTCCCAGTTTATTAGGAGTCTTACTACTGAGCTGTAGAATATCATTATCAAAATAAAGTCACTTAAAGTGCACATTTCCATTTGCTAACAGTAAAGTTTGTGTATTTTCTGGTTAACTTTGGGCAGATTTGACTGTAAAGCTGATATCATAGCCAATAAAAAAAAACAGTGATCAGAATTCAGCTGTTCTCCAAGCATAAATGAATACTTCTCTTGTTTAATATAATGCTTTTCTCTTCTGTCTGTAGGTGAGCGCCAATGGCAGCGTCCTGCGGAGTGAAATAGTGGGCACTATCAAGCTCAAAGTGGTCCTGTCGGGGATGCCTGAACTCAGATTGGGCCTCAATGACAAAGTGCTGTTTGAAATCACAGGCAGTAAGTACCAGTGAGTCTGCCTCAGTGTATGTAGTTAAACATGTGTTATATGTGTAAAAGCTTTTATGAGGAAGCAATAGTCACATAAACAGTAGAGTTTACTTGACATCAAATTCAACGAATGTGATAAATTGGCAAAGTCTGTGTGGATAATTTAAGAGTTAGAGTTAAAACTTAAAATACTTTCAGTGGAACATGTTGCTTGTTATTTTAAAATGTTGGTGTATGTTGGCATTTATTTAGGTCCGTTGTTCCCAATTTTGTTTTGTCGGACGTGCCCCCACGGCTCTGTCAGATGAGCTCCATAGTCGTTCATCTACACCACCTGTCACTTGCAAAATGTGTTCTTTAAAAGTTGATTTTGAGATCCTGGAATAGTTGGTTTCTTTACTTAAAGTTTGCATTTGTAGTATTTTATCACATGGAGTGGCAGAACCATCTTTAATTTTTTTTTTTTTTTCAATCAAATCCTAATTTCTATTTTTGGCTGAGCTGCAGTCTTTCCACAGCTGATGCAGCGCCTGGGGTGCATGTACCCCTGGTTTGGAATTATTGCTGCTTCTTGAAAAATGCAATGTTTAGTAGTTTAAGTGGAGTGGTATGCATGTGTGACATCAGATAGGCGTTATAAGTTCATCCATTATCGGTCTTGCCTCTCCCCTTTTAGTGGGACATTGTAAATTGGTTCACTTTATTTTACACTGAACTGTGAAAGGAATTGGACATCTTTTGATAGAGAACTTTTGATAGAGGCAATGTTTTTTAAAAAAATTTAATTAAAATAATTCATCCTATATATACATTTCCAAAATTGCTTCAAAAATTGCTAGAATAGCTCTTAAATGGCAAAAATGATTTGTAAATATGTTACTGGTTGACAGTTGAGCACTCGTCTATTCACTCTCCACTTCTTGAACTCACCCTCACACTTCCACCTTCGGCTCCTCTTTCTGTCTAAACCCCCTCACTTCTTCAAATCCCTCACCCAGCTTAGCTTTCATCCTTCCTCATCTTCCTTCTCCTCTCCCCCTACTTTCCCAATTTTCCCAGTAATGTCTCCCACTGCTACATCTCTCCTCGTCTGTTCCTGCACCCTCTCCTCCTTCTCCCTCTTTTCCTCCCTCTCTTTTGCCTACTTTTTATCCCCCCTGCCGCTCCTCACTGAAGGGGAAAGGCTCTATCACTGTCTAGCCTCATTGCGTCTGAGTTAATCCTCACCCCAGGCTACAGCCCTGCAGATGAAAGGTGAGGGTCTGTGGATATCCTGTATATGCAGCCCACAATCCCCCTGCTGTGTGTTGCAGTCTGGGAAATAACATATCCTCAGAAAAAATGATCAGAAATAATGATCAAACAAACGCACTGACAGATACAGCAACACACACACACTGCATGTTTATACAAATATTAAAATGGGATTTTCACTCTCCTCCTCAGCACTTGCACTTTTTTACATATCATTTCGCAGAAATTTGGTGTTTATCATATTTGCCTGATCTGCACATTTTTATCACAGCTGGATACAGCCAAAACGTGAGAGAGTATAAATCATTTAACACTGCCCTCTGCTGGCAGAAATCCAGAATGGTCACTACAGGGAACTGAGAGAAAAGTCATACAAGTTACATTCATAGTATTTTCTAATTAAAAGCAGCTGCATGAAATCACTGCCCACAAAAAGCGAGTTATTTCAGACATCACTCAGTCAAGATGAATTAAGTTTGATCTAAAATATGGTCCGTAATATCCTGAGTGTCTACACCTGCTCACATTCCCCTTAATTAAGATTAATCTTAATTACTAATCAGAGTTGTTTGAAGCTTGCGGATGTGATGTGTGTGGTTTGAGAGATTTTGTTTTTCAAAAGGTTCTTAGCTGAAAATGTGAGGACTATCAACAATAATGTTATCAATTAATCTTATTAATCCAGTTAATTGTCTTAGTAAAAACACCTAGGGTAAAATCTGCAAAAACTGTTTTATCTAACCGGCGGTACAAAATGCAGATATTTTCAGTTGTACCATCATGTCTTAACATTTGAGAAGGTGGAACATATAAATATTTAGCATTGTTGCTTGAAAGATGACTTAAATTATTCATCTTCCTTCAAAAGAGTTGCAGATTAATATTCTATTGAGAAAATAATTTGTATCCTGTACCTTCAACCTTTAAAAGCTAGGAAGACTTGTTTAAACTGTCCACCCATCTCAGTGATATCACAGCACTGTAAGATGCTTTGGACCGAAACATTTAACAAATGTCATTATAAAACAGTTCCCCGTGTCTCTTTTTTTAATGTGCGACAGCAGACAGAAAACCGATTAGGTTCCTCCTGTCTGCTGCTGTGTATTAAAAGCACAGAAACAGGTGAGAGCAGCTTTAAAAGGTGAATCACAGGGGACACTGCTGCATCTTCAATCCTCACCTGACATGTACACACACACACACACACACACACACACACACACACACACACACACACTATACACAAACTCACACATCTGTCTCTTCTTCTGGCCCCTGAGGTCCTTGCAATGACAGAGAGTGTCCCACATGACCTTTCTTTGTTGTCTTCTTGATAACGCTGCATGGAAGTGTGTTAGTGTGTTCCTGACATAAAAACAAACAGAAACCGAGAGATAGAAGACATTCCAAAGGGCCTTCCCTGCTTTGCTTTTCCAGGAGTGCTGTGCTCCTTAGACTTCACCTCAGCCAGTCCCCACTCACTCATGAGGAAATGTCACACCCACATACACACATAAAAGCAAAATCAATAGAGAACCGAGCAAGCAGCAAGCAAATGTACATAAACCTATGCACGTACACACACTCAGGAGGGAGAACAATGAACAAGGAAGCTGCATACACAAATACACCCAAGTTCACACACACACACACACACACACACACATACAGTATTCTCTCCGACAGGCCTCAGTGCTGGTCCAGGGCTGCATTCAGAGCAGGTGAGGCAGGCTTTAGCTGACGGTTGAATGGAAGATTTAGTTGAAGGCCCACAGGCCCACAGTCATTACAGCAGTTTTCCACCACTCAGCACCCTCCATTAACCACGGAGGAGGAGAACATCGGCCGTTCTCCAGCAGACTACAGATGCCACCATTAAGGGGGTTGCGTATTTAACTGCCGATTGCAACAGAGCTGCACTCTTACTCCACCCGTGAGAGGATTTGTCTGAAAAAGTCTAATTTTGTTCAACAAGGAAAGGATTTAGTGGACACTGTCTGCTGATTTTTGTCTATAGTAGCCTCTGTAGTACTCCAGTATAGGTTAGATAAAGGGCAGAGCACTGCTCAAGTGGTCACCAACATATGTTTTTAAAAACCCACTGTTCACTATACTCTTGCGTTATCACAATTATTTGGTTGTTCAATAAATCAGTTTATTTATCAAGCAAATTTCTCAAACGTGAGGATTTGTTACTTTTAACAGTATTCCTTTTTATCAGTAAATTGTAAGATATCACAAATTTAATCACAAAACAAGGAATTTGAAGATGTTACCTTTATAAACTGGGAAATTATTGGGCATCTGTAATTTCCTAGACTACGGGTTAATATCTCCTCCTCTGTGTCTGGCAGGTTTGAAACACCTTAGCTGACATAAATGGCAGTGTGCTTTAGCAGTCATATTACTAATGATCTAGTCTGAAAAACAGCGCGAAATCTCCCATTCGCATAAAGACTTCCGTCTAGGTGTTATTTCACAAAATAAGACCATAACAAAAGACTTACATCAGTGTGGTAGGTGGCAGAGTAATGAAAAAAAAACATCTCATAATTTCAGTAAGAGATGTGTGTACTTTTTTCTGGCTGATAGTACAATATTTATTTTGTGAGGCAGCTGAATGGGCTTCAGTGGAGGAGAAGTTGATGGCAGCAGGCTTTGAAGACAGGCAGTGTGTGTGCTTGTGTGTTTACGTGTTTGTGTGTGGCAGCTAAATAACTGTTCAGTGGGGGACAAGAAGAGGGCAGATGGATTTGGTCGCACACTGCGTGTAAAGTGTGTGTGTGTGTGTGTGTGTGTGTGTGTGTGTGTGTGTGTGTGTGTGTGTGTGTGTGTGTGTGTGTGTGTGTGTGTGTGTGTGTGTGTGTGTGTGTGTGTGTGTGTGTGTGTGTGTGTGTGTGTGAGAGACTGAATGAATGTTTGTCAGTCATCATTACCTTGACCTTGATTTCCCCAAGGCTGCGTGGAAGGCTCTCAATCTTTTGTTGTGTATTTCTGTGTGTGTATTGTTTGTGTGTGTGTTTGTGTGTGTCAGGAGAAAAGAGTAAGACAGTGGAGCTAGAGGATGTGAAGTTTCATCAGTGTGTCCGTCTGTCACGCTTCGAGAACGACCGCACCATCTCTTTCATCCCCCCCGACGGCGAGAGCGAGCTCATGTCCTACCGCCTCAACACTACAGTGAGTAGGACACACAGACAAATGTCTCCCTTTAACACACACATGCACACACGCACACTCAGTCGACCTACATAGCAGGAACACCAAGAACACATATCCTATTTGTCTCATAGTAAGGTTGTGATTATGATAAGCGTATAACCAATAATTTGGTAGTTGCCTGATATTGCCTTATTACAGATATACTGGTACTACTAACGTATATGTTGGCAAATATGTAAATAAATCTTGTGGTACAGAAATGTTTTATATGATATATTTTTGATACTTGCTTTTCTTATTTCATGTTTAAAATATTTGATATTTTATTTTATTGTATATTTTTGTGTACTTGATTAAACTTCCAGTGAAGTTTACTGTTAATAATTTATCGTACTAAGTACCACCATTATGACCAATTCAAATACAGTAGCCTTGGCCGACCCTATTCAGTTACTGATATTTCAAAGTCGCAAATTGTTGTAAATCGTGCATTAACGTGACTATGTAGGAGTTTGATATTGTGACAAAATTTTACAGGAAATGCAAAACTTATTTTAAATGACATTTCAGCAATATCACATTATTCATTTTGTAGAATTTTGATGGTATTATGTCTCTAAGTTAATTTTTAAAAATATATTTCAACGATTCCCCCATGTACTATAACGTACCATAGTTTAAGAATCAGTGAGCTATAATAACACACAATCAACAAAGTCCTATAAAAGTGAATACCACATCAGATATATTCCGCTGTAATTAGTCTCAAAACAGAATAAAGTGGACAACCAATCTATGAACCAAGAAAGCTTCCATTTGCTTGTAGTAAAGTATTAACTTGTAAGATTCCACAACTATATCAAACTCTCACTCATGTTAATGCCAAGTTACAATGACAACTAAAGTAAACAACGGCTCAGTTAACCTACCACTGGCACGTGTTGCCACTCATCTTGACATGCTCGTATACATGCTGCCCAGTGACCTTAAGGATACTGAGTGGGGCCGCTGCTCTTGAAATCTATGTGAACTGCGAGCCTTCTAAACAGTTATTGCCTCCCTTGTAAAAACACAATCTCTCTCTGTCCTTTCCACTGTGTCACTCTGGTGATGTGTGTTGTAGTGATGCAGTTCAGTTCTGTTCTCGCCCCTCTGACCTTGTCCACTCTCTCCCTGGCTGACAGGTGAAGCCTCTCATATGGATCGAGAGCGTGATTGAGAAGTTCTCTCACAGCCGTGTGGAGATCAAGGTGAAGGTAATGATAAGTGACACACAAACACACACACACACACACACATACCATGTTCTTATCCACCCGTCTAGACCCTTCACTGAAACGTATTTAGTATTTATGACACATACTTCTCAGGTGGATTACCGCTTACCATCTGTTTGTGCCAGTGACGGCTGCACAGACTCAAAAATAACAAGCTGCAGTGTGCATAATCACAAAGACCTCCTTGATTTGAATTTGGATGTGCATGCTCTTTTCTTTATCATAAAGGTCTACGATGACATTTGAACTCTGTCCTCTGTCACCTTCCACAGGCTCGGAGTCAGTTTAAGAGCCGGTCCACTGCCAACAATGTGTCCATTCTGGTGCCAGTTCCCAGTGATGCTGACTCACCTAAGTTCAAGACCAGCAACGGCAGCACCAAGTGGGTGCCCGAGAAGAACGTGGTGCAGTGGAACATCAAGTCTTTCCCTGTTAGTGTGGCAAAATATCCCAGTTTCTAACCTAAAATACATTTAGTACATGATGATGCTGCAGAACAGAAGGATCTTGTTTCACCACTATCAGGATTTAAAGGCAAAGCAGCATCAGTGTGATACACAGTGGTGGAAAGTAATTAAGAACATTTATTCAAATACTATATAATTTGAGTTACCCTTACTTTACTTGAGTATTTTCTTTTTTCTGCTACTTTATATTTCTACTCCACTGCAGGTCAGGGGCAATTAATGTAGTTTTCACTCAATATATTTGATACATTTAGTTTGATTTGTTATTTTGCAGATGCAGATTAAAAATACAAAATATAATCAACAAATAAATGATGATGTATTATCATAAATTAAGATTAGATCATAATTTATTGTTCCCAGGGGGGCATTCAGAAGCTATTCAGCAGTATGTCAATTTTTTGAAATTACCAGCTGCTACATTAAAGTGAACACATTAATGCTTCAGTAATTATAATCCAATGTTAAACATTATTCTGAAATGAGCCATTTTTCCAGTCCAATTTTAAATGCAGGACTTTTTTTGTTACAGAGTATTTCTGCACTGTGGTATTGCTGCTTTTACTAAAGCATCAACAAGGAATTTTCATTTTGAAGCTGTAGTGTTCCCACCGCCTTGTTTCATTTATTTCAAGGGGCAGCTGACCAAATCTGACCCGGTGGCGGGCTTTAAAAATAACCGTATAGAAAATTGTCTTGCTGATGGTCTTGTTCTGTATGTCATATAAAGGTATCAGCATGAGATTTTACTATTTCATAACCAGTTAAAAAGATCGGAGAGTACTTCTTCCACCACCTGATGATACCTGATATCTACACAAGCTTGAACCCGCCCCAGTGTCAAAAAATTAAGTTGCGTTTTGACTCTGACACGTATTAGACAGCAGCTTTTTATCACATTATGATCAGCCTCCCCACCCACAAAAAAACACCCAGGATCACATCTTATCCCTCCATTTTCTGCTGTTCCTTTCACTGTTTTGTCGTCAGTGCCTGCTGTCATTAACACTTCAAAAGGAAATTTAAAAAAACTCTTAGAGCATTAATTCAGTTGAGGTTCCTTTTATCTGTCAAGTTCTGACATCCCCTCAGTAATTCATTATACCTGCAGCCTGTCGAGGAGGCTTAAGAATCACCATCACCGGTGATGTATTGTTATCCAGCCCGTGTATGACTCTGTAGTGCATTTTTCTCTGTCACTGTCAACCTTTGGACACTATAAAACTGCTTATTCTCACAGGAAACCATACTTAACTTGTAATGTTTGTTTGAGGAAAGAAGGATGAAGCATGGCTTGTTGTGATAAGAGACTGATAAACACACTCATTTACAGTCCACCAGCCCCTTAGCTCTGTCTAGTTATTTACAACCCTAATCTACAAACATTATCCTCCTGTAATGGGGACAGAGTATAAAGCTTTTAGAAATCCGTCCATTTGCCATCAGCTATTTTATAAGCATGAATATCTACATCTTTTATAGATTTCTCATTTATTGGCTTTGGGTACGTTGTGCACAAAGTGAAATGTTTTCTTACCAGCCGTAGGCAAGGATAGGATAATAAGGTTTTCCACAGCAACTGTATAATGCCAAGGAAAAAAACATTTTTGAAAAACATTTTCAGTTTATAAAATGTTCTGAAAAATCAATTTTCCCAATCAGCTTCTTACTGTGACAGCCAAGTTCCTACATGAACACACAATTATCTGCCAAAGTTACAGTTTTGGTTATTTCCAAGGAGAAAGTTTTCGTTTCTGTCTGTCAATCAAAACTGATAAGATAGCACCCACACAGTCCAGATAATTTTTTAGAAAGGTCATCACTCAAAACTAACCTAATCTGTTTTTAAAGACTATATCCTTACATATCAATACATTTTAAATAATAATAGTTATAGATGAATAGTGGTTTTAAATCTAAGGCTTAGGGACTTAAAAGTCTACATGGTAACTGATTTGCAACAAGTAAAACCAAAGTACAAACTAGCAGACTCAGATGATGTGTTACACAATCTCTTGCATGAAGAATGATTAACCTGTTTTTTGTGTTTATAGCCTAGATATGTTTGCCAGATTAAATCTCATAAACTGATATCTGATTCACCTTGATATGAGACGGTAGTCCCACGTTGCCTTGAGTATAAAGTTTGTTTTGTTTTTAGAGAAAACAACCCTGTATTAATTGGAGTTCGACACCTGGGAACAGAACTCATCAAACAAACTAAACTGTGCTATCTGAAAGTCTTTGTGAACAAATGAATGTTTTACCAGATGCAGTAACAGCTTTGTGGCCTCTCTCTTCTGTTTTGGCATGTGTAGGGTGGTAAGGAGTACATGATGCGGGCGCACTTTGGGCTACCCAGTGTGGAGAGTGAAGAGCTGGAAGCGAAGAGACCAATCACAGTTAACTTTGAGATCCCCTACTTCACTGTGTCTGGGATTCAGGTTGGACTCTTTATTAACACCCATTACATTACACAGTCTTTCTTTAGTCCTACTTCCTTGTTTTTTAACTGTCATTTCTGCTTGTACTCCTTGACATTGGCACATAACTGCACTGCAAATGAATGCAAATCGCCGTTACTAATACTAAACTAAATAAATAACTTATTAAGTCCTCTCACAGTCCAGGAGGTTCTTGTAGTTTCATTTTGTTCCTATCCTGTGAAAACCACCTAAGAAAAAACAGCCTGTGAGCTAAGAAAAACAGCATTTTTAGTTTTGTAAAATAAATTTTTCAGATAATCTAATGGGTTTGAAATGGTTATTTATGGTATTTAGCTTTAGAAGTAGGATCATTTTCCAAATACAGACTATATATGGTGGTCATCAATGTGTTTATAAAAATAATTATATTTAACCTGTCTGTGTTCCCTAGGTGCGTTACCTTAAGATCATAGAGAAGAGCGGTTACCAGGCATTACCATGGGTGCGCTACATCACACAAAGTGGAGGTGAGAACAAACACACCGACATATACACACACCCATAAACCCACACATACCCTTCTGATTCTGAGACCTCAACTCTCTTCTTCCCAATTTTTAAACCTGTTTATCTGGCTGTGTCAAACTCATTCAGATAATTTTTTACGGAGGCTAACATGAGGTCAGGGACCGTGGTGCTACAATCTGGCAGCCTATTATAGTTTTAAATCCCCTGAAAATCTGCTTTCAAGTATTTCTATGAAGAAAATAAGTTAAGTTCAGAAAAAACATTCTTTGGTATTATTTATTAAAGAGTTTAACACTCAAAAACTCAACTAGTCTGCCTCATCAGGACAGGACAGACAGTGACTGACAACCAGAGAAGGGCAAAGTTTAAACAACACATTATAAAATATATGATCTATTAAGATGAATGTTAATAACGAATATCCAGAGCTCACACTGAGTAGGACTTCCCATTTCACTGTTTTGCTTTTTCTGTCCGGAGTCCAAACCCATTAGCAAATTGGAGGTTACCACGAGGTTAAATATCCTTGTTTTCCTTGCGAGAGCTGTGTCAGGATCAGTCTCTCTGCAAAACCTATTCAGTGTGTGCCCTAGGAGTGAACCCAACTGTAAAACATCCATCATATCCATTACCTGGCTCTATCACCATGAGTCATGGCCTCGGGGGCTTAGACTGACACCACACAGGATGCCAAGGAGAGAAACTTTACAAGCCTGAAAGCTTTTGGTGTAAAATTCTTTTTGTTTTGGTTGTCCAAGTTTGAACAGGGCTACTGTAAAGTCAAGTGAATGCAGTCAAACTTGTTTCGCAGAGCTGGCACCTAGGATCTGTAGATTCAATCGCTACTATGCGAATAAACTCTTGTGCATCGTGTCTGTCAAACTCCAGTGTGACACCAAGGGACATAAGCACCTGGAGATATTTCAGTGTTTGTGAACTTTGAACTTTTACCAACCTAACTAGAGATTTTACTTGGAATAATGTTGAAATATATAAGAAGGTACATCTCTTCCTTAAATATATGCTTGATTTTGGACGGATCACACATCATTGTATATTGCCACATTCAAGCTACAGTATATTGATGAGACTGCAGCAAAATCCTCCGTACTAGCTCACTAGTTTCAATGCAGGGCAAATGGAAATGATATGGAGATGGAAGCCCAGTGCCTCCACTGGACCACGGCCAGAAATCCTTAAGTTTCATACCTGACGTACGCCCTAGGAATGAACCTGACTCCATTACATCCATCATAACCATTACCTGGATGTGTCAGGTACGAGTCAGGGGCTGCGGAGGTTGAATGATGCCACAGAGTGCCAGGAGGCTCCCAGGGTGGCACTCAGCGAATGCCAAGGTTACTATCGCCTTGCAGTAACATCAGCAAGGAAGCAAAGGAGATAAGGGGGGGGGATGAGTGTGAATGAAAGAAGGAAGAGCGATGAAGTTGGAGAGAAGGCCTATCACCTTTCTCTTATTGTTATCATCAGCAACATGGGGAGGGAGGGGCAGAGAAGACAGTGATGATCACATTTCACTCAGCACTACACACAGACACACTCACACTGATTAAACAATACCCTGATACTGTAGACTGACTGTGCTGACTTATTAATGAGTGATGAAGAGGCATTTAGCAGCCGTACTGTACAGCAGTAACGACTGACGACTGCACAAATATCAGACAGTCAGAATAGGATCTCGCAGCATCACACTGCAGTTCGATCTTTCAACTGATTTCGACTGAAATAAAAATGACTGGACACCCGAACGTTACACATATATACGATTGCTGAACATCTTGTTCTAAATCCACGGACACTGATACGCTGTTATAGTTCTGCAAAGTTTTGTAACCTGGCCGCAGGGATTTGATCCCATTAAAACGCCGGCATTAGTGAGGTCGGCCACTGAAGTTGGTGATAAGGCGTGGTTCTAGAGGTGTCCAATACATGAACACATTTGAATACAAATTAATCTTTATCAACTGATTTTCAAAGTGAACTGACCGTACTAAATCACTGTTGTCACTGACCGAATGCGTAGCTTTTAGCAGTGAAGCTCACGGGTGACTCAGAGCACCATTGTCAGCTCAGCTGTGATTCACAGGACGTTACTTCCATGTTAAAAGCCATTAAAAGATTAAAACCACAGAAACAATCATAATCTAATACGTCATTAATGAAAGGCTGCTGAGCTATTAACCTTATGTGCAGTGCTTATATATGCTAATTTTATACTGAACTGAACTTTGCTCAGACTAGCAAAAAAAGTGAACATACCCCACAACTGAACAGGCAGAATCATTGATGTGTTCATTAACTGTTGCACATACTGAAATGCATTTGAATTAGGGCTGCATGATATGGTAAAATATATATATATATATATATATATATATATATATATATATAATATATGTATATATATATGATTAATTTGTCAGATATTAAGATTGTAAAATAATTCATGATTAATCAAAAAATTGCAATTTCTGCAATTTGAATATTGCACCTGACCATATTGCAATTTCGATAATATTTCAATTAAATGTGCAGCCCTAATTTGAATAGAAAACGTGTAACTTGGGGACAAAAGTGTACAAACTACATAGTCAGTGAATCTTTGAACTCTACCTGGCTTGCAGTTGGTGTTCTATTTCGTCCGTACCATGTTAAATGGGGCTGAGGTCAGGGCTCTGTGCATGCCAGTGAAGTTCTTTCCAACGCAAGCTGGCAAAAAGCATTTCTTTAAAGAGAGCTGAAGTCATCTCTGTGCTAACCTCTGTTCCACCAGCTCCTGTAACTCGATCACATCTCTCATTGAGCATTTAATTCTGAAAAAATAATTGGTAATATACTATTTACCAATCATACTATTTATTATATAAATATTGAATAAAGAATTTAAAAAAAAGAAATATTAACATTTCCATGAATTATAACTAAAGGAGAACAGCTGCAAACCAACAGTACAAAAACTATGTGGATAGGTGAGACCATGTTATCTTTTTTATTAGACAGTCCTGGGTACACACGTGCAACATAACTCAGTAAATCAGATTTTGCCAATTGAATATTGAGATTTTGCAATGAATTAATAGTAAATGTAAATGTGAATGATTTTTAGAATTTCATTTTCTTTTGACAAGACTCTTCACAGTCTGAAACCTCAATATCTAAGAAAGAGATGAGTTAAATATTGGTAATATGATTTAGTAGAATGCCACTACAGCTAGTTTTTGTGCAAATCTTGTTTAGGGATTTAATATGGCTTATATTGGCAGTGATGTGATGTGCAGGGGTGATGAGGGGAAGAAAGCTGTGTTAATGCTCTGCTGTTACATTTCTTGGCAGATTACCAGCTCCGGACAAACTAAAGGGCACAGATGCTGCTAGACGAATGGATATTTTCTCTCTCTGTCTGTCTTCCTCTCTCCTCTCCTCTCCTCTCCTCTCCTCTCCTCTCTCTGTTTGTCCGGCTCCCTGTCTGCAATGGACAGCAGAGGACAAGTGCAGGAGGACACAGGAAATGTTTCACCACTCTGAACAGAAACAAGACATCATCTCTTCCAGTAGGACATTCTCAACTCAGGCGGGAAAGGCTGGTGCATCACCTCTGACCTGTGACTTTTTTTTTTAAGGACTAGAGTAAAATGTTTTAATATGCGAATAATGAACTCATGACTTTGTGACACCGTCTGGTTCTGGCAAGCTCTCATTTCCTCGCTGTTAATGTGATATCCCTCGAGGTTAATTTAGAGCAGAATTTGGGGAATAAGACATTATTTTTAATCATGTTTTCCTCACAAAGACAAAAACTTTTTTTTTTATTAAGAGATTTGAAGCATTATCTTTTTTGGGTATTGTCCTCTGAAACGTGTAGCTTTCTACTGTGTAACATGTAAACCGACAGATTGTGTAGTGCCAATATACAGTAACTGTGATGAGTCATTGTCATTTTTCATTTCTCAAAGGGCCATTACAATACAGATGTGTTCCATGTACTCCATCCCATTTTTTTTCCTGTTGCTGCATGGAGGATTTTAAACCACTACACCACATCTGTCAGCATCTATACTGTAAGGGTTTTTATTCCTTATATGTTTTGTGCTTAATATCCACTTGATTATCCATATACGGTAAATTTCAACTTGGCTGTTCATCTTCATCCCTCTCAAAGGCATATGTTTTGCTAGAACCTCTATTTTATGTGTTCATTGCCTTAAAAAAATTGCCTATGTATCATCACCTTTAGCACTGTGAATATAATCCTCAGTGCACTGAAACTAACACCAGCGACCAGATCAATGATTAATAAGGCACAATATTGTCGGAGTCATTGGCAATGTAACATAATACCGTCAACGCTCTCCCATGGGGCCTGTAACCTTGTCCTTGTGCTCGAAATCAGCTTGCAGCTTTGAGGCCGAGTCTAAAGGAATGAGTATGGTGCGGAATTCTTTGTCATTTTTATCTGTTGTTTATACTGCGCTAGTTAGTCCCCTGTGGAAAAGAACAAAATGGGGTGGGGGGAGCAAAGGTAAAATAACCTGAAGGGATTTCTTTGCAGAATCAGAGAATATTGACAATATGTTGAGGTAATTGTTTTTCCATGACTATTTTTTTTATATGTCGACCTCTGCAGGCCTCTATACGTCTTCAAAGCAGTTTGCGGTGTAATTCACTCCCTCTGTTGTGCATGCACTGCAGCACATCAGGTCAGCTGCACTGCCAGCAGCAAAGAAGAGAGTCCAGTGTCGATTTATTGCATCTCTGTTGTTAAGACAAAACCTTCTGTTACAATCATTCCATTCTCTCGTGTGGGGACATTTTTCAGACACCATTGAGGATTGTTAATAAGTGTGTGTTATCATGTGTCGTCATTAATTTATCAACAATTTGTCGATAGGAAGCAAAGGGATATATTTGAAAATAAACATTTTTTGTATCTTGTTTTGGAATACTTTTTCGTTTGTAAATGGTTTGAATGCAGTTCCTAACAAGACTGTTTCAACAAATTGTGATGGATGAATAATATGATGAAATGTATTAAGAAATTAACTTATTAGTGGACAGTACTGCTATATATGAAGCTAAAACCAGCAACAGGTTTGCTAAGCTTAGCATAAAGAAAGGAAAACTGTTAGCAACAGTTAGATTCTTTCCCAAGATAACAAAATCTGCCTACCAGCTCAGAAATGACCACAGGACTGTGACAAAATGTTGAACTATTCCTTTAAATCGTGCTATATAACTATTCTGTTGGTTACTCAAACAGGATCACACACATACATATCAATCACTTCATTTAAGTATTACTAATGATTTAGTAAAACTAAATTATATTTAACCTACAGCAGATTAATGACAGCCAAACTAAAACTAAACTAAATGTGCTTTCATGTGCTATGTCAAAATCTGTCAGAAGTATAGTCTGATACATGTGGACATACACTAGTACACATGTTTAAGACAATTCTGATACAAAAAATATACTGTGATTTAGGACAAAATGGTGAATTTTTCATTTAGACTAAATAGCAAAACACATTTTGTCTGTTTTAAATTGTTTGTGTTCAAATATTTTCACTGTCTTGGCTTGACAGAAAATAATCTTTAAATCTTTTCCTCCCACACACTGCTCCCTCCTCAGTTTCAGACCGGCCTCCCTCGGCGCTCTGCTCACCTCTTCTTGCTGTCACGCATGAACACACAACCTGCCATTGCTACTTTAAACTGTAGGTCAAAATACAGATTCATGTAAGTAAGGATTACAGGATTTCTGTGTGTGCTGTAAAAATTCAGTGTGAGCCTTGCTTTATTCTGTGTGTGTTGGAGAGAGAGAGAGAGATGGTGCTAGTCTATACCAGCCCCTACTGGCCGCTGCCTTGTGCATTGTGCCTTCAGTTTGCTGTCCGTCATCACTCCAACAATGTTTAACTGTGTGACTCCTTTTGTCTCAAGGCAATAGGCTGTGCGTATGTGCAGACAGATAAAGAGGCGTGACTGACTCACACACACAAATGAGACACAATGCAGGACCTTTTTCTGAGGTTCTTCTGTAAGGCAGTGTGAGGAATGACTCTCAAAGGCTTTGGACACATTTTACGAACACGAATGACCTTGATTTGTCACTGTGCAGTTATTCTTAATAGTGTTTTTTTTCCCACAGAAAGGGACCTTTTTGCTTTGAAAGTAAATGCTGTAACACTGGAAACAAATGAGACAATACAGCAATGTCACCGTACTGTAGATTCCCTGAAGATGATTAAGCATATTGACAACTCAGTTCAAACTTTTGCAAGTGCATTGAAATTCTATGACTGGCCATGTTGATGTAATGGATTTAATTTCGCAGAGTTTTTTTCCCCCAACAGTTTTTTTTCTCCTTTTGTGCTTTGTGAGGAATGATAATGACCTTTTATCTGAGCCAATAATGCATCTAATAAATCAGAAGTGCTTGGACTACAATGGTCACCCCCAACTACATCCTTGTGCCTAGGGACAAATTGAAAGTAAACCATGAATCACATTCAGAGAAGTGCACTGAGATTATTCATATTATTCATAAATTAATCAGAATTATAAAAATCAAATAATGTGCACCATTCTTTCCTTCACTTTAGTGATAAATTAAAGTTACTCTCACTAAAAAACATACCAGTGTAACTTGGAGTCAAAGGAATTGTGCTCCTGATTCAACCTCTGACTTTGGCCCCAGTCTCAGATTTCCCCGAAACCATCTTGTAAAAGGATCCGAGCTCCTTGAATGTCGCATTTTCCCACAATTGGTAAAAACTATCCTGCATTTTGCACTCGTGCTAATGCTGCACTAATCAATTCTTGGCCAGTGGGCAATCAAGATGGCTGACACACAACTACACTACCACCATATCATCTTTATGGCAAATTTGTTAGCATGCAACAATTGCAAAAGGTTCATTAAGACCATTAAGTTATGTCATCTTATTTATTTTAAGTCCCTCCAAACCTGTCCCAGCATGCTCCAAGGACAATCTCAAACATCATAAAAAGACCCTCTGGACTCTGTGACCTGCTTCCTCAGTAACGTTGTGTCAGCTTACTGGCCACAGTTAATGGACATCATTAATCACACCAAACTGAAAATAAAGAGAGCCATTGAGTGTTTGAAAACCTGTAGCCCTACTGTAGCTGGTCTGCTCACTAGCTATTGGATAAGTTCTGGTTTGGATCAAATACTCTTCGCCTTTTAAAAATGCCACAACTTTAAAGAAATAGTTAAAAGCCTTGAGAAATACATTTACATGTGTTTGCTTTATTTAATTTAAAACTGTCCACTGCTTGCATGTACCCAGTGCAGCCCTGTGTATCCACGACTTGTTGAAAACACTCTTTTTTTTCTAAATAAGAGTTGACAATGGCGTGTCCATCCATTGTTCTGGGAAGCAAACTATTGTTAGATGGCATGGTTTGGCATAAGCCTTGGACCATTGCTTTTATATTCAGCAGACACATTTGCATGAATAGAGTTCGATTTCTGATTAATGTAGTCCAGTAGCAGTCTCCTTAGCTCTGATTTGGCACCCACCAGCTCCTGAGGAAAATATTTGGATCATTAGCTAGCAGGATGCTCGCTAGTTCATCAGCCACTTTGTACCTTTGTTTGCTCGTTGGTGGCGGGTGAATGGTGTGCACTGGAGTTTATCAGAGCTATAGCTGAAAATGTATGCCAACAAGGTTTGATGACAACAATGAAAGTCAAACATATAAAAACAATGAGCTAAGAGGCTAGAGAAACTCAGCAGAGTTGAAAAGATTGGCGATGACTTCAGCACACACACACACACACACACACACACACACACACACACACACACACACAGAATGACCATTTGCATTAAACAGTAATTGATTCAGTGTTAATATCAAAAATATAGATTAAAGCAGGTTTAAGGAAAACAAGGCGCTGTGAGATTAACAGCAAGACAATACTGTGTTGATGCACAAAAAACACAAATTATTACATTCTAAAGTGCTGTGATATAATAAACAATCATGTTGTCTTGTATTATACAGACAAGTGTTACAGTGAAGTTTTGACAAAGTCTGTCACAAACACCACAGTCCTACAACATTATGTTAAACTATTATTAAACTGAGAAAAGAAATCAGATCACAGGGAGTCATTCCAAAGTCGGAGTTTACTGGACCTCTGACCCACTGACCAACCTCAGTTTGAGCCACAGTCAACGAATCCCTCAAATTTGTCAGCTGAATATTGTCATATATTGTGCATAAATCATTAAAAAAACTTTAAAAGAAAAAATCTTTAAAAGATTTTTTTTTAAATATGCATATGTATGTTGTCCCATCTATCACTCATTCTGTATCTTTCATTTACATTTTAGCCTTTTGGCTGGTGCTCTTATCCATAATATCTTACAATAATTGAGCAAGTAGTGGTCAGATGTTTGGCTCAAGGACACTTTGACAGGATACACCTTCATGACAGATACATTATCTTGGATGTGCGAGTCCAATTTGTAGATGACCCCTTTAACAATGACCTTGTGTCACCTAAGGTTTGTCACTTCATCTGTGTAGGCTTAATCCTTTTACCACTTCTTGTTCAAATATAATTTGTGGAAATAACTTATTAACTATATAAATCAAATTTCATTGCAGACACTACAGGCCTTTGTGTTTAGTTCCAGGCAGATGCACTTAGCCAATGACACCAAAGAATTGAACTTCTATTTGTGAACCAACACTTCTCCTTTAGTTTCAGATGTGTTCTAGCTTTATATGTGTGCTTTTCATTTCACTTAAGTCAACTTCCGTAACTGTTAGCTGCATACTAACACTCTACCCAACTGCCACAGGCTCCAATGTTTTTATATTTGTCCTGTGTGTATGGAGTAAGATTAAAGAATAAAATGCTGATTTAAGCTTTCAAATACCACTTAAATATAAAATGATATGCTACAGCATCTGAATTAGTTCAAACCTTTGCAAGTGCATTGACATTCTATGACTGGCAATGTTGATGTAAATGGATTTAATTTCACTTTTTTCCCCCACCAGTTATTTCTCTCTTTCTGCTTTGTGAGGAATGATAATGATGTTGAGAAAACAATCTTAACTGGGACATTTTCAGCTGCATTGTGAGCATAGCCATGTAGCAATTATTCTTCAGTGTGTTACTCTTCAATCATTTCACCCCTTACTCTGTGACTGAGATTTGATTGCTTATTGCCAACATCTTCACCAAGCAGATATCGAGAATTCAACTAATTTAGCCTCATACACAGTCACATCAGCTACGTGACAAAGCTAAAGTATGTAAGGGATGAATTTTGATTTAATCAGATTTCTTGTAATATTTGGGTATAAATCCTGCTCTAATTTAGTTGAGGCTAAATGTTCTGACATAAGGAGCAAGGGGCCAAAATACACAGTCTTGGTATGGTTACAACTCATATGAGATTAGCCATACTGGAGGTAGTCTCTCTGCGAGCATGACGGTCCATGTGTCCAGAAACAGTGAAGATATTCAAAACCCGGTCCACCAACCTTCGTCCGTGCCTTGTCCTTTCAAGCAGGACAACCACAACAGAGTATATCCCAACACCCACAACTGCAGCCCCCCCTCCAGCAAGCAAAACCACACCAGAGATGTACATGTCATTAAGGGCTTGACCAGGCTTCGGCATGTGGTTAGCCAGGGCCAGACGTAGTAGAACCCCGCCACAAATCAACAACGACAGCCCGGTAATCAAAACCACAAGGAGGTCCGATAAACCACCACTTTTTAGCACGTCGATCCGCTGTCGGCTCCGAATGCAGTTCATGTCCTGCACAGCCGAACTGAGCAGCTGTTTCAGTAGGACCCCCAGGGCTAGCAGGCAGAGGGCTGTGCCTGCCCCCAGCCGCCATTCGCTTGAGACACTGGTGGTAGTGGATAGAAGGCCCACGCCGCCCAGCCCGCACCCCAGGATTAGAAGTACAGACACGCAGTAGCAGAGCAGAGACTTCCCAGGATCTCTGAACCACCACAGCTCCACCTGCTCCTCCAGGATGCTGTGCTGAATCCGAAGTGGGTCTGCTGCACCATTTAGACCAATTTCAGGGCCCCTGGGACCCCTCAGGGGGGCGAAGTTGTCCAGTTCAGGCATCCTAATGCCACTCCCACTCTGCTGAATAAGGTAGCCACCACCACAGAGAAGACAGAATCCACGTGATAATCCTTTCAGTCCTTACTTTATTCACCAACACTTACCGCAAGTGTGTCAGGACCAGCAAGTTTTAAAGGGTTGCTCTGTATTTTATCCTGAAGAATCTCAAAGGTGGCTTGAGTTAAAAATATATACACACCGATCAAAAATGAATGTAATGCAGCAAATGTACTAAAACAGTTGATTGAGCTCAGTGTATTGTAGCTTTATCCACTCTGGCTTGTATACAAATGTTTAACAACATCCGTTTAGGTCTCTTGGTCCTGTGTGAATGATTATAGCTCACACTATAATACAGAGATGGATCAAAATCCCCCTTACAGCTTCAACATCCAAGCAAAGAATCAAAAAATCCACAGAATTTCCAGTCTGGTTTTGCAGCGTGGCAGTCACCTGGAAGAGAAGACAGATGTAGATGTAACAGGGTCTGTACAGTGTCTGATTCCATTTGTCATATATATATAAAGTGGTGTTTATTTGCTGATGGGTGCTACTGGGTCTCTGCCACTGGTAGCTGTGTAACCTCTCTAATTCATGAGAGCTATGCCCACACAAATGTAACAAATTCATATCACTGTTGGGCAGAGAATTATTGATCTTTTATAGTGCATGACTGACATTAACTGTATGATTGACCAGTACATATGGTCTGTTCCATAAATCACACGATTCATTGATTGTAATTTAAAGATGTTCCAGGTCATATATTGACTATGAAGACTTTATTATCTTCAAACCTAAAAATAAAAAATAAAATCTCAGAGGAGATTCCTTAAAACAAAATCCTCTCAAATTGGCCTCTAAATTGAGTCCTCGACATGAAACAATTTGGAAACCCCTGGCTGGACTCATTTATGTTAGACAGAGCTTGGTTTAACAAGCACTAAAATCTGGACTTTAAACCCTCTATTCTGACCAATTAAGGCTCTCTGGAGTGCAGGTTTAATGTCTGCTTGTTTTGCACACCTTGAAAGCTCTGACCTGTGCAAACCGAGTTAAAGAGTAACTTCACGCCAACTAAAAATCTTGTTTGTGCTAACTTCCAGTGGTTGAACTTGCTGTAGTGATGTAGAAGTGCACCTAGAGGGATTGTTCGGCACACCTTGGTATTGTGCGGTTACAGGTGCAAACAAACAGGTGCAATAGAACATCCTTCTGACCGAACCCAACAGTGATGCTGTGAGACATCTAACAAAGGTCAGTGAAACAGTACTATTCAGCTTGGTGTCAAGTTACTCTTTATAGTTCTAAGTTTGTGTATCTTTGCAGTACGTGGCGGAACAAAATCAATCAAATTACAGATGCGCACACACGCATACACACAGTTTCTCTGAACATCCAAATTTGCTGTTTTGACTGTGCAAAAAACTTGGTGTGCTGACACCGGCAACCTTTTCTATCTCTCATTATCACTATGCTAATGAGTTGCCACTACTGAGGTGGCTGGATAAAACAAGCATCAGCTGCTGATAGAATAAACAACCCCCCCCACAATCAAACAGCTAATGCACAAATGTAAATTTTCTTTTTCTCATCTTCCCAAACACACACACCCACTCTAGCTCGCTCAATGAATCCTCCAATTTGAACCTCCCGTACTTTAATTTAATCTTATTTTATCCCAAATGTGTGCCATGGCCATACTGTGCTGTAGTGTTTTATTGTTATGTTTTTCCATACATCTGTTAAAGGCTCATTATACCTGCCAATTTCATTCTTGTCACATATATTTTGTTCTATTCCCTATCCTCTCCTCCTTCAGTCTTTGCCTTACCTCAGCACATTTAATTTCTCTACTGTAGTGTCTAACCTCATCACACCCCCATACCACAAACATGTAAACATATACAGCACACACACATGCATACACACACAAACAAACATCCTCAAGGTTGTGGCTGTCGACAGCTTGTCTTTTAAAACCTGTCAGCGGCTTTATTTCTATCAAAGTCAGCAGTGCGCGGCACAAGCCCACGCGGCCCAACACAAGCTGACAGGAGTTACAGCTTGTCCTCACCGGCCGTGGATTCCGCTAACACAAACACTACTTTGCAAAATAAAAAATAAAAATGTCAATCTGAACAAGCAAAACATGATCTTACATTCAGACTTGAAAATCTTGTTTTTTAAACCTTGTTATGTGGCACCTCTAGAAACCAGTTTATATGCAGTGACAGAAACAAATTTCTATCCAAATTTTTCTGCCTGTTTCAAAAAGACTACAAACTAAATGCAAGATCACACTTCCTATTAGTGTGGACAGGTATCGCCTTATGCTGAGGCAGAGCAGTAACGCCGTGACATGGGGAGATATGAGGTGCATACACAAGGTGTGAAATGAAGAGTGAGGTAATTACAGCAGAGAAGGAGGGGTGTTTATTGGCAACATGCTGTTCTGGAAGCTTTTCACATCCTGTATCTGATGGATGATTGTGTGTGTGTGTGTGTGTGTGTGTGTGTGTGTGTGTGTGTGTGTGTGTTTTGCAAAAATGAACAGTTGTTAATGAGTAGTAAAAAGTGAAAGGTGTGTGTCTATTCACTGGTGATGTGATTGTGTATATTTCACACAGAAAGGCAGAGATTAAGGTGCATTTTTATGTGTGTGTGGGCGTGTGTGTTTGTTTAATCACTAATTAATCCCAGCTGGTCTGAGCTCAGTGTCACTGACAGGTAACGCCACAGAAATAGCACAGTAATTGAGGTGTGTGTATGTTTTTTGTGTCTGAAATTGAGGCTCCAAAAGGTGTTAAGGTGACAACATGTGATATTCCACCACTATCCACCTTTGTCTTATTAAGGTTTTGAAAAGAACATCTTCCTTCATGCAGTACAAGTTAATGAAAGATTATTTTCTGTTTCTTTAGATAGCTCACAGTAAAGTGAAGCAGGGACGCAAGCGGGTGATCGAGCGGGAGGCGATGACACGCAACAAAGATCATAAGATGAAATCGAACCCTTAACAAGACGCGTATATCTTACTCCATGTTGTGTTTCTCACACTCTGATCCCCATAGACAGGTACACACACACATAACCACTGGACTGTGTCTGCCTTTACTCTTTTATCACTTATATGACCTCTAGACTCTGTCATATCAGCTGTGTCATATTGGCCTCATAAATATCTTTACAAAAGCACTGACTCACTGCTTCACTCTCCACTGGCCTCCTTTTAAGTAATAGAGAAAAGAAATCAGGTGCAGAGGCACAAACTGTTTATACAACTCCACATGACTCAGCTCTCCGGTCATCTGGAATTAAAGGCACCTTTACACACAATTTTGAGTCGACAATCATGAGGAACATGATAAAATCACTGGTCATGAAGGTGAGATGGCTGATTTGGAGCTGTGGCTGGTGGACCTCACAATGTGATTGCTGCTAGACCCATCTATCCCAGTGCAACATGCAATAAACACAATTGTTGTTGTCACACAGTCTAAAGGAGCCTTTAGTCAGGAATGGAACATTTCCGCCCTCTACACCTGTGCACTAAAAACCTCCTGGACATGTCTAATGATGATGTCTAATGATGAATCTTCACACCTTAGCTGTTAATCTTCACACAACTCCCACAATGCTCTTTGCATATTCATAAAATATGGATCCACCGATGTGCTACTGTATCTGACTGTAAAAAGAAATAGATTGAAAAACAGTATTATTGATGATCCACTTTATCCCTTCATTTGGCCCAATTTGGGAGTTTTGGATTGACAATTGAATCTGACAGTAACTTACCCAACAAAACCTGATGGTTATATCAGCATATTTAACTGTTTAATGTATCTTGCAGAGGCTATAGGAAGATGCACCAGTGATCCTTATCAGAAATGTATTTGAAACAGATACTATATCTGAAATGGATTTCTTTAAGTGACAGGAATAATAAGTGTGCCCTGGACGCGCAGCCCTGCAGTTGAAACTGGAAACAGTTCAAACAGTCTGTGGTATGCAAATGCACAGACAGTAATTATGAAAATCCTAAAGATAATCGTAAACCGTGGACATGGAGTATCATTCTCTGTCTTTCTCTCTCTGTATCTGCCTCCTCTAAGTTCTCGGCTTGCAAGGTCACCAGAGGAGCTGTGCTTTCGAGTAAAAAACAGTATACTGCACTCCAATTACCTGGGAAGCTTTGGGACTCCGGTATTCCCCCCTCTGTTATGTCAGCCCGCTGAATTCATTTCACCGGCCATTAGTGTCTCATTTTATTGTTGATACGTGGTTCTTTTAAAATTGGTTGTCTGGCATTATATGCTAATCAGAATGCCGGTCAGCAGAGTAGGTTAGAAGACGGCAACAACATCCAGCGAAAGTGGAGTAGCCCAAGTCTTCTTGTAACAACTGCAGCAACTGAGGTGGGAGGTTAAGTCAGATGATGGAAACTACAAATGCCTCGACATGAAGTAGATGATGGACCAGTTAGCAGAGGTGTAATGCAGAATGTTGCAGCTTAGATAAAGGCATGCATGCACACCCAAGGAAGTTCTGACTGAAGTCCCACATGTATTTCCTTTTTTGCTGTCAGGGTCAAGCTTCTTCTTTATTCTGGTTTGGAAAGCACGATGAAAACAGTTACTCTTACTGTAAAAAAATCCCTCCCACGTATTGATTTGCAAGTGAAAATGGCAATATTATTGCCAGGTGACTGCAGCTTATCTTACTGTCGTTCATTTAGATCACAAACGCTAGAGGGAAAAGGAAGTGTCTCAGAATTAAACTTTTGTGGTGTTCACAAAACTTCAGCGAACACTTAAGTCTGAAGAGCAGGCTTTCCTTCAGAATCTGTCTTCTTGTGGTTTCCAGCTTCTGTTCAAATGATGTTTCCTATATTTAGAATTTTGTCAGTGTTCGCATCTTCTCTCCACACACAACATGGAACAAGATATATCTGCCAAAGAGTCCAAGGAAAATATGTCAGGCACAATTTAGGGAGAAAAAAGAGGTCCTTCTGGTCCTGCTGCTGAATTTCCTGCTGTGTGAGTTTTCATCCGAGGGCCTTGGGTTGGGCTGAAGGGAAGTCCACGGGAGACAAGGCGATGTGTTGCCGTGGTGACAAAGCAATACTCTCCTCCACCCTCCTTCCTGTCACCCCTCACATGCACTCACAGACACCGCCCCCCACCCCCCTCCTCTAGTCAGGCGTTGATTCTCTTGGCGTCCCCACGGGCGAGGAGAGGGGTCAGGGTTGGCTCCATCTGTCTATGTGATGGGCATTGGTGCCAAGCGCCATGGGGGCTGGAGGGAGAGGAAAGAAGGCTTGTGTGGAGTGGGAGGGTAACGGATGTTTCTGAGCTGTCATCTGGGACTCCGAATGGGGCAGAAGGCTGAGGCTGAAGCTGAGGCTGGGGAAAAGGAATGGGCTGAGAGAGTGGGATAGGGATAACGGGGTTAGAAGATAGGCTTGGTGCTAGGGATAGTGCAGAGACTTCATTGCTGTTCTTAGGGTTGCAAGTGTAGCTGGCAAAGAGAAATGATGCTGAATAGGTCTTTATGCAGACAAGCTGGATCTTTCTTTCTTCTCTACAGTCACAATGGACGGCAGAGGCACCCAGGGAGCCTCACTCTGCCTGGAAACAGTGAAGAGACAATGGTCGAGTCAGTGTCACTGTCCTCGCTCTGTCAGGGATCACAAGGGAAAACCTAAGACAGAAAGAAAGAAAGACACTTTTATCAGCTGCACATACTGTACTGTAAACTCACTCCTATGGCTTACAGGACAGAACAGGAGAGCACTAAATAAGCAAGCCCTGCAAAAGAATTACATCTTACATCCCTTCAACAGTAACTGCATCACTTTATTCAAAACTCAAAGATGCTTCCTCTCTAGAAGCTGATGTATGATTAGTGTCTTTTATCGTATCGTCTTAATTACGTGCCCAATCAAAATGAGAGCCACTTAAAATTTAAGAAGGGAGGAGATGCACAGATGTGCCTCTTAACTGGAATCATTTCGAGGTTGCGGCCATAGCCACAACACAATCCAGTTATTTCTTTTTAGCCATGACTTTAGAAATGGCAGTACTGGTTAGTCAGGCGGCCAGTCCTCCACTTTGGTCTAAAGTGAAATCTCTCTAAAACTATTGGATTAATGCCCTGAAATTTTGTACTGACATTCATGGTTTCCAGAGGATGTAACTTTGGTTGACTTTTTCTTTAGCACCACTATGAGAGAATGTCTATGGGATGATTGCCAAGTGCAATATAGTCACTTTGGCGATGCTATGACTGTTCACCCTTGGACTGTTTGGCACTAATTAGCAGTTGTAACTAAAATGGTTACCAAAGTAAACATTATACCTGCATCAGCATTGTCACTGTGAGTTTGTTAGCACGCTGCACACTAGCATGGCTATAGACTTGTAGTCTTAATGGTCATTGATATTTCTGGAGACTTTAAACAGACCTCTCCCATTTCATTTCTCCCTCTTACTCTCTGGCTCCTGGTTTAATTCCACCCTTCCTGAGCGAGCTCATTTCTCAGCTTATGGCACAGCATCACCCCAACTGGCACGACCAGCCAAGACCTGCCCCCCTGACACCTTATCCACATACAAACACACACTCTCATCCCCATCTGTTTTCCCTGCTTATCTCCCCAGCCTTCCACACCTTCCTTACTTTGTTCTACCTCCCTCCTCTTCTCATCTGTCTCACCACCAATGCTCCTTTATCTGGCTAACTTCTTATCTCTCCCGTCTGCTGTCTGCTCGGCGTTTTGGTGTCAGAGAAAGAGATATGTGTATGGGTTGGAGGGGGGGGATTACTTGCCTTTGCCACAGATTCCCCTCTGGCTCCAGGTAATGCTGCCTGACTCAAAGCCCCTGTGGCACAACGCATGCAAGCACGTACTTATACACATTGTGCTGCACCTGTTTCATGCTGCGGTGTTTACACTGTTTTCTCAGAGAGATTTTGGTGTCATTACCCCCTAATTTCCCCTTGCATCTACTACCCATCATTCCCAGCAGAAAGCCACCTATTCATCAACCTCAGTAAAATTCCCCTGTATTGTTAACTCCCAACACAAACACACATTCACAATATAGGCCCAGATAATCAAAATATGATTCATGAAAATGTACAGAAAACATTTTCCATCTGTTATCTAGCATGGCATATGGCATTTCCCTCTTTTTAAATAGAGCTTCCTCCTCTCAGTGGCGGTACACACTGCTGTAGACAAAATGTAGCCCAGCCCAATCTAGTTCAGGTTAGCACAGGCTGTGGGCCCCATTCAGCTCTTTTACTATGGCAGGAACCAAATACGTCTTTTTACAAGCTGGGCCCAACTCAAAATGGCTTTAATATTTCTGTTTCCATTAAATAGTCTTCATTACCAAACAGGGGCAATTTCTGGACGTTGGTGGAAATTAACTGTATGACGTGCATAATGACTAAGCTGTGTCGGGCGATGCATTGGAGGAGTCACTGATGATTTAAAAAGAGAAACCTCTGGACAGCCGGTTGCTTTCCTCTGTCATGCACAGCTGCAATATTAAAACGCTAATCAAATCACCAATTAACATGCTGGTCCCCTTCTGCTTCACTCCTGCTGACGATGGAAAAGAGGCTACCTTTTCTTTTTTTTCTTCTGTCTTTGTTTTTTTAACCCTCCTCCTTTCCTCTAGTGGGTTCAGAGGTGATATTCAGCATATTCTAATTTGATATTGGCTGTCTAGTGATTATGACTGTAATGAATGGCTCGATGTCTGCCTGTCTATCTTATTTGCTGATTGAAGTGACATCTCTATACTGCAGCAGCTCCTTATGATTTAGGTTGAGAAACTGTTTTGGTATTTTTTAGCCATTCAATTTTGTACAAACTTTCATGTTCCCTAGAGAATTAACTGACATTTTTTTTTCTAGTGCCACCATGAGGTTGACATTTGCGGTTTTAAGGGAAATATATCAACTATTGAATGGATTGCCAAATGTGGTACAGACAGATTGACTGATGCCAGCCCCACTAAACCTCATTAATTAACACATTGCATCATGTTTGTTTAATTTGTACAAAAAACAAAGTGTGAAAACAGCAATTCGCTATTTTAGGTTGTGCCAGATTATTACTTGGCCTAGACCTGTAACTTCCTGGTTGCCTGGCAACTGGTCATGGCCAAGAAATGGTCCAGCCAAATACCTGCAAAACTAATGACTTTCCCATCAGCCTCTTCTGTACTCGTACTGTGGTCAGTGCTAATTAGCAAATGTTAGCTTTCTCACAAGCTAAGCTAAGATAGTGAACATGGCAAACATCATTCCTGCTAAACATCAGCTTAGTAGGCTAAGGCTATTGTCAGTGTGAGCATGTTGGTCTACTAATGTTGTCGTTTAGCACAGTTCAGCCACATCAAGCTGCTAACGTTGCCATAGAAAATTTGACATAGAGCAGCTCAAAGTTATATTTTATTATTTTGAGATGGGTAGGCAAAAAAGAAAATGACTTTTCTCAACTTAAGAATGTCTATATAACCTTTCACCATCTTTCTCTACAATGAATTAGTTGGACTGAATAGGAGGTGGACGCATGTTATGCCCAGGGGACAGAGGTGGACACAGTTGGTACAGCTGCTATTGACGACACACTACATGCCTGACTCTGTGTATCTGCTGACTGTGAAACAAAATGCCTCTCGGGGATATTTAAGATACTGGCCTACTCTCTGCTCTACTCTTTGTCTTGCATCCATGTCACACACAAACACACACACACACACACATGCACACACACACACGCACAGACCTGTACACAACCCCAAACACACACCTCACCTATACAGAGCTCTCATATAACTCCTCCACTTTGCACGGTCATCCACAGACACAATCACCGACTCACTTTGTTTTCCTCCTGTTCTTTCATCCAGCGCTCTGTGTTGACTTCAGGCTCTTTTCTAATTAGGTCTATCACATGTTGTTTTCAGCCTGACTTGTTTTTAAGAGTTAGACCTCATCTTAAAAGATCTCTAAAGTATATTTGGTGTTAGTGACAGCGACAGCATGTAACCTACTTCAGATGCCCTGTCATGATTCATCTTTGGTCTTTAGATACAACAGATCTATATGAGTAAAGTAACAGAGGGGGTCATGCCTGGACAGTGCATTGATCTGTTCCAATCGCACTAGCTATCGACAAAACTTCCTCTCTCTGTGGTTTATGAATTTTCCACAATGCAGCTAAAACTGACCTCAGAGTATGACAGTAACCTCAAGTATTGATGATCTACAGTGTATTATGTAGGCCTACACACCATTCTGTTGGTGCAAAGGTTAGCCTGTGATACAATTCAACATGTTTTACTTCCTTGTTTTTAATGGAAGCCAAATAGAGAGCTCATTCTTTCTGGAAAGTCCAGAACAAACATTACTGTTACTGGGGGGGTGACACCACAACTAAGATAATTCATAGATAAGTAGAAGTCATAACAATAGATGTGTTAAGAGGATAATGCTTTTGAATAGGTAGTCTTGTCTGCTTATGTATTACTTTATAACAATTAAATATTTACTTGCAGGTAAGAACAGTACACAAGTGGCTGGCGGACAAAAGATGGCAGTATTTATTGTAATTGAGCCTTCCAGCCTTACAAACAATAGAGGTTGGTTTTCATCTGGGAACTTTGGATGACTTTTAAGATCAAGAGAAATATGATAGGGTTAGCCAAAAAAGTAGCAAGAAAACTAATAATATGCACGAAAATAGAAATATAAAACCAAATCATCTGTCTAAATATAGTAGATAATAAATAAATAAATAAATAAATAAATAAATAAAGCAAAACAAAAAGGTAAAAACGGAAAGGGAAGACACCAGCACATACTCAGCTATGGTTAATTAACACATGTAGGTTTTTATTAATAGTTATTTAACAAATATTATGTCACAGTTTAACGAAAAAAACGAATTAAATCCAACATTCATTTTTTAATGCATCAGCAAGTCAATATAAGTTCGATATAAACTCACTAGTTTATTGATTACCACACACAGGCTGCATGAGGAATGTTAGATTTATAATTTAGTAATAATAGTAATAATAATAACTGGTATCATCGCTATTATACATATTTAGTATTGTTTATTATTGTTTTTATCATTGGGTAATAAGAAAAACATTTGAATTTTGAACCTAAAATCACTCACAAACAAGTTTAGAGTGAAAATAAAGAAAAGAAATCCGTCAAATGAAAAGCTGTTTGAATAAAAATAAAAAAGTTGTAACGGGGCAGCTCCTTTCTGTCTGTATTTAGTTTATCAGAAACATCTTACCTGTGCGCTCAGCCGCTCAGACTCGGTCTCTTCTATTCCGGATCGTGCCGGTCTACTTCGTCTTTAATCCTAAACCCCTGCCTGTGTCCACGGTTTCCAAAGTCTCAGTACCACCACTTATTGCCTTCATGCCTTCATGGCTTCACCCTCTCGGATCAGAGTGTCCAGGGTCTGGCGATGGGAGCTGCTGAAGGTGCTCCGCTTCCTGCGTCCGCTCTCTGTAGCGCTTCAGTCTCTCTGCCTCTCCACCGGACGGACTTTCCCCGTTTAATGCAGGTGTGGCCGCGCACGGCGGCAGGGGACGGCGATGGGAGGGGACAGAGAGTCGGTGGATCGACCTCCGCACAGCCGTGGGTCCCCGTGGGGAACCGCAGCACATGACACGGGGTATGACAGCTCTAATAGATAAAAGCCACCCTGTGATTATGATATCTGCCGATGGGCTGAATGCTCATCTGTGTTGCAGAGCAGAAGTGGTTTAACCCATCCAGTCTCTAAGGAGGGAAAGAAAATGCAATTTGTATCCGTGCAAAGCTCATCAATAACGCCTAGTCATTATTGATTGAGTGATATAATATGAATATAGTCATCATTGAATAGCAATAAGGTCACAGCATGAGGTGACCTTATTGTTTTTCTGTTATTTGTCCCTTCACATGCACATTAACTTTATTTGTGATTTAAGACTGGGAGATCATTCTCGTCCTTTCAGAACAGTTGACAAAAGGATCTCAGCACAAGCTCCATATAGTAGCTGTTCTGGAGCTTTTAATTATATCACATGATCTTCTCCAACAGGAGTTTTCCCAGTTGTCATTGGAAGTGTAGATGTTAAAATCGTAGCAGTTTAAGAGATTGCTTTCTCAGCTTTATTCGTGATTTTCATGTCTTCTAATGTGTGTTCAACACCTTTGTATTTCCATACTGTTAAGCAATAAGTTACAGATTACAAACTTGTTGTTTTAAGTCAACTTAATGCCTACTAGATGTTTGATATTATGGAAGGTACACTTTGTTTCTGAAGGACAATTCTTATATTATTTTCCCATATAAGACACTGGGGCAATTAATGTTTGCATGCAGGCATGGTGATAATGGGGTTGTATTCATGGACATGAGGACAGGAAATTGTGAAAAAATCAGTTATAATTTTCCACACATATATGGTAACTTTCTTATGACAGTTTTTATTACACTTCTATGGCGTGATATACTAATATACACTTCTTATACACTGTTACTGCTTTCTTTCACAAATAACTCAAACTGGGCTTGATCTTGATTTGCCTATGACTTATTTATTACATAGTTTCATAGTATATTGATGTGGCATATTTCTTTTGCAGCAGCTGTTTGCTCAGTCCTTCTATGGGAAGAGGAGGCCTGCTGTGCCACAGATTGTTGTTGTGCCAGCCCACCTAGACATCATTGACTTGGATTTTCAGCCTAAAACTGAAACTGTCTTCTTATATCCACCAATAACACTCCAGGGTTGAAATTTTAAATGTCCAAGTATTTCAATGAGTGCCCTATGAAGGGTTAAGGCCTAGGTGATGCCATAAAATATCTTGTTTTGCCTGACCAACAACAGTCCAACACAAGACGCATTTTCTTTACTCTCATAGGATACGAACTACAAATCTTCACAATTGAGGAGCTAGAATTAGGAAATTCTGTTGCTTGGAAATTACTTTTAATATTCTCGCGAATCTGGATCATATTCAGAATTGCTTCTTTAGGTTCGATATTTTCATCCTCACCAGGGCCACAATCCAAAATTAGATCAAGTGCTTCATTCACAGTTAGTCACTTGCACATTGCAGTGCCACCACAGAATGGCATGTGCAGACAGAGAAGTCTTATTTATAGACCAAAGAACAAGAACTGATCAGTGTAGTTGTGTTGTGTTGGATACAATATTGCAAGAGAGAGTGTGAATGTGGGACTGTAGAGGGATGCAAGAACTCTGTATGTTTTATACATGAATGAACACCAGTCTGTGCAGCCGACACTTAGCATGTAAACCATTTCAACTTTTTAGAGAAAAAATACCTTCACAGTTAATTGTTCCTTCTGATAAATATCCTCCCTGTGGCATAACACATCGATCATGGCATCTCTGACACAATGGCTGTTATTGATTGATTTTGTTTGGCTGTGCCAAGAGTATCTCACATCCATTCACCTCCTCTGTAGCCCAGAGATGCACCATAACTGGGCTAATGTAAAAAATAACATTTTATGCCTTTAGTGTCTAAACCTGTAGATTCAAATATGCTTTACACCAAAAATGAAAAAAGGAACACAAGGTATCGGTCCCATTGATACTCATGCTGAGAATATGGATTTAGTGTAGCTTATCAGCTTGTCCCAATACTTCTATTTCTATTTTTAATGTCTGTCTTTGATTCACAATGTTTGATATGTAAAATGTTTATGTTATGATAATGCAAAAGCACTGTGCACGAACCATATCACAGGGTCTCAAACGCTCCACCCACACCTTTCTGACATTAAAATATAATTTTCCAAAAGTGACATTTATACTCAGTGATCGTCCAGGCGTTTGGGGGTGAGAAACTACAGGGTTTGAACTTGTACAATTGAGTTACACAGAATTTGCCTGAAATCGTATGCCTTTATCATGTTTAAATGATTATTGGTCTCTCCTTCCCTCTGATGGCACACTTTTCATCCTGTCTTCGAGTGTGGCCGTTCGGAACAGTTATTAACACTTTTGCTTTCTCAAGTGGTCGGACAACACGTTGTACGAACTAATTCTTTTCAAGTATACCCCGTCCTTTAGTCTCTCAGTCTGTGTCTGAGACATTTCACTGCCTCTTGTACTGCATGTGGTGATTGAATGTCTGATTTTGAGGAGGCTCTGAAGAGCAGCTTCCTGCTCTGATTTAGCAGCAAAACATGAGAACTTGTGGATAATTGCATCTACAGCTACTGGTGCTGGTTGATGCACTCATCCCTTTCAGCCTTTCTGAGGCACAGCACAGTGTTTCTGTCGATCCAGCCAGCAAACTCTCTCAGGGAGGTAAAGCGGGCTGTAGCTGGAGGTGACTGACAAAAACAAAGACTGTGTATCATTTGGTTACATTAGATGCTGACTTACTTGTTTATTTTCGTGAAATTATTTTTGTTACAGTTGCATTATGTGGACCCCTACTGAACTAAACAAAATATCAGCAATGAATGAATTTTAAGTGGCTGCCATCAAATGGCCTCAAAGAAAAATCAGTAGGAAGCAAAATGTTACTGATGTATTCTCACAGCAGTATATTTTATTAAAAGTAAATTAAATTGCAAAAGGTCATTTTTTCTTAAAAATGCTTCTCACTGCAGACTACACACACTCATCATTAGTTTGTTCCATTATATTAATACTGCATGTTCTCTCCAATGCTGAAAAGCCAATTGCATTTGATAACTTGTCATTCAGAGCTCACTCGCTCACACCAAGTCAAGTTAATTCACTATAAAACATGTTTTATAGATAATATAATAAAACGTATTTGCTACAGTATGAGACCAGACCTTTGTGTGTCTCTGTTGAAGTACTGTCTGATCTTGCCTTAAAAACGTTACAGTGAATTCAATAAATAACACCACTATATGTCTCAACCCTCAAACGAGCTTCATTCAAATGTGATCAGTACTTTCTTTAGAGTAGAACCTTGTAGCCTTTAAGTAGATACCCCAGCAGTGACATGTTCGATAATTCAAATACATTGAAACATAAGGCAAGGCTGTTTTTAATAATTAAAACTGATGCATACATATATCAAGAAGAGCTTTTAACTGTCGCCTATATGGTGCTTAAGTGCCAAGTGGTTGACATTCTGTGAGTCTTAACTTGTTTTTCATCATGTCCCTCTTCGGGGCCACCATGTTTCTCTCCAGGTGGTCCCCGTGGCAGGAAAACTCCATCTGTGTTTATTATACTTCTACCTGGGAGAAAAGGGGAGTGTTCTTGTGAACAGATGTACTGCAATCTGTTAATAGTGGTGACACGGCTGTAAGAAAACATCCATTTCTCCTTGAAATGCAAGGGGAAATGTATTCTGCAGAAATGTATAATGCAGTTGTAGATGGTAATATTGAACTTTAGGACAGTTGAAGGAATGTCCTGCGCTGGATGGTAATTTGTTTGATCTTAACTGTGTTCATGTGATAAGATGAGAGAGGAGAGGAGAGGAGAGGAGAGGAGAGGAGAGGAGAGGAGAGGAGTGGAGTGGAGAGGAGAAAATGGGAGATGACCTGGGATATTGCCACTGATATATGGAAGTGGTTAGTGATGCACGCAGGAATAAATACAGTCACTTCAATAACTCTTCATTTCACACACATGAATGCACAGATGCCCAGATTCACACCCACACACCTGCACACACTGCAATGTTGGACAGAGGAAACAGACAGTGCATCCCTGCACACTTACATACACATTTGTTTCCATCACTTAGGAGGACATTGCATTAACTCACATTCATTCCCTGGTGATTTAATTCAAACATAACCACAACCACTTAATGCCTCCACCATATGCTAAACAAATGTTAACCCCTAAAATGGATTGATGTACGCTGCTGGAACTTTCCTTTGGGGATTTCTGTCCCCAAAAAGTAGGAGAGTCCCTACAATGTGACTGTATAAGCGACACACACACACACACACACACACACACACACACACACACACACACACACACACACACACACACACACAAACTCTAAACTTCTGGATCAAGTTCTAAAAAACCCACTGACAGAATCCTCCACTCCCTGTTTCTAAATGAAACTCACATTTGGTATCAAACATGCATTAGAAAATGCACCTCCTTGATGTAAATTTATCTTTTTATTCATTGCTGCCTTTTTATTGATCTCTTTATTGATTTTACTCCAAATAAAATATGGACCAACTTAACTTTTTGTGCAAAAGATGGCATGTTGTCTGATCTTGCCCTAAAAACGTTACAGTGAATTGACTATAACACCACTAAATGTCTAACCACAACCACAACCCTGACCTTTACTTTAACTTAATTATTAGCTTAACCACGCTTAATGAGCTCTTTGAAGAAGAGAAGAGTGGCCAACATGTCCTCCAGGAATGTCCCCAGTTTAACAGTCTCAAACTCAGAAAGGCAGGAAAAAGTACAAGAGTGCTCTATCTCTTTCTCTCTCTCTCTCTCTTTCTCTCTCTCTCTCTCTCTCTCTCTCTCTCTCTCTCTCTCTCTCTCTCACACACACACACACACACACACACACACACACACACACGTACAGAGTGCAAAGAGAGGCTGATCAAGCACTGATCAGGCACCTGATCCTCGATCTATACAGACCAGTGTCTCATTTCCATTTAAATTAAAGATTCCCCAAGTTGGCAGGACAATACAAACTATCTCAATGATGAGGGGAGCAGAAACTTTTCTTGCCCAATGAGAGCTACAAAATGAGCTCTTTTGATCAATAATAGTTAGTTTTTGTTCTACCAAATGGTCAGACAGATCTTTGCCAAGAATCTATAATCACCTTTTTTTCAGTGATAGGAAAGAAAAATTCTTTAAAAATGAATCTAAATTATTCTCAGTTTTAGACTTTAATAAAACAATGACTTGGTGATTTCAAGTATCTGGTATTAGCTATATCTAAAGATCATGACACAGCAAAAAACGTTCAAAGCAATGTGACCTGTGGCACAGATGTGACATGAAAAATAAATACTTTTTTTTACAGCACAAATGCCTGATTCATTCTCCTTATAAGTATTTGGTCATATTCAAAAGACATTCATTTACATTTGTAGATACATTTGTATTTTATCTGGTTAATGTTTCCTGTTAATTTTGTGATACCCATCTGGGTCACAGTGGCAACCCATACTGTACTTCCTTCTCCTGAGCTATGTGTCCTCTGGCTCTTTCTTGGTGCTGGAAAAAGTTGTGCCAGGAGTTTTTGCCAGATGGCCCTGCAGATTTTACTGGAGTCCTCTGTTTTTACCGGGTTGGTCCCATTCAAAAAAAATAAGGATGGCTTAGGTTGGTCTGAACCTGGCCTAAAGGTGAGCAATATATCACCTACTTGTATTCAGTTTATATTTGTTCAGTTATTAAACAAAGCTCATGGCCATAGGTGAGGACTGGAATGTAGATTTCAGGCTCAGCTCAGTTTTATAGCTTTCAATTTTAATGATGATTTCATAAAGCCATAAAGCTAAATTTCAGAGCAGTCTTGTTTCACTTAGGCTTAAGAAAAATCTCTTAATGTCCACCAAAACTGACTTTCACTGTCTTAACTGCAGTAGGTAACTTTTATAAAAAAAACGTTTTGTCATATTTACTGAAACGTTCAGTACACGAGACAGATAATCTGCGACGACCTCTGAATGAATGAACCAACTATCTTTATCTGATTGGTTGTTTTCGTTCACACGTGGTAGATTCTTCCAAATGCCATTATGAACACTGGGATGAGCCAGAGGAACCCAAATTTTTTCACAGATTATCTGTCTCATGTCAGGATATAGTGAAAGTTTCAACAAACCTGACAAAAAGTTTTTTTTTTATAAAAGTTACCTACTGGTGCTTTAATGCACCTGAAAGGCCTTTTTAAAAAATCTGTGTGTGTTTTACCTCTTTGATGTAATTCTCTTGGGATTCAACATGTTTTCTTCTTTTTCTTTTTTCTTTGTGTTTCGTTATTCCTCCCTGCCTTGTACTCGAGTTCAACCTTGACAAACTTCATCTCCTTTGTCTTTTATAATGAATCGTAATCACACTCTCTTGTAAGCAGGAATCAGCCATAAGCATCCCTGTCATCTCAGTGATGAGCAGTCAGAGTATTTAAATGTTTTTAACCAGAAAAATTGTAAATCTACAGGCATGCGTCAAATCAAGAGCAAGCCAACAGAAAAGTTGCTTCATGTACAATAGTTAGCCATACCTTATACTATTTTCTGTGTCTATCCTTTGAAAGTTCGGTTGTGTTTTTGGTTCTCCATCTTCAAAGATAATGCTTTGATATGCGATGAAAGAGAATGAATACCACTTCCATTTTTACCAACAAAGCCCTCGGCAGGTCCAAATCCAGTAAGATGATCAAATGAAATCCAATTGAAATGTAAGCAGTGGTGTTCAAATGGATTATAATTAGAGAGAGCCACAAACCAATCTGACAACAGAGCATGTGAACAGCAGCTGCTGCACTCCAAGCAAATCTTTATTCATGAATGGGCGGTGAATGTACAAACTCTCTCTCTCTCTCTCTCTCTCTCAAACAGAAAGTCATGTTTATTTTTTCATCCAATTAGTTTTCAGATACAGGGCCTCACTGTTGGTCTAATCTTTTTCATAGTCAGCATCTGTGACATTTACACAAAAAATAACTTATCAATGACTCGCTACACCCTCCTGTCCCCCCCCCTCTGTTACTGGCTCACAATGGAAACCACAGATACACAGGGACCCGCAGATGGGATGTAAATTTCTGTCCGTCTGCTAGACGGTGGCGTGGTGGTGGTGATGAAATATGGACTTGCTCTTTCCAGGGAGGGCAAATGCCAGACTGTCACACACACTGCTAAGACAGACAGCAGTGAGCTTTGTTACAGAGGATCTGGCTTCTACAAAGCTTGTGATGAATGGGTAAAGTTTTGGGACAATATTAACGAGCTGTATCGAGCACAACATGGTTGCATTGCTTAAAGAGTTTGATTAAATGGACTTCTTGATGCCAGAATCAATTTTAACCTTTTCAGAGGTTTTTTCTTTTCTATATTTTTTCCTTCATTTCCCCCCCTCAAGTCACATACGCTTTCACTTTGCACACCAAAGATAGCTTTTCCTAATATAATTGGCCATCTATGTTTAGGTATTTACACTATTTATCTTAAGTTGTGACCTTCAAAGCTTAACAAATAAAGAGGGAGTTTGGAATACAAATTAGTTTACAATAAATCCATAATGAACACAGAGAGGTGCACCAAGAATAGGGCATGCATGCATTTGTTTCCACTTCTGTCTGTGTGGCTTTGTCTTTGTGTGCTGATTCAGTGTGATCATTCATGACCCAGACTGCAGCTCAGTCACCTTGCCTGCTGTGATGTATGAGACTGTGGCTCATTGAGCACAAACAGGGAGAAGACTTTATGGAGAATTTAGAAAGGCTTGTGCAAATAAGATTGATGATGAGATGATCCGATGAGATGAGATGAGATAGTTCTTTCCAGTCATTTTTGGGGAAAAATTACGACTTGCATCCCGAGCACTTCATCTGACAGAAAAGAGTTAGAAAATGCCACCATGATTACCATATTTTTGATTACTCTTCTATGTTAGGAAATAAAGTAAATCATTGACAAATACTCCTCAACCTCCGACAGCATCACAGCACTTTAGAGTCGTACCCATGGTTTGTGATTTAGGAGCAATTTCTGCAGGTGTACACTTAATTATACAGAATTCAGAAACTTTATGCACACTATGAAAGGTCTCATCTGTCTCAGGGACCCTTTTCTTCACAGTCTGTATGCTTTTCTCCAGAGACCGTCTGATATTTTCCTTCTCAGCCTTCATCTTGTCAGTCTCCAAGTTTCAACCCTCAATGTCAAATGTCAAAGCTCATGTCAGTGAGCCAAACCATTGTAATTTCAGGAAACAAAATAAGACCTGTGGCTCTCAAAAGTATTCAACCATGACTTCTGGGCTGGCAATGAAATAATTTCTGTATTATTTAAATCACTACAATTTGCTGAAAAGAATTAATATTTTTTCAAGTATTTTTGACATCAGTATAATTTGCCTAAAGCAAAGCTATTTTGGGAACACATTGATGTAAGCAGCACCCGTGGTGTCCATGGTAAGAGATCTTCATTAGCACCACAGCTGGCACTGTAGCTTGGCATTTACCTGGAACTGATAATTACAAATATGGATTTTCTACCAACAGATTAATGTTCATTCACACTTTCAACTACACATCTGAGCTTTCAATCCCCGGGGGCCCAAATTCATGTCACATCAAGAAAAGTGAGTTAATTCCTTAAAATACCAAAAACAAAGTGCTTAAAGTATTGTCTGCCTTTCATTTTGTTAGTTACATGGATCTCTCTATTTCTGATGTTTTGTAGCTGCATATTTTGTGTGTGTTCATTCCATACATCCTTTTCCTGTAGGCACAAACATATACAGACTTTATATATACATATATATGTACATATAAAGTCTGCTATATATATATATATATATATATATTCAGCAGCTTTGCCAACAGAATTGGACAAAGCTTTTTTGGCAGAAAAGCATCGTATCATATTCATTATCTTGTAAAAGATATGGAGTAAACTCATTCCAAATGCTAGTCATGGCAATATGGAGTATATTACTCTTCTTTTTTTTTGCTGCAAATTTGTTATGAAACTTTTAGGGTTTAAGTATGGGTTCTTGCTAAAAGAAATACATTCCAAAGGGACTCACATAACTCTGTTAAACTTTGTGTGTCTGTCAGCAGACAGAGAAGGAGGCAAACCCTACATTATCGTCTAGTCAAGAAACAATGGGTCACTAGAGAGCTCATTTCCAGTTTAAACTGCACTATTTTTTTCAAAAGTTGGTAGGGTGATAGACAGACAGCCCTAAATGCTTAATTTCCATAGTGTTGCTGTAATTAGGTAAAACTTATAAAACTGTCTGAAAAGATATTATGCAAGGTTTTCTGTCCATACATAGCTGAGCTGATAGTGTGCCAGTAAAGTAAGAGCACCTTGTAATTTTAAAGGGTCTGCACGCCCACACAGGTGTTTTCTATCCTGCCTAATAGAACCTCAGCTTAGGTTGAATGGGGAGGAGTTATGCTGAGGTCAAACCTCAGGAACTAGTAAGAATGATCAAGGTTTAGATAGTCATGGTATTAATGTTCCCGTGGTGTAACAAATCTAACAGGAAGAGGAAGATGTCACTCAATGGTTTTGATAATTTTGCCTAATAAGAACCATTTATTAACTGCAAACTAAATAATGTTAGTAATTAAGTAATATAGTAAGTAATGTAATTAGTGATTTATATCTCTGTTCGCTGCTCAGGTTTGACAAGCAGGTAGTCGTTGGTACCCATTAATCTTAGATTATGAACAGGAAACCCAATCATGTTTCAGCGTTTGACAAGGACAGATTAAAGACCCACTCTGTGCAGAAAATTTTTATAAAATGAAGGCTAGTGGGTCAAAAGATAACCTATAAGGGTGAGGTATCAGCTGTACCTTGATCTATATCTCATTATTAGGTAAGTACATGCACTGCATTTTTCATAAAATTTGCACATTAAATGTCCACATTTATTTTAAAAATAAGTTCCTTACAGGCCAGACCAACACAATGATATAAATATCTCTTATTTTGGGACAAACTGTACATACACAGTAACATGTAGCTATGTATATAAATCATTAAAACAAGTACCTGGTAAAATGGCTGTAGGTCATACTGTACAACAGCAGCACAGAGAGGGAGCAATAAGTTGTAGGGAGGCACAAAGGGATGGAGAAACCTGATTTGCAGAGCAGTAATCAGAAACACAGGCAGACGGGAGATAAATGAGTGGACAATGACTCAGTGAGGAAGGCAATTATTTGGGGAGAGGAACACACTGAAAGGAGGAGAGAGATGGGATGGAGAAGAGTGGGCAAGGAGAGGACAACAGACAGAGACAGAAAGAGGCACTGAGAGAATGAAAAGAAAGAGAGAGGGATAAATGGAGGGGAAGATGCAGAGGTAGAAGGATGACATGAGCGATAAGGGGTGTTGCCATGAGAGGAAAAATGTCATCTGTTGCTCCCATAAGTCACACTGTCAGTTAATGGTTCACATACAGTATCAGGTAAATATTTAATTCTAAAATGCAGTAAACACCACACACATACACACACAAAGCTAGTAGATATGCCAAATGAATTCGGATAGAATGGCAGCAAAAAAGAGGAAAAAAAACCCACACATCCACCATTAGTGCTCAAGTCTGGTGTCAAGTCCTCGTGTGTGTGTCAAATCTGCTGCCAGTACATGTATTCAAGTTATTCCCCATGAATGAAAGCGATCTATTAGCTGTTGTGAGAGAGTTAGCCGAGCACAGAAGGCCTAAGTATGGCCAGATGGACTAACTGGCTGGCTGGCTGGCTGGCAGGAAGTAACAGGCTGTACGCTTCTTTTTGATTGGCTCTAATTATGATCTACTGCCGTGCCTCCCAGAGAATTGCTGACTGGGTGTTGTGTGTTGTACGTGTGAGTGCGCGCACACACTCGTCTGTGGTGAATCCAGAGTTTTTGGACGGAAAATAGGACAGGCTAAGATGTTAAGCAGGTAAACAAGAGTTTGTGTTGACGTGAGGAGTGGCCATATGGTAACACAACTATCTGAAGCAAAGTTTCTGTTCCCCACTGCAGTAGTTCCTCATTGTAAATGAGCTACTTTTCATAGGCGCACAATTGTCTAGGGCTAAACAATTCCAGGGAGGCAAATTAAGACAAAATTAGATCATACTACCGTTTCTGTCTTTCTGTTCAACTGTTTACATGACTAGATCTACCCATGAACTACTGCGGGAAATTATTCCATTAACCTGAGATTCAATCATTCAGACATTCTTGACCTTGAAGCAGCTGAACACAAGGTCTATTAGCAGTCCTTGGCTATCAGAGAAAGACAAGGGGTAAATACAATCATGGAGAAAAGATATTGTGGCAAGGTGCTGAATTTAAGTAATGAAACACCTTTTTTCCCTGGTTTGGAGTTTGATGAAGAAAAAAAAGAGAGAAACTGAGGAGAGAAAAGGCAAATGGTGTGAAACCTGGACTGTATATGGACAATCTGTGATGTCACCTGTACAATTTTGAAGAAGCCTATTTTGAAGCCTATTTTTACTTTTTCTTCACATAAATAAATACACATAATTTGTTTAATTGTTAAATATATATATGTTTATGAAGCTCATTTTGAAATTCAAACTCTGGTTTAAGAGGAGTGAGCAAGTTGCAACCATCAGGGCTGAGTGAAACAGCCAGAGAAACACTTTTCAGTGAGGATAAACCACTGTAGCACTCCTCTAATGTGGCTTTGACAAAATGGAAATCAATAACTGTTATTTTTCAGCATTTTCATTTATATGTGTTGTAGGCCTAAATTGATTCTTACATTCTCCAACTGTAAAAATGTGTAGCCATTTTTTTGTACATCACTTTCAACAGCAATGCAAAGTGCCGTACATTACACAAAAAAAATTTATGTTGCACAATCTCTGTTGTCATTGAATTGTAGATACTAGGATTTCTGAAAAGAGCTCAAATTAAGGGCTACGAAGAGTCCTCTTGGATGCCCCCCTGGTAGACAGAAGTGTCCTCTATAGTGACCAAATGTGCAAGACAACATGATAAAGTGCCCTCTAGTGAGCCCTTCCAGTGGAGAACATTTGATGCAGTGCACAAATGGGTGCCATATAGACTGCCCTACAGGGTTTGGAACTGTTTCACCAGAAAATACATGATGACTTTCTGCACACTGGTGCCTGACTACATGCAGCTGGTGCCATATTAACTTATTTTTTTGCTCCTGCCCCTCAGACAGCCTGTGTCCGCCACTGTTTGTCAACTGCTGGTTGATCAGCTCCAACACTTATCTGTGGTGGTGAAAAACAAATTAAAAGATGGAGACTGACCAATGGGTAAAATTACAAAACAGATAAAAGCAGCTAGAAATGTGTTCTTTTCTTTTTGTCCTCCTCTTCTCCTTCCTCCCTTTTTATTAACCTAGTATCTTCTTTAATTCTCATCCACTTTCTCATCTCCTCTTTTAGTCTCCAGTCTCCTCATCTCCTCGGACATCCTCCCTTACTTATACTCAGCTTGCTCCTCCTCACTCTCATCCTCCTCTTCTTCCTCCTCCTCCCTTGTCATGATATTCTTTCTCCCTTCTCTCCCTCCAATTCTCTTTCCCCCTCTTTCAGAGGAAGCTGCTCTACATGCCAGGCTTCTCCCCTCGCCTCCTCTTCTCATCCAACCTCTAATCAGATCAATTCACTATTCCATTCACAGAGATATGATAAGGTGATTATGCATGGGCCCCGCGCTGCTCCTACCCATACTTGGACTCACACTCACACTCATATACACACACACTCCTCCTTTAGCATTGATGGAAGTTGACGTCGCATTTCCCTTAAAAATTCTGTGGATGTCCTCCTTCAGAGAAAGCTGGCAACCTGGCTCCCCCGATTAATTTGTCTCTTCGCTTCTAATCAGTGTCACGATAGAGGAAGGACGCAGAGATGGAGGAATGAGGGAGAGGAGGAGGAAGCCAGAGAGCTAGAGGGGAAAGCAAGGGAGGAAGGGAGGAAGGAAGGCGCCTATAAACGTTTGATTAGAGTCCACCAGGAGAGCTCTTTAGATCAAATCCCAAAAGCTCCACACACCTATGAATTCAAACAGGGTCGACCTCCATTGTTGCAGTTCAACAACCACCATAATCTATACTTCTTTAGCCACATGCCTTTACTCTCAGGTTGATTGCTTCGTGCTATTATTCTAACATAGGTTCATAACTATCAGTTCAAAGTTCATTGATGGGGAAATATATCCAAAATAATAAGACTGTCCTTTATGAATGAACAGCTGCTGGTTGTTTTTATTACACTAAGTGTAGAATAATGAATTGTAAATATGAAATATCATGATACAGCTATACTGAAACTGGGATTGGCTATTGTTAAAAAGAAATATTTGACAGACAATTTAATACAAGGTCCTCTGTCTTTCAAAGCTTTCAAAGCTCTGGAAAAGCAATAAGATGAACTACTTTTTTCATGGGCTGAAAATAAACCTTCATGCTCAATATTTTTCAGCATTTATAGTATTGTATAATATACAAAAAGGTTCTGCTGCAACTGTTTCCACAATGTTTTCATCCAACAAGGACACTCTTCAAGTCCTATGTCAGTCTATTTTAAAATACAATGTCCTCTTTTGTGTGTCTTTTATAAACATATGTGTATCTTAAGACTTTAGAAAAATGTTTTCTTTATAGAGCCCAAAGTGGATGCGACCTTGTGGACTCTCTTAGTTCTTGTCCTATATGTTCTCCACATTCACCCCTACGAGTACTGTTTGCACACTAGACTGTGGACATGTGTGGGGGTTTTTCTTCTTCTTGTGTGTGTGGATAGAGGCATATCCATTCGTAAATGGTTAATCTATTCAATTAGTCACCAGTGTAGGTTGTATGCCCATCTACTGAGTTCATGAATAACACTTTCTACCTGTTCTCACCTTCTTCATTACTGCCCATTGATGTATTGGCCCTTTTAAGTCAACTGAATCACACAATCTGTAAATTGTGCTCATGATTCTCCTAGGACTGAACAATTCACCTTTATTTCACATCTCACTATCATTTTTTAAATGAAAATGATATTTTGCATCTGAAAAACCTCTTTTAGTGCTTTGTCACTTTTTTCTTTAGGATTGCCGGACTGTCTTGAAGAGGCATGTGTTAGTTATGAAAGAATGCAGAAGAACACAAAACAAACAGAGGGAATATATGATAGTTTAACATGGTATATGCTAAAAAAGTCAGCACAGAGTATTGAATTATCTGCTGGGAGCATAGATGATTTTACTATTTATGTTCACATAACACATGAGTTAGTTGAGTTTCATAGAGGCTTGTGTCCCCTTTATCAAGAACTTCTGGTTGTGGGAAAGAAAAAGGCAATGACAATGAGAAAAAGCAACATTCAGTACATTATATACGAAAGCTCACTATTGAGACATAGAGGGAGGTGTTATTTTGTACGGTATTCAGTGTATGTCCCCCTATCGCCCAGTGATCCACCAGGACACTACACTGCAAGTATGCAATTTTTCACATCATTTAAACAAGGAGAAAGTGGATGATGGGAGCGAAACGAGTAAAGAAAGTCGCAGAGAAGTGCTGATACATAAAATGCCTCGGTTGGGCAATAGAACACCTGGCCATTTCAGGGAATAACACACTGATTGGCTGCAGAGCTCCCATGGAAGCAAAGCATGCAGCCTTATGAAGCCTATTATTTCTGTATAGGTATGTTACAGCTCATATAAAGCTTTAGAAATGTGGTGAAGACAATATATGTTGACATTGCCGCACAATGTCAGCTCTTTTGAATAATGCAAACATATACTTAAGGATGTGCAATTGTGTTACATATATCAGCTTCAGCCTACAAGAGCAAAGTCAACATCAGCAACAACCAAACCATCAGGATGAGAGTTTGTGTTGTGGGGTGTAATTAACATTTTAGCCTTTAGGGGCTGCTACTGTTCTGCTCCTTAATTTGTATATTGATAAAACACAGACCATATTGGTTTTCTTATCAAGGAAAAGTGTTACTCACTAGCAGTGGTCACCTTGCACCACTATCGTCGTTTTGTTAAATTTCCATTATTGATTGAAAGGATCTCTTATCAAATCCAGCTTCAAGAAGAGGATAAGACCCATGTATACAATTAGAACACAGCCAGAACCTCTCCCAGGCATGATTTTTACTTCATCAGTTGTCTAGTGACTCTTTTCAAATGCAGATATTTTATTAACAAAACAACTTATGTCCCACCTTTCTGCCAATAATGCTGTAGAGGAGAGGAATAGTGGCATAGCACAGCAAAAAGCACAAAAAACTTCCTGTTTACAAATCTTGGCAGCTGATTGCTAATAAGAAGGATTTTCCCATTTGAATGTAGCCTAATAATATATTTTGTATGAGGCACAGTTTGCCAGGGAATCTGTATAAAATGCCTGAAAGAAGACCATCTGGAGAACCTCTGATAAATAAAAATGCTGTCTCTTGTGATTTGGCTGAAGTAAATGCATAAATTACTTTCCCCTCAATGATAAGAATTATACAGTCCATGTATTGACTACTGACGTTTCCCCACGCCGTGCCACCCTCCTTACAGTATGTTAGGGTATGACTAGTTCTGAGCATTGGTCCCTTAAATATTTTACATTTCACATCATCAAACAGCAGGGCTTTCTACAGAGAATTGCTTGTGATTTCATACTAAAGACCTCACTTATCTGCTTGTCTCTTGTCCACCCTCATCACTCATTGTCATTCAGTCTCTTGGCTGCACAGCTGCTTTTTGGGTAGCAGGCTGAGGCTGGGCCAAAGGAAGTTGAGACATAACATCTGGCCGGGATGTGAGCTGAACACTGGGCTACGTTGAACTCCCAGTCGGAAGGGAGGAACACACTGGGCTGAATGCCCGCACATGCAGGGACCACTTGCTCTCCTATTGACACTCACTGGCTCTGTGGACACGTTTTCCACAAAGCACTTAATGATTCGGCAATCTGGCACCTGATGGTCTATAGGCTGAATTATAAAGCACTTTGTCACCTGGCCAGGGTACATAATGTGGTCACTATAGGGCTATTTGGAAATGGGGTTTGGTGCTCCAGTGAGTTAGTACATTTGCACAGACTTACTTACTTTGCATGTCCTCACCATACCATAGTTGTCCACTGGCTTAATGGGAATGTCACAATAGCATTTTAGATAAAGCTCAACATCATTGCTAGAGAGAGATTTCCAGAGTTTTGCACACAAAAAAAACATCTTCACAGCTATTTCTTTCAAGAACTCTACTGACTGCAGAAAGTTCCCTGATGTAAGTAGAACTGAAATCTAAAAAAGAGCAAATATAATGCACACTAATCAAACAAAACTGCAACAGCAGCCACACATTCATACTGTACTTGCATGCCTCACTTTGACTCATTAGTTTTGGTCTTAAGCAGAAATAGCCAAATGTGAAGAGAGTACTCTTTGATGGAGCCACAATGACTTCATGTCAAAGAGCAGAGCAGGAGACTGTGACATGAACATTAACTTTCTATTCTTGTCTCTTCTACTCATCTTCACTATTGTTCACTTACTGTCAGTTACCATGACGGTAGCATTAGAAACTCCCAGAAAAGACCACCAGAAGCCATCATCATTCATAAATGTTGATTTGACTATACACCCATTTCACCTTGTCTTGACTCTGTGCTAAAAGGATACATAAGGATACATTTTATCCTCAAGAGCTAGAGTCAGTGTTTTATGTCCTCAAGCATAAGCAACCCCTGCAAAGTCTCAGTGTACAATGACAATTTAATACAGTTTTGCCTCTAACCTTAACAAGGAGACTGCTTTTTTATTCTGTCGGTCTGATAAACATAGGAGAAAGAACAGCCAGTACAAGTGTCCCATTACACAAAAACCTGGCAGAGTGCCAAAATAGGCCAATCATACCATTGTGAAATATAGTTTTGCACAGATAATATTCAAATGACTCCCACAAACAACTGGTGCTGAGAGATGGTGGTCATTGGATGCTTAATGGCTGTGTTTGTGGCATGTCCAAGACAGCAGCGTATGGCTAATGAGGGACAGAGTGATGCACAGCCAACTCTTTAGCAGTCGTGTCAGGGATGTTTTAATGGAGGGGGCGGGAATGAACATCCACTCAAGACAGGACAGGTCAGGAGAAAATGACCTAAAATAGCATTCCCATTCATTTATCCAGACTATTGTTTACTTGCACATCGCCAAATCTCCTCAGGTTGATTGAGTGGCATAGGAGCTCAACCACTTATCCAACTTAGGACCAGACATTCACGACTGTGTTCTTTTTTTGTCCCAAGCTCCAGCAGCCAGGAATAACTCTAAGAGAGGATCTTGACAGTGTGAATCCAACTTATTTTCAGTCTGCTGTCAGGAAGCAGTCTGTCGCTCTGAGATGAAGAGTGACAGGGAGATGTGAATTCAATGGACTGCATTACTGTCTGGCTCAAATGATTATGATGACAGAAATGGAAATTATAGTATTTTTCCTTTTGAAGAAGTCTCAGCGTGCGGATCTGACCATGCAGAGAATGGAAGAATTAAGGGTGGTGGAGTATAAAAATCGTAAATATTGATTTCCATCAGAATAGAGAGAAAGTCACTCTCAGGGGATCAGTCAGTTTCTGCTTTGAGCACTAGGAGGATATGCCTTTGAAAGAGACTGATGACATCTCAAATGAACAGTGATACTCTTCACAGGAGTCCCCAGGCAGCTGTGTAAACTGTGTCTATCTGGTATTAGTCCAGCCCATTGAGCTCTGAAATAAATTACATTTGTTTGTAGTAATGCCAAACTAACTAAATGTCTCTAACATTAAGTTGAAGAGGTGAAAAGATAATTGTCCATTTGGGAGTTTAGGAAACACATCTCTACCATTAATTGATTAATTCATGATACAGTCACTGATGGTTGACCATTAAAAGTGACTATTGATGTTAAATGGAAGTCTGGGACAATTTAGAGAGTTGTGCTGCTGTGGACCAAATCAAAATAATGTCAGTATAACCTTAAAAAAAGCTTTTAGTAAACTTTTTAGTGTCATGGTGCAGTTATAGCAAAAATGGGCCTGCTATTAGGAAGATGGCTGCACATCTTTGGTCTGGTCAAGGTGCTCCATCGTCAAAGAGAGGATGACTCAAACTGTCAATAACACAGATTTAAGAGCAGCAGAAAGTGGTGTAGGGGGGAAGAAAATAATTGGAAAATAATAATATAACATATTTTTTAGAGCACACTAGTATTCACTAGGAAACTCAACATATTGTGTCCTGTCCTGTACCCTGTACAATTCTGACACACAGAGAAACACAGGATAACATAGAACAGGACCAGACCCCAGCAGGCGTACAGACTGCATCCTACAAACCTATAAAACATAAAATGGAGTTTTCCTTCCTAAACCAATACATTACAGAACAGATTGCATCTCTTTGTTTTTTTGTCAAAATGACATGTATTTCGACAGGGGCGGTAATTGTCTCAGTGGACTGCTGCCAAGAAAAACAAATAGAACAATGCAAAATGGCAAATTATTGTTATGACTCAAACTGCAGCTGCCTTCCTACAATAATTTCTCATTAGAAGCATGATGATTATTGATGATCTGTTACTTTAGTATATGTAATGAAGTCCTGCAGATGCTTTGGCCTCTCCGGCTTCTGGTTTATCTCTGTTATGTCTAATAATAAATGTCAGAACATACTGATGGTACTAGCCCAGCAATCTTTGATAATGTAATGTAATATGCCCAGTGGATTAAATGTACACTATGGTTGAAAACTCTTAATACATCCCCTGCCAAGGTTGAGATCCTTGCCTGACCACTTGAGATGAATCCCTTTCAAGTGACATTTAGAGTAAGATCAAGTCACTTTCATGGTCACTGGCTGAAGCACGTCATTAGCATTCAGCATGTGCACACTCTGGCTCTTACTACAAGCCCTCGACACGACTGCTACATGACTACAAAAGATGAATACCAATTGTCTTTATACAACATACAAGTGAATGACTGTGATTCCAATCATTTCTCTTGTGTACAGTGATGGTGCTGCAGATTGTACACAGTAACTCTGACCTTCTCACTGTACTTAAAGTTTGTATATTTGCATATAAACCTTGACTTCTCTCAGAAAAACATCCAAAAACTAGTGTGACATACAGGGACATCTGAGCGAGGTTACAGTATATCAATATCTAGTATATATTTTTTAAGGGGGATTTCAATTTGCAGCCACTAGTTAAAGACAGAAGCAATGGAAAATACAGTAAAATATGTATACATGGTCACCACTACCTTGTAAACTATGTAGAGTCACTCAGTGCTGGTCAATGACATTCACAGCATCAGAATGCAAAAGAGAACGAGGGCTTGAATGAACAAACCCAGGCACATGCAGGCTGGCAGACACATGGCCACTAAAAACACCAGTGAGGGCCGGTCTACACTTAGAAAGAAGTAAATATCTGATTAGCAGCATCTGTTATGAAATCAACATGTATGTAGAAATTAGCATTAGTAGCACACAGCATCAGCCTCTCCTGTTCTGATCTCTCCTACAGGCCAGATCTACAGTGACAGTGGGCCAACACTGCAGATATTTCTCTCACTCGTGTCAAAGTAACAGAAATCGACTGGGAGAAAGAGCGGTGGGAAAGTGGTGTCGATTGTTTCTTTCTTGATGAGGTGGCAAGTGAAATTCATGAGGCTTCATTTACACAATCAGACTCGTAAAGATTTAAAGTAGATTGTGTCTAGACTTTGATCTACAAAGTCCTTCTGGCAAATCTGACAAGGTTTTGGCTGTTCCTTTGCAAATTGGATCCATATTTATCTGATGCAAAACTTTATTAAACTTTATCCATCAATCTAAGTCAAATAATCTTTATTGGCATTAGTGTTTATGTACATTATTGCTGAGCTCAATAACATATTGATGAATACTAGAGATATTAGTAGATATTATAACGACTATCTAGCGCTTCAATCTGCTCAGGTGCACCACAGCGCCTCCAGGAGGAATCCACTCACATTACATACTCACTCATTTATTTTTCACATGAGTTGTCGGGATATAATAATTCTTTTTTATACGTGAAACAGGCAAAGTCATTGAAGAACTGTAATGATAAATTTAAAAAATATCGAGGTGTAATGGTGGAATCTCAATAAAATAATAAGTGATATGATTGAAAAGCTCCTAAAAAAAAAAAACGTGCTTACACATTGATATCGATTAATCGCTTCCGTTTTACGTTACGAACCACTATCGTCACTATTGGCCTATATCGGATGTTTTGTTTTTCTCACGTAGGAACCTTTGACTTTCCACATTTCTGCCGGCGGACTGTGCTGGTAGCACACTCCACCACGTCCCTCGCCGTCACTACGTACACGTGAGGAGCGGCGTCCACATCCACGACGGGTTTCTTCACGTTGGAAAGGCCACAACAACACATCTTCTCATCTTATGATTATCGATAGCAAGAGTATGGAGTCCGTAGAGGAGGAGGCGCTGCTCGGAGAGGAGTCGGAGGAGTCGGAGGAGGAACACAGTGAACTATCAGACGATGAGGTGAGGGAACTGTTGATGTGCTAACGTTAGCCAGCCACAGCTAATAACTGTAAATCTACTGTGCTGGACTCGGTAAAGGCTTTTTTTCCCCCCTTCCTCGATGTTGTGATACGACTGCGTTGGTGGAATGACAGTACAATTGTCTAAAAATCTCTTTACTTTGTTTTCACACGTTGTGTTTGAGCGTCTGTGACGTTTTCTAAGCCATTTCTTGTGTTTGTTTTAGCTCCAAGAAGCTTTTTCCAAAGGGTTGTTGAAACCAGGGATGAACGTGCTGGTGGATAAACCCAAAAAGTTAGTCAACAATGTGGTGAGTAAATGTGTAATAACAAACTTTACATGTCAGTGTCTAGTGTTTTGGTGTCTTTCTATCATAACATGTTGGAAAATGTAGGACATGACACATAAATGTAAATACATCAAATCTAATGTTGTGTATGTTGTGATGCAGGAGGGTATGAAACAGTGTCTCGCTGGGCTCCGTAAAGACCTTCCCTGGGTGGAGAGGTTGGACCTGACCAACCCGCCTGCTGAAGACGTCATTTTCAAAGCTGAAGGGAAAGCTCCAACTGCGAGCAAAGGGGACGTCAACGCCGACGATGATTTCCAGAGGGAGATGTTCTTGTGAGTTACCACAACTTGCATTTTTGACACAACAATCTGAACACAAGTTCCACTGAGAAGCTTTTTTTCCATGCGGTCTTTCTCAGCAGACGGAGCTGTGGTGGAAACATAGATGCTTGAATGTACCTTTTTTTTTTTTTTTTTGTTTCTGAGCACTTTAAGGAGTTCTTCTACATTTTTGGATTAAAAAGTTTCGATGGAAAGTTCATACTTCTAACAATGTTTAGATGTCACTGTAGTTGTATCACGCGCAAACGTAAACATACAAAATAGAGTCACATGTTTATTTTGGTTTTGATTTTTGGGTGAATAAGCACAGACACACACTGCTCAGCCAATTTTCACTGAACATTTTACTAAAACGACCTTTCACTGCCACAGAGTGTATCTACAAGTCCTTTTTTGTTCTGTGTTAACTTATAGCTACCGTCAAGCCCAAGCTACAGTCCTAGAGGCGCTGCCCCTCTTAAACAAACATGGCATCTCTACCAAGAGGCCTGATGATTACTTTGCAGAGATGGCAAAGTCGGACCAGCACATGCAGAAGGTGAGCAGTTTCCTCATTACAAGAATCTTGGTTGACTTTAAATCTGGACCAAAAAAATTCAACCGTATTCTATATTTTTATTTCCTAAACTGAGAGTGGTGTACTGAATAGCTTGACGTCTGACCATAACACTTTCAGTAGATACGTTCTGACATTATTTTGGATGATGGAGATGCAGACGGCCTTTGTTCCTTTCCTTAATTAATGTCTAATCTGTGTCGGCACTTGATATTTCATCACTGGTTCAGTACCGTTGCTCTTTCTTCCTATTAGACTTTGGCACAAACAAAAATGTGTTTTTTCTTCCTCTGTCCAGATCAGGAAAAAGCTGATCTCAAAGCAGTTGATACTGGAGAAGTCAGAGAAGGCCAAGAAACTGCGCGAGCAAAGGAAGTTCGGCAAAAAGGTTGGTGGCTACGGTTACTATTATTCTTACTGGATTCCTTTACCTTGTTAATTGGAAAGAAGCAGCAAATATGGAATAGTCTACTTTACATCACTTAGTACAAGTGTTGTTTGTTCCCCCGTAAAAATACGATGAAGTATATAGTTGCCTATTTATGGGAACTAGAGGTCTACCAAATGTCCCTCCTTTTGTGCGAAGAATTAACATGAATTTTAAATGTGTCCCAGGTCCAAGTAGAAGTGATCCAGAAGAGGCAGAAGGAGAAGAAAGCTATGATGACTGCTGTAAAGAAATACCAGAAAGGTGAGTTTTTTTGTGTGACTTTATTCATTATCTTTTTTTCAACAACTTACACTGCAAATTTATTGTGCACTGGGGAAGAAGGGGAGCAAATTGCTCAATTACTGTTCCCCAAAATAATTAATGTGTGAGAATGTTTTCAAATTGAGATTTAAGATTTCTGATCACTCCCCACTCCTAGGAATGACTGACAAACTGGATTTCTTGGAGGGAGACAAGAAGACGAGTAAAGACTCTTCTCAGGGTCCCAAAAAAGCAGTGACCAAGAAAGGGTAAGGTGTTACATTTCAGCTGTGCACATTGCAAATCCTAAACATCGAGTGGAATATTTTTCTACTCTCGATGTTTGGTGGCATTTTCACAAAAGGCTCAAATGTAACTGTTATTTGACAGCTCCAATGCCAAGAGGAAATACAAAGACCAGAAGTTTGGCTTCGGAGGCAAGAAGAGTGGGAAGAAGTGGAACACCAAGGAGAGCTACAATGATGTTTCTGGTTTCCGCGCCAAAGTGGCTCATGCAAAGAGCGGGAAAGGAGGGAAGAAAGGCAAGGGAGGAGGGGGAGGAAAACAAAATGTGAGTCCCACACACATAAAACACTGCTGACTGATTCAATAGACAATTTTGTCAAATTGTGTAATAGTTACTGGAAAAATAGTGTTCCCTGTACTGAATCTTTCCCTCCATTTGTTTTTCAGAAACGCCCGGGCAAGTCTGTACGCAAGAAGATGAAGTCTCGCTCATAAAAACTGACAGAGGTTGGTCAATCGGCTGGACTTGGATGTTGCTTCTTGGCAGGATTTCCTACACCTGCTCCCTCGGTCTCTCCTTCATGTACATCAGGAGACATTTTGGAGAATTGTTCTTCTGTACTTTTTGTACAATTTGCCTTCTATAAGATGTGATTGGATTCAAGCCACAAAGAGAGAGACCCCCTGCCATATTGCTAAGGAAGCTATTTGAAGGACATGACTGGTGAAGAAAAGGCTCCCTTTGCAAAAATCATGAAACCCAAGAGTGGACGACACAGAGCGGCCCAGACCACTAAGTTGTTTTCCCAAAAAACAGAATTTGAATGTTACGAAAATGACTTTTGTTATAGACCCGGTTTTATGGTCTGTGGACAACAGTTTCTCTATATGTTCCTATTTGGTAAGGTGATTTTTAAAGCCAGCTTTCTGTAATTACACCACAGTATCTCCTCCAGCCTCCCTGCCGTCTAATATACAGCGCCTGCTCCTGGTTGGTGCCTTCTGTTTTATTTTTTTCTAACTCAGTTTCTTGACACATTGATTCTCTCCCATGTGGCATGACATTTTATAATATTGGACAGCTGTTCGTTTTGCCCTTTCCCATTCATTAATATGATTAGTATGTGATGGGGAAGTGTTCCTTGTATAGACCTGTGCAAAGGTTTCCCCTGCAACTGTTTTTCTTAGCTTGCTATGGTGCAAAAGGGCAGCTTCTGACGATGACACCTGTATGTTTGTATGATAAACAAATAAAAATGTGAACATTTGGTGCTCATGTTTTGGAGGATTCACATTATTTCTGTGTTGGTTTAATTTGATGAACGCAGGGCATATTCTTTGTGTATGGTGACATCTGTGCTGAACCGGTAGAAGTTGTATCTCATGTCATTGCGGTTCGATGGGATCTGGGGAAAAAACAATGGATAGAATTAGAATTTGAGTAAGCTCTGCAAATAAGGTTTAAATGGCCATTACATAAGACCAAAAACGATGTTAATACTAATAGGGTTTCTGTTTAAATGTTTCCTTGTTACCTAAGGAAAGTGCAGGTTTAGTGTTGTATTGCAAGTAATACTGTAATAATACTACTTCTACAGTATCTTTTTGTTATTACAGTTGGATTGTGGGAATCAAAGTTAGATTTTGGGGGTCATACCATTTACTTTTGTGAAACCAAATCAAAACTCACAAACAGTTTTGTGTAAAGCTCAATATCATTGTAAGACTTATTTATGACAGCTTTATTACACTACAGTGTTCCAGTTGTATCAGTTTTGGTACTTTAAACAACCAGTTATAGACGGTCCGGATCTGCTGTCAGAGCTTTTTACTGGGATGTATTGTTGGTACCAAAATGCAATAATATGCATACAGCTGTGTGCACAGATCCTGTCACGTGTCAAATAAAAACCTTTAACAATATGGATTTAATTATGAAACACAAGAGATCAACCCATTTTCTCTGAGGTGGAATACTCTGAGATACTAAAAACTAAAAACTAAATATTTAATATGAAAAAATCCTTACATATTTTACACTCAGGTTACTTTTTTTATAACATCTTCATATTCATTGCTTTGGCAATCCACCTTTTTTTTTAATGAGCTCCATAAAATGACATGGCAATTTTTTAGACTGTAAGATTAGGTATCAGGCTCATAGTTACACCTAAAAGTAATTCAGGGACAGAAGACTATGTGCTTGAATTCAGCTCCTCCAGCTAACCTGCAGGCTCTGTGCTCACAATGCCTCCCTGATATCAGTCCTGCAGTTTGGTTATTCATTTAAATAAACTGACAGAGCTATTTTTTTTGCTCACCAGTGGAGTTGATATCCATCCTATCTCCTGACTCTCAGTCTGAGGCTGTTTATATTTCTTGGTAGGCTCCTGGCGGGCTTTGTGGAAGGCCTCGATGAAGTCGGCTGGAAAAGAGAAACTTTGCATCATCAGTGACGGCTTCACCCTGTTTGGGGGTCACAGTGGGATGGTCACAGTGGTATGGTGTCTTTGACTGTTACTTATTCAGAACAGAAGAGAAACTTTTTTTCTTAAGTTTCAACAGAATTAATGTAAACTTACAGTTTGCTGCAATCACTTCTGTTTGCTTCCTAGACATGGGTTTGTCTGGCAGGACGTGTACTAAGAGGCAGTGGAAAGACACACACAGAGTAAATATACAATGCAAACAATATATACACAGTTTAATGTAACAAGAGATACATTAGCAGACAGTCATAATGGCATAAAATGCCCAATGCTGTTTATGTTAGTGTCATTTTTAGCTTTTTTTTTGAAAGCCATGAGTTTCCACTTGTCTTTATAGTAATACCCTTTTGTTCACATTTAGATCACAAGCAGTGCCTTTAATGGAGAAATAACATTAGTCCCAGTGAGCTTTTCTTTTTCTAAAATGTTCCATAGCTTGATCTCCAATTCTCTACAAACAATATGAAACAGTCCTCAGGTTTCTGTGAGAGATGTCTGTGTCTGAAATTGTTTTGTCTGTGACTGAAAACTGTCTGATTTGGAGCTGTTTATATCTTATCGCTAAAGGAAGGATGACAGACTACCGTTTGCTGAACTTACATTTCCTGCATGGATTGATGTTGAACTCCGTGTGGAGTTTCTGGTGTCTTTGCTCTTTCCGGATCGTCTCAACGTGAATCGCGTTTTGATGAACCAAATCCAGTTTGTTTCCTGACATGTTTAAAAAAAAAAAAAAAAAAAAAAAACACCCAATCAACACTGACACCGAGAGCTGGCCAAATAAAATGGCTTTCGATGTGTAGGGGTTTATATTTGTTTTTTTATGTGCGTTACCTAGCAACAGTAAACACTGCGTCGTGCTGCAGTGATGTGGCTCGAACACGCGATGGCGCAGCGCGCTCATATTAAGATCAGAGATTCACAATCACACGAGGCTTTATACTGGATCATACAGATATCTCAGCTACATTACTCCATAAAGTACAACAGACACACATTTCACTGAAATTCTAACATTTAACTAAACTTAATATAAGCTTTATTCTAACTGTTCATACAACATTTCTTTAAGATGCATGAAAATCACAAAATTGATACATATCCTTACTATAAAGCCGAGATTAACAGTATGGAGGAATAATAGGCTAATAGGACATTTTAAAAACCAACAGCAAACACACAGATAATAATGTGGTGCACTTTCATTTGTAACATAATTCGTTTTTTGCAATAATTTCTTCTCTCGAATGGATGTTATATTTGTGTTCAGAGAATAAATATATGATATGTGCCATATACTGCTGGTGTTTTCTTCTGTTTGATTCTATGAAGTCTAAAGCACTGTACTGCGTTATTGCTGTTAATAGTTCTTTTTAAAAAAAATGTCCTCAAAAGTTAATATATTATTACAACAAGGTAAAATTCCACTCAATAGGAGTGACGGAAAGAGTATAATTTATTTTTTGTTGCAGACAAGAACTGAACTAAAATATTTATTAATCCCTTACAAAATGATATCTTAACCAGTAAAAACAAAACCTTTATGCCAAGGTTGTGTTTCTTTTCATTTGATATTCTGAATTGCTTGTCAAGACAAAGATTCATAATCTTTTCAAGTCTTAGTGCAGCAGTTTGCCCACAGAAACCTGAAGAATGTCTGAAGGAGATTAGTCATAACATCACATTAAATATTCCATCTATTTCTTTAACTCTGCTTTACAGTAAATATGATATCTTCTGGTTTACAGACATCAGCAATAACTTCAGTGTTGAATCTAAAAAAATCCTGCAAGATTTTGCTTACGTTTGGAAATGTGTGACTAGAAATGTTCACACCAATAAATCTTGTCACTATAGTCTTGTCTCTCAGAGCTTTGCAGTCTTCCCACCAACTTCCCGAAGCCATTTGTTCATCCTAATATACGCTGTATTCCCTTCAAACCAATACCTTTCTGTGCCATGTTGGAAATGTTTGCCTGGAGCAAACAAACCCATCAAAATGTAGTTGAGGAGTGCTCAATGAATGAATATGACCAGTTTGTGAGAAAATGTAGCCAGCCTGAGTACAGTGTGATTTTTGTGTTTTTGCTTACATATGTTCTCTTAGGGCAACAGATGACAGTTGAAGCATGTTTTCTCAGTTCACTCACAAGGACTGTGTCTAAACTCTCTGCACAAACACACACACACACACTGACACGCTTCGCCTGCACGTGCACACGCAGCATGTGTGTCTGCTGGTTTAATAGCTGGAAGCATTTTCCACTAACGAGAAAGAAACTTTTAAGAAAGTAACAACGGCTACCCACACGACCAGTGACCTTGTGACAATGCAGTGTGTGTAAAAAAAGTGGAGTGGCATTTCTTCACATTGTCTGTGAGTACACTTGACTTCACCTGCTCTCACACACACAGATGACAGTACTTTCACATCTTGTAAATAGTACTTATGGTTGGGTGGTTGCTGTGGGTGCGCTGATACACTTTCAAGGCTGCAATGACAATCCTTCTCCCCACTTGTCTCCTCACATTTCATTTCCCTTTCATTTGGTTTCCCCTCCTCCTCTTACTCCAGCCTTCCTTCCCCTCACGCCGTCCCATCTGCTCTCCTCGGAAATAATCGTGTTGTTTTTTTACGCTCTCCCGTTTCTGTCTTTGTTGGTTGTGTGAAGTTTGTTGAAGTGTGTGTATGTGTGTGCATGCTTCTTCTTATACTTACAGACAGCTTAATAAAGGTTGAGATGTTGGGCTCTTGGTTCCCGTCTCATAACCTGATTCAGGTTTTATTGGCCCTGTGTGAAAGATATAATGGAAACAGGTTATAACTCAAACACTGGAGGGGCTGCAGGGGGAGATTTCTGTGATTTCAGTGTGGGTGGGTGACAAGTCCCCTGTGGTGTTTGTGTATGTGTGCGAGGAAGAGTGAGCAATATGTATTACGGGTGGATGGGAGGGCTTGTGGTGTCAAGCTTTGTTCCCCGGCTCCTGTCACAGTGTCGGGCTGAGTTATCATCAAGGCAGCTTTTGAGTTCCTCAGGCTGGGAATAGTAAAAGGCCAGTTTGTGAGTTTATTCAAACTCCAGTGTCACCCACACGCCAGGGAAGGTACCATGGATGGTACATGAGTTGATCAAATACGACAAGGTTTCAGCTAACTATTTTTGTTCTCTCCCTCTAACACGTATAGTTAACAAGGATCAGATTGTAAATCAAGTAATGTGGGTTAACGGCAGGGATCTAATCCCCATCATCCCCTGAGTGTCATTAGGAAGGAAGCATTTTGTTTGGTTTTAATGTGACAGAGAGGAATTATTAATGGCTGACTAGTGTGTGGTGAAGTGTGTTGAAAGAATTATCCTGTAAAGATTTGAGGATGTGATTAAATATCATGCCATTTTCCTTGTTGTGTCACTTCATCAGCTCCCTTCATCAAGATACATTTTAAAATGCATGGTTTTCAAATTTCTGTTTGGCGGCCTCTGAATGCTGATATTCATGTAAAATTCTGAATAAAGTAATGGATGCCATGTTTTTTTCCTCATGATTATATTATTTTCTCTCTGTGTCTTTACTTTTCCCTATTATTCATGTGTATTGTATTATTTTAATTCAAGAAAAAATATCTCCTATTTGTTATCTCTCTCTCTGAGCAGAACGTAGTGTACATTACGGTGTACTTGACCCTGGTTTGTTTTTTTTTCAATTTGTTCAATTTTGAGGACACTATAGAGGATATAATGCTGTCTACTGGCATGCTATCTTTTTTCCTAATATCTTTTGGAGAAAGGAAACACAAAAAATTCTTTCACTAACTGAATTTCAATGCAAGAAAGGCACACTTGTCTCTTCTTCTGAACTATTCTGTGCATTCTTTTTGGATAATAATAAAATGTATTGAAAATGAAAGAGCAGTATATCTGAACAGCTGTATACCATCAAGAGAAAAATACATCCGAAGAGCAAAGGTGAGTGTAACAAAGTATGCTCCGAGGCTGACACTCAAACCTTTCTTTCATGAATAAAAAGACTTCAATTTAAAGGAATAGTCCACATAACTTGCATTCCAAAAGAGGACAACAATCTTTTTAGAAATACACACAGAATGAGACTCAACATGCAGATTGACCGTGGTTCTCTCTCAGATTCCTGTGTTCCCTTCACAGATCACTTGCTGTCTTTCAAGCTAACTCCATGTCCCAGCACCCGCCTCTGACCTTTCCTAACCAAACTATGTTTTAATTACCAGGTGCCCCCCATTGCCTGCTAATTAAAATATGTTATGTATTATTCAGACATTTTCTCCATCATTGCTCTTACATAAAACAAACGAGATGTGCACACCTTTTCCCGTCACACTCCATCAAACCCACTCAACACATGTTTGATGGCTAATGAAAGCAGCTGATATTTTTCTATGAGGAGGAAATGTTTGCTGAGGTTTTTAACCTTAATGAAATCCCTCTGTAGCTTTTTTTTCATTCTGGTAGCTGCTGACCTTTGCTTGGAGTGTCTGTGACTGAGATTCAAAGGAAGCTGTACCATTTTCAATCAAGCACCACTTAATAAAAATGTAAATTGATTTTCTGTTGCACAAATGCAGTCTGGAATAGAATTTTAAAGAGCTGCTTTCATTGAAAATGCACCAGTATAACCAGTGATAAGCATGGTGGAGATATAGTAACATTCAAAATTAAGATAAGCACAGTGTATGTTTGGTATATATATATATCTATAAATCCATAAACGATGTCTTCTCCATGCATTGGCCTGTGGTAAATATTTTCATATTTTTTTATTTGCACATGCATAAAATTCTAAATATATGCATAACACATTTGAGTCTTCTTCTCCTTTTGGCTGCTCCATGAAGGGGTTACCATAGTGGATCATCTGTTTCCATCTTGTTGGCAAACCGGGCCAAGCCCATCCCACCATGGAGATCTCATGATCCGCATATTTGATTTGGCATAGGCTTTTCACACCGGATACTCTACTTGAGGCAAGCCTCCCTGTTTATCCACACGTGGGACTGGCAATTAGGAATGCACTGGCCTGTGCATCCCCAGTGGCTGGGAAGCAACCTGGGCGTCAGTGTCTTCCCCAAGGACATTTTGACATGTGGACAGGAGGAGGCGGTGATCTAACTGCCAACACTGTAATAAGCAGGTGACCCACTCTACCACCTGAGCCACATTTGAGTATTGAACAAGTTCACTCCTGGCAAAAAAAACTCAAGGTCCACTTACTAGCTTTTTCCATGTCTCATTGTTTTCCTCAGGAGAAAAGTGATAACATCTGAGCAAACTCCATCCATTTAGGAAGACCTGCCTGTGTAACTGAATTGATAAGCAGTATAATTAATTGTGTCAGGGGTTCCAACCATGAAGTCCAATGTGCCTGGTTCAAATTTGAGACCTTTAGTCGCACGTCATTCTTCATCTTTCTCTCCCATCATTTCCTATAATCTCCCTATTGTTGACTCTACAATAAAGGCATTAAATTCCCCAAATATATTTAAACTAATTATAATTCCGTGTGTGGTGCCAGTGGACATAATCCAGATAGGAATAACTGCAAAACGTTTTTGGATGAACAAATTAGTATAATAACCGCATTTTGAGAAAACAGGATTAAATATAGCTATATAGTTCAATGAATATGCAGTGGTTTCTGATGCAAAAGCAAGACCTCCCCACCACCGAAAACAAAAAGGCCAAATCATACAATAGTACCATCTGAACCTATACCTATAAAAATTGCTCACACTAATAAAATAACTTTGATTCAAAGCTCCAATTTCTCATCTGACAATAAAGATTTGAAGAATTTGTTTGGGGGCACACTAAGCTGTCCTCTGATCTCCAGCGTGAGAAAGTGGTTTTGTGGTTTGGCTCTGGACCCCCGTGTCTGCTCTGTCTGTGGCTGCCAGTCAACCAGAACACTAATCTAACAGCAGATACAATCCCACCCTTTGCAGGCCTTTGTCTCCTCACGTACTGCGATAATAATTTATCTCAGTTTTTTATCAGATTTTTTTTTGGACCCCACTAGAGGGACTGTGGGTGTTTACTTATCTGATTTTTATTCCCCTCTTTCTTTTAAACAACTCATGTTCGGAGCAGCAGGGCACCTTCACGCAAAGGCACACACATACAGACACACGCACCTCTGCTGTGGGACTGTTCTATCTATTCACCTTGCACTGGAGACAACAGGTGATAGCAGACCACATGTACTCAAGTACTGGTACATGTACGAACACACACACACTTGTGCTCTCCAGTTTGTTTTGATAGTCTTGTAGGTGTCTGGGGCTCACTGGAGACATTGTGGCCGTGGGAAAGCTGTCTTGCCATCAGATGGTAGCTCTGTGTCACCATTGCGCTTGTCTGTAATCTCCTGTTTTGTCTTACCGAAGGAGACTTTCTCAGGTAGGACAGAGCACAGCAGAGATTACTGAAGTATAGATTAGAGGAAAACACTATGTTTTCTGAGGCTTTGCATTCACTTTTTCAAGGCAGTTTTCTTAATGTTTAATGCAAAATGTTGCAAATACCAATAGAAAAAAACAAACAAAAGGGTTTTAGCACCAAATACAAAGTGGAAGGAAATAAAAGTGAAATTATTATATATAAAATTATTATCTTATTTTCTTGCACTTTTACAACCTAGGTAGCGTTAAATCTGTGCCTCAATCCTAAACGCACAATGAAATAAATAGAGTTTTTGCAAGCACATAAATTATATTTTAAAGACTATAATAACGTAAAGAATGACTTTAATTTGAGAAAACAGAAATTGATTGAGTGTTTGCTATTATTCACAGAAGAAGACAGAACACAGTACTCACTCAGCTTTACTCATTTGATCTCTCTTAAACTCCTCACACCCTTGGACACTTATTCACTGTCTGCAAACTCACTCAACCTGACAGAGTGTTACAGTGTGCCACTATTTCAACTTGTCAATCAGAGAACTGGATTGTCTGCAAGCCAATCGCGAGGATTATCAATTACAAGTGCAACAAAGAAGCACTGGGAGAAATTGCTTAATACTTGTACTCCACTACATCTAAGAGGCAAATATTGTACTTTTTACTCCACTACATTTGTCTTACAGCAAGCTGGTTACTTTTCAGATTGCAAGTGTTCTGTGGTTAGCATGTATCTCCAAATGTGGTGATTTGTAATGTTAAAAGTCTGTATTTTTTTCTGATAAAAGTGGGTTGAGAAGATGTTCCTACTTTTTATGCTAAATAAACTACATGTAAAAACCCTCTTCTACACAGCCAAGTTATAGTCAAATTATAATTGTGGTCTCTGTAAAAAAAACAAAAACAACAACTGAACTTTAACTGTGCCCCTCATAAGGGCTTAAAGTGTTCTATCCCATGCTCAGGAATGAGACACAAATATTACCCAGGCAGTACTCCGACTTGGAAACTCTGTTGTGTCTAACAACACTGGTCTTGTGCTGCATTTAAAGGGGTTCATAATCTAATTTTTCCTCATATTTGCCTCCTGACTGCAGTAGCTTGTCTTCATTAGCAGCAATGGCCTGGAGTGAGTGTGTCAGGTTGATGGGTTTTCTCTGCCTTGCCTGCTAGCATGAGCAAGTGATTAGCTCATCGTTAGCTGGGTAAGTGGTGGCAAGAGAGGACACCCCTGGGTTTTTGTGCACTTATTTGTGTGTGAGAGTGCCAGTGTGCGTGGACATGTGGGTGAAACATGAATGTTTTTGAATGTGAGGGATTGTTTGCGCACTCTGACTCATACCCCATCGATTTGCTGATGAAATTGCATTTTCGCTCTCCGGCCCAATGCATCACTTATCACCCGCCTCAGTAATGTGTGTGTTTGGCCTTCTGGTGAAGACAACACCACCACCAGAGTTCATAACAAATACCGGGTTGCCCATACAAACTCATGCATTAGCAAACAATTCCTCTGATTTTGTTGCAGCTCCAGATGTGGCCTCTCGTGTATGGGGCAAGTGTGTGTTGGGTGTTGCTTGATTGGTGTATTTGAGTATGAGTGCTCTACGCAAACATGCTCTTAAACACACACTCACTCATACAGACATCTTAGACACTTAGCCAGGTATACAAACTCACTCTGTTGATCTGGTGAATACACACCAAACCAATTAAGGGCTGGTCATGGCACTGGCATATATTGAAAGGAGGATGACAGCACGTTATAGTGTCACAGATATTTTACTTTCACCCTTTGAAACACAAGCATCAGATACCTTAAAGATGTGTTTTTCTTATATTGATGTCCCCTAAAATGTCTTTACTGACTTGTATCTCTGCAAAGTTTGTCATTACAGAGGTGTTTTCACATCCCTCTCCTGACGGGTGAGGTTTCTGTACACTTCCCTAAATTATGAGATTCAAACATACCCCGGGCAAGCTAGATTTGGTACTTAACAAATTCAAAAGTCGAGCAAAAGCTGAGAAACCTGAAACATCGAGCGCAGGACGGACTTGTCAGTACAGAGCGAGTTTGCACTAGTTTTCACAGAAACATGGTGGACTGTGCAGTTTTTGGATGTAAACCAGACCCCGGAGCTTCCTTCTCCAATGTACTTCATAATAACAATGTGAACGCACTGTGACATTGTAGCAGATATTACATGTTTAACAATCACTAATGCTGTGTAAGACACTGCCAGTTACAATGTTCCTGTGTTTCCTCTCGCTAGCCAACTTGATGCGCACTAGAAGTGGTGGTGGGTGAACATGGAAAAAATGTACTTTGAACCCTTAAAGACTGCAGCAGTTATATTATACCTCTGTTAAACAATGTATGCCAAAAAATATACAAAACATCTCTTTGTACTTTATATCAAAATCCAATAATTTTGTCTTCCTGTAAAACAAAATGTGACGTGTGCCTACGTGAGCATTAGCTAACCGATTTCAACCAATAATATTATGACATTCACCCGTCATTCACCCGTCATCACTTTTAGCGACACAGAGTGAAGATTCATTAATTAGGTAGCTAGATAACAGCATGGCTTTCTGCTGGAGCGGAGCATGGATGTGTAAGAGTGTTTAGTTGGGCCGGACCTCACTGATAACTGCACGAAAACACACCGTTATCACAAAAGCACAGCTTTATCAGTGATTTTGGTGAAACCTGTAATCAGTTTTCTGCCTCACTGTCTGTTGTTACTCTCCTTCTACCTGTCATATTACCTGCTTTCCTGCCTCAGGCCATTTGTTTTCTCTACAGAAACTGACTTTCACCATATTTACTATGTCAATATCTGGCTGCATTTCGGTCCAGTTACCTGGTGGCAGGTTCAAGACACGCTGTCTGTCTGTTCCTGTTTTTCACACTCATATATCTTAAAGAAGAATAAACATGTCTACCTAAAAAGCAAAATGCATTTTACTCTGCCTATTTTCATTACTTCCACACAATGATGTTTTTGAGGTTATAAGTTGGATAGAGGAAGAAGACAGGAGAAAGTCATGCAGTGTAATATCACAAGCAGTGAAAGTCTCATTTCAGGAGGTTCATAAAAGATAGCATATCCAGCATTTTAATTTGTTTGGGATAATTCTATACAAATTAATACATATCAGGAGAAAAGATTTGCATTAGGAAAGTGAAAAACAATTTCAAGGTTTTATAATGTTCTTACTGGTTGTCTGTGCAGCACAGAGGTCTGACAGCTCACTAAAGGCTTATCGCAACATGAAGCCATCCTTTTTCTAAAGATTTCACATTATTTTTTTAATGCACTGATTTTCATTGCCACTATGAACTAACAAAATAGATCACATTGAGACTTTAATGGCAGCTCTCCCCTCCTCTTTTCAAAACATCTTGTGAGACAATATCACTAAATGTGTTTCTAAATGTTGCCTGAGAGAGTGAGATGAGCCATGAATCACTATTCATGCATTTTCTCATACAATCATCTTTGTAATGACTGGTTTTCGGTCTTGACTTGATCTTTACATTCAAAGACTTATGGCATTCACGTACTAAGGCCTAGATACAGCATAATATTTCAAGCAATGTCACTAGTCAATGTTGTTAGTGAAAGGGATAAAGGCAAGAGGACCAACAATGAGGAAAAAATCCTTGATCATGACCATAAAAACTGCTAGTGGACTTGATAGTTGGCAGTAAATTCTCCATTAATGGACCTCAAAGTGATGCCAAATATTGGATCTACACAACAAATGGGCTGACAAAGTTGGGAATTAAAAGCATTCCTCAGTAACACCTTGACTACAGTTGTTGTGTGAGGGGAAAGCGTTATTTAAATTTTTTCGCAGTCATTAGTGGGATATAATTAAAAGGGTGCCCAGGATTCGGTATTGTCTGAATTAGAACTGGAGCCAGATGCACCACCTCTTTGTAAGTTCAATTAGAGACCATCTTGCGATGGAATCACATCAGCCATGCCAATCTGACTGATGAGTACTCAGTAGTCGTTATTACATTATGACATGAGTACTGAGTGCTCACTGGTCGAACCATGCCCTTAGCCTTCATTTTGATTTCAACTACACACCTATAAAGTTTTGTGGCTGCATCTTGCACTGTTGTGACGCTATCCTTAACTAAATCTATCCTAAGCCATACACCAAAGTACTCAACATCGCCTCTGTGGTAGTTCCCCCTAAAAGAAATGAACAAGAACTTAAATCAATAATCAAAATCTGAATCAGAATTGATAAAATCTAAATGATCTTCAGTGTTACCCTGTTGACTCTTTCTCTAACCTTCAGATTAGCACCCCCTCCTTTGTGATGTTTACTGCCTCACTGGCTTGCATCATTAACCCCCTGTAGCTGTGGGGCTAATAACACAAACCCAAGTGTCCATGGCTCAGATCTCATGAATAGGAAGATTGTTAGGAAAGAGCTATGGGGTTATCACTCATGTCAAATTCCTGGCCAAAGTGGCCACTTTGTTTGGGAAAAAGATCTGGCTTTGTCACGGCTTGGCAGTCATTCATTCCCCTCAAGTGAAAGGAGCTCAAGACAGCGGAACAAGACCTCAAAAGATAGCGTCGCTGCAGTGTGGAAATCTTGTTCTTCAAAAGTTACACTTCATTTTCTGATTAGTGTTGACATTTTACAAGGTTCTCTGTGTGTTCAGTACGTGCCATGGCTCTTTGGCTCATTAGACACATTCATATTTATTCATAATCCACCACATGATTTCTCCTGTCATCAATCATAAAACAACCTATTTTGTACGAGTCATGAAGAGCTGACTGGTTGGAGATATGAGATTTTCATCTGGCAGTGATTTGAGATACTGAAAGTGAAGAAGGCCACTTCATCACTCCCAATACTGACTTAGTGAAAGACTCTGAACCAGCCATGACATGCAGGGATGATAAATATGTCAAGCCATCAATTAGGAAACCTAAAACGGGCCGTATATAACTTGGCTGGGAGTTTAAGGTTCAAGGTGTAGTTGGCCATCACTGAGTGTGTATCAGCACAGATATAATAAGGTGTGATGATGGCTAAGGTCACAGAAAAGATTATATTTCTATGTGCTACTTTTTGCTAGAAAAAGTGACTCATACAACAGTTAATGTAACATTACCCGCCAACAGCATTAAGTTAAAGGAAGTTTCAAGTGTATCAGACATATGAGATGTCAATGATGCATGTTGCAAAACAAAAGCTCTGATCTACATTAGTCCCAAGTTAGTAAGAGTCATCATAATCTCCTGAAAGAAAATCCCCTGACTGCAACTTTACTGGAAGGCTCTGCTTTATAAAGTTCTGGGTGTGTTGCATCTGAAACTATTTCCTCTCCTTGAATGGTTATCACACATCTGCACTTGAATCAGTGTAATTTCTGAAGGTTGAGAAATCAGAACTAAATTGCTGCTCCTGCCTTCTCCCTCCTTCTCCTGTTGACAGTCCAGCTAAATGTCAAATCTGTCAACAGCTACCACTTACCCCCAAGCGACAAAAGAGGGGTCGGGTTGCTGCTGTGCTTCAGTGTTTGCTAGGAACCAAGAGAAGCTTGACACGAGAGGTCGGATTCTGTTAGTTACTATTTAATCTTAAGACACATTAACCTAACTTTTACTAACGTGCTTCTTTATCACTCAAATTTTCTATTTCTTTTTTTTTCAGTAGTTTATTTTTAACTTACAGTAAATTCTCATATAAAACTGGCTTTCAAATAATGGCCAAGTTTAAAATGAAAGCATACCAATAAGGAGAAAGCTTAATGGGAAAAAAATACCCTGTGGAGATTTCTCCCAAAAACAAAAATGATTTTTTGAGGCCTAACAACAACAACAACAACAACAACAACAATAAACATTAGTAAATTAGCTTTTTTGGGGGGGGACCTGTATCATTTACATTGATCTGGACTTTGGCTAGCAATGTTCTTCTTCCATGCCTTCTCTGGTGTATTTGTATGTTTCTTGGCATATCACTGACTGTCGATCAGTGAAATAGTGCGAAACCATCGGCAGGAATGTGTATCGGGTTTCCCAGATACTCATACACACACGTCCTTAAGCGTATGCACAAGATAAAAACAAGACAGGGTCCTGCTCATAAAAACATTCCTCTATAGCAGTAATAGTGGTCAAAACCACCACAGGGTATCTTTAACATATAAAAACTGACAAAAACAGCAAAGTGGAACAACTGGAATTAATCAGCAGAGAATCAAAACAACATTTCTGTCACAATGGTGGAAATAGTGTAAAAATATAAGTTATAATTAGTTTATCCAAAGAGGTAAACATGGATGAAGGAAGAATAAAGGCCTGTCTCTAATGTAAGCCTGTTCCAAAAGGAAGGCCTGATTCTCTCCACCATTCAGATAAATATTTATGAACCATTCACCACTACTTGAGAATTTGAGTGGCTGAAAGTTTGTTGAAAGCTGATTGAGAAATTAAACAGAAATGTAAAATGAGGGTTTCAAGTGTGAAGTCAAAATGGAAAAGATTTCCACATTCCTTGTCTCAGTGGCGCTTCAGTGTTTGGAAAATTGTGCTAATACTGAATATGTCAGGGCAGGAGAATTTTTTTTATGTCTGCTGTTGAGATACTTGAATGACAGGTGCTGTCAGAGGCTGTTGGACTAATTATTGTCAGCTGCTTACAGAGAAGATGGCCGATCAGACATCCACTGAGAGACATTAAGGTATCGTGTCATCACCTCCAGTTTTCAGCCATTACATCAGCCAATAAAGCTGGCTGTGACTCTGATGTAATTCCACTCATTTTCTCCATTTGCTGCTCCTCTTCAACTTTCAGCATCACTCTCGGTCATCATTTCTTTCATATTCCATCATTCAGACATTACCTGTCTCAAAAACATTTCAACCAGAAAACCTTGAGGCTGAATGAGAGACGAGAGAGAAGAAGACAGAAGTAAACAGTTTTTTCTCTGGACTTCAGTTAGACTATTTATCAATAGGAGGGTCTGGCTGTAAGGTGAAAGATGGGAACCACATTCGCTTTTTGATTTGGTCGTGCCTGGAGGAGAGCAGATAGAGATTAATGAGCTTATTAAATCCAAACGGACTCCCAGACAGACAGCTCATTAAAACTGCAGTGTTTGGAGCTCCTCACAATGCAGGTCAGTGGTGTGGCAGCCTATCGAAATCGAGCTTGTCCATCATAACGAAACCGAAAAAGAAGATTCCAATTGTTTTTCAGCTGTCAGCCTAAGTTCTTGAAAGAAGAATTTAATGGGGGTATTTGTCAAATGTTTTTTATATTGTCAAAGTAATGCTATATCAATATAAGTGAGACATGCCCCAATAACTTCTCAGTTGTGGGGAGAGAGTTGTTGGAGTTCTTTTTGAAGCAGATAGATACAAATAAATGAAAATAATTAACCATTTTGGCACTCCTCGTGCACTCGAGTGAACCTCTGCTTTGTGTTTATTGTGAAAATTGATCTAATAAGCCAGATATGAAATGTTACTGCACATTGTGGGGGTTTATTTTGCATTCACTTTTGCCTTTTCCTTTCCTGAAATGTTGTTTTTCCTTTGCTTTTCTTAGCTTATTCTCTGAAATATTGTTTTGTATTTGCACCTCAGAGCCATGAGAGTTTGGAGATTGATTGACGCTAGCTCTGCTAGTAGATCAACACACAGGTCGCCCATTTGCTCCACTTCTATCGTCTTCACACGCCCTTCCAGATTGATGCAGAAGCCCTTTCACACATGACTCCTGCTGGCTCAGCTGCAAAGAGAGAACCAACCGTCTCATCTACATCCAGAAACCTGCTCCTTTAAACATGAACTTTGCGAGAAAAATAGTTTAGCTGACATTTGCTGTGTAGTTGTGCAGTATAATGTGTGGCAATGGCATGTAGGATGGGATGTGTCTGTGTTTAAGTGTGTGAAATGAAAGCAGAGGTGGAGCCCATTCTGTTGGTTAAGCGTTCCCCTGCGCTCTCCCACGGTGGACTAGACTGCTGACTGGCACTTTCCAGTACAGAGATGGAGAACATGCACAATATATAGCTTCACAAACACACACTCACACACACATGCACTTACTGTATACACATACCTGGAGGGCTTACATGGCTTTATATGGAGTGCTGGTCCCAGGCCAGCAGCTGTTGCCAACAACCCATCATCACACTTTTCACCTGGCAGTGTTTCGATAGTCCATCCTTTTACAGCTCTCCTGTTAAAATGTGCCAGTATGTGTGTGTGTGTGTGTGTGTGTGTGTGTGTGTGTGTGTGTGTGTGTGTGTGTGTGTGTGTGCAGGTGTTAATGTGTATGTCACTAATATGGTAATGTGTCAGAAATAAAGCGCTGGCATTGTGAGTTGTGTGCACCGAGCCACAGAACAACAGTGATGGCTGTTTATGTGAAGAGGGCCTTATTCCAGCCACATTAGCTTGTAATAGGCTTCATCTTTAACTGATTACATTTGTTCCCACAACAGCACGTCCTGCAAGTCATGTATTACTTATCCATATCAGAATCAGATTCAGAAATACTTTAATAATCCCAGGGGGAGATTACTTTCGTTACAAACTCCAGATATACATACAACATATAATATATTAAGAATATATATAAATATATATAAGGTAAATATACCTATGCAGACTGCATGGTTGAGAAATTAGTAATGAAATGATTAGTTGATTAATACATAAAATGTAAAGGTCCAGTGTGTGGGATTTAGTGGAATCTAGCGTTGAAGAGGCACATTGTCCTTATATAGATGAAAACCGGCTCATTCTAAGGTGACGAAAACCAAACGTTTCTTATTTTCAGGTGATTATACACTAATGAAAACCCACCTATGAATAATATATTCCATTTCTGCCAATAGATTCTTCTGAATGTTACCCACTGGACCTGGGAAGTGTTAGTTGTAACACAAAAGTTACACAGATGTACATACATTTGCTTGTCTTTTTCCTTATTCTATTGTTTGTGTTTTTTCTGGGATCACTGGACAGAGAGAAGCCCTGCCTGTTCATCCTGCTGTCTGTCAATCCTGACCAGCCAAACACAGAGATCTGGTTACAACAACCTCCACTTCACACACACACTCAGCTGGAGAGGCCTCCTTTGTCCAGGCATGTGTTCTGCCACTACTGGCTTCTTAACACAGCAAAGACACGCTGAGAGAATTTGTAGAATTTGTGTGTGCTGCTGAGAGAGGGCAGCTGAGGTGAAGTAGGTAGTGTGACTGGTGAAATGTTTGGGGCTGGTGTCTATATGGTGTAAGGATAATGAATTACAACTGGGAGCAACAAAGGGCATTCAGGTGATGTAACACCGTCTCTGGCGACCATATTGAAGGGTAGCTCTGCAACGTTTATTTTAATCCTCAGCAGATAAACAGTTCATGTCCCAATTTACTGAATAAAGACCAAATACATTTTATTTTAATTTTTTTTATTCTGTATTATTTTATTTTTTTATGTATTCAATATTCTGTCTTTGACTGTTTTCCACTCTTTATCTCTCACTTACACGTACATATGCAGATGCCCTGTCTCCTAAAAGTTAAATGTTGATATACAACTAATTTAAAAGTAACTGCTTTGATTATTTAACCAAAACCACAAATTTACCCTACATTAAGTGCAGGTATAGGCTACTACAGTAATGGTTTCCAGTGTCATAGTCCTGTGCTTTCACCTCAATTTCCTCCAGACCCAACCAATGACTTCTCTGTGGTTTGGGAATGCTACACTTTCTAGACTGAAAAATGAGGGTAAAACATTTGCTAGAGAACCTAGGAAGCCATTATGTTTCTTCAAAACATATTCAGCAGATACATTTAGTAGTGTATTTTATAGCACACACAGGGTTGTGCAGCTTATATCCAAGACTACATTCTGTCAGCATCACATTGGGGTGAATTATCTCTCCAGAAACAGGTTAGAAAGTAGAAGTCAAGGTGCATCAAAAGCCTCTGTTCTTCAAATACTGAAAATGTATCCAGCTAACCTTTGTCCGAGTGGGTGGCTTGGGTACCTAATTTTAGAATCAAGCTCATTACATTTGTGTCTGATTCATCTCAGGGAAACTAAATTACATTGCATTTTTAACCTTTTTAACCAAGAGCAGAGGCATTAAAAAAATAGCTGATACCCATGCACTCTGTAACTCAGTTTGCAGTATTTCACACAGCATAAAATCAGCTGATATCATTCATGAGTTGTGAGTTTGAGCAGATTTTAAATGTTGATAGCACAGCTTGGCTCTTAGATGAGCTTAAGTTTGAGCGTTTTTTAAATTAATTTTCTTTTTCTCTGTAATGCAAACATTTTATTTAAAATTCGTATCTGCCAAGTGACAAGTGCTTGAAGTCTGTTATGTGACAGCTTGCTGGGTTTGTGTCCTCAGAGAATACACTCTATGTGAATCTCTCTGGAGGGCAGAGACATATTCATCACAACCCCTTTGGATCTATGGGTGTGTGTGTGTGTGTGTGTGTGTGTGTGTGTGTGTGTGTGTGTGTGTGTGTGTGTGTGTGTGTGTGTGTGTGTGTGTGTGCAAGTTTGTGCTTGCAGAAATGGTAAATGTGAGCCCTGGAGTCTATCAGGACTTTTCTGCCATTGAATATATAGAGCCCATATGTATATAAACAATCAGACATACATGAAAATTCATATTCATTCTAAGATCCCATCTCTCTATTTTCAAACTATTTTCAAAATCACAAACTCGACATAATTTGTCTATGAATAAAATGTGGTTACGATGTGCACCTTGACTACAAATACACAAATAAAGCAGGTTCAAGGTTATAGCAATTTCATTGGTTCAGATATACAGTGATTTAATAAAAAAAAACTTTAGTGGACTTTCACACTTACAACCAAAACAACCCAAAACATGAGAGCAAAATATCTGTTTGCATTGGAATGAAAAACTGAACTTGCAAAATGAATGTCACACAAGAATATAAATCACTGTGCATTAATTTACCCACAAAAAAGCCAGAACCCATAATTCAAAATTTGGGTCACAGGTGGTGTGTATTGTATTACATTGGATTATTTACATTGTGTTGTACTATTTTATGGCTGCATTGATTTCAGGCAGCAGTAATGTGTCCAGAACAAATTTCTCCCCAAGGAACAACAAATGTATTCCATCCCAAAAGAACTCCCAGGCACCAGAAATTAGAAAAAGAAAACCAATTTATTAGCACGGCTCACTGGAACATTTCAGCAAAGATGCCTTCATCAGGGAGCTGTTGTCTCTATCCTCTGTGGGTTTTTTTCATTTTCAGTGTCCTAATTTGTCCCACATGGATTATCATCCATTCCCTCCTGGCTGCTGTGACGCTTTCCAAAATGACAGATGTCGAGAGCTCAGTCCCAGATCTACGTCTCTTTCTCTCTCTCTCACACACATACACACACACACAAACACACACATACACACAAGACACACAAGACACAAAATTCAGTCAGACATACCACAAATAACTACAAAAAACTCCAATATGAACCAATATACACACACTCACTAAGATTCATATTTACACACATTAACACAAATGTAGACGCTATTGTTCTCATTCACAACCCACCGACACACACTACTTTGTGTGCTGATGAGTATGCTTGCCTACTGAAGTGTGATTAGTTATTTGGGTTGTATTTGAATGAACTGGCAGGAGGCGGCGACACAACATGACGCATTGCCAATGAAGCAGGATCATTAATTACAGTCATTATACCTATCGCCCCAAAAACACACATTTACACACAAACAGGTCACACATACAGTCACTGTGTAACTGCCCCCCTGCCTCACAGTCTAATGCCATAGTACAGCTAAATACATGTGCACCTGTTGACACAGCTGGACATGTGTCTGGTAGGTGTGTGTGTGTGTGTGTGTGTGTCTATGTAGAAGTTACTGAGGTAAAGTCGTCTGTGTGCTTGAATTTCTGTGCTTTTGAATATTGTTGTGCTTGTGGCGCATTAACTTTGCAGGATGTGGCGTACGACAAACAAACTCACATTCATGCATCACTGCTGAGTAGTAGCTTGTGGCTGCAGCCGTTTCCCTCTGACAAATGTCTTTCTTCATTAGACTCAAAAACATTCCCTAGGTCCACGTCCCTTCACTGATAAAAAAAGACTAGTTTAAAGTTTTTTCCATAAAGATTTTCTCAGATATTATTTTGACCACATATTTTGTGCACTATTATACTACAAGAATGTATCTGTCCCTCATCTTCCTCACAAACTTTGAACAAATCACAATGTAAGCCTGGAGAGCAAAGATGGCAGAGGCTGGATACTATCAGCCTCCTATAAACAAAACAAACAGGCACCAGGCAACAAACAACATGCATTTCTTTGAGTCGGAGAGACTTACATTGTACAGAGAAGATTTAAGATTATCTAATCTTGTGCATGTCTCTCTTACCTCTTTTGTGCCTGACCAAAATCATAACTTTTTCTTTCAGAATCATCTTCATGGTCCTCTTGCTTCATGCTCTTTAACATAGTGAGCAATCAGCAATTTTCCGAGGAAGGAAAGCATTCAAAATTGCAAAATAATTGATTCGCTAACCTCAGTTAGCAACAAATAATATTCCAAATCAGAAAGAGAATTTACACCACTCAAACTGAACACATATTTTCCTTAAACAAAAAGCAGAAGCAGTGTCAAGCACAAAGCAGTGATGTGTCTGAGACTGGGGAGTGATGGGCAGATTGTGTGATGATGGAGGGGATGGAGAAGAAGGAGAGGTGGAGGCGTCAGGTCTGACACGCAGTCTGACAATCAGCAGCCCTGCTGTCTCCATTCTCTCTATTTCTATCTGTCTGTCTGCAGTAACTTTTTCTCTCTCTGTCTACGCAATGTCTGCCTCTGTCTCTATCTTTCTCTCACATTTGCTTTCGCTTACACACTCAGATATACTTCTTTTTATGGAATCTATGAAAAGCGTCTACGATGATTAATTCTTTTTTTTTTTTTTTTTTTTACAATAACAAAAAGCTCTATATCTGTCTTTGATGAGCTAGAGTGATGCTGAAAGCATTGGCCTGTTATGTCTGTGATGAATGCAATGACTCAAAGTAGAGACAAATATGATCACACCAAAGATCAAATTGTTACTCTGCAAGTATAAGTAGGAGGCCTTTACAGCTTATTCATATCCTGTTACCCAAAAGAAAAATGATTTGAAAAAACTGCTTTTAAGGTATCCACTGTTACAACATTTACTCAATGTGTCCTTTCAAACCTACATTTCAGGGCAATATAATCTCGATTCACTATGCTGGTCGCCTGGTGCATGAACCCTCTGAAAGTTAAGCAGGACTTGTTAACGTCAGTCCTATTTTTGTCTTTCATCCATCCAAAAACTATAACACTCCCTCATTTCTGAGAGGAAAGTAGCACCATTTGTCAGCACCGTCACCGCTGTGTTTTCTCATTTGTCTGTCAGTGATTCGGCTCAGTGCGTTAACGGCAACCTAATTCCCTGCGTTCATTCATTCGCCGTTCACTCTCACTCGGGTGTCGGAGACTCGCTATAGGGCAGTGATTTAGTGCTCGGAAACTTAACTACTCCAACTGGAAACTCACAGAGGGAAGAAAAGGCTTTCCCTCTTCGTATGATGATTGATAAATGATAGTCAGGGGGCCTCCAAGCCTCCACGGCCCCGCTGTAATAACCGGTTACGTAGCGAGGAGAAACCCACAACTAAATCCTTCCACCTTCCACTGATGTGTCTCTCAGTCTGCTGTCTCCCTGTCTTTTTTGTTTCTTTCCTTTTGCCTGTAACAGTGTGGCCACTGTCCACGAATATGCTTCTAATCTGCGGTGACTGAAGCTTTTCTGTTCAACTCTAGGTCTTTTTCTGGCCAACACATTAGTTTGATGGATTGTTAGAAAATAGTGGTGACCGCACACTGCAATTTCATGCCAATTTAGGCCACCTTAAATTTACATCAGTTTCAACTGGACATAGACTGAATCCATTTGGAATTGCACTTAAAGCAACAGTTCCCTTTGGTAGAACATTTGTACCTTTTGGCGTACATATCTCCAACTGGGTTTTTTGACAGGTCTAGTACTATTACAGATTTTCTCAAGGAAATCTGCCAGTTTGCAATTGACAAGCAAGGACACTAGTGGTCAATTCTGGAAAATTGTTAGTCACAATACGACATGCACTTATGGGTACTTAAACAATATTTGCTTGCTTTGCCTTTAACTTCCACAACTCAGATTTTCCTAATGGCTCTTTCTTATTGGGGCTTAAAATCAACACATAAAGTCCCTGAAAACAATCATTCAAATCCTTGTTAATCACAATTAAAGTTAAGGAATATAAACATGAACTAACCAACTAACATTGTTAGTTATTGTTTATTAAGACCCACCCACTTGAGGAGAGAGCAGACAAATACAGAAAACATAACAATTTATTTATTTTATTTATTTCATTTTAAGATCATGTTGTCAGAGCACACTGGGGCTGACTTTAACAAGCACACTTTAATGAGTCCAAACTGAAAGAAACATATATGATATATCTAACACAGAATACTATTTGGTGTCCAGTCTTTTGATGCATGCACCTTGAAGCATATGACTACAAATTGGATTTGGTTGATTGAAATGTATATATACTATACTATACTGTATTTGCACATGCAATTTTACAATATGGTTAAGGTCAGCTTGTGGTTTAAAGAGCCAACATCACTGTGGGATTCTCTGCTCCCTGCATTGGCAATGAATGCTGGAGAGGCCATAAATCTTGCACAACAAAATCATCCAATATGAATGTAATTCCTGGTTAGCTTGGGCTTGGATTTACTTTTTTTTTCATTTAGACTTTTTCTAGTTATTTAATTAAATCGCAGATTTTGAGTATTTATTGTTTGATTGTTTTACGGCAGATGGTTTAAATCTCTGCTGGCTTGTTCTAAGCTAAACATTTTTTAGTAAGGTTGAGCAGGTGGGGAATTATCCTCTAACCTTTGCAAGAACTCATGAAGGTGAACTTTTTCTGGTCCTTCCCTTCATTAAAAACTGTTGACGTCCACTGAATCAAGTCACATAATAGCTTAACTCAAGTCTAGTTGTTCTGTGCAGCTCCCAAAAGTGCCATAAACATATTTGGTCAGTGGTCAGAGGTCAGGAAACAGCTCATGTTCAGCACATAATGACTACATCAGTGTAATATAATCATGCTCAATTCAATATGATGTTCTTAAGTTATTGCTAATTATCCATTGGAGTTCTTGTCACCTTCTCCGCAGCCCATTTTTAACATTCTTTGTCCCCGGCTGATTTTGATCTTGAGCCATAACTGCTGCAGCACGATAAGACTCGACAAATCATCCACCCGTTTTTAATTCCCCTTCGTGTTTGACAAAGAAAGACAAGACCATAGGATGTAGATATGACCCAGGGACTGCTACAAGTGTCTCTGATTAAATCTGCACTTGTCCTCCTTGCTGTCAACAAGCACGGTTGGCATCATCTGCTGTGATCCAGCTCATGCAAGGCTATAACGGAAGAGTGCCACAAGCCGTGTTCAAAGGAACATACCTCCATCTTGGATATCAAACATTTGGCAGTGGACCCAGTGTGAGTAACCTAATGAGCAATCTGCAATGCAAGGATAAAAGCTGACCCCACTAGTAACTTTGCTAATCTCTAAAAAAAGCTGGTTATCCTGAGCTTCTTTACAGGCCAAATAGACTGATGTATTATTTTAAGATCCATAAAATTTTATAAACTGAGAACTAAGAAAATATAATCTTTAATCCATAATGTTAGTGGGCGTTTCCCATGACAACAGCTGACTGACATTTTTTTTAAAATAATTTATAATTAAATTTTTTTCTTTATTTAACTTTTCAAAAATACTTACAAGTCCTCTCAAAGGGAACATAAATTGCATTTATACAACAAAACATGTATCATCTCTCAATTACCAAAAAATAAAATCTACAAGGCTTTTTTAAAAATTATAATAATAATAATAATAAAAAGAATAAAAAAGATAGATAAAATAAGATTAATAAGATTAAAACAAAAATTAAAACAAATAAAGTAAGGCAAAAACCAAAAACAAATAAATGCAAGATTACAAATCAAGGCATCCTCTCTAATTGAGACTCCTCTACGCCCGACACTCTGCACCGCACAGCAGCCTCTATCAGCCCACAAATTCCTTCATATTCATCTGCCAGTAAACCCAAGGCATCGAAGTACTTGTTCAACTCATTTTTAAAACACATCAATGAGGGTGATCTACCTTTCCACTTACAAGTGTGTATGTGATATTTGCCTAAAACTATAATTATATTGATTATATCACACATTTTTTTTGTATACCAAAATGTTATGCTTATTAAAGGGTGTGATGTTATCCGTTTTACTTTTTAACCAGTCATACATGGATTGCCAAAACTAGGAGCTGACTGAGAGCTGCCGTTGCTAGGGGATGTGCTTTGAGCTTATGTGGCGTGCTACTGACTGGAGCACATGAAAGGCCTGTTGCCTGCAAATGTTTATAAAAGTCATTTTTTCCCCCTTTTTTAATAAGCACACATTAACATCTGTTAACAAGTGTTAGCAATTTAAGACATCTGACCCTTTACAGGAGGAACTTTTAAGCTACGTATTCTACCTTGATAACACTTGCACTTATCCCAACTAGACGTGACTTTAGATATATACATATATATAGACATTAGATGTCTCTCTTCCCATTGTTCTGACAGTTCGTTATTCTGAAACCCCCCCAGTATTGTGTCAAAGCGTGTAATAGACATGCAAATAACATACATGACATTGACATGGTGCAACTGCAAGGAGACTATTAAGAAATCTAACATTCTCCCTTCTGCTCAGAGATTCAGGTGCAACACGTTAAAATTTTCATTAATTCACAAATGCAATAAATTCAAATATATTACTCTGTTACAGTTTATTTAATTCATACAACTCGTGTTGCAGAATTTTACTACATGATACATTGTGTATACTTTATTACATTTTTTTTAAATTCCTTTTTTAATGTTTTCATGCTGCCTTGCTGAAAAAGAAAAAAACCTGCTTGTGGGACAGTAAAGATCCGAAGTAAACTGTCTTTAAGAATTTGTAAACTGGATTTGTACTTCCCTTTACATTGCTACATCCTTGATTTGTGTTTCTGGGCTCCAGGGATTCCCTGTCTCCTAAATACAGTGAACAGCTCAGTCTGAGAAACAGGTCTTTTCAACATTTTGTATTGCTGATCTTCACTGGCCTCCCTGTGGCTGTTTCCATCATTTCCCTCTAGCTAATGTTTTGTCATCTGAAGCTGTGATATTATGTGAATTAGCCTGTGGCGGAGATTGCCTTGTGGTAGCAATTCATCACCTGTTTGGCAGAGGTGACTGCATGAGCGACTGAGCGAGTGGTTACTGGTATGACGTGCGGAGCGAGCATCTGGTGTAGGGGGTTAATTGAGGGCGATTAAGGTGATTAATAGCTTTGTTTGAAGTGAAAACACAAGACAGACTAGCTTGTGTTACAGAGGAAATATTTTGGGGAAAAAATCCATCAGTGGCATGAGTGCAGAATGGCTGGACAAGGTAGCAGTTAGGTGTGTGGAAGTGTGTGTGTGTGTGTAGCACCAGTAATATTGAGGCTCTCAGCTTAATGGCAATATGAAAAAAACAGACGTAGTGAGCATTTGTGTGTGTGTTGGGTTAGGAAAGTGGCTGTGTGTGTGTGTGTAGAAGGAAATAGAGACAAAGACTTGTCTGTGATCATTGAAGGGGAAAGAGTAATATTGACATGGAGCTGGCTGGTTAAAAAGAGCTTCTGTTTCCATGCTGTTCCATTCCTATTATTGTCTTAGAGAGACTTTCACTGGTTGTGTGTGTGTGTGTGTGTGTGTGTGTGTGCTGCGTCTGCGTCTAAGAGAAACAGAAAAACAAGACAGCCAAAGTCATGCTCACATATCCATGCTCAGTACAAACATGCTCGAACATACATCACTTGAACTGTGGTTGTGGAAATCCATGATGTCTCCTCCACAGTTGATGCTCTCCCTCGCTCCCAAACCAACCGCCCTGAAAATCTTGTTACTCTGAAACAGGAAGCAATTTTACTCAAGTGGTTTGAGAAATGGCTGCTTTTTCCTCAGGCATCACAGGTTTGGACAGGCAGGGCTAGCATCAAGAGATTTCAGGATGAACAACACTCATTTGCTGGATTGATTATTAGGAAATTGTTGGTTTGATTTTTAAGATTTTGAATTTGTTTTACATGAAAGAACCATTTTTACAAACCACTCTACTTGTTTGGTATTTTGTGCTAAATTGCTTTTATTGTGAAGCACTTTCTTACTTTAGTTTTGAAATGTGCTATAAAAATAAATCTTTAATTACACTTTTATTTTACATATTACTGCCAATCTCAAAAAGAAAAAACCCTTTCCTTGCCATTTTCTTTTAATAAGTAGTTTCATATTTCCACACCCACACTTTTCAATACAAATACTTGTTTATAAAAAGTTGTAAGCTGTTTTATTGATTTACAGCATTGAACCAAGGCCTTTTTATTTTTTTACACTGATCAACAGAAGAAAGTGATCTACATTAATTACCAATATAAAATTGAAAAAGAAAAACACATAACACGTAGACTTAGTAACCCCCTCTGGTAGCACTTAAATCTTCACTCACTGATGCAGTGAAATCAATCTAGGTAAAATGTTTTTTTACAGTTACACTAATAAGATAACCTAAAGCACTTACAGGCACTTATTTACATATAAGATGTGGCAGTATTCTTTAATAGGTTAAATATTAATTATTGCTATTGCAAAACATTTTAAAATTAGAGTTACTCTCTGTCAAGTGTCTGTCAGCACATGGGCGGCTGATCCTGTATGAGCTGTAACTGACAACTGAATGATTTATTATGTATTTAACTGGTCCATTTTTTAGTTTTTGGTTTGTTGCCAGTGTGGAAAATCCTTGCTCGTCCTTTAATTTTCAATTAACCGTCAGCCCAAGACTTCGAGATTTATGAGTGCTTCTTCCATTTTGCATCCAGTTCTTCAACTGTTTACTGCTTTGAACTGCTTCTCCTTTCACTGAACGCTATTCAGATGGGCTGTTCATGAGGCATCATTAAAGTTAGATTCATGATTCATAGCATCATGCCAGTAGAAAGTGGGCAGTCTACTGGAGCGCACAGAGATTCAAATTGGATAACCTTAGACTGTAGTTGAGTGCACTCATGCAGTCAGGAGTATAAGGAACAATCTCTCCTTGCTCCTCTGTCAGCGCAGTCGCCATATGTTATATGTACAGTGGGCTCACAGTGTGCCCACCTTCTCGATTCATATCCTCGGTGCAGAGTTTAGGAGTAATAGTGGCATGTTAATTGAATAAGGTCAGTCATCTGCAGCATACATACATTTTCAAAATAACAACAGTGACTTAAGCCGGGGAAGTGTCAGAAAACCTTTCAATATTCAAACCATATTCTGGGATCTACTCAACGTTCTGCTCACATCACTCATCATATTGCATTAGAGTAGAAGAAGATGTTTCATATGAATGTTTTTCCCTGGAGAGATCTCTCTGAGAATTTGTAAAATGAGCCATATTCAGCTCAGAGGGAGCAAAGGAGACAGGATTGGGATATGTGAAGGTCGTCTGTCAAAAGCAGGACACATGTCAGGATCTGGGAAAGTGTTTGTTTTCAAAACAGAAAACACTTCATACGTAGTGAGGGAGTTGAGCTGGAAGACAGTCACATTGACAGTCTTTGCCTCATCCCCCATCTATTCCACCAGCAGTCAAAACACCAACCTGAAATAGACTTTCCTCCCCATAAATGGCTTCAACACGTGCTCTGCTGAAACTTGAGATGTATAATAACATCTTTTTACTGACACTATTTATATTGTAAAAGCTATTAGACTAAATTGTATGTCATCCCTTTCTCCCCTCTGTGTTTATAATCTCTTAGTTTTGGCACAGGCGTAGTCGGGGGGGTTTGTCTGTAAGCATAATCTCTCTTGACTTAAAGGCAAAGTAAAATGCTTTAAAACATGTTGCTGATCTTGGCAGTTGTATCACAGTTATGGGTTACAGCGAGCTACAGGGTTCCTGCTATCACACCATCTCAACTTGCCCACACTTTTCCTTGAATGCTCGCGATTCCCTCCCAGCACTCTGCCTGTGCCAGCTGTTATTCTTAAAGGTCTGTGAACCTGACATCAAAACACGGTTTTATATGTCATTAAACTCCACTATCCTCTCATTTTAGGCCTCAGAGATAATCAATCACTTGTAAGAGGGTGCCAATATGTTAGCATACAGGGGGTGTACAGATCAGGACATGAATAACATCAGGGTGGATCGGATTACTGGGAGTCAGAATGTGGTCGAGGGGATTGTTTGAGTTTGAGTTTGCAGAATTTTCTATAGAATAAAATTTGAACCAAGCTGGGTAAATACAGCTTTAATGGTCGTGCAGTCTGAGTTGTTTTTGCATTAATGTTATTGCTGCCACCCTTGGTCTATAAAGTTCCTGAACTTGCCTGGCATGTGCTGGTTTTAGCTAATAAAGGTGAGAGCTCTGAGGCCATGGTACAAAGCTGTGAAGGTTGTGCTAAAGCTGTGTGTAGCTGATCCCAGCTAGAAGCTTTTTAATATCTCCAAAGAAAGTGCTGACATTTATAACCTGTATTACAATGTATTTATATTCTACATAATCATATCTGAGGAAAGAAATGACTGCACTATTCCCTTCTTCCCCTCACTCTGTTTGCTTCCACATCTGCAAAATCGCTTCTTTCTTTGCAGTGAGGGTAGAGGGAAAGATGGGTACTGAGGTGAGAAAGAGAGAGAGAGAGAGAGAGAGAGAGAGAGAGAGAAAGTTGAGAAAGCATGTTAATGAGAAGTGAGGTTGTGAAGAACAAAGTCCAACAAGTCTTTAACAGATGACAACCTGCAGGAGGTGGCAACATCAACTCCAACCCATATAAACACAAGATTGTAGACATACTGTAGGGTTTTGTTTTGACCAGATATCAGAAATATACAAATGTCCCTTTTTTTTTAAATTAATACAGCTTAAAAATATGTTATTTAAAGTTTAATACTCTTATTGTGTAATGTTATGGTTACACTGGATTTCAGTGTTGCTGTGAGCTATTGTATCAACATGTCTTCAATGCTATAATGTTTTCTGGAGGGAGAGACATCTAGCGAGAGAGAGAGGTGAGAGAAAGTACAGTCTTGTGGTCTGCTGTGGTTTCTAATATTGCAGAGGTAGTTCTTCAGCGGCCAAGCGGCACCATGTGACGGTAACTGGATCGCCACGCAGCTGCAGCCGCGGGCACTGCCGGTCGTCCCCAAGGCTGCTGGAATAGCGACAGGACAGCTCCGCACACATGCAAGCACACAAATACTGTACATGCACACACCAGTCTATGGAAAAACCCAAATAGTACAGGATGGGGGTAAGTGGGGAGGTGCGGGAGAGAACTCTACCCTGCCTGTTTCAAAGATGTTTTTAAAGCTGTGAAATTTCTAGTCCAACCAAGGCAGGCTCGGTTACACACAGGGCTGTCTTTTAAAGCGAGAGCTGGTGTGTTTGTTCTTCTGTTAAATGAAGGGTGGCGGTGGTCAGACTGGAACCCAACTACAGTCAATTAGGAATGTCTCTGTCAGAGGGCAGACCAGACGCTTGTTCTCTATTAAAGCCATGTTGTTTCTATTACCTATCTATATTTGTTTTGTATATAACATAGTTTTGAGTGTCTAAGTAGCCTTTAACACTTTAACCTGTGATTGAGTCTTACTGAAACTGTGCGACCAAAAAATAATCATTCAGAAATGCTATGTTTCATTCTAGAGGGCATGGACAAACAACAATTTATTCATTTAATTTGGAGGACTTGTTTATGATTATCAATTATAAACATACGATCGTCTTCCTCAGTGTAGCCACAGTAGAATTAACCAGAGAAGAGACAATTAAATAAAAATGACCAACAATAAAAAGAGATGACAGCATGGTGGGTGCAACAAGAATTAATGATCTACATAAACTAAATAACCTGCCAAAAGAAGAGAGCTGCACACACACACACAAACACACACGTTGCCCAGCAATGTTAACGTTGTCCTCTGGTGAGTAAGTAACTTCCATCAGTGCTTGTGTTGTTGTGCTCACCTGCCTGCAGTGCATAAAGCTGTTCAAAGTCCTCCACACTCGACTGCTCCAAGTTCAACTTCTCGGCTCGCTCATTCTCAAAGCATAATATAACTAGTCCACTCAACCTCTCTGGTTCCAATGCACTCCTCAAACAGTTTTCAAACACTTTTAAACTGAAAGAGTGCTCTGCAGCCTGTGACAGAGATTATATAAAACAGCCTCACACACCTCAGTGAAGGTTAAAGTTCCATAAGTGAATGTTGAGCTCACCGATGAAGGATCCACCATGAGTATTTTAGCATTTAGAATTCAGCCAGACCCAGCGTGTTGCTTAGGAAACATTCTGGGTGTGTTTGATTTGGGTCACTTAGCATGCTCAACGGGTGGTGCATTAAAACAAGTGATGAATTAAAAGCTGCAACCTTTTTTGCATATACCAAGATACAGTAACGCTTACCTGAACCCATACGTTATGACGTAATTCTTTATTATACTGCATTGTTGAGGCCTGTCCAAGTTGCAACTTCACCTCTCACACGCTGTGACACTGTCAGCATGTAGCATGCAGTTAGAAGATGTATCTTTTCCAGAGATGCCACAGACACACCAGCAGCTGCTACTCTCTTGTATTCCTTTCTCACGACTTTTTCATTTCACTTTCATTCTTACTTTGTGGCGGATGCAACTTGAAATGTGGTTTCAATACTTTTCAGAAAAAAACAATTAAGTAAAAGTAAAATGACAAATGATGAAAATAAAAGCCCTTCACCCTATGCCTTTTTAATCTGTCCAAATCTGAATTCATTGCATTAAGACTGGAAGCTAAGCTAAGCTAATCAGCTGCTGGCTGTATATTCATCGTACAGACGACAGACATCTAACTCTTGGCACTAAAACAAAATGTCAAGGTATCATAAAGACTTAACTTTAAATAAACACATTCATGTATCTCTATTCAAGGGATACTATTTATTTTCTTGATCTTCATCCAGGGAAGATACTTTTTTTGATTCTGTTTGCTGTGCTGGTGTTCTGTCTGTTTTTTGTGAAATCATCGCCGTTGACTGAGGAGCACAGTCTCTACACCGCACGAAATCCGTCTGTACTGTGCAGACTGATTTAACTAGGTTGTCTCTGTGATCTATTGATTGCGTCTTGTTTGTCTGGGTCTGCCCATCCATCGTTCATATAAGTTATTTCAGGTGATATCTTAATCACAGTTGCTCTGACTCTCTGACTATATATGCTCAAACTGTATTCCAGACTTTAAAAACGTGTATTGATTTGATCACTGGAGGTCAACAAAAATATCTCTCAGATATCCCTGTCAAATTTGGACAAAACTTGATGAATAATTCTTGGCACCACTTTCTAGTGTCTAAACAAATTACATCATTGGCTGGAGGGGGTAGGTCTTATTAAAGGTTGGCATTTCAAACTGACAGGCTGTACATGTACAACAACAGGCTCATTTCTGGATACAGTTGAAGAGGTGAAGCACATTTTTTACTGTTTGGCACTAGCTGTGCCTTAATCATGCCTGAGGGACGATGTTTACTTTTATACTTAACTAATCTCTCTTATATTTTGAGAGGTCATTCTATGGCATCGAAAGGATTGTGTGCTAACTGAGGCAATGGCACACAGCTGTAGCGTAACCCTACACCAGTATCTCTCAGTCAGGCTTGGCTACCAAACACCAGAGAGCATACAGGGCTGTTGCAGGGCAGGGTGGGACAAGGGAGAATCCAAAGTGCGTGGCAAGTTGGCAGACAGATCAAACACTCTGCCCTGACCCCTCATACTCAATGTTGCAGATACTTCTTTGAAATAAATAGAAGGAATAGTGCCTGGAGTGTAATGATAACATCCATCATTACACCAAAGATAGCGGTCTTACAAAAAAAGTCCTTAGGGATAGTGAATAAATGTTAAATAATGTTGCCCAGGTTTATTACAACACAACTCACACAGAGAGTATGTATATCGCATGTGTGAGCAAGTAAAATAAAAAATAATTGATATCTTTATATATATTTATATATTTGTATTTTCCTGTGAGCAAGTGTGTTTTAATTTTACCCAGTACCTGCAGAATGTCTTTATTACAGTCATTTATCAGCCATCCATAAATGGAATATAATACTCATAGTTATGTTTTCATGTATTCGTGTATAATCATTATCATCGTTATGTTTTTGTTACCTTAGAATGAGCCATTTTTATTGACAGACACTCAGAGTTTCCTTCAATGGATGCCGCCATGTTGAACCACCATTTTCCTAGCCCAGCCCCACAACTGACTCCAGATAGAGCCATTCTCATTCTCCCTTGCACTTGCAAGGGGAGGGTAAAGTGAGTGAGTTGTAATCTGCTTCTAGAGTCCACTAATCCTACACACTGGTCCTTTAATTCGATTCACTTAGTTAGTTTAGCTTGGTCGATAACGGGACAATAAGTTCAGAAGACATATTCATATCATAGACTCCTGTCACATAACTGTCTGCAACCTGTTGCTCTCTTGTGGAGCATGTTTTTTCTCCAACAGAAGAAGTTGGAATGCATGCAAGTTAATACATTTTGCAGTGTCCAGACCTTATAACCTCATAGGCTGTCATGAGAGAAACAAATCCAACTAGGAAGCTATAGGATCAACTCAAACCAAGCACTAAAAGCAGTTTACCTACAGCTCTTGAGACACAACCACATCACAGCAGGTTCACATACCATAGCAATCACCAATACATAGTCCAAAAAAATCCAACCCACCGCTCACACGTTACAAACTTTAAATTTAAATGTACCATCCCACAAACACGTAGCACAGCCCAGGCAGGCTATTGTTAAGTCCAACTATGGATCACTTAAATTCTTCTAAATAAATTAGCATTGTTCAGTCTGATGACATGGAATTCTGCCTTCTTGAAGGCATGAGATCATTTGAGAACAAATCAGTATGAAGCAAACATTCAGGCACTAATGGGGCTGCTGTTTTGGTTCAACAGCATATCATTGAAAGTTTGTCATGCTAATACAGGTTTATAAGACAAAAACAACTATGACAGCTTGTCTTCATACAAGTTCAAATGCAGCCATTTTGAGTGGAGCAACCAAATAATAATTAACTCGGTGTGTCAGAAGTGGGTCCTCATCAGCTTGGAGAGTTCTTCACAGTGTCTAAACATCCCAACAACACAATTAAATTCAGGTAGCAGCTCTCTTAGAATTGCCAAGAGACAGGACCTTGCCACTCCAAGACATATGCTTTTAGTCCACTCTCTCGTCTGTAATGAGGAGAGCTGGCTGGAGGATCAAAGGCTTTCACTGAACCCTGATACTAAATGTTGCTGATGATCTGTCCAAAGGGAGAGCTATGACTGATATGTAGATCATACCAAAACAACTAGAGAGGTCTGGCTGCTTTAATCAGGTCTTGGAGGGAGACTGGGGTGAATAACTCACTTGAATGAGAATTTACCTTCTCTGCACGTCTGCCTTTGCACACAGCTAGTGTAAACACTGCAAGGTGGTAAAGGAAATGAAGGAAATGGGAAAACAAAGATCATTTTGATAGTTCTGTACTATACAGGTATAGTGTGATGGCTTATGCTGGGCCAGGAACAGGCTTATGGTGGCGTAGGTAAAGACTGCAATGCTTCGCAAATGGGAGGAGGAAGAGGAAAGAACAGGATGAGGGTGAAGAGTTTGAAGGAGCTGAAGCCTACCTGTGGGCTAGCTCTTTGTCATGCCTCCCCCACTCATCAGCTCTCTCAGCTGCTCTCTTTATTTTCTCCCATCTTCCCAGTCACTGCTACCGCTGATAGTCTGCATGATGAAAATATGAAGATCAGAGTTACAGGGAAACGCCAAAGAAAAGCTTTTCTACCCTGAACATAGTGAAATCAATCCCGCTGAAATGGAAATGAGGCACAACGAGAAAATGAACAGCAGGAGCGCCAGAGGTGGGCGACAAAATGCAGAGGGCGAGGGAGAAGAAGGGTTGGGGCTGTTACAAATCAAGAAACATGTTTCAACCTGTTGAAACTGCTTTGTCAGCAAACTGGCCTGAATCCAATAACCCCCACATACTTCCTCTTTCTCCCTCCTGTCCTCCCCTGGCCAACAAAGGAAAAATGTTAATAAACTGGTGATTGCAGATCGAATCAAACCTCTCCAAAGAGCACAGAACAATAAAGCTAATCTGTCTGTCCCTGGCACAATCCTAACAAGAACAGTGGAACGTGAATGGCATTTCAGAGCAGGGTCGCTATCTATTAAGCTGCCACACAGCTCGTCTAAGGACACTCCAGAATGAAACATGGGGGAACTGGATAAATGAGCTTTTCCCTTAGCTTTGCCGTGGGGGAAATTGATTTATATCCTCTGTGTTATTCTTCACAGAAGTCATTATCACCCCTTTGTGACTGATGCTTATCTTTTTATCATCGCAGTGAAAATGGCAATTTGCACTCTCTGCAAGGAAGAGGTTTAATATTGTTAAATCGGCGCAGATAGTGTACAATAAAAAACAATGGCCCATATTCAGTGCTTTCAGGCTCATAACCTCATCTTTCTTTTGTGCCAATCTCCCCTCTCTGTCTGTCTGTGAAAAGACAGGGAGAAAGGCATTCTGATATGCTGGTAGATACTAGCAAACAAAGACACGGAGCAGCACGCTATCACCTCTGTGTTGACGCCACAAGGTCCAGAGTTGTGAAAAGTATCTGACCTCCATCTCTGCAAGATTACAGCACAGAACAAAACGTGGAAGGGGAGAAAAAGTGGATATAGATCAAATGCGTGTTCAAACAAACTCTGCCGGCGTCAGGCTCAGCATACAATAAAGAACAATGTCGCCAGGCAACGCTGGCACCCTCCCATTCACCCTTTTTCCATATTTCCCATCTTCCCTCATTCTGTTGGTGTGATGAAATGATAGTCTATGAAATATTAAACAGTATGCCATATGATCAGTAAGCTTAAGGTTATACAATCATAATGATAGACTGCAGTCTGACAAAATGTCTTACATTTGAAGAACAATAGAGCTTATGAAATATGAATAAATAATGAATATATATTTCTCACTTGGTAAAAAGGAGAGGATGGATGCAGAAATATCAGTTATATGTCTGTTTGCTGTCAGCCCCCTTCTCTGCAGGAACATTTTTAGAAAATCTTTGTTCCTTTAGCTGTCACCACCTGCTTCACCTCACGTTCATCCTTTCATTCTTGTTTCGTTGTTTTCATTTGATAAAAGAGAGATTTCTAAGAAGCACCTATTTTGACACCACAATGCCTTAGAGCAGTTCAGAGATCAGCCAGACACAGCTACACTTTGATTTAAAATCAAAGCATGAAGTAAGAAATGGGCACAAGTTCAAACACAAATTTGGATTTTTTCATCAACTTTGTTTTATGGATGTACTGTATATTTCTTCTTCAGGAAAAGAGAATAAAATAAGATTAATGTGAATGGGTCAAAGCGGTTCAGTACATTTTCATCGCCTTGTTGACAAAGGAAACAGGATTACATTTCTAAAGTGTATATTTGTACAAAATATGCACAATGTATACATACAAATGAAAATATAATTATCAAGTACATATCTATGTTTCATTGATATATTTTTAAATACAGTTAAAATATAGCTAAATACATATTAATGAAAAATAATAAAAATACAAAAACTGTAATTCATGTTTTTTTCATAAATATTTCACCTATTGCCACTTTATAACAACCAGCCCTTGTGTTTCAAAACCTGTAATACACCTATAGCCATTTCTATATTTATTCACTCAACATTAATTCTTAGTCCGCACATAAACAAAGTGCACTACACCGCTTTCCATTTGCCGGTCAGGCCCTCAGCAAAGCCTCTACAGAGAAAGGTAATGGCCTCACAGCTGGAGTCCTGACTGAGCTGCCACGAGGGCTCTTGACAGAGTCAGCGTGAGCGCCTGCCTGGTCGGCAGGAGTGTCTGTGCACGAGCCCTTAGCTGTCAGGATTCTGGGATCAAAAGTCCTGCTGGGTGCACTGACGTCTGGCCTGCCCAGGATACCCTGATCTGATCCAGAAATAGAGTGTGTGACAGTTGAAGAGCCATTTGAGTCCATTATTTCTCTGAGTTCTGAAGGGGATTTGACAAGATCTAGACCTGAGAAGATGCTGCCATGATGTTTGAGTCTTTGTTGTGATGATAGATGTATCAGCTCTGGTTGGTCTTTCTTCTCACAGCTATTCCAGCTGTTCTGCACCTCCTCATCCTCCCTTTTTTGCTCTGCGCTTTGGCATAAAAAGTCATTATAGTCACCTTCTGCAGAGGTTTTGCTCTTTAGGTGGAAAAACTGATAGAACTGGAAATCACACTCATACAAAGGCTTATACTTATACACAGGCACATAACTGGAGGCGCCTGCAGTAGTGTGGTCCTTGTTGAGAAGACAGCAGTGAAGGCTTGGGGAGACAGGCAGGGGCGGAGGGTGAAGCACAGGGACGAGGCCAGAGGAGGTGAAGGAAAGGTCTTGCAGCTCTCTCTGTCTTAGCTCCCGCTCCAGCATCACATTCTCCAACTCCTTGTCTGCAAAGGCTCGCCTCTTCCTCATCCGGGCGCTGATGGAGGGACATGTGAAGTGTGTTTGGTCGCGCTGTGTCTGCTTTGACCAGCAGGAGGTGTCATCCTCCAGCGGCACTACTGGTTTGAGCCCTGCATTGGGAGCAAAGCCACATGCTACTTTTATGTACTCATATATTTAATTTATTTATGAATAATGAAGTTTTTCCAACCAATTAATTGTCGTGTTTATGTTTAAGTACTTTGTTCTGTATTATTTTAATCATGCAGTTGGTTAGCAGTGTCATTTTTGCTTTACTGAGAGCTCAGAGAGGCTGAGAGGGCTATAAAGAAGACAAAGCCTCCAGCAGGATTTGACTGCAAGCCAGCAGGTATTAAAACACACTATGTATTACAGTAATGGCCTGTTGTTGTGAAATAGTGAAGCCACAGTTATCACATTTGTTTGGATAAATTAAGTGTGTGTAATGCTGGGAAATGACATCTGAGAAGAATTACTGGCAGTGTGGGCCCAAGCAGGCCTTCAAAATGCAGTTGCAGTTACGATGTCAGCATATGTACACAAAAATCATTCATTTATGTGAAAGTATGTCTATTTATGGTGACATACAGATATCTGTTTATTCAGTGACACTGTAGGGACTAACATCCTGTATAAGAACAAACACTGGTCCCCTCAAAGTCAACTATTTATTTTTGGTTGAGACTAAGCTTAGTCTTAAACTAAGACTAGAACAAAGGTTGGGGTTATACATGGATGGGTCACAGTTAATATTAAGGTAAACCTCCAGGAAACCAAATCTTTGAATGAAATATTGATCTGATTTATGTAACTGAATTTTACTACACTTCTATTCCAAGTGAGGTTACTTTTAAAGGTTTTTGTACCAGTTGCAACTCACCTTGGACAAGTACAAAGAATTTAGTCTGACAGATCAGCAAGCAGAGCATCACTTGCTCCACTATGAGACGACAAACCAAACTGATCAGTTTGTGATCTTGCATCAGTTCTGGGGAACTCAGTGTATTAATAACAATAAAGCTAAATGTTAAAGTTGACTTTAAGAGATCCATCTGGGGGAGAAAAAAACCTGCACTTTCTATCACAGTCTAGGAGAGAAGAAGTACGTTAATAAGAGAGAAGGTGTTAATTAAACTATACCCTGCAGGATGCTCTTAGCAAGGATGCTTGGCTCGGCTGCTCTGGTGTAACGCTGATAGGCTGTCCTCCGCAACGGAGCAGCACACCTGACCCCCCTCTTACCCTGGGAGAAACATGGGAACAGGAATTAGACATTCGGACATAATCATATTATACTGAGACCATGCCCCAAGGGTAATTAAAGGGAATTAATACATTATGTAAGAGGCAAGTAGAGCTCCTTGTGTTTCTAAGATACAAGAGATATGGTGTGTTGACACTGGAGACATGTGCTAAGTATAAATGTAAATCATTTTGTGAGGAGCATTTAAATGTCTTGCTCTATTCTATACTTACTATTTAAGTGAGTATTTTATTATTGCAATATTTATTTATTTATATACAATCATAAATATATAGTGTATATATAGTCTTTGTTGTTAAAGATATTTTGATCTTAAAGAGACTTAGTGCTTAAATAATGTTCAACTTAACTGAAAAGCTCACTCAAGTCTTTAGAATAACACCTAGGAGCCCCACTACTACCAATTACCTTGTACTAAAACTTCACTCAAATGTTAAATATCTGTTTTAACTATACAAAAAAAGAAATTTCCTTTTTTGTAGAAAAGCACAAAAAAAAACAAAAAACAGCTTCAACCTAGTTCTGCACCCATATTCAAGTAAGAGCTTACTTCTGTACTGCTATGGGCCATGAGATGGTCAGACTAATGTCAGTCACACAGATTGTTTTAAAATATGGATAATAGTAATATTAGTGCAAATTCAGCATTCAAGCTTTATGTCTAAGCATTTCTGTAAAGTGTAGAATATTTCATGCAAAGATTTCTCTTCAGAAAATTCTATTGCATGGACAGCTGAAGAAAATAATGTGCTGAATTAAAATAGCTACATTCTGACCTTTAGTCTATGAGCCATTATACTTAAAATATACTATAAACTTTAAACATTTTATCCCGGATGTTGTTTTGCTCTCCATTGTTTGTCCGTTAATGACGGTTTGTCTCCTGATAATCGTTTACTGAAAGTCATGGGTTCACCCATCTGTTCTCCATCACTGACCTGCCCTTGTGCTCTCCTCACCTCCGCAGCTTGCTGCCGCCTCAGTGCGACCTGAGCTGCCATGACGCGCTGCCGCTCCACCACCAGCAGGCAGCAGGCACAGCGACAGTCCCTCCAGCGGCAGAAGCGTTTGTGGCCTTTCAAACACGAAACGACGCCGTGGTTGCGACAGCGGGCGCATTTGGGGCTCCGGGTCATCTTGCGTGGTTTCTGCTGATGGTGCTCTGAAGACGGGGAAGGTTTATTTGCTCCTCTGTCCCCGCGGCAGCCCCGCTGCCCTGCACATCCGTCAGGACTTGTCACGTCAACAACTTCTTCGGATTTTAGTACATCAAGTTTTGCTGTGGTCTCCAGCTGCAGGCCTCCTACCAGCTGAGAGGACATCTATGACTAAGAGGACCGGAATCTCACGTTTTCACCGTGATGCACTATGCTGAGCAGACTTTTACGCACAAGGATTTTAACTCAAGATACAACTAGTCAAACATGATTATGATGGTTTCTCATTAAAGTAGAATCAATCTAACTCTAAATCTAAAATATTAATTCATTATCTGTCAAAATGTTATTCAAAAGCTGATAGAGCTGATAGATTTTAACGGTTATGTTGTATAACGTCGCATTTGAAACACAGGAATACAATTACGAATTAAGAAATTGAATTCCAGCACTGCTGCACCTGCAACATAACACGCACAGACTGCAACAGGTTCTCTTATACGAAATAAATCAGCTTCCATCGGACAGAGACTAAAACGACTGTGCGCCACAAACTTTACAGCAAACTAACTCCTATTGAACACCAAGCCGTGAGGTGTGGTGTCCTGCTTCAGCCTGCAGCCGCTGCTGCTACATGACGGTGTTTTCAGGGTGGAAACTTTGCAGCCTACCGCCAGACGTTTGAAATGTTAAGCCTCTCTCAGCTGCTCTCTGACGCTGTTTCCAAGAACAAGCGGATAGTAGACCGGGCCACAATGCCGAACTCCTGGCGCGGGACCCGAGAGCAAAGGTTTCGGGAAAACCGTTTGCAGCAAAAGCAACTCCCTCTCCCTATAAATCCCCATACCTGCCCTGTCCTGCCCACCTTCGAAGTTGTTCTCATCTTTCAACTAGAGATGCTGGATCATGCCAAACCCACATCTCCAAATTATTCCAGGCAGGGGTTCAGCAAGACAAGTTAGCAGATGTGTTAAAGCATGTCATTTAATGAATGGACATTCGCTAAGATGTTTCAATAATATTTTATTCTATAAAAAGGGAGTACAACCACCACTACAACCAGTCATAGTCGTTACATTAATAATATACACAGAGAGAGACCAGGCGAACTTAAAACATACAATCACGTTATGTGCCCGTGAGGGTGCATGTGTGTGTGAGCTGAGTGTTTTACCAGACTGATACAATATGGACTAATTACGCACGCGTCTCGGGTAGAGTATGCATGGGGCGAGAATACCATTTTCATATTACCTAGGAGTAATCTTCACACTCATATTTATTCATAATACTGTTAAATAATTCAATGAGTTAATGGCTCTCTCTCTCTTGATGTTTCTAGTGTCATCATTTCTGGGCCGAACAAAGAATAATCGAAAACCATTGAAAAACCTTAGTAAACCTTGTTTAGATAAGTGTTTTTGACATTGTTTTACTATGAGTGACTAAGTCTAAATTTCTCCTTTTTAAAAACGCATATAATTTTATGTTGTCAGGGAATTCATTATGTGATGCAAAAATGGCATAATAGTTACTGAACCTATTATTAATACAGGCTACACTTGCCCTTGGATTTTCATGTGTAGAGTAGATTATGTATACAGTGAATTTCATAGGCTGGTGATATGCTGCACTCGTCTCCTCAATAGCATACACTTAATGCTAATGCAGTGCCATGTATTGTGTATAAAAAGAACTGTTTCCTTGACCCTTCACTATAAAAGGCTGCAACATACAGGAGCATGGACTACACTGAGATGGTATGAAAAGTGTGCTCCCTACTGGTTCAATTGTGTAATTACATCCAGGGTAGTTCTTGTCTGATCTCCATCATATCTTATTCAAATAGCATTCACCACCGGTCCATTTGTTAGTCAGATTTCCACAATGTGGCCCAACACTGAGCAACCAGAACACATCTTCTTGCTCTCCTCCAACCGCTTCAGGGGTTTCTATAATCAGACTAGTCATCACTGTAGGTCCTGACAGGACTAACTCGAGTGGTTCTCCACTACAGCACCTAAGTTTAGCTCATGATAACTAATTATCACAATTTTCATTTCATGCTTCAGGCTAAGAATGATTACCTTATATTAAAACATCTTAAAATTTATTTAAATTGCACATGGTTGCTACAAAAGAGAGATATTTTTGCAAAAAGCCTGATTTAATGTAACATATGCTATGTTTTTATTTGAATATGAAAATATGCTAAATTAATAAAAAGGAATAAATTGCCTTTTATATTTTCATCATTCAGATTCTGTTAGTGTGAGGCTTCTTTACTGCAAGTTTATCTGTAAAATGAATTGATGCATACATCACAATAAAGTCAAAGGATGCAAATATACTATATGTGTAAAGGTCAGGATACTGGCCTTTTAATATTCATTCCATGTGTACATTTACCACAAGGTTAAAGCAACTTCAAATGCACTAGAGTAACTAGGTAACATATTATATACCAAAAGAAGTGTGACTGGGTTTTAAATATATATATATATATATATATATATAGACCTACAGTCTATATATATATATATATTATAATTATTATTATTATTATTATCTGATGCTCAGGGGCTCAGATGGCAAAGGCCCAGTCACTTTTGGTCTTGATCCTAGACTTAGCCATGGACCAGAAGTGCCCTGCCGGGAGATTTCAGGATGGCAGCTTATGAAGGGTTAAAAGATCATATGTCAAAGATGTAAGTAAGAGTCAGAGCCACATGATCCCCAAAATATATAAAATATAATCAAACAATTCTGAAACTAACAGACAGCCAGTAGAGAGATTGATGTTTTGTGATGATCTGATGCTTAGTTCTTTTCAATAATCAGGCAGCAGAATTCTATGCAATCTGGAGGTCTATGTTTATATTTATCTCCAAATCTCTGGAGAGGATGGACCTTTGCAGGGAAAGTAATAGATATGAATAGAATATATATTTTACCAACCAGACACAGTTATATATTGTTTTTTTATCATTGTCAAATGTCATTCTGCAGTATATAGATAGAGCACTGGTCGGGTAAAAGGAGCAAACTTTCCCACCACTAGCAGTGGTACCTCTAGTTTTCCAGAGTGCTCCAACTAACACTCAAAGGGACTCTGCAGAATGAAATTCAATCCTGTCAGGTGAAAATCAGCAACCATGGTGACCCCATATGTATCAAAGGATGCGCTCAGAAGCAGCAAGGAAGGCCATATCAAAGGAAGCTTTCCCCAGGGACAGCTGGGCTACTACAGTACCCAGGGGAATTGGTAATAACTGAATACCTTTCACACCAACTGAAGAATTTTTGAACAAAAAAATGGCATCTTGCACACATTCTAAAAAACAGTTTAGTCACAAAAGTACCTTATATGATTTATTTTTCATATGCATGACTGCATGGTAGTGGTAAGGTATAGTGTATGGTAAGTGTTTACCATACACTATGCTTTAAACTACTTGATTGCAAAATAGCAAGATAGAAGATGGGATGTTGGAACAACCTGGGTTGAAATCATGGTGTCCTATGTCCAAGCAAGACATTTTGCACACCCAGTAATCAACACAGACCTCCCCCTTCTGGCTTTGTTTTTGCAGGTGTATCACAACATCATGCCACTGCTGCCTTTGCTACTGAGAGACAACGGTCTTTATTTCCCTGTAAGACGTCACTTGTCAGAAAAACATAAATACAGGTTGTTTACAGCATTTGCTGTAAGGAAACCACAAATGCTCTCAATTTTCTATCGAGAACAGAAGGGTGAATGGCTACTGTTGCTGGGAAAATAATGGGTGGGACACGCATGTTGTACAGTATGTCCATGTAAGCCAGCTAAGTACCCCCCCCGTTAATACCATCAGCCCAGCTTCCTGCAGTGGAGTGCATCTCTCAAAGCCCCTTGACTCACAGACAAATTGACTGTCATCAGCAGTGACATGATGCACTGGCATTCCCGTCACACATTCACCTCTTCCCTGCACTCTGTTCCACGTCCTATGGTTGTACTGAGAGTTGTGCCCATCTACTCCCATTTTCGTAGCAGAGATGGAGTTTGACAGACTCCTCGGCTCCCACCATTCAGCCTGCCAGCGTGTCCTTGTCCATCCGCCTCTCCCTCTATGACTGACGCCCTCAATCGACTTGGAGCTCAAACGAAACACAAAAGGCAAACAACCTGTAAGTTACACTCAAGGACAAGAGCGCTTCTCCAACTTTATGTAACGTGCTGAAGTTCAGAGAAAGAAAACAGGAGTTGGGAGGCAGGGTGCGTTTTCAAACAAAGTCCCGAGCTGAATGTCAATTCACTTCAAAGAGAGAAATAAATAAGACACTGGGCTATGTTTCACAGTGCCTTTACACAAAGGCTTTAGCACCTTTATCCACCTACTTCCAGAGAGCAAGAGACACCTTGGCAGTTATCAGCATAAGGCAGGGGCCATTAAGCTGACAGCTTTTTTCAAGGGAGGTTTAACCTGCACCTTAGAGAGTATTTTGTGTTAAGACAGAACAAACGCTTGCTTAAATAAATGCACTTCTAACCCCATCGTTTGTGACACAATCACGTTCTTTTTGGGAATCTTTTTAATATGCTGTCCACAGCATTAAAATGTTGCTGTATGCAACAACACAAACAGTCTAAGGATCAGTTACATGAACCAGAGTGTGGAGTCTCTGCTGGAACTTACTGTATTCTATACTGTATTCCTAAAAAGGTTATACAAATATTATTAATTTTAGCAACAAATGAAAAGGATGTAATCTATTCTTCAGGCTTTGTTATGCATCAGAGCAGCCAAATGTCTGGCCTGGCTGGCAATAATGAAGGAAGATATGGGGTTTTTCCTTTCCCTCAAAGAGGTCAACTTGTGGTCAAAGACGACCGTCTCTGAGAGGCATAATTTGGCAGGTAGACTATGATGCTTCAGTGAGACCTGTCATCAGTGACAGGACAGTGATGATGCTTTATCTAAAGCTTCGGGTGAACCTGATTTATTACTTTATATTATTGTGCAACTGTGGGCTAGAAAGATGTGAATAGCAAGCTGCAATCAGAGAGTGAAGAAAAATATACACCGATCAGCCATAACATTATGACCACCTCGACACCCTGACTGGTCTGCGGCTCTGCAGCACCATAGGCAACAAACTGTGATGCACTGTGTGTTCTGAAACCTTTCTATCAGAACCAGCATGAACTTTTTCAGCAATTTGAGCTACAGTAGCTTTTTACACATCCACTTTGAGGATAACATTTCCACTTGCTTCCTTATATATCCCACTCACTGACAGGTGCAATGATAACCAGATAATCAGTGTTATTCACTTCACCTGTCAGTGGTCATAATGTTATGGCTGATTATTGTATGAGGTCAGAGATATTCTAATTTTTAAACAATGTTACAAAGATTTGATGTTTAAATGTAGTATAAAGTATAAACATGCTTCTACATTATTTCCATTCATGATTAGACCTCTTTTTGCCAATGTTAATTCAGGCACAAGTCAGTCAGTACAGTCATGTTAATGGGAATGTTAATGCTTTGTTTAGGAATAAGTGTTTTCTGGTAACTGATGCAAACTGAGAAACTGAAAGAGAAAGAAAAGGATGGGAGAGGACCAGATGAAGACATTGGGTTTGGAATGAGTCATGTTTGAGGAAATCAGGGTGGTGTGTATTTGAGTGGGTCTGTGGCTATGGCTGTGGCCATTGTTAAATTTGCATGTCCACTCTACATGATGTGATGCTTGATAGCCTGAAGAAAATCCCCCAGGAGCCAGCAGTTGCCCCCTCACGGTCCATTTGAGCTGACACATTGTGCTGTTGGCTTCAACATCTCCTTCTGCCCTTCCATCCTGTCCTTTAATCTTCCTTTCTTCTCTTCTTTCTTTCTTTCTTTCTTTCTTTCTTTCTTTCTTTCTTTCTTTCTTTCTTTCTTTCTTTTTGAGTATGTTCAGTAACCACCACTTTTATTTCAATCTTTGCTTCTTTTTGTTATACATATACTCTATGTAATCCTTGTTGAGTTCAAGAGAAAGATAAAATTGGTGGATACAATTTCAGCAGCCCTGATTTCATCGTCCACCAACGCAAATTGCAGTATAGTAAAAAACAAAAACCTAAATATTCAATGATTGCTACAGTATTAGATCATGCATAATGCAGTGTTCATTCTGATCATGAAATTAATATTCAGTCACTCTTGATGGTCAGTAACAGAATGGGCAATCATTTTCACATCTTCACATGAGGTCAAAATATGTTGGCTTGTTTTTGAAGGAGAATAATGAATTAAAAAAAGGCCTCACCACTTGATGTCTTTTAGCTTTAATAATGAGTTTGACAAAGCTAAGCCAACAGCAGTTAAACAAATTGAGTACAGAGCATGTCGTACGTGGTGCAGATTGTGAAGTTGAGTGAAATTTGTAATTTTAGGCTATATAAATAGGAATGATTTGATTTGAACCAAACATGGGCAAAGAATAACTTGTTGTTCAGTTCATCCTCTTGCTATCATTTTATTTAAGTCACTGTATTCTGTTCTGCCCAGATGAAACAGTACAGCTGGTGTCATGTACTCACTGGATTGCACTGCCGGTGCTGAATTCTTCTTTAAGGTGACTTTCCTAACACAAACAAAGCTCCCTCTGGACCATCAATGATCAGGGGACGTGCCACATCACACAAACTCACCGACCATGATCAATGTTCTATTTAACATGTCTGGTTTCAGGCCAAATCGATGCAAGACAGGTGATCCCTGACCTACACACAGCAGTTTGTTATCTCTTCTGAATGAATTTAACCCCCTTTTGCAATTATATCTCACCAGGATCATGAAGTCTGCACAGGGAGCAGTTATAGCACCTGGAATGCTTTGTGTCTCTGCGTTGACTATTGATTTAGTCTGTTTCGGGCTCAGGTTAATGAGAGCTTTTAAATAATGCAGACACAGCAGCGCCATGTACACAGAGCATCACCCCTTCTATGGACGCCCCTTTTTCACTTTTTTCTTTCTTGTTTCCTTACCTCCTTCCCTTTCTCATTATTATTCTCCCCCTTTTCTCATCATCATTTTGTCCTGTACACAACATCTGAGCATCCATACAAGTTGGTTGAGGAAGGGCACCCTCGCCACACTCCTCTTCCTTCCAATCTCACCACCTCTGATCCATTGTCTTCCTGACTGGCGTGAGATTCAAAGGCACACCTTACTCCCAGAGATTAGATACCCATGGTGCAATAACAGAAGTACAAGAGCCTCCTAATTTAGTCGCTCCCGCTACCTCTTGTATCAGATTGGATCTGTTTCTAAAGGTTTATTGGGTCTTTTGTCTTTCAGGTTGTCTTGGTCTATCTCACTGAAGGTGTGTTTTATGAATAGTAAGCAATATCCCCTCAGACACAAAGAAAAGCACTCTTTTGTGTAATTACTGTAGTGTAATGAGACTCCAGATGAATAAGCTATCCATTAAAAAGCATTTCATTAAACACAGTTCTGCAAAGCCTAAGCAACATTTCAGTTGAAGTGTTCCATTTCTCTTCCTTACCTTGCACTTTTCCTGCGAGAGATGTGCCCACCTTTGAGGCTAAATGTTCGAAATATTCAAATGTTCAAAATATTACTCAAATATATTAATGACAAGGTCTGGAAAGTAAAAAGAAATATACTCTACTTTTGCTTAAAATAGCAAGAGGCAGATCTAAATTCCTCATTACTTGTTATAAGTTATTTGTTAGTCAGGAATTTTGCTTACGGTGGAGGTGATGAGGTCCTGGGCAGATTCAGCAGAGGCCTCTGACAGATGCCTTGCAATGCAAATCACATCATTATGACAAAATGTGAGATTATTCTTGGATGTCTGTTGGCACCAGGGAGCTATATTAAATGGCTTTTAATGTCATTTTATTCTGGTGGGATGCAGAAACAGCACAAATACAGAAAATCTAATAAAGATAATCACGCCTCTGCAGGCTTCAAAAAACTGAAAACACACTGAAAAACATCAAAGTTAGTCACAAACAGATGGCCTTGATGTATCCCTTTTTCTGAAAGTGTCTTCAGATACTAATTAGAGAATATTAATTGACATTTGGCTTTAAATTGCTTTTGACAAACAAGAAAGCAGGTAGTGGGAAGAGAGAGGGTGTGCAGGTGCTAATTGTGAGCCTTGCGTTCATGTGTTTGATCATTATACAGTGCGTGCTTTGGAGGCAGGCAGAGGTTAGGTGCAAGCTGCACTACTTTAGCGGCTGCTCTCGCTGCTTCTGTCTGCTTGAAAAGTATAGTATCTTCTCGTCTCTGCTCTCTGCTGACTGCCTGTGACAGCTGGGGAGAATGTATGGAGAACAGTTGCTGGGGGTACATTATAGATACTCTCACGCTTCACTGTTTCTCCCATTAAATCTACTCATGAATCAAATTAGCTTTCCTTCCTCGTCTGTCACTTTTTTCAAAGCCCACCAAAGGCACTAGCCCTGTACTGTGGCCCTGATAAATGCTATGACTGAATGAATAAATTGATGGTTTTTGTAAATGGAATAAATAACGATAATAATAGCAATATTTGAGGGGGAAATACAGCCTAATCAGTACTGTGGCTACTGAAAAACTCATTAGCATACAGAAATATGCTTTTCCACTTTATTGGGTCCTAATTGTTGATTTCTCTGACTGGTTGGCTCCCTCCCCCAGGATAATGAGGCCATACCGCCTTCCATTCTCCATATGGGTAGAGTCAGTAAGAGATAGAGGAGGAGAGAGAGAGAGAGAGAGGACAATAAGAGAAGGCACTAAATGAATGAAAACTGGTCATTTACATCTCCCACCACCATCTTTCTTTTCACCCGAAAAACAAACTGTATCCTGGCTGCAGTGTGTGAGCAGGAGTGGGAGAAAAAAAAACGGAATAAATATTGTGTAAGACATAGAGGATTGGACATCACAGGTCTTTACTTTGAAGACAACTACAGAGGGGACTCATCCGGAGCAGCCAGAATTCTTCTGACTTCAAAAGAAATAAAGTAATAAATATATGATAGGTGTCAACTGAACCAAAACAACACCGTATGCACTAACTATAAAGAGAGCCACCGGGGCTTTAATGTATCTTTTATATATTTTCAGTATAAAGATGCTCTTTACATCATATCTCAAGTCCCTGTCATTGTCGAGAAATATTTCTGTATGTTTAAGTCCAACTCAGATAAATAATTTAATCCCTTTTTTCCTGTCAGCAACATAAAGTTCTGTTAATTTCTCTTTCTCTCTCTACCAAAGTTGCTTTAGTAGCTCATGCATCAAACCAACAAAATCTTTGCAACTATTCTGCATTAATAATTTACACTCAGGGAGTAGTGTATATACTGCAGTAAAAATAAAGGATGTGGAGATTTTGGAGGTGAATGGGAATATAAAGAATGTACCTCCAGTTGCACCCCGACCTTGGTTACGTCTTATTTTGTTATTTAAAAGCACATGACTTAATTGTCAACACAGTGCTGCTGTTCTTGCATGTTTTATGTTGTTTAATATCCTCCTGTCTTAGTATGGCGTTTACGCAAAGGAACATACAGTATGAAGTTGAGTAAGTGGCTAAGGAGGAGCTTCACTGGTTCACTGGGAGAGGGTAATGTCTGCAGATATTCATGTTACGCTACATCCGATTCTCTCTACAGAGGCATCCTGACCTGTCAGCAGAAGTCAGCAACAAGACCGTTATCCCATGAAGCTTGGCATCTACTGTACAAACACTGCCAACATACATGTCCTAGACTACATGACAAAATGTAACACTTTTGGCAGGACAACATAAGTTCCCTGTGTGCCTTCCCAGTTACACATAACTTTACATATTTATAGGTTTTTATGATGTGACACGCGATCATATGGTTATGATCTGGTTATACTTAGGCAAAATAAAAGGACAACTTGGTTAGGGAAAGCTTATTAACCAAGTAACTTCATTTTATGTTCCTACCACTTCTGATTCCCTTTAAACTTTGGCAGATCAGCATAATTCTACTAAACAATAAAGAGGATTGAATTGTGTACAAGCAGCACATACTGTATATGAACATTATTAGATGTAGGCACAAAAATGGCAATACACCTGTGAACTGCCACTGAACCACTGCTTTTATTCCCCTCAACCTTGGCCCTCTTCTCCTGGCTACGTACGCCCCATCTCGGCAGCAGGGAGCCTTTGATGGATTCTGGTTTAAAGACGTCAAAATCTCTTGCTAAGTGCCGGATAATGTGGGATGATCCAGACTCTGGCAAGTAAAACGAAATAATTTCATCACAATTTCATAATGTTTGAAGTAGTTTAGGTAAGCTCTATCGATCTTGCAAGACTCGAAAAACTGCCTTAAAAGTGAATACTTCAATCATAAGTAGGGATCAAACTCTTTATTTGTCATAGGTTTAAGATGCTAGATTTATCTTCAGAACCTTATCAGCTAATTCATTCACAATGAATGATCATTAGGGTGTCTGACGTACAAGTACATGAGTTATTTCAGCCAGGAGAGGCAGATTCATCACTTATTCATCACTTAATTATGTATTTATTTATAATACAGAATCTTTTGACAGTTATACTGGCTCTCACATTTTTGGCTTTTATGAATTGACAGTGCAGCCATGCAGCTGCATTTATGTAGATAATAGACTTAAATACAGGTTGTGAACCAGTTTTGCATCTGAACCTGACCTCTGACTTCTTCATAGGTGGGAGGGGTTAAATAAAATGCTCCCACAAGCAGTAATAGATCATCAGACAACAAATTTAAAGTCATTTTATTCAAATGAAGCCACGGACGGCCGAGCTGCAGCTGTAGAGTGAATCTTCACTGATTTGAAATATCCCTGCTGTGAGCCAAGTCAAACAGCAGAAAATATATTGCACCTGTGTACGTCTGCTAATCTGTCAAACAGACATTAGCATTTAAATAAAGTTTTACAGCTCTGTTGGGGGAGATATTATAGTTGATAGATGTGGCTTATTTTATCAGTAACACAGCAGGAAGGGTGGGACACTCCTCATCAGGAGAGACATGACTGGCTATTATTAGTGACAGGGTATGTCAGTTTGTGTGTATGTGTGTGTGCAGGAGTGTAATCCATTATGTTGCATGCTAATGCTGACTGTTAAACTCTACTTCATCATCAAGACATTGCCAGTGAACAAAGGGGCCAGGGAAGGTAGTACAATGTTTTGTCCAAAGCTTTACTTTAACCCATCCTAACTTCCCCATATTGTAAGAACTATTTATCAATTCATACACTGTAAATGTTAAATGAATCTAAATTCCAGAGGGTGTAGTACACTGAAGCATGCATACAATATTTGTGTATTGTTTTATGTAGTGTTTGTGTGTGAAACTGAGCGTACATTTACAAGCACAAACAAACACAGTCTGTCAGAGTGACATGTGTATGTAATAAAGTATTTATGTGCTAATGTTGCCTTAGCAATGAAATTGGACCAAACTGATATTTGAGTCTTGATCCCATCACAGGCTCTGTTTCATCTTTCAAGTGCAAAGGGGGGGAAAAAAGAACAAAAAGCCATGAAAATAAGGCTAGATCTATACAATTGACAGAGTAGCAGTGGAGGAGTAATCCACCGGGACTGAAAATGATAAGAATCGAGAGATGAAGGGGTTTGAGGCTAAGGCTGGTGGTTGAACTGCTCGAGGAGGCTGTAATGGCCTGCTAATAACTTTGACAAGTTGGTGCTGAAATATGGATAAGACAAGAACTGAATCCCACCTTTAGAAAGACTTGGGATGGAGGGTACAATAGGATAAACATGAAATAAGGAATGGTGAAGAATAGAGTAGAACATAATTACAATGAATGGAAGGTGAGAGGAAGAGAATAAGGTAGTAAAACAGATACATGTAGTAGAGATGTTAGAGGAGTTGGAGCTTGGGACTGCGAGAGGAAAAATGAAAGAGGCATAGATGAGGATAAGACTATGGTAATATAGCAGCTGCTGGGGAGGATAAAGTGATATTGTAACTTGTTAAAAGTCATTCAACTATTTCCCTCTGAATGAACTCAGATTGTACAGTATTAAATATTGCTAATTCAGCTAATGCAGAATATTATATCAATGGGAAATTCCCCAATGTTACACATTGTGATCAGTTTACTTATCCTGAAGTAAAGAGTGGTATTCTGTCCTCTGTGGCTCTGGAGGAAGCTTTGTAAAGTCTGAGAAGACTAACTACAGTGATATAATTAGGGTTTTCCGGGCTTTGGTATGAAGAAGATACATTTTAAAGGCCCTATTTTCTCAATCATGTTCTTTCTATGAGCAATGGATTACTGTACGAACACTACGTTTTCTTCCAAAGTTAGAACAGTTTTGGTTATTTCACATCCGAGATTTCTCACTGGTTTGAAGTGGGTGGAGCTCATCTGGAGAAGGGTGATGTCACATACTCCCATGTTTGTTAAATTTGAATCAAAATATGGGGGTCTGGGGCACCAGATAGCTCACCTGGTAGAGCTGGCACCCCATGTACCAAAGCGGAGTCCTTACTGCAGCGGCCCCATGTTTGAATCCGACCTGTGGCCCTTTGCTTCATGTCATCCCCTCTCTCCCCTCTTCCTGTTTATCTTCAGCTGTCCTATCCAATAAAGGGAAAAGTCCCCCTAAAAAACTCTCATAAATTATACCCAAGGATGTTTAAAAAAGACAAAAAACTAACTTATGTCTGATAATTGATTAATTATGTAGTGATAATCAAAAACAAATTGGAAAAAACATATTTATACTGATGAAATAATATTAATAAAGCATATAAAAAGATATTTAACTTATTGGTCCATTTCTATGAGAGGCCATACTGCAATAACAGGAGTGCTCTAATTCAAATGTACATTTTATATGACTTGTTATACAAATTTGTCATATCATAAGTAATAAAATATTAAAATTATTAGTTTTCACAATGCATAGAGGAGGGATGGTCTGAAGAAAGGGTGTCAGAAAATACTAGAGAGGGATAACAAACACGGACAAGAAAAAGTGAGGAGAGGAAAGTGTTTGTATTTGTGTGTCTGTATTTGTGTGTGTCTGAAAAAGAGAGGAGAGGGAATACACAAAAGATTAAATCATGTAAGGTGCATGGACGTCCATGACTCTGTGTATAAGGCTGCATGTTTGTACACGGTGACTCATTTTCCACCTCAGCGGTAGGTCATGTTCAACCCAGCACCCCTACAGACATGATCTAACACACACAAACCCACACAGACTACACCACTAAACCAAGTTTCACAAAAAATACAAAAAAAAGCTGAGTTACTGGGGAAGGAAAGAAAAATGAGTCGTTTACAAGAAAGCTATTATTTCAGTGCTGAGCGTGAGATTGCCTCTGACTGTGATCTATGAGACAAAGTCCTGACTCTCTAGTTTGAGATGTGATATCCCTCGGGATATTTATGACCAGCAGGCCGTCACTCGTATATTGCAACAGTTGTTGCCTTGTAATGGCTGTAATTCCAATGGAAGGCTTTGGTGTAGTCGTATTTCTGTCAACGTATTTTACATATATTTTTTTGGTGGTGAAGACTTGTGAGTTTCTCCCACTCTGTCTATTCAGCTGACGCCATCTACCACTGCTGTCAAAAGCATAGTGCAAAATGATTTGTAATGTTATATATGATGATGTTGATCATGATGGCAATAGAGCCTCAAAGATGAAGACACGTGCAGTCAAACTGGCATATACAAAGTACTTAGCAGGTAAATGCAAGTCAATAACCTGGAACAATGGATTAAAGGTTGCATTGTGGAGGCTGTTTTGGGCAATGTATATATTTAAAGGTGTAATATTCAGTTTTTAATTAAGATTAGTTTAGTTTTTTAGTTTGAATGAACTTAAAACTAAGTACACCGCATATATGATCGGTATGTGTCTGTTATTATCTATTATTAGGTCTATTGGGTTTTTGCAACCAATGAGTGACTGGAAGCAAAACATTTTAAGTATTTATTCTGCCAATAAACTGGTTCACAGCCAGAAATATCAACTGTTCCAGCTTTTTAACCTCGCTGGTTGTGACAACAAAAAAACCTGTGACATCAGAGGCAGGGTAATGTCATCACCGTGTCAGCCAAGCACCGTTGCAGCAACTAGAAGTGTTATGAGCAACTAGAAGAGTTTGGGGGTTTTGCTTGAGGAGAAATATTGTCATACAAAAACTGTCATATAGCCACAATTAGATCCCTTATTCAATCACTTGTGTCAGCACTGGCATTTGAGTCAGTGAAAAAACCTTAAAAGTGTTCATGCCTCATCCCTTGTTTAGCCGATGATTTGGGGTGTGCAACTTTATATAACATAATCACCAGTGGGGAGCTGGATTGTGAGAATGAAAATGAAGCTGTCACAGCAGACAGAGCACCCATAGGCATTACAGCAGCAGTGGAAAGTACAAATAAACCAACAGATATCGTGAAATATCATAATGTTTCAAAAAACAGAATAAGAGATGCAAATAGTGCCATCTTAAGCATAGAGAGTAGAACATAAGAGAAGACAGTATATGATTCAAAACACTTTTTTCAAATGTGCTGAGTTTTGAATCTGCCTCCCCACACTGAAGGCACCAAGATAAATTGAATAAATCAGACTTGGCCTTCTCCAGACACCAGTCCCACTGACAACTTCAGAAAATGCAGCTGCTGTACCTCAGTGAAGCTGACTGCCCTTCTTCTAAATTGAACTGTCATTCTTATTTTTATTTTGCACCTATGACTTCCTCGTTGACTGGACTGTGGCACTAATGTAGTCATCCCTGTTATATAATAAGTGATGAAGACCATGTTATGTTCGTTGTATGTATCTGTTTCATACAATAATATATTTGTGTAAGTGCAGTGAATATATGCGTGTGTTTAGGTTTAAGTGTGTGTGGATGTATGCATATATATGTAGCCATGAACATACTTGGACTCGTCTTACTTTTATACATGCTTCATTGACCCCCTTTTTTTTTTTCTCTCTCTCTTTTCCTATACACAAACCACAGATGCACTGAAAATTGTTGTTCTTGAAAAAATGCTAATAAACAGAGTTTTGAAAAAAAGAAGAAAATGCAGCTGGGCCACAATATCTGAGACACTGTTGTATAAATAAGAAAAACAGACTATATGGATTGCATTTTTATAGCACTTTTATCCAAAGATGTGTACAATTCTCTCATTCACATATTCACATGCACACAATCCATGATGACAGAACTACCATGCAAGATGCTGCCCTAACCATCAGACGCAATTGGAGTTTGTTGGACAACCAGGGATCAAACCTTCAATTGTGCACTTAATGGACAAGTCATCAGTCACCACAGCATATAAACTGTAATTGAGACGCCGGTCATGCAAATAATTTTAATTTCTCACTTCCACCTCAGGTTTTAAATGCTAATTTCACTGGAGGCCTGCAGTGAAAGAAAAAAGTCTTCATTTGACCAGCTGTGTGTGCGCTTATGGCTCTGCCTCACCAAGTCCATTTAGTTTTAAATTGGTTCATTCTAGTTTATGTTGTGAGGGTGCACCCACCACAGTTAGCCATTGTTGGATGTTTAAATTAACATTTATTATGGTGGTCTGACAGTGATTTTGCAGTTTCGAGGTCACAAGGGAAGAATGAGGTGACATTTTTTTGATAGGCAGACAGGGGGCCATGGGGGAGGATGCTTTTCTTGCAGTTGTCAAATCAAAAAAATAGCATAGGGCATATTTGCATCTGCAGGCATCTGCCACACAACACACACAACAGCAGACTCATAATTCAAAAACATATGTGCGTGCACACAGTCATAGACCACAACCACACACAAAGACACACACATTTCATGCCCAGTCAATTTGCTCCCTCGGTTTATTCACTTCCTCCTCTGCCTCCTCCTTTCATCTTTCCCTCACTGCAGACAACAACAACAACTAGGATGGGATGTGTGTGAGCGTGTATGTGTGTTCTGCCCAGCATTTAGCCAGGGTAACAAGGCACTAATAATGGACTCCACTCAGGCCTGTCTGACAGCATTGTTATTAGCCCCCTCCTCTCAATTACCAGCCACTAGTCACTGGGGTGCATACACTTTGACACATACTGACACACACACACACATGCATATTCACTCATGCGGCCACAAATGCAAATGAAACACAAGAAGATGAGAATATTTCAGGGAAATTGGGATTGGAGAGTAACAGTGTCCAACAAAGTCAAATGTGACAACAAAAACTCAGCCTCAGCTTTGGCCGTTGAGGGTTATCCATTGCTGGCTGGCAGGATATACAGGAAATTATGCAAATTAGGTTCAGGCAGCATTTCCAGATGACTGACAGGCTCCCTAACTGGCAATTAGCATGTGTTGGTTTCTCATTGGCCAGAACTGTGTGACTGTCTGGTGACAAGTGAAACGGATAGACCCTCCTGGCTCTCAGGCATTTAATCGCATCTGTCTATTTGACTCTGTCCCTCTCACTCTCTGTGTTTGTCTCCCCCATCTCCCTCTTTCAGTCTTTCTCGGCATCCTTATTCTTCAATCTCTGTGTCATTCTGTCCTGTTTTACGCTCTTGTTCTATTACAACCTCACAAGCCAGTTAAAATTGATTCACAGGAAGCTGTTTAAATGAAGAAATTACAAATTTTCCTCCCGAGTAAATGTATTTTAAATTCCATGCTACCCAGTTTATTTTACAGGCTTTCCACTGAAAAATTTTATGAGATAACATCATCAGGGTTATTTTCTTGGACTTGAAAAAGCTCCTCCAGAACCACAGACAACATTAAACATCTGTTTTCACAGGTTGAGACTTACTCTCCATCACTACAAACCTGACCTGAATGTTTAAGTCCTCCCTTAAACCGGTGGTCGGAAAAGTGTCAACAAACCTTAATTAGCAGTACTCTGGTTCCTCCTTAAAGGTCTGGGTTATGGAAGAAGGCAAGATCACATTAATCATCATTTACATGTTTACCAACCACTTGCAGCAATGATAAAGTCTAATATAACAGCACTGCAAAAAATCCCACCTTCATGAAGGTTAGGATGTTTACTTTGAGAGATTCAGCTTTATCGTCATGCTGCTGTGGTGTGGATGACATAAAAGTATCTTAAAATTTTGTTCACCCAAATGATATCATTTAGGATAGACTAAGTATAACCCCCCTCCTTGAAGCTAAATGAAGAAAATGCATGTATTATACTTAAAGGTCCAGTGTGTTACATTTAGGAGGATCTATTGGCAGAAATAGAATATAATATGCATAAGTATGTTTTCAACATAAGAACACAGGAATATTTATGTTTTTGTTAGAATGAGCCATTTATATCTACAGATGCTGCGGGTTGCCAGGGACAAACCAAACACTTGCTATTGGTAGGGGAGTTCACATTTTTCACACTTTTCTTTACCACCATGGTTTCCCCTTCACACTTGGAAGGGGAGGGTGAAGCGACGAAGTTGCAATCTGCAGGTTCTCCTCTAGACAATAAATCCTACACACTAATCCTTGACAGTGTACCTCTAAGCTTCAATCAGAATAAAAACCAACAAACATTTTGACTCAGTTGAAGTTTGTGTTATATTTTATATACTGCAAAAGCATGTACATGCAGGCTTCTGCATGTGCATGCTATTGCAAACCATTCACTCAAAGCTTAGAAGATTAAGCATCATGCATACGTGATGTTTCCCTATTGCATCCTGGTTTAATATCATATACATTGATAAATTATTCATCACAACAAGCGCACAGCTGACTAAACTGCTTGCACAAATGGTCAGAGGAAAATGAGGAGAGAGAGAGAGAGAGAGAGAGAGAGAGAGAGAGAGAGAGAGAGATGACGGAAGAAGCAGAGGGAGACAGAGAGAACAATGTCTTGCCTTAAGACCCCTCAGATATGTTGCCTTTCTCAGCAATGAACATATTATCAAGGATTAGCCCCTGCCTACAGAACACTGGATTTTGTCAATGCCATCTAACGAGTCCAAATCCTGTTTTTAGAAAGCAAGCCCATTAATTCACTTAGCATGAGTAATCATTGATTGTTATAGTGCTCGCAGTAGTTTGTTTGGAGTGTGCTGCTGTGAGAAAACATCTTAATCAGAGGAAAAACATGATGTGCTCTGTGGCCACAGTCGTCCTCATCTGTCTTTATGACAATGGAGCAGATTCCCATACAGCTACTGCCCCAGGGTGGATTCCAACACACTGCATCTGCACTGGTGACTGTTTTCAAGTAGAAAATCTGAATTATCATAATAAGTAATAATCTAGATGGAAGTCACATGAAAAAAGGCACCTCTTATATGAAAGAGCCCAGTGCATGAATATTAGGACATGTAAATTGGCTCATAATATACCGAGCATACAGTTTATCTGCATGATCAAGTGTTCTCTTAACACACCAGCATAATGGTGATGTAAATATTATCGAATAATCACGTTTCATGGATCATTTGAAAAGCATCTTATTGAAAACCACCACACAAGAGAGAGCAGGAGAAAATACATTTTCACTCTGTAATTCTCTTCAATTCTGCAGAAGCTCTACAATTCTCTCCTCTGTCTCTATCTCTGTCCCAGTCCCTCTCTTACCCACCAACTCTATGTTTCTCTCTGTTGCACAACCGCACTGCATATCACTTATGCAGTGGAAGCTGTTTTAATTTTTGGTCTGCATCTGCCTTCTGGGGTATAAGAAACATGAATTTCACACCAAAGTATGTGTGCTTAAACTTCCGCTTTTATCAAATCTGCTGAATCTCCTCTAGCATTTCAGTCAATTCCCACCACAGCAAGAGCAAACATTTGGGTTGATATGCAGTTTCAGGCCCACTACCCTATGTCTAAGCTTGCACCCTGCCATATCATTTCAGTGTCACACTCACTTGGAGGAAAGGTCTGACACTATCTCTCCATAGAAATCAACATGTCATGGTGGAAGGTTGTGGGTTTAGTTTTGTCACATAGAAATCAATGTGAAAATAAGTTAGTTAAGCAACTTTAGCACAACCAAAATATACACTTATTAGGTTAAGACAGAATCATTGACAGTATCAAATAAATTATCTACGTAGAGCAATTACAATCTTGAGAAAGAAAGAGAAATATATTTAAAAACATGGTAACATCATGCCAACTCTTCATCAAAAGTTGGATCAAAGTACAACCAAAAAAATAAACCTCAATCCATAGTAACCACTGAGAGCAATTTCCATAGAAATTATGGTACTACTACTTAGAAGTACTAGAAATAGTCCCCATGAAAACTGTTTGTCTGTGAAAATACAGAGTAACACAGACACTGTTTGTGGAAAGAGATACTGATGTTGAACTTCTTCTACACCACAAAGAAATGTTCCTCCATTGTACTGGGGTGGAGGGAGAATTATTGGAGACCTCAAAACGTGGGGGAAATTAAAACAAAACCAGCATATATACTACTAAAGCTAAGTGAGAAAATGTCTGTTTGTCATTTGGGTTAACTTGCCTTTATTAGGCACCACTTGCTAAAACTTTAAATGCATACCGTTTCAATATTTTTTATTAGCAACATATAATGTGTAGTCCTGCCAATAAATTGTGTTTGAATTGAAATATGTAAGAATATAAATTAGAGAGAGAAAGTGACTATTGTGTCTGAGTCTGACAGAGGAACGGAGCATAGTGAGCTGCAGTGCACAGATTGGTGAAAGTATAAGCTGATTTAGGACTTGTTGAGGTAAGAGATGGACCCGTAGTACTGGCGTGTACATATCTGAGAGGGCAATACCAGAGCAGATGGAAAAATAAAATGAGATAGAGAAAACCAGTCCTATCAGACAGTGGTGCTGGTCATTTCATTTCAAATAACCATCATATAGGGTGCTGTGCCGCTCCACACTGAGCCTCTTTCTCTTTTTCTGGTTAGTTATGTACCTTACTCCCTTTCTCTTCATAGTCATAAAGATCTTGTGCATTTAAAAGTGAGATAGAGAAAAAATATTTCTTTCGAAAAGCTTAGCGAAGATCTCTTCACTATCAGTGTTAGTGTTAGTTAGTGCCACCACACTACCCACATTGATTTATGGTGTCTAAAGGGATCTGTGCACAGGAACATTTTATGTGACCCATCTATGACCTTTTTAGGTCATTTTAAAGGATAAAAGAAATCCTGAAGCTCCATTAGATAGTCTCCCTGCTCTCCTTTTCTCCTGAAATGTTTTTACTGTTCTTTCTCACTACATGGGTTGCTACTGTCGCTGCCAGGTCTTCCTTGAAAAAGTAATCCTTAATCTCATTGGAACTAACCAGGACAAAGATCCATTTAAGCTACAAATACAAACCTCACACACACACAAAACATGAGACACATACAGTGCAGTGACTGTAAGAACAACTGGCTATGTCTCTCCTGTTGAGCAGGAACCACCTTTCCTGCTGTATACTGATAAAAAAAAAAAGCTACATAAATCAACTATTACATCTCCGTTAGCTGTAAAACTTTATTTAAATGCTAATTTGTGTTTGACAGATTAACACTGTATAAGTACAGTGTATCTTATACTGTTTGCTTTGGCTTGCCAGCAGCAACACGGCCCCCTATGACAAGATTTGACTGCTTTTATATACCTTACTATTACAGTTATTTATGTGTTTTTTTCTGCTAGTATACATCAAAAGATAAATGTTTTTTTTGTTTATGACACTGAATTTCATTTTAGCACATGGCTGAAAGACTTATCCTCTTCTCATTGTCTACCTACCTAGATTATCCACAACTATGCTATAACACACTAGTGTACACATAGGATGTGTTAATTCTTGAGAGAGCAGAGAGAGAACAAGGAAAAGGAAATACAACTGTGAAAGAAAGAGAATGAATAGAATAATAGTCTGATGTCGTGTTGCACATTACATTATTTAAAATGAAAAAATGAAAAAGTCTGTTTTGATCCATTATATATATCCCATTGTAGTCATGAGTATTTTGCTGCACTCAGCAACATCCATACAAAGTAACAGTCAGAGTAGGTTATCCAACCTAAGATTCTTGACATGGGTGATGAATGGCTGTCAGTTTTTATAAAATCTGTCAGTAGAGCCCTTCAAAGTAACTCTGATCCTCTCTAACTGCACAAACAGCATCAGATCTCTTATCTGCGGAGTGTAGGAGGGTAGCCTTTCATCTTTCCACTTGAACACAGTACAATTTTAATACAAGCATTCTGGCAATCAGAGAAGCAAAGGCAATTGTGTTTTAATTTATACTAAGGAACACTGGTTTCTTCTACTTTAAATACTGCTACTACTACTGTCAGTGGAGATGGATTTAGAAAGGTCCCAAAAATCTGTTCGGTACTGAAAGAGAAGTTAAGTCCAAATTGTGTCCCCCTGTTTGATTTTTAGGGCTCAGCTCAAAATACTGGAAAGATACATATACTGGAAAGGTCTTCCTTGGAAAAGTGAAGGCAGTGAAGAGGAGTTAACATCATTTCAGTCCCATGTATCATAATCTGGACTGAGCTGCAGTTCACTGTGACAATAAACAATACATAATCAAAACATATCTGTCCTTCTTATGTGGGTCTACAGAAAGAATGTGATTTAAAATAATATCATTTGTTAGGTAAGAGACCTGGGCCAAGTTATTTTGAGCTATATTTCTAATCTGTAAACATGTGAAAACTGTGCATAGACAGGATTACATTTTTGTTTTAACCGGCTCAATAAAGTTAAAACAGTGGATCCCTAAAAGATTAAATCTTCCAAATTTCAAAGTAAAAAGATGCTTTTGATATGTCAAAGGAGCATTGATGGAAGCCAGATTTCATTTCTTAACTGTATCCAGAATTTGAGGGGCTATAAAGTTTTTTGTTGTTTTTATATTATACACATTTGCTAGAACTTTATCTGGATAGTAAAAATGTCCACACATCAGAAGGATAATAAGTAGTAAGAACACTTCAGTAAGAAAGCTTTTAAAAGGTCAAAGGTTTCTCTTTGTCTGCTAGAGTCAGCTGATGGTCACTGTATGAATACTGGCTGCCCAAAATACTGGCGTTTAGAAGACAGATCTGTACTCGCATTCATTTGTGTATATTCAAGGTAAAATAAGTGTCAATTCCACAGTTTCTGCATCTTACAGTAGCAGCCAGATTGAGATTCTGCGAGTGCAGGTGAACTCTGGTATCATAATATCTGGCATGAAATTTCAGTGTTCGGGTATTTTTAGATGAAACGTGTTTTTCATCCTGCTACACCGTAGATCAGGAACAAGGTTTGATGTTGACATGGCTACTCTTCTACTCCTGCCTTCGCACTTCACACTCAGGAAATCACTGTTACTCCACAAAGACCGATGTGATATGATGAATAGGAAATAGAAAAAGAGCAATAGAAGAAAGGGAAAGGGAGGATGCACCCTATCATCGAAGGTGAGAGAGCACCAGAAAACAAAAGGTATTGGGGCAAGACATTAGGGTTTTTCGTATATGGAAGTATCCTGTGAAAAGAAGACAGTTGATGTGTCTGTGTGTGTGTGTATGTACTGTATGTGTTTATACATGGTTGCAAAAGGTGTGTGCAAGTTAGGGGTCATCCCAGTCTGTCTGCGGCTCAGTTAAATGTCACTCGTTGACGAGTGCGGACTCTGCCAACGTGTCCTTTGATGCTGTCACAATGATGTGACATGCAAAGATCGCAATCTTGTTTACTCATCGACCTAAACCTGCCCATGTGTGTGAGCGAGTGTTTGTGTTGTTGAAACAGTCTCTTTTTTCCCCCACAAGTCCCTCCACATGTCTGTAAAGTCAATAGTAAAAATAAATAGAAAAACAGAAAAATTATACTTTAATATAATTCTACCTGCTGTGATAGTATGCCGGCAATGTCTCTGAACATTTTGTGCAGCTTCTCCGGAGCAAACTGAGAGGAGTCATATTCCCAGCTGTATACAAAATGACATTTCATGTATGGGAACACACACAAACAGCATGCTGCAGGGGACAACAAAGATGTAACGAGGGACAAGGTCATAATGCTAACCTCAGGGCCCAACTATATGTGTCAGTCACATACTCATGCTGTCAAGATCAACACCATCATTTACTAAGAAAAAGGGGTCACACAAATGAAAGAAGCGAAAATAGACACACAGCCTCTGATGTTGTCAGGGCCTTCCCTGTGGGTCATTATATCATTATATATCTATATATCTACTGGATGTGTATGAAGAAACACCCAGCAATGTTTTTGTGTGTATGATCACATGGAGGAATTGTATGCTATTGCACATGTCATAATGTGCGTCTGTGTGCTTTTCTGCCAGAAACTCCTTCTCTCTCAACATACTTCCCTCCGCAAGACAAGATTACATCTATCCTTTCTTACAGCCAGAATAATATTGTAAGGACCATGAGAGCATCAGTGGCTTCAGCAAATGCCCCCAAAATTGTATTTGTTTACATTCAAGTGACGAAGTCCTCTAGTGGCCTCTAGCGGCTGTCACATTTCCTCCTTTGCCCTCGATGGACAAGAGCCATTGTATGGCGTAGTGTGGGGAGTATTGTGATGTTATTATCGAACGAAAAAGACAGCAGAGCAGAAAGAGGTAGTTGGAGTGGATGGATGGATCAACAAAATGTCAGACTTTAACACAGGAGGCTGCTGTCCTGTTTCCTACTGCCAGTCAGTGTTGGTTTCTTTTCACCGATATAATGTCTAGACAGTTGGACATACAAAGGTAGCCTCAGAAACGGACTTTTATTTCTAGATATTCTATAAATTGGTATGACCAACCGATTAGATTTGGTCAACAGAAAATTTTCCATTTAAATTGCAATGTTTCAACTTCTTGAACGAGACTGCAACATGTAACATTTCATAAAATTCTTGTATTTCGGTAAGCACCAATAAACACTTCGGATTCTTTACACAGGGCAGAACATCATTTTATATGGCTCTGCAAACCCTTACAGGTGTTTTCATTTCTTCAGCTGAATGGCCCTCTGCTCAGGTTAACAACTGAAAGGACAGAGAAGAGGTCTATCAGACAAATCAGACAAAACAAACATCTGTGTTGATGGCCTTAAATTTGATTCAGTTCAGTGGTTCAGCAGAGACTGAATTGGATTCGTCCCCAGATAGCTGCAGTGGTGTTTCAAACACCATCTGGTAAAAACAAGATACTAACATAGCACATGAAAGTACTATTTACACTTCTTTTCTTTCTGAATGTTTGAAGTTGCTCCACTGTTAATTTTACTGGAGAGCTTGCTGGCAGCATCGTGTTCAGCTCCAAGCTGGCCTATGCGTGTTATGTGACCTGTCCTTTCGTGTTGCATCTTTCATAATGAACCTGAAATCCACATGTTTCAGGGAAGAGCTGCACTGAGAAAGAGCCCACTGTTCCTCTTTGAAATGATAATAGGGTCATGTGGAATAACAGATGCTGGTGAGGGAGGGATGGAGCGAAGGGTGGGGGGAATGATGTAGGGATATAGGAGATGGGCTTGTGGTTGCAGAATAAGAGGATAAATGTATTGGTTGAAAGGAGATATGCACATTTAGGAAATGAGAGACTGAAAACATAGAAAGACAAAAAGACAGATGGGTGGACTGAATGAAGAGATAGACAGATTAATGGATGGAGGAAAGGAGGAAAAAGTGATTGCAGGTTGTTAAAGTTAGAGAATAAAGATGAGTACAGGGAAGGAATAACACGAAATGGAGGGATGGGTGAAGGAATGAAACGAGAAGTGATGAGTGGCCTAGAGAGGGTTTGGTGGACTTCGGACTTATTTACATCTATCCTCTCCTCTCTCTTGCTTTTGGAGATAGTGACCGTCTGCGTACCCAAACCTTGAAGGAGGAATAACAATTTTGTTGAATTAGCATATGTTATCATTTAATGCAAGGCTGTGCGCTTAATATTTATGAATAAAAACAATTTCCTACCAAAGTTAGACATGCAACATCCACTGCTTTCATCTAATAGCCTGGAGCTATGCCATTGACTAACAAATAGGGGACTGACTTTGTGACCCAATGCAAACTTTATTTGGGCTGCTACTAAAATGAGAGCTGGAAAATGAACTCCTAACTATCACCGTCACCATGTTATTTTAAATTAATAGCTTTACATTCAACATCTGTTCAGTCATAATAGATGTACCAGATAAAGGTGATGAGAACACCAAAATGTCAGTGGTGGTAACTATTGTCTGGTTTTGCCCTGACCTTAACTAAGTAGTGTTAGTAGACTACACTCAACTATACATACATACATATACATTGGTTTTGTTATTTAGGCGTTAGGATTGTAAGAGCTGAATTGGACAACATTTAGTTTATTTTTTGCTAATATGTTTTAGGCTTATTATATTTATTAGGAAATATAGGGCTAAAATAATAACTTAATAATTATAACAATTAAATATGGCTTATCGGATTTTTTGCTATTAAAGATAATAGCAAAGGGTATAAAATATTGTAATAGAACCAAAATTAAGTTTTATGTAGGTTGGGAACAAAGAACACGCCTTGAACTCATCTCATCCCAACCCCCTTTTCCCTGCTTTCGTTTTCACTTCTTTCTCTCTCGTTCAAATACAGGAACCACTGGGGCTTTAACCTTTTCAGAGCTTAAAGGAGACGGCTCCCCCACTCAGACACTCAGGGTCTCGACTCCCTCATGGTTCCCTCTTATCTTCCCGCTGCCAGTCTACACTGGTCCATCTCCAAACTCCTCCATCCATCCGTCCACGACCCTGATTTCTCCCCTCATCCCTTCATTCCTCACCCTTCATCCCTCAACCCTCATACCTTCATCCCTCAACTCTCTCCCACATCCCATCATCCCTCATCCCACCTACAGTGCATTATCTTGGTTCACCTTCATCCATTATATGCAATAAACCATTCTAATTCTATATGCTCATTGGACTTTAATGAGTTCTCCATGTCTTTGAAGCTGAGCAAATGTGAAGTCAGTAAGGGTTGCATTGTATTTTAAAACTGAAATTCAACTTTTCATAGATTCAGAGATATTTTCCCATAAAGGAAGGAAAAAAATATATTAAAATACAGTTTAAGAGTTCTTGAGATACTAGTCCAAAACTCTGTGATGTATGTTCCAAAATAAACACATCACTGCTAAACTAAGATGAACTTTGTATGCTATTTTCTGAATGCTACTTTAAATTTCAGGCCTGGTTAATGACAAAGGTCACGAGTACCTTGATGGGCTCCTCAGCGTGTTGCCAACTCAGATGAGAGGCTTTGTTTGGAGTATGAAGGAGAGATGATAGCAGTACTACCCAGGTTTATATTTATCTCTATTTGGGCACTTGTACAACCTCATATCTCTCTCTGTGCAGCACTGCATCCTACTCTCCATGATTTTGAAAAGGAGTAATGTAGGCATGAGCCACAAAGTTGGGTGTATAAGTAAATGTCACGCTAAAATTAGGGCTGCATCTCATAACACATTATTAAATTATACATTTATTCATCTGTATATACACACATATACACAAAAATCCATTCTGTCATCCTTAAAGTATGTATTTTGACCAACAAAAACTAAGGTACAACATTGATGATGATATAAACAAGAGAAAATCTGAAGATCTTTACAAGTCTAATCGGTTAATTAACTAAAAGTTAATTAAAACTGAGCAGCACACTAACAGTTTGATGTTATAAGGTTTCTGCACAGCAACAATGAGGTAAATTGTGTATTTAACTATGACGTTTTTCTTTATCTATGTGAAGCAGGCACTCAGACTCCCATACATTACTTTCCCCTCCACACTCATGCCTACTTACACTGCTGATTTGCATCAACAACATATTCCAAGCTGCTCTGCATCCATTTTTGCCTCAGTCCCCTCAACCCATCTCTGCACTCGCAATAAAGGGACTTTTTTGCCCTCTAGTTGTGTGTCAGCCCTCCAAATGTGTCTGTGCAATGCAGTCTTAATTATATTGCATTAGCCGCCATATCACGCGTAAAGGCGTCTGAGTAAAAGGAGTCACTAAACACATTTGGCCTGTAGCTTTAGTCCTGTGGGTGTTTGCGGTCTGGCTCCTATGCATGAGTGTGTTAGTGAGTCAGTGTGTGACTGCATAGAGTTGCATGTGAGCGAGTGAGAGCTTGTGTGTGTTTGAGTGTCCCTGTGTATAGGTATGTGTAGGTATATGTGTAGCTCCCTTTTTTATGATGCGACATTTAAACTGCATATCCAAGTGTATGCAGATAGTCATATAAATGCATATTACTTGGCTAGAGGGTCTATATGAATTCATGTGAGTTTGTGTGTGTGTAGCATATCTCCAGGCAAGTGCATGCATACTGTCAGTCTGTTGGCCCATGATGCATTCCATTTGATCCACATTTCTCAGTCAAATTGATGCAGGCAGTGTCATACAGATGTGTATTTCCCAGGGGTTTCTATCCGTCTCTTCCAATCCCCTGCTACTGTGCAGCTCCGTGGTCTGTGCACAGATGTAAACCAAACAGGTCATCTGAAATTAATTTTCCCTCTGTCCTTTGAGATTTAGATCGCAGTTTACACTCCTAACTGATATGGGTTTGTTTCAACATATAATCCGCTCTCCTGTTAAAATTATCTTTCAGACTGCTGTGTAATCTTCTAGGGGATTATTCTTGTAAAAAAAAACCAGCATGGGTATCCTGCTGCCTTCATAACCCCGGCCACCAACTGTCCCCTCTCAGAAACAGAGAGATGATGAGAAACATAAATCTCATTAAAGCAGTGATGCAGAACTACTTGATCCAACTTTCTGTTGACGTCATTCTGCATTGCGTTGTTCAGGGGTGATTAAAAAGAACTTGTGACCTACCTAAACATCTATAGTGTTTGTTCAATTGGTCTATGACGACATAGTACCTGTCAAAGTATCCCTGTAGTATTGTCCTGCTGCAATTTCATCAGTGTGACAATTTCTCACAAAGCAGAGCCTTTCACATATGGCTATTTTCTGCTCTATGGTCATAGATGGTCATTCAATAATACTACAACACTACAAATATAGGCAAAACCAAAAACTGTATTACAAATGTGTCCTCTGAAGATCAGACTACTTTAGACGCTCGGTTTCCCGGAGACATTGGAAGTGTGACAGAGACGTGATGGAGCTGTGGCACAGCCGTAACACAGCCACACCCTGTGGTCATCCAGAGTGACATATGACAGTGGTTATACTCTGTGGGAAAGAAGTTGCTGCATGTATATTCAAATTTCATGGGCACTAAAGATTTGAAGATAGACAGTGTGTGTGCAGAACAGTCATAATGTGAAAAATATGTGTAAAATCTCACTGAACCTGAAGTGAAATGATGTTTTCATCAGATGTCTACTGAGTCACAGGGTCAGTACTGCAGGCAGTGTAAATGAGTCTTGAAAATTAAGTATAATAGTCTCCAGTTTAATTCCTTTTTCCGATATATTTTTGGAACAATTCTGTACTGCAATAGTGACTCAGGAGAATGGAGGCAGTAAATGCAAATTTCAAAAGCACACTACACATGCAGTCCTCTGCTCTGAATCCCCTCATTTAAATCAAATCAATCAGTTAAGTTAGGTTCAGAGGCAGGGTCATGCCTCAAGCACACCTCTAATCACCTGTCAAGCTACTTATACCTGGTCAACCCCTTCCTGCCCTAGCCTGTTTGTCTCAGTCTTCTTGACCCATCCATTCCTATTCAATCCGGTGCATACTTCTCCACATCTCAGTACCATGTGGAGGCCTGTAAATATGCCAGAGATGAAAACCCCAACTTCAGCACATCCTCCAAGACCAGCCTAACAGATGATATCCTTCTTCTACCTTCTTCTCTTCAAATCTAAATCAATACACCTGTACTTAACATCAAAACCTCCAGAATTTCTATTCAACCTTGAAATGAAACGCTTGTGAATACCTAATACTCTTGTAAGCAGTGGGAATCACAAGTTAGCACACACTACACTAACACCATAATAGACTATAAACAGACCAATTCCACCTCGACCCCTTGTGACTTTTTTTCTCTATAAAATAAGTCACCTGCCTTCCTCTTTCATTCCCATCATAATTACCAGGGCTTCTAGAGGGCTTTGTCACTTGAACGTAAACACAAGTTGTTTTGGGGCACTGGCTGAAACAACTGATGCGGTCGTTCTTAGGAGGACAGTTGCATACAATACAGCCTATTGTGGGTATAGTGTTTTGTAAATCTAAAATGGTGTTTGTGTGTGAAACCGTGCATTAATTTAAGCTAACAGTAACAATAATATCGTAATAAAGCGACAAGAGACAAATAACTGAAATCTTTTCAATCTATGCAAATTAAGTTGAATAGCAGATAATTTAAACAAAAATCTATAATTAACTCGAAAATATCTGATTTTATTCTAGGATATAAATAAGATTATAGTGTGAAGTAACTGCAGCTTCAGCACAAACTGACCCGGTCACAGTGTCACAGTCTTCTCCACCAGCCAACCCTCCTTTAGGGCCAAGGGAGAGATTTGTGAAAAATCTGAATGGATGGCTATTCCAAGGGTTTTCTGCTGATAGTCATCTATTGTGACTGGGTGTGCACGCTAAGGGCTAGAAGTGGGAATCACTCCTACTGCACTAATATAAACTCTGTTCCACTCTTTTACATTCTCTAAGTCTGTCTCTGTCTTTCTGTGCTGCTCTTCTCCGTCTGCTAACAGTTTTTCTCTGCTTCATTCCCCGTGCAGTATTATTAGTCTCAGTTTTAGCGCTTTCTGTTTGCACACACACAGCCCACTTACTTGCACACAAAGCCCACTGACTAATTCAAAAATGAAATTGTTGGCATTTTCGTTCATAAATGTTTCCTCATTAGCAGAAAGCCATGAACAGTTGTGAATGAACTGCTGTAAGATTCTGGCAGCTGTTTACTTGGTTTTCTACAGTTTATGTTGATTAGTCTCTACTGAGAGACAGACAAAACACTCTGGAGGATGTCAATTTATGTTTTTTTCTCCAACCGACTCCTTAATTAAGCACAGTCAGCCTCTTTAGTGTTGATTTACTATAATAAGAATTAAGATTCTGTGAATCCAGGATGTCAGTGAGTACTCCTCAGAAATCACTTGGGTTGCCACCTGCTTTTCTTCCTGTCAAGATAAGGGTGTGATTAAAACGGCAATTTGCAATTGTCAAGTAGCTTGAATGAGGGGATGGAGCTCCGGATAGTTTGAATTAGAGAACTTCTGTTACAGGAATCAAAATATTGACATTGACATTTTAAAAAAAAACAGATAGACCTCTTTTCATATTCTTTTGAAGGTTGAAAAGACATAGTCCTATAATCTATCTATCTATCTATCTATCTATCTATCTATCTATCTATCGTCTGCTTCAACCTCTCTTCCTCTCTTCCTGCTACTCTGTCATTCTCCTATCATTCATCTCCAAGAGGCGTCAACGTGTCCACATTATCTCAGGGCCGTCTGTGCACCAGCTGAGTGATGGATGGATGGATGTTTGTGCTGGTAGATGAGTGGAGGGCTAAGGTCTTTTTTATCCATCCACTACCTGTCATTCCTTCACATCAGGCCTTTCATACATTATTTCTTTGTAGCTCTCTCTCTCTCCCTCTCTATCCTCCTCTCCCCTCCCGACATGTACGCCTTCATTAAGTTGTGGCAGGGTTAAAAGGTGAGAGAGCTTAGCCCCCTCCATATTGCCCGGTACTACAGTGTGACTAGTCATTGTTCTGGCTTTTAAACTGACTTGCAGGCTACCCGTTGGCTTGTAACACTGACACTGAGGAGTCACATGGGGACTGAGAGATTTGGTCAGTGTCTGTAAAGTGATGGACTGTCTGTGGCAGTGGCTTTCTATGGGGAGTTGGGGAGTTAAGCAAGTGTAGCAGTCATGTCAACTCCACTGACATGCCCCTTGACAGATGCTACAGTAGTGATCTTGTGAAATTATCCTGATTTTGTTCTATTTAATTTGCTGTTGAAGTACATTTACTGTAAGAATTATTTTCATGGATTTCAACATAGGGGACAAAGTTGAGTAACAATCACTCAAGAGACATATTTGTATATATTATTTATTTATTTAACTGAAACATGTATGCATGAGATGCAAGATGTATCATTGACACACATCCCCTTCCCCCTTAAAGACTCTGTGATCCACTTTCTGACATGTTGGTAATTCATTATGTGTTACAATAGAATAATTACTCCAATCCAGTGTTGTGAATGCATGAGATTGATATAATTATGAAATAATTAATTTAAAAAAGCAAAACAGTTCCATAAACCCAAGCTGACAACCATGCATTCTTTCCCTCAATGTGGGTACCAATCAACTCCTCTCCGCAACATTAGTTGTGTAGTGACTCTCCCTGCGGCTCGTTTAACCGTGATGCTGATCTGCCCGTTGGAATCTCCATTCGCTTGCTCTGCCCTTAACCTTGTTGCTTCTCTTTCATGTTAATGGATGAGACATAAGAAAAAAACAAGACACAGGCAGAACTGAAATCACCAGCATTCAAGAAAAATCTTATATCAGTGTGTAATCTTGGGTTACAGTGTGTCCAGTAAACAAGGTCCAGGTTGGTATTTAAATCGGGATGGTAGTAAACTGACTGGCCAAATTCTGTGAGTTACAGGAAACAGACTATTCACCAGCAGTTCGTATCGGTATCCAACATTCATTCACTACTTCCTTTATTATGGACACTCCATAGTTAACTGTATAGACACTACTTGTTTTAGTTTTCCAACATTTCTTGCTGTTGAATTTCAGGCAATGTATAGAGAATGAATTTCACACCCGACAACCAGACACTCAAATAAAATGCCGCAGGGAAAAGCTGGTGCACTATATGGAAAATAAGGAGTGATTTCATACACGGCATGTGTCTTGTTTTGGCCTGATTGGAAAACAGACTATTCTGGTTTCAGTTAGGTGTTTTGTTGCTAGTAGCAACCACTGCTGGCACAGTTCTATAGCAGTTTGATTACATACATCCCGTCTTTATTCTGATCTGTTCAAGCAATCAAGCAAATGTTGACAATCATATTTTATCTACTAGCAACATGCCCTTGTTGGAGCATCAATCTCAATCATAAATCAATAGCTGCTTTGTGGTTGTTGATTTGTGGTTTATTAATTTAGTTTTCGTCCGATCAGTTGTCTGATAACGAAGCCAGCTGAGGTGTGTTGCTAGTACAGCGTTTTATGCAACTGTTAATGAATGTTGGCCTAACTGTTTTTAGTTTAACTCCTTTACTTCTGTGTTTATGGTATAATTTTCTTCTGATCTCAAATCACAATCACTGTTTGTTGTACAATTCACAGTTTCACAACTGCTTCTAGTAAAGACTTCAAAAGCCGACTCCTATCAACCTTTATTGGAAGTTCGATTAGCTTGCTGTATAGCTGTGCAGTTACATGTATAGTGATGGCAGAAAACTTTTCCCAGTTATTCATACTCATAGGCAAAGATTTTCCTTTTTGTAAAATGGTTATTTAATTTATTTCCATCATTTGGAAGAATCTCAATTTTTTTTTTTTTTTTTTTTTTTTTTTTTTTTTTTTTTTTTTTGGTGTTGTGGGGTTTTGTTTTTTTTTTTTATTTTTTAAATTAAAATTTATTATTTTTTTTTTTTTTATTTATTTTTTTTTTTTTTTTTGGGAACCTCTTTTTAAAAAAAAAAAAAAATATTTTTTTAAAAATTTTAAAAATCCTCTCAAAAATATAATCTTTTTGTTTTTTTGGGGTGGGTTTCCCCCCATTTAAAAAACACTGTAAACCAACAGCCCCAATGTCCTTCAGACATTTAAGATAACAAGAGTCCTCAGATTAAGGAAGAGCAACATCTGACAAGCTTGCTCCTATCAGGGATGTCTGGGAGAGATGGGTGCAGCTCCTTCCACTGATGTTCAACCCGGGGCCAGAGGTGACAGTAGATGAACGTTTTGTCCCTTTCCATGGAAAATGCCCCTTCTGGCAATACATGCCCAGTAGGCCAGGCAAATACGGCATAAAAATCTGGGCAGCCTTTACACAGGCAAAGCTGCGAGTGGCATCCCAGAGAAAAATCAAGGAAAACGTGTGGTCCTCGATGTGACTACTGGACTGCGGGGTCACAATATCACGTGTGACAATTTTTTTATCCGGTATGATCGTGGACAAGGACTACTCAGGAGGTGGGCACAATAAAAAAATAAATAAGCCTGAGCTATCCACTGAAATTGTGCAGATGAAGAACAGGGCTCCACTTTCTTCAAAATTTGCTTTCACAGACATCAGTGTGTGATACTAATGTCAACTTTTAACAAAGATGCAGCTGTGTCATTAGGAAGTGTCAAAAAGTCCATAATTATCCTGGACTATAATAAAAACAAAGGAGGAGTGGACAACCTGGACAAGCTGACTGCCACCTAACCTTGCCAGCGAATGACCAGGAGAGGGCCAATGGTTGTGTTTTACAACATTCTAGATGTGTCTGCATGCAATGCATTTGTGTTGTGGACCCACATCTACCAAGGGTGGAACTCAACCAAAAAAAAAAACAAGTGGAGAATGTTTCTTGAGGAGCTAGGAAGCATTGAGCGAAATACTGAAACTAGTACTGGATTTGTATTGATTTTATTTGCTTGATTGGTTGTTGTTTGTTTGCACATCTACATTTTGTATTATTACTTGTTCTGCTTTTCATTTCAAGCCTTTTTCTTGAAGTAAATATATATGGGTCAAAATCGACCCGTAACACCATAGATGTTACTATAGTTAATAATACTAAAATAATAACTAAGATAGTAACAGAAAGCTAACACAAGAGGAGGGTTGAATTGAAGTCTTTTAAAATATTATCCATCCCAAGAAAGAACGTCAAACATTGTCATTGTTTCAAAGGCAACTAGGCAGAGTAGTTTGTACTCCTGGCTTCATTCGGCAGCTTACACACAATCAGTGACAAAATTCAGTAATAATTTTAACCACCAATACGTAATGCTGTACATCAGGCCAGACAATGTGAGACTGACATTGGACATTGGTAGCGTCAAAAGACATGTCAGATGCCTGATGACCTCCAAAAGTGGTGTTGCCATGGCTCCATTCATTTGAGTCTGCCATCAATTAGTTGTTGGGGTTTTTGTCTTCTTTGTGTGTGTCTGTGTGTGTGCATATGTGAAAGAGTATTTAAAAAATGTTGTATTTCATTCTAGTACATATCTCTGAATAGTAGTACATACACTATATAATGTGCAAATGCTTTCGCCACTCCTTAGAATGTATAGACTAGCCGGTGGAGAGAAAATAACAACTTTGCATCATACAGATAATTATTTTCCTAAAATTGGAGGTATCCTTTTGATATTTACAGCTTCACTGTTTGCCAGCCTCCTACATTACTGCAATGTGAGGTTCACAGGCTGCAGGCCAAAACTGATCAGAATCGCAGCTCTAATTGGACTGCTTTCTAAAGATGTCTTTGCACATTTCAGCTACATGCTTTCAGTCCTTTGCATGTGTTTTGTGTTAAACAAGCCTATAGCACATTGGCTTTGACTGCAGTATTACAAAAAACACATAAAGCCCCCTCCCATAGTTTCTGTCTTAGCTTTTTACCCAACCACTATGTATGTAGCAACTTTCTTTTTTCTATAAAATAAGTGTCAAAAGTAAGACCCAACCATATTCCATGACAAACTGAGATCTTTCACATTTTACGACACACTCAATAATAACAGTTACATTAGCAATATTAGTTAATTATTTGATCTTTAATGTATGGTTTGTTGAGGACTTATACAATTAATGTATTTAGTGGTTATTTACCAACTTATTTAAATGTGCTTTAATCATTTAATTACTTTAATGATCATTTTTAAAACGTTACCAAAGAAGCTAAGCAGTGAACAGCCAGCCAACTCTTTTCACATTTTCACAGTGGTGATATTTTTACAGGGATTTCATCATATTATTGCATTTGAGAAATGTATCCTCTCTAATGTATATCTTTGTTCACAATATCCATTTAAGTATCAATGATATTATATTTTTATTAGTTTACATTAAATTTTGCATTGGGATTAAGCTCTTTTTGAGCGCTCTTTTTCAGGTTTCTGGATGTTGTGGGCAGACAGGCCCAATATTCTATTTATAGAAGAGTCAAAGCAGCTGGTTTGCAGCATGCCTGTACGGCTAATGAGGCCTCCAGTGTGTGTGTGTGTGTGTGTGTGTGTGTGTGTGTGTGTGTGTGTGTGTGTGTGTGTGTGTGTGTGTGTGTGTGTGTGTGTGTGTGTGTGTGTGTGTGTGTGTGTGTGTGTGTGTGTGGGTGTGTGTGTGTGTGTGTGTGTGTGTGTGTGTGTGTGTCTATATATAGTTGTGTAGGTTTCTAACAGACTATATGTTTAGGTGTGGCATTGTTACTCATTTCTGTCTGCATGTATGTGGATGTGACAGCACCCTTTGCTCTCAGAGGACAGCAAAGGGGGGACATTAAACCTATCTTCTCTCAGAACAAACTGTAAAATGATATAATGGTCACAAAAAGAGAAAATGGAACGGAAATGTAACAGAGGAGTCTTTCACAGTGGTAGAGACATTGTGTAAATATCAGAAGTCACAGTTAGTCTGTGAAGCTCTTTACTTTGTGACTTCGAGGACATTTTGGTCACACTAGAACTGCTGACACTGGACATTCATTTAGTCCAGACACACATCAAAGCTTTTCAGAAATTGCAAGAAAATGTAAATGGGTTTTCCATAAAAGCAAATGACAGACCAAGAAAAATGAAATTCTAAAAACATAGTTATCGTATGCAGATGACAGCACAATTTAGCTGTAACTGGTGCACAGCAGTTTCTGCCAGGTGAAAGTTTGACATTATGCCTCAGACTGACACATGGTATTTTGGAGCTTCCGTTTAGGAAAAGCTCTCTTTGCAATAGTCTCCACATGTCAAAGTCCTGTATGTTCTGTATTCTCTGTAATGTTTTGTCAGTGCACTGGGGCATATGTGTGTGTGAGCACACCTGTGCTATCACGTGTCTGTCAGCGAATCCCTGCACCTAGCTTGTCATTGTGTCAGTATGGTTCTCTCTGTTCCTCTTTCTGACCAGCACCATGTCCAATTACAACATCTATCAGGCTTGTCTTTTCTAAGCTCCTTATTCAATTCCCTGTGGTGTGTCATTTTTATTTCTGTCCTTGATCCATCTTTGTTCTTCAATCTCCTTTAATCGTCTCCAGGTCACAGTCAATGTCCTTTTTTTTACTCTTCCCCCCTACCTTACTTCTCTTACACTCTATAAGTTACAGTATTGTGTATTTTACAAGTATATAAATGTTTTTATTTAATATTTATTCTATGACCTGAGTCTACAGTCTACTCTTAGATGTTTATCTTATTTGTTTCTTAAAGGTCCATTTTGTAACATTTAGGAGGAGCCTTTGGCAGAAATTGACTGTAATGGTTATAGGTATGTTTTCATTAGTTTATAATCATCATTATTGTGTTTTTGTTACCTTAGAATGAGCCACTTTTATCTACATAGGGAGTTGACTATCTTGAACTACTACCTTCTGTCTCTACCCAGAACAGACAAACCAACATTTTTTTGTTAGTTTCACGACCACTGTAGTTTCTCCCACAGGCTTTGAAGGCGAGCAGTATTCAGTTGGTTCAGCGTCACCTCTAGATGTCACTGGATCCTCCACACTTCTCCACAGACATTTTGAGTCACGGATTATATCTGTGCCTTATGCTGCACTAAAACTCAGGAAGGATAAGACATGAACAGATGGTTGGTGTAGGAAGGTGTGAGTACGTGCAAAGATATGCTTGTTGTGGGTCCATGTGTGATGAAGGTTTTGTGAATACTTACGTGTATGCACCACTGTTTGTGCTTTCTACATAAACTATTTTGCATTCTCAGCTTCACATTTAAACTCCTTTTCTGTTTCGCTTTTCATGTATACGCCTGGCTAAGATCACTCCAATCAGGCAATAAAACACACAACAGAGGAACAGATACTGTAAGTGCTTCATGTTTGCCTTGTTTGCAGCACTTGCTTTTAGTAGACTTCTTTTCCAAACCAGGATGATAGAATAAGAAGAGCTGAGTGTGCCCTCACAAAGAGGGTTCGGGGTGCAACCACATTAAATTAAATTTAGAATATCAATTTCAACCATGCACTGTATTTCTGACTCAACTAAATACCTCAACTATGTGTACCAAGAGTTTGGAACTGTTTATATAAGAACATGCCTGCTTCCAAGAAAATGTTTATTAGGTTAGAAGCAATGCATTGATATTTTTGCAGTGTTAAATTTGCATAAGTGCACAGTCATATATCTCAGTCATTCCTGATAATGTTGGTCAGAAATCAGTGTCAGCACCCTGCAAAAACTTGACGAAGTTGTGTAGTAGTGTTTCGTGTCCCTGAAAACAAATCCTGGACCATCATCAATAAAAAAAAAATAAAAACAATCTTTTCACAAGGCTTTAAAAGTTGACATTTGAATGATGCAAGTTTTTGGCAAGGCCTGGGTGATTTGGCAGTGGTGGTGGTTCCAGTTCCTCTGAGCCTTTATTTTCACATGAAGATTGAATATCATCAAAAGTCATCGCCTTAGAGAAATTTTCCTCCTGGCAATTTCTCAGTCCATCTCTTTTCATCTTACTGTCAAATAGGATTAGAGATGGGACAGAGATGGAGTGAAAAGGGAGGAAAAGGAGCTAATTTGCGCTCCTGTATCTAGAATTTAGTAGGCAGGAAAAAGAAAGAATTCAATCATTATAAGAAGATAACCTTTAGACTGCAGCTGTTTGCTTGTAGAGTAATTGTTTCCTTGAAAACTTGTTTCTCTGCTGAAGCCTCTCCCCTTTGGGTTTTGCAAAATACTAACTTATCACTTCTATCTCTCTGTCCTTCTATACATCTGTCGCTCTCTTCAATTTATTTATCCCTCCAATTTTCCTCTCTCTTCCCTTTCTCTCCCAAAATTCTCACTTTCTCTGTCTCTCACCCTCCCACATTCTCTCTGTCTGCTGTTCAAGCATAATTGGGAGTTTTATAGCGCTTTGGTCATAATAATGACTGCACATATCTGCTCATCTTTTTCTTCTTTCTCCCCTCCCTACCAACTTTTCACTGTTAATCCCTCATTCTTTCTTTGTCTATTCTCACTCCATGTTGCTCTCTAAACATTACAGCCTTTTTTCTGCCTTTACTCTCTCTATTACAACCCTTCTCTTCCATCAACCACCCCTGTGTTCTCTTCCTTCACCCTCTGTCCTCTGTCTTGTTTGATGCTTTTGATGGAAGAGGGGTTGGATGAATAGCTGATGGCTTCCTCTTTCCTGTGAATGCAAATAGTTTCCTCTGTTAAGATGAAAGAAACTAGTGATACTCTGCCGTCCAACGCATTACTATTTTTACACTTATTTGAATTCAGTGACTGTAATTTGGATATAAACCTACTAAGCAGTTCCCTACACAAGGTTTTATGGCAGATAATCATGGGGAAAATATATACAGCATAAAATCGTGCAAAATTGGAGTTTCAATTGAAGTTTGTTTTGCGATTTTGAAATTTGATCAAATTAGGCATTTACATTCCCTCACACATAAAGAATGTGAAGAGGAAGCAGATATTAATTTCTTTGAGAACCACAATCAGTTCAACAAAACAGGAAATTATGTAGGAGAAAACAAACTTTTTTCACATTCATCTGCTGAAGGGGAAAAGTTTGTCCGTACTCCACTTAAATATGACTTTAAGACTTGCAAGTTAATTTTATGACATTGCAGCTAGTTTGGAGTCCAATCATTGTCTGCCAGTGCAAGCCCTGAGTATGGAGATATCTCGTGTCCGGGTGATTATTTTTTCAAATGAACTATATTTTCTTATTCATAGATTCTAGGTTATTCAATGAGCAGAGTTAATTTTAAGAATTAGAAGAAGTATTGGAACTATTACAAAGAACAAAAACATTTTATTATTATTATTCAAAGTGCATATTTATATATAAGGAATAAAAACATTTGTGTTTCTTTCATAACAAGTTTGCTGTTGCATATTAGAAGTCTATGAGTCTAACTTTTAGGAGACAGTATTGGAAGAGCAGACCAACAGGATGGATGACTTTGATGTTTTTTGATAAAATAAAACTAATTTGACTCCATGATGAGACTGATGGAGATCATTTTAAACTAATATGGATGTCTACCTTCAAAGAGAGTTCTAATAAGTGAATCATTGTCAGAATATGGCTCTCAATTTTAGCTGTATTGCAATACCTCAAGAAGCAGCAAATGTAGGATTAAAAGGTAGAGTGTCTCAGCAAAGCAAGATTACTTTCCAGTCAATTTGTCATGAAAAAAAAAATACAGAAAACAATCAGCCAAACCAGAGGAACTCCACTCTGGGCAATTAATCACTGTTATTTCCTTTCTATCCATGCTTGTGGTTATGTGGTTATTATGTCCTTCCCCCCTAGATCCCACCAGCAAAATTACTGTGTCACTGGATCCATGGTACAATTTTTCTTAGTTGTAGACATTTCAGTCAATAAATCTACCACCTGTAGCAAGCAGTAAAAAGTGGGGCTTAAACACCCCTATCATGTATCTGATTAGTTTAATTCTCACAAATGGGGGTTTCATTCATCTCCATCAAACATGTCATTAACAGTTTCGTTGATTTAGTTTAGTTAGTTGACGACTTTCTTATTTATTCATTTTACTACACACCACTACGGAAGGAACAGTTGGTAGATTATACCACTACTCTTTAACGTATTAACCCCAACCATGTTTAGAGATCTACCACACCACAGAGGAGATACTGAAGCCAAATATGAGTAAAAATAGATTGAATCCAATGTCACATTATTAAGCTCCAATTCTGGGGCTGTTACAGTGGTGTAGCGGTGGGATTGGGGCTAGCAGAGGGCATGAGGGTTGCCTGGATCAGTGCCCTGGTTCAGTGCTAAATCCCATCACTCATCCCTATCAGTATGGAATAGATGAGACAGGGTCTTTAGCCTTTCTGGGGAACGACACAGAGGGAGAGTAAGAATAAAATGTTTAAAAGTGAAATGGGCTGTTAGTGAACCACAAAAATTCAAATGGTTTTAGAGCCATGTAGATTGAGAATGTGTTCGACGGATCGGTTGCATAGCAGTGGCACAGCTACATGCCATAGGGGTGAATTTAAGCACCAGCTTGATCTCTGACTCCAGTCCACACTTCACAGTTTCCTCTTTCCCACTGTTGGAGGGCTGAGGTAGCTTAGTGAGAAGCCACGGAGTCAAGCCCCAAAATGCTGTTCAGGTTTTAAATAGGTGAGCTGAGGCTATGGATAGGTGTCTACCATTCTCTTCACCTACTCCTGCTTGATTCTCTCTTTCTTTCATTGTTTCTTTTGCAACATTTGTCCATTTGTCCCTATTGTTATGCCCTTCTCTTTCTCTCTCTTTACACTCTCCTCTTCTCATATCTGTCTCATTAGCCGATGTGTCCTGCTTGCCCATAGCATCTTGATGCCATCCTGTGACCCTGTATCTCAGCAGGCCTCCAATCAACACACTGTGGGTGGCTCAGATAGCAGAATGAAGGACCATCCCTTTCTTTCACCCCACCTTCAATTTATTCCCTCTCCCCATGCCATTGCACCATCCCTATCTTCTCTTTCCTTTCTCTTCTGCTCCAACCAATCCTCCCTCCTTCCTTCCATCCCCTACCCATCCCTTTGCACCATTAGGGGCTAACATTGCCTCTCCTCCGGTATGAAACATTTTCCTAATGATAATTTGAAGAATTATAGTAGGTGTTACGACCTCAGTTGTAGCGTCCAGGGGAAGAGAGGAGTAACAATTAATAATTTACCGGGCATTTAAAGAAGGGCAGGAAACAGAAAGATTTGTACTTTTAAACTATTTATTTCAACGTAAACAAGGTCAAACCTTAACCCAAAACAACTTCCTTAAAAGAAAGGAAGTGAAAAACCTTTGAAACTACACAAATCACTGAGACAACCAATAAATATGAATGGCGCTATCCCTCCACTGCGGGAGTAACGGTAACACACACCACGAGCACCACACAGCTCTGTTTCATACCCGCCAGCGACACGACTCTATCTTGTGGTTTAGCCCACTGGCCCCGTCTGCTCTCGTCACAGTAGCTTTATAGCAATCGTGCTGATTGCTAAACCACTGCAGGTGTGCCTGACCAGTCGGAGGGGAGAGCGGTACCTGGAACAGGGCACAGGACAGCAGATGCAAAACATACACACGTAACAGTAGGTTTACACCTCATTTGTTATTAGATTCAAATGAGTGAGATATTGTCAAGATGCAGGGCCAATATGCAGCTCTAATAATAAAATGAGAAGAAATCTGTAGCTCTGTATCTGTAGCTACTAATAGGTGATAATGCTTAGATTTAATAACAACTCCAATCCAATTCCAGACCCAAAATCTATGTGAGACTTCAGCATAATCAGCCAGGACTTTTCAATCTGTAAGTACCATGCAACCTATTCAGTAAAGGAGTTACTGTCCACAGCATGCTAAAAAAAACAAACAGCACGACTTGTGAGGTTTCCATGCAACAACAGCAAATGAAATACCAAAGCAGGACATGCAGTAATATGGAGCTGGAGCTATATCTGGGCCATATATCTGTTAAAGCAGCTTTATTTGGCTTGGTTCAGGCAAGTTGAGGCCAAAACAAAGTGTGACAGAGACAGATTAAATGCTGCTTTATCAGCCACGTGGAGCAGAGGACTGTGCAAATCCCATGGTATTATTTTCAGTGATTTCTCACCTGATACTTCATTCCTGTTTATTTATTTCATTGAGGTCTTATTACAGGGTGAAATAAATATATAAGCAGGAAGTGCAGGTTTAAAGCCACTGATAGAGGGCGATATTAAAGGTCACACTGTGCTACAAGTACCACGTTGCTCCCCCCAGTAGCATAAAAAGGGGTAAAAGACTCCAAGGTTTAGGTAAAACACACTTAGTCAGTTACGTTTGCATGCCTTGACACCTGTGCTTACTAGCCTACTGTCTATTGCCTGTTTAGTTGTTTGCATATAAGTATTACCCAGTACATTTTGGGAAAGACTGCTGTGCCTGGCTGTCTGCTTAACATTGTGCTACCTTTCTGCATTGTATGCCTGCTGTGCTTTGCTTCTTTCATGACAGTCATTACACTCTGTTGTGAATTGATGCTGCAGTTTCTTGTGTTAATGTATTGGGTTTGGTTGGAAGAATTGAACTGTCTCAGTACCTGGTAATATTGAGTTTCTAATATTTTCTCCTCCATAAATGTAAATAAGGTGCTCAAAATATTAGACATTTTCCAGTCCAGTACGCCACTGCTACAAAGTACAACCTCAAAATACATCATAGAATTGAGTCAAAACCTCTAAAGTAGCAGTCTCTGCACATTTTAGTAAGGTACATTTATTGCAGGGCTCTTGCATTGTATTACATCATAATGCAATACAACACTTCAATACATCATTTCTTTTCTTTTTTCTGGCCACTCAGTATATATGTTCATAGAGATCAAGAATGCAAAACTAGTTTGTCGTATATAAAACTTAAGAAACTTTCTCTCTGTGCCATGATTTTAGGACTTTAGGGACCTTTAGGAACTTGGCATGAGATCGCAGGTGACATTACACAAGTCAAAAGAGACCCATCAAGGACATTATCAGGAGTCCAGAGCTGGCAGTGCTTGCAAGTCATTGCAAATTATTGCATTTTTACACACCCAGTCACAGATTTCCCCTCATTATATGAATGCATTGTTTACTGAGCCAAGCTGTCAGTCTCTCTCTCTTTACAGAACATCTCCTCCTATACCCTGCACCCATCCAGTCATCCAGCATGCACACATAGACCAGTACAGTAAATACAGTTATTTGAACCAGCGGAAACATTGCCCCACTTCAACCATTAGCAACATGCTCAGAGAGATACACATGCAAACACATCTGACATCTGTGCTGTACACCCAACATTGAGATTTTTAGGTGATGCTGCTATTTATAGAATTTGTTCTGAACAGCATCTTCTGTCTCTTAATAAGGTTACTGGCTGCATAACCCAAATATCAAGACTGAATCTCTATGTCATGGTCTTTTTGCAGCATCCTGATGTCTTTACTTGTAAAACGTCTGTGGACTTATACTGTGTGAGCTTTGTGCATGCTTTTTGCAAGATTTGTATTGCTTCGACAGTCATGTGGCAAAACGTTTTGATTTAACCCCAAAATAATGTTCATTTTTAGAAAAAAAATCTATGTTGTTACTGATATTTTGTATACGAAAACATTTAAAAAGGAAAACAATAACTCTTGCGAGGCTTGTTGAAGATTTGACAAAGACAAGGACTCTACATCCGTGGTTCCAAGAGCTAGTACCAAGCTCTTTGATATAAATTTTGATACTGATTATGTTGGCTGGCTTATTTACTTTTGAGGGAAAAAATCTCAATTTGAAACAAAGCAAGTTGTCAGAAATGTTTTCAGAAACTATCTTTGTGCACCCATTAAACTCTCTCTTTTTTTCCTCTCTTTCTTATCCTCTCTCTCTCACACACACACACACATGCACACACACACTGCTCCCTATTTACTTGGGAGCTCCAAACTAAAGACAAAGCCTCTGTCAAGTGGGATTTAGCAGCGACATGGGCAGAGTTGGCTGGAACTGTGAGTGACATCATTTGGAAGCAGTGCCTCTTCTGCATGAACAAGAGGGTTATAAAAGGAGCTGGAGGAGGACAGGGAACAGTGTGATGTGTTGGACATTTTTAGTGTGTGTGTGTATGTGTGTGTATGGGTGTGTGTGTGTGTGTGTGTGTGTGTGTGTGTGTGTGTGTGTGTGTGTGTGTGTGTGTGTGTGTGTGTGTGTGTGTGTGTGTGTTTATATGCCCCGCTGTGTGCAACTCTTGTCTGTCTGTCTGTGAGACTTTCAACATGAGATAAGCCTGACGGATGTCGTTACAGTTGTCTGGCAGGTTTGTAATCATAGTCATTACTGAGAGTGAGGGATACAGAGAAACAGAGAGAGAGGAGACAAAGACAGCATATTCCAGGTTGCACACAATATAAACAGCAAAGCAATGTCATCCTTGTCAGAGATCTCACTGTGTTCTGTATACCCATTATATCCCCCATTCACACTCACACCAGGATCATGTTTGATGTGTCATTCAGTTGTGCTGAATGTTGTGTGTAGAGTTATAGGAAATGATCCCATGATGCAAATATACAAAGACACAACTACTTAGACTGGTAATTGCAATATTCCAGATAATGCGCATGAAAGGAGATAAGATTCTTCTTCACTTGAATGTGCAAAAACAGACTCGCTCATTTGAGATGAATGAACTTTTTAAGATCCCCATCTTAGGGTGAGAGGAACAGGAACAGACCGACTTGCATGTGCCAGTCATACGTCAAAGTGCCCCAGACTGAATCGGTCTTCGCTCTGCCACGTCTGTCATTTGCAATTCCACGCAGCCCTAAAATGGTCACAGTCTTTCTATTAATCTCAGTAAACACTTCCTGGATGTTCACTGAGCTGGTCCATTATGATGACAAAATCAACACAGCCCAGTACTGCAGTCCATCAGTCAATAGGCATAGGGGAAAATCTGATGGAAATGCAAACAGCTGCAGTGTGATAACAAGTTATTAGGTTTTCCCCAAAGAACAATGTGCCTCAAAGTGGGGAGTCTTGTAAACACTTTGGTAAACGCCTTTTCATCTTTGGATGATGATGATGGATAATAATAGTTCTTCCTTGTACAACAATTTCCATAAATGCATGTCAGTTTCTTGAATTAATCATGTTCCCACAAGCACTTTTCAATGCTTATGTTTTCAGTCAAATAATTCTCTTTTTTGTTGTTTTCAGATGCAAATTATGCTCTTTTCACATATATGATCCTGCTCTTTTGGCTGATTGATTAATTGATTGATTAGATGAATGAATAAATGATGGATGGTTGGATAGATGAGCGGAAGAATCTGCCTGAGGACAATCTGTGGCAGTCTATGTTTCTGAACCGCTCGATGTGGCATTCATTGTTTTTGGTGCTCATGCATACCGTAACCCACATACAAGTGCAAGGCAGCACAACCGAGTATTGATTGCCTAGAATAGAGCTAAAAAAAATAGTGATTGCCTGGAAATGTTTCACAATAACTGCATAATCACAACAGAGTAGGACTTCTCAACTGGAATTTTGCTGAAATAATATCAATTTGCCTTCAGTTAACTTAAGCATTTTCAAGGCACACTTAAGGCTCAGAGCCCCTAAGGCACAGTGGTTGGGAATACCTGTACCACAGCACCTGGAGAAATTAAGAGGATAATGGAGGTTAGGAGGGCAAAGCCTCACACATAGAAGGGAACTACCAATTCCAACAGTGTTGAGATCCTGAGATAAACTGGCTAAACATCACTGCAAAGTGTAGGTTGGGGATCACACGGTTAGGTTGTAACAGTGTCTTCTACAGTATTTTAACACGACTCTGAGCAAAATAGTTTCTGGATGCTTTATTTTTTCACTCAGCTTGTTCCTGCTCATTACTTTATTTCTATGAGATTGGGATTAAATATTTAGACGTCTCCCCTGCTGTTATGATTGATGTTAAAAATAAAGTCATTCTACAGGGAACAAGCCCCATATTGTCTTTGTAAATACAATTAATATTACAAGACCTGTTTATGATTGGAAGCACAAACAGGTACCGCAGGAGCTTTCCCTACTCCTTGCCATACTTTGTGTGTTTTTGGATTCTCTGTGCTGTGCAAACACCATATGGTCAGGATTTCTCAAACCAAAAGAAATTTAGTCCCTCATCCTGGGAACCGGTCTAATGAAACAAATGGCTCTGCTGTCATGTGCAACCCAGGAGGAGTATGCCTCTGACCCATTTTGCTCCAGACCATTAGTTTAAGAAACCAGGGCATATGGTGTTGGTTGTAGGGTGCATTTGGTGATTGAGCTGGGAAAAGGGAGGGTTAAACATTTTTGTTGTTGCAGATGTGTGTTGTGGTATTATGTAGCCTGGAGCGACGGAGTAAAATCAGCAAATTACGATTCTCTCTTATTTCCTCTCCAAATTATTGTTAATGCAAGAACAACATGTGTGATTGCTGCTATAAGCACCACAGAATTGACTCTGCTGAAACAAGACATGACAAATGAAATACCTTTTTTTACATTGTGTAAGGTTTTCATCTGTACAGTTATGGTATCCTCAAATATGTACATACAATGCCAAAATAAATCAAGAAAAAACCTTTTTGGCTGCAGCAAACAAGTGGATGTTTGCTATGTTCTTTCCCACCAATCTCCTTTCTTTAAGGTATTCAGACTGGGTTTAAGGGTTGACAAAGGCCATCTTACCAAAGCTTCACTTGACCTATTTTAATCGCCTCTTGTTGGGCTTAGGAACCATGGTGCCAGCACGTGGTGATCTAAACTGACCCCTATCATAGAGCACAGGAGGGACTCAGCAGAAGAACAAGCCAGAGCCCCATTCTCGCTGTCTAAGTCCTACACTTAATCCCCCAGGGAGGTTGTTTGTGAGCGATATCACGACAAGAGTATAGCAAAAAAACCTGTGGAGAAAACCAACCGCAGTGTGTTGCCAGTGCTTCACTCCTCCTTTTTCTCAGTTTCTCTTTCTCTGACATCTACTGAAACTACAATCTGATCTTCTCGCATATAAACACACACACACACACACACACACACACACACACACACACACACACACCTCACTTTCCATATCAAAAATACATACACAACCCCCATCAATCTACCATATACCCTTCCTTTCTGGCCCATAGCCCCCCTGGAACAAAACACACACATACACACGCACATAAGGATGCACATGTATGCACTCACACCTGCCAAACCCTGGTAAGTGACATCACTCACTTTTATACGGTCAGCTGAGTCAGCAGCTCTCTCTTTCACTCTGGCATGGGTTCGACCAAAGACCGTCTGTGATTTCCTTTCTCTGTCCAGCTCTACATTAATCATTCTTTCTCTCTCCTTCTCTCTCTCTCTCTCTCTTTCTCATTATTCTCTGCTTGATCCCCTAGGTATTATTCAAACTACGCAGAGGGCAACAATATCAGGTCCGGAAATGTCGACTTCACAAATCTATTCCATTTCTGATTACATGTAATCAGTCTGTAATAAAAACAGTTCATACATATTCAATTGTAGGTCACAGGTTAGGGCTAAAAACAGAACAACACCCAACAGAGTTCAGTGTTTTGTGTAACGCAGAAGAGCATCAAGAAGTAAGGAGTATTTACATACTATTATAAATAATTGAGCGATTTCGAGAGACCAGGGCTCATATAGGAAACTTTTAGCTACAGCAAATTGCAATTACATATAAGAGAGCGAAGATTAATTTCTAATACCCGTTTTTCTCTCCTTAGTTTTCTTATAGAGAGAAAAGAGACTATTACTTCATGTTTATTGCTCCCCTCCTGATGTTGTTTACTGCTTGGACGGAAGGATTAGGCCTGATCTCAATTTTCTGTCTTCATCCCCTTGTTCTTAATTCCATTTAAATGCTTGTCTGAACACAAGCCAGGTCGTCCCTATAGCCTACTTTCCATCTCACTTCATTAACATTGTTGCTGCTCCCCAGTTAAATCCCTGCTGAATAGCAAATAATTGGACGGCCCCTGGTGTTTTAGTGGGCGAGACATATTGCACACTCATGGTGTCATGACTTCTGACCTGTACTGCATGTCAGCCTCCTCTGCCCTCTTGTACAAAAAACACACAGGATGTGCAGTGGAAAGAATCAACATGACGTGACAGATATTTGTTTGTAATATTGTGCATTAATGTGCAAAAACTCTGTTTGTTAAACCACATGGAAAAGGGAATGAGCTCCTTTTTAGCCCCACTGTATTTGTTAATCTTGAGATACTACATTTACTGTGACATTTCCAAAGATTTTGTTACTTTTGTGTGTTTTATTGAAGGTCTAACAGATTGGTGAAAAGGTTTATATGATTCATTAATTTTAGATTTTCCAAAATGTTAAACAAGCTATCAAGAATTATTGAACAACTGAACAATCAATAGAAACCATTTCCCATAATGTAAGAAAAGCCTGCAGTAGAAATAACAGTACCTCCTATTTGGATGGAACACAACAAAGTTTCATGTGTGTACATAGAAATTAGACACAACGTGTTAGGAACATAATTGGAAACGCCATTTATGATTTGCATTTAGATGAGAATATTTTCATTTTGTACTGATATTATTATGATCGGACCTGTGGGAAATATTAGTGCAGGTGAGAGAGAGTCAGCAGTGCTGACCCAGCAAAGGTTCAGTGCATCACAAATGAGACCTTGCTCATTTATATACAAACAGTCATGCTTATAGAGAATGCAAGCTAATAATAGCTTTATTTGCTGGTGTCATTGTTAGTTATAATGATTGGAAGCAAATAAAGCATTGTAAGTTAATACACTGCTTGTATGTAGAAAATGTATTGTAAGTAGCCTACTGGAATTCTGATGTGTGGTTAAGTTGGAAATGAAATATGGCAGGAAATTTGTTCATGAAAAATATTAAGGTTTGACCAATTACTGATGTGTGTGAAATGTGTTGCTCCTGTATTCCTTATTTAGTCATAATATTTAGTAATGGAAGGTTGTTAGTAGCAGGATATTGAAACTGAATTGAAAGAAAGAAAGAAAGAAAGAAAGAAAGAAAGAAAGAAAGAAAGAAAGAAAGAAAGAAAGAAAGAGAGAAAGAAATAATGTGTGTGTGTATATATATATATATACATATATATATACTTGTCAAGTCAACATCAAAGATTCTTGCAGAGCGATAAACAAAATAAGTCAGTCACACGGTAAACATGGCTTTATAGTGAGCACAGGAAAAGCCAGTGGGTTGTGTACTTCAGTAAAACTTGAGTCATCCAAGCAGTCAGCTGAATTCTACCCTGGATTTCTTTTTCTGAATACATGTCTCCTAATCATGCTCTAAGATTAAGAGTTTTTAAGTCTTGTTAGACATGACGTGGGGATGTGCAAATCAATATTTGGTAAGCCAGCTCAAGCTGTGAGAACTTTTGACTCATCACTGACTCCTCCTCTCGTTTTGTCTCGTCCCCTCTCCTCTCCTCTCCTCTCCTCTCCTCTCCTCTCCTCTCCTCTCCTCTCCTATCCTCTCCTCTTCTTCCTGGTTCACTGCTTCCGGACTGCCCCCTGCTGTGACCTTTCACCTCTGCCTGCCTAATGATCTGATCTCTCTTTTTACCTCCCTCCATACCATCTCTCCATCCCTCTCTCTTGTCTCCCAGGGGACCATGGGATTCAGGACTTAGAGGAAAGAGGGCAGATTGGGTCTGCCCTTTCCGGCTGCTTTGTCTCCTTTCACCTTCACCCCTGTCTACCCTCTCCAGTCAGTCCTCCTTTCCTCTCTTTCTCTTCTCCTATCTATCGTCCCTCTATCTCTTTACTTCTTTCCTTTTTGCCTCCCTCTATCTCCATCCACCAGAGTCCGATCTGAATAAGCAATGCTGCTCACTCTTTACCCTAATGTGTAGGTTGGGACCCGATGGAGCAGGTTATGTTGGAGGAATACTGATGGCAGTGGGGGGAGAGAACTAAACTAGTCACACAGAGGCATCTGGCAGACAGACAATAGGGAAAAGGGAAGCAGTCCGTATTTAATTCAAACAGCCAAGAGCCTGAGTGTGAAATTGGCTCAGATGCTCAAAAGATAGAGGAGAACAAGGCTTATTTTCTGTTATTCTAACAACAATTTTAACATTCATGAGGCTTATTCAATACGCCTCATAAATAAGCTTCATAAATGTGAAATTTGTTGTTTACTCCTTTCTTTTTGGCGTAATTTTTGAAGCTGCAAATTAAAAGCCAAAGAATTCACAGGCTTTTCCTTGAACAACCAACCTATGTTTGCATCGCAGCGTGATTTCTCCTGATTAAATTGTCTGCGTCAAAGTCAGCGCTCAGCCTGAGGGGGTGGAGTAAACAGCCCTATTAGCTGTTAACAAAGCCTCCCAGATATGAAACCATGCCTGCGTTTGGTGCTAAAGCCAATGGGAGATTATCCAGACTGCAAATACATGGGCGACTGAGATGCCCTTTGTACCACACAACAGAGGGCATTTCATGGGCAGAGCGCTGATCCCCTTACTGGTGTGCAGTTGAGGCAATGTAATCCCAAATTATTTAACCAGATTACTAGAGCATGAGAAAAAATTCTGCCTTTGAATTATGTATGGGGGGCTATGTGGCAAGATATGGGTTCCAGTGTCAGTGTGATTATGTTCTTCTAAAGCCAGACACTGTTCTGCAGATAGAGGTGGTCTGCAAATGTTATCAGCATATAGTTGATGGACGAGGAAGCACATACAGATAGAAAGTTTTCATTTCTTTCTGCATCGGCTCTCGCTGCCCTTAAGCGCAGCTCTTTCAAACTGTATGGCAAACCTTTTTAAAACCTTCACCCTATTCTGAGCAGCTGCTATAATCAAAGTGTAGTATGGCTTTCAGCAAGCAAAAACAATGAGGGCTACTGAGAGACAATACATTAAAAAATACAGTTTGTTACAGAATATTATCATTACTTACTTGGCAGATACCAATCTTACAAACAAGCAATATTCTGGGAATATTACTGAAATCAGATCAACTGCCAGAAAAATAAAAGCTTTTTGGCGGTGAGGTTAATTCTGCCCTGCTCATGTATGAACCATTACAGGCTGGTTGGCAAGAAATGGCACAATTGGACTGGTCTCAGACTGAATTTGCCTGCCAATGCACAATTCTAAATTCTGAAGAATACATGTGAATAACAGGGCTGTTATTTGTTCAAAAAATAAGGACAAAAATCTACTCTCAAATTGTTCATTCTCAAACAGCACTGACAGCAAAGTCCTTCCTGATTCTTTCTGAAATGCAGCATCACTCTCCCTCTGAGAATTTCTTTGATATATTATGCTTTGTTTACCACTTAGTTGTGTCTCCTTTCACTCCTCAGTGAGTTACAGCTGCTGACCCCTCTGCATTTGATTGAAACACTAGTTTTGACAGCTCCAGCTGTGGCCTGGCTGCTCTCACTGAGTGAATGGACTCATCCTGGCAGCTTCACCCATTCTTTTTCACTGCCTTGCCATCCAAATCCAGTGTGAAAGGGGGTTAGGAGTTAGGAGCTGACAGTGATGTGATTCAAAACAAAACCAAGGGTGAAGATCCCAGGAATTTTATATATATATGTTGAAAGTCAGTGGGGTCAAAGATATCTTCTTGAACACACTGGCGATGACATAACAGTTAAGTAATCTGATTACAACATGCTGACTGTGATGCATACTGAAATACAGCACAGATAGATGGCAGTTAATTTGTGGTTGAGGCACTTAGCATTTGTCCATGACCAATATTACTGCATTAATGATTAATATTATACTAATCAAGTTCTTCATAATATTGAAATAATAGAGTTTAGATATTTTTATAGGATATTAGAATGACATTATTCAAATTAAGTTTCATTAAATTGAAAGCAGTCCAAAACTTAAGAAACAGAAAGTAGTCATACTAAATTTAACTAAGTCAAAATATTTGCATTCAAATTGAAATTACTCTAATAATAACTGTAATGAATCATCTGTAATGGAGTACATTTGACAATAAGCCTCCCAACACTGCCCTGCCTCTGCTGCCATATTGTCTGATGATGCAATGATGTCCAAATCTCATCCATCGCCTCGCCCCCTGCAGCAGGCACCTGGCCAGCTATCGACCGGACCTCACTCATGGTTTTTGGGTCACAAGCTGTGACAGGAAAGCGGATGACTATCCTGTCTTGTATCCAGCACTGGGCCACACATGCACACACATACATAGAGTGATGCTCTGCGGGAAAGACAGAAGATTTGCTGACCACTGGCTCTTTTGCCTTCTTTCGATTGATCTGTCTCAGGCCTGAGAGAGGGATAGGAGAGTGAAAGGGGCGGAGAGAAAGAAAGAGAGAGAGGGGGTGGAAGAAGGGAATAAGGAAGGTTTGATGAGGGAGGAAGAGAATGACAGGAGAAAAGGAAGAGATAGAGATTAAAAGACAGAGGAAGAAGAAACAAACCCTGTTAGAGCTGGCACAGACAAAGGCAGAGAGAGATAAAGAGACGGAAGAGGAAAGTAATCATCTGAAAGGTCTGAAGGTCTCAGTCAGACTCACTCACTGTCCTGCGGCAAAGATGAATGTAAGACTTAGCTCCAGCTGTGTGTGGAGGGATGAAAGATGAACACAATTTCAGCATTGATCTCGAGGGGTAAAAATCTGAAACAGTTGAATGTGAGTGTAGAAACATGACGACAGTAAGGTACTGCAATGTGACTGCCCTGCTGCTCAGCCTCACCTCAGACACACAATGGCAGATAGCACACAAGTCCTCCCTGTTGTATAGTCTCAGCTGAGGTCCTTGTTCCTAACTGATGAATTCAGCAAAATCTGTTGCATTCATGGTTTTCTCCACTTCTGGGAGCTAAGAAGAAAATTTGCATAGCAATGGTGGAGCACCACAAGAAGTACAGAATAGGGGAGAATGTTTTCATGTAATTGGGAGGAGCGACCACTGAACATTTGCATTTCAAAGTTGTCTTTTAATGACATCTTCAAACTTCCTCAATAACACTGGAGTCCCTGAGATAATTGAGCAATACTATAGGTTTCTGTTATGGCCAATATTTGTTTCTTGGAAATCAAGAAAAACTGAGAAATACTACCTGATGATAGCCATGAGCCTCAACTGCTAATGCTATGAAAATGAAGAACATCAGAGGTGTAAAAGGATGGAAGGAAGGAAGGGAAGGAAGAAAGTTAATGCAACTTTATGTTTCTACTACATCTCAAAGGCAACGTTCATGTTTGATACTTTGCTTTCACTTAAAGGTGCAATATGTAAGAATTGGCCCCCTGTTGATTTCATACTGCAAACAAATAAGGCCAGCATATCACCAGAGTAAGCTCAGTTACCCTGTTAGCTGCACATATGTCTATGAGCAGACTGCCCGGAATGGGAGCTCTTGTTGTTTACACCACGAACCGGGCTCTGAGACAGATGGAGGCCAGTTTGACGACAGGGGACACGGTGCTGCAGTGATTTACAGGAGCTCCGACCAGGGCTCTGACTCAGGGGATGACGAAGACACACCAGGTTCAGGCGGGCAAAGGACAGGCATGAAAAGCAGGAGATTTTACAAGAATTTAAACTTGTGGTTGGATGTTTATTGTTGAAACAGTCTTAATTGACTTCTATCCTTATATTTTATGTACACAGGCTTATAAATCTGACTTCTGATCAAAGAACTAACAGCTGGCCTACTCAACACATGTGCTGCTGACACTTTTTGTACAATTACATGTACTTAAAATTGTTTATGCAGAATAGGGCTGCACAATATGGTAAAACATCACACTGCAATTATTTTGACAGATACTGTGATATGATTCGCGATTAGTGGCAGTGATCATCTTTGCATCACAAATTTCCTTTTCACTGAAAAAATGATTAAAATCATGATGATGGGAAATTTGTTAGGGTCTGTACCACAAAAACAGGTTTTCTTAAATCTGGAGAACAAGATTTGGACCACAGCATCTCTGCAGAACTAGAGTACTTCATTATAATGCTGTTTGTCATAAAGTTTACAAAAAATTGCAGCTTCCATCAATTTGCATTTTGTATTTGGCCATATTACGATTTCGATAATATTGCGATTAATTGTGCAGGCCTACTGCAGAAAATAACCATGACTTTTCACCCTTTGCAACTCTAGGATAATAATATGCTCTATGTTAATTATACCTAATTTGGATTGTAAATTTAGTCACTTCTTTGCTGCCTAAACAGCCAACCAACTATTCCGGTACATAAACATGGCAGTCTCAAAACCTGCCACACACTGTGTTGCCCCTTTTTACTTGTTGCAATAATAATAAAAATAATAATCTATAGTTAGTTTTAGTCCTTTATTACTTTTTATCCATGACATTTATTTGGGAATTGCACATTGCTACTAGCAGCTGTTGAGCGAGTCTGGACAGAAAACTTGCTCTCGCTCTTCTGCTCTAATTCATGCACATCCCTGAGCACATTCATCCTGCAGGGGGGCACTGCACTGTAGGTGCAACATACATGGTGTAATCCTCTCTACTTGATGGATCAAAGATGACATAACATACATGTATAGTAGTTTTACATACATGAAACATATTGTGCTTGAAAAAAAACCCTCAGAGGATATAACACCAGCTGTGGTCATAACATTTTTCATGTCACAGACCATATGAATAGAATAGAAGGATAAATGTGGAAACTCCAGCAATTACTGAGCGTAATATATTGTGTGTATATATCAACATAATATGTAGCTGCATTCACAAAGTAGATTTTACAAACATTTTGATTCCAATGAGATGCTTTCTTAAGTACCTTGAGTGAACAAGTATGAAGACTGTAGCAATAACATGGGACTTTCCTTAGTTATGTAAGCCGGTAATGTGAAAGTGATGCAAAGCCTTTTTTTTTTTTTTTTTTTTTTTTTACCATTTTCTGCACCTTTTGCCAGCCTTTTAATGTTTCATTCACACTTTTTATTGAATAATGTATAAGAGGCAAGAATTGTGTTTTTCTCTGCTATTTATACAGTAGTTTTATTCATTATTCATGTGTTGATTCATGTGTTAAAGTCATTTCATGCACATGAGCCATGCTGAACAGCAGCAAATCAAAACTGAACTCTGCCTGCATTATACAGCAGTACAGACCTGTCTGTTCCCTTTCATTGCACACACTTTTCATTCAGTTCAAATTCTAGTCTTCATACCCAAAATATGTTGGTCACTTCACTGCCTTTAGGTAACTCTTTAGACAAGACTGTACATGCCCCCAACTCTGTTTCATTGACGATTGTCATTGGCTCCCCAAAATGATCCCTTCATAATTATTCTAGCCAACTGAAAAGCCCCATATCACAGAAAATGACATATGTAGCACTTATGGATTTTTTCATAAGGAAAGGCTCTTACAGTTACTAAACTATTTAATACGCTTGCTTTAGAAGACGTAGACTGAAAATAACCCTTATTAAATGCCTTTGAATGTAAAAAGAAACAGCTTCAGCAAGAGGCAGTTGCGAAGCAAAAGTGGATAAAACCTTTTATAGCCAATATGTTTCTCTGATAGCTTGTCTTTTCCCATAGCAACAGATACAAAGGACGCTGGAACACCAGAGCAGGAGTGCTAGTGTTATTGTTTACACATATGATTGGATTAGGGATGGCAATTTCTAATGTTACTGACATTTGAATAACATATTTAATGACCAGTCTGAAAAGAGATGGCAAAAAAAAAGATGAAAATGCAGGTGGAGCAAGACTTAGTCGCTCATATTTAACATAATGTCAATTGGATACTGAATATAAAACTCAAAACTTCACCCTCTGTAGAATGCAGGCTGTAGTAAATTTTGTGTCTAAGTATAATAAAAAACTCCTTAAGGCCGTCTTAAAGTTATGGTTGATATATGGGGAAAAACTCGTATTCGCTTTCTTGACAGAATTAGACGAGACGACTCATAACATTCTCATATCTGTCCATTGAATATGAATTAACAGCCAAGAGACAGTTAGCTTAGCTTATCATAAAGACTGGCTTCGTGAGGAAACAGCTGGCATGGCCCTGTCCAAAGTAGGTTTGCCACCTAATTGTGGGAAAATAAGGGACAGCTTGCCAGCAGTCCCATGCTTGGTAGATAAAAATCAATCAGAGAGTTTAGGGGTCCTCACTCATGATATTTTGAGTGTCAGACACTTAATTTCCTTCATTCTGGGGAAATGTTATAGCATGGCATCGCCAGACTATCTGCCAGGGCAAATGAAACATTATGAGCTCAATAGATTTGTCTGGTTCCCGGGCTAGAATATTTATCCACCAATTTGTGCTTTCGATGCATGAAAGTCCTCTGCTACTCTCATGAATGTAAAGTAAATAAGAGTTAAGCACAGGTGCATTATATTAAGAATTAAAACATCAGAGCATAGACGTGAGCAAAATGTTTAGTCTGTCAAAATAACTTTACTTTGAGTCCTCTGCCCTTGCACTGCTTGGAACATAGTAATCACCTGCTGAATGATGCTTCAGGTTGGACAGCCCCCCGATGGAATACAGATCTGTATTTACAACATCTTTCTTTTCATGGGCGGACTTCAGGAGGTATTTGTCAATTTTTTTTAAAAATTGTGTGCCTGACCAGGGTGACATTGAGTGACAGACAACTTCACTGTCATTCATTTTTCTGAAAATTCTGATTTAATACTTTTGGGTTAATTATGCCTCATGTCATTCCAAGCATGTGAAAATGTAATGAATGCATTTGAGAAAGTGTGCATGAAAATATTATTCTTATTCAATATGGGACAATCCCATATTATATGGGACGAATAGCAACCCTAGTCCAAAGGTCCACCCAATAGCATGTGTACAATAATTAAGACGTTAAATGTTATTTGTTTAATCAATACATAGACCAAAATGTATTGCTGCATTCTATTTATATTGGAAGTTGAAGCTAGGAGTCACCAAAGTTGACCGTGTTGGAGTACAATAAGTGGGAAAACCTATAGCCATTGTTAGCAATACCAGTTGAAATAAACACATTACCTGGTATTTTGCACATACAAACACTGTAGCAGTATGTCCACAGATAGAAGCTGGACATTAAGAAAGAAACAGAAACAGTATAATACTAGAGCTTTCACTACTGCTGATGTGCAATCTTGGATTTTTGAATTAAGGTTGGTGAGGTTCTTCCAACTTTCCCAGTTGGAAATCTGACTTCAGGGGACGTTCCAGTTGAAATTGGACTTCCCAGTTTAAATGGAACCATGAAATTCTGGTTTTACAGGGTTAGAGTGGGACTATTTCTTGGTGTCGTCTTGTGGTTTCCAGGTAACCAATGACAGAAAATCCTTTAAAACCACAAGTTGTCATTTATACACACACTACTGGTTGTGGTAGAGGTTAAACAAGCCTTAAGGGTTTGTTTTAATTTCTTGACAGAGCCTAGCTGTTTCATTGTTTCTAGTCTGTAATGATTGGTAACTATGGCTACAGCATTCATATTTTAGCTGTTAACACTACCCAAACAGCTTAACTGTCCAAATGGCATCGAGCTTCTCGTCCAAGTGAAAAATTCTTTGAAAAAACAATTTCTTTAACAAATATTTACTATTTATAACAATACATTTCCATGTCCTTGATAGGCTAAAGTTTCTGGAAAACAACCTGCTATGCGTGACTCAGCACTGTGCATATATGACTTCCTTAACAGCCGTTTTAATGTATTTTGTCTACCTACTACATCAACCGCCGGCACAATCTCCAGCCATCCCGCCCACAAAGCGTCACTGATTCAAATTGCGGCCGAGGCAGAGCGGAGAGGAAAGCGGAGCGGCAGCCTGATCACACACACTCACACAGTAGCAGAGGCAGAGAGAGGATCACACACAGCCGAGTGTGAGAGGTTGGGGATCCTTCACTGTTTTTTTCTTCACTTGCATGAACGCAACCGTAGACCCCCCCAGGATCTAAAGATGTGGACGGAAGTCGGAAAGCTTGTGCTATTACATTTGTTACTTATGGAGCTCCATTGCGCGAAAGGTAAGAGACACTTGTGTCAGCGAGGAGGTGAATGTTGCATCGCATCACGGACTGGGGGAGACGCTTTGAGGAGGGAGGGTGGTCGAGGGGGGGGGGGGATCGTTTGTCTGCTGAGAAACGGGCTCCTCTCTCAATTGTGGTCCGCGTCTTCCATGTGCTGCGCTATCAGACGCAAAGGCATGCTATGGCTCACACCTGGATCGCGATCACAGTTGACATTAAGTGGCAATACACGGAAGAAACAGCCAGTACAACCCAAACACGTGTCCAAATGCAGGAGGCTTATGTTGTAGTGAGACTGTGTGGTGATGTGGAGTCAAAGTACAGGCTGCAATGGTCTGCTTTGTGTTTTTGTGACACACACATATAAAAAAAAAATACGCCTTAATAGATTTGCCTTTAACTGATGTTTGTGTTGAAGTGCCGGTAGGACACTGGTGGTAGGCAGTTACGGTCGTACCAAAGCCTATTCATACATTTTCAAAACAAGCGAGCTCATTTCATAAGCACCTAATAATAATAATAATAATAATAATAACAACAAAAGTATAAAATCTTGTTGTAGGAATGTTGGATTTAAGAAAAGCACATTAACTACATATTAAAACAGCTAATACTGGAGGAAGCCTACCTACAATATTGGTGGCTTTAGAGCAATAGCCTGTCAATTTACCACTTTACAACCCTCAATACTTGGGACAGTATTAATCCTTTATTACAGTAAAGTCATATATGTCATCTATTTGAGGATATTTTGAACATAGGATATTGTAATGTATCAGTTAACCTCCAAAATTGAAGAAAACACAGCCATAAACAGTTGGTAGTCGAGCCCTCTTTTGCCATAAGCTCCTTTTTAAAAAAGTAATCACACCACCGCCACAATATATACTTTATGGTATTCTTAGATTTCAATAAATCTGATATCTACACGTATTCAAGAATCACAGAATGATCCCTAAATGAAATGAAAAATACTCTGACAACTTGTTTTTTTCCTGACAACACAGGAACTCATACGGAGTCGGAGTGTGAAACTGGGCAGTTTCAGTGCAAGAACGGACGGTGCATCCCGACCCTGTGGAGATGTGATGATGATGATGATTGCTCAGACAGCAGCGACGAGGAGAACTGTCGTAAGTAGCCCAGACTCTGTTACATTGGCGGATAAACATAATGATGCTTGCTTGATGCCTAGTGGACCTTGAATATTCCTGCTCTCGTGTGTGTTCAGAAGTCTTAATCTAGGACAAAGTCCCTCAAACCATTTCATGGGAAAGATCTATAAATTGACACACATTCGTGAGCTGGTACATAACTGGATAACAGCATACGGCGTAGATATCTGATTTAATCCATGTTGTAACTTTGCGATAACTGAAGGTTTGCTCGGGGCCCCTCTGGAATCTCCCTTTCAGTTGTTAGTCTGCCTGTTAGGCAGGAACTGCTGATCCTGGATCATTGGTCAGGTCACATGGCCAAAGGAATTTTAATAATTTCTTACAAATGTCACTTCTTTAAGCAAATCTCTGATAGAAGTAGAGCTGTGGTCCTACTTGGTCAGAGCAGGTCCGATTCCTAACATTATCATTATTACTCTTGCTGTGACTGTAGAGATAACATCCTGTTATCAGTGGGACAGTTAACCCTGCTATACGGTCTCATATTGCTTTGGGTATACAACGGCTCCACAGATTGTGCCGTATCTCAAATAGTGTGATAGAATTGTTGTGTTCTGTGTTATGTCATCTCACTGCTGGGTAATACAGTGTGCTCTAATGCAAATAATGTGGCTCTTCGATATGGCAAATTGGCTGCTTCTCTGTTCTCAATGGCACCTCTGCTTCTGTGGGCAGGACATGGGAGTTTCAAGTACATATAAAATATTGGCCAATCAAATGTTGTATTATGTCGTTCAGGAAATTAGTGAAAAAGACTTGTAATATGCCATTTCGGGTTTAACTGACTCTGTTCCGTTCAGGAAATTGCTCGGACAACCAGCTGAGTAATCATCGCTTATAAATTTGTCATGGTGCTAATTGCTTGGATGGTTACATTAGCGGCCAATTGATTCATAGATCTTGGGGACCAGCACACAAAACCCATGATTCTTTCGTCTCACATGCTCGCCACGATGGTGGCCACTGAATATCTCCGGGAGTTCCCTGGATGAATGCCGTGACATTTACAAGCACGTCTTATTGACTGCAGAGGCTGATTGGTATCATTGGACATTTAGTGGGTAATACTTGATGGAAGTGGAATTGGATTTTAATGATCTAACAGGTGTGGTTTTCGTTGTTGTTTGGTATGTGTTGCTTGAAGAGAATATGAATCTGGTACTTAAGCCCAAGGTGACTGTTCTTTTAACAGAGCCACTTTGTCTGTGGCAGAAATGTGCTCTGCCTCTTTCTTCCCTCTTCACTCTTTTTGCTCGATATCCTGTAAGCTTCCGATGCAGTGATGCTTTCCTCCTGGGCTCCCTTGTCACTCTCTCAATCTCTTCCCCTGCTCAGTCTTTACCTTTATCTACTTTTTCTCTCTTGCTGTGCCTTATACTGTATTTTTCTACAGCCATACCTTGCTCCCTCTCTCCCTTCCTATGCACATTGGACTCTATTCTTTGAGTGCTTCAGCCCTCAGCCTGTGTTGGAAGTTGGGGGCTTCTTTCTAAAAAGCTGTCTCACTTCCTCAATATTGTAGCACCCACTAAGGGGCTTCCCTATCCCCATTTTTAAATCTCCTATGGGCACCTTGGCAGTGCGAATGCCAAAGAGGCTGTGCCCACTCGTCTTACGCCCACAAAGAGCATCAGCTGACAGGTTGGTTGGAGATAAATCCAACAGCGTGACTCTGGTTGCCAGAGTGATGCTCAGTGGCTGGCAGTGTGCCAGCCTTTCGAACAGATGCCAGCACAGCCACTGGCCCCCCCCCCAAACAATATCACCAGGAGAGCTCAGCGGAGATGGGGCGGAGGTTGAGGAGGAGGAAGAGAGGGAGAAAAGATGGGACAGATTTGATTGAGAGGAGCAGGACAGTGTAAAGCAGAAAGGACAAAGTATTTTGGAGAATGGGCAGGGGGACAAATGGAAACAGGAGAGTAGGTGTCGCATGACTATGATGAAGACGACGTTAGCCTGGCAAAGCCGGCAAGTTCACTGATGGTGGCGTGGCAAAGCTGAATGGGCTTGGAACAGGTGTCATTTAAAGTAGGCGGTAAACCAAATGGATGACATTGCACTCATTTGCTAAGCATCCTTGCAACACCTGATTGGATGACTGTAACATTTCTTTCTTTCAAAATGAATATACACAATGAAAAAATCTTATATTTAGCTTGATAATGATACATTTCATGCTAACATTTTTTAATAGATCAATGAATTATGTTTAGTTTCTTGCAATGTGAGCTGATGATTGGTTAAACTTGTGGTTAGGCTATTCTCACTTTAAAAAGATTCAGACAGTGTATTTATTGAAGGTTACTATATATGTAGAGATGCACCGTTTTCGCCTTGTTGACTGACATCGGCAAATGAGATGGCATTCGCTGATGTCAGCTGCTGATGTTTATCGGTTGTGTTGCATCAGTTTTGTGCTGGCTCAAAGTTGCGTTGGTTATTTCCGAACTTGTATATTGGGGAAATAATTACCTCTGTTTTCCAGCACTGGCACAAATTGCACACAAATACCAATGTGCTCCGTGCACCGGCAGGACAGTCAGGAGGAGAAATAGACTGAGCTGCAATATTTCAGTGATGCTTAGCTTTCTTTGTTTTCATGGCACAAATTAATATGTTATTTTAAATGCTGGTATCGGCCTAGAATTTCACAATCCTTGCACCCCCTTAATATTAGTAAATGTAGCTCGGTCAGAGATCCATAATGCTGGCATCCAAAAACCAAACAAAACAAAACCAAACAACCCACTGAAACTGGTTTCCGAACATTTGAAAGGAAATACTTCAGTTGTAGAATGGTGCTTAGTTTGGTGTCTGCAGCACCTGCTTTGAATACATGGGAATCTGAAATGTGTTAGAACGTGGCATGATACCACAGCACAAACAGGCTCTATACTCTACATCAACAGTGAGTCCCTCTAGTCTGGCAACACAACGTGCACATAGACACACCAGGCAGGAATCTTTCACACAAACCAAGGCCAGATATAACTGTTGGCATGTACATATAGTGTCCGTGTGTGTTCGTCCGTGTGTGTTCATCAGTCAGTTGTCACATCTCCCATCCCTCTCTTTCTCTGCACGCACACGTCTCTCACCGCCGGCATTACCCCTGTAGCATCCATCCTCCCTCTAGCAGTCTCGGTAGATGGGCTTGTCTTTTGTGCCTTGTCTTTTCTCTCTTTTATTCTCTCTTTTTCCCACTTCTTCTACCTCCTCCTGCTCCTGCTCCTCTCCTCCCCTCTCCTCTGCTTCATTCTCAACGTGCCTCTTGGTAGATTGTGCTCTTGTTGCCCTGGGAGACGGTAAAGTGGTGGTGGTAGTGGTGGTGTTTTTTGTGCATGCGTGTGCTTTCTTTTGTAGTGAACACAACACTCCTGCACATGTGTATGCATACACATGGCAACTCTCCACCTCTGCACGGCTCTGTATGACCTATATTTCGTCTGTGGAATATACAGAAAAAAGGCCTTATCATTTTTACAGCGGATTTAAGTGGATTTAAACATGCCTAATCCAAAGTGCTACTGTAAAATCATCTCATATCTGAACCTCATGTTAGCTTTCAATTGTTCTCAATCCCCCACATTGCTTTACAGAGTCTTCTCCTCCAAATGGCCTTGGTCAAGCTGCACAATAAAAATACAATTGGTGAGAATTTATTAAGAAATATAGAACCGTGAAATCAGTTGTGATCATTGGTGCAATGACTAGTCAACTGATCAATGAGTTGATGAATAGAAAATGAATTGAATGAACATCCATCTGTCGTTTAAGACATTTATTTGTTCATATTTGCTGTTTACAGCTTCTCAGCTGTGAGGTTTTGCTGATTTTCATATCATTTATTGAATGTTTTTACATGTCTGACTGTTGGTTGGACAAAACAAGAAATATGAAATTGTCACCTCAGAAATTGTGTGCAAATTCACTAAAGGAGTAATCACGAAAAGAAAAAAGCAGTAGTTGCAGCACTAGGAATGATACAAACAGTGCTAAAAACATGTAAAGTTATAAGGGGATAGAAAGAGAATACTTAAGGGTGGGAAAAAAGTTTTTGTTGAGCTTAGTGTGTGAATGTGTGTATCTCTCTGTGTGTGTGTGTGTGTGTGTGTGTGTGTGTGTGTGTTTTGTGTCACAACAGGACAATGAGTCTGAGCAGGTCTGAGAAGGGGAGCGTCTCCTCTGCAGTCTGAGACCAGCTTCCCATAGAGGAGACATCACAACACATTTCACGCCACTGCTGTGTGTGTGTGTGTGTGTGTGTGTGTGTGTGTGTGTGTGTGTGTGTGTGTGTGTGTGTGTGTGTGTGTGTGTGTGTGTGTGTGTGTGTGCGTGAGGCAGGCTGTGCCTCTGTGTGTTGTGTGTGTGCACACACACACACATAACACTGTAATAAGAGACAGCAGAGAAGCGCTTCGGGCATAAAAGGCATTATACTGAACAGCTCACAAAAACACATTTTGGTCACCTGCTGATTCGCGCACACACACATACACACACAAGTTTACACACACACACGCACACAAAACAACACCAAAACAACACACACACACACACACACACTGCTCACTGCAGCACAGCTGGGGTCAGACTTTTAATGGGAGTATGAGGTCAAAGGGACCAGTAGCTTAATCAATTACACACAAACACACACATGCCGACACACAATAGGTGTGTAGTAGCAGAACTGTGTGACTCGCATAACATAAAATAAGCAAGACACACTGCCTCTAAAAGGGCAAAACGCACACACACACACACACACACACACACACACACACACACACACACAGTTGAACTTAAGGGTTCAACACTAACAAAGATCATATTTATACTGTTTCTGAGCAGGTGTGATTTCTGTTCTGCCTTGTCTAACTCCGTCAAACACACATACACACAAGCAGACGCACACTTCCTCCGTTAACAACCACACACACAAGCACATCACAACAACGCACTCTAAGAACACAGCATTAGTGTGCATATACTGTATGTAAGGAGTGTACGCAGCTGCAGTGCTCCAGTCTCCAGAGAAAGAAACCCACTGCTGTGCTCTGAAGCACTGTGGGACTTTATTTGTGAGTGTGTATGTCTGCAAGTATGTCTGTGTGTGTCGTGGTCCGCTTTGTGTGTGGCGCAAACAGATGACATCGGTTCTATCTTATTCCAGTTTCCCTGTGCAATGAGGTATCATTACCAAAATGTCAGATGTGCTCACTTTTGGTTAGCATCATTATTTTATGCTTTCAATGGGCTGCTCTAAGTGATAAGAACATAACCAAACACCATGCATGTTGTGCCCCATGCTAACACGTACAGTAGTGCTAACTTGCATTACTGCGTGCTGAATGACAGTCGGGAACTGATATCAAAAGAAAGGAGAACGTCTGGACTTCCTGAAGCTAAATTATATGGTTATACTAGACTACATCAGACAGTTCTGTGTAGGAGTTTCGAAAAAACATTACATGAAATATACCAAACAGTTTTCAGTGGTGGATTTGTATCTCTGCAGACATGAAACATGGCGATTAATGACTCAAGTTTGTGAAAGAGTTTCAAATCATAAATAAAACTGGCTTATTTTAATTAGATACACTGAGGCTTTATTGATGTAGTGTGAGTCTTCATTCACATTAATGAATCAATTTACACACAAATTAAAACAAAAAAAAACTTTTAATTAATAAAACATCAGGCTTCTTATTTTAGATGATGCTAGTCTCCTCTGTCCCTCTGCTGCTCTGTTGACACATTAAAGGGTAAGACTGCCAGCTGGCCAATCCTCCCTCAAACAAGATGTATTCCTTGAAGATTGAATATTTAACATAATCAAATAGACCCATGCTGCGCTGCTAGCCTGACAGATGACAACCCCAAAATGTGCCGGGGCACCAACTTTGTCAAACACTGCATCATGCTCTACAAGCTAACAATACCTGGTGTGCTGACTAGATGTTGGGTGCAACGGTGCAAAACAGCAGCAGGGTAATTTTAGCTGAGGTCATTGCTGGCCTGAGGTGTTTGCTCTCTCTCTTTCTCTATCTCTCTACGACCGTTCACTGTATGCATCAGACTCTCTCACGCTTTTTTGCCAACTTTCTACCTCTTGCTCCCTTTCTGTTTCCCCCTTTCTGCATCCAGTACCCCTCTCTGTCTTTCGCTGGATCTTTTGGGGGAATGGCTTTGCATGGACATGAAGGGCAGGGTTATGAAATGCAGCAAACCTACAAGGAGGAGGCAGATGCTGTGAGTGTGCGCGAGTGTGTGAGAAAGTAAGACTGCACTGTCCATCTACACACTTCTAATCCAATTAGTGAGTGTCTCAGTGTGTGAGAGTCTGCATAGTGAGAAGTGTGTGTTTGTGTGCCTGTGTGTAAGTGCGTATCAGACAAAGTAAAGATAAGAACTAGTGAGTTTGCCTCTGCCTGAGGACTAATTTCTCATTCTCTTTGTGTATGTTGATACACAAATAAAACATGGTCCTTTCATTCTCTCTTTCTGTCTTTGTCCATTTTCCTTCCAAAATAATGGCATATTTATCAGCAGAATAAGGTTTTCCTAACACTATTTTTTTTCTTTTATTGAGCTGACTCTGTCTATGTCTCATCTACTGGGTTGTTTTTGATAAGAAATTAGAAAGTATAAGATCAGAAAGGCATAATGAAACTGGAAGAGCTTGGGATAGTTACCATAAGGGATGGTTTCAACTCATTCCACAGTAGTTCAAAACATATCTCGAAGTAACATTCGAATGTACCAGTCATTAGTTGGTACCCTGGAATGATGTATATTTTGGATTTTTGACTTTTGCTAATAGCAGAAATTACAGCTCACATCACATCATCTAAAATACACTCATTGCTCTCATCCAGGTCATTTCCTGACCCAGACACACAGGCGGCTGTTTTCAGTAATACACTGTGATGAACCCAGACAAAGTTGGCATCTAGCTAGTGAATACAATGGAGCATTTAGCTGCTAAAGAGCCACATTTTTCCTCAGGAGTTGGTGGAGACCAAACACAGAGCTATATATATATATCCAAATAATAATAATAAATAATAAATACTAATATCCAAATCGGCAAATCTTCAATTTTTTGACAAAATGTGATGGAACAGCATTATAGTGTAGTGTTGCAGAGAGGCCCTCACATCCACTCTCTCGCAAACACAACAGGAAGAGTGCAGCTGACAGACGGCCACGGCCTGCAGCGTCGTCCTGGTGTTACAGAGAGTCAAGGTGTTTTTTTTTTTTTTTTTTTTTAAGCCATTTTCATGGCCTCTGCTTTCACCTGAGGAACAATGTGGCTGACCATGAACATAACAAAACTGCCTCTGGCTTGATGAACGGTGCAGAAAAGTAATAGATAGTTGAAAAATTATTCAAGGTGAAACACAGAGAGGGAAGAAGTTAGTTACTTGGAAGAAGTTTTTTGAGAGGTGCCAAAAGATGAGGAGAAAGTTTTGTCTGCTAAAGAACAGAGGTGATACTTCTGTCTTTATTTCAGTAGTTAGTTAATTCCTGTTCTGTCGCCCCCTGCTCTCTTTATCTCTCTTCCTTTCTGTGTGCAGTACCCACACTCCCTTCTGTCTTTTCTGTCAGAATTAGCTCGTCCGTTTTCTACAGATTACCTTTGCGTTGTTTGTCTCCTCTGCTGCAAAGTCACTTATTGTTCAAAGTCAAACTCCGATAACACTACAATCCCATTTCCCCACCGTGTGTGTATGTGTGTGTGTGTTTAGCCAAGTCTCATTCTTGTGTGTCTCTTTGTGCCTGTAACGTTGTGTTGTGCTGTTGTTATCCCCCCTCCCCAACCCGGCCGTGTCTGACAGGGTATCATGGTATTAATCCCCAGCTCAGATTAACCGAATATCTTCATGTGCCTCCATTTTATTATTTACATTTGCTGTAATCCTGTTTTTCACCTTGCGCTCTGTCGCCTGGCATACGCAGTCAGGGAGCGGCGTATGAAACGACAACTATGAATGCTGATGAATAAAACATGGCTGCTAATACCAGTCTGTCGGGCTGACACCGAGATAGAGCCCTTGAGTGCTGCATGTCAAGTTTTCATGAGAAGTTTTACATGAAAGTTACAAATTGAAAGAGAGTTTTAGTCTGATTCCATTTTCTGACGCCATTGCCTCAATTTCTCTTACCCCAGTTCCTATATTTTAGTCTTTCGCTGTTCTGTTTCATTTCTTCCTTTTATAGTATACTTTTACTCCTCGTTTGTCTTCTCTTAAATTCAAATCCTCCTCCCAGTCTTAGAGAACTAGCTGTTGGTTTGTTCAGTTTGATCCATCACATTCTACCCTGCTCCAGTGTTTTCTGTTAAATAAAACAGGACTTTTTCCACTCACCATAGTGGTGAAGAGGTAAACCAGTTTGGTAAAGGTAGGTTGTGGCGAATTTGGTGTGTGTGTATATGTGTGTTTTGTGCAAGTTAGTAAGAATTTGTGTCTTTGTGTGTGTTCCGAGATGGATGAAACTAGATTTTCTGGGACCTGCTGAGACAAAGCAGCTGGAAAGAGGCTTTGAAGGTTTAAAAAAAAGGAAAAGGTCTCAGAAAGTGTATAAACTCAGATCTCAGAAAACACTAACTGATGTAGATACTAAAATTACCTCCTAATAATACAGACTAAGCTGTTTGAGGTTATACAAATCTGATGTGTCAAAGCTGAAATGCAGCTTGTATTATTAAATATAATAATTACAGCCAGTTAAGTAGTGAATTAAAGCTAATAGTAATAACATAGCACCATGTTGTGTTAGGATTTTCAAAGTGTTTCAGTGAAAGCCAAGTACTTTCTTTCTCTCTTTACTGTCAAACGTGATTACATTTACAGAATTTTCTTTTAAATCAGTTTTGTGAGTCACTCCTATTCAGCTGCAAAAAACAAATTCAGACATGATGCATTTGGTAAAGTTAGTCCATCTCTCCGTACAGTGTTGACAGACCAATCGCATAAAACATAAAAGGCTATTGGCAATTTTTCAAGAGATTGTGGCAAGCTACAGTAGCTTATGTGGCCAATGTTAGCTATAACAGAAGTTTTTACCCGTCCAACAAATATCATACCAAACCTACTTTCCAAATGCTGAACTAGTGTGCTTGTGGATTTTGAAGGAACTAAACCAATTGCATAGCACGTGGTGGGAATTAAGGATGTAATCAGGAAAATAAAAAACGTATAGTTTAATATATTTTCATATATTCTTTTCTCCCACGTTTGCTCCTGCCCTAATAGCCCACACCTTTCTCACTCTTGTCCTTATTTTGCGCTCTCTCTCTCTCTCTCTCTCTCTCTCTCTCTCTCTCTCTCTCTCTCTCTCTCTCTCTCTCTCTCTCTCTCTCTCTTCCTCTCTTTGTCCCCTTCCCTCCATCTGGCTTTTGAATGAAGCTGTTTACGTAGATTGTAAAGGCACACACACAAAACGTATCTCCTTCATGCACACGCCTTGCTGTGTCCTAAGCCTGTGAACGAGTCTTTACCTTGAGGGGATTTTGCTTGTCATTTGTTGCAAGATGGTGGGGCGAGGTGGTGGAGGGGGAGAGTCACTCTTTGATGATATAGCTAGTGCTCAGTAATACCAGTTATCAGAAAAAAGGCTGTGTGTGACACAAAATCTCTCTCTCACACACAGCCTATGTTTTGGGGATACACACAAAATGTAACACTTTTACCTGCAGCATGCTTTACTATCACAACACACTGACACTGTGTCAACATGAGGGGGTTGGGGGGGGGGATTAAGGAGTGAGGAAATGTTAAAGAAGCCGATGGTAAGGACCACATTTTCCACTGCTGATTGAGGAGAAAAAAATAATACGTCCTGTTCTGATTATCCTCTGAAATTCACGATAAAGAGTGCCTCCTCTTAGAGTTACAATGGGGGGATTATTGGAAGTGTGCTTGAAGTAAAAAATAAAAAGCTGATGCCCTGTAGTTGCTGGAGCAGCATCAGGAGTCTCTCAGGACGTATTGACGTGCAAAACGTTCAGCTATTTTGGATGCTGGCTGCCTTGCAAAGCTTTTAACTTGCAGTTTAAAGATGCTACGTTGCGTTGATGAGCCAAATGTAGCGAGAGAGAGCGGATTCTGGTAGCAGAAATGATATTCAATCTGTCATGCTTGTAACCAAGTGAAGGAAATATGTTTTCCATCAGATCTCCTTTCTTGCTTGGTCCTCTCCCTCCATCCTAACCTTCTTCAAGGCCTGTCTTTTTTCTTTTCTGGCCTGTGTTCATATATTTAACCAATAACGACTCTTTCTCCCTGTGCCCTCCACCGTCCTTCCCCTCCCCCCTATTATGTGTCATTGGAAGCAGCGCTTGAATGTTTGGCGGCAGGGTGACACCTTCTCAAATGGCCCTGAGAGGCCCCCTCTCTCTCACAAAATCGCACATCAAAAAGATGCATTGACAATTGGTTTTGTGTGTGTGAGCATAATGAATAGTGCTGTGACCTTGCATGCAACATCTGCATTATCCTGTTGGATTCAATACTCTTTTGAATTTTCATGCACATCTTCTTTCTTTCCATGTTTTCATTAGCTTTTTAAATCTGATGTTTGCATTGGACATGTCTTAGAGGTTTCGTATGATTAAAGGAAACAGCAAGATGATTGGCTTAAACATTTTACACTGGTCTTTAGTAGGAAGAAGAAAGGCTAGTGCTGCACACACACACACACACACACACACACACACACACACACACACACACACACACACACACACACACACACACACACACACACACACGCAAGCAAGCACATGCAATTAACCATACTGGCAAGAGCAGGGCTGCACATATGCAAAAGTAGACTCTGTACCTGCACTGTCTCTTTCACTCTGTCTCTCAGCCCCCCCCCCCCGCCCCGCTCCCTCACATACAAACACACAACATACACACACTTTAGCATCAGCTTCCTTGCTGCTGTAGCAGGTTGAAGAACGAATACTGTGACCTTTCCTTTGACATACTCATAACAGAATAACCGTCTATGTACGAAAGTGATTTTCCTTTTGTTTGGTTTCTCGATGTTGCTTGACGTCGGCCGCGTGGCCACAGCTTGCTAATGCTGTGCACTTGGTAGCGATATTGATTTATACCTGACCTGTGTGTTCCATGTCTTTCGATGTACAAACTTTCTTTTTATGTGTTGGATCACTTTTCAAAAGGTTTTCTTTGTGGATTTTAGTGCTATTTCTGATAAGAAAGTCTGTATTTCTCTACATGCTTCCATTATTTTTCTTCATATTATCATTTGTGGGTTTGGGTTTTATACGTGGCATCACAACACCTTCTACTTTCCCCTTTCAGTTTCTTGTCTGCATTCTGAGCTCCACTCTCAAACCATGATGACTGACATTATACAACTGGCTCTGTTTGGTCAGGCTTACAAGTTAAGTATTGACAGTCGCAATATAAAGGGAAGCAGAATAGTGAAATAAGTGTGTTTAGCCAAAAAAAGCTAGTGAGGGGGTGAATCCCTGGCTGCCATGGCCCATCTGCAAGTTTTCATGCCTTGTTACCCATGAATTTCCACTTAGCAATGCCTGCTGCGCTCAGGTGCTACCACCACTAAATTCCATAACTACATTTTAAAAAGCCAACATTTAGTGCCCATAAGTAAACATCCAAAAGAAATTACCCAAGCCAAATTCCAAGGACCTTCCAAAGTTACAAACCAGGGAGCCAAGAGTCTGTGATTTGTGTTGATATGGCCTCTCAGGTGAAGTATTTTCTGCATTTAGTTACAAAGAAAAGCACATGCACAGATTCATATTGACGAAAAGCATTTTTTGGGGCTTTTATTGCCTTTAATTGATAGTGACAGGAAAGGGGAAGAGGAGGGAACATCATGCAGCAAAGGGCCACAGGTCGGGGTCGAACCCATGGCCAGCAAGGACTCAGTCTTGGTACATAGGGTGCCAGCTTTACCAGGTGAGCCTTTTGGGCGCCCCAAGAAACATTTTTATCTTTAGAATTTGGGTGTTTTTTCTGTTGAACAATGAATATTTGCCTTCCCAGCTGAAGAAACTGTTACATCCATTAAATATTTAACCTCAAGTTTCTTGGGATATGAAATAAATTGAAAATAATAAACAAATGACTTCAAACGTGATTTTGAATCAGGAAAACATTTTGTCTCTTGTACTCTAACCCCAAGCTTATAAAACAAATCTGTTTCCAAACTTGATTTTATTTAATAATGACACATGTGCAAGCCAGACCCTCTACAACACACACACATACAGTGCACTCACTCCACTCTGCATGGAGAAGACCCATTGACCCAGTTGTGACAGAAGGCAGTAGTTAAGTATAATTGGCCCATGGTGTTATTACTGTGATGTTCTTCCTGTCTTTACTGGCTTCATTCCACCTCTTTTGGCCCAGATATGGCGGCTTTGGTCCAGTATCCTGTGTGTGACTATGCTTTCATAAATGATCAAACAGCTTAATTAAACTGTGAGACTATCTGGATTAAGTTCTTTTTAATTTGTACCTTTACGTAGCACATTTTCCCCACTTCCTACATTAAGACTTGATTTGAAGGAGGGACATCTAAGTGCTCACCTGGTATTTGAATGTAAGACACTGATGATTTGCTGATTAGAACTATGGAGCGTCATATTTAAAATAGGAAAAGTTACATGGTGCACATCCAAGATTTAAGTTCATGATTGTAGACTTAATTTGGGCTGTCAGCACACTTAATGTGTTTTGTCAGAGAGGACCCCCCTCCCCTACACCCAAGTGAAAGGCTATTTTGTGGGCAAAGACAATGTCCTTTTTCTTTAAGAAAAGGTATTGATCCCCTTGACTGTGAGAGAAAGAGGTGAGAGAAGGTGAGTCGCAATCAGAGCAGGCAGCCCGTTGTTTTCTAAGATGCCCACAAGACTTACTTACTTTTTCCAAACACATCTCTTTTCCACGGGGCTCGAAGGCTTTTTTTTCCACTTGATAGGCTACTTGAACAGGTGGCTGTGTATAATTTTTTGCCACTGAACAGCACAGACAGAACATAATGGCGACAGAAGAGGTGACATATGATAGGCTCTGATATTTGCCACTTTCAACAAGAAGATCCTGCAAAAAAATTGCATAAATAAATAGCATTAGCATAGCCTTCTGCCATAGTAAGTTCAACAAAATGGTTGTCCTTTTAAAAAAAGTTATTTGCCACCACTTAATTTCTTTCTGTCAAGTGTCATCCCTGTCCTTTGAGGTAGCTCTGCATGAATTCAGATCTCACTGTAGTCTAAGTGCTGAATAATTGTCATTTTATTACCATTTGCCTTTTTGTACTGCCAACAATTGGATGAGGGAGGGACAGACAGTCACAGATCGCCTTCTGTAATTAAGACCCCTTACAGTTTGCCTCATTAATTCTATTCTAACTTCTTCTGAAAGTCATGAATATTGAAATGGCACAATGTCTCCCTGTCAAAAACCTCAGACCTCATTTACCCATAATCCAATTTGTACGATGCCATAAAATGATGATTCCACCCGAAAGGATGATTTTTGCAATATAAAGAAACATTGTGTCTGTGTCTGTGTGCAAGTATGTTTTCCCAAAACTTCAAAGAGCCTCAAAATGTTTTCATCTGAGCGCACTCGAGACACATTGATCCATTTCTAATCGAGAGAATCCAGAGGGAAGAAACATATTGTTTTTTTCCATGCTCATAAACTTGAAAGGTTGAGTTTAATAGAAATAAAGTTGGATGAGGTAAGTATAAGAGAGGATGAAATGGAGGGAGCAAGGGAAAATGAGCAGGAGTTTTGCAGGTGATGAAAGGATAAAATAGATTCTGTCTCCTTTCATATGTGCTTGGGGGATTGATGGAGGGATGAAAGAATGATGTAGAGAGAGGAGATGCCTATAGGGATATCAGCTTTAAGATAAGAAAATGGAGTTGTCCATCAAAATTCATGTGTCTGAAAGTTAATGGTAAATCTTTTTGCAAGTTCTTCTTACTCTGTCCACCTATCACAATCGATACCAGCACAGCTCCTCATACTTCACTAAATAACCCAAAGATATTCAATAATGATGATTAAGACAAGGTAAAACTTACTTAAATTATCAGTTATAAAATTCAAATTGTATCAAAATATCAAAATTGTAGACTAATTTAATAATTGACTAATTGTTTCTGCACTCGTTCTCGGCATATGTACATACTATATGTTTTGCAATGTGTTTTCATCCTTTGGCAGAGCTATCTCTGCAATTGGCAGTATTCTAGAGTGGTAATTGGATGAGGCTGTTGTTGGCCAGTGGCAGTCATTACTGATCTGAGGTCACCTGGCATAATCACAACATGCTGCTATACTAACAGCCACTTTTATTCATCACCTGTTTCAAGATTTTTTCTGTTGCGGTCCCTGTGTAATGCTACGCTTGTTAGAGGTGAGTAATGCAAACATGGGCGAGATCTATAAGTTGCTAATGCAAAAAGCAGTAGCAACAAATGACTGTGTGTGTGTGTGTGTGTGTGTGTGTGTGTGTGTGTGTGTGTGTGTGTGTGTGTGTGTGTGTGTGTGTGTGGTGTGTGGTGTCTGTGTGTGTGTGTGTGTGTGTGTTAAGTTATTGCTACTGACCTTAATTCATCACATTAGCACCAAGTCTCCAGAGGGTCTATGGAGATGTGTTCAAAGTTAGCAACCCCCGGCTAATTGATTTCAATGAATGGCACATTTATACTTCACTTAGTAAATTACACCAACATACAGTTTGGGGTGTTTCGTGTGTGTGTGTGTGTGTGTGTGTGTGTGTGTGTGTGTGTGTGTGTGTGTGTGTGTGTGTGTGTGTGTGTGTGTGTGTGTGTGTGTGTGTGTGTGTGTGTGTGTGTGTGTGTGTGTGTGTGTGTGTGGTGTGTGTGTGTGGGGGGCTGCAATTTTTGTCTGAGTTTTTTTAATGAGATCAATGCTTTCCTTCCTGCATCCCCAGATGGCCATGGTAGTATAAGGTTTGTGTGTGTGTGTGTGTGTGTGTGTGTGAGTGAGTGTATATAAATGTGTGTGTGGGTGATGAGGGAAGGGGCTGCAGGGACCTTGGGCAGATAAATCTTTAATCATGTGCTTGCTCTCATGTTTCATTTAATTGCCCCCCTAAATCCATAAAAGGATGACGGCATTGTGGTTTAGAAACATGTAGTGTGTGTTGATCGGTGTATGTGTTTTTATGTGCGTGTGTGTTTCATAAGTAGCAGGAGAGATGTGATTATATTTGTTTTATACTGCATTAGGATCACTTTATGTGTGTCCTTGTACATATAAGCATTTTTAAAAGGATTTATATTTCTGTGTGTGTGTGTGTGTGTGTGTGTGTGTGTGTGTGTGTGTGTGTGTGTGTGTGTGTGTGTGTGTGTGTGTGTGTGTGTGTGTGTGTGTGTGTGTGTGTGTGTCAAAGCTCCACTTCCTTTAGTAATGCATTTGTATTGTTAATTTATTATACATATTTGGTCGTGGCAGAAATCTCTTCAGCTATCTCCTTAATGCTTTCACAACTTGATATTTTTTTCTTCAATGTGTGTGCGTGTGCATATTCTTGTTCTGTATGTACAGTATGTCAGTATTTCAGGGAGAATTCCTGATTTCATGACGTACTCTATTTTCCATTCCATTGTCTGTCTGTGTGTTACATGATTATAGCTTATACACATTCAAATATACATCATATTTTATACATCATTTTAAATTTGGCAGAATAATCCTACGTGCTTTTGTGTAGATGCACATGTATATGCATGTGCAAGTGTGGCTTAATTCAGAGGCTACATTCCCAACGGCAGTTTGTTCCTTGGTTGTTTTTCTTTAATCTGAGACCAGTGAGACACTAGACTACCCACCAAATGTTGTGTTTTTCTCTCCCCTGTATTTCTTTCCTTTTCCTTACTTTTAAAGCCTTCTCTGTCATCCCTCTCTCCCTGGTGCATGCTCTGTAATCAACAGCAAGAACAGTGCATGGGGAGGTAAAGCTGTTCATGTGTGGAAGCGCCATGAATGTGTTGTTTCTTTTGGGATAAGGTGAGAGAGCTAGAGACATAGATATTCGTTTGTATAGGTCTGACTTTAAATGTGTTTTAATCTATGTGTGTGTGGGTGCTCTCATTTTCAGCAGCCTAAAATCAATCCAACTTTCATGGAGCGATAGAAATAGATCCATTGATTGATTGAACTGATAAATGGGGCTGTTTGCCTCACTCAATAATGACATAAAGCAAAGTTGTGTGGTTGTGTGAGAGAGATTGTGTCTATTTCTCTCTGTCCATCTCTCTATCTGCTGTGATTGAAAACGCTTTGTCATAGCACATATATGAATTATGGCAGAGCTTGCATCTTAAGTTTTAATTTTGTGGGCAGATGTTCACACTTACCACAAGGGAGTCTCTTGAATGAGCTGTGCAGAAAGTGTGAGGCATTTCAGAAAAGCATGAAATGGCATTTAGAGAGCTTTATGCTTCTGTTTTAAACTAAATTATCTGAACAGATGTTAGTTTTTCCTTGGACAGGACTATTGACCTCCTGTAAAAAAGGAACACCATTACCAGTTACAGGAGCAGGTAGTAGATGATATCATCTGTGTGTAGTCAGCAGAGGAAGATGTAGTTTCTTTGTATAGTTCAGAATTTAAATATTTTAAATGACTTGAGGATGATAGATGAACAGGAAATACAGTTTTATCTACTGGTCTACGTGGGACTGTAACACATTTTTGGCAGGTTTTTGAATAGCTCTTCATGTTATCAATTTCCGTACTGTGTGAGTTATTTGCATCATTAACAGTAAGCAGGTTTAACAGGTTACAAACCCCATTATTAAATGTCATGTTAGTTCCTGCAATAAAACTATGCACCAGAATGCATCAGGATATGGACCAATATCATTGAGAGATATTACTTTCAATTGTGCAGGTATATTATCTTCATAGACTCGACATTTTGAAGCGGAATTTACTAAAAGAAAAGGCTCAAATTGAAAAATGCTATAAGGTTATGTGCTTAAAGCCAAGGGCTAAGTCTATGGTTTGCTTTTCCTCTGAGCATCTTCACTCTGAGAATGCTGCATCCTTTATATCTTTGTGTGTCTGTGTGTGAGTAAGAGTGTGTATGTGCAACTGCTTCCTACTGTTAGTGTCACCATGATGAAGAGACTATAGATTGGTGTGTCGGTTAATGAGTCTCTCCATGTGTGTGTGCCTGCATATGCTTTCCGAAGTGTCCCAATGATGAAGAGTTTCCTGCCTTCTGTGTGTGTGTGTGTGTGTGTGTGTGTGTGTGTGTGTGTGTGTGTGTGTGTGTGTGTGTGTGTGTGTGTGTGTGTGTGTGTGTGTGTGTGTGTGTGTGTGTGTGTGTGTGTGTGTGTGGATGTGTGTGGATGTGAGCACATTACAGTGTGTTCCCAGAGATGGTCATTAGCTGTGAAGGACTGTAAAGCCAGTGACCCCACGGTTGGAAATGGAAGAGCCAGACCGTTCCCCGTTCACCCCGCAGACCCCAGACCTCTGTACTAATGGACTAAAGCAGCCATTGATGAGGGAGGGAGAGACACATGGGGCAAGAAATGGAAGAGAATACACACACACACACACACACACACACACACACACAACCTCCTGTTCAGCTCCACTCTGATCCAGGAAGCTTTCTTTGGCTTTGGACAATAAGACATTTTGTGTGTGTGTGTGTGTGTGTGTGTGTGTGTGTGTGTGTTACTGAGTCACAATAGAAAGAAACCATGTACAATTTGCTTCACAACATGCCCAGAAACAGCTATTTTGTTCATCTGTGTGTTCATATAAGTATTTATATTGACAACTGTCTTCATTTTCCCCAGACGACACACAGCCATCAGTAATTTATGTGTGAGTGATGGTTGTATTTCGATGATTGTGAGACCACTGGGTCTTTGCCATTACAGTGAAATTAACTGAAATCCCTCAGCTTGTAATAAGCAGGTGTACCATGGGTAATCTAAAACATTCCAATGGTTGGAGTACGCTTCGGTGAAAGTTGACCGGGACTCGTGGGGACCAATCGAAGAACATAATCCGTTTTCTCCAAATAAGTCCAACTAACCGAGGAAGCACAGTAATGAGAAAATGATTAGATTTTCTTTTCTGCTGCATGGCTGCTGAAGCTGGTCTCTCCATCTCTCTGCCGCCGCCTCCTCCTCTCTCTCTCTCTCTCTCTCTCTCTCTCTCGCTCTCTCTCTCTCTCTTTGTCTCTCTCTCATCCCCATGGCCGCTGTGGATTTGTTAAACAGTTTGTTTACTCCTTGCTCGGTTTTCTTGAATTTTACATCTAGACATCTTTTTTGTGGTGTTTTTCCCCCTCTTTACTTTATTGGTTGTTTTCTGTGTAAAGTGGAAAGACGTATTTGCGGACAGATCAGTAGATTACAAATTCTGCTTTTTTTTTTGTACTTCTGGTTCCAGCTTCTCAAATGTGATGATTTTCAGCTTTCCTCTGGTTGACATCATTGTCAGTTTAAGACCTCCTGGTTATGGACTGTTGGTCACACAAAACAAGCAATTTGAGGAAGTCATCTCAGGCGAGATCTTTTGATGATTTCCTGACCTTATAGATTAAGTTATTAATAAAAATCCTAATCAAAATGAAATTTTCAAGTTCTTCTGACAACTGATAGTAATGATTTGAGTTCATAAAGTTACCCAACCCTTTACTTACCTCTGTATTACTGGGTTGTATTTGGACACACACATATTCCAGAGGTAGGGGAAGATGATTGGCAAGGTGAGAGACAGAATGATGGAGAGCCAAACAGAATTTTAAAGGATGTTTACTATCCGAAATGTCAATTGGAGTTTAAAGTCTCTAGTAAATTGCTTTCATATCACTGCAGGGCTTTGCATTGAGAAACAGAATTACCCGGTTGCGTATGAACTTGTGCACACAGGGTGGTGGTGGAGTAGAGGGAAGAGACCCAGTGTGTGTCTGTATGATGCTGCATTTGTGTGCTTTCAGTGCGGGTGCACCTGCTGCTTTGGAAAAAGCATGATGGATCCAAGAGGCGGATGAACACTTTCCATGGACTGAGTCAGCTGTGCGTGTGTGTGTGTGTGTCCGTCTGGGCTTGAGGCTAAAGGGAATGGGGAGAGCAGGCGAGCCACAGATCAATTTCCTTTTTATTGTGGCGGAGTGGAGACTTGAGATGCATGGCCTCCTGTGACCCAGATTCATTCCTCCTTTCTCCTTCTGCTCCTCCTCATTGGCACAGTGGCATAACATCAGAAGGAGGGAGAGATGAAAGAGAGAGAGAGAAGCAGAGAGAGAATGGGTAAGGGAGGAAGGCGAGGGGGAGTGTGTTTGAATCGGGGCTGATAATGAAAAAGAGAGGAAGCTTGAAAGAATGAAAGTACAGGGTTTATTCTAAGGACAATCTGACAATTACACCTGAGAACGAAGAGTTACACATGAAAGCATGACTTGAGATACGCATAAAGAATGCATCAGCGAAGACAGTGAAGGACAAAGTACACAAAGGAGGTTGGAGATTTAAGAAAGATGAAATAATTCAAAGGTGGATGACTGAGAGGGGGCGAAAGAGAAAGGAAGTAGGGGATGAGAAAGCAGAGAGGGGTGAATTGAAGCCCAGAGTAAAGTGATGGAGACTGGGGTACATCACCCAGGAGAGAGGGTCTTAGCAAGCATAAAGCTATTATGTAATGCTAATTATCATTATAAACAGCCTCTATCTGCTTTGCTTCCTCTCCTGCTGTTTCAGAGAGTACTTTGCCACCTCACATGTTCCAGGTGGTGATCCAACATAAAACTCTGTGTGCTGAGTTGCTACTGTCTCTCGTTCTTGTTTAATACCATTCTGACCTTCTCTTTGGTTTTATAAAGTGTCCTCAGGTCTGAGTATTTTCAAGGAACCTTTTTGACACTGGAGAGGACAGTCCATTCCATCTGCTGCGTGGCTATACAGAGATCTGCACATCATTACACATTGTTGTTTTCTGCATGCACATCAGCATGTACCTGTGAATTATAGATGTTGTTTCGTAGCTTAAAATAGAAAAAATGCTGCTCAATTAGTTCAACACTTTTACTATGATGGATGTTAATATGACACACATTGGATTTTAAAACCGAATCACAAGTACATTTGCAGGTCTTTGACAGAGCTTATACAGTGGCCTGTGTATGAAGAGGAACACAAACTTATTTTGATAACTCATATGATAACTGGGGTGCCGATGGATGAAAAAGGCACACTGATTGTTACTAAAAGTACCATTCTCCATCTGGGCTACTTATGGTTTTTGTTTAAGGGCAGTAAAAACCTCACTCAAAGCTTAAATCTGTAATAGTTGTTAATTATGTATTGTAATTATGTTCATCTCTATAACTAATAAAACTGGTTGGAAACTCTCTCAGTTTTGAGAAATGTTAATTGGATCTTCTATGAAACCAGTCAATGCTATTGCCCTCTCTTTCATCCCTATTGTGTGTATGTTACCTGGTCAGTCAAAAGACATTTTAACCGCATACCAGAAACAATGAGGTGATACAACCTCATACAAGTTCTGCTATGTAAGAGTTTGAACATGCCGAAGGTCATGGATTGGATCATTGATGACATGAAATATTAAAACAATGATTCACAGCCACGGTATAGTTTTTATTTTCACATATTTCTCCATCTTTTATGTATACAGATCTTGTTCTACTTTTCTGAAACGCTAAAACATCTTCTGGTCATAATGATCTGAAATATTGTCAGTATAATCCTTTTAGATTTCATTAGTAGTAGGTGTTGTGTGTTTACTGTGCTATAGGCAGATATGGACAAGAGTAACAAGTTACTGTAGACAGTGTACTTTACAGTTGCTGGCAGCATTGTGATGTACTGTACATCAGACAGGGTTTGGTGCGGCTACAGCGCAACACATTTTGACTGGCGTTTCAAAAATTTGACAAAGACAACAGAGCTAGCAGAAACGGCACAGATGAGGGTGTCCATTTGCCCTGTCCTTACCTTCTGTGACTGCCATCTGTTTCCCAATCCTTCACATCACAATTTACAATTCAATTTATAATTTACATACATTGTTAATTCTGTGCTGTGTAGGGCTGGCAGTTGCGTTTGAAGCCATATTTACCAAAGCAATTTACATAATACTAAAAACTAATTCTGTGCACAGTTTTTTGGTCTGAATCTTGGTTTGCTTTGGCCCGCTCTGGCCTTACTTGGCACAGTGTAGTGTTCTAACACCCAGGCACGTCCTGCCAATGCACTTGCACAGATCTTGAGTCTGTCCAGTTCAACAGGAATCCCCCCCCATCCCAAAAATTCTTGGGAGGTGTGAAGGTTGTCGCATCCAAAAGTGACTTTCTGCCATCCCCATGTGAACTGCTACTATGGGAGCCCATCTGTCACATGGAAAGGAGGCGCAATTTACACACATAGAGACCCATGCACGTACACACAATGTCATGCTGAGGTAGGGGAAATGGTTGATTATCCCCTGTGTGAGTGTGAGTGTGTATGCAGTGAAGCAATGCAAGGGCATAGCATGCAGCTGAGACTCCAGCTTTGTCTGGATTGAGAAAAAGTAGCGTAGCAACTGTCATCAGACACACACAAACACGCATACACACACACACGCACGCACACACACACACACACACACACACACACACACACACACACACACACACACTGTACATAGAGTATATAGAAAGACACGCCAATTTGCACACCCAAGCAGTATTTTCCTCACAAAGACAATGGACAGTAATCATATAAACACACACTGACACACACATTGCTGTTGCTAGTTCCTGCTTGGTTTGGCTGAAATTGTGTGCTCTTGTTTCAGATTGGATAGGATTTCACTGAGCCTCCTAGGATTTGTCTTCCTAATCAGTGTTACGCAGCCCGTACATCTTAATGTGCGTGCTTGTGTGTGTGTGTGTGTGTGTGTGTGTGATATGAGAGGACCAAATGCAGGATCACTTAGAGTCCTCACAAGTATAGTAAAACTGTGTGTCAGTGCTGGGGCGGGTGTGTGGGTTTAATACCACTAAATATATTAATCAGTAAAGATATCAAGATAGAACTATTCCAAGCACCCTCTCGCCCCGATGTCTCCATTACACACATGCTGCCACACACGCACGCGCACACACACACACACACACACACACACACACACACACACACACACACACACACACACACACACACACACACACACACACACACACACACAAAGACACACACACTAAAGCCAGCAGACCATGTAGCCCATTATTATAAGCCCAGTGACCTCCATCTAAACAGGCCTAAATCTGAACTGTACTGCTGATGAGAAAACACTCATCCTTCACTATGTGGTTGTCACCTCATTAAGCAAGAAGAGATCCTAATCAACTTCTCTCATGCTCTCTGAAGCTTTATGCACCTCTCCCTGTTAGAAATTATGTAGTGAAATGTCATGATACTAAGGAAAAGGATAAGGACGGAGACTGATAATAATATTGAAACACTGGATACTTGCTGATAGTAAGTACAACTGCGATCCAGTGCTTTGTTTCTTCATCATTTTGAAATCTGTATACCTTATTGTGCTGATCATTCTATGTTTAAGGTAACATGAGGTTGTAAATACACAACACCTCCTAACAAAGTGCCATAATGTATGTTATAATCTTAACCATAAAGCTACACAGCATATTTATATTGTTTTTCTACTTGTAAGGCGAAATGTGTTGCTTCTAGTGACATCTGACTTTACAGTTCCTCTCAGATCTACTGAGCATTTTAACCCCTTTCAGCTCATTGTTTTGCTTTCACTTTTTGTTTTAGCCTTTAACTTGAGTGCTTTACTTTAACTCTTACCGCTGTCATCAACCTTGTTTCCAGCTGTAGCAGCAAAATAAACCCACTCTACGCTACCTGCCCAGCTGCACTCAGACAAAGTGAACAGCTGGTGAACATAGTGGATGAGCTAAAGTCTCAGATATTTTCCTCAGGAGTTGGTGGAGATCAAAACGTATCTAAAAGGAGAGTAAATATTGGACTTACATTCATCAGGTGGCCTGAGGCATGACTCCAATTAATTCTAATGTTGCTCTGTGTCTGCTCAGTGATTAAATGAAAAAGGTGGTTGCTAACAGGTTTGCAATATCAAGGTGATAATAAGGTAATAGTATCTCAGTGTTATGTTTACAACTAATTGTGAACCCCAAAAAAGCAGGTTTAACCTATTAAGTTAAGATTTAAGAATTTTAATTACACTCACTTGTGCAGCATGAAGTCACGACTAAAATACACTTTTCCATGACATTAACATGACATTTTAATAGCATTTCTAAAAGAAATAAGAATGCAAACAAAACCACACTGTGGATGACTCATAAAAATGAGGCTGCAGTGATGGCATGCACACACGCACACAGACACACACACACCTGTCCCTGTATATTAAGGGTGTCTGGGTGTCTTGTATGTTAAGGGTGTCTGGCTCGCCACTGAGTCACCGCCTTCCTCCTCACTTTCACATTCTTGCTATTCCACCAACCATCACCGGCTAACCATCTTCCTCTCCCACACCTCTCAGCTTGTTATGCTCTACCTTGGTAGCAGGTATCACACATATCCAGGTTGTGTTGGTGCTACTGTCCATCATGTTCTCAAAGTTTTTCAGTTTCTCATCATCATGTACATTAAATGAAGCTGCAGCCAAAGCTACGAGATGCCAGGGGAAATATCTAGCCTGCTCTCTCCAAAGCCTACCAGCACCTCTGAAGATTACTAATAAACAAATGTGTTAAATCTGGCCCTAGTACTTTAAAGCTTTGACCGTTGCTATGGTAATCAACATCAACACTTGCAAACTAACTAAACTAACTAACTTTTCTAGCCTATTTCTTTGACTTCTCTTTGACATTCATTTTCTTTTGTCTTCTTGGTTCACTTAACCCCCATTCCTTTCACACACACCTACATACAAAAACTCTATTTTGTGCACTCCACACCCCCGAGTTCCTACTTATCCTGTTTAATGTCGTCTCTCCTTCAGATGGGACTCCCTCTATGACTGACCTCCCCATCCTTCCCTTGTTATCTCTGTTTCTCTGTTTCTCTGTTTCTCTGTTTCTCTTTCTTTCTTTCTCTCTCTCTCTCTCTCTCTCTCTCTCTCTCTCTCTCTCTCTCTCTCTCTCTCTCTCTCTCTCTCTCTCTCTCTCCCCGATTTAGTTTTCATTAAGTCTTAATCTACGTCGGGGCTTCAGCGTGTCACACGGTGCTCATTGTGTAGGATTGATGTGTCGTTCGTCCCCTCCCCGGTTGGGCCCTTATCAGCCCAGACAAACCACAGGGTCCCTAATGAAGGCCGCCGTTCTTTCCATACTAATTCAACACCGGGCTACAGCCTATTGGAATTTGACTCATTGTCTGCCATCCAACTCAATGAGGTACTCAGACCTAGAGGGGAATAGGTGTGTAAGGTTGTAGTGTGGCTTCACTCATAACGCTAATAAGACACTACAACTCAAGAAAAACTCAATTTCTCCCAGTGTGGAGAGGTCTAGCTGGCACAAATTCACTGAAAATGTCAGTGTACCCTGAAGGCATCTTCCTGTGTCCTTGAGATGCTCTGGGCAGTATTTAATTGCACATAACTGTCTTGCATTCATGTTAAGGTACAGGTTTGCTAAAACATGTTCTGATCCATATATTCAGCTAATCAGGTTAATTATGCTGGAAAAATGTAAAACTGTATGTTTTCAGTCATACATACCTTGAGTTAATCAATTACTCTGATTAAGACACTAATCTGTTGGTGTCTCTCGTATGGAAACTGGATGACCTGTGGCTGCTTTTAGCCCCTTGCACTGATCCATCTTTAGGTTGCCAGTCTATCTGTGACAGGATTATAGGACTGCATTTACTTTAACTTTGATTGTTGCACATTTCGTGATAAATATTTAATGTTACAGAGAAAGATTTCAAACCATGTTTTCAGCAGCTTTAAGAAATAAAAAGGTAGAGTTTACAGCACTTGAAGGCAGCATACAGTTATGTCTTAAACAAAGGCATTTTCTGTGAATCAGCAGGTAGAGGGCTCACTATGTGTAGCTTTAGGTCACATGAATGCTTTGAGTGGCTACTGGGAGTTAAGTGAGGATGGGTAAGAGACGATGTGAAGACAGTTGGGTAGAAAAAATATGAAAGTAGACACCATGAGAATATGAAAGAGGAGACGACAAGACAAAGAGGTGGAGCTGCATAATAGAAAGAAGCTTATAGTAAGTGCATAGAGGTTGAGAAACGACGGCAGAGTGAAGGGCACAGACTGGATTACAGATTTTATATTCAGCCTTTGTGCACATAGCTGCCAATATACCACTGGAGTCTATGCGAATATGAATTATTTCAAATATATTCTGTTTGAATTTACAGCCACATATACGGTTAGTTTTTCATGGTAATAAATTGAATCTTTGAATGTTGTGTGCGTGGTGTTAAATCAGGACATCAACTTATATAATGAAACCACTTAAGTTGGAGAACTGTGCTTTAAATCATTTGGCCCTCTTAGCCACTGATTTTTGCGCTGCTTTTGCTGGGTTTGTAAGATAAAGTGTGTTTTGAGTTTTATGTCTTAAGTTATATTCTTACTTGTTGTAGCTTTGATGAGTGAGATGTGTGCTTTATAGAAAACCAAATGTATCTAAATTATTGTTTAGTTGATAATTACATTAAATTCATTATGTTAATGAAAGATTTGACAAAAAAAAGCCCTGATGAACTCATGCTACCTAACACCAAACACAAACAGACACAGTTAGTTACTAGCTGGTAAAATAGCATTTAGGTTTTCTGGCCATCCGAAAAATAGTCCTTTGATACTGACACCAATTGAATGCCAGTGTTGCAAAAAGACAACTGTTTGCTAACACGTTCCCCACAACTTTATAAGGTGTGGTATAATGTTGTTCTGCTGGCCCCAGGTGGCAAAAAAATCCATAATTATTGGTTTAAAATGTCAGAATACTTTGAAAAATGGATATGACAAGTTCCCAGAGCCCAAGGTGACATCTTCAAACTTATTTACTCATCCAAAACCCCAAAGATATTCAATTTACAGTGATATAAAGCAGCAACTACTCACAGTGAAGAAGCTGAAGCTAATGTTCGACATTTATGCTTTATAAATGGCTGAAACGATTAATGGATTCTTATCTGAATTTGTGCTGGTATATTAGATGTACACACATATTGCCCTGGGTGAGTACAACCCTACAAGCAAACTGAATCAATTCCTCAGGCCATTAATCATACATTAATACTTCTTAGTTGTCTTTTAGATTGATCATTTGCAACATGGACGCACAACCACATAGAAATTATGTTATGTAAAAAAAACATTTCATAATGTTATTGTTTTGTGAATTCAATGGAATTTACATGTAGTTAACAGATGACTCAGCAGTGCAGTGTGCAAGGTCTCGGCTCAGGTCTTATGTAGCCACTTAGATGACAGTGAATTGAATGAGACTCAAAAGGCTGTGTGAGTCATTTTGCTTTGGACCCAAATCAAATTTGCATCAATCTGTTCATTAAAATTTATATGCACGACACGGCGCATTTCCTGCAGTGTAGCAGGAGTGTGGTGCAGCTCAGGCACTGACAAACAGCTGAACTTTTCAGTGCAATAATAGCAGGCTTTATGACGAGGATTAATGGACATGTGTTGTGTTAATGATGATTGTTAATCTTCACCCTACTGCCCCCACACACAGACACACACATGCTTTACATCCCCCTCCCCTCCATGTCTAATCATGGGGTATCAGTCTGTAGAGATTAGGTTGTGCACACACACAAATCACGGGGTGTCAGATGGTCTACGTGGGGTCTCCTTGGCTCTCTATCTCCCTCTCTCTATCTCCGTCCCTCTGTAATCCTGGGGTGTCAGTCATTGAATGAGTCAGTGGTTTCAGGTTCAGTGATATTCAAAAATCCAGGCAACTGTTGATTAAAGACGGAGATAATCTGTAAAATGATGGGGGGAAAGAGTTGATTTAGCTACTGACAAGAGCAGCGTGATGATAATCATCATGATGAGAAAGCTGTCTTTGTTGGAGGATTGCCTTTTTTCCTACTTTTTTCTCTTTCCTGAGGGATCCGGACTTCTGTGAGAATATTAAAAGTGAGATTGTTCTGTGTGGTTCGTTGCTCTTTGCACCTTCAGTGCACATGGCACCACATCCCCTCCCTGCCCTGTACCTTTTGATGATCCGCTCATCCAGTTAATACATTCTGACCTCTATTATAACGTCTGACACACCACTCAGCAACTTTTTTATCCTTTAACCTCAGGGTAGGTGCCATCTTCTTCTCTTGTTTCTCTTCTTCTCTCCTTTTACTGCTGTGCAGCCATCTCTTAATCCGCTCAATTGTAGTAAAATAGTCGATTTATGGTGCTTCCTATCATAGACACCCCTGCAGGCCTTAGCAGAAAGGTTATACACGCATGCTTGATACTTGCTATCTGCAATCCCAGGACACTGTAGTGTAATTATGATGGATTTTGATGCTGAAGTGTGAAAGTGTATATGTAGAGAACAGCATACAGCATACAGATGACTCTTTGTCTATTTGTATGCTTTATATGAACAAATGATTGCAATTTCCATGATATAGATTGATGAGATAAAAAGACAAACGTAATTATCTTGTATTGGTTGCCCTTATCATATCTATTCCATGTTATGAGACAATGAACGTGAGTAGGACAAACCAGAAGCTACAACTCAGATTTATATTTTTATTGTACATTAACTGGCTTTCACCGTTTGACTTTTTGTGTTCCTGGTAATGTAGAAAATTGTAATTTTGGATATTAGTAAATTTTATCTCCTGGTTCATCTTTTTTTCTGTAAAAATAACAGCCAAACTCCCGCTGGACAAAATAGACCTTAGATCCTCGCAGTTGCTCCTCTCTGTTCCTTGTTATTTACTTACCACTGGTTTGTAGTGCTGACTCCTCTGAATCAGGTCCCCTCCACCAGGATGTGATCAATCAAGAACAGACTATGCTGAGCTTTGCTAAAATTAGAAATGTTTTTAAAAGATAAGTTTCACCAATAAGCAGGTAATACAAATTTTACTCCTAAGAATGTTCTTTAAAGTCTCGCACCTGCACGTCCTACAGTGCTGACTCCCGCAGAACCAGACTGCACTGTGATCAGTCAAGGTCAGAGTGTGAGCCCCTATACCTCTCATGCATGGCTAAACACCCAGGCCTTCTCTGGTTGGCTCATATTTGTCCTCTGCCTGACCAAAATCCAATTATTCTTATCCTTTGATGAACAGAGGGAGGACTTTGGACCTGGGGATCCACCCCAAATTCATATTCAATAATTTAATAAAAGAAAGAAAGGAAACCACTATTAAAACATGGATTGTGTAAACTATTTGAGTAGTATATCGCCTTTTCACAAGAAAATAATCTGGAGTGAATAAGTATAGAAAATTGCTCAACCAACAGCTCAATAAAACGTTTTCATTATAAAGTAAGCTGTCAGAATCCTCTCTGTGGATGTATCCACTTTGCTTTTGAACTTGACTTTCATATGAAAAAGCTATTATTTCCTGCTAAAACCAACTGGCCAATTGACGTTTTTAATAAACTTCCACATTTTGCTTCAGCTCAACTGCACAATTCTGAGATTACTGGAGAAAAAAATGTGATTAAAAGTAATTGTGATAAGTGTGGGTTTCTCCTTTACAAATGGGAAAACAGACATCAGCTGGAGAAACTGGGAAAAAGAAAGCATACAGACACACACCATTACACACAGGTGATGATGCACGCAGAGGAAAGCCAGGCCCTTTCCCTAGAGGCTGCTAATGATGCAACAGGGACATGTTGATGGAGTTCTCCCTAAGGAGAAAGAGAAAGGGAATGAGAGAATCCAAGTCTTTAAACTGTACGTGTGTGACAGAGACTGAGAGAGAGGATGCCTTTGTGTGTCAAGTGAACATGTCAGCATCCTTGTGTGTAGCTCACTCGCTCTTGAACCACCATTCTACAACTTAGCGAGCGAGAGAGAAAAAGTGTGTCTGTTTCATAAGCTCTTTATTTTTCCACTTCCTTCCTCTTATTCTAGGGTCAAGGCTGGTATGATTTGGCCTTGAAGCCTCAAAGTACTTCAAACGTCAGCAGGGAAGTGAATGAAATGGCAAAATGAAAAAGAATTATTGTACAACAAAAAAAGTAAACCGATGCTGAAGTCACTTTTTTCCTCCAAAGTTTGTTGTGATGAGGAAGTTATTCTTGACTCTTTTGGCCTAGAAAGTAGCATCTTACAAAAATATGCAGTTGCATTTCTGAGAATTCAAATCTCCAAGTATATACATCCTGTTCTATATCTTCAGCTCATAAAACCTGAATGGGGCTAACTGTTTAAGCCCTGATGTTCAGTGAATGTGGTTCAGACTGTGAACTGTGAACAGTGAAGCTGATAGGAAACCATTTTAGTCAGTGCTTCAGCGTTGACCAAGTGTGTGTAAGTTGCTATTTTTCTTGGACCTGCTTGTGTTAATGAAGTGTGGAATGTACTTTTTTTGACTCAGCTCCCACAAAGCTTTGAGCAATAGCTAACACCCATGAGATGCTAATAAGAAAGATTGAATCAAGATCAAGATTTTATAATGCGTTCAAATTGCACAGTAGGAGATAGCCATTGAGCTTAAATACAAAAACCCCAGAAACCTTTTCAGAAAGAAAGATGAAAGAAGTCCCCTGAGTTACAGATCGGCTTCAAGTAGAACAGAAGTTAGACTTCAGCTCTCTCTTAAAATGACTTGGAACACTGTGGCCAGTTTTTCATCTTAAAGAGACCTTCGACTTTGTCCATCCTGTGAATTCAAGTTAGATAATAATACATTAGTGCTATTGTGTCTACTGAATCTGGTTCAAGGTAAATTATTATTTTATCACAACTGTGTGTCCATTATGACACAGGTAAACCCTTTTTACAGTTGAAGGTTCCCTAAAGACCTTATACTCAAACTGCATTTGCCTCAACCGTAAATTATTGGTTTAACAGGGTTAACTCAAAGACAACAATTATACACATTGATTTCTCTCGGCTCCATTCACAACAGCTGCTGTTGTGAAAACCAAGATAAGACAAAAACAAATAATAAAAGTGCGTCTGTAAATACATTGTGTATGAGCTAACATGATTAGTTTTATTGATTCTTTCAGAAAGAGAAAAATTGGTCAATGACTGTTTTGATGATTGCAAAATTACCGACCACTTTTTTAACATAGCATAAAACAGTTTATGGTTGCTGGTCAATCAAAATAAGCCAACTGAATCACTGTGGAGCATTGTTTTTTTTTTTAATTGCTAGATTAATCAGTAATGTATTTGAGAGTGTATTCCAGTGAACACTGTAACTGCTGCAGAGCCGTGATAAGCCATTGCACTGCTGAGCCACTTGCAGTGAATGCAGATATGTTGTGGTAATTTGGCCAAAACGTGTGATGTGGCTGCTACGGGAATTTAGATCGATCTTATTATCATAGAAATTAGTATAATTTGAAAAGACTTGTCCCTCCTATCTATAAATCTGTGTCTATTTGAACATATAATTCATGTGATAATCACAGGATGAATGAATGCAAAGGTCACAAGCAGGACTCAAATTCAAGGTATTGGATATCCGTCATACACATATCCATCCAGCTCACGGATCCAGTGAGTGCAGTTGATAAGACACATTGTTATGAATTTAGCTTGATAGTCATTTTATTTTCTCTGCTCATCTTAAGCTGGCATGGAATCAATCTATGCAGAAAGAAAGAGCAGCTTCCTTTGTATTGTTTAGAATCTACTTGGAAAGCGTTTTTATATTATAATAAATATGTGAATATGTTACCTGGGCTTGCATCAGACTGGACTGAATGTAATGACTTTGCGAGTCTGAAATGTGACCCAGGTGCAGCCCAGCAAGTGATCTTGCTGAAGTGGAGAGAGACAGTGGGATCCTAAATCTCAGAGCGCTCATCCATGGCAACAACACCACAGGAGGTGCATGTGCCACCATCATGCCGCTAAAATCAGTAGTAACGACTCTTCCTGGTGGGGTTTTGCATCTGCTGTATGGAACATTGGAGTCAGTGTTGGAGAACTTTATCTTCTAACAATTACTGGAAATGTGATTGTTTATTCACTGCTCGAGCAAACTGTAAGATAATGACAAAGCCGATACGTTTTTCCCCTGGCAGGGTCAACAAAATGAAATTAAACTTTTCCTCTGTATCACATTAAACACAAGTCTCAAACACTTTTATAACACACTGATAATCCCCTCCATTCCCTCCATCTCATTTCGAGTGTACCGGCCAAATGACCTCTGTTGAGAGTATTGATTTGAATGGGAATGCCTGTTCGAGCCTTTCTAAATCTGTGGGCTCACCGTCCGTGGAAGAAAATAACACGCTGTTCTATTGCTCGCTGTGAAAATGTCATTACACCAGCTGTCTCAGGCCCAATGCCCACCACAGCCACTCAGCTGGCTGCTGAAGCTCACAGAAACACAGTCCATACACACACACACACATAATGACACAGTGCTGCATCGTGGGAGGATTTCTAATAAGATGTTATGCTATAGGCATAATGATAAATAATATGTAATAATGTAATGATATATATTTAGGCTTTGGTTTTGGTTGGGGAACTCAACATCTGCTGCTTGTAGATAGTTCATATGGACCAGACATCTCTATCACATCTGCTTAATATGACTAATGGATTAGATTAAGCTGGGATGATATGCATGTACTGTATGTATGTGTGTGTGTTGGGGTGGGTTGGAGAAGAGGAAGAGAAATAGTGTTTGTAAGCATTTCCCCCAGGAGTGTGTGCGTGTATGTGTGCGAGAGTCTGCATGCATGCATGGGAAATAAATCTGCATTAATTAGACGTGAGAAAAAATTCAGCAGCCCAAAATTTGGCAGAGAAAATGTGATGTATGCATAGTGAAGGTGGAAAATGGCTCAAGTGATTCAGATTCTTTTTATCTCTTGTTATTCTTCGAACAACTTCATGAGTGACTTTATCACATAATGCACTTTTTATACCACAGGGTGTAAACATAAGAGGACAGAATCACTATTTAAGCTTTTTTTTTAAGATTTTACGAAAATGGACTGAATATAAGGTGGATGTTATTTTAGGTTTAAAACAAATTTAGCTTGAAGCCATTATAAAAACACGGTTAACCGACATTATGTACAAAATTCTGAGAATGCTTAATGTCACTGCAAAGAACAATAAACCACACCTTCTGTTTTGCAATTAATCATAGTTGCAACAACATGTTTCTAATGAAATGCAATCAGGCTGATCCATTTTGATTTGAAATCTTGGGAATCAGGATAAAGATAATCAAAAGAAACATTCCCACATTTTGGGTAACGTCGTTGTTTGCCCTCTGACCTGCGGTCAAATGAGAGGATCAATATCAATGTAATCTTTGTTCTCTAGATCACAGGTTTTCAGAGTCTGAGACTGTGGGCCTCCCCTTAGACAAAGCTTGGAAAAAGGCGCTCCCTCAACCCCCCCTTAGTTTTCTTGCTTAGTTTCACTCAATTCCTGGATGCCTATGGGATCAAATAACATAATCATGATCCCATAGACTCTCAAGATAGCCCAATATTGCTGTTAGACATAACTGAAGGACTACAATAAATACAAAAAAATGGCATTTATTAGTTTCTGACTCTGGGAAAGTGGGTATCTCTGAACTATCTCCAACCAAATCAAAAACATTAAGGCTATTCTATATGATCTCCATTTGATAAATAATGCAATATTTTTTAACTTCCATTCACTGAGCCTCCCCTGAAACTGTTTTGTAGCCCTGTGGGGAGGCCCGCCTCCCACTTTGAAACCTCTGCCCTAGATGAAAGCGGATAGTTTAGGCTAATGAACACAAAGAATACAAAAAAATACGAATTCAAAACTATCTTTTAGGACAACAAACAAGCATATTTTCCCAAAAATGTCTTCCTTGAACACATGAATTTGTGTTGTTTAAAATAAAACCAAACATGAGTAGCACAGTTTCCATCTACTATGCCTCAGGGCTGTTCTGATCTGATGATGTTTGATGTTCAAGGTGCAGTGTAGATTTTAGATCAGTTTTCTTTTTACTTTAGTCGGTTGTAGAGCAGTGTGACAGAAAATATAGAGAGAAATGAAGTAGATGAGAGCATAATGGACCATGAACAAGATTTAAACTCACAACATCATGAGTAGATGTAGTGTATATCCATCTGGTCTGCTGAACCTCAGGCTTCCCTTTATTCCTTTGTTTCTTGAGGCAAAGATTCCTCATGCGACTTAGAAATGACAACTACAATCCTCAGAAGCCAGGGGCCAGAGCAGTGAGCATGGCTTTATGCACGATAGCCACTGTTACAGTAGGTGTGTGTGTGTGTGTGTGTGTGTGTGTGTGTGTGTGTGTGTGTGTGTGTGTGTGTGTGTGTGTGTGTGTGTGTGTGTGTGTGTGTGTGTGTGTGTGTGTGTGTGTGTGTGTGTGTGTGTGTGTGTGTGTGTGTATAAAGGGATGCCCTGAAATAGTTGCATGCTGTGGGCTTATCTGCTCTCAACTGCTCTCTGTATCATCGCTCTGCTACTTGCCATTGCTTATACTGTTTTCTTTGACACTCTGTTGCTTGATTAATGTTGTGTGATCTGTGAAATATCAGAGAGCTGTATTTTAAAAGACAATTCTGGTTTATTACAACACGTGTCTTATTTGAACAACATTACAGTGAGCACGTTAATTGATGATATCCTGATATGTGGTTACATCCCTGAGAAGTTAAACACAAAAGTGAGCTGTAAGATGATCATACAGGTTTTGAAAAAAATCCCCAAGTGAGTCAAAAGTGAGCTAATGATCCAGCATATTGGTGCATTCCTACTTATCTGAGGCCAACAGGAAACATTTTCCCTCAAATTGTTGTAAATATCAATCACAGTTAACAGACAGACTTCCTGGTTCAAATTAAACTTTGTATAGTTATGCAGCTTTAAGTGCATACATTAAAGGAATCATATATATACAAAATATCTCAGGAAATGATTGTAAAAACAACAGGGCACCATCCCACAGCAGCACGCATTTGTATGCTGTCTGTTCTCAGAGAGTACAAACTAAGAATCCAAACCCCTGAGGATGCCTCGCTGGCAGCATAACAGTGATTATGTTATGAAATATCTGCATTTATGAAATCTAAATATAAGTGCAGCAAATACAGCTGCTTACTGTGGCTAATGGGTTTCAGGAGATGGAGAGAAATGCAGGTCACAGTGCCACACCTCCCTTCGCGCAGATTCCTCTCCTTGCCTTGCCCCAATTACCCAAGTGTGGTCTGCCATAATGACTTATCACCAAGCCTGTAGAGAGAGAGGGTGTATGGAGAAGAGGGGGAGTGACAAAGAAAGAGAGGATGAGAGGGTGATGAGGTGTAAATGATCTCTTGGTCCCTGCCGTGTTGCTTGTTCCCCATCCTACCTCTCACCTACTTTTCTTCATCCTGTATGCCTGTAGAATCAGCGGGGGGGGGACTTTCATTTGCTGCTTGAGGCCCGTGTTTGCTCTATGAGATGTTATACATCCATAGACTCGGTATTAATTGAATTGCAGAAGCTGCCGTTGCTGCTTCCACAGATTCAATTTGAAGGCTCACCTCCTGCCCTGTCTTTGCCCTTGTGTGATCCTATCTTCCCTTTCTGCCCTCTAGGCTTTGGGTGCATGCCAGCACCCCCACTCTTTTCCCTCATTTTTATCCTCAACCTCGTTCTACTTGTATTCTTACCCCCGCTGAAAACAGTGTCAGTGACAGTATTCAACGTGTTTCTTTCTAATGGAAGCAACGGAAGACTTGGCTGAGCAAAAGAAGGTCATCAGTCTGATAAATTAAATCATCGTTGTGTAAATAACAACTCGCTACTACGTTTTGGACATATGCTTCAAGCACACACACACACACACAGACACGCACTCACCTACCTATAGGCCATACTTTTGTCTCCTGTGGATTACTGCCATTTGTTGGCTAAGTGCTCCTTTGTTCAGCAGAAATTAATTATGAAAAGGGATCAATTGAATTGTACGGCTCCCCACTGCAGGCAAAGTGAAGGCATACTTCTAATTGTCATGACTGTCCAAAAGCTCTGCAGGGAAATTTAACTTCTATTGTTGAGGAGTTTCTTTTTACAGTATCATTACTGATTGTTTGTCCAGCTGGGTTTTGTGCTGTGCGTATTAAAATGTCCCAAAGTAGGATTTTTTTTTTTTTTCATTTATTCATTTCCAAATCTTACTTTTTGTTTGTGTAATACAACTTAACCCTTTATCCAAGAGGAACCATATATGGTCACTTCATTATGACGGTTTTAATTACACTTCTATGGCATATTTTGGTGGGTTTTTTTTATGGGTGATATACTAATATACACTTCAATGTTACGGCTTTCTTTCACAAATAATTCAAAGTGGGCTTGATCTTGATTTGCTTATGGCTTATTTATTACATATTTTCATAGTATATTGATGTGGCATATTTCTTTTGCAGCAGCTGTCTGCTCAGTCCTTCTATGGGAAGAGGAGGCCGGCTGTGCCACAGATTGTTGTTGTGCCAGCCCACGTAGATATCATTGACTTTGATTTTCAGACTAAAGCTGACTTTTTCAAAAAAATCAAAACAGAAAAAATTTCTTCTTATATCCACCAGTAACACTCCAGGGTTGAAGTTTTAAATTTCCAAGTATTTCAATGAGTACCCTATAAAGGGTTAAGAGTGATTCACACAAGAATTTTCTAACGTGATGCAAAAATCCTTCCTCTAAACCTTTTATAATACAACTCAGTAGCATCTTTTTGTTAGAACCTCCCTGCCTGGTAAAACTCTTGTACTACAGGTTTTCTCTTAAAGATTTGTTGTCTATGAGCCAAGCTGAGATAACCCTGGAAACATCACTTTATACTTTAGAAAGCTCCCTCCAGAGTCTCAGAAGACATCATACAACTGATTTCCCAGACCAAGTCTTCCCTGTAACTTGTAAACTGATTTTGATGTCTTAAATTGGTAATTCTGTTTAAGATGCAGATGCATTTCATATTGTGTAGGCATATCTACAAAAAAACATATCTACAACTCAATTTTATATAAAGTAGAGCCACAGACACAATAAATGTTTCATTAGTCTAGCATTGCTAAGTAGATTTTTATGTGGTGCTTTATGCTGTTATTTAAGGTCCACAGGCCCATTAAACTAGCCATTTCAAAGGATATGAAATATTCTACTCTCACTTGTCAAAATCACACAAAATGTATGTCTGTTGGTTTGTGTCCACAACAAAATTGTGTTTCCGAATAAGGACAGTGGAAGCTATTTAATTAAAGATACGCTTTATGTATAGATCCTATAGTATGTATTTTTAATGCTCTGACATACATTATGGTTTCAGCTAAAGAGGTAAGTTTAATGGCTGTACAGTGCAGTTGCTCAGCGCACTGGGAGGTTGTTATATTAGAAGCATTATATTACTGATATAATTTCAGTGGCTGTAAAGTGGCATTGTTTGCCAAGCTGGCTTCTACCTTTCCACTGGTAGTCTGTGAAGATTTGGGAGTAATATCAGTGTGTTTATAGATGCGACAAGAGTGCTCCTGGCCGCTTAATAGCAGCACTTATTGGGTGTCTGCACATTACCACCTTGGAAGAATAGCTCTTTAGAAACATGTTAAAGAGAGCTGTCACCCTAAAGATGGAGGTGGACAAGATGGAGCTGGACGTGATGTTGCGGTAATAATGATGAACGATGCACCTAAACTGGCCTTTCAGTCTCTATTATTGCACACACCCAACTGCGTCTTGATATTTCAACATGAGGATCTCACTTAGCCCCGTGCTATCTGATGTGATGATATTCAGGGTGTCAGTCTGCACTCATCCATGCATGGATTCATTTATGTGCTGAATGGCTGCGTTAAAATATTAGCATATTTTTCTCCCGCTGTGTGGCCATGAAGACGAGGCTTTAGTCATAGTCCAGACACAGTGACGGTCCGTGCCTAAAAGTGTTCGTTGGGTTGAAAGGACTGAGCAACAAATCCCTTGCCTTTTGTACTGCTTCTGATGCACGCAAGTCTTGAAACGCCGGTGTTTCTGCTCTTTTTAGATGAATTTAATGATTGCTCTCTTCACAAAGTAAGTTTGACTGTACAGTCGAATGGAGCAAGCTTGCAAAATCTTTATTATGCTGATGGGTAAATTGTGTTTTCTTTTAATATGAAGGTTATTACTGAAAGATATTAATAATCTGTGCATACATTTGTACTATCTGCAATGTATCAGCCAAACAATTCAAACAATTTCTCTCACATGTACCTCACAATCTGATCATTTTTATATTCATGCCCTTTCATGCCATCACCATTTTCATCAGTGTATAAGCATACGTTTGATAATAGTGGGTAGGAGATTTTTCCCCCTCCTTCATTCGATATCCAGTTAATAAAAGTGGATTAATTACTTTTTCACTGCTGATTCAGAGGTACTATATCCCCTAACATCCTGTCTCTAATCCCACCCCTGATTATCATATCCACCATTATTATGGTTTGCTCAGTTTAGCCCCACATCCAGACGGTCCTGGGTTCAAACTGGCTGTTGCCTTTCTGTTTGAATATTGCATGTTCTCCCATTTTCTTTCATGCAGTGTAAGTGTGTTTGTCGGATAGCCCACGTGATTTACTTCCACCTGTCCAAAGTGTACCATGTCCCTTGCCTAAACAGGATAAGTGGGCATACAATATAGATGGAATATTCCATTGTTACTACTTATGTCGACTGGTGAAGAGAGCGAGATCCATCAGACATGAGCAGATCTTTACCACACTTCTACCTCTAAGGTAAATACAGTAAGAAGCCAACTGGTTAGCTTTGCTTAACTCAAAAACTGGAAGCAGGGGGAAATGGCTAGCTTGGTTCTGTGTATCTTGTACAAAAACTGAAGTGTAAAAATAATGTTATGGTTGTATGTGGTTATGTGTGACTATTTCTTGACTGGGGACAGATGTCTAAATTCTGACAGTCACATAACGAAATAAACCCTCCAACATCCCTGAGGGTAACATACCTGTGGGAGTTGTTCTCATTTCCTTAGGGGCCTACTATACTGTATGTGAATGCGACCTTTGACAGGAGAACCTCAAAATCGTGTTCTCTCATGTGCAAATGCGGTGCATCGTGTGTCATCCACCACACCACGGCAGCAGAAGTTTTATTGGAAATTAGCCCTGTTAAGCAACTGTCGTGGCTCCTATAATTTACCCCTAACATGTCAACCTTGCAGAGTTCTGACTGTCAGGGTCTTTTCTGCTTGAGTGGGAGTTGATGAAATTATCATTCCTTTTTCCGCCCACATACACCTCAACCTGATCCCCTTTTCTGGTGACAGTGTTGACTCATGGCTTTCTTGCTTCGCTTCTCGCTTGCTGATGACAGTTTTTTTAGCTGCACTATTTCAGGCAGAATTTTGAATCTTCCAGGCTTTCGAGCAGAATTTTGGAATCATCATCCCACCTTGTTTATATGTTAAATTTGGATGCATCTAAATTGCTAGATAACCCTGTCACCTGTGAAATCCACCACTTAATGGGTAAAAATGAGCAGGATGTCTTGTGTCATTTCTCAAGTCGACTTTTTGGGGAACATGCTTTCATCTCCTTCTACTAGAAATTCTTCCTAGCCAGTGGCTTTTCCCAGGCCTTACAAGACAAGGATCTGTAAACAGCGCAAGAGCAGCTGAAGTGGTGGGCAGTCCTGCTGGTCAATGGGCAGACCACAATGACTCTGGCACACAGGACGGTGGAGGGTTTCTTTCTTTCTCTCCTTTCTTTCTCTCTTCCCTGAATTTCTTTCTTGCTCTCTCATTATATTCTGTCTCTCTCTCTACTTTTTGCCCCTCTCTCTTCCTCCTCCTCCTCCTCCTCCTTCTGCCTCCTTTTTAACTGGCAATGAAGGCTTATGAAGGCAATGACCCCAATACCAGTTCACCAGTGATGAAGAGATGAATGGCAGCAAATGAAACACAAAGACCTCCTTGCCCTGCTGTAACCATACACTGTAGCAGACGGGATGAACTTCCTGACAATACAAGCTTACATCTCCAAGCACACCTGTGGTCGTCTTTTGAAAGCATGTATGTCTGTGTGTGCCTTTGCTCACATTTTTCTGTTTGTGAGTTTTTGTATCTGCCTCTGTCCCTTTCACATCGAGCAACAGCATACACAACGCTGTGGAGTTTTTAAAAAAGCGACCAAATCACTGCACACATAATTCAGTTAGTTCTGACATGCAGACAACAGATGCTGCATCATGTTGAGAAACAATATGTAAATCCAGCCTTACCATTCTTCTCTCTTTAAAGAAGAATATTTTGTGTGGTGTATTAGAGCTCACTGGTCATCAACAATGTTAATTACACTACTGATCTGGAACTTTTTCATATACTTACATGAACACCAGAACCCACACTGTGGCTTTAATCTCACTCCCACACTTGCACACTTTGAGAATGAGTGTGGGTGGTGGTGTGATTCCTGAAAAGATCAAAGTATGCTATGCAAGTTCTGAGAAATACAGAAAAATGTGTAATACTCAATTTAGCTACAAAAGGCCAGGGAATAGATGCAAAGAGCTCTTTTTGTGACCTTCGACTTTGCACTTGGCAGAGTGATTAGAAACAGCTTCTTAAAAAACGTACAAGCTAAAATAGCTGACAGATCTGGAAGAAGGACCCTGGTTTAAAAAAAACTTTATTTGGAATTTGGAGTTTAGCTAGTTAAAAATGGCTTTTCACATTAAATGCAACTTGAAGTAGTATTTGTAATCCGTATGTGTGACTGCTGTCTCTTTCACACACTCACTCTCTCTCACACACACACACACACACACACACACACACACACACACTGTGAGCTGTAGTAATGAAATCCTTTGCTGTCACAAGGGCTTAGACCTGTTTCAGATGGTTTCCTTTTATATTCCCCTTTAATAAAAACAGGATTACTGCATCCCAGCAAAAGCATAGAGCTATGATATAGAGGCATGGCACTGATAGACAGTAACATATGGGGCTGATCCCCCACTCTGTGGGACAAGCCTCCAGAACAAGAGGAAAGCTCCCTAGTATTGATTTGTCCATTTGGAATCAGTCTTCAAATGGGCTTCCTTCTGTCCTTAACTTCCATTTTCTCTAAGTAAAAGAGTTTTCAGCTTTTAGGATGAACCGAGAAGCTTCAAATGACTATTTAAATGGTCACCTACAGCTAAAACGTGACCCAATACAGTGCATGTTGATACTAGCTAAAAGCTACATAAAGCTAAATATGTGTAGAAAATCTGACTGTCTATTTAAAGGAGCACCCCAGGGCTGGATGTAGGATCCAAGTTTCTTTTTTCTTTTTTTTTAGCTTGACCCAATCTAATTTATGTCAGTATATTTAGGCCTCTGCTGGATTAATCAAATGTGTTTCTAGAGAGGAGTACCTTATTAATGTTGTATTCATTTTTGTATTGGAAAGTTACCATGAAGTCATGATTAACATGGATGCAGAGTATCTTTCAGGAACGGTAACTAAATTTGATAGATGTTAGACCTCTTGATATTTGTTACAAAAGGGATATTGTCATAATAGTAACTTGTTGTGGATTCTGACAGGATGATTGAAGACCTCAACACATATTGTAAACCTGCTATTATTGGTGCAGGCACTAGACTATGTTAAAAACAGTATTTTAAACGCATTCAAGATGAATTAAGAATACAAACATTCTGAATTATAACTGCATATATGTAAATGATTTTGTCATGCACGTAAAATCATGATCCCTGTAGCCTATTTTACATATGCAATTTTCCCTGTATCATCACAATGGTGTATTAAGGCTGTTTCCGTGGAGATTTGTGTCATTATACATACATGTGTATCATGCCGTGAAAACAAACAAAACAACCACAGAACAATTTGTTTGTTTTTATGAAATTGTAAAAAAAATGACTTTTAGGTTTCTCTCCACCCAGTGTCTTTTTATGTCCTTACCAATAAAAGACCATCATGGTTATGCATTATTCATCCTTGCTATACACAGCAGTTATGAAATTCATTGTAATACCCACTCCAGGTAAATGCATTATTGATGATATTTAATGATGTTGAATTAGCATACGGGAAAGATTTGTCCCATGCCTTGAGCACTCTCCCTTGCATAACATTGGAATATTTTTGCCAGACACCCCCTGTGTTGTAATGAGGAATGTGTTTATGCACTTTCATTTCCACTAGAGTAAAGTAAAGTGCCCTTAGGCAGAGGCAGAGCACTGAGAGAATGCTCACTTGGTGTGTGTGTGTGTGTGTGTGTGTGTGTGTGTGTGTGTGTGTGTGTGTGTGTGTGTGTGTGTGTGTGTGTGTGTGTGTGTGTGTGTGTGTGTGTGTGTGTGTGTGTGTGTGTGTGTGTGTGTGTGTGTGTGTGTGTTGTATAAGTGAGTGTGTTCAACTTTAAAATCTCTGGTATGTTGATGCACATAATACATTGTCTTCACCTCTTTACCTATAAATGTGGTGATGGATATTTAATCTATTTATATTATTTCATGAATTAATATATTTCATAGCATTAACGTATTTTCTTACCACTTGCATTCATTTTTCTTTCAGTGGGCTTTACTGCAATAATGTTAAGTATTGCAGTTAAGTTGCAGTGTCCACATTGTTGGTTGTGTATGTTTATGTTGTGCCAGACCTTTTGGCTATATCTGTCTATTCATATTTTTATTCTTTATTTTTTCCTTGCTGTATCCTACTAATTCTTGCTGCTCCAGTGACCTAATTTTCTAAACAGTGACTATTAAAGTCTGATGTCTTACTTATCATCTTTTAACAATGCTCTTTGGCAAGATACGTCTGATGTGTGTTTGTGTTTCTGTGTGCAAGTCATCCTACTTTTATTTTTTTCATGTGTGAGCATGCGGGCAAGCTTGCATTTGTACACCTAACTTTGTTTTTGACGGATGCTGGAACATTTATAGTTTCCATCATTTATTTTTGGTACAGTGGTTTTTATTCCCGACCTCGGTGCTGCTATTCTTGCTTCCCAAGTCTGACATGTTTTCCTGTTGTTAGCTGTAATCTTGCCAGAGGAATCGGAGGATAGGAGATCAGAGCCATCGTTGTTGTTTGCCTCTCGTCTCAACGCTCATCTTTTGTTCTCCATTCAGGGCTTTGTAGTGGAGGAAGGGAGACAGTGAGGTGTACAGTAAAAATCTGGCAGAAGGGAAATGAGGAAACGTTATCACCTACTGATCTTGATACAATACAAATTGGTTTTGCTGGGATACCTGTCTCTCTTCCCCCCCTTGCCCATGATCCTCTTTCTTTTGTATCGTATCTCTAATCATCTCTCCACCTGTCCTTTTCCCTCTACTTTCCCCTCGTCCACCACCGCCTTCTCTCTTTCTCCCCTTTCCTCTGAGACACCCATAAACAGGGAGCATATATCGCTGTCGCTGTTCATTTCTTCACCCACCCATAAAGCACCCTGACGGGTCATCCGTTTTCCTGCCAGATAATGTTGTCTTTGTTCATTTCTACCTGCGAGTGAGACGTGTATATTACTAGCTGCCTTTTTTTTCTGCATACTTGATTGCTGAAACAGTGCCACATTATCATTATAAATGAGGTGAGAGAGACGGGTAGCCTAGGAATTTAGATGGATGAGTAGCCAGAACCAAGCAAAAGAGGGGTAGTGAAAAATGCATTGTACATTTACTGTACATGCATCTGAACTTACACTGCAAACATTTTGAATAGAGCGCATAATAGCACAGAATCTATGTCCAAAGTTGTTTAAATCAGATTTTTTATCTGTGTCCATAAAGCTGAGGCGAACTGCAGAGTTAGTACCTACCTTTACTGTTGCCTTTAGGAGTGTTAATGATACAGATGGCAGTGTGAGGTGTTTTTTTACTAGGTGGTGAAGCTCTGTCATTGCTATTGGCTATCTTTCTGCAAAAGGGTTTTGTGGTGGCTGTAGACACAAACACACATATACTGACACTGATCTCTGCTGACGGGCACCACAATGCCAAGGCAAGGGCACGGCAGCTCTCTGTCCTGCCGTCAGCCTCCTGGGCAGGCAAAGTTCAAAGGCTTCTCTACCTGTCTGTCTCTCTTTTGCTGGCTCTATTTCTACTCCACACGCCCCTCCTTTTTTTTCTCACTTTCTGGTTTAAAAAAATAAAAGATGCTTAGGTATTAGATAAGGAATATTGTGTTTGATCATTTTATTGTAGTGCTGGATGGGCTGGTGATTAAATGCTGACTCTGTTAGGACCTGTAGCAGACACCAGGCAAATGACTAAGCTCTAAATGGCCTGATTTAGCGACGCAGTCCAAATCATTCTATTGTAAATTCTTTTATCTGAATCTATTCCAGGTTATGTTTTTATTAAAAGGGGGATGACGAGGACTCCCAACGAGTCCTGAGGGACCTAGTGGCCTACTAACGGCTGCCTACGCACACACACATTTAGAGGCTTGTGTATCCAACACACCCATGCAAAAAAAAATTCACTATCTCTTACATTAATATATCACACGGCTGTTCTGACCTTAATCTGGGCTGCTGCTGGCTGCAGCGTGTCACAACACCTTTTCGGTATTTACTTGCACGTTGAGTGTTTGAATTTGTGTGTGACGATGAACCTGAAATCCCTTTATATCACTTTTGTTTTTACATGTGAAACGGTATACATTTCCTTATGTATGTATGCATCTGTGTTTTTGGCATGGAATGACATGTAAGCTACATATGTTCAGAGCATCAGGAATTCAGTCCTTTTCAGCTTCTCTCAAAAGACCTCCAGTCACATCCAGAGTGCTGTCAGGCTCAAGAACCATCTAAATATCGCATTAAGGGAATAATAGAGGATTTATCATATAATGTAACTTGTCACAGGAATGGAAAGGGGATTTGCATTATACATCAAATCTCTTTACTTTTGAAATAATTGGACTTCCACCTTGAGATCATCCCATCAGAGATGTAGGGAGATTACCATTCACTGTAGACATGAATGGGAAGTGAATGAGGGATTGAAATGAACACTGGGTATCTTCTAAAAAGGCACATGGATGGACACAGAGATTAGTTTTTGGCTACAGAGATCTTTGAAGACATTAACCCTTTACTTTAACTCTGAGGGGAAAGCTGCATATTTTGAGGTTTGAAATGGATATTTTTTCCATGGTTAAAAGCAATTTCAAAACAGTGTGACTAAAAGCCCTTTTATGCATTACAGCTGACAATTATGGATGATATGTTTTACTCTGACGCTGATCTTAAGGAAACACAGAAGACAAACTCTTTGGAAAAACAACAACAGCAACATTAGAAGATTGCTTTCAACTTTGACCTTCTTACTGAACCTATTTAATGACCATTGTTCTGTAAAAACTACACATGGACTGCAGAAAGTGAGTTTCTGAAGCGCCCTAGACTTTGATAAAATGTGAGTGTGTGCAGGTGTATATGAGTGATGTGTCTCACTTCTGACTGATCTGAAATTGCCTGTTGATTCCCTCAGCAATTGGCAAAAGCAGTTACAGGAACCTATGGACATCTTTAAAACTTTATTTACACCTTCATTGCAGTGTGGTGGTTTGAAAAGGCAATTTTCTAAAAAGCTCTGCTGTATTTAATCCTGGTAAAGTGCTATGTGAAATGTATTTTCTTCTGCTCTAGGATGTTAGATTCAGGTGACAATGAGGCCTGTGTAATTTGAGAAAATCGTCATCATTTTTCTCTTTTTGAAGGCACAGTTAACAGTCTGTCACTGACAGTAATGCATGCTAAAGCGTGTCTCATCCATTCTTTAATGAAATATTAGATTATAGTTTTGGGTACAGAAGAACCACTTCTAAATATAGGTGTATCTATTACCTTGGCACGTACTGTTAAGTTTTGTGTCTTTTTTAGCCCAAAAAGATCAAATGTCTTTGATGTACAGTTGGATTGTAATGCCAGTTTTAAATGGGCTTGAAATTGCCTTTCAGATCAGCCATGATCTCTGTAGCCTAGATGGGGATAGTCATCAGACAGCAGAATGCTGCATGGTAAATGGTGAAAGATTGAGAAGAACGCAGCACTGGAGCAGGGGAGGGGAAAGAGAAAGTGGAGGCTGATTCATACCCCCCAAGCACACACACACACACACACACACACACACACACACACACATATATATATATACTACAGAGGGAGGAGAAGCTGTTATGGTGGGCTTCCATCCATCCCCTGCCCGGTACTGGCAAGAACAGAAGGCATCACACACTTACATGCACACACACAGTCATGCCCCCTAATAACCTCTCTTCTCTGTAAATCTGCTCACACACAGATTGGACTCCTTAGTCTGGTTCCTGGCTTCACTTATTGTGCAAATTGAAGCCTTCAGGAATCCCATTGTAACTGGCCAAAATTACTTCGACACAAAGTGTGCACAAGTGTGTGTGTCTGTGTGTGTGTGTACTATGGGGATTGTGTAGGAGGAAGGCATGGGATGGTAACTTTCTGTTGCTCCAGTGAATTCCCATACTCTCAACATATGGAGCTTTTTACCCCTCGCACTTAATCAATACACAAACTCTGTGTGCGCATGATAGAGCTGTGAGTCTGAGCTGCTGCTGTAGCAAATACTGTTTGCTGATTGAGACCAAAACAAAAGGAAACCTCTTCTATTGTTCAAGATTAGGTGGAAAATCCATAATCACTCTTTTATTATATCAGTTTGATACAAAGTGGCTTGAATTCTTTCCTGCCCGACACCCAGCGATGATATGTGACATAAATGTGATGGCATACTGTGAGATATGATCCAGCCTCATTCAGACATGAATATCGGCACAGTTTAGTCTACTGCCAGGAATGATTTCTCCACTGGTGAGCTAACACTAATCTCACTCCATAGGCGAAGAAAGCACACAGGACAACCAAGGACAGGACACTTAACAGTAGCTATTAAATCACCACAGAGGCCGGGTATTACCGCAGAGTACAGTGTAACTGCTGCTGGAGTGTCCTGGTGTCTGAGCAGGTTAAGGCACATGCTGCGTGCTCATTGTAAGATGAATTTAAATGATAATGAGATCTAACTGGAGCTTTTGACCAATATAGACCAACAAAGGAAACTGAAACTCTCTGGGACTTCTCAGTGTCTATAAATTAAATTTAAGCTATTTAAATTTTACATAGTTGGGCCATAAGAAGACTCCAAAATATATAAAAGTAACAACTGAATCTATTCCCCATGGTTTTATTGTTCAGAAGTTGGGGAAGCAACATTTCATCCATCATTTGAAAATAAAACTCTTCTCCCGCTTTCTATAAAGGAATAGATAATTGATGAAAAACATTACTCACCAGTTAAATGTTTTTTTATTGATGCTGTTTCTATTAGTTTGTCCATCCCCTTTATATCACAGAGGGTAGGCTAAATAACAGAAATATTGCTCTATATGATGCAATACAATTCAATAGCTTTGATGTATTTAGTCGGTTATGGAGCTACGTATGGCTTTGCAGCCTGGAGAAGGCTTTTATGTTTTTATTTATTGGTTTTATGGGAGCCACAATTTTACAATACTGGGTTCACTATACAGTTTTCTCCCAATTCTTTTTAACAAAATGAGATTGAAGTCAAATTATAACTGAAAAAGATTCCTCTATTTCTCAGACAAAAATTACTAAAAATAATTTCTCTTATATTTTCTTTACGGAATTATAGATTTTTTATGTATTTATAAGGTACACATATTTTTATCACAGTTTCATATGTTTCACAATATATCTTTACATTACTAACTTTGCAATACCTTGCTCAAGGGCACATTGAAAGGAAATCTACTGTAAATGTTTCTCTCTTAGGTAAAAAACTAAAAAAACTTTGGTTGGGTGGGAGTTGGCTGTGCTAAAAAGCTTTAAAATAAAAAGTGGGAACTGTTATTGGTCCATGTCTGGCAGGATTGAGTAGAAAGAACAACCGCTTCTCAGGTTGAGTGATCTGATCTCACTTCGCTTCATCCATGTGGATGGGGACAGTTTTCGTGAAGGAAGGCTGGATGCATTGCCACTTCAATCAATAAGCCATTAGCAACCAAAGAAGCAGATGCCGTCAACGTTTGTCCAGGAGCCCTCACCCCCGCCTGTCAGGTTTTCATTCTGTTAACTCTCTCACCTCTTTTGTAGATGTGTCCTGGACCCAGACAGGTTGAACTTAGCACCAGAGCCTCCTCGGAGCTATGTTCGGGATGTGCCTTTACCGATGCGGTTTTGCAAACATGGCAGTGAGTCGTGAAATGAGATTTTTCTGCTATCATTGCGGGGCAGAGAAAGAAAGCCACATCTCACTCTGAGTGAATGCCTCGCTGCTCTTCCCCTCTGCCTCTTCTCAGCACAGGCATGTCTAACCATCGCTAAGACGGATCGATAGAGCTGAGCTCTGTAAGCTGCCTGCCGCCAATAGAGGAAATACTGTATGCTGTAATGAGATGGGGATATTAAGCAGTTAAAGAGGATGGTTTTAGCTAAGCAGGAGTAGGAACGTGATTAGCGTAATAAAAAAAGCTTTGTATGCAGAAGTTTTACAACAAGAGAGCCTCTGATCTCCTTAAGGGGCTGGTAGGCAGAATAAAGGCATGAGAGACTGTATCTCGCCCTCCTGTGAAAATGGTTTGTGAGCTGAAGGTTCATAAGATTGCTGCTGATCTGGCATTGTAGCCGACGAGATATTGAGCTCCAATGTTTCCACACTGTGCGATTGATTCTTCTTTCTTTCAAAAAAAGTAAAAATCACAGGATTTCTTTATACAAAGAAATCAATTCATTTACACTGTCTTCAACGTATGGATTGTTTTCAAACCACACTGGTTTTAACTTTTCCGTGTTTTTATCGCTTGTTTTGTTTTTTCATTGAGTGCCGAGCAATATTAAGGCGAATGTTTGCTTGACATTCTGTATTGAAATGTTATAAATGATTCTGTTGGATCCCCACATGAAACAGTAAAAAAAAAAAAAAAAACATTGTTTTTACTAAGGGTAGAAATTCTTTTGAAGCCACATCTCAATCAATTGAACATCACATCAGAGAATCAACAAAGATCTGTGAACGTATAACCCTCACCTTGCCTGTCTTTTTTGAGGAGGATGAAAGTGCATGAAAAATTTTTTTTGGGGATAATTTAGCACTGTTCCCCATATACACATACATTTGCCAAAGGGCATGTTTTGACATCAAAGGGCCAGCTGTCAGCCTTGAAGGGTTTATGGTGATGGCAGATGACTGTGAATTGAATGACTTCCAAGACCTGATCAAAGATTGACTCTAACATTTGGAGACAGTTTGGCACTTTTCTGACTATCCAAGGTCTACGAAGGCCATGCAATCAGCTTGTTAGAGAGTAGAGTTGTTTCTAAACCCTTAAAAGGAATTTTGCTTTTCTAAGAATGAAAACGAGTGTTAATAATAAAAAGCATTTGTAAAAAAGTCTCCAGTGTTTGATATACACTTCTAATGAAAGACATATTTTGGGCTCATTGTGCATCTATTCTTCATTTGCTTAATTTGCATAGTAGTTAAAAAGAAATACAAAAATGTGTTCTAGTTCGAATCCATCCAGCCCCTTAAGGTGTTTGCATTTTGACAGAACGGATACTGTCTTGGCTGCTGTAGAGGTCGGTAGAGCCACTGTCCATGTGGTGCCAGGCGCTTCCTGTTGCTCCTGCAGAATAACAGGCTGTGGTGCCATGCCAAGCTATGCCATGCTGTTTCCCCTGACCTGGTAAACTCCCCTGGGCTCCCAGTCTTTTTGCCTGAGGATGATCATCCATGGTGGATCAGTCTTCATGTAATTAACAGCAGCTTTGGAGCTTTTTGGAGAGGCTCATTCATTTAGGGTTTCACAGGGGTTTTATATGAATTTGGCTTTCAAAGGGTTAGCAGTGAAAAAAACACAGCTTTTGGTGGAGCTACAGTGAATGTCTGCGTCATTTGCCATAAGCTGTGTCATTTGACAAGCTTTATATTTAGATGCTGGACATGGCTTGTTTACAAGATTATCAGAGCTTGCATTGGGCTTTTAGAAGTCATATTTTTAAATGACTTATGTACTCAAATTAAATTGCTCTTGCTTATTCTATGTACCCTTTCTCTATGGAAGTGATAATGGTGATGATACATTACAATACTTCACACTCATTTGGTAGATGCCTTTGCCTAAAGCAGTATACAGTGCATTCAAACTACATAGAGAGCTAGATATAAGAAATTCAGAGTGCATTATTTCCAAACAAAAACTAAAAGCATGTTCACAGTACAGGTGCTTGGAGTTGATATCAACTGTTTACATGGTAACCTAATCTTTATTACCAGCAAAGTGGCACTTTAGAGGCTTAACAAATTCTCGTTAAATTCTTATTGTTATTCATACTCCTCTTTTATGTAATTGTATAGCCAGACGATTTGTCTGAAATCACTTGAGACACCTGAGCAAAGCTCCTGTCAAGGTACTATTCAGTAATACATTCAGTTGTATTCAAGGAGAAAGGCAGGAAATTGTCATTAGTGGCAAAATAAGTACCTTTTTCCAGGAGGCAGCTATACTGATGGTAATGGGGAATTACACCAAAGCCTGAATTAACCTAATTTTTTTGGTATAACTCTGTGATACTGAATTACTCACATCTATCTCACCAAAGAAAGAGTGCTTTCATCCTTTTCTTGTACAGCTGAAAAAGTGGACTAGTGGTTAACATATCATCTACAACATGAAAGATTTATGATGGACATCAAAACATTTGGAAACTGTGTACCATCTCTCATCTTGCAGTATAAATGATGGCTGATAATGATGTGCTGATAAAGTAAACTTAGGTTTAACTAAAAAATATTTTTGTTTCTGTTTGCTCTTATTTTGAAAGAGGCTTCAAGTGCAAATTTAACTAATTACTATGAAAATCATATCTAATAAATAAAAATAAGCAATCACTTCCCAAGAGATGTCATCTGGATGTTTTCATATTTTAGCTATTGAACAAGCGAAGTATTATAGGACAGTTCACGGAAGTAAGACTATGTAACGTTTGCAAAGAGATCACTGTAACCTGAACGATTGAGGGATTACAATAAATGATAAACATTTAGCAACAGTAGCACAAATCCAACAGGGTCAAATGGTCTGTAAATCAGTACACAGACTCAGACACTGTGATCTCTATCTGTGTGCCAACATTATCTAACGTTATGGTCATACCAGCCTTTATCTTCAAATCCCTTGAATGTATGCAATTGAGCAAGGGTGCCTTTTATTGCTCATGAATTCAACTTTGTTTAAAGGAAGAATGTTATTTCTTCTTTCAAAAGTTATATAGTCTCACTTACTGTAAAATAAAATGTTAAAGCTTCATTAAAGTTCACCCATTAACCTGCAAGTCAATGCAGCCAAAAGTTCTCATTTACATTTTCTTTTTCAAATAATAATAATAATTATATATATATATATTCTTTTTATAACAGTTATTTTGTTTTGTTCTTTGCAACTTTAAAAGAATAGTTCTTTGGTTGAGCCCATGAAAAAGAAGCATCTTTTTGTAACTTCCCAAACTGCCAAACTCTCCGACTGATGAGACGCTGTGTCAGTGTCAGCAACCTCCTCCGTCACTTTGAGGAATATTGTAGCCTCATTGACAGGACTTTGATAGGAGTTTAACTCAGTAATTCTCAGGGCAGCTTGAATTGAAACAATCCCCCTTGCATCGGCTCACTGATGTTAAAACTATCATCTTTGTGATGGAACCAGTCGAGTGCTTTTTTTCCCCTCTCTCTTTGTTGCACTTGTCAAAATGTCAGTGTCGTACAATATGTCCGCCTCTTTGAATATTTATATTTCAGGTGGCATCCGATTGTTCTAAATTAAGACAATATATATAATCATATATTGACATTGCAATAACGAACTATTCTATCCCTCTCCTTTATAGATCAATTTTGCTCATTAATGTCCGTATATCCATAGCTATAAGTGTGTGTTTATCTCTTGAGTGTTTACTGAGGAGTTAGTATGTTTGCCTCTGTCTCTCAGCTTTTGTGTACAGTGTATTCTGTTTATGCACACATTTCTGCTATGCCATCGTGCATTCACACTTCTCAGCAGACAGTTCTGCCTCAGTTTGCTCCTAGATCGATTTAATTGCAGCAGTATATTTACAAAGCAAAACAAGCAATTTAAGCAGCTATACCAAAACATCTAAAAGCACTTAGCTAGCTAGACAGTATTCCTTCCAAAATTGCTCCCATGTTAACATACACATGCCCACAAAGGCTGTGAGCATATTTGAAGAGCAACATAGGGAGATACAAATTGTTGTAATCCATAAAGCACAAAAGCAGTAACTGTGTGTCTACAGTGAATTAGAATTATATAAAAATGCTGCTGTTTCTGTGTTATTTTGTTATTTCTCGAGTGTTTCTACCCCTTTAGCTCAGTCTGCCTGTGGCTACTGCAGTCTCTTCATTTTCTCCCGTTTTATTCAAAAGGTGAAGAGAGAGAGAGAGAGATTTTTTACAGTGCCCAACAGGATAGTTCTCTGGCTTCTCTGGATAAACTACTCTCTCCCTAGTTTCAATCTGGAGTAATGAGACCATTTGTCTCTCAGCGCTGCATAAGAACAGAGCTTATCTCCGTGTTTGCCATTAGAGGTGCTTATTGCCCCAAGAACAGCCCACTATCATTAATACCTGTCACACAACTATACAAAGAGCTAGCAAATAGCTGTTCCCTCTCAGCCTCTCTTTCAACTACTTTCTTTACATTGGCCAGTTCACTTACTCCCTGTTCATTTTCGATTCAAGAGGAGAAGTCTTTCAATATTTCATATTACTCAGGACTTCAGAAGAATTTATCGTCGCTCCCACCATCTGGAATACGTGTTCATGTCTGATCTACTTCACTAATTCTCTGACTCTCATTCAACTTTTTCTTCTTTGTCTTGCAATCTTATCTTCTCCTCTTCTACCCCCCCCCCCCCATTCCAGTGGTGGAAAAAAGCAGAAAGGGGAGAAATGCCCCTGCATGGATGGAGAGATTCATTATCTTCTCCTCCTGCCGTGCAAATTGCCCTGTCGATGTTCAAATCTGATCTGTAGATAATTGGATAGTTCCTTATCTAAGGGACCTCCTAACTTTTTCACAAAGAACTTTTGATTTTTTGCTGCGCTCAACACTACTGTGAAGTCCCACCTTTCTGTCTACTCCTTCCCTTGTGCTGGGGTTTAAGCCCCCACAAACTGTCCTTTCCTAAGCTTTCCTTAGCTCCACTAACTCTGGTGGTAAACCCTTTGTGAAATAACTTAAATTGCTATTACTGAAATAAGAAAGCATAAAAAAAAAGTTTCTATTCTGTTTTGGGATCCAAAACCTTAATTTTAGAGGCAGTGATGTAAAAAGAGGCCCTCTTCAGGACCAAAGAATACAGATGCCTTCAGGAGGCGCTGTCAGGGGTTTTACACTCGTAACTTCTGCTGCCGGCTTTTGTTCAGCATCAACCATTACTGCCCAGTCGTGGCTTGCCCAGCATTAGAAGCTACATCCCTTACGCCTTGTTTGTGCTTGCCTGCCAAAGAGTTGTTGGTGCTGTGTGTGTATGTGTGGATGTCTAGTCTAAATGATGGGGAGGAGGCCTTTATACAGTCCAGGGCCCATGTTAGGGACAGAAAGGGGGACAGCATTAATCTAAGAGTTCAAGCCTATAGTTGTCATCCTGTGTGGGGTGGAAGGGGTGAGGGAGGCTGAGACACTGACTTAAAGGCCTTTACTCTGAACAATGGCTGTCCTGTGTTTTGGAAAAAAGGCGAGGAGTTCACAGTTCAGCCCTCAACATCCTTTTCTTTCACTCGTCTCCCATTGCTTGAATCTTTTCTCACAGTGTCCACTTTTGACTCTTTACCGTGTCTTCTTTTTTTTCTTACATTCACCTCTTGCCTTGAACACAGCGTCTCCACAAGCACACAGTTAACTTTCATACTGCTTTCTTTTAATAGAAGTCACATCCTTCTGATAGGCTGAGTTGCGATACCGAGTGTTTTCTCTGTCAGAGAAGTGTCTACACACTGTGACACAAAAGGTACTTTCACACGTGCAGCCTTTTCTGTGTTCGTAGTAGCAGTTTTTTGCTTAGATGTCATGTTTGAATAAGCTGCCTCAACATGCAGGGAAATCAGCTCTGCCAGTTTGATCTCTCGAGATGTAACATTGCTGAAAAAATGATAAACAGATGAATGGGACAGCTGAAACACACAGTTAGGTATTAGAGTATTCCAACATCCTTTACCAAAATCAATGCCTTATCCATCCATATGGACTTCCCTGAGTGCAAGGAAAGGTGCACAGCACAGGACGACTATTAATAGGTTCCTAACAGGTGTACTGAATAGCACATGACTTCTTGTTGGCTCACAACAATCACACAAAAATGGGCACAGGAAATGCAGTATGCATGGCTGTCCTGTGAAATAAAAGATTAAACAGCGAGCACTTTCTTGAATTATTTTTTTTAATTTCCAGTAAGCAAAGACACAAAAATAGCCAGAGATGACAAAACAGAAAGCAGCCATATAAGCCAGTCTCAACAAAAGAAATCACACAAAGCTTTATCAGTTGGGTTGAAACAAACCCTGTAAATTTTATACATCCACACAAAAACTGAATCTTTTGAGCATATTGTTCGGGTTCATTTATGTTAGGTCATCTTATTTAATGTGAAACCAAATAAATGCACTTAAATATTACCAGAAATGATTAAATGCTGTATTGTAATACATCTTTGAATTGCCATATACAAGGAATACCAACCTTAAACATAGGACCAACTATAGGGTTAAGTTTTCTGGAGGGCTGTGATGGACAGACAATATCTGAGAGAGTAAAAAGATTATTTTCAATTGTTACTCTATAATTAAATCAAACTATTCATTGGGCTGGTCTTGTCAAGCCCCTCATTAATAATTCAACATGCGCATTTCGACTTCCATTTATCACATAATTTCGTTATCGATTTTCCACTTCAGGAGAGCATAAACATACCAGTGTGGAGGCAATTTGATCAAATTAGCTGTTTACATCCAACCATTCTAATTTGGTATCATTTGCATGGTGGTACTGTGATGGAAATGCAGCCTGTCAGAAAGAAAAGACAGTTACTGAATGAGTGAGACTTATAAAAGGAGGCAGAAAAGCAGAGATAACCTCCAGACTGTCAGCGAGGGGATTATTCTCCCTTCTGTTAAATCAGAATTCCATTTCAGTTCCGCCTTCACCAGGTTTGGACGCTGCCTCTGGCCCCTGACGCCTCCCAGTAATGCAATTAAGATCCATAAGCTTTTCCCAGGAATAAAGGGGCTGAAAGGGGGATTGTTCCATGCTTCACTGAAGTTGGGAATATCTGTGTGTGTTCTCGTGTGTGTTCTCGTGTGTGTTCTCGTGTGTGTGTGTGTGTGTGTGTGTGTGTGTGTGTGTGTGTGTGTGTGTGTGTGTGTGAAGATGGATTGATGGAGGGGTGGAGCAAAGGAAGGTAATAACAGCCATGTCCCCTCTCCCCAACCATTTCAAACTGACATGAGGAAAGTGTTTGAGATGTATTCGACCCCCACTAACAAACCCACTCCCACTGAAATGCTATTGTGTTGCCATAGTGTCAGCGTGACTTTTTTGAACAAAACTTCAACCATTCAAGCTTTTCCCTCTCCGCTATCATGGCTGCCGGCACCTCAGATTGCTTGTTAGTTTCTAGACCTAAAAAAATTACATAAAAAATTTAACATTACTTTACTTTGTTGTGAGCTGTTTGCTTGCTTGCTGTTTTAAACTAAGTTGAGCATTCCACTGCAGTTTTTAGATGAGTGATGCCTTGGTAATTGAAAGTGAACAAGCGAGCAACAGAGCCTAATGAGCCGCATTCCCTCCGGTCAAGAAGAGAGGTTAGAGATAACAAAATGATATGCCAGAGTACCCAGCTTGTTTTAAGGTCATTCGGATATACACCTCAACTGCAAGAGTTAATGTGCAGACAAAGAGCCTGGGGATGATTAACATTTTATCACCCTTTATCTGAAGCTGAATGTCGTCTTTGCACAGCAGTTTATTTACATAATTTGCTTGCTGAAGTAATTCAACTGATGCATTTCTGTATTTGAGCACTGCAGGTGTATTGCTGTTTCTGGTCATAATTGTGCATCTGTTATTTGTCAAAGGTGCTTGTTTTCTTTGCTTGTGTATGAAAAAAGAAACCCATTGTATTTCAAGCTTATGGAAAACCTACATGAAGAACTAGGCATTTGAAAGAGGCTCTTTCAATAGCTTCTACATAAAGAGGGTAGCCGGAAGTGGCAGCGAATAGATGTTGTTTATGTTACCTAACAGGCAGCCTCCTCCACCTCTCCATCTCACCTACAGCAGACTCCACTCCATTTCACTCCATCTTTGTCCTCAACCTTGAATATCCAGGAACAAAATAATAAAATAAGTCTTTTGCTTCACAGGTCACATTGCAATGCAGTTAAAGGCTTGTTAAAAATGTGTTGAAAATACGGCCACACACACTATTTGGAGAAAGAGTTTTGATTAGGGATGCAATTGGATTTTCCTCCCTTCTGTCGTCGTTGCATGCTCTGCCCCAGATTTGTCACTTGGCCAGCATTGTCGGTTGTTTTGTGCGTTCAGCAATGGCGTGGGCAGTGCCTAAGCAGTGTTGTGGTGCGATTGAGAAGATAATTGGCTTTTCACTGAAGCAGTTTTATGCTGATGCAATTGAACCGGTGCACGGCGTAAAGGTTAGGGCGATATTAGGCCCCATACAAATGAGAACAGGACAATACACACTGAGGCAGATGTCAAAGCCAATCTCTTCTTTTAGCCTAACTGGAGGGAGTGTGTGTGTGGCACAGAGGTTTGTTCACTCTGCTGAGAGAGTTAGATCTTCTTTTATGTGGAACAAATGGAAAAGTCAGTGGGGTGTTGAGTATGTTGCAGCCGCATATTTAAGAACCTTCAGTTCACACTAAAAGGCACTTGCATGCAGTATGCAAAAAGGCACAAAAGCTAATATAAAGTATACGTGCACACAGACATTACAGCCAAATTAATTCAATTAGTTCTACACTAGTCAATCAACCAACAGAAAATGAATCTTCAAAAAAAAATACACTATATGTTTTTATAGTTTGGACAGCAGGTGAGAACATGTCACTCACTGTACAAGTGATGAGATTAAGCTTAAAGGTTCATTTATTGAAGCTGGATATAGTAGTTTGACAGAAAGCCCTTAGCTCAAGTTCCATTTTCTGGAAAATTTCAAGATCCTTCAACTGGATAATATGGAATTCAAGCATGGTTTTATTTGTTTTTATTATGTAGCTGAAATTCCATACCTACATCATGTGATAATAACCGAACCCATCTCCATGACAACTGAGCAGACTCTATCTGGTGATGAGGGCCTTGAGATAAGACTGATAATAGAACATTTTCAGTAAATCTTGCTTTTATAAAGCCATTAGAAATTAAGATATTGTGATGGACAACTTTCCCTACAGTCTGACTTGTACACTAAACGATTAATCGAACAGTCAAACCAAACAATTAGGCAAAAATAATTGCAAGATTATTGGACATTGAAAATAATTGTAATGATATTAGTTGCAGTGCTAGTAGACATACATCCCATGCAAACACACACTAACACTGCCATTTGGTTCACACCCTCACACACAACCCCCATCTTCCCCATTAATGTTTTTCCCACTTTATGATAAATGTTCAATAATTCAAACCATTGCCTTCCTTCTTCTCTGCCTTCTCCTTTGTGTGTGATTGTATGTTGCTATGCTCAGCTCTGTGACTCTAAGCTATGGTGCTGTGGCCAGTCTCTGAGTGCCTTTGGTTGTAGTGAGGGAAATCAACTGTGGCAGAGCTGTAAATTATTCCTCTGGAGGGCTAAGGGGCCGGAGCCCACACTTGCCCCTGTCCACCATACCTTTATCAGGGCCCAGTCGGTTCCTATGGGCCCTTTATCCGTCAGCTCTGAAAGGCCTCAGCCAGGCAATATCAATGACACGGACCACAAAAAGAGGTTGTTTAGTGTGCAGGGAGAGAGAGAGAAGATGGACAGAAGGAGGGAGATACAAAGAGAGAGAGAGGGAGGGAGGGAAGGAAGAGCGAGAGCAGAGGGATCCTTTTGGGAATATTGCAAGGGCATTATGTGTTAAATAAAATTAAGAATGGAGTGTCCAGAAATAGCAGGAATTCGAGAAATGTTTACATTTTAGCATTATTATTTCAACAATGAAATAAAATGAGTTGTCAACAAGCCGATGGTCAATATTAGTTATTTAAGTAATTTATCAAACAAATATGGCAAACATGTTCTGTGTACAGCTTCTACAAATCTGAGAAATTGCTGCTTTTTCTCTGTTTATTTCATTGTAAAGTTCATATCTTTTGGCTATTTATTAGCAAATAAATCCATTTCTAAGCACCACTGCTGCTGAAACTTGTCGTCATCGGTTTTCCGCCCAGTTTCACTGATCCTTATGCAAGTCCTTACAAGGACTTTTCTTTGCTCTTTTGAAATGCTCACTTTTTCATGACTTGAGCTGCTTTGTTCCTACTGTCAAAACAGTTCCCTCTAGTCTATTTGTTCTGTCTGAAATGTGCAGTTGCTACATTTCACACTTCTTATTCTTATAGTAAAAAAGAGGGGTATTCAATTTGAGACCAATGTTTACATACAAAAAAGATGTCCATAAACAAATTTTTACTCCGCGAAAGCTTTACAAAAGATCTTAACTACACCTTAAGGAAAATGAAGGGGAGAGTTTCTCTTTGCTCTGCTGTCTCTTAGTTTAAGACTGTGCAGCATTGTAAATGCGATCTTTAAAGCTTTGTTTACATGGTAGACAGGCCTCTGCTGTCTCGTCCCCCTCACCCTCACTCCTTCACCGCGTGAAAGAGGACTTCCTTGCATTTTGATCGTGGGCCTGTCTGTTCGTACAGACTCTAAAGAATACTAATAAGCAAGGCCTCCTCCGTATGCAAACTCTATTCAGTCAAGGATGGTAAAAAAAATAACAGGAGACATATGATAAATGGTTGGTCCCATATTGCTCTTACGTATTATCTAGCTCTTCTCTCTCTAGGCTCTTTCACACTGCAGGGAATGAGATGAGGTGTGTATTCTAGTATGTAGGGTTGAAGCCACAGCTTATACTGCACCCCTTGTATTAGTGAAGTGGGCTAACTTTTTACGGTCTTAACTGGACAGCAAAGAGATAGATAGATAGATAGATAGATAGATAGATCTTTTAGAATTGTATCATGCATCATCTGTTGCAGTGGTTTTTCTGGAATCAGTTTTGACTAGAGTAACCTGATTCGAAATTTTGATTCCTAGGCCTCAAAAACTCCTTTCCCCTGATATGTAGTACTGTACTTCCAGGGTGGACTAGACTAGACTAGCTGTTCTGACAATATCAGGACTAGGGATGAGAATTTTGTTTAATGCTAACACCTTTTATAACAGTTATGTCACAGACTAACCAAAGGATTGATGAAAAGGAGAGAAATAGAAAGCAAAAGAGGAAACTAAATTGGAACTAAAACATCAAAGTTGCACACAGGTAAATCATATACTCAGCCTCCTTCTTGTTAACTGTATTGTTGCCACATCATGTGCAACCCAAGCTATTGCTATCATCATTCTCGTCTCGCAGGTTCTTATCGATCCTGGTGGAGCCTCCTGCCATAGTCCTGCTAGATTGCCAGTGCCAATACTGTTGTTGCTGTGCTGTCTGTCTGTCTGTCTGTCTGTCTGTCTGTCTGTCTCTCTCTCTCTCTCTCTCTCTCTCTCTCTCTCTCTCTCTCTCTCTCTCTCTCTCTCTCTCTCTCTCTCTCACCCCAACTGGTCGAGACAGACGACCACCCACCTAGAGCCGAAGGATCTGTCCTAGCTGTTTTTCCTTGCCCTTGTCGCCAAGTGCTTGCTCATGGTGGTACTGTTGGGTCTCTGTAAATAATGTTTTAAAGAGTTCGGTCTAGACCTACTCTATTTGAAAAGTGTCCTGAGATAACTTCTGTTATGAATTGGGGCTATACAAATAAAATTAAAAGTAAAACTAAATTTCCTCAGTTTAGTTCCTAGTTCCCCATTTATAAGCTCCCCAGAAGAACCACAAGTGTCTTTGCTGCTGCTGCCATCTGAGCATCTTGTTTCTCTTTTTGTCAGCTGTACTTAACATTTCTGAAACAACCCCCTTGTTCAAATGTGAATGGACAAATTTAAATTCCCAAATGCAAACACCGTGTCTGGTTGTATTACTACCACCAACAGAAGCCTTCAGATTCAAAATGATCTGAATTGTGCTGATATCAGTGGACGATACACTAAACAGCGATATCTGTAAGATTCTAGGAAGATAATGGTAAATGTGGTCGTTTGTATTACAAGATGGCATTACTCCACTGACTTGCTCCTCCTTCACCCCCAGAAAGAATCCATGTGTAAAGCTTAGATCAGCTTACCAGCCAGCCAGGGCTTTGGGTGGTCAAATGGGTTCAACAAACCCCCCTAGTGCCTGGCACAAGCTGTACAGAACACAAACATACTTGCACCAACACACACAGGGGAATTAGAAAACATCATCACCATCCAGGGATACTTTCCAAAAATGCTAATGTGGTGTATTTGACCTGTTTGCTCAGCCTACGTTTTAAAAGCATTCAGACATCACCAGAATATTGAAAGAAAGTCTTGTATGAGGTTAAAGCTTTGCTGTTATCTTACTAAGCCAGAGAGTTCAGGCCATCTTCCCCTTTCAGTAGCTGGCGGCAAAAAGAAAGCAGGAAAAGAGGGAAAAAAATGAAGCATCGGTACCTGAAATATTAAAGACTCTTGTCCGCACATATGCACACACCTAGGCATGCAACCACTTTCTTTTCTTTGTCTTTTTTTCCCACACATAGACACAGACACACCCTTCTGCCTTACCTGTAGGGGCCTCTGGGATGAGGCTGATCAGGTCTAAATACCCCTCCGGCAGGGATGATGGCTACTGCCCAGCCTAATTTGAAGCAGGGCTCATTGCAAGCTTCCCTGTGGGATACTGGATCAAAAAACAGCCAGTGGAGAGAAAGCTCTGCCTGGAGGGATGTGTGTGAGAGTGTTACTGTGGATGCACATGCCCAGTATGTGTGCCACTGTGACTGTGTTGTGAGTATGTGAGTGGATGTGTGTGCTCACCTTGCATTTTGTCTAAGAACTGCCAGTTACAAACGGTGAAAGAGGACAGTGGACGGGGGTGTTACTGACAGTTCTAGCCAAGGAGCCAGCATTTCCATTTTGTTTGCTGGAAGCGGAGTGTGAAACTTTGATGAAGAGCAATTTGCATCTCTGGATGGCTATGAAGAGATCGGCTTTGTTCGCTACCATCGAAAAGCCGTGCCCGCACACTGCTGGCTCCAAAACCTGCCCACCCCACCACCAACCGGCACCCACCCTCTGCCCTTCACCCACCGCCCTCCTGGCAATACTTTTCGGCTGCTTCGGCCAGCGGCTATTCCACCATCGTGTTGTATGGCCAAGAGCACCTGCTGGGAGCCCTTTCATCAACCCTCTCTGGGGTTTTTCAAAGCGATCCAAGAGCACCCCCCACCCTCAGCGCATACACACACACACACACACACACACACACACACACACACACACACACACACGCACAAACACCTAAAATCAGACAGATAGGTGGAGACACAGATGCAGAAAACATTCAATTCAATTCAATTCAATTCAATTCAATTTTATTTGTATAGCGCCAATTCATAACAGAAGTTATCTCAGGACACTTTTCAAATAGAGCAGGTCTAGACCAAACTACTTATAACATAAACATGGCATCCATCTGAGTTTGTAGACAGATCAAAAACATTAGTCTTCACCTTAATGATGGGAGGGGGCGGGCAAAAGATGAATGCCAACCACCCCTTGTTAGCTCAAATCCACGCAATACATCCAGTTTAGTAAATTCTGCATGATCTTTGAAGAGAAAATGAAAGAACAGTTCCCCACTGTCCCGTTTATTAAAACTGAACAAATAGTCCCCTGTGACTGTTGAAACAGGAAAACTGTTAATGAAGGGGGATGGTGTGGGAGACAGTGGAACAGGAGAGAAGACAGCATGGTGTTTGTGTGTGTGTGTGTGTGTGTGTGTGTGTGTGTGTGTGTGTGTGTGTGTGTGTGTGTGTGTGTGTGTGTGTGTGTGTGTGTGTGTGTGTGTGTGTGTGTGTGTGTGTGTGTGTGTGTGTGTGTGGTAATGGGGCTGAGAGGCGAGTGTCTCAGTTGTATTTGTATTCCGGTGGCCCGGGGTATCCGTGGATACACCTAGGTGACTGGGAAGCATGCAGAAGGAGGAAGTGGGAAAGCGGTTATTTCACAAACGTGCCCCTGATACCCACGATGATTAAAAAGAACCACACAGTGAAAGGTAACTTTAGGTCACTTCTGTCCAATACATGCTCATCTATGGTTACATCCTCTGTGATTTGTTTTGTGTTTCGCAGACAATTCTGTGCATCTCCTGAACTAATGTATTTAAGGCATTGTTGGAAACATCAGAAGGAAAACACTGTCCTAATTCCCTGTGGTACACTTAAATGAATTACCCAAGAGCCGGAACTTGAAAAGAATAAAGGTCTCTAAATGTCTGAGCTGTACTGAAAAAGCATATGCCTGCGCACATCAAAGAAGCTATTTGTAATATTTTACCAGCCCTTTAAACAAAATAACAGTAATAAGTAATAATAAGTATATCTGTGTGGGTTTTTCAAGTATTGCTCATCAATAACACTCTTTCCTCTGTTAAGTCGACGCTGAGATTTCAATCTTTGTAAACACAGTAAATACACACAGCCTTTTCTATGTGTTTACTGGAAATGCAGCAAACTCCAACCATGTCCCCTGAACTACCCACTGTGTGCTCTGCACGCTTAGCTTCTCCAAGACCAGATTGAACATTAGTGTAGCGAAAGGTGGAGGGAACTTTGACCCTGGAAAAAAAAGTCCCTACTCATATTCTGTTGGTTGCTATGTACGTAAGCATACAGTAAGTTAAATAGCTTTTTATGGTTATTAGCAAAGTAAACATCAATTTGCCACAGCACATGTGTTTAACCTTTTTTAAATTTACAGCCAGTAATTCCCTTTTTGTGTGTCGCCTGACTTCATACTGACATTTCATACAGAAATCACATATTTTGATGAAACTTTAAACATGAGACATGCAAACTTTAGCTTTTATTCTTAGCCTGAGTGGTCTGGTACCAACTTACTTGATTCAGTTCATTAATTTATCATGAAGACTTTGTCCCAAAATGGGTCCGTTACAATGAAATTGCTCATCCAGCATATAGCAGGAGAAACTTTTCGTCTTCATAGTTTCATTAATATCTCCTTCCTTTGCTCAGCACACTCTCTATTGACAATTAACCTTAGACTTCAAAGGTGTTTTATCAGCAGTTGTACATATATATGTTATATAATCATGGTCTATGGTGGAAATATTTTGGAGGAAATTATTTTGAAAAATAATCAGTTTTATTGCAGTTCCATGGTTGTCCACTGTGACAAACTAGAAGCTTGGCTGACTGTCACACCATAACAAGCTGTCTCTGAAGGATACTTGGCAAATGATTATTTTATGACAGTTAACATTGTTATAATACGCCACGACTGTAATGTGTCATTTGGTAATCTTGTGATTTAAAAGTCAAATTCCAATATACATTTTAAATCAAGTGAGCACATGCCACTCCCAGCAGCCCCTCATTTCAAAGTTGAGATGTCATGAGATTTCACCAGACATATGAGCTCATTTGGCCAGCTTACAGAGTATGATGATTCATAAGCCGCAACAAAAGCTGTATCAAATGGTTCCCCCCACATCCCTTTCTTTCTTCCCTGCTAATGTTCCAAAAATCAAGCAGCTTTGTAGGCCAATGAAAAGAGCTTAGTCATTGTGTAATTTCATTCATGCAGTCGATGATGATGGGACATGTAGGCCTTAAAGGGATTAGCTGAGAAAACATGATTACTTTGACAGTGTAAACCTGCTCGAGACACCATTGCTCTAAGGGGGGAGCTCTCATTTTAGTGAGTCGTAGAACTGGTCATGTTACCTTTGGCCCTGTTGTGGAAAAGTCACTTTGACTTATTTTGCTCATACTTATTATAAAATAGTGATATCAGTTCTAATACATCTACATCTACCCTTTGTTTGCAATGCCTGCCATGTGTAAGCTGATTTTAAAAAATATATATATTTACTTGCTTTCAGTGACGTCAAACCTAGCTTAAAATGAACAACTGTCAGAGATGCCCTAAATAAGCAGACATGGATGTGACTGTCTGGTTTGTGTGGTAACTTTTCAGGGATTGTTGCAGAGAGGAATTATTAAAGTATTTCTGATTGTGATTCTGAATGTGATGCTCATACTGATAGAAAGCAGAAGGCAAACTGGAATAACGGCTTTGTGTTTACCTTTACAGTTGGTCTCACTCTGTGAACGTTTTAATGCTGTAAAAAACCCAACAGCAGTAACCGATCTTTATCTTTGTTGACTTTGTGCTTAACACCTCCGGGAAGAAAGAAAAGGGACAATAATAACTCTGTTTTTATTACTAAAAAAGAAGCAAGATCAGTTTTTATCCTTGAAGTCCATTTGAGACATTGACGTTGTGTATTTGAGTTGTTTACTTCCCATTGCCTTGATTACTGGTCATTAGTGGTTAGGCGGAATTGCACTCAAGTGCACTTAACAAAAGTGGTGATCAGTTTTTTGTCTCTTAAGCAAAGTCCACAATTGGTAAATAAATTCCTTTTATTTTACATATTGACATATTTGGAGAGGTACAGTAAGCTCTGTAACTGACACAAATGTAACTGTAGACATTGTCTTTTTTTGTATGCATTTTTTTTTTATCTATTTGCAACGTACAGGCCCATTCAAAGCTAAACCCACATCTCTTGACCCGAGACTTGCTATCTACCGCCATTTTTGACACACAATCTATCACTATTCTATTACAGCTTCAAATTCAGATGTTTTTGTCACACAGAGGCATCCCCCAGTGGGACTTAGTTATTCACTCTGAACTCAGGCCACGTTCCTTTCATCCAATAGGTGTTTTTTTATTTATTTTTCTAATCAGCGATCACCAACATAGCACACAAAGGAAGGGACAACTGGCTGTTTGCCAAAGGGAGAAGGGGCGGGAGTGAGGGAGGGAAGGTGGGAGCGAGCGAGCGTGTGATGGAGACAGAAGGGGCAGGGTGGAGAAGAGGAGCGGATAAGGAACATAGAACGAATAAGCGTGGCAGGAAAGACAAAAGAGGGGTGGCTGTGTACAGTGTTTTGTTTTGCTGAGAGCGCAGCAGAACAGAAAGAGAGGCGGGGTCAATGTGTCACAAAAAATAATCGCATTCCACCATCGCCTGTGGAAGCTCTAAGCAATGCAAAACAGCAGGTTGTGATTTATTTATTTATTATGTCTTTGCCACCTTGGCAAATATTAACTCTCCTCTCTTCTAACCTTCTTTCGAACCAAAAACAAATAAGTATGCTCAAACTGCACATCGCTGTACAAGTAAACACATACAGACGCACACATGTTCTGACTCTTGGTGACCTTTGTGGGGCTTCCAAGCGGCAACCATTTGTAATTGAAATGAATTCTATTTGCTTGTCAGCAGCGGGATAAATTTGTCCCTCTCCTTTGTCTGCAGATGCTCAGCAGGCTTTGTTTGAATCCCCTACCGCACCCCTCTTCCTCTCCCCCTCTCCCCAACCACTCCCTCTGGCGAGTGCTGATTTTTGATAATAAGCCCAGTAGTAATTTGTCATGTGGACCGACCAGCAGCACGCTGCATGTGTGCGGTTTGGGACTTGAATGGCGATGGTGGAAGTGCAGGGCCGCAAAGGGGGGGGAAATACGAGGCTCACAGCGAGCGACGATTCATACAACCAGCGGGAACGTTGTTTGCTAGTGAAAGGCTTTTTCTTTTTGTTGTGGGATTGAGCTGCTGAAACCACGCGTGTTTCCGCTTGTCAGTCACTCGCTCTCTAGAAGAGTAATTACAGAACAGTGTTTATGAATTTTTATTTTGCCACTTGAGTGCGGCTGCCACAATCATAGTCATTTGGGTTTAAGACGTGTGATTGTCACGTGATTTGTAATTGAAAATTAAATTGCTATAATCATCAATGTTATTAATCATTTAGCAATTATGTGTTGGTAAAAAGAGCTGATAAATGGATTAACCATTTTAAGATGTATGTGTAGACTGTTATTCAGCATGTCGGCATACATTTGCAGGTTTGTGAAGCTGAATCCACTAACTACGTCTTTTCATGCTGTGTTTTACAAAATGTACTCAGTATAGGCGTGCACACACAGAGCGCACATTCTTGCGCATTGTATGTATGCACATTTGTGTGTGAGTATGTGTGTGTCTGTGGCTTGCCACAAAGGGGTCAGACTAACTGAGGTTTCATATAGTAGACTACTGTATATCCCTTCCCCCCATGCATCACATAGGTTTTATGGCCCCAGTGGGACATTTATGCTATGTGTATGAATGAACATGGGAGTAGGTGTCCATTTGTGTCTGTCTGTATGTGTGTGTGCCTGTGTGCGAGTGTGTATACAGTGCAGTCTCCTTTGGAGGCAGGCTGGAAGCTGGCCTTGTTTTCATTGTACTTTTGAAAAGGAATTTTTCAATTACTGTCTTCAGGTTTCACAGGTTTTGTTTACTTAATTATAGTTTCTTCACTACAAATATCTTATTCTCTTGAGTAAGATAAAAATAAAAATAAAATAAAATGAAGCGTTGAATGTATTGTTAATGTATTTTTCCAGAGCCACGGCCTCCAGTAACAACTGATTATATAGTACGCGTACAATGGACCGACTCAGTCCCTCAAAATCGTCTAATTTGCATCCAGCCTTTTCATGATTTTCCTTTGCCCATAATAACATCAGTCAAAAAGCAATGACAGCACCCGGGTGAATAAAGAGCCATATAGGTTTCACATGTATGGGGAGGAGCGGGCTAAAGTATTGATAGCTGATATCATTAAAACGATGACCCTGTCTAGGAAAGTGACCGTCCGATAGTCTGATGAGATTGGAGTGTCGGGGTGGGCCATGGGGGAGGGGATGAAGTGTGTGTATGTGCAAGTATGTATGTGAGTAACGGGGCTGGTATCAGTGTCTGAGTGTTTAATAAATCAATGCAGGTCAAGTCTGAGAGCCGGATGTCACCCAGATGGCCTGTTGTTAGGGGGATTTGTAGTGTGTGTGTGTGTGTGTGTGTGTGTGTGTGTGTGTGTGTGTGTGTGTGTGTGTGTGTGTGTGTACGCGTGTGTTTGTAGTAGACAGTACAGGAGCAGTAAGGTTTCTCTGTGCATACGGTATGTCACTTCTAATGAGAGATACTGAAGCAGAAGGATATGACCTCATAGAGTCTCCAGACATCTTTGAAAAGAATACCATCACACACTCTCACACTCTCTCTCTCTCTCTCACACACACACACACACACACACACACACACACACACACACACACACACACACACACATTATTATTATTACAATCATTAAAATCGTTAAAATAAAAATTCTCTTATGATAGAACCAGTAGGATGTGATTACCTGGACTACAGCGCTACTCAGAGCTGCTGACGCCATCATTTGAAGGACTGATAGGCTTCATGTTGTAAAACCAAAAACAAGCCTGGCTTTTTTTGTGCCTCCTTCGCCATGTGCTCCCACAATGGCCCCTTTTGTTCTGCTACTTAATTAGCAGTCTCTGAAGCTAACACAGCGAGCCGTACAAAGCGACTGCTCTCTGATCTCTCTGACAAGATATCCACTCACCCTCACAACAAAAAATACACTCCAGTGTGTTTGTCTCAAGAGCTAGGAGCCCTCCGGGGACACGACATCCAAAAAAATTAAGTTTAGGAGGGGAAGAAGACAGAAGGAGAAGGAAGGAACTATTAAGAAGAATATTTGGGGGAAAGATGATTTTGTTGAAAGGAAACAATCAATTTATATTTATTACATTTAAAGAGGAATGTGTAAAGTGTGTGTGATGACAGAGGGCTGTCCTTTAAGCACTAATAATAGCAGCGATGTGAGTTGTGGTAGTAGGAGTGATTGTTGTTCAGACGTTTGATAAAAGAAAGAGCCAAGGAGGAGGGGGACAAAAGGTTGTAAAAGTGAGGAAGAAAGGATAGATTAAGTGACAGATTATGTGTATAGAGAACTGTAACATAAAAGGGGAATGAAGAAAAAGGCTGATACTTTTCATCTCCTGACAAGAAACTTCTTCCCATTATACTTGATTTGTTTCTAATACTGCCTTTGATCATCACCGTGGCCCTGTATCTTACTCTTTGTCGTCCCCCCTCTACTTGTAAGCTGCTTTGTTCAGCTGTAATGTAAGGGGGGGATGAGGATCGGGGACCCAGGCTGTGACAGGCTTTGGGAGGTCTTAGGCTTTGGCATGAGGCTGATGCAGCAACGTCGTTCTGGGAGTTAAAATCCATGGATCTGGGAACAAGATAGAGCCAACTGTACAATGTTTTAACATGTCTAGAGTGATTTTTTTCCCTTCAGCCAGACAGTGATCGGGAAACACCTCCATCAACCATGTCATTGGTCATTTTTCCATTGCAATCTAAAAATCGGTGTCTTTAAGTGAAGGTCTTTGCTGCACCTGTGACACAAAATGATCAAGCTGGTTTGATATATACACACAACTTTAACTGTGTGAACTATGTCAAACAGGTATCAGGAGAAGAAAATGTCCACTAGGACAAACAGGAATTAAGCAGTAATTTTAGAGCACTAATATTTGGTCAAGGTGTTAGGCAAACATGGTTGACTCAGAGGGCGTGCCAGTGTGAGCGAAGAGAGAGAGCAGACTGCAGGATCAACAGGATGCTCGAAGCATGCGTTTCCTGTCCTGATTGTTCTGATCATTACTCTGCACCACAGCCTCTCTCATCAGCTCCTCTTAATGTTAATCCACATCACAGAAAAGTGAGTCACACAAAGGCCTTTTCCATTTCTCGGAAAGCTAAGAAGACCGAGAGATGTAGAGTGGTGCAATCTGTTTCCTTAAAATTAGTAAACAGATGCAGACTTAAGCGGGGGTATAAACAGATTCATGAGCACACACACACACACACACACACACAAACAAAAAAAGAGATTAACCTCTGTGAAGTAGTTGTATATGAGTAGGAGCTGACAAGTGTTACTTTCACAAAGCGTCTTTAGTTATTTCATCCCATTTTGGAGTCGACCCTTTTGAAATCCTCTGCATATGACTGCTGTTCGCTCCACTTTGTTTTCGCACAATTTGTTTTTCATTTGTGAGTTTAAGGGAAGTTATTTATTTCTCTGACGCATTATGGCACCTGCTTGCCAAATATATCTTTTAAGTGGTTAGAAAACCAAGGATTTCACTGTTGATAGATACTTTATTGGTCCCAGAGGGAAATTGTGTGTTCCAGTAATTGAGAATAAAATTGAAGAATAAAGAACAAATGCTCCACTTCAATTTATATAGCAGAATTTTTATATAGTAGATTAGATAGGTTAAATATGAGGCATATTGCAGCTATAAAACGTGATCAGCAGTATAATATACAGTTACTTATACGGTAACATCTATATGAATCACATCAAGCAGTTTGAATGCTACAATGTGGCTCTAAGGTACTCAGTGTCACAAAACAGTGAAACAAACATAACAGTTACAGTATTTGAAGGTGTATAGGATATAATACATGACGTATACTGCATAATGTTCATATTAAAGTGATTCAGTCCTCAACCAGCTATGCATAGTCAGTATGGACAAAGCCAGCACTCTGGATGAATTGGATACTTGCATTTCTTTCTCTGTATTTTAACATATTGCACACACAAGAATTTGAGGACATGGGGTTTACTCAAAAAGTAGAGCTAACTGAGTTAGAAGGACACTTTCCTAAAGTTTGCCACCATCTCTTTCATCTTCGTCACACTGAGTGCCAGGTGAGTCCTCCTTTACCATGTGATGCAACTGTCACCCCACTCTCTGTACTCTGACTCGCCCATTACTGATTCACTTGTGTGTTTGTCTCAAGAATCTGGAGACCACGTCTTGCCCATTGGCTCGACTCTCCCGTGTCCAGAGAGGGGAGATCATAAAATGGTAACAAGTTTCTTTGAACTGGTAGGTGGTATTTGATGTGATGTGAAGAGCATAATATATATAGTGTATTTGATCTAGCCAGCTGTCTAGATTGCTGGCCCATGAGTATTCTTCACATCTTCAGCCTTTGTAGTTTGTGCATCTGACTACACACACACACACACACACACACACACACACACACACACACACACACACACACACACACACACACACACACACCTGTAAGCATGTGCATTCAATTGCAGGTGCAAAGGCACTGTCTTAGTTTTTTAACACTCGCATTAATGTTAAACTTAAAGTATTTATTAATTTCTTTTTGATGATATTGAACCTACATGGTGAATGTCAATTCTAGCCACAGATTTAAGTTACAGATAGTTTGGCTTTGAAGAGTTTTGGGAAACTTTGTATTCGCCAGTTATAAAGGTTTAGTTGCCCTTGGACTTGCCCTTTAATTTTTAATCAGTCGGTGGGCGGATGATGTGTTGATTAATCCTCTGATTCTCCCCTTTGTGGGTGGACTACACGCCGCCTGCTGAACTTGGCATTCAAGTTACTTGAGTCAAAGAGTCAGAAAGTTCAGACTTATTGCAGACGAAAAAAAAGCTACATCCAATTCCTCCCTGCTGTCCATAACTTTTCTTTCTACAATTAGTGTTTTGTTGGCTGTACCATGCTCTTGTTGTATTCTGGTCCTTTCTCCATGGTATCTCTCTGTCTCCAACTGATTATTGGGAAACTGGACAGGCCTTTAATCTCCTCAAAGGACCAATATTATATTTGTCTACTTTACTCCATACCTCGCTCTGTTTCTTGCTCATACACACACACACACACACACACACACACACACACACACACACACACACACACACACACACACACACACACACACACACACACACACACACAATTCATGGAGTATTCCCCACTCCCTCACAGTTGTGGTTCATCCTCTGCTCATTGATTAACGGCCTCTTTCCCTCTACTGACACGCTACGTTCTTTAGCTCTTTAGCCGATCACAACAATGTGGAGGACCATCTATTTCCTCTCCTCTTTCCCCCACTCAAACTCTTTCTCCATTCTCCTCTTGCTCTCTTTTGTCTGTCTCTCATTTTTCTTCCTTCGCTACTTTTACTTACTTGCTCTTTCCTGGGATTTGTTTACAGCCAGAGACATACTGTACTTTTCTCCTGCTTCCTTCTCCCTGTTGTTTGTCTTTAATGTATGTAGTTTTCAAGAAAGAAGTTTGTGTGTACTACACCTGGCTGTGCAGAGCATGCGGTCCCAGTTCCCACTCTAACTTCAAAAGAAAGCAGTTGGTTACACCTCTTTAAAAAAAAAGTGTGAATATTGTTTGCCAGACTTTTATTGAGTTTCATGTATTCACAAATAATGTGGAAAAAAAAAAATAAAGTCCTTACAATGAGCTTTTCATCTTTACACCGCAGCGCTGACTGCAGAAATAATTTCAAACACTCAGCGCTGAAGGTCTTTGTCCATTTCTGTCAGCTGAATTTGGTTGGTTTTCTTATTTAAAAGGACTTTTCTGTTACATGCAAATACCTCTGCTGACTTTGATCAAAATCTTTACAATTGAATACCTGAGCAGTGCGACATGGTTACCGCGGTGTTTTCTCTGGCTTTACCCCAGATTTCATGTACACAGAAAAGACTGGGTCAGTTTGTGCTTTCATCCATTTTTCTCCTTGGTAGCGTGGTGAATTCCAGCTGGGTTTTTTTTTTTTTTAACTAAATTTGTTTGGTTGACTGTAATTACCTTCCTTGGTCTTTTTTTTTTGGGGTAGAATTTGGGTCAGAGTTGGTTTGGTAGATGGGCTGGAATTCATTGTTGTAGCAAACAGAAAAGTGATTTCTTCCTTTTCCTAATAGACATGGATGGAGGTAAACAAATATAGTTTTAGTTAATAGTTTTGTCAACCAGACTGAATAGTGTATGGTATGGTTATATGTACATCGTCACTTCATACGTAAATGTACACAGACAGCAAAAAGATTAATTGCAGGAACTTCCTGGAACGTATTGGATTTATATTTACTGATGATGATTCTTTGTTTGACCTGTCACTTGCACACACAATACTGAAGAGGCACACTCCACGCAAACAGCTGTTGTCTGTTGTCACAGCTAATGTCTCTACTGTCAGCCTGGGAACATATCCATTACCTATTAGTGGCCAATATACACAGACTGCAAAAACACTCCAGCAGTTAATTTCATTGAATACAGCAAAACCACAATTATCTTTGCATAGTATCTGAATCCACCCTGAGAGTATCAAAATAAAATGTAACCAGAGAGCCCAAACTGTCCTAAAATCAACTTGAAAAGAACATTTCCAAGTGTCATTTTAGCTGAATCTTAAAAGCAGTCTGCTTTTGCCAATTCAGAGGCTAATGAGCAAAAAATACCAGTACTGTGTTTTGCTCTCAGAGCTTTAGCAGATTAAATGGTGTCACTGTCTCTGTCTGAAGGACGGTAAATATTCTCACTACAGCACCAGTTGTCTGTTTCAGACCGTTGTTATTGGAGCAAATCAACATTTCAGGGACTGCAGTCAACAAATCCTAATTAGAGGTGACACGGTGTTCCCTTAGCTATTATAGTGCTGTTGAATGTTTTATTTCCATTTCCCCTTCACTCTGTGTGTGTGTGTGTGTGTGTGTGTGTGTGTGTGTGTGTGTGTGTGTGTGTGTGTGTGTGTGTGTGTGTGTGTGTGTGTGTGTGTGTGTGTGTGTGTGTGTGTGTGTGTGTGTGTGTGTGTGTGTGTAATGAAGTGTGTAAATTGAATGACTTGAAGGGCGACGCTCACCTTCACCTGTTCCCAGTTCGAACAACACCCATCTATCCCCATAATGGGAATTATTTTAATGGTTTGGCCTTACATGGCCCTGTAAAGGTATACTATTTATGTAAAGCATCACCAGACTGATCAGCCAAATGTTACAGTTTAAACACTACAGTTCACAGATAATTACGTTGGTCATTTACAGCATGACAAGCCAATTTTGATATCTATTACACACTATTTAAAAAGGTAAATCACAGATTCAAAACAAATTCACCCAACATTCACACTTGGCCAAAAGAAGCAGACATGACAACATATCAAGATATATTTTGCACACCTATGGTAGAATTTGCTTTTCATATCCAAACCGTATAGTTTTAGCAGAGCTTTGGTAAAGTTTACATCCAGAACATTAATTGCAGTTTGTAGCCAATTGAAAGACTATTAAATACAATCCCCCGGTTTTGTTTGCTTCATGTTTTTTGTTTTGTTTATTCCTTTAAATGTTTATCATCAACCTTTTCTGGGATTACCTTGTATTTTAATCTGACACATTTATATATTGATGTTAATTAAAGCCCCTACAAGGAACTTTCCTTTTTTTGTGAATTCTGGCGGCCCCTGTGGACAAAAGCGGTAGTGTTTCCACCGCCTTCTATCGCCTGATTTATGGGAATCCGACCGATTCCAGGTAGAATAACTATATAGAAATAGCCCATCTTCTCACTGATGGTCTTGTTTGTTTTTGTAGGTCATATAGAGGCATCTTTATTCAATTTAAACTGTTTCATAACCAGTTACTAACTCTTTGTAGTACATTTAATGTGTGTATAAATAATTGAATAAATTAATCAGTACAGTATATTAACAAAATACTACTGTATTTATGTGAACATAGGCCTAAGAAGTCCATAGTTGAAGTACAAGTGAAGTGGAATGATGGATAAGATACGAAAATCTGACGGTGCAATTTAAAAGTTTACAAAGTTAGTGATGACTCAAGGATGTGGATAAAACCACCTAGTGAGCAAGCTAGAGCTCTTCTGGTCCGTCTGCAATTTCATATAAATATTAATCACTTTTTCTATCTGGGGGTAGAGGACTAAAATAACATAATGTTGAGCTTTAAATCTAGGAGGGATGGTCGGTAGGTAGTCTGTCTTCTCCACATTCACTCTCACACCTCATAATGCAGGTTTAGGCTGTTCCATATGGATGAAACTCATATATGACAGCTCTTGGTGCATCAGAATGTAAATGCAAGCAGCTGTTTGTGTGTGCATCAGCAACTCTTGAGAGGCATGGGAAAGTCTTTTTCGTAAGTGCAGATTTTTTACACGTTTTAACATAAGTGTGCGAATGTCCACGTTTCACAATTTATGACCTCTATGTTTGTCCACCATTTAGAGTAGATGTGTTTAGTGGAATATATGAAATTTCCATGTATTGTTGTCTTTTTGTTGCTTTATTGCTTTTTTCATTCCTGGTATCAGTTCCAGTGCCTGTTGCAGCTTTCCAAAATGTTTTACTGTACACCAATCTGCGGGAAATTTCCCTTGAATAAAACTTATCACTATTCATTCAGTATTCAAAACCCCAAATTCAATTCAATTAAATTTTTGATGACTGCACTCTCATAAATGTAATTCTTGGTTTTCAAGATGGATGATAATACCTTCCATAATATGCTTTATTGAAATACGACAATTTTTACTTATAGTGGGGGATATCATTTTTAAACTAAAGTCCTTTTTTCTAAAGATAATTAAAATGTCCACTTGTCATCTTATGTTCTACAAATCCTGTCCTGGAATTCCTCTAGATTGTTGAAGTGGGATAGACTGCTCACATTGCTGTGTTTTTTTTTTGTCCAGTGCCATTGTTGAATAAATGTCAAGATAATCAGTCATGCTGGTTAATTAAAAGCATATTTGAGTTGCTCACAGAGAAATAGCCACTACCCGATGCCTTTGGCCCCCAGAATAAGAAGGGGCCAAGGTGAATCGTATTATCTACCTTTTTGTCCTCAAGATAAGAAGAAATGCTAGTTAAGGAAAGGGTTGTAGGAAACTGATAGGCTTATGTTTGCTGGCTTCTGAATTTTAATTAATCCTTTTGAGTGTAATACATCTACACCATTTTGCATCCCCAGCTGAATTAAACAAGCTGTTTTTGAGAGGATTATGCTGATTGGTGTTTGGAAATATGATAGGAAGGTGAAGGAAAACCCTTATTTGTGGATGTCTGATATCAGCTTTGTTGTGATCTACAGTAGCATTGTGAATTATACTGGCCGGTGCATACACTGTGTGTGGCTACAGCTGGCTCTGTTATCAGGCTCTAGGCAGAGATGGAGGGAAAGATGAAAAAACAGGGAGGGTGGACAGGAAGAGATGGGATTTATGCTAACGTGTTGGTAGGAAGGTAACGGAATTATTCAGTCCTTTGTGAAGACTGATGCCACTAGACCCCACCTCGACAGCCTCTTTCCCTCTTGCCTTTCGCTTCTGTACCCTTATTCCCTGTTCTCTCACCTCTTTCTATTTACCTTTGTCTCTGGCTCTGTCTACTCTGTGATCCCTAGGGACACACTTTTCATTTATTCTAGTCCTACACCTTCTTCAATTCCATCTCTCTCATGTATTTAAGACTACCTTTTTCTTTTTTCCCCCTCTTTACTTGGAATCAATACTCTGGTGAATGTGTGGCTGTCTCTATCTTTTCTTCAATCTGCCATACATTATGAAATAAATAAATACATTTAGATGTACATATTGAAAGCATTGGTCCCCACAGCAGAGATGCTGTCAGTTCCTCTAGCATGCACTTCATTATTATGGCTCCCACTTGTGCCATCAGTCATAATGCTGCCTTTTACCACACACCATAGGACATCCAAAGCTACAACCATAAACAACAAGCTAATAAGCTGACTAGCTTTCCCCTTACTAAGTAGAATATATATAACACCCTGCTGGGGTTTGACCAGTTCCTTTGTGCAGGTCAGCACTTTGAATCAGTTTCCCTAAAATCCTAGAAAAAAACAAGGCATGTGGCATTAATCAAAAGGGTTTGATTTCATATTGAACAGCAGAAAGGGAATGGTGTTGTTATTAATTTGACAGTTGTTTGGTATATAAGTTGAACTATAAGTGAATAAATAAAGACAAATTGGATGTTGTATTCTGTTCAGTTTCCCAGGGAGTCTGAGAACTGAAACATTTCTGCTCGTAATTGTGTGGCACCACAGTACCAATAGAAGTTGGGAAACTGCAAGCCACCTCCATCATATAACAAATTCAGTCTTTTCTTTCCTGGCAGTAGCTTCATATTTAGTACAAACATGCGCAGCGTGTTATCTATCATCTCATGTAAGTCTCTGCTAGAAATCGAAAAAGCGTATTCCCCAAAATGTCAAAATATTCCTTCAAATGTTAATTGCATTCATTTTCATCTCCCAGTAAGGAGAACACACAGCAGCCATGTGCTCTAACACTCACTTTGTTTTTACTGTTCACATAAACTGATAGAGAATACCTTGTCTCATTCTTGGTTTGTTATTATTCCATCTTAGAAATTTGGAACATTTTGTTTACTGTGTGTCCTTACATTACACGGCTTTAGCCTGGCACTGCCCTAAGCTACATTTTCAGCTGGTTTAAACTAAGGGTCAATGAGGTGGTTTAACATCATGCTCATGTGAAAGAAAATGGAACAGTTGCAGTCCCAGTTACTCTTTCTACTAGTCAGAAGGAAATCACCTCGACACCAACACCACCACCGCACACACAGAGTGGTTCCCACACACACACAAACCCATTCTTGTTATTTGTCAGCCCCCCTCTCTGTACAGTATATTTCATCATGGGCGAGGCATTGCTAACACGCCAAGCGAGTGCTTTCTCTTGTTCAGTGGCTCTCACTGTCAAGGGGAGGGATTTTTTTTTCCCTCTCCCCGTGACAGACTCAAGTGCTTCAATTTTCCCCTTGCTTGGAGAAAGTGACTGCACAAAACCTTTGGAGTCCATAGGCTCTCAGGAAACTGGGATACAGACAGAGCTTGAGCTGGTTTTGCAAAGACTGAGCTGGACACTGAAAGTAGATCATGTGATGGTTAAAATGGATCAAAACCTCTGAGCAAGTTCAGGGAGGCAACTTGAGGGTTGCTGCTTTGTTCACATGTGACCTGCTTTATTCCCTGCACCTCATATCTAACACAGCCTTGCAAAAAGCGGTTCTATTAAAGCTATTAATGCATTTACTCATTCAGTCTGCCTAAAAGCAAACTGCTGATTGAAAACACTGCTCCACTGTAGAATCCACCTGTAATCTCATATGTGTCTTTTGCTGAATTTATTCTTGAGAATATTCGGTTCCACGTTGTCAAATGTTGCTATGCCCATGTTAATATGAATATTAACCATATATATATATATTGATGACAAACCTTTGCTGCATAAATTGCCAATTTCCGCGCAAAATACACGGGGCTTGCATGATTTCATAATCCTCGCATTTTCGTTGCAAAAAAGTCACTATATCTATCTATATATAAAGTTGAAAAATTTTGTGTTTTCTTCACACGAGCAGCCATTTTCCCCTGTTGCCATGGGAACGTTATTAAGTGACGTAATTATGCGACGTGGACATCATTGAAAAGCGGCAAACCCCGCGATGAAGCCAGAGTTTTTGCAAGTTCCCGCAATTTCATCACATAAAATTGCATAAATATCCCGCATTTTCCATCGCATTTTGTAAGAAAACGTGCCGCATAATGGGATTTTTGCCCGCAACAATCATGAAAACACTCGTTTTTCTGGAAGGACTGATCAAACTATGGAAATGCTTTAAAATGTTTCCATTCATTTTCATCACTTGTCAGACAGTGTGTTCGGTTTCAGCAAGTGTCGTATGTATCTATTCATACATAAATACAATATATCATAGTCACTGTGTTAAGAAATGGAAATAAGTTGATTCACCATAGTGTTATATTAATGACCAGAAGAGAGTAGCAGCAGACACAATACTGGAACACAGTTCTTTGAGTCATACACTAATGCTGCATGTTACCTTTGTCTCCACAGCAAAGAAGACATGTGCGACCACAGACTTCGCCTGTAAGAATGGACAGTGTGTTCCTGCTAGGTGGCGCTGCGATGGAGAACCGGAGTGTGCAGACGGTTCAGACGAGGCTGATGCAATCTGCAGTAAGTAGCACTGACATTAAACAGACAAACAGAAATAGTGCCACAAACACAGACAAAGGAAGGCCATGAACACACGGTCAGGTAGGTCAGGACACACAAGACATTACATACAGGTGTAAGTGTGTGTGTTTATACTAGTGCATCTTCATTCATGTATGTTTGGTTTTAAAAGAAAGTTTATAACACCATGCATTTTCTAAAACACCCGCACACCAGCATTTGCATTTAAACTAGTTGACCTCCACACACACATGCACACACATACATTTTCTTCGGCATAAAGCACTCCAAAGGTCGCTCTGTGTCAGTGTGTTACTTTTTGCTGCGCTCCAGCCGCAGTGCCAACCTTCTCTTTCTTGCACATTGCCTCAGAAAATTGCTTTCAGTAGCTTTTTTTGTTGGCTGCACCAACAGACACAGGACATCCATACATGGTTTTATCAAGGCCATGGAGGGCAGAAGAACGGGCAGGAACTTACATTTTCACTTCTTCAGTTATTTAGTGCATATTTTAAAAAGCTTTTTTTTTGGTACATTGATAAAACGCTAGGTTAGTTAAGCTAAAGTAATTAGGCTGTATTGCTAATGCTATTCTGTAGGACTAAAAAGCTTTTGCTGCAAATACTAAATCTAAATGTGACAAAGCAGTTTCTGTGGAGGACAGTTAAGCAAATATTGCTAAAAATTCCAATAACCCATGTCTGTTTATCTGTGTCACTACACTAGTTTAATTATGAAAAATGGAACAAAGTCTGTAAACAGATCTTACCTGTTACACTCTTATTTAAAAGGTTGGCAAGCAGTGAGGTCACTTGTTGCCGCAATTATGAAAAATGGAACACTGCCTACTTTGATTATTAGATTCTTTAATCAGCAGAGGAAACCCATTATTCACAGGTGGGGAAAGAGGTGTGATGAGTGTTAGGTGGAGCGGGGAGGTTTTACACAGCATGTGCATTTGTATGCTTGGGTTAGAGGATCAAAGTCAGAAAGAGAGTAATGATGAGACTGAAGGAGTTTGAGGACCAATACTGGAAGGTTAAATGGAAGGTTAACACTGTTTCTTTTTTAATTTGTATGGGAGGTTATTAACTGGCTTTTGGAAATGTATGGTAGGGGTTCAATTAATATTTTGACACAAGAGGCTTTTCAGAAGCTGCATAATAACCTTGCAAGTTTTTTGAACTTTTGAAATGTTTTCTTTTGGTTTGTTAAAGGCATACTATGCAAGATTTGTACCTTAATATAACAGCTTCAAAGTCATTTCGATGGTAAACGAACTCATAGAATAGCGAATCATACCGATAGCAGCGCTGGGGAGGGACGCCGCTGGCAGAACCAGCAATACAAGTCTGAAGTTGGCACCCCGCCTAATCCTGCAAGAAGCACAAATTGCTGTACGGCGCGACTTGACATACATCAACGACATAAGAAGCAGCCTTAATGGAAGACGTTACCTGGTCAGTAGACATTTTTGGAGTCTATCTTTGCCTGTTCGATGTCTGACGCTTCCATGCTACTGAACATGTACCGGTATACAGGGGGGAGGGGATCAGGCTGTGAGTGCAGAGACGCAGAGCCGTATATAGAGACGGCTCTGGTGAGTGGTATTTACGACAGTTAACATTAAATACAAATATTCCGCAGCGACTCTAGGGGTAGCTGTTTGACAAAACTGGAAAACTGCATAGTATGCCTTTAAAGCTTCAGGTTCATGGTGAGAAAAGGTTTACAGGAGACACCAGAACAGTTTGAGGAGAGTAGATAATCTGGAAAAAACTAAGTCCATGACTGAATGAGAAAACAAATGTATGTAAAAAATGTATACTGTATGCATCGGTATGAGTCAGATACAGGTTTGAGAGAGAAAAGTAGAAGATTCTGATGGCTTTGGGTGAGTTTCAAGATAAATTGATGATTCTGTGAGAGACTGCACCCCCAAATATAAAAAATACTGAAAGTAACATACTATTTAGTGTAAGTGATCTATATTCAAGCTGCCAAAACTACCCTCTGTAGTCTTTTTTTATAGATGCATTGTCCTTGTGAAAGCAGTCCAAATTTCTGAGACTGAGACTTTTTGTAACACGCAGACTCCTCATCCAGACTACTGTGTTGGCACAACTGGGCGACACTGAAAAAGAAAAACAGGGTTGTCTGGTGAAATAGTGGCTCAACATAAACAGAGTGCTGTCCAAGTAGAATACATAATTACCCTCACAAGGCAACTGGACTCGCAAGATCAAAGAATCACAAGATTATGCAAGAATCCATCTCGCCAGGCTTCAATCTGTGTGTTTGTGGCCGGTAAAGTGGTACCGTACCAATCAGTGTCCTTTTAGGAAACACTGGCAGCTACAGGGGTGAGCAGATAAATCAGAACTAGATAGTATTCATTCATTGAGAGAATAGTGGCAATGAAGGCTTTTCTCAGTAGAAAAGATTTTGCTCTTCTCACGACTGGCTTTGGTATGAGAGTTTGGCTACATTACAAGGTTCGTTGATGTGATTTGTTGAAGTTCGCCTGTGATAGACAGTGATAGACAGATGGTTCATTCAATCACCTGCCAAGTACTTTTTCAATGTGCCTGCCCTTTTCCAAAAAATGTCCAACAATTACGTCCCAGATGGTTCTGCATAACAAACCATCTGGCACAGTCAGGTTAATACATTATAGGACTTTCTAGAGTTGTAAAATCTGCATCAAAGCATTATAAAGAACTGTACAGTGTCATTTCAAAAGTTGTATGGTGCTTTTTAAGCATCAAGACCAAGTTGTTAAACAGTTAAGTTGAAACTGGGCAACTCCTAAGGTTTGAGCAGTAGAATCCAGACACATACTTTGAAATTCATTGGCATTTCAGAGGGATTGACTTATTAATCTCACATATAACCGGTGTTTCCTCCAAAGATAAGTCACAGAACAGGGCCAAAGTAGCAGAGGTCAGTCTTTCCACTTCTTATCACAAAACTTTCCATATGGCTGTGACTACAGGCCAGCTCATATTTGCAATTTTTATTAAGATGATTTTTTTCAAAGAGGTGATCAAAGAGCCCTTTGAAGATTCTCAAAGTAATAAGTCTGATTGAGATAGACCAAGGACATGTGTGGGAGTGTGTGTATATGCGCACGTGTGTATAAAGGGTAAGAGTGTGTGCACCCGCATAAGTGTGTGTATAAAACTAGAGTCAATGCTTGTATTTAGTATTCATCACAAGGTGAATCTGTAAGTCATTTCATCAGATTAGTGGACTTGTGGTTAAGTCTCATTATGTCTAATCAAGGTCAGACGATGTGAGAGCTTCTCTAACTTTCTCATCCACATTGATCCTCACAGCTGTGTGTGTTTGTGTGCATGCAGCAGTACAGTGTATGTGAATGTAACGTGAGTATCATTAGAGTTGAGCAATATGGAAAATATGCCAAATTTTTCATTGGCTAATCCAGTTTGATCATCAGTTTGTATATTCAATACTGACACGAAGATACATTAAAGGGATTGCTACTTTATATAATAAATGCTCAAATATAATCCCAGTTTGCTGCTGATTTTTTCTACCATTTTACTGTAAACAGATGGGTGACAGATTAAGGAAAAAAAATTGAACGTCCAGATTAACTAAGTGGAGAAACCACACGACCATAGCTATCACCACCATCTTGTCTCATCTCATTCATTTTTTTCAGGCCATGTTTTATTTTTTTGTCTGTATTTTTTTCCTTGTTAATTTCACACAGATAGATCTATCGTTCTGTCCCTTTGCTATGCCCTTAAACCCTCTGAAGCTCTCTATACTATTCTTCCATCTTTGTATCACATCTTATTCTCTGTCCTCTCGGTCTTTCTTGCTGTATGTCCTCCACTGATCTGAGTTCAGTTTAACTAATGCCTTTGATTGAATTGATTTCCCTGGGAGGGAATCGATGGGCTGATCCCCGAGACTTCTGGACGACTGCCGATTAACTATGGACCTCCGGTGACGCCTGTGAAACCACACACACACACACACTCAGGAGTTTTCTGTAATTACACATCTGAAAATGAATCTGGGCCTGGAGGGGATTCTGGAGAAAATGCTCAATCAGATGAGTGATGGTTGATGCATGAAAAAAGTGTGCGTGTCTGCACACAATGTTCCGCAACAATCGTAAGTGCAGGCATCGTCCCTAAGTACTGTTGCAGCAACATCATTAATAGTATTTGAGGTACTAAATAAGTGACAGTTATTTATTGAAATAAACAAGCCAACAACAAACTGCAGCCCACATATTTGGACTAGATGTGGTTTCAGTTCAGTGAACTTCATTTGATCGAATACACCCTTATAATTCGTCATGTTCATGTTTCTTTTCCCTTCGATCAAGTATTTAAGCTCTGTTGTCGCAACCTTGGACATGCTGTCAATGTAACACGCAGGAACTTGTGTACTTTATGTTCAAAATGTTGAATCAAATGTCTTAGCAGTAATGCACACAGGCAACAAAACAATCAATGTTGATATTCTTGATTTACTGTGAGACAATTTCTTTGTGCTTGAGAACCAATTTTCACTTTTCACAGTTTTACTCTTGAACAATAAACATCCTGATCCACATGATAATGGATGTGAAGCAAATTAATATTCATTAAAACTTCTTAAGGCCCCTCATTGTGGTTTCAACACTGAAGGGTTCATTTTAAGGCTGCTTGATACTAATCCAGAAAAATTGTACCTGATTACTAAATGCCAAAACATTCCACACAATTATGCATTTCCAAAAAAATTACTCATCATTTTCTGCCGTCGGGTCATCTGTAAATTTTCACATAACTGTTGAATTTACATAATTTGCTTCGCTGTGGGGTGCTCATGTTCATAATCCATGTACCAGACATCAAAGCTTTGATTTTCTGGGGTCTAGACATTACAAATTCAGCATCCATTTTCTCTGAGTGGCATCAGCAAGATCCTGCAGTTTGACAATCAGTGCTGATTAGAGGAGCTGCATAGACTCTCAAGCGGTATTTAAACTCAATCTTTATGTGTGTGCACTCTCTTGGCTCTGCTGCTGAATATCTACACTCCAGGGATTAAAGTGAGCCCTTCTCACCACCCAAGTGTCTCTGTGTTGATAAAGGTTATTGAATTGCAACATCAGACGCCCAGCCAACCTCACTCAGCCATATATTGGACCAACATGTGAAACTCTCTTTACAGTCCCCAACCAGTCCAAGTGATGCTTTACAATTTTGGATGTAGAGAGAAAACTTTTTAAAGAGTGCTTAAGCTTTTTAGTATTTGGAGGATGTTTTATATTCATAACATAGAAGTCTTGTGTCATCAATGTAAGAAATCTAAAAATTACAAGTCTACTCAGGCATATTTCATACTCGGAGGCATGCTGACAATGGCTGTACGGAAAAGCCTCTCAAGTCATTGTGAAACATAATGGGACAAGACAAAAAAAAAAGACAAACACAAATGAGAGTTTTGATAACTTTAGAAGTCAAGTAATCTCAAGTCACACATCACGGTAGAGGAGCATATTGAGATAAAACTGAGAAACAGTCCTGCTACTCCAGTTGGCTCTGCTATTATGATATGAAAGCGGTTAGATTTAAATTTATTCGAAAGAAAAAAGGACCATTCGATTATTTGATATAAGGGCTGGTATGTATTTGATTGATGTTAATATTTTACCATTCCACAAACTGAGTTCAATGCAGGGCCTTGAACTCAGCTCATTTACACTCTGAAAAAACATTCTTGTAATAGACAAAATAATCAGTAAATATTATGTAGTACACCTTGCTTATATATTTAGTACTTTTACTGTTCATCTGATTATAACATACTTACCCAACACCAAAGGGCATTGAAACTGCCATGATTTCAAACTTTGCTACTTATTTCATTCCATCTGATGAAACCCATTCATCTAAAGACACAAACTGTCAAAGCAGAGCCTTTCATCACAGCATGACTTCTCTCCCACTTTTCACAGCCTTGATTTATAGAGCTCATATTGAGTCACTACTAACTTCTTAAATTTTTCTGCATACGGTAATTAAAGCAGTACTGAGGAGAAAACTAGCGAAGATATTGAAAGTGGACAGACAGCTGGAGGACAACTGCTACTAGCCTTGGCACTGCTTAGTTAAACAGGCATTGCAACTTCTTTAGTCTTGAAACTCTTTGTATTTATATAGGGAGGAGGAAGGCTTTGATTTGTCAATCATGATTGCAGGATGTTGATGATGAGGATATTGCTGATGACAATACAATAATAGTGATCCCCTGACCCTTCATTTAGCGCCACCATCAGGTCAAAATCTTCATTTACCCAGTGAAATATCTTAACAACTAGACTTTGCGTTTAGTGCTCTGAAACCTAGACTAATACTTATTTATTTGTGGTGAGCAGCTTTTTATGGTAAGCTGACCCAATACACATGTTAAATCATAAAGTAATATAATTGTTGGATTATATGAAAAAGTATTAATTTAATCAAAAAGAAATTGGATGTTTTATTATCCAGCACTGGCTGAGGTACTAGTCTAACACCACTGTGAAACTTGAAACTTGAACTTGTACATCCCTCCCCCTCCATCTCTCTCTGTCCCTGCTGTCATCAGTTTCACTAGTCCTGTGTACAGAGGTGCGTTTTTTCCTTGTCTGTGTCTGCAGAGACAAAAGGCAGGTCAACATATTATAGCATGGAGGCAAGGGGTTGTGCTAGCTAATTATTTTGGAATATGAATGGGAAGGATCCAGCGAGTTGCATTGTCGGACAGCTTCAATTTCATGCTTGAGGCAGCGGTAGCGCCAGGCTTAATTTCCCAGGTGGTCTCTCTCTCTCTCTCTCTCTCTCTCTCTCTCTCTTCTCTCTCTCTCTCTCTCTCTCTCTCTCTCTCTCTCTCAGCCTGCGTCTCTCATTCAATCAAGTCGAAAGTCAGTGACCCTGCCCTGAAAAGACACAGATGTAGTAATAGAAACACATTCAAACAGATGCACACAAAAATTCAGAAACAGAAAGAGACGCACTGTATAGTTATGAATGTGTGTGCGTGTGAGACTCAAATATATGAGTGAGCATTCTGAGGTCACTCTGATCTTCTACTTCAGAGTCAGAATAGTGTAATTTGTTTTTAGTCTCTTGCTACATGTTCTTTTAATGGAGAGCCTCTGTTGCCCTGAGCTGAATTTCACTCACTGGCCACGATTCACACACACAAACACAATTGCCCAAGCGCAAACAGACTTACCGACCATCCTTAGTTTCAATCATTCACTTTTTTTTTACCCATTAGATGATCTGGTGGGATTCAAACTGTTCAAATTACAGTAACAGTTTCCCTGCATGCAATGCTCAAAACTTTCAGTCAGTGGTGATGACAATGATGACTACCATCAGTGGGTGAAGGTAGGTTTATGAGGAAAAAAAAATATTTTAAAAATTGAATAAGCTATAATAATAACTTAATAGCCAAAAAAGTTTTTGTCTTTTAACTTCCGCTCTGGTTGTGAGTTACTGGCCAACAGGTCTAAAGCTCTAAATTATGTCTTTGATTAGCTCGGCATTACTGTGACTGCTTGCTGCAGAATTTCTCCCGCTATATTTCTTTCATGTGGTAAATTGGTAAATATGCTGTGGTGAGTTATCCCTGGCAGCTGGAATAACTTGTCATGCATCATTTTTTTAAAAGGGACCTTGGATTTAGGTACTCAGTACATGTAATAGTACATATGCATGAACATACAGAATATGCAACTCTTTCATGTCTGTACTCTTAGCTTACTATGATATCTATAAGAGTATTATTTAAAAAAAATTTATTATAAAACTTTGTGGTTAAGTTTGACAAAACAAAATAAAGGTCCACTTACTAGCTTTTTCTAGGGCTCTCAACTATATCACATAGTCTTCATGAGCAAATTAACCTATGCTTTCATCCATAGCCGTTTTAACACTTTTAATCTTTAGAAAACCAAGCCTCTGGTGAGAACAGTCCACAAAAGTAGTGCCCCCAATCCCAGGAGTAGTTAGTAGTTGTCTCCAGATACATACTAGTGTGTGTGCGTGTGTGTGTAGGTGCGTGCAGGTGCGTGTGTTCGCCTGTTAAATCTTGCTCATAAATAATTGAAGATACAATACTGACAGTGAGTTTAATGTCACCATAGTTGCTGGGAAAAAAACAAAACATTAAAGGTCATCTCCCTGTCTTTCTTTCTCTCTCTCTCTCTGTTCTCATATTGTAAGCCCATCATCTCAGGCCCTCGTGTGCATTGTTCTGCTTATCTTGCTGTATCGTGTGGCATCTCATTAACCACAAATGTCTTTACCTTGATTTATGTCAGTAATAAGTTAAAGTGTATTGATCCATTAAGGAAGATACAGGATAGCCACCTAACCACAACAAGAAAAATCCCAGACATTAAAAAACACATTGCAGCTATACACGATAAGCCATAACATTATAACCACTGACAGGTGACGTGAATAACACTGATTATGTAGTTATTATGTCGCCTGTCAGTGGGTGGAATATATTAGGCAGCAAGTGAACATTTTGTCCACAAAGTTAATGCGTTAAAAGCAGGAAAAATGGGCATCATGAGGATTTGAGTGACTTTGACAAGGGCTAAATTGTGATGGCTAGTCGACTGGGTCAGAGCATCTCCAAAACTGTAGCTCTTGTGTGGGGTTCCCGGTCTGCAGAGGTCAGTACCTATCAAAAGAGGTGAACTGGCGACAGGGTCATGGGCGGCTGATACTCATTGATGCACGTGGAGAGTGAAGGCTGGCCCATGTGGTACGATCCAACAGACAAGCTACTGTAGATCATATTGCTGAAAAAGTGAATGCTGGTTCTGATATAAAAGTGTCAGAACACACAGTGCATCGCAGTTTGTTGCGTTATGGCTGATTGGTGTATGAGCTGCCACATGATAGCCATTCTGGAATAATGGCACCCAAGAAGCACTGTAAGAAATACCCCAAATATGAGAAAAGCTAAAGGAAAAACTAATATATATTGAGGCCTATAAGTGGTCATTATTGATATAATTCCCATAAGTTACACAGAGAAAATCTCATGTAATCATTTTTGTACTTTTTAAGATAAGAAAATGTATAATGTAGTATTACCTTGATTCCTGGAAAGTAAACAATTCATTCTCGGTTTCGGTAACAGCCTCTGATCACTCAAATTCAAATTCTTTATTGATTGATTGAGTACAATCATGGCACATAGATTTTACTAACGTGCTGTTGAATTAATTAAGCACTGGGGAAACTAGTTTGAGACCATGTTTTCAAATCTGTTTTATTAATTAAATGCAAATCTTCTGATATCAGAGAATATTTTAAGTTGTGGTCATGTGGAGTTGAAACAGCTGTTTACAGCAAACTTGCTGCTTTGTTTACATTGTACATGGCAATCAAACAGAGAAAACCACCTACGCAGCAACAGCCACCATGTGATTTTTTTTGTCAATTCCATTCTTCCGTTCAATTAGTGACCCTTGCTCTTGGCTGGTTACGATTGATTGGTGATCAATATGTTTTTGCTCTCAGAGGGCGTCTTGGGGAGCTGAAACAGCCTGATGGGATTGCTTTTGGTAGTGTTTTGGTCGTGTACGCAAAGACCCGTGCATAATAACAATTATCTTTTTTTACCTTCTTCATTCAGACAGGATGGTCGGAAAAATTTCTGCTCTTTTTACATTCGTGTTTCATTTTCTCTTCATATTCCTCCTCTTGAAAAAAAAAAAAAAACGAATTTAATTGTATAACGTGATATAACAAATGTGGTAAGGCCAACTCGGGAGACAGAACAGGTGTGATAAAAACAGTCTTTATTAGGTCAAAAAGCAGGCTTACAGTTAGCAACAAGGGAACAGTCAGACAGGCAGGAAGGAAGTAGTAAAAAAAGGCAGCAGATGGTCATAAGAACAGGTATAGTCAGAGATAAACCATATGAACTAGAAGCAGAAGAGGAAAGAGAGGAAGATACAACTCTAACCATGCCAAAAGCACATGCATCATCAGTAATCCTAATGCTGGTCCAACACAAATTAACAGGTACCGAGAGATAAATAGCTGCATGGTAAAATATAAAACAACTTAATGTATAAATCAACTGTACAGTGCAAAATTGGACCAAATTGGTGGCAGCAGGCATCAGTATAACGCTTCTTTTAATGCCTTAGCAGAGTTGATAAATGTAATATAAAAAGTATCATTCATGCAAAAGCTCTTTACGGATGATACCCACAGAGGCATGCAAACAGACTGTAGAGTTTGTCTTCAAACATTCTCTGTGGGTTTCCACATTTTCCTGTGACTGAAATTAATTATGCAAGAAATTGTTTTGCCAGACTGAACCAAAACACTGATGTTTTTCAGGCCACTAAACTTGCTAAAGCGTGTAATTTATCTGAGCCCACCTTTCATTGCAATGACTTTGAAAGGCAACTTTACAAAGCCAGTAGCTGTCTTATAATATTTGTAAAGTCCATTCAGAAGCCTTCAGAAGTCAGCTACGCTCTCCACGTAATTTGGCTGCCTGTTTTAATCTTCACACCCCTGCCTTTGTGCCCCGACCCAGACTCTGAATAAACTGCCACAGAGGAAATAAGCTCAGAGTACCCCTGTCAAGTCCAGCCCCACACTCTGTGCATCCCAAAATAGAGGCCCCCGACTCTCTTTCTCCCTCTCCTTCCTTTTGTTTCCCTCCCTCTCCTGCAATCTGTCATTAGTTGAGATGTGGCACTAGCCACTGGCTGTATTTTAATGCCCAATGTGTCGCCTACTAAACAACCATTAAAAAGGGCCTGTTGGAAGAAAGTGGCAATTTCCTATGAGAGCACTGAGTGTTGCGCTGTATTTCTTCCCCCACGGCACTGACAGACCCACAGTCTAGACCGTGTTAATGGTTCCACATTTAACAAGCCCCTTCTTCCCCTTCACACAGCCTTGAGAGAGAGAGAGAGAGAGAGAGAGAGAGAGTAAGTGAAAAAAAATGATAGAGTGCATCTACTCCAGTTTAACTTACTGCAGTATCTACTTCAGACCCCCAGAATAAAACAGTTGTACCAGCCAAGAGACACATAAGAAATCTCAGTCACATAAACTCTATCAGCGTGTTACCATTAACTTGTTTTTATGCACATTTTCACTTTGTGCATAAAAGACTTGTGGATAGAAAATGCCAAAAATTTTGAAAAATAGTGGAAATATTGCAAATAAGGTTCTACCTTTTGAATGAGCTGTGAAAGTCTGTATCAGAAGGCGTATCAGAAATAAGAATGTGTGATAAAGACTGACAAAAACATTTGCATTGGCTTTTTCTTTGTCGAGATGGAATTCACATCACGTTGCCACTCACTGTCACATACCTCCAAATTGAAAATAGAGGTCCAGATAGGGGCCCCTGTTGCTTGTCCACATGGTACATGTTGATCAGAGGAAACAAATTAATTCATTCGCGCTGATCATTTTATAGACACGTCGGAACTATCTGAGAATCCTCTTTAAACTTTTTACTTCTGACTCTCTTTCAGTATTGTCAAGTTCCCTGTGTTTTTTTGTTAAAATTACTCTGCTTTCATTTCCCCCTCTCCTTGAGCTGCTGCTATCCCACTCCTTTCTCTGCACCTGCGCTCTCTTATTTCTTTTTCTTCTCTCCCTTTCCTTGACTTTGATCTTTCTCTCCAGCATACAACCCCCTCTACCCACATCAGGGCTGCAATAATAGGAGATCAGCGTTCCAATGAAAGCCACTAATCAACACTAACCTTCATTTAAAATGTAATCTGATATTAACCACATACGCCCTTTCCGTAAATTGGATTTCACATTTGAAGGACAGGGGGGGTAGGAGGGTGGAGTTGGCGCTACAGCAACATTTCAAGGCAAGACGTAGCAGGTCAGCCTTCAAAGTCCAAACTCCTCATTTAAATTCAGCGCCGACGGGTCGACCAACTAAACCAAACTTAAGAGTCGAAAAGTATGCAAAAATGTGTGAAAAAGGACATTGTTATAACATCCCTGAATTTTTAAAACCTGTTTTAATAGTTGAGTAAATTAGCAACTGTCCCATCCTCAAACAATGCACTTATTAATCAATGAATCCAATGAATTCCTGTAGTGGGTAATTGCAGATGAATGACAACACTTTTGTTGATGCTGGCTCCGTGTACCATCTATGGTAAAGTGAAAATAAGAACATCAACTCAAGGAATTACTGTAAATGTATCAACCAGTCATTGATGTTACTACAATAAATTGAGGTTAGGGTGGAAACTAAAACTAAATTATGACATTGGTATTATTTTTACCAAGTTATATTGGTTATTGTCCCTTCCTTATCTTATAAGGGTAATTCTACAAAACATTTTTTCAACCTCTCTCCATAGACTTCCCTTATTTTCCATGGCCATGAAACAGCATGCTCCAGTTCTTGATGTGTAATGTGAGGATATCCAAAATACACACACTCAGTCATTCATTAATTCACACAAATTTAATGTACCCATGTGCTTCCAAACAACGAAAGACTAAGTCATGCATACACAAATATACGCAACCGTCCTTACACCTACAGTAGATACATATGCAAACACATATGCACGTTGTTAACTCAACTATAAACTAGGCCTAATGTACAGTACATGCTTACAGTACATGCTTACGCACGCACACACTTACTCCCACTGGAAAATAACTCACACATAGACTTGTAGTAATTGTGCCCATGAAGTGATTGTGTGCTGGATAAAGCATTCTATTCATGCACATCACGAGTGATGCGTTGCTTTGTAGAATGACTTCAAACAAAAAAAAATGTCATTGACCCGTGAAGTTAGATTTACATGTCATGTTGGGTCCATCAACTTATTTTATCCATTTACTTAACTTGACAGCTCACACTGACCCTCAGAGTGAAGATTCATGTGAAATGATGCATTTAGGTTTCAAGAAGAAAAATCAGCCTTTGTAGAAACTGCGTGCAGACAATGGTCTATATATTTATCTTTTAAACAAACCAAGGATAAGTGCAGTGGACATTCAGTACAATTCAGTCAAACTTTGTCTCAGCACAATATGAGAGAGGCAAACTACTAGACACAAGAACACTTGTGTAATAAGGCTGCATTCATTTTTATTATTGATTAATCCCAATCTTTTTTTTTATAATAAATTGCTTTATCGTCTAGTCTATGGAATCTCAAAGAATAGTATAAAATGCCCATCAGAACTTCCCAGAGTCAGTTTTCTGACCCCAGGACCAGCAAAACATGTTTAGAATCCATAGCACAATTTCCAAAATTCTAAGACCAAGAATTTTTCGAAAAAAAGACATTTAATCAACTCATTATTTCAGCTATAATGTATACATACAATAATATTGCTTAATAATTTAGAAAATAAACAGTTACACAGTTAACTGGATAAACATTTTTTAAGTTACTCTTTCAACTGTATGTTGCCTGACCCGAGGTTAGCTACAGTAAAATCAGTTGTTAATGGTCAGAGACATAAATAAACAGAAGGTAACTGCATTTCAAATGTCTGCAGCAAAAGTCTTTACAAGCCAAATAATTGGCTGATCCATACATCTCTGGTCTTGTATGAATCATTGATGTATATGAGCGCTCTGTGAGCTCAAGGGTCTCCTGCCTTCTGTCCATTGTCTACTCCAGGCTTTTTATCGCCTTTTTATAAAGGTTACAGCTCTAAAGAAAAGCATTTCAATCATATTCATTCATGTAGTGCAATTCCTGAAAGAGATTAACTATGCACCCACTACAAGCCTTCCACTCATTTACAAGCCTTTATTATTTGAATTTTCAGAAACTGAAATTAGAACAATATATTCATTATGGACTATGGATTCTACTCCTAATCTCTGTTGTGCTATGATGCTACATCTCTAAATTGATTAGAGCATAACCTGGGGAGACTTGCAGTACATTATTTTAGGTTTATGTTTTTTTGTTTGTGTATTAATGGGCATGTTAATGTATATGTCCATGTTGTAGAGGCATCAAAATGTTTAAGAGCTGTATAAGTGAGTGATGGAATGAGAATTTTATGTTTATTATATTTGCATTTGTAGGCCCTTGGGTCATAAGAAGCCCCAGTTTGATCAGATTCCAACCCAATACATCTGTGTCTGTGCTATATCTTCCTCTAATTGCCTTGTTCCCATTTTGTCCCCGCATTGATATTCTCCGTTCTGTGACCCTACCTCCCCCTCCTACATCTCACTCTATTTCCCTTTTCAGCTCTGCTTTATTCTCTTGATCTTACCCATCCTTCTCCATCCTTTACACAACCTTTTCTCTGTTTTATTTATTGTCCATGAATCTGGGTTAATCAGGTAACTGAGGCAAAAAATGAAGACATGAGCTTGAGACATGTTAACGTTAGTTGCCTGGTTTGGCATATATTAAATTGTCTGAAGTTAAATGGCTGAAATTTTACATGGTCTCTATAAAGCTAACTGAGTCACCAGGATGGCTCGGTGCACAGTTGTGTATTGATTCAAAGGATGCCTTGGCCCTGTTTTTACTGCAGAGTAGCCAAGCGATAAAAGTTTACTGTTCTCAAGCAGGCACTAACCAATTTATGGTGCAACCTCATGGCTGAAACTTGAGTTTAATTATCCTATTTCGCAGACGATCAGCTGTTATGGACCCCCTGTTAGTTTAGACTTAATTGATGATATGTCAAACACATGTAAGAAAAAAGTTGTCATGTTCTCATTCTCAGTAACAATATTACATTACACACATTATCATGCTCATTATTTCTGGTCATTTCTGATTCCCGTGATGTTCATGCCTTGTCCTACTATAAAGTAAATATTCTCACAAGTTGATTGTTAATAAAAGGAAAAATAAAATATTTGACAAGTTACCCACTAAAAAGAAAGCACCTTCTGTATTATATATATATACAGCTTCTGTATTTATATGAAAACTAAAATGGCCCTCGGTTTGGTATGCATTTTGCTTTGTAGTACATGTGGAGCCAATTGATATTCACAGCAGTGCAGAGTATTTGGCCATTCATATTATTCAGCCAATGTGATGAGACATGTTTCTTAGGTGTTTGCATAAAAAGATGTTAAAGCATGGTACTTCATCAATCAGTGCTGTGCTGTCTCGATTACCCGGGGAATTCAGTGTGCCTTTAAGCATTTTAAATTCATGCAACTATAACCCTTAGTTTAGTACAGGGTAAATCATCCGGAAGCTTCCCGAACATGTGTGATATTATCACATACGCCCCTCCCATGTGCCTTGGTTTTGACGTACTGTCGCACTGTGACTTAAGAATGACTTGTATTACCTCCCGGCCTCATACATATACCTCATGATAAATAAATTATCTTAGCATTAGCCTGCGGGGCTACAAGCCACCTGAATCAATCAGCTGGGAGGCTAGCTTTGATGCTAGTCAGACAGCTGTAGAGTGGACGTTATGCCACACCACAATACTCCAATCCCCTCCCTCCTTGTGAAGGGAAATTAAGAAGGTAGTTAATCAAAAGTTCATTAGCATACATCGCCCTGCTCAGTCCACCCCTATACCCTGCTCATAATAGACACTTAAGCAGGCCATGTGAGGAGAATAACAAGTCTGTACCACTTCTGGTTGTGGACTTGTTTGAATTAAAAGACTGCATCGTCTCCTATGTGCCAAATGAGTTTTCTGACCCCAGGACCAGCAAAACCTATTTAGAATCCATAGCACAATTTCTAAAATACTAAGACCGAGAATTTTAGAAAAAAGACTCATTTTGAAGGACAGTTCCTCCCCCCCAAAAAATAAAATACAATAAAGCCATAAAATCTCACTAAACCTTTACTTTATATTTTCACAGGTACAGTCGGCTCTATGTCGATAAGCTGACCAAAAAAACTTTATTACATTTCACATTATATTTCCTGTGGCCAGAACAAATTCACCTTGTGCCAGTTTGCTAACACTTTTTCAACATAAACCTCTATTAATTCATTTTTCATAAGATGTTGAGGTTGCTCAAAAAGTTCAGTGACAACATTTAGCTGTTGCATACAGTTAGATGCTGTATCAGAAGCGGAAGACAATCCCTGTAGTATTCCCTGCTTCTCCTGTTACAATGATGATTCCAAGGTGTCCTTTCACAGCGCTACTCTTCTGCAACATTCACCTTCTAGGTTCTAAATCCTTCCCTATTTAACAGAACTGAATTTTTACATCTCTCCCCTGCCACTTTCTAATGCAGTCTCATACTGAGAAAATAGCCGCACACGCTGACAGGCAAATCACTGCTAACCCAGGGCGACTGAAATTAATGTATGAGAAGGTTACAGCCTAATTAAAAGGGCACTGGGCTGAATCTATTGAGGATCATATTGCCTGTATATGTCACAGAAATGGAAGTTGAAGTAAAAGGTCTGACCTTGTCATCCGGCCAATTGTGTTTGTTTATCTGTTTGCTTTTCCTTGATGTAACCTGTATACATTCACTGACCGCACACATTTGTTTTGACCCTGTTTCACACTTATTCAATAATGTATTGCTCACCACCAAGCAGCTCCACTGGAGCACGGCTAGCATTAGTTCCTCAGATGTAATGCACCGTAGGCCTTGGCGGTAAGCAGGCTAGCTGACTGCTAACAGCCCAGTATTCATCTCTGTGGCCCAGGAGTTTTATAGCCCATAAAATATTAATTCAAAGCAAAGTCTAAAGAATAGTGAATGCAGTTAAACGCCTATGACTGGCAGCTGAGAAAATGATTTATAGCTATAAGTAGTTCTGGTTATGTGTGTGTGTGGGGGTGGGGGGGGGGGGGGGCAGGGTCCTAACCCTAACCCTAACCCTAACCCTAATCCATGAACACCTGTATACATTTGTGTTTGCTACATCCATCTATATGTATGTGTACAAAGTTGCACCATCGTCATTTTAGTATGTTGTTGTATATATTTGTTTTGTAAAGCTGTAACCTTTTACATAGTTTTCTGTGGTGTGAGTTCTAGTCGATATTGCACTTGGCCTGGAATATGATCGTAGTCGGCAATATCTCTGCAGGCACAGACGTGTCCCCAGCTTACTGTCGATAAGTCCATCAATGCTCCACAGCGCCTGCCATGCCGCCGGATACACCTGTCAGCATTTAGTGAGAGGGGAACAAAGAGAGGGCAAATCTAAGCACTGACTTTCAAAAGTCAGGGTAAAAGAAAAGTACCTTGACTACAACTTCATTATCAGCACCATCACCATCTGGATTTGCAAAGTCAGACGGCAACAACCTTGATAAAAAATCGTTGAGATGATTCTTTCTGTTCTCTGGTTTACAATCTAGTGCTAAACGTTTATTACAGCTGTGTTAAAATGTTCTTAAATGTAATTTTTTAATGAGTTTATGTGATTATGTGATTTCTGTGAAGTGCAGAAAATATATTCGATTCTCTCACTTTAGTTGGCATGTTGGCTTTCTAGCTGTTGTTAATGATGCTAATTACCTTCATGTAATACACTTTTGTTTATTCCAAACAAACTGCTCTTGCCTCTGCGGGCAATGTGAAACATATCTTTTATCTTGCACATACCAGTTTTCTCTGTGAATAGTCTGCGATGCTCTGGCTGACTGAGGCCGCAAATAGAAAACCTTTCATAGACTGTATGAATGTATGAGTAGGACTGCTATTGTATTATATCAAAAGCCAATGGAGAGCAACTGAGCAGACATTTTAATAGTCACAAATTATTACTTAAATATATAACAATAGGAAATTGGAATTGTCCTTTTCATTTAGTGAACATTATTACCCACGGGATAAAAATCATCTAATTGATTTTGTCATAATCATTGTCAGTGGAGCTCTGTGTTGTTCTCGCTGGTCTGTATTTAGTCATTTGATTGGCAGTTCATCCATGACTCCATCCTTCTCGACTCCCAGGGCCCGAAATGGTCAGTCGGACAAATTACATCATTTTAACCCAGCTGTCAATCAGACACTTAGTGGACTGAACCCCTGGGGGGGTGTATTTCTGTGTTTGGGTTCATATTAGAATGAGAAAGCCTCAGACAGTAGCTGGACTGGACTCTTCTGACCCACACATACATGCACACTCAGAATAAGTCAATAATGTGAGACACAAAACTTGTATTATCTACTGTATATTGTGCAGTATCTCACACAAACCAACACACATTTCAATTGATTGAACAGTAAGCCTGATGTCAGACAATTCCCTGGCCTCCTGCGTCAGATTAACACACCGGCAGACACCTACCATCAATATTCATAGTAACACCATCGCATTAATCATTATCTATACAGTTCTCGCTCGCTCACTCTCTTGAAATGGATTTGCAGGAGGCATTTGCTCTTTGAAATACTGAAGATGCTCACACAAGGGCCAGATATTCAGTAGGAGGAATATTGACAGGGATGAGGAAGGGCAGTGGTCATCCAAAAGGTCAACACCAACAAAAGATAGGACAAGAGAGGAATCCAAACCCCAAACCTGTCCAGTTCCGTAGAAAAATAAATTGCAAGTAGCCTCGTAGTGTAGTGTAGTGTAGTGTAGAACCTGGCAAGGTAGACTGCACAGTAGGAAAAAATCCTGGCAATCACTACCAACAAGGCTCCCAGCATCCCTCCATGAGGGGCAGCGCTTGAATGGCAGCAATTTATTCAGTACTGTTAAAAATAAAAATGAAAAGAAAGATATACGAGATGAATAAAAAAGAGAATAAGAACTAAAATGGACGATTCCCATAGGTACTATTGATCTGTGGCTGCATAACACACACACACACACACACACAAAAAAAAAAAAAAAAAAAAAAAACACACACAAACACTCAGGCTGGTTGCCAAGAAGCATTCTGGTGGTCAAATATGTATAATTGATAGAGTTGAGCTTGACACAGCGCTGTAATGTAATCTGGGACTAGAGTCCCTATGGTGTTATGGGGTGTGTGTGTGTGTGTGTGTGAGAGAGATTGAAGAGGGAGGTAGGGGGGTTGAGGCAGGGTGAGGGAGTGTAGTGGTTTGCAAGAAGAAGGAACAGGGATTTGCTGTGGGGACTCAGTGTAAATTTGATGTATTGGACGGCTGTATTTTTCCTACCTGTACCAACCCCACGGGTTACACATGTAGGAACAATGGCCTTCTCTATTGTAATGGGCTTTTACCAGGAGGGACCACTTCCTCATTCACACACGCTGTGTGTGTGTGTGTGTGTGTGGGGGGGGTTTGACAAACTGTTACGTGTGCTTTCTCACTTCATTCACTTACACTGATGTACACTCAAAAAAATGTTTTTATTGAATAAGGTTTCACATTTGAAAGAAAGCACAGAACTGTATATTGGTAGTCTGTATTCTGTGTGTATGTGTTTTCAGTTTTAGATTTATTGTGTTTGTGTGTGCTGAAGTGATTAATTGTTTAATTGTATAGAACAATTTTAATAATTAATCATTATTTCATTGTGTATGTCATTTATCAATTTGTCATTCACTGTTTTAATCTTTTTGATTGCAAGCATATGATGATTTTCTTAGTTTTATATCATTTTAATCTGAAAACCTTTGGGTTGTCAGATGAATGTTAGTCAGTCAAATCAAGTAATTTGAAGATGTCACTTTGAGTTCTTTCACAATTCTTTGACATTTTATTGACCTTAGTTGTTCATCAGACAATTACAAAAAATTGCTTGTCATGTCTGAGTTTTGAGTGTATTTTCCTGTCTGTGTTTCATGTCTTTTTTGGTTTGTGTACTCTGTGTGTGTATGTCTGAGTGTGTATGTTTATTCCTTGCTTTGTGTTGCCTGACAGTGTTCCTGCTTCTTTGTTCCTCTGTCACTGTGTGTCTAGTTTAATTGCCGGCCTTTGAGGGGAAATCGATTTGAGCAACAAGATAACTAAGTTATCAAACTGTTTCATTGACTGGCTGTCCCTTCTCTCTCTATCTTTTGCCTCCTCCCTATTTTTTCTCTCATTTTACTCTCCGTCTTCATTCTCTATCCCTCTTTGCCCCCTGTTTTCTTCCATCCATTTCTCCCAACGTTCTCATCTGCTGTCAATTATCCTTTCCCCCCGGCCTTCCCCCACCGTGCTCTCTCCCTTGCTGTTTCTCACCTCCTCAACCCCCTCACAACAGGCCGACAGACCTGTCCACCAGAGAAGTTTGATTGCGGTGGGGCTGCCAGCAAATGTGTTTCGTTGTCATGGCGATGCGACGGAGAGAGGGACTGTGAGAACGGAGCAGATGAGGAGCAGTGCGCTGCAGGTACGTTTGTGGTGGGTGGCAGAAATGTGGAATGGAGGTGGACCGGAAAAAAACAGTATCTGCTTTGAGCTTCATTTCACCTCAAATGTAGTTTCCTGTCACTCACTGCGGGAAGAAGTCTGAAAAGTCTTAAAGTAAATAGGCTACATTTGAGGCTGCACAATGCAGCTGGGGTTGCATATCAATCATAGCTGACTTTCTTTTATTTGATGGACTTCATTACCCAGAAATAATTGAATTAATAAACCGCTCAGATGTAAATTTCATGTCATTATTGGCTGTTGACAACAGAGGTGATGAAGAAAATTGTTTTGCAGTGGCTTTAAGGGTCATTTGTGAATCCGGTGTTGTCAGTTCAGAATGCTCATTTGTTGCCATTTGTTTATTGCATGCCATTTGTTATTTCCAAGAACATATATAGTGCCTATAGCACTTCAAATGTGCATTACATACTCGTACTGTAAACCTGTGCAAACTATTTTACTATTTTAAAGGAGACAGGAGAGGAAAAGTAACCTGAAAAGCTTAAAATCCCATATGATAATATTTCTAGGCACCTAAATTAAAATCTAAAAGATTACTTTCAAAATGTCAAACCTGGAGATATTTGGCTTTTACCCGATATGAGGTGCGCAAAGCGTAGAAGTATTCTATGCACTTTCTAGTCTGTCACCTGGGTTGCTGTACCTTTTAAGATTCAGGTCCAAAGCGCAGCCAGGAGTATTTTTAACTCAGCGTCATAACTGCCAAAAAAGTAAAATTTTTATCTCTTCATTTATTTATTTATTTATTTTTCTGTGTTATGTGTCGAGAGATGTCAAACATGATCTGTTTTTTCCTGCCTGCAATCTTGTCCTTGTTCTTGGCTGTTGCTCGATGAGCTGGAAATGGGGAAAAGCAGGTCACTCTGCACACTGGGAGAGCTGGGCCAATGGTGTTATACAGAAGAGGAAACCAGTCATGTATCTTGCAATTGTATCTTTAAAGCAGTGTCCTCTACACCAGTCTGTCCTATGTTTACGTAGATGGATTGACATTCAAAAGCATACACCAAGGCAAACACAGTCTTTTTTGTAGATGAAGTTACAGAGTACAATGCTCAGTGCGTCATTCACAGTGTGCAGAGGGCGTTGTGGCACACTTTTAGTCTTCATAGTACCCACAGTGTACAAATGGGTTGTTAAGAATGTTAGGAATAACAATACTTATATAAATCATGGTGTGGTGTGTTTGGTTAGTGGCTGGCGAATAGATTGTGGTACCATAGTTGAATAATATTTGCTCTTGTTATCCCCTTTAAAAACCAGTGCTATACTACAATGCACACAAATAAACATGGAACCCATAGACTCTTTCCTAACCACTGAATCTCATACACACAAACACATACTTATTGTGCATTCTGGGATAGCCGCTATCAGAATAAGACACGACTAAAGAAAAAACAAGTTTGCACAGATTTAAGTTGTAAAATGCACCACAGATACAGATACAGATGGGTTTCATCTAAATGTTTGAAAACAGGTGGTTGGTAGAACATGTTTCTGTCTTAGTTTCAATCATTCTGCAAGATTGGGTGTCTTATTTCAAGATTATCTGAAATGCTCTTACATAAGGCTTAGCTTGCTTTATAGGAAACGTATAGAGAATCTTTTGTGAACAAACCACAGACAGTCACATCACATTATCTAGCCTACATCTTCACAGATGGCATCAGAACTGAGAGGGGGCATTGATTTTCATCAGCATAAACATCTGGCCTATACAGCGTTTATTGATTTTAAACCTGGAACATACACTCACACAGACGCATGCACACACAGCATTTTTTTTTTGAAGAATATAGATTGCATGCAATATTTTCAGTTACTAAACCTGTGTTCTGGTAGATAGAAAAATAAACCACTTTAAATGTATATGGAGAGACATTTTTTGTATAACCATCTGTGTGTGGGCGTCTTTTATGAGAGCAAGTATGACTTTTAAAGCTCTAGAGTAATTGCATGTGGAGTAAAGGTAAAGTCATTCTGGCCAGTTGTTGTCACTTGTACAAGGGGCACTTTTGGTGTAAAGAAGAGATTGAATGTAGCAGGGGCGAGTCCACATAGGAGTAGAACTATTATTTATGTGTATATGAATGTGTCTGATGCATTTCTGTCTCCATAATGTTGCCATCATCCCTCAGGCACTGTGACATTCATGCATGCTCATGCTGAAAGTGCAAAATGCATGTATGCACACTGGAAAGACATGCATGTGCATGTATAATTAAGGACACACACACACACAAACGAAACAATGTAAGATTGCTTCTGGATACTGTTAAATTCTCTCCATATCTCCCATATGTGCACAAGCAAAGATGTGTAAAACTAAGTGTATCTACCATTTTTAATGAACTTAACTCGTTCCAGAGGCAATTTGGATAAGATTATCTTAAAATTTTAATTAATTTTAATTTCAAGTTGTGCAATCTCATCAGTTTGAATATCCAGAGGGCATCATAGTAATCTAACAGAAAATATCTACAAAAAACACCCACATATATTTAAATACTATTATTAAGCTATTCCTGTTTATTGTAATATGCTGCATTCAAACCATGAATAGTAGCTAACCATCAAAAGCTCACCACACCAGTCACAGGGGTCCATTGTAAACACATTGCATGCCCACTCTGTGTTGTTAAAGGTCAGTTTTCTCTTTACTTTCAATTATCCCTTATTTCCATTCACGCTTACTGTGATTTGCAAAGTCTAACATGCAATGGAGATAGAAATAAATAAGGCAGATTTGGCACACGTCAGACATGTCAGGAGTTTGAAACATTAGCATTAACTGTCTGCAGTATTTTGCCAGAAATTCACATAATACGATCAGCTTTACCACTGTGGAACACCAACACCCTGCCTGATAATAAACAGCTCTTGAAAGCTCCAGTTTTTCTAATACTGTTTTTTGACATTCAGAAGATTATTTACTTCAACCCACCTGATGCAACCACATGAAATTAACAATTTATCTCAATTTTTCAACATTTATAAAGTGGATAGAAACATGTCTTCACTCCCCTTTTTCTCCCCATATTTGCTCTATTCCCTTGGCTGTAGGTGCTCACTTTCTCTGAATGTTTCTCTCTGTGTCTCTCCACACATTCATTCATCCCCGTTCTGTCTGTAAGTTGTTTGAGTGCCGTATGCTAGTACACAGAGTCATCACATTAGGGAGTTTGTAGCCACGACCTAATGAAAACAACAGCCGCTGTTGATTTAGTTATGTAACCTGAGCTGCCATTGCATTGTTCACATACCATCTCTGTCTCTCTGGTGTACAGTGTCCTCCTCTCTTCCTTGCCCATCACAAGCACCTGTACTTCTTTATTCTCTTTTAATTCCTGTGTATTGACTCGGAGGGCAATCAGACACCATCTCTGTTTTCTATTGCCTTTCATCTGTCTGACCTGTGAGAGCCTCTATCCCTTATAGAAGTGGAAAATGAAGTGGGTAACACAGTTGTGAAATATTTCATAGGGGTCTTGATGATAATTGATTTCCTGCCTGATGCCCTCACTGTGTGTGTGTGTGTGTGTGTGTGTGTGTGTGTGTGTGTGTGTGTGTGTGTGTGTGTGTGTGTGTGTGTGTGTGTGTGTGTGTGTGTGTGTGTGTGTGTGTGTGTGTGTGTGTGTGTGTGATGTACGTGTTATGGGAGTCATGCTGTTAACCTGCAGAGATCAGCTTTTGATCTATCATTTAAAGATGAAGGTGGTGGAGATGAATATTAAGTTCATCTGAAATCATGGAAAAATACCTGTGTTATCTGAGTTAACACATAAAACTCCACTTTAAAGGCTACACAATGGATCCATTAGGTCTGGGTTTTTGTATGCGTAGACATATCAAAGAAACAATGAAATGTGCAAAAATAACAACACTAGCTTCTTCTTAAACCGTATTCACATTACGGCAGAAAAAAGGGTCTTGTGAGGGTGTTAAGCATTGGTTGGTGTGGTATTTACCACAATTTACCAATCAAATGAAATGTGTCACCTAAGCTACAATTCTACTGTTGCTAGCAGATTGCAACATTTCAGAGAATCAATTTCTCTTTGTTTTTGTAACAGTGTTAATGTAACAGACCTGTTAGCTGCATCTCTATGCTGATTTTGGCAAGAAAATATTCGATATTAAGCAAATATGTTATTGTATCATTCTGGGAATTCAGAAACATAAGCAATTCGTTTTCCATCCATCTTTTATCTCTTCATACACTGTAATGGAGTATAATTACTCTCCCCTGTCTTTTGAGCTCCTAGTCCAAGTACAGTCAGCTAATAGGACTGCTAAGTAGCCTGTGGTAGCAGCTTTAGCACATGCAACAGTGACTCCCTGTATTACAAGACAATTTCACCCCAGTGACAAGTTGAACAGATTTTGACGTTGTTTTTGATTAAGTCGACTATTAGGGGGCAGCCGTTACATTTATTAAATGCAGGGGGAAAAATGTTATTCTTGGTTTTATAGACACATAAATGACAAAGAAACAAGCAGTTTATGCACAGATGACAAAGCACAGCTGTGTAACAAAGCAGTCTGATAGCAGTTGGGCGAATAGTTCTGCCAGACCGGCTTTCTGGTAATGCCAACATTTCTGCAACACGTGCCACCATTCAGGGTTATCAGTAATAGGCAGACACAGTCATCTCTAGAAGGTCTTTAGAAATACAATAATTGGTTTAAACAAAAAGAAACATATGCAGGGGTTGTTGGGAGCTTGTGTGTTCCATGTTAAATTGCTTTAATGATAAACCATAAAACATATGTTCACTTTGCAGTGTAGAAAGTGTCTGTACAGTACTATACCAACCACAAACATAATTGTATTCACAATTGAACCCCTCATATCAGTTTTTTTCTGAAATCTCCTGCTTTCACCCCGCCCCTTCAAATCCATCCCCACCCTCTTCCTCCACCTCTGATCTCCTCTGCTTCCTCTCCATCCCTCCCTCCCGCGGCAGCTACAATTGGAGTACATCTACCGTTAATTAGGGCTGCTAATTGAGCATATCCAAATGTTGAATAAAACATGGATCCAGGAAGAGAGGTTCTTTATTACATTGAGAAAAGGCCTCTGAAGAAAGTTTATGAGCCTTTCATTTATGTTAATGTGAAATCGCGTTCGTTTAGGCACACAGCCGCTGCTAGCTGTGTGTTTTCATCCTTCCGGGTGTGTGTGTAGGTAAAACATCATTTTTCATATTTGAGTTTAGGGAGTGTTTACATGACGGATGGCCTCCCTTTTGTTTGTATGTTGTTTATTTGCCTTTTTTTCTTATTAGATGAAGACTTAAAGCAAAACATAATTGAAAAGTGTTCCTGACTTGCTCACCAATTAAGTTTTAATTTGAACAAATTGGACTGTTCAGGTGCTGATTCAGCGAGCGCAGGGATGATCCAACTTGCTCAAGGTTGATCACCAGAGAAGTTTGCATTTTCTCAAACCTAATAAGATCACGCAGACTTAAATGAGAACAGACACTCATAGGATTAGGCGATTTTCCGCATACCTCACAATGCATCACAAATGTCTGTTAAATAGAAAAAAAGATGTGTGTCAGTGTTGGAATTAAAAGGTTGAGGTATTAAATTGTCCACAAGCGAGGGAATGAATTCCCCAATATATTAATTAAATGTGTCTTGTTTGTTTCATTTAAACCTGGGGGAATAAGAAAGTGGATTTTTTTTTATCTCTGAAACTCTCTTTCTCTGTGTTTTTATCCTTTTATCCTCATAGATTTTCCTCTGTCTTTGTTAGTCGCTCACCGCGTCCTGTCCCTCTCTCTCGAATACTTTCATCTATGTGTGGTAGCAGAAGCCTAGCTGTATCAGAGCCAGGCAGGCTATTTCTGATCCCTAGAGAGCTACGAAAATACGGTAATTGTGTCAATGTGGAGTTACCTTTATTATGTCATACAGACTGTAGCTCCTCTGTCTGTATTTTTGGTGAATGTATTATAAACAGCAGCGTTTAAAATCCCTAACAAACGGTATGTGGTTTTATGTTCCTTTTACAGAAGTATGCTGATTAATGGAGTTTCAGTTTTACGCCATATATCTTATAGGCACACATAAAAACTGTTTGCTTGTGTGTTGGCCACAGTCAAGATCTTAGTTACAAGTCTGACAGCTGGATTTAAGGATCCAGTAGTGAAATCTGCTACCTTAATTTAGCAGGTTTTACAACTTTTACAATAACTTTATTGTAGGCGTGAATGTGATTGTCTTTCATGCTTTCATAGCCATTTAAAGGGCTGGCCAACTGTCAAGGATTTTTCGCTCTTTATGTCCACTGTATTGGTAATTGCTTTACTTTACTAGAAGCCTGTGACGGAAGAAGTATTAACATTCTTTACTTAAAGGACCAGTGTGTAAGATTCAGTGGTATCTAGTGGTGATAGATCCTGGACCTTTAAATAGTTTATTAAGCTTAACAAGTAGGGACATTTCCACAACCCATAAAGGAAAACCTAATCCTTCAGTTTAAAATTCACATTCAGACTCACCTAATCTAGAGATAGACAGTTGTCACTGGACAGGAAGACTATAAATATTTTTAACTAAAACATACACACAAATGCAGTAGAGTAAAAAGTACATTTGCCTAAAACTGAAATACTCAGTTACCTCAAATGTAAGTAAAATACAGTATGTCAGTAAATGTACTTGGTTACATTCCAACACTGCTGGAGTCCAATCGGTTTGGTTTCATTTCTCTACGCTCGCTCCACAGACTCTATATTGGCTAGAACGTGAAGGGGGAAACGTAAGCGGAGAGACAGGCTGGCAGAGAGAGACAGGCAGAGAGAAAGACAGTAGTCAGAAAGGCTCCTGCAGGCACTGGGGACCTGTTGCTCTTTTCACATCAGCCTGTTACATTACAGCAAGCTGTTGCTGGATCGATGCCCACCAGGGATACGTTAGTTGATGTTTTATAGCATTATAGCAGGGCAGAGAGGGGCAGAGGAGAGGGAGACTGTGTGTGTGTGTGTGTGTGTGTGTGTGTGTGTGTGTGTGTGTGTGTGTGTGTGTGTGTGTGTGTGTGTGTGTGTGTGTGTGTGTGTGTGTGTGTGTGTGTGTGTGTGTGTGTGGAGGGAAGTGAATAAAGTGGCACGTCTGTATGTGAAGATTCAAGTTTGTCCTGCTTCATACACGAAGGAAACATCCTAAGTGAACACAGTGATACAAACGGTACACAAATGAACATGCATGCACATAAACATCCTGCACAAGCCCTCCCCCGGCATACACGTGCAATATGCAGCTTATTTAGTCCAGCTTGCTCTTGGCTACAGTAAATGTAACCTCTATTCCATTATTTGATAACAGATCAGAGGACGAAGAAGAGTCCACCCACATTAAAAAAAGCATGTGGTATGGGAGAGCATGTGTGAGAACAGTGGTTTAGCCTCTTTTATCTTGCTTCACCCACATTTCCACTGGAAGAGGTGACTGTGTAGACATAGAGTGGTAGCCTCTTGTCTCAGAGTTTCTTCCCATTACGTTCTCCTTCATTTATAATCCTTTGACTGCTCTCACTGTGCGCGTAGGTGTAATGTTATGGAGCACCAGCACACAAACAGGCTCACTGCGCACCCAGAGGCGTTTGCACTTGCTTCAGACTCAGGCGGACCATTTTCTTCCAACGAGATTTAAGAACATTACTCATTCCTCTCTCACCGCCAACCCCATCCTTTCCCCTGCACATGCACACACACAAAAAAATAAAAAAATAAAATTGTGCTCAAACTGAATGCAAAACCAATTCATGCAGTGTTTTTTTGTTGTTCAGTCATTGTATCATAATACCCTACGCCTGCGAAGATCAGTTTGTCAAATTTATGGAGACACCTTTTTAGCTTAGATACCTCAGTGTGATTAGACACCATCTGAAATACCTTGAGGAACAGCCTGGCAGTAGAGAAAGAAACATGGTTTTAGCTGTGGAGAGTGATCAACATGAAAAACAACAACTCTATCAGGATGAGGCCATCTAAGTATGTCATTATCATAAAGCACCCATGGTAAAATACAGGATTACATGTTTATTGTGGAGATGTAATCATCACACTTAATCATAATGACCTATTTTTAATGTATTCATAGATTTACTACTTAACAATTATCGGAGGGAATTAAATTATTTCCCAGACAGGCGTGCAGAATGTGTGTTGTGTCTATCTATTTGTTGTGTGTGAATGGGAGGAGGCGGGGGGTGGTGATAAAATTTAAAACTATGTTGAGCCACAAGGATGGAGTGATGGCCATGTCATATTTTACATTCAATGGCTGAAAGATAATGAAATATGAAATGTTTGACCAATGGCTTGCGCTTCAATATATGTATATAGAGACACACAAGGGCATTCATCACACACCACCTGCACACACACACACACATACGGAGACATTCAATATACTGTGATTGCTGGCGAGTCAGTTAATATTCAAGCTGCTGGTAGATGGCATACTGATTGAGCTATTGAAATATTCTGTTCTATTCACCATACTGTCCGTGCGTGCGTACTTGCGGGCGTGCGTGCGCAAGTCCCCACTCATCATGAAGGTGGTTAAAAGAAAGTCTTTCCCTGGTGTATAGCAATCAGGTTACACAGAGAGTTTCAGACTCCCAGTGAATTTTGTGCCATTTTTCTCTTCATCTAAGCTGCCATTTCACTTAGATTCCCCAGGCTCTACTGCAACACTACGTTGAGGTCTTATTTTCAGTGGCTTTTCACACTCAGTTGGACATGTTTTTACTTTTCGCCTCTGGAATCCTCAAGTTGAAATGCTGTGCATGTATTTTTTGTGATTTATTTAGTTTTATCAGATTATTGTTTATAGTAATGCAGTTGCATGCTGGGCTCTGAAAGCGCACATGCGTTAAGTGATACATGTGGTGTAAACTTTGATTGAGCCTGATTTGGACTGAAGGGTTTGACTGATTTACTCATGCAGATACTTTTGAATTAAAGGTCATTTTGTGTGATTTTTATGTAAACAATTTTGGTATCAACAGCAATCTCATGTTACAGTAGTACATGGTTATGATTGATAACTGATAATTGATTTAAGAAAGTGTATGTCAACAATTGCCAACATCTTAATCTTTGATAAATTCAGGAACTTTGTATACTAGAGGAAACAGCTATTGTAATAGCTAATATTGTAACTATATGTTCTCAAAAATGTGATTATTGCCAATCCAAACCCATATTTTAGCTCATCTTTCATCTCTGGAGATATATTTACTTCTGCATCTTCTTCATTTTCTGCATTGCTGGCTAAAGTAAAAGTTATCGAAAATGAAGTTGTGTTCAAAGTTATTTCAAAATTTGAGAGAGAAAAATATAAAATGCACTACTCACTGCATCAGCAGGCATCAGATTAAGTTCCAGTTTTATGACAGTTTTATGTTTTATTAAGAGAATCCGATTTCACCAAGGAAAATACAGCATACGGTTGTTTGAATACGTTTGCTCGTATTACACATTTGTTCTTCTTGTGAATGTGCAATAAAGTACAAACTATTGCAGTGTGCAACTAAGTAATGCAAGCTGTTTAACACTATCACTATCTTGTATCATATTTCTTTATTTTTGTGACATGTTAGATGCCACTTTGCCACCAATGTTCCAAACATGTATGTTGGCTCAATGCCTGGTAAACCCCATTTGACCAGGCTGTTGGAAAGTGAATCTCTTCTGAAGCTGCCTTCTGTTTGTCAGTCAGTGATGAATCTATTCTGAATTTCATATTTCCTCACTGTCTATCCGTCTATTCCATTAGGAAAAGACGATCACTTTCATGTTACAGCAATCCGAAGAGCTGTGGGCTCAGGGCCTGCCTGTCTGGTGGTCACCAGCGTGTCTGTGTGTACGTGTGTGCATGTGTGTGCTGCTATCCTCCTCTAATGTAGCCAAAGCACTAATAAACACTTTGTGAGAGCCCTGGAGAGGGACTGCATGTCAAGTTGTCTATGTCTCTCTTCACACACACAGACAGACACACTCTGGGGCCCTTTGGCCGTGCTGCAGAATGTGTTGCATCAAAAGTATGATCTAAAACTATTTCTCCTCCCTCTTGTTCTCCTCTTTCTCCCACACAGCCTCTCAATGTTTAGTCCCCATCTAAGTGGCAGTCTAACATTCATAGACCTATGCAACAGCCAGCCATCTTTTTACAGATGCGGGGATGCCAATGCCTCTGGCACTCTTCTTCCTCTGACGGTTGGCTGTTTTAATGATATCAAGGGTAATGGTGCCTGATAGATAGCAAATGCTACATTAACTAACAGTCCTAAAAACACTGACTCAATACACGAGGATGTGTCGAGTGCCGTAGAGTGCAAGAAAATGATGTGAAATTTGTGCATTTATTATGTCAGGTTTTTCATTTATGTGCCCAGTAATTTTAACGTTACTTTTATGCAATTTAAAATTGGCACCGTGTAATTTTGTTCGCTTGTACCACTAAAAGGGGCTTCTATCAAGTAATTGCATAGTGATTTTACCTTAAAAATGTACTTCCTGTTAATCTCCTGTTGGTCAGCCATCATTAGTGAGACCTTACAGAGAGCATGCTTGCTGTTTAGGAGACAATGTTGCACTGCACCATTAGTTTTAATTCATCAGTTGTCACTGTGCATGAAGAGGATTATCTTCCAGTGACCAAACTGACAGAAAGTAATAATAATTTGCAGAAATAGGGTAAATACACAATCTCTCCTCTGCTGCAGTCCCTCTTCGTATTTGATACTAGAAGAGCATTTTTGTTGAAAATGGAATTTAGCTTCAGATAAAATAGTAGAATGTAAATACAGTGAGGTTTTTGGTTTTTTTTTTACTATATGACATTTTGCCTTTGTTTTGGTGAGGGGGAACCTGCTGTATCTGGTTAGGTTTGAGAATGGAAGTGACAGGTCATGCAACAACACCAGTCTCAAGTTTCCCTTAAACCTGCAGAACTATTGGAAACTCCTCAGTCTGCTGCCCTGCCCAGCTTCATGTGAAAATAATGTTTTGAGGTACTGGGTACTCACACTGCACAGCACTGATGAAAACGCGCACTGAAGTGTTGGATGCAGTTTGGGCTGGTATTTTAATGAATAGTGAATAATTGAACAGAAATCTTCCATCCTCTTTTGGAATTTTAATTTTTTTCTCCCATCAATCCTCATGAATATAGATGGTGATTTGTTTGCAATTACCCTTGTGTATCTGACAGTACAAGGCATGCTTGACTCAACACAAATTTGTTTTTTATTGATGCTCTCGTATGAAAGATAAGGCATACATATTGATAATTCATAGAGAAGATGAACATGTCGCTTGTCTACTATATGGCCCATTAAGCCTACTCTGGACTAAAATGCCTTCAGGTGTTAGTGTCTGTTTTAAGCTGATTGTAGAGTGAGTGTGTTTCTATGTCTGGTTAAATACAGACTTTTCTAAACTGAAGTAAATGTTTTATTTCCATGTCTATGTGGTTGCTAGAGCTGATCTGTAATCTTTAGCTTGCTTTCCTGCTAGCACACCTGGTGAGGTTTGTGACAAGCGTATTTATATGGGCGCAAGTGTGTGGATGCTTGTGCACACGTGTACATGCTCCCACACCACGGCTCAGTGGCTGACATGTTAGACCAGAGTCTGATTGGATTCCACGCTCCAGAAACATTAAACCCAGTGACTCATAGAGAAAGGTTGGAGTGAGGTGTGTGTAGGTGTGTGTTTGTGTGTGTGTGTGTGTGTGTGTGTGTGTGTGTGTGTGTGTGGCTGTAGTGTCTCTGTCTTACATGTGTATAAATATATCTAGATATCTAAGCACAAATAGATCCAAATGTCCACTTGTGTGTAAGTGTGTGTGCATCTGTTTAACTGTGTTCAATAGAGATTAGCTTCTGTGTCTTTTCCTGTTTGTTTGTGTGCGTGTGTGTGTGTGTGCATAGTTGCTTGCTTTAGACTAGTCCATGCTGGGAAGAGAGTTCAATTGTCCTTCAGATCAAGGTCAATGAGCTGTGCCCTATCTCCCTGCTCCATCTATTAGCTGTCCAGTAGAGGGTCTGGGGATGGATGGATAGAAAGCTTTGACCCCAAGTTAAACACAATCACCTGCAGGTGGGGAAGGTTACTGTCAAGATGTAATCAGTTACAGATTACTGATTACCTATTTAAAATTGTAATTGGTGGAATAATCCATTGGATGGATGTGTTTAATTAACAATCAGGAGTCCAGCTCTGTAACACAATCTGATTCCTCTCAACTTACTTACTTTGTTTGGGCTGAATATAGTTGGATTTGTGACACTTATGGATTACAGTTTCAGAGTGTGTTGACTGTGATACTACCATATCTAATCTGTTACTGTGTGCTCCTCTGAGCACCTGTCTCCTCTCCAATCTTCCCCTTCTCTGTTCCTAAGGATTGGCTTTGGCCTGTGCTAACCGAGAGTGCGGCTTCACTAACTGATCGACCAAAGTGTTCTTGGTGTGTGTCAGCTTTGACAGGTGATAGGATCAAGAGGCTGAAGTAACACACAGCTGAAGTGGCTCTGTGGTGTGTGTGGTTTTAAGAAATCCATCCTGGAAAACAGCAAACAGCAGAAGGTTATATATGTTGATGTTTCAGGGCTGATATATACTAATATTTTTTTCATCATAATTTAGATGCAATACAGCAAATTCCACCATCTCCATGTCTTCTGCAAAGTATGTATTTACATTGCAACCCATCCCTAACCCTGATTCCTAGAGGGGAATCTTCTGGATTGTCTAACAGGACAACAGGGAATTCCTCTATTCCTGAACAGTGCAGACTTTCAGAGGTTCTTGTAATGGCAGGGGACAGAAGTGAAAGGCTTTGAATATGTGATTTAGTGAACCCACAGAAAAAATAACATACACAGAAAGCAAGTGGGTTTTGGTTTGCCAACAATTCACTTTTAACTATAGTTTAACAATAATTTACATTGATTTACTCCCAGTAAAGGATCATGTTTAAAGTCATCAATGACCTGGTTGGTTATATTAATGAATAATGCCAAGGATCAATCAGAAACTCTGAAATGCCAAAAGTACCATATATACAAAGAGTTCACAACTATTGTGGAAAAAGTTTTTTTTTTTTTTTTTTTACCATAATATGACTTTTGTGTACCTGTAGTATATACTTAATATTTCTGTTATGATTCCATATAAATCAAGTTTCTGTGTTCTTGTATCAGAGTGACAGAAACAAAGGAAATGTGTATTGATCCACATTTGCCAATAAAAACCTAAAGCAGAAGAATAGATGCCATCCCAAACCTTCTTGTAACTCTTGTAGGATGTTATGGAAGAACAGGTTCAATGCAGCCTTTGAATTGTTCCTATGAATTTCAAGCTAAGGTTGTTTTTTATCTATGAGACACAAATTCGATTAACTACAAGCCCCCCGCCTGTTCCTACATCAAAAATAAAGCTGTTCAGAGCAAACAATTTTTTGCAACTCAGTATCCCAATGGACACCACACTAACTAGCTTCTTATCCTGGCCTTGCTGTTTGTTGGCTGACCAAGCTTTCTGCTTTAATGAAGTCTTTAAAGCATACAAAACAATGGTGTTTAGTCTGACTGGCAACTCATAATCATCCTCTGGGATGAAGCAAAATATGTTTAGAATTTTCAGAAGCACAGAAAGTATTAAAATAATCACTTTATAACTTTGCCCAAGTATTTGTTTGCACAAACACCTTATGTGACCCCCAAACCACATAAGCTTCTGCCGGGATGCTGCTGATGTTGTTTATGTGCTCATGTTAATTAAATTACTTAGATCTGAGTGGGGATGATTAGCATGTAGCACTAATAGCTAGCAGGGAATCCAATAGCCTATTATCATAATGAGTCCCTTTTGGCACACTGTGTGGGTAGGTAAAAGAGAGAGAGAGAGAGTGAAGCGGTTACGTTGGTCGCCCAGAGATGAGAGTTACATCAAAGGAGAAGTGATTTTTTTTTTTGGTTTCTTTTTTTTTCTTTTTCGAATATATTTGTCCAACCTGTCTGGAATTAGTTAACGGATATGGATATGGCAAAGAGGAAACAAGCAGTTTGCCAGTTAAACACAAACACAACAACCAAACACTTACATACACCCTCACAGATTACTAGAAACTTTAAATATTATTCATCATAGTTTTTGTGATTTTTTTTTTTATTTTGAAGTCTTGAGATACTGTAGATGAAGAAATAAACACATGCACAGACAATATAAACAGTCTCCACAGGTATTTCTGTACAAACATTCCCACACACATACTTACTCACAAAGATACTTGTGAAGGGGGTTTCTGCACTGCGGCAGACACCTGCAGCTGTGCCCCCACTCTGCTCATTATACACCTTTTTTCACATACTGGACTTCTGCTGCACATATGCTCTCGACCTTGTGCTTAATATGGTTTGATGTCACGTTTATTTAGTGTGTTTAAATGTAAGAAAGTTTGCATTTATTGATTCAAGGGTGTGTTTTTCTTGAATAATACATAATCTTTGCTTTTCCCATGAGGCAAGTTTATCTGTGTTTTCTTTTGGCTCTTTATCCCTTTTTATTTAAACAGTTACTGCTCCTCAGCACCATGCACAAGCACCCGTTTGACTGTAGATCAAACTCTTTCTTTTGCTCTCACCAGATGCCAAACCCCCAAGAGCAAAGGAGAGAGATATGGAATTGCCCTGTGCTCATTAACTTTAGATTTTAGCACCAACACTGTCTTTCGTTCCATCTCTAGAGAAGAAGAGGAAGACATATCGCTGCATATATTCCCACTCCCCCTAGGAGTTTGAATATATGCAGTGATAAGTTAACTATAGCCGACCTCTAACTCACATTTCCTCTCATCTAGTGCACTAATGTCTGCTTCCAAAAAGAGTTCAAGAGTTTTATTTGACGGCTGACTTTAGCTTTTTATATTCATTTACAAAAGATCTCCTGAGTAATAGTATATTATATACAATCAATAAGGATAATAAAATGAAATAAACATGTCTCTCAGAATGTTAACCTCCATTTTTCATCCACCTGTCCTTTTTGTCCTTTAGATGCCAAGGCTTGCCCCGCCAAAGATTTCCAGTGCCGTAACGGGAAGTGTGTGGCACCTATCTTTGTGTGTGATGGCGACGACGACTGTGGGGATGCCAGCGACGAGGAGAAGTGCACGGCCCCCACCTGCGGCCAGCACGAGTTCCGCTGCAATGACTCTGAGTGCATCCCCGCCCTGTGGAGTTGCGACGGCGACCCGGACTGCAAGGACAAGTCAGACGAGTCCATGGAGCGCTGCAGCCGGAGGACGGAGCCCCAGAAACCTCGCTGCCCAGTGGGCGAGTTCCAGTGTGGGAGTGGGGAGTGTGTCCATATGAACTGGAAGTGCGATGGAGATGCAGATTGCAAGGATAAATCAGATGAAGCAAACTGTTGTAAGTCAACCGTGCATATAATGTCTGTTTATGTGGATGGAGTGGCTGGATAACTGAAAGAATAATGCTGCTGTTGTTTTAATCATAATCAAGAAAAGAGGCCAAATGTATCCTACCAGCAAGAATTGAAACAACATGGTGTTGTTTCAGAATAAACTAGTAACTAATAGGCAATTAATGAGTACCAGCAATAATGGATGATGTGTTGTGGAACAACAGCTATGTGTGTGGCCCACCACTACTGACAGAATATACTTCAAAGGATGACATACCGTGTGTTGCGAACAAAGACTACATGACAAATCTTGTTGTGCCGCCAGAAATGATTGAAGGATGATCAATGCTAACTTTATCACGATGATCCATGAGTGGGTTGCCATGCAACCATGTGATCTGTCGAAGCAGAAGGAGAACCTCTGAGTGTGTTTGACCATATGAGTTTTTTGCGTGAGTACGTCTGTGTGTGCGTGTGCGTGTGCGTGTGTGTGTGTGTGTGTGTGTGTGTGTGTGTGTGTGTGTGTGCGTGCATGTGCATGTGTAGGAGGTGAAGGTCCTTCATCAAGCGAGACCCCCATCTGGTCCCCTCTTCACACACCCACACACCACTCTGGGAGATGACAGCAGCCTCGCACATACAACATGATCCCAGCACACAGCACTGCCACACACACACAGACACACACACACACTTTCACATGTCAACAGACACATGTATACATGGAGAACATACCTGTGCTTACACATACAATCACAGATATGCAGTATTTCCATGCACATATAAATCCTGGAGCTGAAATAGTCATACAATCATAGAGGGTTGGTACAGTTCATAAAAGTCCCTCCAGTCTGACATGATCACTATAAAAGTGAATAACCAGACATTACACAGCACAAGCAGTTATTACAATGTATAGACCATTGCACATACTGTATAATAGTATTCCTCAAAACATTCCCATCTTCCCATTTATTGCATGATGGGCTAGGTGTTAATGTGAATATCATATGACAAGATTAAGAACAATATGCAAGTGAGCATCACACTCATAGCATTAAGGCAAAATCTCTTGATCTATTCATGAAGGATAAGAGATGATTGTCTCTACAATGTGATTTATGGTTTTCTAGTTCTGTAGAACAATCTCAAATTAAATCAAATATATTAGTTGCTAATTTAAAAAATATAAGGCTGTTTTGGTAACTCTTTATTCTTACATTTTGTTAGATATGTGAGAGTGATAGATGACTATTAAGTGGTTTCCTGAAATAATTCACCCTTTTAGGGCTTTTGTTCTTGCTTGAGACTACCTTAAGTATTTTTACCTTTTAGTTTTAGTTATAATAAGCTAATCAGGTTGCCAAATTATATGTTTTTAAAAGCTATAACCAATTTGCTAGCTAGCTTGCTAAACTAAGATGTAATTAAAATTTCCAGGTCAATGTTTCCAGGTCTATGAATAAGTCTCTATTTGGGAATAATGCCATTAAAACATAGACACAGTAGGTCTAAACAAAAACAAACCCAGTAGTATAATTGAATGATGATGACTTCTGACAGTGACAGCAAGTGAAGCAGTCTTGTCTGGTCTACATGTGCCAGTGGAATCATCTGTCTCAATAACCATATTTACCATTTCACAGATATGATGAGACGGGAGATGTGTATACTATATGTATTTGATTCGGTCTGTGTGCATGCTCATCACACTGTGAATAAAAATGGGCGGTTGGAGGTTTGTGTCAAATAAGATGTCTGTGTAATGTAAATGAGCTAGCAGAGCTCAGCTTAGGGAGGTGCAACATTTCAATGTAAATTAGAAATGTGAGAATCATTGCATATCTCCAGTTTGTTCTCTCCTCCCCCTCCTATTCCATCAAGATGTGCTCGTCCCCTGGTTATTATCTCCCATCTTATTTGAAACATCTGTCTCAATAATCTTGCGTTATTTCACAGACATGCTGAGACAAGCCACTGTGAGAAGGGTGACAGGAGGTTAATGTAAATGAGAAATGGTCAAATTGTATCTGTGGTTGGTTCTCTGCTTTCCCACCTGCCAACTTTTCTGCAGATGGCAATCTGTTATTATAACTATTCATCCTGGGGATTTATCATAATTAGCTGAGCTCAGATCCCAATCATTTGGCTGAAAGAATCAGCACATTTTGTGATGGCACAGGATTATGTCTTCCACATTTTCCCTTTTTTAGCATTAATATGTTATCTTTATTTTTAGTTTGAGTATTAGAAGTCTGAGTCAGCTTCCCTGTGTGTTCATGTATGTGCACATGCCTTGCTGCATACATGTATTTGATGTATCTGTACAGTATGTGTCTGCTGACCAACAGGACATGTGTAGATTTGTGGATGTGCACTCACTTGGTGTCCAGCAGTGTGTGTGGCTGTGTTTTATTCCATATTTCCCGATACACTGATTGTGTTCCACGCACTTTTGTGGCCTCCACAGCCATTGATCATTTCTGCCTCCATTCCCTTGGCAGAGCCAGTCCAAAACACAACACATGAATAATTAAACAGCCAGTTAAAAAGACGAATGAGTTAAATAAACCTGCCCTCTGCTGTTAGAGCAAGCACAACAAGTTCCCATACACACTTACACACACACACATACTCAATAGGTCACTGGATGTGGGTTTTCCTCAGACAGTGAATGAATACCTGCCTGGTTTTCATTTCCACTGGGGCTTTTTCTGTGCAGGTTAGAGTTGTGTATAACTGATTACTGTTGGATTGGAGTGCACTCCAAGTTGGTCTGATGAAGCAAAACCCATACTGTACACACACACACATACGCACATAGATACAGTTGAGAAAAGACATTCTGGGCTGAATGTTGTGTATATGTGTTGGTGCGTGTGTTGTCTTCAACTTTACAGTGACACATAAAATGAAAGAGTGAATGTTTACGAGTGTTTTAGAGGGCTAAATGTTTTTATTTCTCCATCAATGACTGTGTAATTTTAAAAATGTAGGTGTGTTATAAGCCTCTAGCTTTGTGGTCAGATAATTCTAACATTAATTGTGTGTGTGTGTGTGTGTGTGTGTGTGTGTGTGTGTGTGTGTGTGTGTGTGTGTGTGTGTGTGTGTGTGTGTGTGTGTGTGTGTGTGTGTGTGTGTGTGTGTGTGTGTCCCACAGCCCTGTTTACTTGTCGACCTGATGAGTTCCAGTGTGGCGATGGATCCTGTATCCATGGCACCAAACAGTGCAATAAAGTTCACGACTGTCCGGACTACAGTGATGAAGCTGGTTGTGTCAACGGTAAATGTCAGATGAATATATGCGGTTGCAAACAACTTCTCACAAACCTGAATCATATTCCACATAGATTACCAGGAAGTCAAATGTTGTTTTTCCATCTGAATGTTAAATATTTGCCCCTAGAAAATGCAATCTTCAGCTTCATGCATTTTTTTAGTCTATTGTCATATTTGATTCGCCCTAAAAACTATTTCTAATTACAACTTGAATACTACGAACAAGATTCACAGGGGATGTCAGGAAAGTAGCACAGATGGCTGTAGTTGGCTGCGCTAGTTGAATCAGCCCCATGAGAAACTGTTTAAAGAAGTTATTTTTTGCACTGCTAAAGCAACAAACAAAGCAATGAGAGGAATGCCCAAAATGTCCGTATTGAAATGTCAGTTTACATCTTCCTTAAATCTCCTTTTACATATACAATAAATTACTACAATGAAATGTGATTGTGGACAGCAAACAAGTTATAGTGATATTTTTACTCAACAACCAGTTTGCATCTTGTGTTGCACAGAAAAGCTCAAGGTCATCATCAGACACTCTACCTGGCAGCAAACCTTATCTTGAAGGCAGTCTTTTGGAGTGCAACTGTGAATCTGAAATTGATTTTTTACTGTTCACAGTTTCCATAAATGGCACAGTACATTACATGTGTGCATGCACCTGTACGTGCATGTACTGTACAGCTGTGCCTGTGTTTATTTCCGTGGCTGACATAAAACATTCTAACTGTGACACTTAAGTGGTGTATGTTTTAAATGATGTTTCAATTTTGTGATATTGCAGTGATAAAAACACAGCCGTTTTTTATTATTTGTGAGAGCTTGCAGTTATTTCGAATTCTCGCACAGGAAAGGTTAAATCACAAGAAACACCTGCATATCACCTTCTAAAATGGTTTATGGAATTTCTTACCTATGGGCTTCTCAGGCTTCTCTGTGTATTGCTCTCAACAAGTTCTACCAATTAAAATAGCATCTTTAACCTTACACCTATAACCCCTTATCTATATATAAAGTAGGTAGTGATAACTAATTTGTTTGTTTATTAAGCACTGCCTGGCTGTCTATATGCACAACCAATGGTTACAGTATTGCTGTACCTACCAAAACCTTTTGATACACACTCCCACTGGATCTGACCTCCATAAAAATTATCATATATTAGCAATTTGCTTGGAATACGCATTTGGCTCAGGGTTTGTTTAAGACACCTGCTTAAGTCACTGCACACAACATGTTTCTAGCTGAACAGAGATGTAGTTACGAAAGTAAAAACCTGATTTGTAACTTTATAGTGTGTTGTGTTTTCACTACAGTTACAAAGTGTGACGGGCCAAAAAAGTTCCGCTGCAAGAACGGGGAGTGTATTGACAGCAGCAAGGTGTGTGATAATGTGAAAGACTGCAAGGACTGGTCTGATGAACCCATGAAGGAGTGTGGTAAGATCATTTCTCTCTGTTTCTCTTCACGCACAAAAACACCTATATACCCAGATACTCATTAGTCCTTTTGCCACCTCAGGCATATACATAGATGTACTGCTAGTGTAATAGCACTGATGCATTCACGCATACCCAGGGATCATGAACTGCTTCTAATGTGGGTGGTAACTCCTCTTAGTAAAAGGAGCTTCATTTGATCAAGGCAGGGTAAATCCGGACATTTCTCAACTGCCTTGTTATGATCAAAGAACCAAGCGCCTCTGCCCTCTAGCGTGATCTTACCACGGGAAAACGTGACCTGACTACACTTCCCATAAGTAACCACACAGATCATCCTGACATCATTGATAATTACAACTTATTGAGCTTCAGTGGCGGATCTCACATCACAAGCATTGCAGTCCAGCAGGAAACAGGGGGCACCTGACAAAAAAACATACCTGTTAATAAAAATCTTTTATGTAAATGTAGCTCATGTAACTGTAAGTACTGTAATTTGTGCTGTATGAGTGAAATGTTACTCAAGTACAGGCACAAGCAGAAGACTCTGCACTCACGGTCTTGCTCTGAGTGGTCTCATGCCAGTCACATGGGTATAAGATGATATGTGAGTGTTCTGCCCTTTCAGCTTGCTCTGATCTTGAAGCAGATGGATATACACTGTAATGAGATTGCCCTGTAACCATATCATTAATGTTAAACATGATGTTCAGCATGTCTCAAAGCAAACCTGCACTTCCTCTTTGCTTTTAGCTATAGCTGACAACTGCCATTATCTGCTTCATTGAGAATGTGATAGTTCCTGAACCAAGGCCAAAGCAATGTAAAAATTGATAAAAAATGACCAGTATATTTGGTAGGGCTGCCCTAGTCCATAGTCATAGCAAGTTTATGTTATTAATTTAAATATTTAAATGTGTAGAATTTAACAACCACCTGTTAAATGATAACAAAAAACAGTAATGAATCAGAACATGTCAGAGCAACCAGCAAGTAGACTAGTGAGTTCATTTATTTGAACGCAGTGTAACATCACACCCCTTAAACATGGAATAAATAAGTTCCAACTTCACAAAAACAAATAAATATTGATACGATGGATGATGTGTAAGCTTAACAGTTCGGCCTACTTACAAATTAACTTGCTACAAACTCACTCCTCTTCCTCCGTTTGATGGCTCTCCTGTCGTTGCCAAGCTCCTCCTCAACCCTTCAGACAGCAACCTGTTTGAAGAAGATTAGAGCAAACTCCCAAAACCCCCTCTCCTCTGTCTAGCATCCCTTCTCGTCAGCCATCTCGGCTGCGCTCAACGATCCATTTTCCCTGACACTCCCAGCCTCCATCCACCAACAAGTACAACACCATTGGGCCTTCGCCCCCCAGCAGTTACAAGGGAAGACCATGTCTTCGGCGTCTGAGGGACGTTGCTCCTTCCAGGTGCCTCAGGCAAATCCACTGTGACCTGATTTCACCTCGCCATCTCTCCGACCTTCTCTCGGATCCAAACATATCAGAGACAGTCGCTCGCCTTAAGCGTTCAATCAACCGCCCTCGGCCCCCTTCCCAAGGGCGTTGGCAAGAAAGGCAGACCAGTCCTCTACCAGGGCGGGGGGATGGTCTGTAATAACTTCAGTGACCTCAGATCCAACATCTCAAGTTGCCGTTTTTCTCCACACCTGCTCCTTCTGCAGTGGAGCTCATGCAGGATTGACTAGGTCCCCATAATCCAACTAAGCACAGCTTGTGTAAGTATCTGAATACACCAATCAATATCAATACTCTCGCCACCGTCTTAAAGAATCCCCCAGATCGATAGTTTGTTAATTACCTTTCACACACAGTTTTTACCAAGGTTTGCAGGTCATGTCAAATTCCTCCTCCACATGCCACAACTTGCAGTCAGCCACCGTCGAGCCTGACATAGTTGATAAACTCCTGGATAAAGAAATCAGAGATGCATTCATGATCTGTCCATTTCCCAGTCCACTGTTCGCTACATTTAGAATCAGTCCAATCAGAAAACAGACTGATCATAGACGTCTCATCCCCCCATGGCTCCTCAGTCCAAAGCATCAATAGCCTAATTCCCAGCCCAGATTTCTTCATGCAATATGCAACAATCGACCATGCTATGTCCCTCATTGTCTTAGCTGGCCAAGGAGCCTGGTTGTCCAAGGCAGACATCACCAATGCTTTTAAAGTCTTTCCCATCCACTCCAACAACTGGCATCTCTTTGGCGTTTTCTGGAAGAGTGATCTGCTTGATCTTGACAAACAACTACAAACTCCCATACATCATCCATCTCCTACATGACTTTATCACAGTCACACCATCATCTTCTCCCCATCATATGGTCTCAATACTCCACTTTCAATGAGCTTGGAGTTCCTCTCTCCCCAAAGAAAACAAAGGGTCCCTGAACATCCCTGGAATTTCTTGGTATTATCCTTTACTCCGTCTCACTCCAAGCATCACTGCCCACTGAGAAAGTCCATCGGATTTCCTTCCTCATTTCAAATTTCCTCCCAGCTCACAGATGCAGTAAACGACAACTTCTCTCACTGCTCAGCCACCTCAATTACACCATCTGCATCACCCCCAAGGTTGATCTTTCTTGTTACACCTCCTTTCCATAGCCTCCTACGTCCCATCTCTCCACAACCATGTCACATTGAATGATGCACAATTTGGCACCAGTTCATCTCATCATGGAACAGAATTTCATTATTTTATGATGACCACATCACCAAGCCAGGAGGCATCCAGCTATTCTACTTACAGCTACTTTGGCAGGAGGTGGTTTATAGCCAAATGGTCACCTGAATTCTCATCTGTCTCTTCTTTCTTCACCATCTGTGCAATTTTCCACCGTCATCATAGCAGCTATTCTTTGGGGTCACAAATGGTCCAAAAAAATCATCTCCATCCACTCCGACAACAGCTCCGTCATCTACTAGACTACATCAACTCCAGGCTAACCAGCAGCGCTTCCCCCCCAGGACCCTCTGTTCATCACAGAGACAGGCAAAGTAGCTACACAAAATTGATTTCATCTCTACTTCCGCCAAATCCTGTCCAGATCAGGAATATCCCCAGAACCATACTCAGGGCATTCCTTTCGTCTCAGAGCCGCCTCCACCGCTTCCAGGCAGGGAATCCCAGATAACATCATTAAACTCCTTGGCAGATGGTCTTCTCCAGCATATCTTACGTACATCCGTAATGACCTGAACAATATTAAAAACGCCCACATTTATCTGTCGATTTGAAGTTTGTTTGGGGGCTCTCGAGAAGAAATAAGAAGAGACGGCTCCCACACTCTCATCACCCATTTGGTTCCCTCCCACCATCTTGCTAAACTCCTCCCTCCATCCATCCATTCATCACAAACCAAATTTTTCCTCCATCCATTGATCCCTCAACCCTACCCTTCATCCCACGACCTTCATCCCTTCGTCTCTTAATCCCTCAACCCTTTACTAATCCATTTATCCCTCCTATATTTTATCATATTGGTTCACATTCATCCATTATGTGCAATAAACCTTAATAATTCCATACGTTAATCTGCGTACGTCCTCTCAGGGTTTTCATGTTTTCACTTTTTGTACTTTAATATTATGTTGATTCTGAGCTGATGTTATCTGATAGATTGCACTGGCTGTACTATAAATTACAACCTGAATTTTAGTTAAATGTCTTTACTTCCTTCTTACTCTCTGTCAGTCTCTCTGAATTTCTATTCTTGTTGTTTCGCTCTTTTCTCTTCCTCTCTCCCTCCCAGTTTCCCTGTCTCACAGCAGAACCTGTCGCCTTGAAGCTTAAATCTTTAATGTAAACCGGTAATGAAGTACCAGCTTTAGATTTATGCAGCGACCTCTCTCTACTCTCTGGAGGGTAGTTGAGAGACAAAAGAATGAAAGGAGGCACGTAACAGATACAAAAAAAGGGACGTACTATAGAGGAAGCATGACTGAAAGGGAGTCCAATCTGTTGTGATAAAAAAAACAAGGAGGAAATGGAGAGAATGAGATGAGAGGGTGAAGGACAGCATGTGTAACAATAGGCATCATAGTGGAGTAGCACCTGGCACACGTGGCCAAGCTCCCGGTTGGGAAATGGATTGTTTCCAGGTGTGTTTGGCTAAGTCTGTCCCTGTACACCCTGAACACATACACAAGCAGGTCTTTGAATATACTGTATACACACACACACACACACACACACACACACACACACACACACACACACACACACACCCTTCTTGATGTGTATATAGACATACTTTACTAAATCATCTTAACTGGCATGGTGATTAAAACTATGCATAAGCACAAACTGTGCGTGTCCAACTTTTCCTTTGTGTCTTATCCAGGCTGAATTGTTCTGTCCAATAGCCTACTGCAGTTACTTCATCAATATTCAACTTCTCTTTACTTTCCTCCCCTCTTGTGCCTGTCTCATCTTCTGTCCTTCCTCCCTACTCTCCCTCTCTCTCTGCAGGCCTGAATGAGTGTGCAGACAACAATGGTGGCTGTTCCCACATCTGCAGGGACCGGAGAATTGGTTATGAGTGTGACTGTCCCTCTGGGTACAAACTCCTGGACAAAAAGACTTGTGGAGGTAAAAAAAGAAGTTATGCGACAAAACTAGTGCTTTAGTGCAGAAGACCATAACTAAGGTACAATCACACCTTTTCTAGGTCTGGCCAAGTTGCACTGTTGCTATTTCTTTTCTGCTCTCCTCTGCTCTTTTTGGCTCTGGGAGCTCCATGAGAGTTTAATAGGGTTACTACTATTAGCAAACATTTTGGTAAAAGGGACATTTTGACATACCTTATTGGGAAACTTGTTTTTCATTATATATTCAAAGTCAGTTTCATTGATCTGCGTCCAGTAAAGGACGAAGTCTGGGACGTGACTTGAATCTGGCATATTTACTTTTAGTATGTTTATTAAATACACATGGAAATATAATTTGAGACATTGTGGATTTCTGGAGCAGTTATAAGTTTGATATCATGACCAACAGCTACTGGATGTAACTGTAGTTTGATTGCCAGGTCCAGATTCTTGGGTGGAACACCATCCATGATGGCAATATTATGGTTTTATTCATCTTAACTTTTACAGAGTTTTTTTTTCAATGGGAATAAAACGCAGTGTAGTTTTTTCCAATGCTTACTTAGTGTGTATGATAACACCTACTGTAGTTGGAGATGATGCATAGAATTGCTTAAAAGATTAATCAAAAAGTTGGAATGTTGAAACTGTCTTCTCCTCAACAAGTTGAATTAGCCAGACACAAAGCATAAATAAGACAGCTTTGAAGTTGCTTTAAAGTGATTAAGTTTCACTTTGGTCAGAGCCAGCGAAGCAGTTTCCCCTGCTTCACATCTTGGTGCTAAGCTTGACTAAACACATCCCAAATCCTGATCTCAGTGAAATCAAATTGGTATTGATCTTCTCATGAGGCTGTGGGTTTGCTGGTAAACAAGCATTTCCCAAAATGTTTGACTTTTGCTTTATGGTTTTATTTAGTTTTAGGTGCTTAAATGAACTGACTGAGTCTATCTGGTGTCCTAAACAAACAAGCAAGACAATATGTCCGTGCGGTGGACATGTGAAATATTCAGTGGACAGTATATTCATTAATATAAAGAAGAATCCAGTCCACATTTCAGCCACCAGATCCTCTCTTTGAATAAGAAATAGTATAATATTGAATTGTTTTTCTAAATTTGGGAAAAAATTACTTTTAATAACTTAAAAGCAACAATGGTCTCAATAGTGATCTGTGCAAATGAAATTTAACTGGGTTTTTCGTAATTACACTTTTACTTAACAAGCTTTAGCTTTCACATTTCTCAAACTAAGATCTAATCCTGTCTGTTCCCCAGAGAAATACAAATCCTAGAAACTCCATTTGAGGAATCAAATTCTTTTGAGAAGCATTGTTAGCATGCTAGATACTGAACACGTACTTTTCTTATTTCTCACTCTTCAGACAAAAAATACCATGTTTCTCTATAGTTTTTTTATGATCTTTATGCCTTTGTGCCATATTTCTCTCCACAGACATAGATGAATGTGAGAACCCAGATGCCTGCAGTCAGATCTGCATCAACTACAAAGGAGATTATAAGTGTGAATGCTACGAAGGCTATGAGATGGACCCTGCCTCTAAGACCTGCAAGGCCGTGGGTGAGCCATTTATCACTCACAAACACACACGCTCAAGCTCATTTGTACAGGTAAAGACGCACGCTGTCAAAGATGAACGTTCCCACCAAAATACAGTCATGAGCACACATGTACTTAAGAGGAATCACACGCCGAGCCCAACTCTTATATACACACCAATTACTTTCCCATTCAAGCACCCCTAGCTACCGAGTCACATCCCACACTGTGGGACTCTGTGAAACGGGATGCTCGCTTTGTATGCAGGCCTTGCACATCAATCTGTGCAAAGATAAATATTTGCCACCTTTTTCTGCAGTCCTCACTAATGAAAAGTTTGCAGCCAGCTGCCTCTGCTCTCCCTGGAGTGTCAAGGGAGGGATGCTGTGTGGGGAGGGGCCTGTCTTCTCTCTATAGCACACTAGCAGGGTCTGTACCCCTCGTTGGCCTGGGTAAACACTCCAAGCAGTGGTATGAATCAAAATAAAATCCTCAAAACCGCACCAGGGACGGTTGTTATTGAAAAATGGTCCGCCTAAATCCTGAAGTGAAGATGCAACTGTATCTTGTTAGCTGCCTTTTGAAAAGCGTGAATGTGATTTCTGGGTTGTTTTTAATCAGTCCCCCCATTCTCTGTCTGTTACAGCTGGCTTTACCGATAACGACACTGTCTGTCAACAACCATTTAAACACCTGCAGATAACGTTTCACTGACAAATTAGAGCTTCTGATGTGTAGTGATGTTATGATAAAAGATGATGTATATTTTACACCTAACAGTGCTGAAATTCTCAGAACTGTTAGTGTAAAATATATGAAAAACAGTACATCTTTTCCATTTAATAATAGAGTATACCAAGAGGATAAGTTATCATAATCATGGCATTATCAGTGCTTTACCTACAGTATGGAGTTCTACAGGAAACATAGGCTCTTACTCTGGGAGTGTGAGTGCCTTGCAACTAACCCTTTACTTAAATTGGGAATAGAAACTTTAACTGATTGAGTTACACAGCAAATTAACTTTTTTTGTGGGAAAAGAGAGAGAAAAGAGTGTTATTAGTGATTACCGCCATCGGTCTTAGGTTGAGTCATTATAGGGTGAACTGGTCTGGTAATGAGAGAGCTTAAAGCAGAAAACAGGCCCTCACTCTTAAGCTAAGTGGCATAAAATCCACCATTGATTGCTTCATGTCTCTCTGTGTGAATCTTTATTACTGCTAGGCAGAGCAAACAGTCCTTGTCAGGTCAGGGCATTTATAAGAGGGGAGGATAGGCAAGCAGAGGAGAAAAGATAGAGAAAAAAAGATGGATGCGTTGTATGAATATCTCTCTGCTCATTGAAGTAACCCAGAGATGCATCCTGCAGTGTTGACTGTGGCACATTATAGTGTGCCAAAGGAGACGGAAAGACAGAAAATGTGACAGAATTTATTGTTTATGTTGTGGTTTATTTTTTCCTAGGCACAAATAGGGCTGGGACCATACATGCTGAGATATCTGCTTTGCAAAGCTGATGAAATGAAATGTGAATTTAATGAAGCTCCATTTGCCTGTGAACTCATTTTTAGACACATGTAAACCCAATCACACATGGCCACAGACGTCAGCACATATAAACACTTTCTGGTCACACAAATGCACATGTCGTCATTTTGGGGAGTCATGTCAAAGTTTGCACACAGACACAATTCCCCTGTGACTGACTGGCCTGGAGGAATGTCACGTTCTGTGCTGAGATGTGACATGTGCCAAATGGCAATATAATTTGCACATATTGAAGTGCAGGCTGCAAAATACCAGGCTGTTGTTTGTGCTTTTTTCTCGGAGGCACACAGCAAAAACACAATGTCATCCTCAAGTTACACACAATCCCATATATAGCTTTTTTCCCCCTGCATTTCTTGCTTGTGTTTGTTGTAGTTAGTGCAAGTTGAGCCTATGCAGATAATTAGGAGAAGAGTTACTCATAGCTGAAGAATAACCTCTGCTCTTTGCATTCTCGTATGTGAGTATATTTCATTCTTATCCTTACACGTTGTTTCAGCCTCTGCAGATTAATTTCAGAGTAATATGCAACTGTTACAGTAGCAATGCTAATTAAAATTTAAGTGCCAGGTTGGAGTTATAATGCGTTCACTCTTCTGAGCTGGTATTTGTGTATGCGTATCTGTGTGCATGTTTGTATTGGTACATGGCAGCGCCCATTAAGTCCCCTGAAGAAAGCCTTGCTCTACTACTAATTGCATTCATTGTTTTTGTGTTTACACCTTTATGGGTGTGATGCCACTCACTGAGTCGTCAACTTGAGTTATTATTATTGTGCATAAGAGACAGCAAGAGAGAGAGGCAGTGTGGGAGTTTACTTTATGTATGAGGTATGAGAATAACAGCCGGTCCACACAGACCACAGTTTCTGAGGCATTTCTTGACCAGTTTAGTTGTTATGTCATACATAGTTAATACAAAATTAGATTGGGACAAGACCAACAAAGAGAAAAAGAAGGATGGAGATATGAGAGCCCACTTACATGAAGGAAGATAACACCTGACACCATTTCTCAAGTATTATTATCATTTTATGTCACAGCTGATCGGTCAACATATTAAGGGGAAGTACTGCAGCATAGTTTCTTAAGAAAAATGTTTTTCAGTATCACTTTTTTTTATTATTGAAAAAAGCTCAATAAAATAAAACTGTTCAATGTTGCAACTAGAACTTCAAGTGCTGCAATAATGATAATAGCATTTCTGTTTTTTGATATTAACTGATGTTTATAATGTAATTGTTGGATTCAACAATATATTCAGGGTGGATAAAAAAAAACAAATAACTATGCTGCAGATTTGACATGTCAATCAAACAACAAATATCCCTCACTGGCTCTGTTCAGTTGCATCAACTCAACTCAAGTTCATTGTTTGCAGTGGTGAAAGGGCAAATATTGGGTGCACTGAAATATTAATGATATAGGTAACATTCGCATACAGAAAATAAAGTTGCTCTCTAATGACAGTTGACAACAGAGCCCTTTAAGGCAGTCAAATTAAAGTTTATGAAATTTACAGACTGGAGCCTGATAAAACGAGAAAGATGTGACAGCATGAAATACATTGCAGGTACACACACAGACTGGTTGATAAATGCCGGACACGCTGTCGCAACAATGCAGAAGAAATGTACTGCCAGTGGACCAGTCTTTCTTTCTTTCTTTTTCTTTCTTTCTTTCTTTCTTTCTTTTTTCTTTTTTCTTTTTTTGCTTTTGTTTCTTTCTCTTGTTTCTTGTTCTTGCTCTCATCTACAGTGTACTGCAGGCTTAACAATGCCAAGAGCAGTTTGTGCCACACTTGACAGTGTGAGCACACAGTTTTCAAAAAAGGTTTAAAACAGTGGTCAGATTTTCCCCGCTGTCAAAAGAGTTTGCCATGGGACCCAAGATGTTGTGGAACACTGTCAAAGCTCATCTCAGAAGTTTCTCTTTCAGTTTTAGCTATTTAATGAACTAGTACATAACATTTTATTCTCTCTGCCTGTAGGAATATTGGAAATATTAATCCGGAATACAAATTTCGCATATATCTATATATTTTTCAAGCTTGTTAGAAGAAAAGGAAACAATTCTTGCCTTCCACAGAAATAATGAAGCATTATATAACTTGCTTTGTCATGAGGAATGCTACAGAGTTAAAAAAAAACAGCACTTTTTGACATTTGTTGACAGAAGGTTCATTTCTGTTCCCTGCTGCAGCATCTATTCATCATTATATACCATGGTTTGTATGTCTTAATGAGCATGGCTGATGTGTTTCTACTTCCAGACGTATCATCATCCTAATAACCTCATCCAGTGTAGGTCCATTCACGCTGGCTACAACTGTACATCCCCATCATCCTGCAGAATTTCATACCTTTATGTCTGACCTTTCTGTCTGTCTTCATGTTGGATTTTTTATTATTAGTTTGCATAACTCCACAACATAAACATCTGCTTTGGTATGAATCAAATCAATGCTCCTGCAGTGCCTGATGGCATTTCCCCAGCCCCTATTTATCTTTTCACTGCATTATCTTAATTGGCTAACGTGGCACAACGGCCCTGAACTGGCAGTACAGATTAAAATATATCTAGGGGACCCTGTTCTTCTTAGGAAAGTCGACTGTTGCTCTGCTGGAATCTACTGAGGAGAGATAATATTGTACCATTTGATGACATCTCTGGTGCCTTGGCCTGAAGAAAACTGTGACTCAGCTTTTTTTTGCCTTGAGGAGGACATATTGCTACGACAACAGTGATGAGGGATTGAGATGTTGTCTTGAAAAAGTGAGTCAGGGGGACTGATGAAAGAGAAATTAGATCTATCTCTGTCCTTACTTCAAAATGTTGTTACTCTCTTTTTCTCATCCTGTCTTTCTCACTTTTTTCTGTTTCACTCTGCCCACCTGACTTTCTTTCCCCTGCTGTCACTTGACTTTTTGATATATTTTCCTTCCGGCTTCCTCCCCTAATTACAATCTCTTACTCTTCATTTCTCCATGACTCTACCTGCATCCATCACATTTGCTTGTGCCTGTCTCTTTCTTACTTCATTCCTTTCTGTCTTTCTCTCCCTCTCTTTTCCTCTCTTTCTCTCTCTCAGCAGGTGAAATTGATGGTTACAAACCTAGTAGTCAGAGGAAAATGATTGGATCCAAACAGTAGTAGAAATGTAATATTTTCTCCCTGTGCAGTAGCCCGTATTAAACCGGGGCTGGGGAAACCTATTGAGGGATGGTTGGCTCTGTGTGAAAGTATGAGTTTGTGTGTCTGTGTGTGTGTATGCCAGTGTGTGACTGTTGCCCAACTTTGTCTCTTTCTGGGCATTTCTGCTTTACTGGACAGTGTGGAGTGGAGAGTAACATGACAGATAGAAGAGAGAAGCAAGGATGAATGAAGGAAACTAGAAAATGAGATGGGTGGGTATTTGTGCGAAAGAGAGCAAAAAGATAAAGACAGAGAGGGAACCAGGCAGACAGAGAGAAATCGAGGGCAAAAGAGTACTGCTGGAAAAATAAAGGATATAAATAAAGGGAAATTATTGGAGTGCACTATGATGAATGATATAGAAGGTAAGGTAAAATGTCATGGATTTGTGAGTGTATATACAGTTTGTATAGGAGGTGAAAATACCGTATGCAAACAACATTTTTTGTGTCTGTGTACTAAAGATGAAGTTGACCTTGTCGACTGCATGAGAATTATTTAAATGCTTGAGTCATGCTCACCTTCAGCCTGCTGAAAAATGTGCCCCAGGTAACTGATGTCCCAGCAAACGGCAGGCATTGCACACACCAGAGGAAGAGAACCCAGAAACACACTTTTGACATGCTTTTGCACTAAAAATAGAACAATGTGTCATGTCTAGTTTTCAGGCTACTTCATCCACCTGCACATTGTGCTTCACTGCTTCATCCAGCAGCAGCACACACACTCACATACACACGTTGCAAAAACAATGCTCTTTAAATGGATGTGTCCCTTTTAAGCCTTCTTCGCTTTAAGTTTGTGCCACCTTAAATAATGTATGTGTTTTCTGCAAAGCATAATTGTGAGAATAATTAAGTAAACAGCAGTGTGTGTGTGTGTGTGTGTGTGTGCGTGTGTGCGTGCAGTATATTTTCCTTTTAAATGGTTTATTTGGATGATTTATTCATGCTCACATCATCAAAAATACATGCTTTATGGACCTAAATAGTACAAATGCAAAACAAGACCTCTTACATTATGTTCCCTCTTTGGAATAAGAATTAACAGCCCAACACCACCCATGGTATCTTTGTAGACATTAGTATGTTTTTAAAAGTACTGCTGAAGTGCATGTCATGGGGAAAAGGACTAATTTATTTGCAGCCTTAAACAAACTAATTTGTCTTTATCAGAGGCAAAGTGGACAAAGACGTAAGACAAATATAGTCAACATAAAATAGTTGTACAATTGTCATTGGATGGTTGGTTGAACAGTATTTGAAATATATTGGATAATGGATTCAAGAGTGGTGGTTGCCATTGCCAACTCATCAGTGTAAGAATAATACACAAATGTTATCAAAATATTAAAGGGCAAACTTATTTTTAATTCAGTGCAGTGAGCAGCACTGGCATAAAGTCAGTGTGACCTTGTCTGTCTCAGGCTCAGGAGCAGTCTGGATTGCATGTTAGCAAAAATGCAGATGTGCAGGTTCACCTTTCAAATACAGGTTTCGGATGTGTGCTACAATGGATTGTATCAATGTCAAGGTCAGCAAATGTTTCCATGTCATATATACACTAGCACGCTCATGATTGACAGTACCGCAAATGGCCCATGTCCAATAGAGAGTGGGATGAGAATGATAAATGTACTCTTTTGGGGTTACAATAATAGGTTAATGGCCGTCAAGGGTCTCCACCCGCCTCAGGAGCGCCGTGGCCCGTCTGTCCAATCTTGCCAATGTCAAATAGTAAATAAATGGCAGAGACGTTTTCGTATGCGATTGTGACATAAATGTCTTTTACTGCCCCATCAGGAAAGAGTCCATACCTGATGTTCACCAACCGCCATGAGATCCGTCGCATCGACCTGCTGAAGAGTGAATACGCACAGGTGGTTCCCACGCTGAAGAATGCAGTGGCCCTGGATGTAGACGTATCCACCAACAAGATGTTCTGGTGTGATCTATATCATCGTAAAATATACAGGTACGTGTGATTTGTGTGATATTTACCATAATATCTGATGGAAGTAAAATATTTGCTATAAAACAATGAATGACTTTGGGAGTTTGGATAATGCTCCCTCTTTGTTCTTCAGCCATTCTGTCACTCTGTTTCCTCTGTCCATCCATCTTGTCTGCTTCAACCTGTCACACCTTCTGGTTGGGAGACAGACACACGTGGGGGTGTGTGTGTGTGTGTGTGTGTGTGTGTGTGTGTGTGTGTGTGTGTGTGTGTGTGTGTGTGTCAGACACACCTGGTGTATCATCGGTCCGACAGTAAAGGTGGAGCTGTTTGCCCTTCACACACACATATAGTATGAGCACACACACAATTACTCATACTGTAGGTATATCATTACTTTGATCTTACGTGTGTGTGTGTGTGTGTGTGTGTGTGTGCGTGTGTGTGTGTGTGTGTCTCACCCTGATGGTTGACAGGTAGTGGGAGGGGCCTTCTATCATCTCAGCTGAGCCATATGCTCTCTCTAATTTCACTGCCTCAATAATCACCACCATTACTCATCTGCATACACACACACGCACATACATCCACATACACATACATCTACACAAACTCAGCGATACACTCAAGGGCTTGTGACAGAGAAAGGACAAATGAACTCATTCGTAATGATGAACTCGACTTTGGAAGCAGCAGTAAACACACACACGTACACTTTACATGGCCAGCAACAAGTGAATTTATAAATCTACTTGGAGTTGTTGTTGGTTGTGTTTGTCCCCCTCTCAGCCTATGAAAATAATAAATTTTTATACACCAAAACCATAAAGGAATGCCATTGGCTCAGTACATTTAGACTTCTTTATCAGCTATAAATGACTTTGGCGGGGCACAGATGTCACGCACTACTGATTGGTTAGGGCAATCGGTGAGCATGAACACATCAAGCTGAATAAATGAAGTGAAACGAAATGGCAATTAGTCTCTATGAAAAAGTTATGGTTTTTCTTTGTACCTCCTTATTACTTTCTTCTCATATATAATGTTTCAAGAACGCTTTCTTGTTCCACTGATTTTTTAAATAACCGAATACCTTGAATCTTAATTGTAAGAAGGTGATTGATCACACCTTTTACCCAAGCATCTAACATTTGCAGTGTTTTTCAAATGGAAATAGCTGTGTATTTAAAAGCGATTCCTCCTCATTGTCCCTAACCGTGACGCTGTGATTTTCCTGGCTAATTCATAGTTATTAGCAAGCTACGGGTCGATGACTTGTTAACTTCTCCCCATGATGGAGATGTCTGTTGCGAACAATAATACAGCCAATTAAAGATGCAATCTGCTCAGTGGTCTTGGACTCATCTGTCTCTGTCTTATTCCTTACACTAGTCTGCCCTGTAATCATCCCTCCATCCTGTTTATCCTTGTCTATCTGAATATTTGTAATTAATAAGGACATAATAAAAAGTACCCATACTACGTGAAAGTATATGTTAGTAAAGGCAAATATTTGTGTAATAATGATAATTTATGCATGATATCTACAAGACACTAGGGTATGTATTTATTTATGTATATATTATTGTAAATAAATTGAGATTTGATTATTATATTGGACAAGTCATAGATTATAAGTTAAATAAAAATAAAATACGGTAAAATACTAGTCACAGTGTGGTATGTTTCAGAGTAAATCTGTGTCATTTTTATCCCACAATTGTCTGTAATGTACAGTTCCTAATTAGACCAGTGCACTAATAACACAAGGGATTTCATCCACGTCCACTTTGCTCCAGCCCCCCATTTTAATTTGCTCCCTGAGTGAGAGGCAGATGTTGGATACATGTTATAAACCGAGGGACACAAGAAAGAAACCTTAGATTATCTATCACTAGCCAGCAGCAGGCTAAATTTCCTCCAATAGATAAAGATGTCTGCAGTGACAAACAGCAACACAGCCAATTAATAACACAATCTGCTTCCAAGTCCCCTACTCATCCATCTCTACCTCATCCCTTGGTCCAACTACCAGCCTTCTATTTTAGTTAAGCTGCTCCTCCCATCTGTACTCCATTCTTGTATGCTTCAATAACGTGATGACGGGGTGTAAATTGGGACATTGCATTCCCCAACCTTTTAACAAGATTGTCTTGTATTGTCTTGTTTTATAGCTCTCGTGTAGTGAAGACAATAATGTGCTGCGTATGACAGTGTTGGGGAAGAAAGGGAAAAGAGAAAAGTAGAAATGGGGACAGAAGAATGGACGGACAGTAAGTGGGACGCAAGAGGAAAATAGAGAGAGATTGAGAAGACGAGAGACACAGACAGGGAGAGTGACAAAAACAGAGATAGAGGCAGGTTGTTCTATAACCTGCTGAGAGATAAAGACAGACTCTTTCCCCCTGGGAGGTTCTGTTTGGTGAGAAGCCTGAGGTTGTTATAGAGGTGTCAGAGTTTGGGTGCCCCTGACATTGCATTATCTAGAGTAAAGAATACCTGCTCCCCAGCATGTGCAAGTATCTAAGGCAGTTAGTCCACTCAAGTCTTTTCCTCACAGGAAAAAGAGACCAGAATAAACAGGAACAAATCTAGCAACATGCAACTTTGCACTTTCTGCTTTTTTCTGCCTGTTCCTAAATTATTAGGTATTTCATAATTTCTACAACACTGACTGGCAGCTCTTTTCTACCGTCCACCAGTGCTTACATCAACAAGGCCAGTGACTCGTCGCAGCAGGTGACTCTCATTGACTCGCTCCACTCCCCCGAGGGCCTGGCCGTCGACTGGGTTCACAAGAACATCTACTGGACCGACTCGGGCAACAAGAGCATCTCGGTCGCCACAGGAGACGGCAGGAAGAGAAAAGTGCTGATAGCCACTGAGCTGAGTGAGCCACGGGCCATCGCAGTGGATCCACACCAAGGGTGAGTAAAAGAGGTTTGAGGGTGGGCGTGAGAAGATGGCAAAGGAGCGGAGTTGTGAGTTGTGAAAGGGTAAGGAAGGAAGGATGGAGGTTAAGAATGGCAGGAAGGAGGGAGTGGGAGTGGGAGCGTGACCAGACAAGCCTGTGGGCATCACTGCCATAAGTTTTTAAAGAGAATTAATTTTGTCTAAAAGTAAACATTTTCACTGCACCATACAAACACAATTTGTAGTTCTGCACAGCTTAACAATTATTTGGACATACGACGTGACTCTTGTCTGCTCCATCTGCCCATTGCTCTTTGTCTCAGATGTCTTGAGTTCCCCAAAGGGCTCCTTTCACAACTCTACATGAAATACATGCAAATGAAGCTTAGCTTTAATGGACACACACGGACACACGGTTAAAAGTGGTCCAAGTTTCCAGTACCTGCTGTTTTGCACAGTATCTACTTTCCTTTAATGTCTCCAAGGCCTGTTTCAGAAGTAAAAGCATTGGAGAGAAAATGAGATAGTTACAGAGACAGAGTCAGACAGGGACATTGTGTGACAGAATACAGTAGATTCAGTCACATATTAGTTGTATTCTCAAACTTGACTATGACATTGCACATTAAAAACCTATTTACTGCCCCTGAAAAGGGGCTTTTTTCTTCTTTTGTACTCAGTTGTACCCCTCAGTGCTTAACTGGTATATGTGCCTTTCCACAGGTTTATGTACTGGTCAGACTGGGGAGGTCAGGCCAAAATAGAGAAGTCTGGATTGAATGGAGTGGACCGGCAAGTTCTGGTGTCTGAACACATCGAGTGGCCCAACGGAATCACACTGGGTAAGGGAGGACAGAATACACAGCTTTGATCATGAAAGACTCATTGAAGAGGGCAGAGAAAACCACAAGATTGTACAGGGACAGGAAAATCAATCAGTTTTATAAACAAAGTTATAATGCTTTTGGAGAGAGACAAAAAAAATGGTTTGAGTAAATTCAACTCAAAGAAAGAAACAATAACAGAGATGGAGAGAGGGAAAGAAACAGACAAACAGCAAGAGCTGAGAGAAGAAAACAGTCTAGGGGTGCTGCAACCCCTGAGTAGCTCTTATTGTTATGGCTCAGTTTGTGTCTGGCTCTCATCAATCAAGCCAGCCAACACGGGCCTCCGAATTAATAAGCCAGACGCTCTCAGTCGTCGATACCTCCCGTCATCCCTTTCAACTCCCTCTGCGGCCAATAGCCAATTTTTCTCTGCTGCCCTTGCCTGAGGAGAAAGAGAGGCACACAGTTGCCACACTCTGTGGAATTGAGGTGTCACTACATCTGTATGAAAACAAATTATTTTTTAGAGTAAGGCGAATGAGAGAGTTGGCAAGATTGCACTATACTACTTTGGAAGAAGAGGTGGATTATTTTCCCCTGGTCATTGATTTCGCACAGAGCATGAGATTGTCTGAGTCAGGTTAGGTGAAGTTGTGAATGAAAATAAATCTCTTTTTTTTTTTGTTTTGTTAGAGCCATTAATGTGCCAAGCTGAAATGTTTAAATTGTGTTAACAAAAACTTTCAAATGTAAGCAATGCTGCCTAAGATGTCTCTTGCTGTCAAATTTAATGGAATCTGTAAAACTGCAAGTCAACACATTACTTTGTGGCCCATAGCTGGAGCGCAAAAATTGAGTCCTAAAGTAGGCAGTGTTGGGGACTGTTACATGCTGATAGAATTGTAATATTGAAAAGTGTTCCTTTAAAGGAAGTCCACCAAGACTAATCAATTTGCTCAAGGTCACATATTTTCCCCAGCAAATAAGTCAACCGGCAATATTACAATCACATCTGTGTTTTCTCAGCACAGGGCCTCAGCCGTCATGTCAAAGAAGATTGATGGTGTAGCTACTGGGCCATTACATTCATATACCTCTCACCCTAGGCCTTTTCTTTTGGAATGACCTCTCTCTCCATCCATCTCCCTCTCCATCCTCCTTTTTCCTTCTTGGTTTTGTTCTCTCTCTCTCTCTCTCTCTCTCTCTCTCTCTCTCTCTCTCTCTCTCTCTCTTCCTCCTCCATCTTCTCAGACTTGTCTAACAGGCGTCTCTACTGGGTGGACTCCAAGCTGCACCTCCTGTCTAGTGTGGATCTGAATGGAGACAACCGCAAAGTTCTGCTGTCCTCCCATCACCACCTGGGACACCCCTTCGCCCTCACTGTGTTCGAGGTACAGAAGGATTGAGATTCAAATCCCAGCCACACAAACTAGTCCAACTAATGGCGCCAGAGACCTTTAAATCTCATAGTATGCCAGTAAATTGTTTGTACAAGTACAAAGCGTACCACACTATGCTATTACATGTTACCCCATTAAATACAGAGAGCTTATATTCTACTTCTTTAGTCTTTCCCATTTTCCAGACCAGATGTTTTAATATTGATTTCTTTCCTTCGGGGTAGCTGTTATTTTTAGTTAATGTTGGCATGTTGAGAAAAGTAAGACCCTTGCGAAGTATAATCTGCTTTGTTTTCTCAAGGTCCTCTTAAGCAGCTAAATATCCAGTTTAGGGTATTAGCAAATTCCCTAAAATATCAGGCTAATGAAAGTAAAATATACAAATTAATACTAATTCTGGCATGAGGGTTTAATCGATTTCAAACCAGCTTGCTTCAACAGCTTCAATGAAGCTGATCATAATATTAAAAGAAAACAAATGTACCTTCAATTACAGCATAATATATATATTTATTTTCATTTTTCCCACTTTGGGACTTGGCATGGATCATTTGCAAACACTTGGCAGTGATTGTAGGAGGTCTCTACCTGAAAGGCAACAAGGAGTTAACGTCCTTATTCGACCTCAAAAAGTAGATACACAACAGAAAAATAGGTCTGTGCGCACTTATCTCTGCCTCATGGGTGACACTCTCCTATCTTGTTAGTTGATTCCCATCTTGGCAGTGTATTTCTAGATTTTTGGCGAGCCAAATTTAAGCATTGGACATGAGTATTTTATTATGGTTATTTATAACTAGAGCACATTGGGCCAGCTTCTTTGTCAGACATGGAGGACTAAAAATACTGCAGAGCAAATGCATGTAAGTTTTTGATGAATACTACGTGTCATTAAGGAACACCTGAATTGTTGCTTGTTACTGTAATAAGCACATACTGGTATTTTTATAAAGTATACTAGGGTGTGTCTGGCTGAAGAGAAGTTCGAGAGTTTAAGAAGTTGAGGAAGAGAATGAAGTAAATGAAGGAACATTGTCTGACTGAGAGATTGATTGAAAATAAATGAAAGATTGAGATGTTTTAAAAGTTTAGTAGCAAGATAAATGCGGAGAAGGGATTATCTTTTCAAGGGGCTGACGAGTGTAGTCACAGTAGAGTACAGCAATCGATGAAACTAATTTGAGTGTATTTATTGAGGCAGGAGTGAGTCTGTCTGTTAGAGCCCGTCAAGCATTGATGATGTGGAAGATGGAAAAGAGAACCAGAGGAGAGCAGGGGAGGGAGGATGAGGGACAGAAAAGACGAGAAATGTGAACAGGAATTGCTTTCTCCATTCTTCTATTTGCTACAAACACTGTGATGATGAGAAGCAAAGGGAGGAAGAGACATCCATCATGTCCAGCTGAGTGTGTGTGTGTGTGTGTGTGTGTGTGTGTGTGTGTGTGTGTGTGTGTGTGTGTTTGTGTGTAAAAAAGAGGAAGAAAACCAACGTTTCAGGCAAGCACGGAAAGTTCATCTCTTGAGATTAATAGCCCTCAGCTCTTCTGGTCTTCGTTCTGTTGGTTATGACACAGACCAAATTAAAAATCCTTTAGCAGTGCAGCAGAGTGTCCTGGTCCCAACAGGCCGATAATGGGAAGTTTGTTTCTTTGGAGTTGCCTGTTGTTTGAGTTGTGGACTGAAACAATGAACCATTTTTGTCCTTTTAATTTAGTTTGTGTCTTATCTGGGAAATGAGCCTCAAAGGAGCATTTTTGACTCTGGGTCTGTGTTAAACAGCAGATTAGCCCAGTTGTGTAACCTGCCATACTTTACACTAGATAATGATGTATCATTTATTGACATGAGGAGGAGGATAATTGTTTTTGGTCATTATAAACTGAGGTCTCCAAGCATGTTTGTGCTGCTGCAGGGGAAGAATGTGACTAGAGCTGCAGCGATTACTTGATAATCAATTCATCTTTCTTTTCAAGCAAAACTGCCAAACACATTTGAGAACCAGATTCAAAACAAGAAATCTTTGGACTGCCCCAACTGCTAAAAAAAAATCCTAGAGGAAACACTGCATACAATAGTTAATTTGCGCATGTGAGAGATATGAGGTTTCACAAATGTGAGTTAATATATACACATAGACTTTACCATAATACAGACTTTACATACATTCATACGGTGAGGATTATGGCCTGTACGGCCCCTCATATTCTTCAGTGATACACAGAACAATTCTGATGTACTAATCTTTCTTAAGACTGCAGAGGAGAGACACACGGTTCCTATATCAAAGTCTGAACACGCCACCACCAAACACACACATAAAAAAGACACACACACACAAACACAAACACAAACCCTTCCAGTCTGTGTCACCCCCTGCCTAGACACCAAGCCCTGAGGAAATGTTGATCGCAGAGGCATGCAGAGAGTAATGTTTTCTCTTTCTCTGGCTTTAGTATCATTGCATTACTCTTTATCCCCTCTTTGTTTGACTTGAGGGGATAGAGGGGGAGATGAGATGAGTTTTTGAAGAGAGGGGGATGGGGATTGAAAGAAAAAGACAATGGAAATAAACAAAGTCAGGAAGAAAGAAAATAATGGTGTCCTTTTACCATTGCATCGTAGGAAGATTTGGTTTCAGAGGTCCTGCACTCCGTTCACTCTGTTCAGGTTGAAGGTGGGAATTACATGAGCTCAACAAACTACAGTTGTCCCTTGCTTACAAGTGCAGAGCACTAGCTGCGGTCCGGTCGGGCTAGTGCAGTCACAATAACTTCTCTTTACAAATACTGAGGTATTTGTACCATGGACTACTGTCTCATAACTGGCCGCAAAACATTGCTTTGTGAAACAGATCTTTCTCTGACAAAGGATGTTAAATAAAATATACACAACACAGCTAATAATCTATGATAATTTGCTCTGTTTTGGACTGCGACATGCCTGCTTTTGGTCAACAGCATGGATTTGTTTCACCATAGTTAATTTTACCTCTTCGATTGGATGCTCTGATCGCGACATGACCATTGGAATGAATTGATTTCAAAATGTTGCCCTTTTAAATCCAGGCCTTTGAAGTATGGTCACATTTGACTTCAGTACAAACAGAATTGCCTTGCACCCAGCATCTAAAAGGATACAATGTCAAAAGTCTAACAGAGATAATAAAGAAATATTGAGTGATCATAGACGGTAAACAGTTTGAACTTGCTTGTCAAAGTCAGCCAGAGCTGATTGGTACTCACACCCAAACAGAAAACACATTCTTGAATTCTGTCACACAGGGATCAATTAAAGGAATGAGAGATTAAGTGAGACTTGAGCATGTGTGACAACAGCTTTAACAGAATAGTGAGGAAAATGTCAGTCAAGCCCTATCTGTCCACACCCACAGTCCAGATAAGAGGTCTAAGCAGCTAAAAAAACTAAAAACACCTGTGTGGGTGTACCAGGCTTTAATACTCTTCTGCAGCTTAGTGGAGATTAACACAAAATGTCTCCTAACGTCATTTGATTCCTACAAAGATTTAACACCAAGCATACATTATTTTTTTATGAATTGGGCTGATACAACCAAGAATACAAATCAAACCCAAAAGATCAAAGGCTTCAGAAGTTGAGTGGGTTGGCTTTGTTTGAGCTTTCATTTGTAGTATTCTGGCATGACATCCAAGTATGCAAGAGGCACCAAAAGCTCATTAGGCAGATGTGTCAATCAAAAGACCCCAGCATATGTCAGAAGGTTCTTGTGGGACAAAACCATGAAGGGCTGTTCTCACCATGCCCCTAAAAAGACTTCATATCCATTTAGATGTAGTCCCATCCCCTTGACAACCGCAGACAGACTTGGCTTTGACTGCAATGCCATGTGTTCAGGAGAGCTTGTGCCTGTGCACGTGTGTGCAAGTTATATCCTTCGACACTTGGAAGATTCACCTTGATTCTACAATGAAGAGCATTGACCTCCCCAGGTCTGCATTTCTGTTTGAAGCTTTCAAGGTGAGAAAAAGTGACAGATTGACAGTGGAGGAATTGAAAGAGAGAAACTGCGATAGAGACCGACAAAGACCGAGAAAGATATCCACAGAGACAGAAAGGCAAAGGGAGAGATGGAATGATAGATTTGAGTCATGTTTTATCAACATGGCTGATATTTGTCTTTGATTGTTTCAGCACTACTGTCATATGAGTAAAGGTTATCTGAATCTGAGTGAGGTGGAGTTGCAGCAATGGAGAGCTCAGTGATAGATGGAAAAGGAGAAGGTGTGAGAAAGGTTAAGTCCTGATAACCGAGCAGAAATTGAGAGCGTGGATTACAGCTGTGAGTGAACCACACACAGAGATACACAAATACATACTTATATACAGACACCAAACAAATCTTTCCAAAACCTTGCCCTTTAAAATAACCATACAACTGTTAAACACAATCTCAGCCTAATGGAAAAACCTTCTTATGATCTTAACGTCTCTGTGTTTTTCTTAATTGATGTGTATCTGCATAGATTGAGCAGTCTGCAGTTGCCGTGGAAACCAAGTGCCATAACCACATGTGCAGAGTATCCTGTTATCCTGTAGTATCTCTTAAGAGAATTGTGAGGATGTGTTAGAGAGAAGAAGAGAAATCAAGAAAGAAGCTAAAGTGATAGATGAGAGAATTTCTGTATTTATTCCTTCATTTTCAAGGTAACAGGGGCAATAGATTTTTGCACAAGGGATTTTCACAATAAAGAGAAACTGTAACCTGTAGGTATATCTACCAGCATCCCCATGGATGTCGTGTTTTCTAGTGTTGTTGTAGTGGTTTCTGACAGATTATTGCATTAGCAGCAACAGCTCTTGATACATACAGTGTGTACCTGTAGGTTGATTTTAGGCAGCAAAAACTACTTGCTTAGCGATAGACTGCTGTTCATTCTAAAGAGGATCTAGCATTGCAGCCTACTCTGACGCGCATGCTCTAGGCTGGCTTGGCTGGAGAAGTCAAGTCAAATCTATTTCATTCTCTTCAAAAAAGACTTTAATGTGGAATACATTGAAGACACCTTGGTAAGAGCAGGCAGCAGACTGAACAAACAGAGAAGGACTCTAGTGAACGTGCTCTATGGGCCCGAAAACACTTAGGCGTAAGGAAGCCCATCAAGGCTTTTTTGGCCTATATGCCCAGTGAACAACTTTCATTCATCATTGAATGCAGCATCCACTTCTCCCTTAAAATAACCATGCTACAAACATATTGTATGCCAACCCAAACGTCTAACTACTTCCTGCTTTGGCACCTAAAAAGGACAACGCAGAGATGAAAGAATGTTTTTCTATTAAAAAATTGAATGGAAGATAATACCGCTTTTGTTAAGCTATTATTGCAATCCCATATCAGTGTTGTAGAGCGTTGTATGCCTGTTACTTTAACAGAAAATGTTGGGTTTTTTTTATCAATACAATCTTTACCACTTCACTGTGTTTAAGGAGGATGGAGTGTTAGATGCTCAAAGTGTCAAAGGATACAGTTAAAACAGCACATTTCCCATTGCAACATAACTTATTCAGTCCATTTAAACCTCTCCTTGATTAAAATGCAATGCATTTAACCTTACTTCAATAAATTATATTTTAGCCTCCAAACCTGTCATTTCTCATATGCCTTCAATTAAAAATTTAATTAAACTTACCCCAGGCATTAAACATTTTCTTAAAATGTGTCTCTCCTGTCAAGTAAATTATGAATCCACAAACCTAGATGTAATCAAATGTTACTTGTTACTGAAGAAGCAGAGTAGAGACTTGGACTTTGACCATGGTAACCTGGGGCCATTATAAGAACATCCCAGGGCAATTTTTTCACCCAGGTCCTTAACTGAAGTGGATGAGAGTTTAATCAAACAGCAATTGTTAGGATGAGCATACTGTATATGTCTGCAACTAACTGCAGAATTATTTCATTGGTACCCTTTCATCAGTAAAAGACTTGCAATGCCGGGCTCCCCAGTGAAATTTCTTTGGATAATTGCTGTTTACATATTAAATGCTGTTTATTCTAAATAAATGAATTGTATTTGTATGCAGATGATGTTAAGTGTTTAAATGGGATATATATGGTAGCATATCGGAGTTAAGGAGCACAAATGAATCTTAATTACAACAAATATGATTGGACATGGGGAAACAAACTTTAATTCTGTGTGACACAAACAAAACAGCATTGTGTTTGGCTACAGAGTAAACAATTTCTGCAACATTGTCGTTGAGGGTTTCTGCAGATAGTGTGTATATATGTTAATAAAAAGATGTTTTCAAATCTCTTTGTTTTTCTATTCAGGATCGCATATATTGGACAGACTTGGAGGATGAAGCAATATACAGTGTCAACCGACTGACGGGACACGATGTGGTAAAGGTGGCAGAGCACCTCAACAACCCCCTGGACCTGGTGGTGTTTCATGAACAGAGGCAGCCCAAAGGTAAGACATGCAGATAAAATGCTGGGAAACTCAGCAACTATGACATGACATGGACTTTCTTGTTTGTTTGTTTGTTTTTTTTTTTTTTTTTTTTGTTTCTAGGGAAATTTGGTAAAAGACAAAGCAGCCACAGCAAACTGATTAGACAAGTAGCTACAGGTGATGGGCTTGCATTCCAAATTGGGCATTATGGCGTCTGATCATATTTACTCTGTGTACCAGTTATGTATAATGATTACTCGATCTAAGTGCAGACCCAGAAAAATAAGCCAAAAATAAATAAATAAAGTAAATAAATAACCTGATGTGTGATTAGATCAATGTGTGTGCTGTGAATTTCAAATGATGGGTTGTGATGTTGTATTTTCCCCAGGACGGATGCTTTTCCAGATGTACGAACAAACACCTGTGTAGCGTGTGTGTTTGTGTGTATTTGACAGTGTGTATAAGCAATTTGCTTGTGTGAGTCTCTGTTTTCATGCTTTGTTTTCTCCTCTCACTCAGAGCTCAAAGCAGTCTTGTCTGAGTGTCAGTAGGGAGCTAATTGCATTCTCTCATTAATAAATCAAGAGTTCTGTTCAAAGAGATATCACAGAATTAAGCATGTTTTTTTCCAAAATGCCAACAAAAGCAAGACATAAAACAACCAGGCCTTACTAGGCTAAATTAAGACATACTGAATGAACTCTAGCTGCCCTGTGAAGATATATGAGTAGCACTGATAACAATGTGACCTTGAGTGAAGCCGTTTTCAAGTTCAACACCCTCTTCCTTTTCTTTCACTTGCTTCTTTCTCTCTTGCTTTTCATATCAGTTTTTCCTATCATAAAATATGCTTATCTAAACAAAACCCAAAAGGGAAGATCATCATTGTAGTAGTACACATCAACACATTCAAATATGGCTCCAACCGATCATGTCTTCATTTTTTTTAACTACTTCCTCAAAAGAGCCTTTTCTTCCTATCCTCTCTTTGTTGTGCTTTTTTATTATTGATACATTTTTTGTCCATCCAGCTTTGCTTTGAAGCCTAAGTTCCGTGTTTTAGTTCTTATTCCAGACCTAAGGGATGCAGCGCAGAGAAGTAGGAGGGGGACACTGGAGCTATTGCAACTTCAGAAAAACATCATTCTGCAAAATGTTATCTCCATCTCTCTCCGTCTGTCCTTATATCTTTCCTTCTCATCTTACTTTATTTGCTTTCCTATTGCCTCTTTTTCTCTCTTTCTGTTCTCTCCTTCTCTTCCCTTCCACCCTTGTGCCCCTTTCTTCCCCCAGCATAGAATTTAAATGTTTTGTCATAATGTGTCATGGCATTTCAAAGACTTGCTTTTACCCAAAGATTTAAATGTATTCTTAATATGGAAAGCAGGTGTATGAGTTCATATTACATACTTTTTATGCTGAGATACCGAGGATAAATGTATTCCCAGCCCATTCAAAACTCACTGTGGGCGGTGAGTGATAATGCTGCTTCCCTTTATGGCTGATGATGCCTCTGATGTGCTGCTCTCTAAAACTATGCACAAGTCAGGAGGCGGAATCGACCGCGACCTGACCTAATTCTGGTGCTTCCCCACATGACAAGAGTATCCTGGTTAGGAAACTACATGTAAATTTTTTATTGGAATGCTGAGATGAAAAAAAAAAAGTTTAGACACCCTTGCCTTAACCTAAGCATCTCTTCACTGGACCGGAAAAAAGGTTGTGGAATAAATGTAGGCCCATAAATAACACTGTAAAAGTTGGTCTCAGGATCTATTTATTTATTTATGTTGTTTTGCTGTATGGTACACAATAAAGTTAATAGGTAGTAAGTAGAACAAGTATTTAGGCTGATTAGATACTACTGCAAATGTTCAAAAGCCTATGCTCCGACTTGGTGTTTTTAAATTTGGGGTCCAGTATTACCCCCTACAAGCACAAGTATAATATCCATAAAAAAAAAAAAAAAGAAAAAATACCAGCATGTTTTGCTAGGTCAACTAGAATTTTTGAACTTTTGTACAGGGGCTTAGATTTTTCTTACCACTAGCTTCAGTTCACATTTACTTTGATGCTTTTGATGCTGACCAAGACCCAAAACTGGGACTGTCTTCAATTCTTAATAGCCTTTTCTTATTAACTATTCTGGTCTTCAGTTCACGTAAACCTCTGTGCTCATCACCCTGGCACTGACATGAGATTTCAATTTACAGAACATTTGGAGAAAGCACCAAATTTTGATAGAAGTCCTCAGCGAAAGTTTATGAATTTTTGTAAAGGAAAATGTGCAAACTCATATTTACCCAAACCCTTTTTGATTCTCTTCATTTCTGCTTGTGTCCCTCAAGCCCCTGATACCTGTAACATGGGTAGTCTGCCCAACGGCGGGTGTGAGTACCTCTGTCTTAAGGCCCCCCAGATCACAGACCACTCTCCCAAGTACACCTGTGCCTGCCCTGATGGCATGGAGCTGGGACCAGACATGAGGCGCTGTGCTGTAGGTAAGTCAGTCACACTATGAAACCTATAAATCACAGAGTCCGGGAGCACACTTAATTAAAGGGATTGTGCCGAGGAATGTCACGCGAAGGCTACATCGCTGTAATCACAGTGACAGGATGGAGTGTGAGGCCATAAGTATATTAAACTGGTTTCACTCTGAGTGAAAATCAGTCCACCTCATTATTAAGTATTTATACATATCTTTAAATAAATGTTCCACTTTAAACTATTCAGTACATTGGTGGAGTCCTACCATACACATGGATCGCTATGGGAAACATCTCATGTCATTATAGGCTGAAGGAAATACTAAAAGGGTTATTCTTTGGTTATATATGATGACTTGAAACTTGGGCTGTCTTGTCACATTTAATTTAGGTTCTTCTCTCACCACAGCCAGACCAAGTCAAACTCATTTCATAATAGGTTTTAGTTCTAAAGTTGTAGCTGACCATATTGGTATTCCCACATGAAAAAATTTAATATTTGACGAGATCCACTGAATCCTTTTAAAATTCTAAGTAAAATATATACAGTATATGTGTGTATTGAATACAAAAACAGTTATGCATATGAAGTGTGTTCTTGCTAGTGGGGAAATGAACTGCTCTTATACACAATATAGCTTTTATATTCGTAGCCATTATTTGTCTCAAATAACAAAATAGCCTATTGACTGTTGCAGCTTTTATCCAATACCAGTATTCAGTAGTATCAGCCTTTAACAATTCAAAATGTTCGAATCTTATTGTATTAAATATGATTGAATCAAAAGCCAACTCTTTCAGAGAAATTGATACCTGTGCTGACTGTAACACTATCTTGGGAAGTGGGTCAGGGATTCTCCTAGCTTGCCTGTGTTCCCAGAACACCTCCATTATTTTGCTGACCTTACTTCACCGCTCAGCTAGTTCCCAGCCTCTACCGTCGCCACATTTCACATTTGTTAACTTGTTATCCTTAATGAACCCGCTCGGTTGTTGCAGCTCTTGTTTGCACAGGTGAGGAGAAAGGAGCTGACAGAGAGAAAAGGGAGAAAGAGAGATGATGATGTATGTAGGCTACCATTCTGAGAATCCCTCTGAGAAAGGATAGGGGGGGGAGGACATTGCCCCTGAGCATGAACAGAGAGAGAGAGACCATTTGCACTCACAGTTTTTTGACTTCCTAATGCAGTACAGGTATTTCTGCTGAGCACTTATTAAGCCTTGATAAAATGGCCCCTTATTTTATGTTCCTCTTGCTCTCTGCTTTATGTCTTTTGGAGCAATACATTATCAGTTTTGCAGCAACCATGAAATGTTTTGGAAAGTCCCAATCAAATCGCTTTTTCTACTGTCATGTGGTTGTGTGATAATACAAGCAGAAAGGTATAACGAAGGTGGTCTGTTCATATGTGGATAATGCAATATGGATACACAAAAAATGGACCAGAGACAGAGCTGGAGATGATAAAAAAATTCTATTCAATGTATTTGTATAGCGCTAAATCATAACAGAAGTTATCATCATAGAGAGCAGGTCTTATCCTTATAAAATAAAATTTACAGGGACCTAACATTTCCCACATGAGCAAGCACTTGGCAACGGTGGTAAGGAAGAACTTCCTGTTAAGAGGCAGAAATCTCAAACAGACCCCGGCTCTAGGTGGACGGCTGTCTGCCTCCACCAATTGGATTTAGAGAGAGAGAGAGAAAGGGAGAGAGGGAGGTAGGGGGAAGTGCTTTAATAATAATAATAATAAAAAGCCAGTTAGCTTGAGCTAGACACCCTATATACATTATATCTGTGTCATTGCTTTACTGTCACTGTTAAATAAACAAAAGGTGGTTAAAGCATACCTGATATACCCTTCTAAGACGAAGCAGAGGTTCATTACCATGTTTGTCATCCATCCACGTTTCATTATTGAAAACTAGGGCAGAAAAAAACTATAAAACTATAATATTTTTCTGAAATGCATGATACAACATTTCTCTTGTGTCTATTATCCAAATGAATGATTCTAAGCTTAACAAAGTTGACTGCTTTGAACATCCATTTAATTAGCTTCCAATATATGTGATCATTATTTTAACTCAGCTATTTAAAGCTCTGGGGAGTTTGGAGCTTGTTTTAACTTTATAATCTACGTGCTGTATATTGATGCCCAAAATACTACAATCCTTGTTGACGTACTCGCCAGCTGCATCTTCAAGTAAAATCCCAGATGCCAATGATTATTCTCTTGTTTCTCTTTTGCAGTTCGACCCAGAACAACCACAACAGCTGCTCCGACCACCACCACCACAACTCCCACCACCACCACTACAAGCACTACACCAACTAGCACAACTGTTACCACCACCACAACACGCCCTACCACAACGACCACAAGCCCCACTACCACCTCTGCTGCTACGACACTCAGGCCCACGACCAGACGTCTGATGACACCAGCACATCCTCAGACCCCCAGGAGCACCTCTACTGAGCAGCCCCGGACCCCCGCTGCCACGAGTACAGAGACGACCAGTTTCAGCAGCACAACTCAGATGTCCACTTCCACACACACACCCCTATTGGGCCCAGTGGCCCCCAACAGCATTCAGAGAGAGAGCAACGGCAACCTCTCCCACAGAGGTAAGGATCATGGTGAGCAGGGTTTGTACATAGGAATGTGAGTTTGTGTGAAGTGGGTGTATGCATAGTGTGTGTGTGTGTGTGTGTGTGTGCGCTATGAGTGTAATACGCCACTGCCATCACTGCCGCTACCACTTGCCATTAAAGCAGCAGGGAGCTGAAAACCACTACTTACATCTCTCCTCTCTCTTGCTTCTCTCCCCCTTCGCCTTTTTGTCTGACCATCTGTCTATCTACTGTCCTCTTTCCCTCTCTCTGCTTTTCTCTCTTGCACACACACATACACACACTCAGTAGTGTATCTCTTGGTCTGCTTGTTGTAGGTCCCTCGTGAGCAGCGTGTAACAGAGCTGTCAGAGCTAACAAACGACAGTCCGCTCCATTCTCACCTGCCACCTCTCATCACTCATCTTTACTTTCTGACAGCATTTCTCACTCTCTTTGTCTTTCCCTCTCCTCCTCTCTTTCACCCTCGCTCTCCAAAACTGGCAGCCTTCTCCGCAACAATCAAGCTTTACTGGCACACCAGAAAAATTCCGCTTTACAATTTGTTGCCCAGACAAACAATGACAGCAGAATATAACAGCACTAACAATGGTTTACAAAGCCACGCTAAGACTTAAATTGTATTTGAAAGCCAAGAACAATCCTTGATAGCACCGCAAAGCAAAATTGATAAACCACTGTGCTGCACACCACATGGTGTGATTTTGTTGCAGAAGTCTGTTCTTTTCAACGTTCTTTGTGGCCTTTGCTACATAGAGACATTAACATGAAATAGTGGTAACTGTCAGAATGCTGTAACTATTTCAAGTCATTTGTTCCTGTAGAGAGTTAGAAAAAATCACCCTCCAAATAAATTTCTCTTTTAAGTACTGACTCTTACACCATTCAGAGTTTCTGTATGTTCTACTATTGCATCACCCTTTTCAGACCAGTTACAGTAAAACAATGTCAAATACTCAATGGATTCATGCAGTTACGTACACACTTTATAAGAACTTTTGGTAATTTCTGATGCTTGAATGGCCTACTGTTCAGCAGATAATAAAAGATAGAACAGAAGAAGTAGAAGGAAGTAAAAAAAAATGTAGGGGGGTTGGAAAGATTGCAAGCTGCTGTAGTGTTTGAACTCAGTTTTTTTACAATATTGAACTTCCATCTGAGACATTTCTCATTATATTGAGGAACTAGGAGAGCAAGGGCTGAGGTTTAAAAATGCAGAGGGAAAGGAGGAAATAAGGATGAGGAAAGTGGGTGTGAGAGTTGGAGGAAAAGGAAGAATTAGAGGCATAGGTGGGACAGGGAGATCAATAAGGAAAAAGAGCGAGGAGTAAAACTTGTTAAATGAAAAGGTACGGTGAGAGACAATAAAGAGGCCATAGAGGAAAAAGAATGAAGAAAGCACAAAAAGGAACATGACAGCACTTGAACAGGGAGGATGGGAGTTATAAAATGACACACAGTTGGGAGGGAAAACAGTATTTACAAGGATAAGAAAAGGGATGGAAGAGAGGCAGGAGAGAAAATGATTTTCTGGAAATTAAAGAGAACGGCTGCTAGAGTGAGTCTCATCACTTTGGGGGCCTGAGCTTTTCAGAGTTACTAAGAAGCAGGAACATGTTTCCTCCAGTCTCTGAAGTTGTCAGCCTCCTCACCACAACACAAGTGCTCCAGATGAGAGGTGGAGCAGACACGGATGAGAAAATGGGGCATGAACAAGACGCGTCTCCAAACCCACGGGCCATGTGTTATAATTTTCAACTCAGTGCACACTGTCAAGTTTGCCAGCATCAGCTGTTACACATGTGCGGCACTGTGGCTGGCATGGTGGAGCGAGGAAGAACCAAGAGTTTCAGAAATAAAAGATAAACCACAGCTGGTAAGCTCATATGCTCTTACAAATTTGAACCTTCACTTTTGATGGCAGTAATTATTGATTAGTCTGCTGCCTTGCTGTTCAACGGACAGGTTTTGCTTGTTCATACTGTCTCCAAAGAGACTTCTTTATAAAGCGCTCTCAATGTAAGTGATGGGTGACAAAATCCGCAGTCCTTATTCAGTGTGAAAATAAATGCCATAAACTCTATCTGAAGTTAATATGAGGCTTCTGCAGTCACTCAGTTAAACAAATCAAAATGTCTTTCAGAGGTTTTGATTACAGCAAGCAAAACCATTTCAATGTATGGGCACTTGAAGAAATGTCCTTACCTGTCCTTTAATTTTGGTCACCTTAACTGTAAGGACTGCTTTCAAATGGATTTTCCCTTTGACTTACAAAGACATTCAGAATGATACAAATCTTCCATTAAGCTTTGGCTCACAGTGTATGCAGTTGATATTCCAACATATTGACTTTAATATTATCTACCGTGTATACCTTAGGTGACCTACACGATGATAGGGTTATATTTATAAGAGACTGTATGACAATATAGGGATGTAAGTAGGGAGGTATTAATAGAGGCAGCAACAGCTAATTCTTTTTTAACTCAAAATCCCTTCAGCAATAATAATCTTAATGAAACAGAGAAATGTTCTCACTTTCTCTCTCACACTTTCTCTTTGCCTTCACTTTCCAGGACTGCTTCTTTCATAACTGCTGCTTTAAAAAGATTCTATTAACCCGCCCTTTAGATTCTTAAGACCCATTGGACATCACTCATCCTTTAAGAAAAGCCAAATTCACTTCTGCTGAATCAGGACTCAGACGCCTCACTGCTCAGTCTGAAGTCATATCACCTGCTGTGCCTCTTTATGTTAAAGTGTAATTTGTGTGTGTGTGTGTGTGTGTGCATTCATCGAACGGCTTTTATTGCTTTTATGAGAGAAAATATGTCATAATTGTATGTTCCATCCGTCACCTCCCATCTGTGCTTTTTTACGTGCTTACAACTACACAGAGTCTCTTTCAAGAATGAGCCAATCAGTATGCAGGGCCAGCGCTGTGATCTCTTCTGTTGATCTTCCTCACTAGACTTCATTATAGCCATCTGATCACACTTTGGCTAATGGCTAGCCTGCTGCTAATAGGAGGGTTGGGAGCAGGATTAATGTCAAGCTCCACACCGACCTGTTGGGGTGAGAGTTGAAGGGGAGTACGGATACAAAGCAAGAAGATAAACGAATGACTTGCAACACAGTGTCGTGTGTTTATTTTCACTCTCAAGGTCACCTGGAGTATGTTTCAAACCTCCAGTGAAAGATGTATTGCATCCTAAATCCAAATTAAGTTTTGAATTGTATTAGTAAAAACTTTGATGCATTACTCCCTGGAATTGCATTTGTCTCCTCTTGTATTAAAATGCATCTCATTGCATTTATATGTCATCACCCATTCACCAGCATTTCATTTACACATGCAGTCCAAAGTGAAATCAGATGGATTCTCTGCGCGAATATTATGCAAATAAGTTGTTTCCAGCACAATGCTTCAAACTTTTTGTTTCTCTCTAGCAAGACCTTAGGGGAAGGTGTTTTGGAACACAACTTTTTATTTAGTTTTCTTTTTCTTTTTTCCTTTTCTTCATCTCAGCTGCGAGTGATCACTACCTCATAGGTAACAACATCACAGTAGCTGTTCTGGGGATAGTCATTCCTATTGGTGAGTACTCTTGACTTTCTTGCTGTGTTGCTTTCTGCCCGCCTGCTTTTCCCTCCTTGCTTCTCCGCCTCAGCTTGTCGCTCAAGTCCTGCATGTTGTGTGTGGATGTGGTATTTTATATGTCTGGCGGAGTGTGGACTTGAATGTGTGAGTGACTGGGTTTTAGAGTGTTTGTACGCCCACCTGACTGATTAAAATTAGTATGTTTTAGATAACAATTTGTGTCTTAAACGTGCAAGTCCGATGTCAGCCTCAGCAGCGATGCTTGAGCACAAAATAACAGTTTAGTAATTGAGAAAATGTACTGAGCTGAGGTATTATCCAACAATAGCAGCCTGGCCTACGGCTACAAAAAGCCATTATGGGCCAGTAAGCTCGTCAGTGATGGCCAGGCCTTTGCAATGTGCACATTATGTCATTATTAAAGAGATTTGAGCAAACGGGAAATTCAGTTCGTTTTGTCATCACATTTGACCAGCTGTTATAACATTAAGCTTATGTTCCCACTCCGATCATACAATATTGCCCACACTGAAATCAATCCATTGCTCTGACCTATTTGTCTGACCCAGTGGACTAAAAGTGGCTCACGCAGTTGCTGGAATCAGTTTTTGAATGGCAGGAAATATCAAAAAACTGAAAGGAGGCTTAATGAGATAAAATGTTATTTCCCAGGTCAAAATCTCCACTGCTCCAAGCCAAAAACATAATTTCCCAGGTCAAATAATATATTGTTATGGTAGAAAAAACACTAGGCCACCATACTACCGTACAATTAAAATAAGGTAGGCCTTCAAAGAGAATGCAAGTTCTTACAGTCAAACCAGCTTAGTAAAGTTAATCTATTGTATTAGCTTTCATTAAAATGAAAATCAAATTTTATGGAAATATTTAATACTTTCATGCATAACCTAACTAACTAAATCAGCTGCATGTGCAAATGACCTTATAGTAGCTGCATATGTTGCTAATTGAGATCTCTTTCATCCCTAATATTGAATACTTTGATCAATTATGGGAGCTCTAAAACATCGTATAGCAATTTTTTTTTTTTCTTTTCATTCTTGACGATTGAGATATCAGCTCATTAAAAACAACCCCAGAGACTGTTAACCCTTTTCCCTCCAACCCCCATTATGTCCTTCTGCCATTCATTGCTGCCATAAATCCCCCCATTCTGCATTTTTTGGCAGCTTTGACACATTAATTACTGTTGGAGGTCCACCAGGGCCGGATTTCTGCACCCCAGTTCTCCACTCACATCCACTAATGCACCACGCCCACCCACGGCTCCACAAGGGGAAACAGCCCGACAATGATTATCAGTATTTAGCCAAAGTCAGGCTGTTATGCCACTCTCTAATTGGAGTGAAATTTTCTAAATGAGACAAAAGCTGATGTTTTTTTTTTTAAACCAGTGAGCATTTAGAGAAGAACAAAGGAGGATCTGGGGTTTCCAGCCCAGTCACACAGGGATCTCGAGTGCCTATCCAACAAAATAGCAATTAGATGGGGCTTCCGCAGGGGATGCACATAAAAATATGGATGTGAGCATACACACACAAAAATACACACCCACACACACTTGTTTTATCTCTCCTCATTGACACACGTCTGATTTGGCTGTTACATATACATGCACTATGCACACACAGGTCCTACAGGGCAGTTAGGCAGCCATGCTGATATGGTAATGAGTGGAGAGAGACAGAGCTTATCTCAAATCCTCCAATCCCCCTTTCACTCTCTCCTTCCCTCTTCTTCTTCCCCTGTCGAGTCTCGTCTCATAACCCCATCCAAAAACTCCAGAGTCAGGCTGTCTGAAGATAGTGTTTAATTTTTTTGCCCAGGCTAGTGCAAAATTATAAATCATAGCCCAAATGTAGCATAAGAATAATACGGTGATGACAGTTAAGCAACCTTGCTGGTCTTTTTTTCAAAACTCCCCGAAACCCTAATCACTGGCTTCAGGACCTGAATTTTACAAGATTTAATAGAAAAGTCTCTGTGCTTCAGTCTTTGTGTATGCATGTATTGTGTGTGTGTGTGTGTGTGTGTGTGTGTGTGTGTGTGTGTGTGTGTGTGTGTGTGTGTGTGTGTGTGTGTGTGTGTGTGTGTGTGTGTGTGTGTGTGTGTGTGCGTGTGCGTGCGTGGTGTGCACGCACGTGTCTCTTGGGTGTGGAGTTTATAGAACAGTGTGTGTGTGTGTGTGTTTGTGTGTGTGTGTGTGTGTGTGTGTGTGTGTGTGTGTGTGTGTGATGGTCCATGCAGGCATTCATTGTTGCAAATTGTGCACGTGCATTCAAGTTTGTGTGTATTTGATCATTGTGGAGACTGAGATGGAATGTAATAGAATATGTATATAGTGTATGTGTGTGTATATATATATATATATATATATATATATATATATATATATATATACAGTAGGAAGGCTCATTATTTTCGGTTTTTTAAGTAGCAGGTGGATATACAGGATGGATATTGTAATCACATTTTCAAATGTTTTAAAGAACAAACATAACACCAATGAATTCTCCAGGTTTTTTATAACAATGTTGTCACTCTTGCTTTTTGACTCTTGCACATAACAGTGTGTCGAACTCCACCTTGATTTAATTCCCCTACAACCTGGGATCATTCCATCAAAGACAATTTTAAAAAATGAAGACTAAGAAAATAATGAGCCCTCAGTAGATGAAGAAAAGTATGCAAGGTGTGTTTGTGTGTGTGAGTGCTTAAAGCGCCGCTCTGTGTCCCCTGGGCTGTGTTAACGCTCCCGCCGTGTGTTGTTGTTGTGTGTGTGTTAAACACATGCAGTCCCTATCCTTGCCACAGTGGTCATCGGATTACTCTGCACTGGCGGATACCTGGTTTGGCGCAACTGGCGGCGCAAGAACACCAAGAGCATGAACTTCGACAACCCAGTGTACCGCAAAACCACGGAGGATGACGACGACGAAATTCACATCGGGCGACACAGCGAGTCCATCGGCCACGTGTACCCAGCAGTGAGTGGCAGCCACAGTCAGCCATTCATAGCGCTTCCTCTAGGGGGTGGCATCACAGACAGCAACTCTCACTGGTACTCAGGGGCCCCAATGCTCTCCAGCGGAAAATGAGAGAAGCTACAGAGGAAAGGAAGGAATTTGGAATATTTAGGATATGAGAGTATGCGCAGGGGTTTGGAAAAGCCCGTTTGTTGTACATGTAGGCCTGGAAAGAAAGGACAGGCTTGCACATGCACACGCCCACATTCTCACATAATTCTTTCAGTAATCACTGAAGTAATCGTACACTCACATAAGCCCTTCACCAGTACATGATATTCACATTTATTTCACCTTCATGACCATAACCATACAGTACATTTGTTTATTAACATTAAATCCTTGTTGCCAACCTGCCATCCCATTTATTCGTACATTGTGCTAGTTTTTCTGGTCGTTGAAGTGTTTGTTTTGTTACTGGGAGACATATGTTTCTTATAAAGCTCCCGTTTCCCAACAAAACTCCTAACACGAAGCAGCCGATGCAAAGGTTACTCTTTCTTTCAACATGGAGACAACAGAAAATATGTGCATCCTTGTTAGAGAGGAATTTTCTGGATGTTTCTTCGTTATGTTTGCTGCTAAAAATGATAACAAAGGGTCATCCAGAAATTAGAGGGGTACTGAGGCTTAAAAATGACTGCTGTCTTGTTGCAGTATATATGGAAGAGAGATGCATAATGAGGGACGCCCTGCAGCGGCATCTGTTTATTAGTAGGACAAAAATGTTTTTAGTGTTGCAATGCCTTTAAAGAGAAAGAGGACTAGCTGTATAGTCACCTCTGAAAGGACAACAGAGCACAGGACTAAACCATTCTGCAAATAAAAATTTGATTTTTAGAGTGGATAGTAACATCATGATGTATACCTTATGAGAATTTTATGTTTTCATTACACTGTAAATGAGACATGACAGATAAAAAGGGGAGCACAAATCAGAAGCAAGGACAGTCCAAAATAGAATTTCTCATATTCTGTATTGAGTGCAGTTGCAGAAACCATTAATCTCCACATTTCATCAGTTACAGACTACCCTGTTGATTTCCCATTGATGCAGATGCATTTTTGAGCCTCACTTACTGAAAATGAAGCTGCGTTTTCTAAAACCTGCAGAAACAAATGCAGCCGTGCACTCAAATTCACTTAAACATCTAAAGATTGTGTCATCGGGACATTTATTGAATATATTTGTTGTTTTTTACGTAAGGCATGCAGGGAAGGGCAGCCAAAAAGGATTATGGGGGGTGGGAGTCTAGCGCTTTGATCGGTTGGCATGGTAACACAGATTTCTTTGTGTTGCTCCGGAGAGAAAGGAGGCAAGGAATTCTGGGTATCACTGGCATGATGACAGGCTGGAGACACACACTCACACACACACACACACACACACACACCAAACAGGTGCACGACTGAGTCATATTAACATTCAAGGTCGAATTACCAACCACCCGCAGTGAAGGGCTACAGAGAGGGAACTATACTGTCTCTCTCTTGTCTCCCAGTTTTACTACACATATGTCCAAATCTCTTTTATTGTCTTTACATTTTTTTAAACATGTTTTCCTCCTCTCCTTTCCTCTCCTCTCCTTTCCTTTCTTTCGTGGCAATGTGGCAACTCAGACAGCCAGAGAAATCAGGTTGACAATATGTGGGCCAGACATTTTCAGCCGTAGGCAAGCATCCGGCATTCCTCACATAGGAGCAGCCAGAGAAGGGGGGAATGAACAAGGGGGAATTAGAAAGAGGAGGAGAGGAAGGTCAGGGAGAGGTTGGAAAAGTGAGGACTATAAGTAGAAGAAGAAGGAAGGAGCAGGAGAATGGATTCTATACGAACCTGCCGTTTCTTTTCTGGGTGCCGTCTAGACTTGAATCTCTCTTTTTCTCCTGCTTTCCTTCTTTGTTCTCTGTCCATCATGCTGTTTTTTCTTTTTCTGTTCTCTATCTCACCTCTTTCTCTTTCTCTCCCTCCTTCACCAGCCTTCTGGGGTAACAGTTTTTTTATCTGCTGTTTGCAGCGCGTGGCACTCAGTCTGGAGGATGATGGCTATCCCTGAGGGGGGGATACATCCTGCCCCCCCTCCCAATTCCATCCTGGCCCCTCCTCTCACCACAGCCTCGACACCACTACAATGAGGCCAATACAACGCAGACGAGAAAGAGAAGGAGTCCTCATTTTGCCTCCACTTTTAAGGAGCAGGGATGACATGTACATCTTGTATATCCCCCTTCCTCTCCTACTTTCTCCACTGGAGTAACATTACTACCACTACTAGCCACTACTACTTCCCTTAGTGCTAGTTTGTCTGTAGTCTCTGCTCCACTCCTCTCTTCTCTCTGCCTCTTGTTAGCTGTAGTGGTGTGTAAAATGCTGCTTGATGATTTTGTTCAAACTAACCTCATTTGGCCGTCTCAGTGCACATTGTAAATAGAAGGCTGTCTGGCCACCGTACAAGGCGAAAAGCTGGCATGCATTATTTTTAATTGATATTATGACGATTTATTTATTTTATGTGTTTGCTGTTGTAAATATGTAATCAGCATCTCTCAGTGCACAGCACTAAAGGCAGATTTGTTCAAGTCTGCAAGGATATACAGTTCTAGGCAAGGACATCATTTTTCTTCATAGTTCCCTTTACATCTTGAGTAGACATGACAGATTTTTTTTTTTAAACAGGGGAATTTCATCTTTTCTCTCACCCAGCCTCTCAGATTTGCCCCTTGATATGCTATATGTAGGCAGTCAATGCTAAATATAGCCAAGGGGAAAGGAGACAGAAAAATATGATGGGGTTGTCTGCATGTTTGGAGGTGATTTTGGGGTGAAATAGTAAGGCAAGGTGCTTTTTTTGAGGGGAATAGCAGGATTTGTGCCACCAGAGGGTAGTGCCTCAAGGCAAAAAGCAGCAGGGCAGAAAAGGCAAAGGATTATGGGTAATCCTCTCAAAGGTGTGCCTACAGTCGATAATGAATTTGGGATTGTTTGTTCATTTGCGGTGGGTGTTAGGACTCACACGTTGTTTGTCTTTGTGTCTGCTGCATTAATATTTTAGAGGTAAATCTTCATATTCAGATAGCAGAGTGTTATAAAACACCATCCTGTAACTGTTTTGAGATATGAAAATGGTTTTCAACTGCTGCCAAACACAGATATTAGTGGATGAACTTGAGCACCCAATAAACATCAATCCCAGTGTGTCAGTGGCTTCACAGCACTGCGTGTGGTTGTTTTTATCGTGACAACTTCTCCGTCTTTAGTCCCCACTTTTTAACAATGTGACTTGATGCAATACTGCAAAAAAAGAGCCCTCATTTGGAATGACTTTCTGCTGTCACTGACTGCTCAGCGTGGTTGTTAGTGGCCCTGTTTTGTATGGGCAGATGAGTAATACGCCGAGGCTGACTGAGCCGAGCACTGATTTGATTTGAAAGCTGGATAGAGAAGAAGCGTGTAAACCAGCGTAAAGAGCTGATCTTCCATTGGCTTGCCACAGACATGCTTCCAGCCCATTGAATCAGATGGAATTCATGCTCAGTGACTATCGCAATAATTGCTTACAATGTGTTGTAATAGTGAATTTCTAGAAGCTGTCATCACAAGTTAACGTGATAGCTGTTACAAGTAGTTATGGCAAATTATTCCTACTCTGGACATCACTTAGTCTCAATAAAGGGCCTTTTAAAGGTGTTAAGCACACTTATAATGCATTATAAGATATAAGGTGTTTTACATTGTCGAAACTATACATGCAACACTTGTCTTCCATTGAATAACAAATTTGAACAATGTTGCTTTTGTTTGTCACATCCTAAGACGTTTAATAAACCTTAAATATATGACTGAATAACAAGAAAAAAAGGATAGAATTCAAGATGTCTTCCAATAGTGGCCTCGTACAGGCTCAGCATATGTATTCATCTAACTTTACAGACAGTATGTGCATACAAACTAACAGTTGATTAATGGTAATTATTGATGGTTCTCACTGTTTCCTGGAAAAGTTTTCTCGGTATAGATGCTCAGCTAACCACGGGGGAGGAAGAAAGAAACACAAGACAAAGGTAGGCAGGAAATGTCTGCCAGGATTTAGACCAAACTGTATGCAAACAGGTTTATGCTCAGAAGATGAATAGTGGGCCATTTATTTTGCTGGATTTCTGCTGATGTTGTGTTGAAGTGTTCTGACACTCACTCCGCTCACCTCCCTCAAATGGATGGCACTCTCAGTTTATGGTGCACAGTGGGGGATTTGTATGAACTGTATGTGACAAGTGGCATGCCAGACAAGTAAATTGCAGTCCTCTCCAGCACTGCACTCTCCTACGTCTATCTAACGAAGGGGGATTGAGCACAAGGGGGTGGCCATCTCCCTTAATCTTAACTTTGTACCGATGAAGTAAAATAAAATGCATTACATGGTGGGCAAGAGTGTGTCTCAGCTCAGCATGATCCTGGACTGGCTTGGTGGCTTCCTGCAGTGTTTTTTTGGTAGAATTTTGGAATAACTTGTATGAAAAAGGTACATTGACAAAGCTGACAACTGTTATGAATTCTTTATTTTTCATACTTTTTCATAAAAATCTATATATGTCCTAAAGGAAAGATGAGGATGATATAAGATGCCAAGAAAGATGTCACAAGTCAGACATCTTTATGAATTTAAGATTAAATAAATCCAAAAACCCGCTGCTGGACTGAACCCTGAGCTCAGCCATCTCTGCACTCCATGTAGTTTTCTTTATGTCCGTGTTTGCTGCAGGTCTAATGGAGTTCCATACTGAGGGTTTGCAGTTAGGAGTATAAATTGCTTATTTATTGAGGTGACTGAGCCTGGCGTTGTAGAAAACTTATTATGGCTACAGTGTGAAGACAGATTGGTTGGTCCACTTTGTGGCCACCTTGAGGGCAGCCGTCTCCACTGAAGGACACTGAAAAAGTCCAGAAAGGAGCTTTAGTCATTCATCATATAGTAGGTAGTAATTGTAGTGGTTGTACAGGACATGCTTTGATAGTATGCTTTCTGGGCATTCTTGGTTCATATTTTCAGGAATCATTTAGGAGCTAATTGATGCTCTAATGGCAGCATAATCATAGTTTTACTCTCAGTCAGCTCCATAAACACCAGGCTGCAGTTTCAAGGATCAAGCTGTGCACTCTTCCTCATGCTGAAGAGGTCGAAGAATAATTAATTGTGTGTTTATGTACATATATGTTCAGTGATTCAGTTATTGTAATACAGGTATGATGTTGTAGAGGTACGTTTTTTGTTATTTACTTGAAGTCTTTAAGTGTTAACTCAGTAGTTGCTGCATTGTTGCATGTGCAACATAATATCTTGCACAAACGTATTTAACATTAAACCAAAATGTAGTAGATTGGGAACCGGTTGCACCAGCTATTTGTAAGTTTACAAACCACTATATTAAAACAGGATGTAAACCCAAACAATTGTTGAGGTAATGAGATTTGGTTGAGACTTCTAATTGGCACTAGATCAGAATGCTGTTTAATGATGTGCAGTAACTTAGAAGATTTTAAATTACATTTCACAACAAAATAACACAATATACATTACTTAGTATAATTTCAACTTAGTGTAATCAGATATTTCCCATTTTTTATAAATTGTATGAATACTCCTGACTCTGAAAGACATATTTCTACATATTTAAAAATACCTAAGTTACTTAAGTCTTTACTTGTTAAGAAACTCTTCATGTTTTAATGGTGAAACCCGATTTAGTAAATCACTAATCACACGGCAGCAGCTAGTTTGTATAAAACTTTGGAAGGACTTTACACACAGACTTAGTGATAGATTAACAAACAGCTGGTGCAACACAATCCTGGTTCTCGATCAAAACATGCACTTTGGATACATATTCACATGCTCAATAAAATTCCTGTGTTGTGTAGGCCTAGCAGTTTACTATCACAATAGATCAAACTAACTTATGTCAAAACATCCATGACAAGGTTGTCTGGTTTATTTTATTAGAAAGATGTTAAATTAGTAGCTCATCTTAGCAAATTCTAACAGCCGTGATAACCCATAATCCAATCTAATTGTATGCTGTAACGTTCCTGATTTGGTCTCCCTGTTTTTAACTGTCCTGTCGCTCGTCCTTCCCTTCCTCTCTGCACTCTTCTAATGGTTGTCTCCGGTCTCACCTATGCTGCTTTAAACAGGATGCACTGACTGCTTTCTAACATCACTCACATCCCTCTACTACTTTACTTCCTCAAGCACTGTATCAAAAGCAATGCAGCTGTCAGGCTTCAAGTCTTTCTGTGGTTGTTACACTACTGAATTTTAGTTTAAAAAGCAAAGTCAGCATTGCTGTCTCCGTGCACTCTCATTCTCTCACCCTCCCATCTTCATCTTAGCCATCGACATCTTTCCTTTGGCAAGGGCTATCAGTCTTTGGGTAGACAGATACACACACACACACACACTGGACGAATGGGGAAAAAAACACTGGAGGAAATAACCTGGAATCATAAAAATAATAAGGAAACCCCCAGAGCTGTAAAAGAGCCCTCCTGATCATGAACCAGCGAACAGGCATACAAGCACGCTCAGCCAGGAGAAGCAGCCCCCCCACCACCAACTCCCCAAACCAGCTACAGTTTTGGACTGTGGAAGGAGCCCTCACTGACTCTACTTGGCTAGCAATTAGCTCTTCTCGACCCAGTGACTTTCCTTCACTAACTGGTTCCTCTTATTATCATGTGTTTTTTGGACTGTTAGTCTGTGAGTTGTAGTTGTTGCTCTCTCTTTCTCTCTCTCTCTCTCTCTCTCTCTCTCTCCTCACCAAACCGTTCTCAGTTTCATATTTGATCTTCTTGTCGTTTGATTACTTGAAGGGCAGTGTTCAGTCGCCTACATTTTTCTACCAGTCAGTGTAAAATGAAGGTTGGGGGAATAAGACAGCAATGGGGAAGTTGTGAAATATGTGTGTGTAAATCTTTTTATGGGTTGGGATGATGATATACACTGGCAATATTTTGATAAATAACAATAGATTTGGACATTTTGCTTCAACGGCGATTGAGGTTGGAGAAAGTCACTGCAAATGTAAGAAACTATTGGCTCTAATTTTTTGCAAAACTGTCTACCTGCATTTTCTTCAAATGTTGCTGATGTGTCATTGCCTGCAAGGAAATCTCAAAAACCATCCGGGGCTCTGTCCATTCCACAGCCATACGACAGGCATTTTTTTACGCTGTTTGTTGCACAAAACTTTTCAAGAAGCCTTCTGCACTGTGTAAAGAGATAACGTTCTTAGGAGGGGAGGAAATAAAAAAAGGGGGGGTCCAATGGTACAGTCCAATGGTTTTGAATCGTGACTTGTAAATACGTTTTCATACAGCAAAAACTTTTTGATAATGTTTTAAATGTATCTGTAAAAAAAGATGTACATAAACCTCTGGGGTGAAAAGGAGTGTAGACTATATATGAATTTATTTGTACACAAGAGCACTGGATTTATTTACTACTTGATTGTAACTAAAAATTAATAATCTGCCAAAGTGTTTTTACTTTAATTTTTCTCCTGTCTGTTCCTTTTGTTTTTGTTTTGCTTTTTAACAGCATTGCAGATTTTTAGTGTTCATACTGTATTTAATTCTGTTGAATAGATTTTGTTGTGTGTTTAAAAAAAAAAAAGAGGGGTTATCATTTTAATTTATTGGTGCCTTGTTTTGTGCTCCTGTATACTTTTACTCTTTCTGTTTTTCTGTGTTATGTGTCTGCGGGAGGGCATGGGGGGTTAACTGGCGGGTTGGTGAGGGACGGGGTGGGGGGAGTTAAACACTTAGCAACTTCTGTACTTACATGGAATATCTGTACTGTATGCCAAAATGGTCTCACTCACGTTTCTATGAAATCAAGCTGTTGATAAATATCTCTATATATTGATATATTAAATTTATAAAAACTGTCCAACCTTTAGTTTGTACTGTTACTTTATTTCATGTCTGTCTGTGTTACATCTGGAGGCTGCCTTCTTGTTACATGGTAAAAAACCTTAGCTCATCATTAATACAGAGTATTGCATTTAGTACCTTCAAATTCCTAAAATCAAACATCACAGAATCATAAGCTTTTGATTGACTGAATGTCCATGTGAATTATCTTTCTTGTAAAACTGTAAGCCAAGGTAGCAATTGCTAGAATTATCATTACCAAGAAAAATACAAGCAACATAGGAACAATATTGTTGACCATATAAACATTGTGGAGACCCCCTAGTTATGGATATAGGGGGGGACTGTGGATAGTGCATTGTCCACCTACCAGATTCACATATCAAAGACCCTGAATCTTCTGTTCAATTATTTTGCAGCTAAACAAGACATTTTTATGATATGATTATCAATTTTATTTGTACAGCACCAACTCATAACAAAAGTTCTCTCAGGACATTTTTCAAATAGAGTTGGTCCAGACCGTACTCAGCAATATTTATGTACAGTTATGTTATCTTTCTGTTGGATATAATGTGTGACATTACGTTATATAGTTTGGTAATAAGGTAAACAGGTGGCAGTTTTGTAACATTAACATGTAACCCTTTCCCAGTGTGTTTTACAACCTCTGTCCTTAGACTCATGAAAAGTAAAATCTCCATCATGCAACAAGGTATAGGTATTATATATATGTTTATTTTGCTTCTTTTTTCTTTTTCATTATGGGGGTTTTCATGAACTTGGAAAATCCTGAATATTCTCACAATCCTACATAGTTTTCCTATGGTTTATGGTTTATTGAATTGCCACAGGAGGGACACTATGGCTTACTTTGGCCTGGACAATGAGACACACTGGTGAGTTTTATCAACAAGAAACAAAGTTAGAGCTGATGTAGCCAGTTAAATTTTTGGGAAACATTTTAGGTGAGTAACTTCAAAATATACTTTGTTCTATACATTTTATTGTCTAACACAGAAAATACTATACTGCAAACAAAGGTTATATTCACCAGAAACACTGGGCTGAATGATTTCACAAGGTCACATGGGTGATTTTGACATTGACACTGAAAAAAAAAATCTATTTGTGTCTCTTTGATGATGGATGAAAATGTCACCAGTACCCCCCTGGTTTGTTTCCTCTTTGTCCACAGTGCTCCAGAGAAGAAGACAAGAGTAAAGGGGAAGAGAAACAGGACTGAAGAGCCAGGGTAAAATGGTCTGACAGTATAAGCAAGTGGGAAAAAGTAACAGGAGACAAGGGATCTGTGTGAGTTGAGAGGAGTGACAGTTCACTGGGGGTTTGACGGATGAGCCGGCGGGGAGAGTTGGCTGAGGATATGGGCGCTCTTTGGCCTGCCCATTGTTCCAGGGTTGCTGTTGCTCTTCATTGAAGATTCAACCCTGCCAGTGCCCTGCGCTGTCATCTCCCAGAGCATCACAGAAGCCGAGGCAGCTCAATGGTTTCATTGAAGATTCATGATAACTGAAGGACTCGTGGTAGATCAAAGGGTTATGGTGTTACAGGCTGTGCTCCAAACTGCAGTGTCTGAGCAGACTGTAGCATATTTCAGGCTCTCTCTTTGCTCTCATCTTGCCTTTCGCTCTCCACTGTGTACATTCATTCAAACAGACAAACAATTCTCTCAAATGATTATGCTTATTCATGATAATAGAGTTTGTGAAAATGTCAATCTGCTGCAAGTTCATGAAAAAAGCATGAGAAGTTCTTCCAATTGAACATCCATCCTATGTTTGTGTTGAGACTGCAAATCTGATGGGTCAGTATTTGGATTCTAAAGCTTGAATTTTTCTTGTCAGATTCTTTACACTGGTTTGATCATTTCTAGTTAAAGTAAATAAATCCATCAGATTCAATTATAGACTTTTCAAGGGCCAATTTTAAAAGATAAAATGTATGTAATCCCAAAGTAAACAGGTGCTTTAATTTGTGATAATGTTCAGTTGTTGCTGTATGAGGTTTTTGGTTAAATGCCTGAAATAAGGTCTGTGGTTAATACAAGCTTAAGAGATTGTTACGTTTAGTTCTACAATGTGAAAGATGTCAGTAAATACACCACCTGTGAATTTTGAAGCTTTTACATGTCAAATGCCATGCCAAAAAATGAGACAGAGGTTGTCTGTGACATTAAACATCAGCACGCCAAACACGGAGAGTTATCTGCTCACTGGTCTGCCCTTAGAGCGTTGTTGTTGTGTTTATACTTACTATTCTAACCCAGACTTTCCAACTTGCATATTTGAATTAGATGCTTTAATGACGAGTTAAAAGTTAAGTGGTGGAAGTTGAAGTCACGCCACCATGGTGCAGTTTGTTTTTAGCCTTCTGGCAATTGAATTCACACTTAAAAAAATCATAAAAGTGGTGTGAATTTGTGAAGATTGCTGAAGAAAAAGTGTAAATATCATAAACCTTTGTTTGCCACAGAGCTTATTTTTTGCAATAATACAAATTGAAATTGATATTTAACAACAGTCAGTGGAGTAATTTATATTGTTTTTCTCTGAATCAGTTTCTCCATGTATGACGTTGGTTTACGTTGAAATAGAGGTCGAAATAGAAACTATAGAAATTCCAAATTCAACAGTTGCCTCATGTAGACTCAAGGAGAGGTGTTTGAAATCAGAGTTTGCAGGGCAATCAACCTAAACATAGATACAGAGTCCACAGAGAGGCCACTTATAGCCAAGACTAGCCTCCACCATGATGGCCACGGCAAGCACTAGTTAATGGCCTCTCTATGGACTCTGTTTCTATGTCCAGGTTTATTAGTTGCCTTGAAAACATTGATTTGAAACACCTGTCTTTGACACTATATATGATGGTTGGCTGCTGTCCTGATGAAAGCAGTGTGCTAGAAACATTGATTTCCTCAAATTTTAGCTTTAAAAAAATGAATGCAGTTGTGTTATGATTTGGCAGGTTTTCCCTCTTTTATTTAATATCAGTCTGTGAGCCAGTGCCTTAATAGGTGTGACTTTCTCCTCATTTCTTCCTTTAAGTTAAAAAATTATGCCCCTAAGTGAAGATATTAATTGATTTTGTGAAACTGATTCAGCAGCTCTGTATGCAGCAAGGTAAAGCAGCCAAGAACTGCTGCTGCACTGAACAAGATTTTCTGTCTGTCAGTATTTTCTACAATTGCACCTCATTTTGCTGAGGTCATAATATAGATTTTCAGGGATGCCTTTCCTAAACAGAACTAATAATTGTATAGTTATATAGGTTAATATAGTTAGTAAACAACTCACTCACTCACTCACTCACTGTCCTCTGCTTAATGGCACTAATGTTGGACTCCATTAGTTAACATTTGGATTTAGCAGGGCATCCAGGTGGTTGAGTGCAGAAAATCTCCTCTCTCCACCTGTCACTTAAAAATGAATAAAATATTTTGGGAGCCTGGAATGACAACTCTACTTATGAAAATGATTTCAGAATAGCAGAGCTGACCATAGTGTGCTCACCTCCTCCTCCCCAGAGAGCAGTTATGTCAAACAATGGTGGCACAATTTTGGGTGCACTTTTCAATTTGTTCTTGTGTTTTTATAAAATGTTTTATACCTAGCCATAGATTGAAACGCAATGATTTAAATCTAATTTATAGTAGTAATTTATCTATTTAATCTATCAATTTGTTTTATTTTTGTATTGTTGAAAATCACCCCTCTCCCCCATGCATTACATCGAAGCATACAAAACTCTCAAATACAACATGCAGTATATTTTTGCAGTTTGGGTGCAATATATTTAACTTTTTTAATAACTGCAAATGGCACAAGGAGTGGGACGTCTCTCAAACCAATTAAAGCACTCTCTAAATCAATATCTTCATATTACACTAGATTAGAAATGACTCCTGCACAGGAACATAACGTCAGCAGGAGGGGCTGCCCCGGATGTGTGCATGCAAGAAAAAATCTTTAACATACAGGATCAGCATATATGGGCTGAGGTAACTTGGTAATAACTTTAGTGTTTTATTCAACATCTTATCAATGATGCATCATGTTTCAAAAACTGTGTCCATCCTGCCCATCCTCAAAATCAGCACCTGCCAAGGCTTTCTCGATTCAGAACTTCATTACCACCACCAAGTCCATATTAGTGGGTTAGTTGCTGTTCTCGGAGCACAAGAGGACATGCAGATTCCTTTTTTAAACTAAATTAGAAAACAGCAGTCAGCATAAACTGTGTCAATTCTGTATAAATGTGCCTGGTGAAGTACAGATACAATGCTGCCTTGCTATCACTACTGGACACTGTGTCCCCTTTTTATCTATTTTTAGTCAGTTTTGGACTACTTAAAGTTAAGACATATACTATTTTGATATTTTATTTTTATACATATATATATACACACACACACAAACATCATCTCTCTGTTAGGTTTCATGCTCTGCTGCCCCTGCTGGCTGGAGGCCCCCACTACACTAATGTTATTACTTCCAAAACTGTGAGTGCAGCAACACACTAAACCCCAAACTGGCTGCCAATCTCCTTGGCTCTTTCATCCAAGAAAGATTAATCTGCCATTTTGTTTTCGAGGCACAGCACTTTCAGTAAAGCAGAGTCTGTGCTTATGTTTGCTGTAGAAATTCTTTTTAATCATTCTCTATTATTGTTTTCTCTCTTTTCCCTTTTCATTATTCTCCTCTTTCTCTCTCATTACCTTCCTTTCTGCCTTTGTGTTGCCTCTGAGAGCTTTGCTGAGGAGATGAAGGTTTATGGCATCCTGTGTGCGAACAGTTTCACAGAATGAACAACCGAAGTGTTCCACAACCATTGCAATAAAATGTGATTGTTAAAAGCAAATTAACATTCAGTCTCCCTCCACCCTTTTCAGTTCTTTCCATTTGCATCAGCTCTTTCCCGACATTTCCCTTCTCTCTGTCTCTCTTGGTCCATTTCATTTTACGTCTATCAGCGCTTTTGCTCCTCCCTTTGTAACACTTTGTGGCACCTTTTGTTGCAGTGATAAGGTGTTTCCACATTGTGAAAGGAGTCAAATCGGTTAATTTTCCACATCTGGCCTCGTAAAGTTAATGCAGTAAAGTCTCCCTCTGCTTTAAAAATGCAGTGAACACACAGCCACCCCGCTGCCTCTCTCTCCCTCTGTCTCCCTCCTTTCTCTGCCTCATGGATGACAGTTCCTATTATCTCCTGGATAATAAGTTGCACAGATTAGCCATGGGGGCAGACAGAGGAGCAGGGATATGGCGCACTGTATGTGTGTTTGTTTGTGTGTGCCTGTCTGTGTTTGTCAGTGTATATGTTTTCTGCATTTGTGTGTATCTTCCTCAAATTCGCAGATTTCTGTTGAGCTGTGTGTGTAGTTATTAATGTTTGCCTGTCTGTATTTGTGTGTGTGTTTTTGTCTGAGTGAGATTCTCTTTGTCTGTATTCAAGGATTTCTGACCAGCTGTGTGTGTGGCCATGTGTGTCTGTATTTGTGTCTGTCTGTATAGATGTATGCCAGCATGTGTGTTTGTGTCTGAATATGTGTGTGAGTATGTGTGCACTCACTGGAACACACTAGAGGAGGAGTTGATGGGCTAAGTGCCATTACCAGATAATTACAGCTAAAAGTCTCCATGCTAACAAGGATGGCTCATCATCTTGGTGTTGGCAGACAAAGAGGCCACAAGAAACATCTGCAATGCAGATTAGGAGCACTTGTGTGTAGGAGTGCGTTTGTGTGTGTACATTCTATATTGTTCTCTCTGTTCCTTCTTCCTGTTTCTCTATATGTGTGTGTGTGTGTGTGTATATTTAGTTACTTGCATGCTGATGGGATTACTGTTAAGCACAGAGACTCACATTTTCAATAAGAAACCAGCCTCTCAGTGTGTGGTTGCTTGCGAGAGGTTGTACACACACAAATATGAACACTGTATATCAGTGTAATTGGCTGGCACAGGAGCCCAGTGTGAGTTGAGTTTGAGGGCATCCATACACTACATAAAGTGGATGCCTGTAATGGGCTCGCTCTTCACTCCCTGTGATGGGCTTATTCCCTTCATAAATGGTGTCAGAGGCAGCCAGAAACAGGAACATAAAAATGTATAAGATGCAATTACACAAAAACACCAAAACAAAATATTTTACCCTTTTGTGCTGCAGATGTTATTTTTGCATATATGTGAGAAATAAATGTAATTAAATATTCTGCCTGCTGGGATAGGTGATGGTGTTCAGACCCAGAAGTACCACACTGATTTGCAGTCTGCCCATTAAGCCTTCATCTTTACAATCCCTTGGCTTCCGAACAGCAGTTCATGAGAAGAGAACAACATCATTTTTACTCATTATCCTCTCTTCTACTATCCTCAGTGTATGGGAATACTTAGAGTGTGGAAAAGGAAATTCAAAATTGCCTCACTATGTGTTTGTGCGTCCACATGTTTGAGTGCACAAGCACAACAGTGTGTATGTAATTACTGCAGCCGGAACAACTTAAAAACAGCACTAACACATCATCCACTTCAGTTAAGAGCAAATCACTCCTCCTCCCTGGTTGTGATTAACGGACATCTGTTTCCTGTAAAAATAAATTTCCAGTCCGCTTTAATTAATCCATCAAATCCTTCAAATAAAGTTTATTATTGTAAAATATAATATCCATGGTTAGTGTGTTTATTAAGAATATACTTGCAATGAACTTGATGTAACCCATAGAAATCCATGGTGATATTTTTAAATTATACACTAACAATACACACTAGCTGGTCCAGTTCAGATCCACTGGCTCACTGTCTCAGTGTGTTTTAAACCAAGTGTCTTAAAGCTGCATCTACCGTGTTCACACTTTAATATGAATGATTAAGGAACATAAGACAAACATAATTTAAACTTGGAATTATTTCATCATGTTGAAATTACCTATCAGACTAAGCATTTTTATACCTGGTTAAGCCATGTTAGTGAGTAATTTAAGTTTTCTATTTCTATCTACAGTCTTGTACTTCATTTTATTTTACTACAAAAGTGACAAGAGTGCAAAGCTAGTGTCTTCATTAGTAGAAATAAAATAATCCCACGTATTGCTTTAAAATCAGACACATCTGATACAGAGTCTATTGATAGCAGGTGTTTCCATGCAGACGTGCTCCCTAAGGAAATCAAGCAGTTAACATGGTGTAATGATCAAGGTTACCTAATGATTGGCATTAACTGTCCATCATGTTAGCTACCACGGCTGAAAGTAGAGAACTCAGTGCTTTAGAGAAGACTAATGTCTTGAAACGGTGTTCATGCTCATACTTTACGTTCATTCAGAAACTTTTCTCATTTGTGCCATCAAGATAACCAGCTGATCTTAGTGACTGGCCACACACCCATTTAAATAAAGGTACAGCATTACCCTGACACATACTATTCCAGTTGCTATGCTAATATTGCTGCACCCTTTAACTCTGGTATATCTATTGCAAGCTTCAAATAAGGACATGAATGCTGTACTTACTACTGTATTATTTTCATTTTATGCTACTTTATTCATGCAGTTATAACGGCCTTAACTGAGCCTACAAAAAGTGACACAAAGGACTTGCAATGGTTTTATTTCTCTACGTGTTGCATTTTGTTGTTTTTATGTTAATATGCACCTGTGTGTTAAATTTAAATACATTTAATTGAATTCATATTTCCTTTTCACTACATTTCAGAGGCAATGTTGCACTGTTATACTCCAGCATATCTAACTATGCTTGATGATTGACTCTGATTAAAATTTTACAACAAAACATACCATCATCTTAGAAAATATAATGCATTGCTGTAGATGCAACTATTCTAAAATATGCAAAACAATTACAATGAGGTCCAAGTCCACCAGTGACAACCTGTGGTACCTGTGAGTTTTTGCCCTCTGCCCCCACAGACATAGCTAGAATTCATACTTTTATTTTAGTAAATAAAATGGATACTTCTTCCACCAATGATTAAGGGTTTATAATTTCTCATTGCTTTCTCTATCCCACATTCCTGCCTGAGAAGCAGTTCCCAGTTAGGAAGGTCTATCATCCCGGTCATAAGAAGTCAAAGACAACCAGATGTTTTTTGCCTCATCCAAAAGTCTTCTTTTAGCCTAAACCATCCCCACCTTGAGCCCTATGATTCAAGATCCTCACCAAAGCCAGGTACCTCTGACTTAGCACTTCTAGATGTTTAGACGGAGAATGAGACAGTTGTCCTCCCTGAGTTAGCGTTCTTACCACACAGTCATACCACCATCTGCTGGTCACTGTTTTTCATTACACCATTTGATGGCATAGGAGTACAGACCACTGCATCCACATGCACGTCAGCATCCAGAGGGAACTGTTTGAAAAATAGTTATTTTGGTTGGGAATATTAGTAGAATGTGTTTCAGAAAGCATAATCTATGATGCATAACATCACCTTCAACATTTCTAATTAATTTATATTGTTTGGTATATTTCTGTTCACACACACATTGTTTGATGAAGCTGCACTGTGGTAATATATTGTTACAGAGCAACCTTTTTGTTTTGTTTTCCCTTGTTGAAGCTAAAATGAACTAGTCTGTCCTGATATAACCATCTCAGCACAGATTGCCATTGAGGTGTCTAATAGGAAATATTGTGTATCAAATTGCATATCTGACATGCGTTTTTTGTGTTTGTATAGTTTAGCTTAAAAGAAAGGAACTTTTGTCCATATACTGTAAAATATATGGTTCACAGCTGTACACTATTGACATAGCTCTTTATTTTCAGTTATGATCATTTGGGAAATGCACAAAACGCTTCAATCTGTTTCTACAGACATTTCAGATGTGAATAAACTACATCATGTTATCTTTGCAGTAACTTCTGTTTTCGGTTGGAAATAATTGAAAACAACATTCAATATTTTAATCTTCATATTTATTTATTTAGAAGTAGTTCTCTGTAACATATAAGCCCATTGTACAAGGAATATTTTAGAGAGGTACAGGTTTTTACATTTGACTCTGTCATGTACATACAACTTGATTTTCAGTACTCAAACAAGGGAGACATTACCCTTATAGCTTAAGCCAGTGTCAAATCTGCTTCATATTTTCCCCACAAATGTTAAAGGTAGCATTAAAGGGCACATGACACAGTCCACAACCTTGTCAAATCACACATGTACTATACCACCCAACCAATCAGATAGATGAATAATCACATCGTCAGGGAACACTCAGCATAATTTCCAATCATCCAAATTCCCCTCCAACAGAATCACTGGAATATTTGTCCATGCATACATAAGTATACTATATATGGTAAAAAATATAGCATTTGGAATAAATACTTAATATAATTTTTAGAGCAAACTGTCAGACAATACTTGTTATATATTTTTCACAATACTATATGTACAGTATTTGGCTGAATTTACAGAAACAGATACAACTATATACTTAACCCCCTGTGAAACAGATTTGATTTCAGTTCTTTGGTGTTAAGCCAGTTATGAAACCTTATTACATCTGGGTCACACTGGATTAAACATATGGATTGTGACTTATTTTAAGACTTAATACACAGGCACGGAAGACCAGATATACCAGATATTTCACACAGCACAGATCAGATCATCCTTTAGCTGTCTGAAATGTGGGAAGCTACACAGACTATAATTTCCAATCCCTTAATATACAGACAACCAGTGATGATCAGATGTGCTGCACAGAGTTCAAAGTTTCTGATCCTGTGTAAATGCAGTCTCATTGTTGAGGGAAAATCTGTGCTACTTTGTGACTCAACAAATTATAATGATCTGACTATTAAGCCACTGTTGAAAAATTCCCATTGTTGCTGAGTAAATGCAGCCACTCTATATACTACTATATAATCAAGATATTTATATAATATATAATATATATATAATAGGTCTATCTTCATGTCAGTCTATACAGTCCCATATTAGCACCCACATTAATAAAGTGTCTGGGAATGAGAGAATACTGGTGCAGGATTAGGATTCCAAAGGATCAGTGGTTAGAGCACACTGCATCTCAGAAAGAAAGTTGAAAAGCTTTCTAAAAGTAACAATAAGAGCTGAGATGTGTGAGTTGTCAGTAACAAACAAATGCTGTAGAATCACTGTAGATTTACTTTCTGACTGTAAATGCAGACATTTCATTGGCAGTTGTTAAAATGAGTGGTATTCCCCTTTAAATTCCGCCTTCAGTAACCCCAGCAAACCCAAGTCACCATTTAAAGAGGCACTACAGCAAATTTAAACATTTAAGTCAGCTTGCTCAGCTTGCTGAGTACTACTCAGCTTGTGAAAACAGTTGTATAATGTTTTCAATGGATGAGCTTGTCAGTCAGAGAAAATAACCCACATGGTGTCATCAGGGTTATCTCGAGACTAAACATTTATGACAGAAAACCTCAGGATACCTTGGCGTCTGCTGCTTCTATTTTTTACCATTTTCTTTTTAAAACTGTCTTAGTTTGGAGGTGCAATACAAAATTGCTGGAGTACCCTTTTAAAACTTTAATTCAAATGCCGACCTATAAAAATGAAGTACGGTTATGTTCACCAGTCAGTGAAAATGATTGATCCCTTTGTTTCCTGTAAACCGTGACGGATGATATCTGCTGGGACCACTGAAGGGGAGCTGTTAAGTTGTAAACATTTTATCAGACCAGTATTCCTGTTTTAAGATACTTTAAGAATATGGGTGTAAGTTTGTGGAAAACAAGACCACACTCCCTGAAACACATCTCACCTCTAAAATGTAGGATGGTCATCTGATTAAGGCTAGACCGAAGCCCACTCTCCCTACCTAGTGTCTGATTGAAAAGGTAGTATTTCATTAATATTGCTTCTTTCAGGACTGCAAGCCATAAATAACCCTTTACTTTCAGTTTAAAGATCTGTTCAGTTTACCATTTTACAATATTAATTCCTTTAGGCAGGAACAAAGTTAACTAGTGTTAATATCTTTAAGACAGGCAGATCAGATCTTTGTAATCAAGATTTTCTTAGTAACTAAATATCTTTAGTTGAACGTGGTAAAAATATCCAGACTCATACCTATGTTTGATATATCCACTGACAGCCTATGGCTCGGTTAGTCCCATGATCCATGCCAGTATAGTTAGACTTGCTACACTTTTTCTTGGAATGTATCACAGCCAGCCTGACATTCATTGTGCATTTTGTAGCAGTTGCATACATGATTGATTTGAAACGAGCAGGCGAACAAGACATACATTATATTTCAACTGAGGGACGTTGAAGGAGAGAGATGTTAATCATGAGAACAGACAGTATTACAACATACTGTTTAGTACTACAAGACAGCCAGTAGGGGGAGTAACTGTGTATTGGCATGCAGCAACTTCTGAACAATACAATCTTCTTGTTAGAAGACTTTTGTCTTTCTTCATTCTGGTTATGTTGTGATTATAAAAATCATTTATTTTGTGTCCAACAGAAACATTTTATCTCTAACAAAACCATCTGTTTTTCAATAATTAATTACAGATGATGATCAACCATATCCTGTACGTGAAAAACATCACTACTATGGCAAAAAAAAAAACATTAAAAGATGTAAAATATCCAATGAATGAGGGAAAATTGACCAGAAGTTCTATTCTTTTATATCATTTTCTAATTTGCACTTTTGGATATATATAGTTTCTTCTGGACATCTATATTTGAGAGGACTATTTACTGTTCACAAACACAATAAAAAAAGTGCAGTAGAAAATACATTTTCTGTGTTTGTATATGATTATAATCTGTTAGAATAACATTCTACATAATGTTCTCAATAATGGCTTATGTCCAAATATGAAAAGAATGATGTCAATGTCGTAAAAGAACAATAGAAATGATGTCATATTTAATATTGTATATTTGAAAGGTAGATCATGTGCTTAGTATTTTGCTTGAAGAGCTAGTTGATGATAGAAAGCAGCAGTTCGTCAGAGTATCTCTTCATCCACTTTATATTCTCACCTGTCCCCGAAGCAATATCCTGTCAATCACACTTGTTACTATGGCAATGTCCTATCATCTATCTGACCAGCGCCCTTTGTTGTCTGTCCACTGAGTGGTTGATGCAGCATATCTATAAACACCCACAGGGCATGTTGGCAGAGATTTGGAAGAAACATGTGGGTGTACATTGCTGGACACTCCAGTATAAGAGGTTTATATGTAGTTCCACGGTAAACAGAGCATATCCAAGGGTCATACAGAGTCTCCATTGGTTTCCTTAATTCAACCTTTTCCTTCTCTGTTGGTGGGCAGAGGGTCTTGTAAATTGAAGAGTTTGGGGGTCGGCTAGCTGGAGTGGTTTGGAGACGTAAACAGGGTCGGACTGGCTCAGAGGAGGTCTGTGGTAGATGAGGGGTCAGAGGCTCGGGTCTCAGCGTTGGCCTTCAGAAGGTCAACTATGTCTTGGTGGGAGGCTCCTTCTGCCACCGACTGTGCTGTTTGTCCATTCTGGGGGAAAAAAACAGAGCGAAAATGTCACAATTTCACATCGAAGACATTGCAGTGACTCTCCTTATCCTGACAGTGGCAGTGTTGTGTTGCATTTTTTTCTAGCAACTGGACATTACATTACAGAGTATACACTGCATCTGCCCTAATACAGGCAGTACTGCCATGCTATAAACATCACTGGAAGAGCTGGGTTCAGTATTTCCTAGAAAAAATGGAAATTGAAATGCCAAATGCCAGTTTAGATTATGATCTGTCACATTTTTGTGAATCTGATCTAATTTCTAAGCAAATGTCACGTCAAAAACAACGATGCCACAATATCCACGGATAAGCTTCTTTGCATCATGCAGAAATTGCCTGTGTAATAAGACAGGGGTTAAATAATGAGCCCAGAGAGGTTTTGTATGGGAAATGGAAATGGGCGAAATGTTCCAAGGCACATAAGACCTAAACATCAGTAAGAAATGCTTGACACTTTAATATAAGAATGTTCTAAATCCCTTCTCCAGACAAACAAAAAACTATAAAAGTCAGAAAATAAATTTTTTATGCTTTTATGGAGCAACAAAAGTCAATTTTAATACAACACAGGGGCATTTGTTGTGTATACACTAGCTGTTAATTTTCTTTCATATATAAGCTACAACCTATTTTAATCACAATTTTCAAGTCACATGGATAGTTTTTCGTGTCACTGCTCTCATGGACATTTGGACTTTGATACTGTTGTTTGTGAATTTTTTTGTTGTCAATTTTTGATTGTAGATTCACCAATATTGGTGACGTGTCAGGTTTATTTTTAGTTGCTGTATTCATCAACAGCTCAGACATTTATAGCTGCCAATTATCAAAAATTAGAGAGTTAAATCTATTTTTGCATCCTTGTGGATCACATTCTTCCTAAGATGTTGCTGGAAATCTCCTGCAGGCACTTCCAAGCTCATCTAGTTTGAGATGGGTTTTAGACATCAATTAAGACACATAGCTTTAAATGTTCCCGGCTGACTGAACTGGCATGTAATGTGTGTAATGCATATAATAGTGACTTCCTGCATCATTTTCACAGCATGTCTTGATGTTTAATTCTTCTAGTCAAAGGCTAGATATTAGATATTTCAGCAAACTAGAAGAGACGAGGCTGCATACTGAGAGAGACTCTCATGGGAACACAGATGTCTCAGAACAGTGTGACACACTCTGTATTACACTTAGTTCGTTTAACAGGTTTGTAAAATTTACATTGCTTGACTTACTTGCATTTAATGTCTAATTGCTTGCCATAGCTGTTTAATTCCTCAGAATTGATATGATGTTTTGTTCCCCACTACCACTAAATATAGTGTGTGCTCATGTGTTGTCATGGAGTCAGACCGCAAATAATCTACCAGAGGCACATGGTTGAGTTATAGGATGACTGCAATGTGTAGACTCATCTCACACGGTACCATCAAATCCAGGTTAAACAACCTACTTAACTGTTGCACTGAAGACTTCTCAGGATTTAGGCTAATTGTTGAGAACACCTGAAGTGTATCTGGGACTGGGCAGGGAAAAGTGTAGAAATGCTGTAATGTTATAGTTGTGTCGGAAGCAGTGACACGTGTTGAAAGTGACAACTGAACTGGCAATAATTGCATCCTTTGGGAACTAGAATCAAAACCCACAGTTAGACGCAGGTGTGGAGCAGCAGGTGTGTTGCAGCAGTGTTAACAGCAGTGTTTACAGGATTGTTTGCAAGGGGTAAGTGCACAGCAGAGCAAGTCTTGATATGGCAGTTCTCTGACTGGTTACCTTAGACTGTAGAGGGCAATCATCAATCTAAAGAAATCAATAATGTACTAGGTCGAACAATCAATCTTCTATGTATGGGCCTGGCAGTAGCTACTTGGCACGTTAACCGTTGGGGCAGCCTAATATGTAGTGACATATTCTACAGTATGTGTGAGTCAGGCATTAGGAGTCGTGTGGGCTATTCATGTAGTACAAGCAGCAGATAACTAGCTGTTGAAATGGTGCAGTGATCCTTGGCTTTTCAGTAAAGAATGAACCCTTATGGAAGAGTCACCATAGTCCAAATTAACCCAAAGACCAGCACAGGCAGGGAGTCTCAGGCTTTAACCTTGAGCTACCCCTCAGTACGGATCAGTGTCTTCCTTGCCCCTTTGCTCCATGTATAAATTAGCTACTGTGGGGTTTAGAGGTGAACCACCTTTGAAGCCATGTTTCTGCCAACAGTCACTGAACATATCTGTTGTTGGTTGAGCTGCATTCTGTAATTTATACAACATTGTGATATATTTTTAAAACTGGCACCACACTAAGGCAATAGTTCACCCATGGGACCGTATGCTTAAACATCAGGGGAGCCACACTGTTTATGCAGTGAAGTGCAATGCAGTGATGCCTTTATGTCAGCTGTAAGAAAATAAACCACATTGAGGACTAAGAGAGAGAACGAGCATGGAATCTGAACAAGTTCTTGAAGAGGTCTTATAAATCAGACTGAATCAGACAGTCAGTTGGGGAAGGGACAAAACATTTAGAAGGCATCTCACCTTCTAAACCACCTCAAGAGAGGTGAAACATCTTCAGGTTTGCAACAGTCCAGTAGACAGTGTCATTTCAACTTTACAGTATAACAATATACCTTATCTTTGAGACTGAGGTCACAGTGACCTGTCTCCAGCAGCAGACGAACAATGTGTGTGTGTCCGTGTTCGCTGGCACACATCAGGGCCGTGGAGCCCTCGCGGTCCTGGGCATTTACATCCGCGCCGGAGCTCAGAAGCAGATTCACCATGGCAACGCGGCCATGGCTCACCGCAAGCATGAGTGCCGTCTGGCCTGCCTAGAGAAAGAGTGAGGAATATAGAAAATTATGGAGGAAAAGAGGGATAAAGGAAGAACTATATGAAAGTAATTTTTGCAAAGTTCTGCATAAAGATGAATTTCTTATTCCATATTTTTTATTCAATTTTTATATGTTACTATATTCAAGAATGTCCAATTAGAACATTTATTATAAGGGTTCCCATGGTTTCAGTATGCTATTCTTTCCCATGTACACATGTTGTTTGGTTTGCACTATAGATGGCCTATAGATGACCACAAGCATATATAGATTACCTGTCTGGAGCATGCATTGACGTCACCCAGTTTCAACAGTTGTTGTGCCACCTCCAGATCATCAGGGGTCTCAGCAGCTGTCAGAGCAGCAAGCATCACTGGAGTATAGCCTGCCTTGTTCACATTGTCTGTCTCACATAGACCTGAACACACAAACACAGGGTTTTACTAAGACAAAGACAGCATTTTGTGTTTTTGTTGTGCAGGGTCTAACTTCCTGATCTAGCCACTATCTTTAGTCTATCTTTAGTTTCTTTATTTATGCTCTTCAACAGTGTGAATCGATGTGTGTGTGTGTGTGTGTTTGAATCTCACCAGTATCCAACAGCAGTTTGACCACAGGGAAGTTTGAATGCGACACGCTGTAGTGGAGAGCCATATTTCCATTGCCGTCTGTGAGGTTAACTACATATGGCAAGAGAGTGGGTGTGGTCAAGCTCACTTGTCGCAGGTATAATCTGACGGTATCGGCCTGTGAGTCTTTCTGACTGGAGACCCTGAACCACTCCTGGTAGAGCACCACTAAAACCTGACGCTGAGGAGAGAGAAAAGATACAAATGATACAGCCGCCTGTGGCAGCATTTCTATTGTTCCCTGAACATGACTTTTACTGTTTGGGCTGTTGAGCAGCTTGTATTTTCAGCCTGAGAAATGACACTGTAAGCCACATTGCTCCGCATTATTCTACTCATTGAAGTCAAAGAGCTTGAACAGAACATCAACAAAGAACCTGAGGCATTTTCCATAAACAAAAATCATTTTTATCACTGTTTCAGAGACAGAATTTGGAAACCAAAGAGGGCATCATTTTTCCAGCATTACAGGGGAGATTACAAAAGACTATTGTTGATATAGCGTGAAGGACAGATTGACAACCATGAACATTGACTTTGCAGTGAATCATTTTCCGCAGCTTTGAAGAATTAAAATAACAGCCAAAGTACATTCTTACCATTTCTTTATCTGGGGATGAAACCTCCTCCATGCGGTCCTTTACATAGAGGCAGGCGTCTATAAAATTCTTGTCAACTTTCTCCCTGGAAACAAAGATCAGATAACAGAAAGGATGAGCTGTTTTTGACCCATCCTAGATAATCTCCTAAATATTTTTTGATGACCAGGAGTATCTGGAAGTGAAAAAACATCCAAATTTGACCTGAAGCACTGTACATCTGCTCTTTCTATTGTTTTATTTATTGCTTTTTCAGGTTTAATGTGGAAATACCATCAAGTCTGCATAACATATGGCCAGACGGCTACTTTGGCTCTTGTGTAAATTCTGTCTGAGACAAAAACAAAAGATAAAAGATGCCTCTGCAGTGTACACACACATCAGTCAGTAGCCTGACACATTGATACTCATGCAAACCTCGACTGCAACAGTTTACGCTGATTCACTGCCCAATAATATCCACTAAGTGCTCATACTGCTCGTCTATCATGCACAGTCATACTGTACAGCTCAAGCACTAAGCCTGAGTGGATGACACACTCAATGTCTACTGTACTACAGTAACAAAACACACACATGTACAAGCACACACACACAAGGCATCATCAGACGGGTGCTGAGTGATGAGTTAATATAACTCCTGCCTTCTCCCAGGGGCCCCATCTACTGTCTGGCCGGGAGCCCTCAGCCATGTCCACATACCTGAGAGAGATAAGTGGTCAATCAGTGACAGGGAGGACAACACTGCTGGTTATTTGCTTTTTGTCCCAGACCCCTTGCACTTTAGGGAATGAAGTGTGTATGTGTGTCTGTCTGAGACATCTATTAGAGTGAGAGCAGCTTACGTGTGTAGGAGCAAGTTATGTGTGCTTGTGTGAAGCTTACTGTACATTCAAGTGTGTGTGGAAACAGGTGTGCATTTAGTGTGTATGTGTATGACACAGAGGCTTATAGTGTGCGAGTGTGACAGTGAGTCTGCGCAAGATATTATGAGTAAGCATGGTTATACGAAGTGGGTATGAGTACATTTTAATTGGATTTGTGTGTGTGTGTGTGTGTGAGTGTGTGTGTGTGTGTGTGTGTGTGTGTGTGTGTGTGTGTGTGTGTGTGTGATGCCCACTGTACATTTAAGTGTCATTCAACACCTTTCTCAGATAGACCATGTAGACTGTAGCTGGACACAAAGCACTCCCTTGTGTTTCCCAGACATCACATGTCTTTATGGACATATTGGATGGCTTTAAGTTGTTTTAATTATATTCCTTGCATTAACTGTGTTCATATTCCTCCATCCACTTCATGATATGAGTGACACTGGGAAGGTGCATTGTTGTTTCATTACTTTACATATATGAGAATACTTTGTGTGGTTGCCATGTTTATTTTCTTTCATTCAATTTGATGGAGAGCATGGATCACGGTGAACAGACAGTTTGCAGTTGAGATGGCTTTGCTAGATGTGTGTTACTGAAAAAGATGAAGATGACTAAGCCTTTTTTTCAATGTATTCTTCACAATCAACAGAGGCATCCAGGTGGTATCTCTGTGCAGGCTGCGTAGCTATGGCGTAACTTCTAACTAAATATAAATGAATCTTTATTGTCTGTCTCACCTATCAGCCTGTTCTTCCAGGAGCTCCTGGCTGTCTTCTGGATCCATCAGCCCTCTTTCAGCCTCCTTCTCTGCAGCCACAGCACCTCCTGCCTCAACTGAGACCTCTGCATCCTCCTGCTGGGTCTCTCCTCCGTCCTCAAGACTCTCTGTTGGCTGAGGTGTTTCCTTCTCTGCCTCTGGTTCTGAGCTGTCTTCCTCCTCCACCTCCACCTTTGGCTTCTCATCTCCACTGGACTCTTCACTGGATGTCGTCTCATAGCTGAAGGACACAAACAAATGGACATATGCACAATTTCCAAAGTATAGACACCAAAAACATTTACATTATACTATCTATAATTAAGCGTTTGCATACTCCTGCCTGTGTTGAAGTACTATAGGTGACAGCCTTTACCTAAAAAGTGAGAAACTTCTCCTTAGCTCAGAAATGTTTCTTCACTAAAAGTAAGCATGTGTACAGACATTATACATAAACACAAGCAGACACATCAATAAAACATCTAAGCAGGTAAAAATGAATATGAAAGCAGTAAAGTCAACATAGGTCAAGGCTGGATAACTACAAACAGGTCATTCCCCTCTACACCTTAAGTGTAACATGAAAGAGATGCTTGTCTAATACAACTTTGGCCTACATGTCCAAAACATCCTTCCCACACGGTTAAACATATACATGAAAATCTATAGGTATGTTTGCACATATGTAACCTTGGACAAAACACAACCTTGTTCAGTGAGGAAAGGTTGGTGATATATTTAGAGCTGTGGAGGTTTCTGGTGTAGCATTTGTCCATGTGTGTGATCATTGGGGTGTACCATGAAGGAACCAATGATCATATAAGTCTAATAATGAATGCCACTGATTCATGCTTATTTGTGGACACACACACACACACACACACACACACACACACACACACACACACACACACACACACACACACACACACACACAGACACACACATGCACGCACATGCACGCACACCAACACACCACACCACAAGAGGCATTCAGGGGCCAAAGCATTCCCTGGATTCCTAAGGAGCTCAAGGGAGAGCAAAGATAGGTTAGAACATCCAACGACAAGAAGTACAAACAGCAGCCCACTTCCTGGTGTGGGCAGAAGACTAAAGATAGTCAGAGAAAATATTGTTGTCTGACATGTTTGTCTCATTATAAATAGCATCTGCTTACTTTCGTTTGAAATTAACCAGTGTAACATAGACATTGAGAGATATTTGTTGTCTAGAACAGGGGTTAAAAACTCAAAATAAATGAACTAGATGTGTTAATACTGGTGTCCTTATCTTGTGAAATATACCTCATGAATTATCAGTAGTACTGTAAGGATATCCTCCTTTATAAACAAACACTATTTGCTCTGAAGAATTGGCTATGTTTGCAGATCATTATAAAACAGGGAGGAAGGAATAGACCTCACCACAGCTCTGACAAAACATAGCAAAGGCGAGCAGGTCATAAAACAGTGAAGCTCAGGAATGTAAGAACAGGAGTGCAGAAATAAAACAAATCTCCTCATGGCAGCCATTTCCTTGATATGTAGGATGACTTTCAAAAACAAGTAATGAGGAACATTTGGAATATAGCACAGAGAAAATGAGAAACAAATGTATCATTAGATGTGTACATGGACCTAAAGAAATTCTGTTTTACCACTGTATTGATTGATAAAAGGCAAAAGATTTATTTTTAAACTTTTGTACAATCCATTATATTATTATACTCTTATTAATATGCATTTGGTTATTCTTGTGATTCATTAGATAGCTTTACCATCTTGTGCGATTTCACAAAATGAAAGTGAGCACACTGAAACATTTAAGATGAGACTTTGTTCAAATGCAGAAGGCTTACAAATATCTTCAGTGCTGGTGCTTTGACAGAGAAGTGTATTGCTGTTGTGTGCACAACTGAGGTAATTATAAATATTTGCACTTGTAACTCTTGAGCTTTGTATGTTTTTATTTGCCTATAAAAGAGTATGCGGTCATAATGTGAACATTGTGAGGACAAAGGTCTGTCTGCATCCACTTCCCATCTGGGGAGAAAATCTGGTTCACAAGGCTAACCACTTTTTATTTTAGGACTAGACTTGGTTTTGGTCTTACTTATTTGTTTAGGCTAAGGGTTAGGATTACACATGTAGCAGTTATGGTTAAGGTTAGGGTAAGCATCCAGGGTATTTATGTCTGTCAAGTTACACAAACGCATGTGGTGTTTGTGTGTTTACAGATGCTTCATGTTGCACCAGACAACTAACTGATTCAGACAAGCCAGAAAGAGATCTCCCTGTCTTGAGACACACCTTTGTTCTTCCAACCGCTACCATCTGTTTACTTAAAATTCATCAGCTTTTACGAACCCACATATGCTGAAACACACTCACACACATACAGCATCAGCAAACGCTGACATAAGCACACTTGCACAAAGCACTGAGGTATCATCAATACTGACAAAAATATGCACACACATCACATAATGTAGAACACATATTCATACGCACACACATTCAAGCTCCCAGTAGCAGCAGTGAGGTCAAACTCAGGGCAATGTGTCTTTAAATGAGCTGTGAGACTAACATCATGAAGCAGATGTGTGAGACACAGCTGGAATTAGTTGACAGTCACTGTGGTCAAACTCAGATGAACAATGGGAAAGCTGTCACACTCAGCTAACTGAAAACGTAAGAGTGTGTTAGAGTGCATGCTGCATCACTAACAAATAGTCTACCATCTGTCTGAAGAAAATGTGTACAAATAAGTTGTAAGCAAAATAAAGGATGATGAGCTCAGGTTTACAGGTTACACAGGTGTTATTGTCTATTCATATCCAAAGTTTAAGATAAAACATGAACTGCCTAAGATGGAGAATCTTGCTGCTTGAAAATCCAAACTGCTGCCCATGGATTACTAAATGTAAAAACAGAATCCTACTAACAAGGCCTATACGGGCAACAGATTTGAGCCATTTTTAAAATGATCTAGCTAGCTGTACATCATTTTTAAATTGGACATATACTGTACTCTTATTCACACTCTACCTCTGTGAATAATTTTCCACAGTTTCCTGGCTCATTTTCCACAGTTTTCTGGCTAACTGACTAATCCATTTGCAGAATGTAACACATTAAAGCTGACAACTCTGAAATACGTAATCCCTGTTTTTGAAAAATGTCTTAAATTAAATCAGGATAGAACAGAATATTACATTCAGCTATCCTGCAACAATGCCCACAAAGGATACCTAAGGGTTAAATTTCCTGTGAGAAATGAATAAACTAGCAAAACATGCATGGACAGACTAATAAAGATGCACACGAACACAAAGCAGCCCACATAAAGATATCAATCACATATTTGGATGCTGATTAAAAAGAAGATTTTACCCTCCATTCACCCCAACAAACTTCAGGTTTTTCTTGGCTCCCTTGTTCCCCTGCTTGTCAGCAACACCATTTTTCTTCATAATAGATTTGAGACCTGGTGAAGAGGAGGACAGAGGGAGAGGGAGAAAAAGGGATAATTCAGAAAAGGGAGGGTGGGAAAAATTCATTAGGCCTTTTTGGAATTTGAGTGTGTGTGTGTGTGTGTGTGTGTGTGTGTGTGTGTGTGTGTGTGTGTGTGTGTGTATTGTCTGTGTGTGTGCACGATTCGAGAAAATTCATATTCTGTATTCTCATACCAAAACGCAGTAGATTGTTTGTCAGTGGCTCAGTAGTTAGGGAGACATGATGTTCATGGTATTAGTCAATGTTGATCCTTGAGCCATTACACTTTGAGCTATTGCTAGATGCATGATTTCACACTCACTTAAATTATACTTGCACCTGCTGTCGATGAGTGCACAAATTCATTGAGGAACTTGTAGACTGGTGACAAATTTAAGAATAAAACTGAATGAATGAGGAGGGAAAGGTCCCCCAGAGGTCACTGAGTGTTATGAAGACAATGGAAATATGTAACACATATGTGGTCTCTGCAGTTTGAGCACTTATGGGAGATTTTGGACTGCGATATTCAATCTCCAGTGGAGTTCCAAAGACTTCTTTGTCACTAGCTGTGTAACAGTTACTGTAATGACAAGCTCTATACTTCAATAGCCTCTATAGAAACATGTTTGCCCACCTACAAATGCGTAGCCACTGTTGCTTTTTCTGTCCCTCCAAGAGTCATATATAACATTTTCATAAATCAAAATAAATGTTTTAACTTTCAAACATAGATGGATGAAACATTTCTGAGCTGTGTATTTTTCTGTCCAGCAAACAAAACCAAAACAACTGAGTCTATAGAAAGGGCTGAGTAAAAGTAATACATCAAACTGATATTGGTAGATCATGAAACCACAAATGGTTTGCACATGTTGGCTGTATTGTGCAAGTGTATACAGTATGTCTGCCTGCTTGTTTCTGTATGCACGTTTGTGAGTCCAATGTGTGAATGTATGTGTATTTCTTAAAAAACAGTCTGAGCCTGGATGATATTGAAGAACCTCTGGTTGCAATTACAAGCAAGTATAACTCATCAAATAGTGCAGAATCGCTGTGTTGGCAGAGAAAGGGGAAGCTAGGGCCCCATCTGTATACTCCATACAAAGACAAGAATAAAACCAGTGTGAATGAATAGCACTACACTGTCAAGAAGAATGACTTTTCTTAATAAGTGTCTGACAAAACGCTGAAGACATTGAGTATTTAAGGATTATGAAAGTATGTGAGTACATGATGACAATTAAACCAACATTTGTTTTGCTATAGGACACTTAAGAATTTGATTTTAAAAAACTTGATCAAATCATCTCATTACTGTAGTTATTTTGACTCTACAAAATTTAGGACCACCCAAAGTAGTTCCGGGGCAACATACACAGATCAAGATTATAGGCCTTAATGACAACATACAACCTTGACATTGTCAGAGCTCCTTATGTTTGTAACTGCCCTATAATTGATTCTGCATGTGCTCCTTTGCTGACTCCCCCTGGCTCTAAGCCCGGTAAGGCTGTCTTAGTTGTGCCTGACAGCAGACATGGTGCAGAAGCACTGTAATGTTTTATGCAAGTACATAAGGATGTGGCTTTGAGCCAAAAACCACCAGCTGAAAAGAACCCACCGACCACCATCTAAGAAGAAGAATGCTTTTACATCCAGTGTCTCTCAGGAGATAGCAGCGGGAGAGGGAAGGTTTAGAACATATTTGGCATTTTAATACAACCTCTTGCCATCTTCTAATAAATAAAACAATGGTGTAATTTAACCTTCCCTCACTGTGTCAGAAACACTAATTTCACTCATCCATATAAATCTCTAAAGCTCAACTCGAGTCTCTGATGACTAAGATGAGTTAGAGTAGAGCAACAGCAGTGGTTTCTGTTTCAAATATTAGTAAAAGTAAAACACGGATGTAATTTGAGGTGAAAAAAGTCAGGTTAGGAACCTCAGATGTCAAAGATGTAGAACGCAACCCCAAACAGTGACAATTTTGAAAGAACACATACTATATATATATATACGTACACACACACACACATACAAAACACATAAAAGCACCCTTATATACCGTACTCCCAACACTGAACTTAAAATGAACTCTGAATATAAAATATGTGTGTGATAGCAAAGTGATTCTGTATTTCAGCTCCTGGGCCAGAAACAGTACAGTGAGACATCAAGGGAGGGAAGAAAGGCATCGCCTGTTTGATGTGTGTGTGTGTGTGTGTGTGTGTGTGTGTGTGTGTGGTCTGTGCTTGAGTGTCCATTTGACTGTAAATAAGTGCTTGTATGCATATGAGTGCACTTCCCTGTAGGAGTGTGTTGGTCTTTACTGTGTGAAGCATGAAGTACATATTTTATATACTCTTGGAGGTCATTTCACCAGTGCTTAGTAACATGTGTTTTTCCATTCTTGTAAATGAGAGCCAATAGTTACTGCATTTTTGAAACACAGTATATAATGCATATAGACATGCAAATGTAGTGCCACCAATGATGACTAAAAGCACATTATGATGCACTATTACTTTATTTTACCATTGTTCCAAATGTTACTGTAATTCAAAGCAGCTATAAATATAAAAAGGGCTTGTACATGTACATATTACACCTGGAATATAAACTACAGAGAAACAGGTTGTGCAAACTGATCCAACAACGTAGATGGACAGAAATGAAATAGAAAAGGAAATCTACTAGAGGGAGATAACATAACTATGAACTAGAAGGCAAGGTAGATATTTTCTCTTTCCCAAATAATTGGGAGAGAATTAGAGGGTGGATGTGACAATTATGAATTCCTTAGACTACTGGCGAAGTGACAGATATTACATTTCAGACAAGAGGAAAATGAAATCCTCTTTCCTGACTTTTTTCACTCAGTCACAATGACAGTGATCAGTGTTTCTTTGTGTTTGGGTGCATTATGCGTCAACAAACAATCAATTAAGAGACAAAATCATTACGTTGGGATACCAATGATTATACAAATGGCTATGTGGTTAAATTTAGCGTTGAAGTCTGTGTTCTCATGATAGACACAGATTAAGTCCTAAGCATCCTAAAAAGAAGTCAAGCAATACCTTTCATTCCTACAACAATAATCCTTGTGTTGATATATTACTGTTGATAGAAGCGCTAAAAGACATGATTTGACAGCACTTCAGTAGAGTGTTTCTAAATAATAGAATAGGACGGCGTGGTTTCAGGTTGCAGTGAAAATAAACTACAGGCACCAAGAAGCAGACCAGCTTGCTGTACACGCACCACCTTGTTGTCAGTTTGATAGTAATAGTGAGTGTCTTATATCAGCGGTGTGCTGATATGCGTTCTACCTGAACCACTACACAGCTTTATACAAGTAACACCACAGAAATCTGTCAAACCATTCTGGCAATGTTTGGCTACTGCTGTAGGCCTTGTTCAAAGGAGAGGTGTAAAGACGGGAAATTATTATTCAAGGCTACTGAGTTGAGCATGTACACATCAATTATGACTTTTTGGCAGAGATCAGAAGGGATATGTAATTAAGTGACATGGAGAAGAGGAGTTGTGAAAGAATAATTTCAGTGAATATGTGAGAGGAATGGATTCAGCTCTTTGAGTCTGATACAAGTAGGTAAGTAAGTATATGACTGACAGATGCTCAAATGTGTGTACAGTATAAACCAAGGGGTCCTAACTGAACCATAGGCCTACCTTGTTCTTGCTGTTTGCTGGCAGCAGCAGCTTTCTGGCCTGGTGAGTAGAAGGCAGAGAGGACACTGAGGGAGCTGACCAGTTGACTTTGAATAGAGCTCATTTTGGAAGGACCAGGCTTCCCTGCTGGTTTCCCTGTTGTTGCTGCAGGGACTGCTTTCCCCGCTGGCTTGGCTGGCGCTCCTTTGCCTGCCTCTGCTCTTTTCCCTGCCGTCTGTTTCTGTGTGCTAGGGCTCTCCTGCTGGCTGGCCGTCTGTTGAGTTCCAGAGCTGCTCCCCAGCTGTGCCCACTGCTCCCCCAGAAGCCCTGTTAACCGGGTTACGACTTGGCCTAAAGCCGCAGGAGATGTTGGTGACTCACTGGAGCCTCTGCGAGGGGGCTGGGCCTCACCAGTGTCCCGACGTGAGGCTTGGGCTTCACTTGAACCACGACGCTGGGCTGTTTCACTGGAACCTCTGCGCAGTGATTGCGTCTCGCCGCCATCTTTGTGAGGGGGTTGAGTCTCACTGGAACGTCGACGAGAGCCCTGAGACAGAGGTTGGGTGTCACATGAACCCTGGCGAGTTGCACGGGCCTGGGCTTCTCCTGATCCACGACTGAGAGGTTTTGATACACCGGATCCCTTCTGTGTTTCTTTCAGCTCTTTCGAGTTCCGTCGAGGTGCAGTAGTTTGAGACAGGGCTTGAATTGATTTGGGCCGGGTTTGGACTTCACTAGAGGCTGGAGAGGTCTCAGTCTGAGGTTGTGATTGCGATTGTTTCTCAGTAGACTCCCCTGGAGGCTTCTTTGCTAGAGTGTGGTCTTCAACCTGAGAGGGAGATGGGGTGAGAGGCTTTATCTGTGGTTCAGACTGCTGTGTTGGGGTTTGAGTTTCGAGCTGAGGTGGACCCAGTACCTGCACCTGGGACTGGGATTGCTGTGCTTGAGTTTCACTGGATCCCCGACGAGGCTGTACAGGTGCAGCCTCAAGTTGAGGTGAAGGCTGTGCTTGTTCTGCTGAGGGTTTTCTGCCTCTCTGGGGTCGTACAGGAGCTACTGCTTTCATAGCTGTATTCTCTGCTGTTATTACAACTGTGTCAGTTACTACAGTGTCTTTGATTGTTGCACACACAATCTGACCTTCTTCTGTTTGTTTCTTCTCTACAGTCTCCACTGTAATCGGTTGTGTTTCAACAATTTCTGTTACCTCACTCTTGGGGGGTATCATTTCTTTTGTTTCTGAGTCAGTCTTGGCCCTAACCACTTCAATCTTAGATTCTGTATTTTCCCTTGCTGCAACAAGTGGACAGGTAAAGCCTTCATCCCGGCTTACAATATCTGAAACTACAGTCTGTTCAACTTTGCTTTCTATAATTGCAACTGAACTCTCTGTGACAACTTTCACAACCACGCTTTCACTGTCTCCACTATCTCTTTGAATACTTTCATTTGCTTCCTTATCTTCCACTCTTTCACTGACCACAGTACCTACATCTTCTACTCTTTCACTGTCTGCATTTTCTCTCACTTGACTCCCTGCTTCTGCACCTCTGGCTGGATTGTTATCCTGTCGTCTGTTTATCTCTGTCTCAGTCTGCTGGTCCGTTCTCTGTGCTCGCTCTGTCTCTGTCACGCTGTCCACATAATCCACTCTCTCTGTCTCTGTCCCCTGGTCTACACTGCTGGCCCTCGGTCTTTGTGGATGATCTGTTACTGTCTCTCCCTCTGTTTCTGTGACTTGGTTTACTCTTTCTGCTATAGGTGTCCCGGTCATCTGATCCTGAGTGGCGATCCTCTCAGTTACTGTGCCCCGCTCCATGCTGTTGGCTCTGGGTCTTGGTGGGCTCACAGCAGCTACTTCTGCCTCCATCTCTGAGACCTGTTCATGTGTGTCGACGTTACTAGTGTCTGTTTCTTGATCTATACTTCCAGTCCTTGGTTTGGGAATGCACACTTGAATACAGATTCTATCTGTATCTGTTCCCTTATCTATTGTACCAGGTGATTCTGTCTCTGTCTCTTGGTTGGCAAAATCTACTTTCTCTGTCTCTGTCCCTGTGTCAATACTTTCTCTTCTTGGCCTGCTGTGTGTTTCTGTAGTACACACCTCTACTCTGATTCCCTCACTCAGTTGTAGTATTCTCTCCTCTTTTACCTTGTTCTCCTGTAATTGTTCTTTCAAAAGAGTATTAGTTCTATCAAGTTCTTGGCTAGCTTGAGTAAGTTTAGCTTCCAGTATCATTAGCTTATCCTGTAGCTTCTGCGTACTATCTGGGTCGTCAAGTTTTTCTGTTTTTGCTGCCTTACCGTCCTGAATACTGCTAGTCTCTGCATCTTTTATAGCCACCATAAGTGATGTTAATTCTTGTCCTGCAATGTTGTGTGATAGCTTTTGCACTGCCTGCTGCAGTGGACTCTCTAACATCCCTTTTTGTTTGTCTGGTTTTTCTGACGCTTGTGTTTGTCTTTCAGATTTTGGCTGTGTTTCTCTGTGTGCTGAGGAACTCTTGACAGATTCCTGATTTATTTCCCTCTCTTTTTGTAACACTCTACTTTTCTCTGTCACAACTTGTTTCTCTTTTCCTGTAACCAGCTTTGTTGGCATGTGCTCTGACGCTTCCAAACCACCGGTGGGTTGAGTAATCAGAGCTAAGTTGAGTCCTTCTGAAGGTCTGTGTCCTTGTGGCTGTGTGTGTGTCCCAGAATCAGAACATGGTACTATAGTAGAGGGTGCTGTGGAAGCTTGGGCTTGGGCTTGGGCCTGGGCATGGGCTTGGGCCTGGTCTTGGGCCTGGTCTCGGGCCTGGTCTTGGGCCTGGGCTTGGGCCTGGGCCTGGGCCTGGGCTCGGGCCTGGGCTTGGGCTTTGACTTGGGCTTGGAGCTGAAGTAGTAGCTGCTCTCTTTCCTCTCTCAGTGAGCAGATCTGAGCCTTTAGTTCTGGGATGGTTTTGACCTGCTCTTCCAGCTCTCTGACCCGCTTCAGTGCCACTGTGATCTGCTGGTGAAGCCCTGTCCGATCCTGGGGAACACACCGTCTCTCTGTTATGTCTGGTGAAGCTCGGAACATGTTCTCTGTTGAGCCGCTCTCCGGCGTTCCCACAGTACGGTCTGGACTGCTTGAATCAGAACCTTTCCGCTGCTGTAGGGTGATGGGCATGCTTGATGCTCTGAGCAGGTTCGGCCGACTTTGAATCCCCACATTTTTCTCTTCAACATCCCGAGCCCCAGCTCCTACTTCATCTCTGGGCTTAGATAAAACGTAGCCAGTTCCTTGACCGATTGGCCCCTTGCTGGAAGTTCCTCCTTCACTTGTCCTGAAGTCAAAAAACTGTTGGACCTCTGTCACCCGTGATTTAGGCTTTGGTCCCAGGGTGGATGTCCCTGACCATGTGTTGTCCTTTTCCTTAGGGGGTGGCCTGACTCCATGTCCAGGAAGACTGAAATTTCTGGGCAGAGTGCTGAATTTAGGTGGGCCCTTGACCCTGCGCTGAATGTGGACCCTTTTGATGGTATTGCCTTTTTCAATATCGTCAACATACTTAAGGAAATCCAGGTCCAGGTGGAAGCCATAGGGAGTTTCCACTGAGTAGGGCAGCTGCTTCCTCTGAACACTGCCCTCACTGGCCTTGGTCTGAAAGCCGTTGGCTATAAGGAATTAACATGAAAATAAATCAATTAATCAATGCTTCTCCTCCTACAACTTCAGTTAAAACAGTGATAGCTGAAATTAGTACAATGCATTTACATGTGCATTTGCTCGACAAAATTAACATGATTATCATCAGCATTATTATTCCTTTTCACCCACTTGTACAGGCTGTACTGTGCTGCACACATGGTACTTCATTATGTAAAACCATATCACTTACTGGGAAGTAATTATCATGCAGTGATTGCGCCAAAACAAACTAATCAGCATGCAAAATGCTGCTCATGCTGTGTCAACTTATGAGACAGGGGGCGGTTATCACCTGAAGGAAATAAAACCTTCACTGCTTTTGGTTGTATACAGGAACAAAGAGTTAAATGTTTGACCCTCAGAAATTGTTTTGTATAATGAATAGGAGTCTAATTCTAAAATACATGATCATTTACTGTTGTTACACTTCTTCAAAAATCTGATTTGTGGCACAAAAAGTTAGAAGAAAGAGGATTGTTTGTTTAAATACAGGTTTAGTGACACTCACCACTTTTCTTGTCCATCATGGGAGGCGGAGTTCTCAGTCATCGACTTGTGTTTGCTGCAGTTGGAGCTGGCAGCCTGGATTAAACAGAAATGAGAGAGCTGTATGAGAAAATAGAAAGAAAGAAAATATTATCCATCATCATTGTCCAAACAGTACTGAATTCTATATTCTGCTGTGTCAGATTTTTTCAGGAGAATGACAGATCTGTGAAATCAAATGAAAGAAGGAAAGTGTCTGGTCCTTGTGGGTAAGGTTACAGAAAATGTGCAGGTTGAAATATAAGATGTGTTCTTTGTTGAAATGAGTTGTTTTCCAAGATCCACTGTATATTTTCACTGATTCAGTACAGCAACTGAAAGAAGACACTGACTCATACAACAAGAGAACAAATATTTGCCTCACTGAGATAAGATATTCAATAAGTTATATAAGACCATACTCTAGCCTTGGCTAGGTTAAAAAAGAAAAAATGGTAGAAAATATGTTGACATATGTCAAATCTAACATAAGCAAACACAAAAAAAATCTAATATTCATGCAGTAATATTTGAATGGCACAACACAGAACATTTTTATAACAAATAGTTGCGTTAGAATTGCTCAGTATACAGCAGTCCACATGGTTATACTGAGGTGAGGATTATAATATAATAGTATAATTATTAGGATTTATCCAGCTAAGACTTGTGTCTCGTGTCAGCTATTTCACCGAAGACAACATTATTATACCAACAGCAAGTTATATCGAGAGACAGAAAATATTAATAGAACAATGAGGGAAAAGGCAGTGCCATTGTGTCCATTAATTTAATTTCATATGTCTTGCTGAGCCAGACTTTTAGAAGCCACTTAAAGTCAACACAACCTTAGACAGGCCCGTAGAAGGGAACATTTTCCATTTGGTGCCACTTTGTATCATTTGTTCCAGTTGGAGAAGCCAACAAACCAGAGCCACTTACCCAGTTTTTACAATGAGCTTACTGAACTAGAGGTAAGTGAGATGGAAAACAATTCATCGAGGGGAGTCAAAACTTTTAAGGGCTTATGTAGCCTAAAGCTTTCTAATAAAATATCCAATACTAATAATAAAACCCAGGCAATTCTCCAGGATTTGAGTGAGCTGCACAGTTCAAATCCATTAAATGAACACTTAAGCCCTTACAGCCAAATATCAACTTTAAGGCTATTTAGCAAATAGGCACACGTTATTCATGTAATTTCCATGCAAATTTGTGTTACTGGAGAACATATCTGCAATGTAGGAGACATAGCACACAAGTGCCCGAAGCACCAGTTTAATTCATGCTAGAATTCAAGCTTCCACATGTGAGCCAGTTTCAGAGGTAAAAATGTGTTTTACATTATTTTTAGTAGGTGGTTTACCACAATTTATGCAAATGAAATGAGTCAAATGTGAATTTAAGAGACTGTGTTGCCTAGAAATATCATAAGACAGTGCTTAACCTGTCTTGAGTTAGTAAAGGGGTACACCTGCTGTGAATAGATGCAATGTTGCTTAGCTCTTGTTTTTCTTTTGCCTCTCAACTCAACTGTAATGTTTTGATTAAGTGTGGCCTACAGGTTTTGTTAATGTATAATAAAATAGTAGCCGTACAACTAGGCTTGATAAGGTTGATGTGTTAGTAATAAACAACAAGTATTGTGGAAACCCCAGTACCAGTGTGGCCCTGGGTTACAGGATAGTGCAGATGTTATAACTGATTTATATTTTAATGCAAATCGTAATAATAATGCAACAATTTGTGTTTAATGGTGTTTCCTCTGTCATATCATGTCATTTCATTTGCTATTTTCATAAAATGTTTACACTCAGAGAAGATAAAGGTCTTGTGGGAATATGGAAACACTGTCTCTAAAGAGGCAGAGTACTCTTTTGAAATGACTGATTTGATGTTTCACACAATGTGGAACACGCACTTCCTCACTGTATCTTTATCTACAAGAAAATCTGTGATGCTAAAAACCAGTTGGCCTTTTCTCTGTAGCAGATAATTTTCTAGTTCCTAATCAAATTTTCAACTCAGCTTATACCGACTGGTATTTCTAAAAGTCACCCACACTCTATTGCATGTGACAGAGCAACTACTTTTATTGATTATACTAGTAAAATTGCATTAAGACATTCATTGCAGCATATTTAGATATGTTTGTGTGCTTGTACAACACAGTTCTTAGTTGATATACAGTAGTTTGGAGTAGGTGCGAAGTCCTGGCCACAGACTAAGTTGTGTGTTGTGCAGTGCTGAGTAAGGACATATCGCAAGGCAAGCATTACATGAGCTGGCAATGTAATCAATCAAAATGACAGCCAGTCCAACCAGGGAACCAAACAGGAACTATGACAAGCTCTGTTTGGCCCCCGTATCGTCTTCATAGATTGAGCCTTAATAATGACAAGAACTGGTGACCTGGAGCACAATTGTTGTTTCTGTTACAGATGACCAGATATAAACACACACACACACAATTGGAGAGAGACACACACACACATATCAACTGACTGACAGCCTCTGCACAGGATCTGACACCATGTGATTGCTTCCATGGCAACCATTCTTCAATCCACTACTTCTGTGTGTCCCAGGAGTGAGGAGAGCACAGGCATTCCTGACTCGTCCTGATGCTTAGTGTGACTACGATCGGCTCACTGTCCTTAAGGCTTAATTAGCCGAGTTGGGAGCAGAAGAATGCTGCTCGTAATTGCTGAGTGAAGTACAGGCAGACCCCACTGGCAATTATACACAGTGGGTAGGTGACAAAACCTTCTTTAATTAGATCCTAACCAAACGGAGAGACAGAGGTAGAGTGGGACAGAATGGGGGGAAAAAGGAGGGAGGAGAGAAGAAAGAATAGAGTGTGGAGAATATAAGGGGAAAAGAATGAAAAGTTTGAGTGTGGCAGACAGTATGACAGCAAGAAATAAGGAAGACAGAAGTGACAGAAAAGATGATGCTGTGAAAAAATTGCCACACTAACAATGAGTGACTTGACAGAACTGCAAGGGAATTTCCCTAATGAGAGCGATTCTACACGACCTCCCTTACAGTGCGGTTGTGAAGGTTTTTTTTTAAAGTTTCGTCTTTTAATTAAAGTCACTTTTAATCCTTGTGTGGCTAATGAAGGCCTCAGAGCAAAATCATGTTGTATGGATGAAAACCATAAATCATGAATCATCATATCAGTCTATAAACATCCACTGGGAATTCAGTGTGTATACACAGGCAAGCATCATAAATAGTAAGTAGATTATCCAGGTTTGGTTAGTGATTAAGTATTGGACGCCACTGATGACACTGATGATGCACGATCCACACTGGATTACAGTTATAATGACTATGAGCTGAAAGCTCATGAAGGTTATGCTAATCCAAATTGATAGTATTTGCTACAAGCTACACAAAGCTAAAAGGATGCCACGGTATGTGTGTCCAAAACTGCGTTTGCGTGTGTCGAACCACCAATTTAGTCACTCTCTTTGTCAGTGTTTATGTATGTGCGTGTGCTTATATTGCTTACATTGGTAGGTTTATGTGTGTCTGGTTGAGTCACTGTATTTGAACAGGAAACACACTCCAAGTCTAACACATGCACATAACCCCTTAAAGGATATGCAGCAATCTCTCAACGCCAATCCAATAAACGTGACAGCTGGTCGAGAGGCGACGACATCGGTAATGTGAAGCCCGGAAGACAGGAGTAATGAGAGTACAGTAAATAAGCTCATACTGACAGCCGGGGGTTTTCATATGTCATCGGCGTGGAAACTTCAACCACAGTAATATTTTGAGGGTATTTTGGAAGCAAGACCCAGGGAATCAACTAAATACTCAATTTTGTATTGTAAAATGACAAAACATATAGCAGTCAATAGGAAAAACTGCTATTTGCAACACAGCATGTGATGATAAATTATTATTTTTTAAAAGGTTACACTGACTGCCAAGCTTTTCAGATTAAACATAGAGTACACCCACTCATACACCAGACAAACACACATATGCTGAAAATGACTGCTGACCCAACCTACCAAGAAGGGAAAAGCGTTAATTGAATGTCATGGGTCATTACATTGGAGTGCCTGTGTACAGGAGATTGAATTAGTCTGATATACTGACACAGAGCAGGCTTAGATAGAAGACAGGCCAACAGGAAATAAGACTGGAGAGCGCAAGCAGGGGACACAAGGTGGGCAGCTGGGAAAGAGAAAGTGGGTGAGAAAGTGAAAAAGAGGCAGAGATGGGAGTGGCAGCTGTTCTTACTCATATCTCAGACACACAGAGCAGCTTTACCGTTACATTTCCCTCTCTTCCATCGCTCCTGTAATTTTCTGTATTGCAAAAAAAAAAAACCTACATATGAATGTACTACGATCTCTTGTGCAGACACACTCTGAAGTACAGTGCACTGGCGGGTTTAAACATGACTATTCATCAGAACTGTGAAAGAAGCAGCAGTGGAGACAGAAACAGGCAGGGCAGCAACAAAAACACAGGTCCCAAGTCCTTATCACAGCCCTGACATGGGACCAGCTATCTCTGTTTACCCTTGTACTACCCTGAGAATGAAGCCAGGGCTGTCCAGCTTAATACGCCAACTCTCAGCCCGAGATAGACGAAAACAAATTCAAGCAAGAGCACATGTGCAGATGAACACAGGAGCACAGATAAAGATATACTGTACATATGCAAAGTACTCAATATTTCGGTTCCTCCTGCTGCACAATCTTACAGCAGTGCAATTTAACAAAGCAGCAAAAGGTGCTATCTCATGAGGCACCACAGCCAACGATTACTTTGCAACCTAATTTGGGTGTTTAAATTTAAAAATGTCTTCAAATGGCTTTAAATGTTAATAGTGTGCCTTTAAAGTTACTGGATTAAAAAAAAAAAAATCCAGCAGTTTTACAGGACTTTTTACTACACTTTTTTTTTCGTTTCAGGATTTAAATGCATTCACTAAGCAGCTTTGCCTCATTCAAATTAGAAGAGTTATTGTTGAAAGCCCATCAGGACCACAACTGTGATCGTTCTGCTTGTGTAGAGCCTCTGGCTTTACAGTGCTACAGTGAAGTGGATGCTTTGGTAGTGTTTGTTTGTTTTTTTGTTTCATTGTGCTTTTGACTTTTTGGTTATTAGGATCACTTGCTATGAACATGACTGCATTCAAATGGGAGAAAAGGGGATTAGGCAGTAAATAAAAACAATCAGCATGTGCAGTTTTGGTGCATGGATTACAAGAATTTTAGCTACTTTAACTCTGGGATATCAAAGAAAGTCCAGGTTTGCAAACACTGATTGCCTACAGTGGGGTTAAACGGTACTATGATGGGGATTTAGATGTTTGTTAGTTGAGTCTGTGTCAATTTGATCTGAGGTTGTGTGCATTCGCATGAAAGAAGCATGTTTAGCAGTTTTTTTCATAATGGCTCGTGCTACATATTTGTTCCCAGAAGAATGTAGAATGATTATATCAGGATATGAGGAGTTTAAAAAAAAGTTATGAATGTAATTCTACTGTTCGAATAAGTATACAGTCGGTCACACTGATCAACCTGTGGATTATGTTCTGTATATAGGCCTAGTCTATGTATATTAATTAATGTATGTATTAATGTAGTTGAAGTGTTTCTATATTGTAAATTACCTGCGACTCTGCCATAGATTTATCAGACACTGTTTAGCAAAAGTCTGGCTTTAAATAAAATGAACATATATATCATCAATCAAGTTACTCTTTTCAGAAGGTTACATTAAATCTGAAGTTTGTTATCCATTTGGCACTCATTTGTGTCCTATTACAAACATTCCCTATGATACAAGTGAGGGAAGGACACAGCTGACGGAGCAATTAGTTCAATCTAGTGAGTTGCAGGTGTGGATGATAGTTTTGCATAATGACACACTACAGCATGGAGATGCTCCGGTGCAGCAAACTGAGAAAATTGAGGAAATTCACTGACAAGACCACTGGGAACTGGAAAGTTTCTGATTGCTGAACCAGATCGAATGAAGGACACCGCTTGCATCCACACCATGAAGACAAAACTGGCAGACGTTTATCTGATATCTCAGTGCTTAGTCTGTGTGTGCTCTGCAGGAACAGATCAATCCCTCTGCTCTACAAGAGCTATTTGAGCACAGTCTGGTCCATCCCACTCCAGTCTAAGATTATCTCTGTCTATGTATAGTACATTACAAGAATACTGCACTACTAGAACACATCTTCTGGGCCATTTTGCCTTTAATCTTCTTCATTCCAGTTCTGTTAGTTGCTGCTAGTTCACCATCCAGACCTCTTCTTTTCAGTGCTAATCAAGTATTATCTAGTCCAGTCCAGTATGGCAGTGTCTGTATTCAGAAGGGGCCAGATTGTTCCCTTTGTGCTATACATCACAACATCTGGCTCTAAACCCCAGAGATAAAATGACAGAGGGAACGTCTGTCTATGGGCTTCATTAAACAGTGGCAAAGCCATCCCACAGGGCTGTAGTGAGTAGGATACTGTTTATTATAGGTCAGTTTAAACCGTGTTTTCTGTGAGGAATTGCAAATTAAAATTATGGGTTGCACTGGATATTTTAATTGAGTAACCCATCTTTTAGTGGAACATGAATTTTAATTTCACTATAGTAAGCAGATGTTGCCTTCAAAGTACAAAATAGAAAAATATGAGAAAAAATTAGCTAAAAAGTTGGTTACCTCCAGTCATTTACTGGTTATCAGTTATTTTTAGAGCCCAAAAGAGACTAAACAAACCATCTGTGTCTGTTATCACTGCTTAGTTTAGCCTACATAAAACATTTTCTCTTTCTGACTGCTGAATAGATGGAAATTAATTGCTTTCTAAGCTCACGGCAAACAATAGAACCCGTGCTTATACAAGAAAACAAAGAAACCAAAAGGCTCAAACTGATAGACTTTTAAGTCTATCTTTCTTTTGTTCAGTTGCAGTTGCGTGTTTCCTTTGCTTCTGCATAAGGAAATTAGTTGTAAGAAAATCAAACACTACAGAGCCCAAGCACTCCCCTTACATTCAGAAAGATGACTGTACAGGAAGCATGTGGAGGATGACCTCCAATATATCTTTCCGTTCAACTTGGAAAGATCTGTTGCCAGATATTAGTATTGTATTGCTTTGCAGCGTGTGATGGGTACACTGAAAGAAAGAAATTCCAGATGACGTCATCTGAATACACCCTGTTCCCTGACTACAAGTATTAGAGCAATAGCAATAGTCTACAAAGAGGGACACCATGTTGCTCTCTGCCTGGTTGTTCAATTTACCAAAAGCTGTTATATTTCAAGAACAAGAGGCTGCATGTTGCGAAGGAATAAAGGGAGAAACAGACTAAAGCATCCACATAATGTCTCCTTCCATGCATCCATCCATTATCATCCACTTTTCCAGGGTTGGGTCGTGGTAGCAGCAGATCAAGCAGGGCGCTCCAGACATCCCTCGCCCCAGCAACACCTTCCCTCCAGTGAATTCTGGGTCTACCCTGGGGTCTCCTCCCAGTTGGACTTGCCCAGAAAACTAAAGAAACCTCAGCAGGCTCATTACGACGCAAAGGAGCAGCGGCTCTACTCCAAGCCCCCACTCTAATGTCCGAGCCCCTCAACCTATCTCTGAGGCTGAGCCCAGCAATCCTATGGAGAAAACTGATTTCAGCCGCTCGTATCTGTGATCACATTCTTTCAGTCACTACCCAAAGTAAATTTTGTCGGACTGTTCATATGCAGGACAACATTTACAACCACACAGACAATATGTGCATATAGACATCTGTCTATATACAAACAGAACTGTTTCTGTATCTATTTTGGAATATATCCAGCCCTTTATTTGGACCTCTAGTAGCTTAAATATATCGGCCCATGTTCATCACCAGCAGAATCGTTTTTGCACCTTGATCACCTTGGTTCTTCTATGGAAAAAATAATTCCTCAGATTTACACCACACTACTGCTCTCAAATTACAGAGGAAAAGAGTGAGGAAAAACTAAAATATAATTAAATCTCCTCATTTAATGACATTGGCAGGTATGCTGCTTGGTCTCAGCAGAGTACAGCTACATTCTGTCACCTCCAACCCTTTCTCTGATCATTTATTCTGTATTTCAATATGCTGTAGCTGAACACACACTGCAGGTGTTCCCACTGAGACAATGTATCCTTCTTTTAACGGGCAACTGCATGAGTATAAAACACTGATTTAACTGTGGTTTATAAGTAGTACCTGAATACAGAGGAGGTAATTCCTGGACTGCCACATTCAGAGCCTCAATCAAATCACTTTTATATTATATACTCTGTACTGTACTATTTTTAAATACAAAATGAGGGAGGGTGGGTGGAAGAGAGATTTTTTAACATCACTGCTTTATAGAATTACTTTTTTAACACTGTGTTGGACAATTTAAAATTTGTTTGCCATTTCAACTTTATCTGCATTAGTTAGGACATGAAATTAGCGTTACCACCCCTGTCCAGCCTCTGCCTTGTCTGCCAAAGGACAGATAACCCTTACACCATGCCCTCCCTGCAACTGTTTTCTTATCAGTCTATCGCTTGATCTCTTTACCCCTCCAAACACAGAATAAAAGCATCTTCCTTTTGCAGACGGCTCTCCTAGTGGTATTCCAGCACGAGCAGCAGCTGCCTGCTTCCATTAGAGATAAAGGAAGTGACAAACCATCTATTATTCATTGGGGCACAAAGCCAACCCCTTCTAGCTGGAGCTACGTTAGCATTATGGCTACTTCCACTCATGGAAGTTAATGAGGGCGGTGATGTAACTGCTACCACTAATTAGCATGTGGGTTATCCGACTATTCCTATGTCAACATTAGCAGATGTTAAAAGGAACAAGAGATAAAATGAGCAGAGACAGTTAGAGATGGGAGGCAGAGCATGGCGTGGCAGGAGGGTAGACAGAAAGAAGAGAAAAGAAGGGCTTGTAGTTTATGAAAAGTAGTGAAAAAAGTGAAAAAGACAGGAAGGGGCAAAGGGAGATATGCAGTGAGGGATGCAGGAATGAGCGAAAAACACAAAAAGAAGGAGAGATATCGCAAATTTTAGGGCAGCAAGAAGGTGTGCTGCATGTTTCCATAGAGGAGTAGATCACTTACAGTGCTGCCATGTCACATTGCATCCCTTTCCACTCACTATGACAGGTAAAAACAACTCTCACACACACACAAACGCCAAACATGTATAAAATATTCAAGTGTACAATGTAAGCAAGTTTGAGCTGATGTGTTAACAAACTCTCAGAGAAACATGGGTTATAAATAAATCTGGGTCCCCCCGCTCATTAATTACCATTTTCCACTGACACAGCCAAAATAGAGGAGACACACACTCGCATGCAATCAGGAAATTCTAACGCGGCTGGGCAAACGTGAAATAAGACATTTTTGTGCATGTAAGCACACACAAACATGAATGCAAACACATTATTTATTCCCCCACAAAGTCACACACCTCCTGGTGATAAAGAGCCTGCCTGACACCAGCTGAGTGTGAAGCTAGGCAGGCTATGTCAGTGCAGTGCAGTCTCCAGAGCAGGCAGGACGACTCTTGGAAGAAATCAACACTTATAAATTCACACTCTATTGATCTTAGCATCATGACAGCCTCGGCTCGGCTTCCACTTAAACACACACACAGACAAACACACATACATATTGTGTAGGAGAACACAAATCAAACATGTGACGCACACATTCAAATACTGCCTTGGAAAAGAGTTGGCTGATTGCCACAATGAGTAGCTCAATACTCATTTCACCGTGTTGCACGTGTGTGTGTGTGTGTGTGTGTGTGTGTGTGTGTGTGTGTGTGTGTGTGTGTGTGTGTGTTTGTGTGTGTGTGTGTGTGTGTGTGTGTGTGTGTGTGTGTTTGTGACAATCCTCCCGCATTGTCAGCTGCCAAAGCTGTGTGTAACATTCTGCGAACAGAAAAAGACCACACTGCCCCTTTCTCTTTCTTACACACACACACACACACACACACACACACACACACACACACACACACACACACCAAACCCACATGTACAGAGTACATACACATTTATACCAACACATACACAATCTTTCTTTCTCTCTTTCACACTCTTTCTCACACATCCCAGGCAAATACATGTGACCTATGTTCTACCCCACAAAAATAGACTGGGAAAGAGGGAGTGAGAAATGAGAGGTGAGGTGTAGCAGATCAAAGCAGAGAAGATAAGCAATGTGAAGTAAACAAAATGGAATTATGGCAGATGAAAACAGGGAAATAGAGACAGCAAATTGTTCATGAGAGAGAAAACAGGCAAAGAAAAAAATGAGAGGACACAAGCAAACAAGACAAAAATGGGGAGTGAGTCAGAAAAAAGGAATAAATTCTCATGGGGTGGTTTGCCTCTCACCTGCCATGCAGCTCCTGTCCTTCCTGTTACTGTTTCTGTGAGTGCTAGTGACCCTGTCTCTCTTTTAACCTCAGCAGAGAAAGACAGAAAAAAAACAGAAAAAAAAGTGGGAAGGGTGCGAGAGGGGTGGATGTGCTGGCAGAGGTGGCTTTGAGGGGTGGAGAGAATAGAAGAGAATAGAAGAGAAGAGGAGACAAAAGGCTGGTTACACTATCAGTTCTCTCAGTATTATAAATTCACTAGTCTGCTCACTGCAGCTAACCATAAAACATATGGCCTCAATAGAACGAACAAACACAGTCACCAACCATCACTGCCTCTCTGTACGTGTAGACAGTTCAGCAACTTGTGTGTAGATGTGAGTGTGTAAAACTTGAGATTTCCTAAAGTGCAAACGACCACAAGGGAGACCTGAAGCAGAGTAGTCTTGTGTGTGTTTGTGTGTATGCAAACATTTTGTGTACGGGTCCCTGTTCATTCATGCATTTACTGGTGTGTGCATGCATGTGCGTTTCTGTAGTGCGTGCGCGAGTGTGTGTGTGTGTGTGTGTGTGTGTGTGTGTGTGTGTGTTTAGCCTGCGGCACAAAGCCTGCCTTGCAGTGAACTCCCACTATGCACCAGTCTAATTATTACTGGAGGACCTAAAGTCAACCCCCGCTATGCTGCCACAGGACCACATGAGGCCTGCTTTGACCAGGTCAAGCTCCACACTGGATCAAAAATGTTTTTTAGAAACATCAGACTAGCCTTGCTGACGTATCATCTCTGTGAAATTCAAACGAATAAACCCCAGTTAGCTCTGTCAGTCTCAATAACCCAAAGCAGTCTAATGAGTAAACCCTGGCTAGCCCAGCTGGCTCTGTAGTGTAAATGAGGTAAATAATTAACAATCTTTAAATAGGCTAACTGCCCAGGCTAATGGTTCCTATCTCTTATCTCGCTCCTGCACCGATCCCTCGGACCACCAGTGCTAATTCCCCTCTTAGCGAGTGTGTGGAACACATTTTAAAAGCAAACATCCACCCTAAAACAGCTCAGCAGCAAGCACGCAGCATCTGTAAAATATAGCCCCCTTACTTTGGCTTGACATGCCATGTGAGTGTACAAAAACACAGTGCAAATGAAATATTCATATAGATATATGGCATAGCTGCAGCATTGCCGGGCCTCTAAATTAAACTAGTCTGCGTGGATGAGTTAAGAGTACCTTTTATTTAAGACTGGAGGGAGAAAAGTTGACAATCACATTTCTTACAGCTTAACTGCTAATGTGTGCTTTAATTTTGTCACAAATCACTTTGTTATTTTGATGATGCTGTTTGTAATAACTAAATAACTGTAAGGGAAGCAGAACATGTCAGGAGGCCTGTGAGTGTGCGAGACAGACTAACTGTAATTGATGAGCTCACAACAAGAAACCAGGCATAGAAAACATACACACAGATGTGAGTGTATAGTACGATAACTCTTCTTTGTATGTGGATACACAGAACAAATCCAATACACATTAAATATGAGGAATGTGGCCAAACTGACATGAACAGAAATTAAGTATTGTGTTGGACCTGCAGCACTGAGGTGGAAGGACCTTTTAGTATGCTTCTTGTTTGTGTTCAGTCTAGCACCTGATATCCGTTATATAAGATGTGCATGTTTTGTGTTTTGAAACTGATAACAGAACATATGATTTTCTTTCTCAAGAGAGATGACTTGCACAGACAGCCTATGTCTCACATAAACCTAGACAATGTTCACATCTTCTGTGGATAATCCCTTCCCTCTCCCTATATGTCCAACACACTGCATAAAATCAGCTCACATCCTTTCATCTAAAGCAACGGACTGAAAGAGGGTGTGATGCGGCCTAGAGGGTTAAGCTTCCTTCTTGCCGATCACATGAACTGTCTCCTGTCAGGAGGGATCAGATCCCACCTCAGACCCCGAGGACTTATAGAGTCTCACTCCTCTCTTGTCTTTTCTCTGTGTGTCGAGGTTAGGCATTGTTTGTCCATCTCCCTTGTTCTTATGTTAAAAGAAATGAAAACCCAATGTCAAAATGGTGTGCACTGAAACCAACAACAGTTGGGAATGAGTTTCTGCCTCAAGTTCATGTATCTCTTTGTCTTCTTCACAAGTGTGGGTTAGAGGGAGCAATAGAAATCAACTGGTGGATTAGGCCCACACAGTAATACAGAGTATCAGACTGACCCTCTCTATCATAGTGGAGGGGTTCCCATGCCCACATGACCCTGAGACCCGTGAGGAAACAGATCCTTGAAGGCAAAGACCCTAAGAGCCTAAAGGTTGGTGAGGCTCAAAGTATGTCTACTGACATTGTCTTAATAGAAAAATGTTAATGGGATTTTTGTACTGTCACAACGGGGTGAAAAGCTGGTCAATATAGAGAACAGTGAAAGATAATGATTGAAATCTGATTTATTATTTAAAAGTTTTAAGATGTGATTCTGTTGAAAAGGTGTTGGGCTGAAGGCATTTTAGGTGCTGAGAATGATCTAAGATACCCTGCGAATCAGTTTCAGTGGGAAAAAGTTACTTTGCCTAGCCCCCCCCCTCCTTTTAGATGCTGAAGTCCAATGTTTTGTTGACACTAATTTCCTTTGTACATGGACATCATTGCTCTATAATAACGTCACCTGATTGTGGCCGTCATCTTAGTACAGCTGCTAGAGGGCTTTGTCACTTGAACGTTAACATATGTTGTTTTTGGAGCACTTGCTGACATGACTGATTCTGTTTTTCTTGTTAGAACAGCCTCTGCCATTGCCACGTGGGCTCACAAGAAAAGGTGTAAAGGTAGAGCTTGTGGTCAGTCAGGTGGCTGCTGAAGGCAGGGACCTTGGCAGACTTCAGAGATCTTTACTCTCCAGGTCTGAAATTAAACTTTGATTCTGGCAGGCCAACCTTCCTACGTGGTACTACATACAATGTGACAACGTGTGATGTTATATATCAGCAGCGGCTCAGCTCCAGCATGGGCAAAAACACACAGTTAAAATGTTAAAATAACAACAGGCAGCGTTATGCAAAGTCTGGCTCCCCAGGATTCTGCAAATGTATGTTTGAATGTGTCTGGCTGTGTGTAAGTGTGAAAACCTAAAACAGTTTTAACTGCTGCACTCCACAGCTCATAAACATACAGTTCAGCATAACAGCTTGGAGTCATAGAGTGTTTTGTTCTAACTGTGGGAGTTGCACAGAAACACTCTGCAAAAGAAAGTATTTGTAATATGCAGCATGTAATCCTAACTAATGGTTAGTGGCCTCCACCAGGCACTGCAGTCTTCACTCACCATCAGCCTGGCTTAAATAAGTTTTGCTCTTACTAATTCTTCAGCTCAGTTCAAATAAGGTTTCACTGTCAAATATTTTGACTTTGCATGTTTTTAAAAGATCTCAGTTCTGGGAATATCTAATTTCTCATTATACTGAAAGGATTACTCCTGCTAATCATTTTAAATGCTTGCTATGTCTCGTAACATGATTTTGTGTGCTATTGTTACAGGTTTGGAACACAGCTTGAGACATATGCCAAAGTCTTGTAACACACAATTATCTGTGCAAGTGCAGTCTGCAGTATGTGTGTGCATGTGTCTGAGTGGGTGCAAGTGCAAAAAAAACAACCAAAAACTGTTTTTACTGGCAAAGCTCACACAGTTTTTAAATAACATCAAATCAAACAGCTTGAAGCTTTCTGGAAACAAGTTTTCTTCTCAAAATAAGCTAAATACATAAGAACAAATAATGGTAGAAATTGTAAGTAACTCACAATTTTCAATTTTAAGATGGATATCTTATATTTTGTCTGTCACAAAATTAGATCTTATATCTTAAAGGTGCACTTCCATTTGCCAAATGCAACTGTGGTTGTGTTTTGAAATTCAACAGAGTTTAAAGTTGGGTTTTAAATAGTGCTGTCAAACGATTAAAATATTTAATCACGATTAATCGCATTAATGTCATAGTTAACTCGCAATTAATCGCACATTTTTATCTATTCTGAATGTCCCTTGATTTCTTTTTGTCCCATTATTTTTTCTCATTTTAACGCTCTTATCAACATGGAAAAGTGGATCGGCTTGCTTTGTGCAAATGTTGTTTTTATTGAAAACAACATTGGCATATACTGTAGTGTTCAATTTCACACTAACATTCTCACTTGGAGCAGTCATTCACACTTGGAGCAAATAATCTCTCACACAATGTAACACTGTCCATCAATAAAAGGGTGAAAAAAATACTTTGACACACAAACAGCCCCTTCAACAGCCCTTTCTAAGGGATCAAAACAAGGCGATACAAAATAAAATTACAAATTGCACATGTTTGGCACTGCTCTTTATTCACCAAAGGCTCATCAACCCAGTCTCTTATTTCAGAAAGAATGAACAGTAATGGTTACCAATAAAAGGTAAGCCTACTACTTCTTTGCTTTGAGTTTGTTCTTAGTTGTGGTATCCATGTGCTTCTGTCTGAAGTCATCCATTGTCGCCTGGCTTTGACGAGGGGGCGGAGAATTTGCATCAGCTGTGTGCTTGGCCATCAAGTGGTATTTCAGACTGGAGGTGCTGCAATGATAGCTCAGTTCACAATGCCAAAACACACAGATCACTTTGGTCTTGTCAATGGAACCATTTGGCAACTTTTTAAAAGTAAACTTTCCATTCAGAATATTATTGGCATCCATTTCGGCGTCTCGCGCTCGCCATCCACTCAAAACAAAACGTCTACTACTCTTAAACAAGTGTGCGCGGCGTGCCTGTTTTTGTTTCCGGTCTAGCTAGATTTTTCTAACGTTACTAGTTGTTGCAACAGCATGTGAAAAAAACTACAAAGTGTGCTAGGCCACAAAGAACGTTAATCTTGCGATAAAAAAATTGACGCCATTAAAAATGGTTTTGCGTTAACGCCGTTAATAACACGTTTAACTGACAGCACTAGTTTTAAAATATGAAAGGTGAACTGGGAGAGCATTTGAGAATGCCAGACAAAATCAAGGAGTGCGTGTTTAAGAAACTGAAGAAACACATACAGTATACATTTCTTTCATCCAGTACCAGTAATATTTAATGTTTCATAGATAACGCCATATTCTACCCGGGGATCCATTACATTTCAGTTAAATCCTTTTTCGCAATACATCAATGTTTAGGCTTGCCATTCTTTCCATAGTTTTAAAGTGTGCCTCGTTTATCAACCTAACAATGTATATATTTATACAGAGATTATTTTCATGATTTACAATATTTAGCAAATACGTTGGTTCACCACATATTTCAAACTGATTTCAGTTTATACTGGTATATTTATTTTCAATATTTGAAATATATGTTGTGTGTATGTGTTATGGAAGCCATAAATCATTGCTTGGACACACACGCTGTATCAACTATCTCTTCTTGCGAGTACAAAATTCCAGCTCAAGACCATATATAGTCTAGACTAACCTTGTACCACTGACTGACGGTATAATTTGGCCATCACCCCTGCCAAAAAGAATGTGTGCTTCATCTTTCTTTGTTTTCATTGCTCTGTTCTCACATTCCTTCAAGGAAGATGTACATACAGACAAAGAGACGAGGATAGCGCTCAAGACACACTTCGACAAGTGTTGCCTGCACATTCTTCTCTGATTAATCTTTAGCCTGTGCAAGCCCCCCAAAAACAACCTCTCTTGGGTCCCAGTTAGATGAGTGTGGATTACTTTGTGTGTCCCACTATGGGGACAGGAGAAGCAGTGACACATTAACTCTAAACACTTTCTAAATGTTAAAATCTAAGCAAATATCAGTCAGGAATGAAACAATGTAAAGCATTTGACAATGCGGATGTTGATGGAGCAGTGAATCATAATTTCTAGCCACCAAGACATTGCACTAAGACAACAACAAACTATTCACCAGAAAACTATTGAGAATTCCTCTGGACAAATTGTTTTTATATCTACAGGTTGGGATGCAAAATGGCTCAGGGCAAATTAAACTATGTTGTCTTCAGTCCAACACTAAATCATTGCAGGTTGTACCTATCTTAAGAAATTCTTGAAACACTGCCTGAGTAAATCCTGTAATGTCAAATGTAACACTGAATATCTATTTTCTAAGATGGTTTTAAGATGGAAAAAACTGCGAATCAAGCAATGACCAGGATTTTCCACTGAGAATGTATGTGTGTGTGTGTGTGTGTGTGTGTCTGCGTGCGTGTGAATGTGTGTGTGTGTGTGTGTGTGTGTGTGTGTGTGTGTGTGTGTTGTGTGTGTGTGTGTGTGCCTTGTGCGTGCGTGTGTGTGTGGCTGGGCTAGGGCTGGCAGACATCCTGAGGAAGGGCAGTTGCTGATAAGACCTTCAGGCAGGGAAAAGACTGTTTATACGTTGAAAAAAGACGCCCACTGAACTGACCGCAGTACACACCTCATTGCTCAAGTGGAAATGACCTGAACTGTGGTGAACACTGTGTATGCATGAGAAACAAACGACAAGGAGAAAGTGAGAGAGAGAAAAACAATCATAAAGACAGAAGGCGACATTAAGTTCTTTTTAAATCAGCATTTTCTTGTATGTTTGAGAACATACAGCAGTGAGAAAATGCATTGTAAGAGTATACACAAACTAACCTGCTGTCAAGCCTCAATTTAATAATTTCTCATTCTCCATTTCTTTCTCTACTTAACAAGTAGGCGTAGTCACCAAATGTGTAAAACAAATAGCAAAATAAGCGTAAGCAAAATAAATGCAGAGAGCAAAGTCCTCCGTATTTTGCAAGAAAAGCAACTCGGACAGACACAGAAACAAAAAGTAAAGTGGACACAATGAAGACAGAGAGACACAATTCTAGTTTTGGCTATGTTCCTCCTTTGTATGCCTCTTTCTTCTTATACAATTGACTTCCCCAGATGCTTTCCTTTGTATTCCATCATGTCCCATTCCTCTGCTTTGTCCTGTCATTTCAGACTCTCATCTGAGCCCCAAAAGAGTCACTATAACCCATAAATTCTAAAGATGACAATGTGTCATTCTAGCTGCCAGAGAGCAGCTTGTTTTGAGAAAAATGCTGGGGGAGATGCATCTGTACTATAGTTAATAGTGTGCATAACCATAGCTTTGGTGCTTTTTCACTGTGTGCAAAATGTAAACAAGAGCTGAGCTCAAATAAACTGCAATACAGTAGCAAACTGCAGCCAGGCACTTGAAAATAATTTGCTTTTTGGATCAGGTTTGTCACTCTGAAAGCACTGCAGGGCGGTCTTTAAGTGAGCATGATAGCTTATGTGGATTTCCATTCATTTTATGACTTTTTTATTTGAGTCAATAAACCATAAAACAACTAAATCGATTTTATTCTTTGTTGATTCAGTGTACTAGATTGAGATGAAAATGTGCATCAGCTGTCAGGAATTTAATCTGGGCAATTTTTGAGCTTGCACGTTTCCATCAGGTGTGAAACAATGCATCCGTAGCTCGAACACAATATGATCAGTTTTCATTGATTTTGGAGGAAGCACATTACCAGTGGCTGATGGCAGGAGTGGAACTTCAGCATTAGTTTCTTATTGTCTCCCTTCCTAAATATGATTTGGTTTTATTTATCACCCAGTGTCATTCAATCTTATCTCAATCTCAATTCTTCAAGGTAGTGATCTGATTTGGAAGGACAGAGAAAAACTGTAGAAACAAAAACACTGAGAAAAAGAAAAAAGGGAACACATAGGCCAAAGAAAACGGCATTTTAGGAGAGAGAGATTGAGGAAAAGAAGCAGAGAGAAAGAGAGAGTTTTATCATTAAGTGTGGGTGAAGCATGGATGAGCAATAACCTGATTGTGGCTTTGGTCTGCTCTCTCCCACAGACAGCCTCTTCCTGTAGGGCTGAACTCTGCTGACCTGTGGGGGCGAGAGACTACACAGACTACAGGCTGGACTCTAATATCCCTAATAATCACTACAGCCAAGAAACCACAGCTAGAAAGCACCGAAGCAGTGGAACAAAGTAGAGAGATAGTGTTTATGGGTCTGTTATTTTATCTATGTTTTAACGTCATGCATCTCGTATTTCTGTCTTTGTTGGTATATCTTGCTGTGTTTATTCCTGACCATGAATCAAACCTGAAGCCTAAACAATGACCAGAGCAGACAGCCAGTGTGTCTCACCCTCCTATATGGGGAGAAGTGTAAGCTATGCATGTAAACAAATGCAATGATATACAGGCAACAATGGGAAACAGTGGCTCTGTAGTGGAGATCAAAACAGTCCTGCTGCAGACTACGTTACCAAGAGACAAGACAAATTCCTTGTATGTGTAAAAACCTACTTGGCAATAAATCTGATTCTGATATAACTCAGACAAAAAACAACAAAGCTGACTATGTTTACATGTGTGACTGTCATTGATTGATCAGCTGGGTTTGAAGTCTCACATTATGAGATGCAACCAACAGCTCTAAAAATCAAAAAATATATGCTTCAGAAAATGATCGGCGTTTTCAATCTCATATTCTATGACATGAGACCATTTACTCATTGTACATTGTCAAGATTTGTAAGGGGTTGAGCGTTTCCATGATAAATACCATAACATTTGAGTTTAAACTGCGGTAGTTATCCCTATCATGCTTGTGGTCGTATTGGGCTATAGTAAACAGTGTTACTGATCAATGAGAAGGACTAATTTATGGCCTTACTGGATATCTATATGATTTTTGATGTCCAGTGTGATTTTTAATAATTAATGTGATGAAGTATGTTGATTGGTCCAGTATTTAATTTACTAAATTAACCGTAAACATTATACAATTTCTCAGTTGATTTTCCAGAAAATATACTATATCAAAATATAGATCATGATATAAAATAAAATATACAGTAATAAGGGCTTTTACAATCATAGAAGCCAAGAAATTCACATTCAAATCATGAAAAAGGGCAGAAAACACAAAGCTGCTGAATTAAGCCCAAATGGGGGGAGAAAGGAGTTTACACTCAATAATATTCATGCTTGCCATTGATTCCCTTCACATTTGTCCAACTATCTCCAGGCACATCTGAGCTCACTCTGTGCCACATTGTACAAGTAGAAAACAGCGGCGTTAACCAGGAGGCTGCCTCGGCTCTCTCAGCACGGGCAATTTGTTGAGTCTGACGGGAAGCTACATGGGGTCGCGACCTTGTCTGAACATTTCCCAGGAATCTCTCCTTACAGTGAAGTGAAAATGGGAGGGAGGAGTGATGCCTTCTGGGTCAGAGGTGTGTTGATGCTAATGGGGTTAAATCTATTCGGTTGGTCCAAAATTTGACAGATATGACAACAAAATGTTATGATTGCCAAGAGAATGCCTCACAGAAATCATATGTCAACCTTAATCATAGAGTAAGAAGTAAGAGTAGGCTTAAAGATTATAGAGACAAGCATAATTTTATACAACATATACTCATCTCACAGCCTGCGATACTCCTACTCTAGACCACTGAGTATTGCTCATACAAAGCAGACCCATCTTTATCTGCCCTAAGGGAGTCCTTTGTGTGAGTGTAATGTTTTTGTTTGAGTTAAAAAGGGAAGACCGCAAGAAAGCATGTACATAAATCTTTATAATTTAAACAAAATGCTTGAATTTTTAAAAAACTGGGGCCACATGTTGGGAATGCCTTTGGGGATTTGCATAATTGCTGATATCAATGGAAATAATTTCTTTGGGTAAATAAACTGTCTTTTGTGGGAATTTGTTTCTGGTCTGGATCCAGTTAGTTGCAAACAAAAAGAATGTGGACTCAGGCTTTTTACTCCTACTCAGTGTTTTTTATTGTTGAGAGGAGAGGAGAGGAAAGATGAGGAAAAACTAGAGAAAAGAAGGAGAAGGTTGTAAAGGGAGGCAACCCTGGTGAGTCAGCTGGCTGAGCTTCTACCATGTACTTGTGAAATCAAGGGTTCAAGTCTGGCTCACAGCCCTTTTCGCGTGTCACACCAGCTCTCTTATCTTTCCTGACACTCTCCATGGTTCCCTATCTTAAAAAGCCGGAGTGTCAAATTAATCTGGAAGATGAAGTGCAACCAAAGGGGAGAGGTTTGTTTATTGGCATTGTAGAGCAACAGCTGCCTATGGCTATGAAGAAGAGAGTCAGGGCTGAACCCTTTCATTTATTCAGCCTCCTTCTCTCTCCACCTGTATTTCTTTCTGTGCTTTTCTTCTCTTTTTCATTATCTGTCTTGCCACACTGGGAAGCACACTAAATACAGCAGAGCGCTGCAGGCAGAAGGACTGCACAAAGAGCAGCAACGGGATATTGGACAGACGGGAGGAACGAGGCCCGCTGGGTTCACCGCGATAGATGTGGTGACAGGGATGGTGATTGGTCCGCTTTCTTTATGTATGGGGAGCATCATGAGGAAGAAAGTGTCAGATAAAGAGAGTGAGAGGGTGTTGACAGGAGGTAAGAGCAACAAGGAAATGTTGAAAAAAGAGGAGTGTATCCAGGAATATCAAACAGCTAAAAAACAGAGAAACATAATGGAATGGGAGCTGAGGCTTTCATAGCGTATTAACTATGTTGCACCATCCACTCTTATTTGATCCTTATTTTTGTAAACTGCTCCAAGTCTGAACGCGTCATGGTGAACAACTGGACGTAGTCGAGCGGAAAAAAACATTTACGTTGGCCTCAGATATTCAATATTAACTCCAATAGAAGCAATTCAACTAATTTAACAGACTCCATACACACTGTTTGGATCTAGCACAACAACAGAAGCTATTTAGGGGTGTCTACTAGGCTTGTCATTGGGTTAAGACTCTTGGAATAATGTGTGAACACTCACAAGTCGGAATAATGAGAGGTTTTTCCTGTTCTTCACATTCTGCCAATATTGCTTAAATACAACTCAACTAACCCAGCAAGTATCCCCTACGTCACCAAGCCTTTAGCACTGCCTATTTTGCAAAGATCTGCAGATGAACTGTGCCATTTTCCAAAGTGACCATGCCTTTAATCATAGTGAGAAAGAGGGATGATGGGAAACATGAGCGGGCAAGCAATTAGGGAAAGTTAGAAAAAAGAGAAAAGGAGAATCGAGTTATAGTTAGGATATCAGTCAGATGAAAGAAAGAAAGAAAAAAGGGAAACAAGGTTGAAGCTTGAAGAGAGGTGAAATGAATCAAAGTGAAGAAAGGAGATAAAACCACATACTAAAGAGGGACAGGAAGCAGACAAGATAGGGATGAGGGGATGTTGATTATTGGACATGCCTGTAGTACACAGCTTGGACTCATTTTGACAACACAGCTTTTAATTTTCTTTCCCTCTAGCTGCCAGCGGAGATAAATCATTGGCTGGGGTGTCAGTGTGGCAGTTGGCATTTTCCAGAGGATTTCAAGGGGGCTTTTGAACACAATTTCCATTCATTTCCGTGAGGGGCGTGCTGCTTCCCTGCACATTTTGTCTTTCTGATCACGTCCATGCAATCGTTTTAATTAACCAAAGTTTTTCTTAAGTGCTTTTGATCTTGCGCTGTAAGCATTTTCTGAGGGTCCTGTACAACCCACTCTCAGCCCCGCTGCAAAATAGCTACTTGATTATCATACTGACAGCACTGTAGTTTGTTTGCCCCAGAGATACAGGAGAGATGGTGCGACTGCTGCGTATCCATCTGTCTGTCTGTCAGATGCCGAGTACAAGTGGGTGGATACAGTTTTTCAAATACAAACAAGGAGACACACAAATAGCACATGTAACCCACATTTACTGCAGCTTGAATGCATACAATACGTGCACAAATAAAAGGAACACACCCTCACAGATGTTGGGGATCTGGGACATGCTTAGTTGAAGATCATTTCAACCTCCCCAAACCCTCATTTCACTGCATCTGAATCCCAAAATTGCATCGACCCCAAATCTATCAAAGCAATATGTCTTATGGGGGGGGGTTCCTCCATCTGTGCAGCTAAACCCCCGTTCAACTCACCTCATTCTGTCTCTCACTGTCTAATAGAAGCCATCTATCTCTGCAGTAACCATGGGGTGAGCTGGGAATAAGTAACTTGAAATTCCTACTAGAGAACAGACCAAAGGCTTAATTCCCTCTTAAAGTCACAGAGACAGAGAAAAAGGTATAAAAGGTAGAGACAATGTTAAAGTGTTATTTATGTGGAAAACTCCCAGCACTCCCAGTTTTCTGATGCCAAAGCAAATATTTCACAGCAGAGACAAGGGGTCTGAGACAATGGCCCAACATTTGGGCGGCACGAGCATGCCAAGCTATCTTCACCAAGCATGTTTGATATGCATACATACCAGTTTGATAAAGATTGAGGGCTTGAAGGATACTGACCATTGCCAAACATGTGTTATAGCCAGTGGAATGCAGTTGATATGCCATCTTAAATGTTTTCTCTTACAATATAATATGTGATATGATAAAATACCATTAATTTATATCACTCTATATATATTTATAATAGATGAAAATGATTACTGTGGGGGAACTGAGTCATTGCAGTAGAATGAAAAAGCAAACAAGTACATCGCGTTGTGAAGTGGGGTGAGCTGCTGGTACCAAGTGTACTTTTTACCACTGTAAATTTCCATTAAATCAACATTCTTCAAGAAGTATGCTGGGTAATTTAAGAATAACATAGGTTTGTATTACAGCCATCAGTTATAATTATTCCAACTTTGTTTCTGATTATAACGGTAGGCAAGTCAGATGCACAGAAATTCCTCCCTCATCAGATATTGGTCTTTTGTTGAGGATTTTCTGTTTCATTAAATTACTTCACCAGTTTGTTCAGGACGGTCCAAAAACAAGTACACACTGAACTGCAAACGTAACTGGTAACCATTATTTAAAGTAATTCATCCTGTTGACACAGTTATACTTATCTCCCTAAGGAAGATTTGTAGGGTTAATTAAATCTTAAAAGATTGAAAATTTACACATGAATTATTTGCATGTTTTATAAAATTAAAAAAAGGACACATATTCCTAACCTCACTGGTAAAACAGATTATATTCATCATCTGAGTGGCAGCCTTAGAAAAACAAGGTTATTTGTGGATTTTGGCATATTTCCATTCCGACTCCACAGAGACACTCAGCCAATTTGTATTCTCATTTTGGGCCAATTTATTTTCTGTTACTGACTCATTTTCTAAATCTGTTTCTGACATTTTGTTTTTATGCAGCTGCAATTTAAAGCGTTTATTTTTCTAATTGCTTGATTTCAAGACCTTCTAAATGGGGACCTGCCAAGGTTCTTATTTTCTTTTAAATTGAGTGAATTTAGGAGATTAATTGTGTATCTCCACTGAGAGATATAGAATACAATATAATGCTAGAATTACAGTGTAAACAGATTTCAGCCCAGCACTTTTGTAATTGAACATCCAGGTAGAAACCCTAACTCTGTGTGTAGTGTAAGTGTAAACAACTCTTACTCCTCTTCTCACGCTCTCATCCCTAATGAGCACAAAAGGCAGTTTGGGTACAAACTCTTTCCCAAGTTCGTACCACCCGGCTGTGGCTTTGAAGTAGTATTTTTCCTCACCTCGTTAACCAACTCCCACTTTTTTTAATCATCAGCCCGTTTCTGCTTTGCCGTGAGCGAAATCAAAAATCTGAAAATAAAACATCTCAGTCTGTGTCATGTAGCGTGAAATATGATAATGTATGTAAGAGAACCGTTTTCCCAAGGGAAAATTGATTTTCCACTCGGTTGCGACTGTGGCATAATCCATCACGTTCGCATCTTGCAGAACTGAGAAGAAGAAAGTGTTGGTCAGAGGGTTGTAGCTGCATTAGCACCTTTCTTTATATTATTTCTTTTCAATTGGCAACTTTTAGGTATGTTGGGGAGACTAAACACCTATTTCCTCTGTAATTTATAGTATAAAAAGAAGGTGTATTCAGTTATTTGTTGTAGCAATACCTTCTAACATATGGATACATGGGTTTAGGACAAAAGGTGTTGATGGATGGACAGCAGATGTGTAACTAGACTCACTCATTGATGAAGACCGCCTGAGGGGCAGCTGTGAGTGAGAGCCTGGAAAAAACGACTATTAAACACTATGCCAATGCCCGAAAGATTTACATATTACAAGAATAGAGACAGGATTCAATTCAGGATGATTGATGAGGTTATCAAAAAGCAGAAATTGAAACCATCAAACTGGGATGGAACACCAATCCAAAGTTGTGTGTTTTAGAGTGGGTGTGCATCGATGTGAGACAGATTTAATACGAAAGGTACCTTCACTTTTAGTTCAACAAAAAACACAAGACGGGAGTGCAACATTTTAGAGTTTAATTGGGATTGACTGTTTCCTGTGTTCCTTTTATCTTAATTTCTTCATACTGCCGGAGGTCTCGCATTATGCTGAGGCATTCTTTCAACCAGTGAAAAGACAGCAAACTGTTTAATATTCCCTTCAGCTGAGGAATGAGTAAACTCTGACTACTCTAACTTAAACAGCAGATGGAACTGCATTAAAAACTGAAATCATTTCAACTTTTAGCTTAGTCTTTGCTACCACTCAGGTAGCAGCACAGGGAAGGTTTTTAATGGAAAATAGACAAATCACATCAAGTATGGAAGTTAAAAAACAAAATTTGTTAGTCATCAAATTTATGGTGGTTTTTAAAATACATTATCTCTTAAATAAAAGGATCTCATGTACTCCTGATAGTTACTTATTCAAGTGCTTCACAAAATATTGTATCTTTAAACAGGTAAAACAAAAATATACAATATGATTTTATACAAAGCCACACACACACACACACACACACACACACACACACACACACACACACACAGGTGTTTTCACTTATTTTGCCTGATTAGTCTTCCTCTGAGGATTACATGGGTGTGTATTGGCTGTGCTTGGTTGACATTTTCACCCAACTGTTTGTTTTGCTGCACCAGTTGGGCAAGACAAATTGTGCCTTTGTCATTATTTATTACAGTGCAGTCAGACTGAATTGTACTCACATGGTGTGGTGTGAATAGGTAGGATTGGAAACAAAAACTGTGGGACTAAGAAATGCTAGCAGGCCAATGACAGCATTTTGTAATTTATAAATTATTGGCTGCAGTTATACATCTCTGTAATTGTCCTTGCACTCACCACAGCCAAGTAGAATAAATATGTAATGTAGTTACAGAAACAAGAATATAACAAACAAACAATATCTGTCAAACTGTATGTACCCTCAAGAGCCTCACTGGGTCAATTTGTGAACGGAAGCAAATGCGTCTAACGCCAATATTCAAAGAAATGAAGAATGAAGAGTAAGGCTGCTCAATTAATCACAACATTATTGAAATCGCAACATGGCAAGTGCAATATCCAAATTGCAAGAAGTTGGGATTTTTTGATAAATGTGTGACAAAACAGCATTATAATGAAATACTGTAGTGCTGCAGAGAGATCCTGGCCTACAACTCTTGTTCGCCAGATGTAAGAAAACATATTTGTTTGGTACAGACCCCAACAGATGTCACATGATCATGATTTTAATCGTTTTAAACTAATGTAGAAGTTACATATTGCCACCTAATGTATCAGTGTGGGTAGATCTATGATCTAAATAATTCACCTGAATACTGCTAAAAAAATAAAAACTATAATCCTGTTTAATCCTATCTCCATAAAATAACCCCCCCACGCCCCCCTCTGAGTTCCCTGGATCCTTGACCTGTATTTAATAATGCTTTTAAGCTCCATTTATGTCCTGTGTCACTATATATCTCCCCACACTGAATTATATTTACTACAGTGCATAACAACATTAAAGGACCAGTGTGTAGGATTTAGTGGCATCTAGCGGTGTAGTTGCAGATCAAAACTCCCTCGCTTCACCCTCCCTTTTCAAGCGCAAAGGAGAAAGTACAGTGGTTGAGAAACACAGGAAAAACACAAACAGCCCTATCTAGAGCCAGTGTTTGGTTTGTCCCTTCTAGGTTACTGTGTAAACATGGAGGTTCAACATGGCGGACTCCATATCAGTGTCTGTAGATATAAAAGGCTCCTTCTAAAGGTAAAAAACACAATTATTCTTATATTCTAGTAATTATACAGTAATTAAAACATACCTTTGAATATATCCTCCTAAATGTTACACACTGGACCGTAGTTGTCTAATCATCACCTCTTCTTTCCAATTACAACATCCTCCTTTCAACTGCTTTGCATCAACGAACTTATGAATTTTATAGTAATTTCCCCCTTTATTGTCTGAATCCCATTCCTTTTCTGGGCTGGACTCTTTTACACCCTCATCCTTTTTATTAATCACTCGAGTTTGGGGACCTCACGTAACAGCCTTTCTTCCCAGTCTCAACTTGAGCAGCGGTCTGATCAGCCAGAATGAATGAAAACACCTGAGTAGGTCTGCAGGGCCTTTAAATGGGTCACACTCAGTGGCACAGGTGGTGCTGTGAGCTAATTGCTGGTTCAGACTTAAAAAATGCACATTTGAAGAGAGGGACAAAACAGCAAGATACGAGTTTAAAAAAAAACACAAAAGAAGATATATCTCTTCTGACCCACAGCTTGCAGGCTTTGTCAACTCACTTACACTGCAGTCCAATACTATTGTCTTCTCTGTTTGACTGTCTCCCTCCCTCCCTCCTGCTCTCCCCTCTCTCTCTGATCTTTTTTTATTTTTTATCATGACTCCTCATCTTCTTCTATTGTCCTGTTAAAGCTCACTGCCCAGTGCAGAATGTCTTTCTTTCTATATTTCCACAGGGTGGCTGTTAAACCGTTCACAGCACTCACTTAATCTTATAATTATTGTTTGGGTGTTTCTGACTCATTCGATAGTACAGAGGCACACAGCATTACGAGTACATGGTGCATTTATACCACTAAGGGGGCCCAATTTATTTGAGTTCAAGCTGGCTTAGCTTCTAGCCAATTTATCTCCAGGTCACAGCCACAAGAAGAAAAGGGGAAAATATTGATCAGTGCTTTCTTAACACCAGCGAATGAGACAGCTGGAAGAAGTTCAGTCAAAAGTAACTATGGTATTGGCTTCAAGAAGTTTTGAGGATGTTGAAAGTCTCCTTGAAATAGTTCTGTGTTTATTTTGTGCTAACAAGGAGACTACACAAGTGGAGAGCAGCTCTTAACAAGCAACACAATGCATTAGGGTCTGTGTACTCTTATATATCATAACATAGTGCACTAATCTGAGCTTGATTCTAATTTAAGGTTTCAGACAGTCAGACAGTCGAGCTGATGATCCCTGAGTAGATCGTGTGTGAATTCCATGTTAATGGAGACGAAAACCCCAGTCATTAATTCCAAGGGCAGCTTTTATTCTGCTGTAAACCAAAGAGAGAGACAAACAGATTGCCAGACTGAGAGAGGAAAGAGGGTGTATTCCCTGAGCAGGGGGGGAGATATCAAATGAAATCCGTCTCCCACTCCTCTCCTTACCGCCTCCTACTCTTTCCGTCAAGGAGAAATGAGACAGAGGGTTGCCAAGGTCACTTTTGTTCTCCCTTTCTCTCTCCCTATTGCTAATTCGCACACACACACACACACAAACACACACACACAATCAACACATAAATGTAAATTCACAGAGGATAGACATCATTTCCACTGATGATGGGAGTCCTGCTTAATTATTCACTGCAGTGGTCATGTGACTAATCTCTGGGTTGCCACACGCGAGCACCCTGAACATACCCATGAGAATACTCGGTTGCTAAATACAGAACAACAGGAAAGATATTAAACATTTAAACATCAGTCATGTCAGTGTCAAATTAAAAGTGATGCTTTGGAAAAACTCAAGTCAGATATATATATATATATATAGTCAAATACTATCAAGATTTATGCTGGCATGGTGACATGGTTGACATTATTATAATATAAATATCAGTATGTAGCATTATTTAGCAAATGTCTGCAATGGTACATATAAAATAATAATAATAATAATAATAATACTGTGATGTTCAGTGTTATACTGTTATGCATTACATAAGACAAAACAGTCCATATGTTTACATTTTGCCTCCAGCAGTTGGTTTCAGTTGAACACTGTGTTGCTATAGCAACCACTACTGACACAGTTAATTAACATTGTTACATCCAATGTTATTGACTTTTTATCTACTGCCCAGATGTCCTAGTAGCACTCTTTATATCTATATATATATATTTATTTGATTTAGTAGAGTTTAGTTTCCCTGCGATCAGTTTACTGCTAACCAAGCTAGCCATTACTGTATACTAGTTTCTTGAGGCTAATGTGTTAATACAACAGTTTAAGTAGCCAAATGACTGAGATGAAGATGAGCTGTTGTGTCTTTTATTGAGGACCTTATGTGTATGTTTACTAGGGACTTAGTGTAGATTTTTCCCTGATGATACTTTGCTTCTTCCTTGCATGAAGGACGATAGTCTGTAATCGCTGTAAATCCAGTTTTTTTGTTACTGTACTCAGTCTTTTTTACAGTATGTTTGTTTTAACTCTTGTTCATATTACTTAATCTTTTAATATAGCAATATGATCCTACCATCACAAGATGATTTCACTGAAAGACAATAAACCATAATATTGGTAATATGTAACATTGTGAACAGAGATAGGACAGTGGATGTTGAAAGGGAGAAGTAGAAAGGCGATGTCTCATTATCTGTCTTACTATCAGGGCAAATATAGCTCAGTACTGTTGGAATTTAAATAAAAAAGCACACATTATATGCACACACGTATCACTTGGATCACATTAATTTCAGGTACAAAGCATGAGAACAATGGTTAAAGGTCAATGCAAAGATTAATGTGAAACTGCTCACACATATTTTGAAGGTCGTGGTAAAAACCTCATGTTACAGTTTTTACTGTGTCTTTTTTTAGGACATATTAATTGTGGAAAAAAATGGCTTACACCGCTACTGCAGAGCTTAACGAGTTTAATAAATCTCAGTGTTCCTCATACCCTAATTCTTTCTCCATCTGAGGAAAAACACAGAAGGCTACATCCTCCAATCCCTACTCCCTCACCTCAACTACACAGATTTTCATATCAGCAAGTCTAAACCACAGAGAGCAAGACAGACCGAGTGAAAAGACTGCTCTTCCAGCATCATTTTGTTTCCAAAGCTTCCCAAATTACCAGCTTCTTGAAATAGGTTTGAACTCCTCTCTGGTGAGATGAATTGGATGTATTTAGGTTCACTGTGGGACAAAGGGGGAAGTGACACAGACACACTCTTTGTGTCTCTTTCTCACACACATATTGTAACCCTTGGCAAGACAAAGACACATGTACACACAGACACACGGGCGACGAGCTTCTCTGTCGCTTTGTGAGATTATTATGGACTACCATCTGAAACAAAATCACCGGTTTTGCTTTAATTGTAACTAAAAATAAACAAGTGTTGAGATGTTTTTATAAATCTTAACAACAGCGGGAGCACAGTCGACTTGAGACTCCTCGTAAAACTGTGGGTGGGTCGAGACTCAGATTCAGCCACTTCTTCCATGGTTGTCACACTGCTTCACTGTTGCCGAATCCCAAGAGGGAATCCTGCAGCACTGGCTTCCTAAAGGGATGTTTTGAAGCCTGGAGTAGATTTGTCACCAACTGTCATCTTGTCAGTTGTTTGGAGTGTAATAGACTGGGACATCTGTGTATCAAACCCCCACTTCTTGAAGAAAATATTTATGGACTTGGTATTTCTAGATGGAGGATGGAGGTTTCCCCTTCACTTCAATTGCAACCAGAGTTTCCCTAGAGCCAACGTCTAGAGGCCATTAGGGGAACTGCAGCTTAACAGACTTCAGCTTTGGCTTCCACTCTGAGCAGCTGTGACTTCGACTATGTATAAAGAGACCACTAAAATGGGTTTTGTAAGACTCTGTTGAAGACGGCCACAGTCAGACCAGGACACAAGCCCTGGGTCAGTCAACTGCACATTCACACACACAATGACAGCTAGAAATGGAAAATGGAAAAAAACACAATATGGTTTGGCCTGAAGGGAGTTCATTTAAAAACACACAGACTTTGTTCGGGAGCAAAGAGGACTCTAAAACAAAAGGCTGGCTGGCTGACTAGAGGCAGACACACACTGCTTTGAGGCGGTTCAGATGTTTTTAAAAGATGTAGATGAAAGAAGTTGGAAATTGGATGTGAGGCATAACATTTCATAATTTGATATCCTTGCATTGAAGTAAATATAGAGCTAGTAAAAAGATGTGTTACAAATTAAGGAGGGATGCATAACATATCGGTCCCCGATATAGGTGCCAATGCCAACATAGAGAGGGTAACAAAGACACAATGGACCTGCTTTAGCTGTGATAACCCAAACTTAAAACATAGCATCTAAAAGGAAAGGGCCATTTTAACAATTTAAATTATAGAGTCCTGGTTGCCAAGGAGAAAACTGATGAAGTTGTACTGCTTTCCAAAAAGAGGCAGTTGCAAAAGGCACTCAAATAAGAAAAGAACAGGCCATGGTCCGTAAAAGCTTGGCTGTGTTTAGGCAACCCTCTGTGCTGGCTCAGAGCGTTTGCTCATACACGTGCCTCCTGATTTTAAAGTAATTTGCATTTGAGTAAAAATAACTTTCACTGATTTCAGTAATTCTAGATTGGAGTTTATGTGACTTCAAGTGTCTAAGAGTGTTGGAGAAAATGTGAAAATACTGGACAGTTAAACATTTATAAAGTTTCAGACATACATATACACCTGGGTGCTTCCCAGGACAACCAAAGCATTCTACTGTTTAGCTAATAGACAAGCTGCTGGGATTTAAGTTCCTTGCTCAAGGGCAACTTCATGGCAGTTGTTGGGGGAGGACAGAGCTTTACTTATTTCCTCAGCTAGTACTTCTCTCTTGCTGAGATATAGCATATAAGTGTATTCTGAATGGTTTTCTGTTTGTCAAAGAGCGTGCTGTAAGGTAATGATCATATGGTACGAGGAAGAGGAACCACAAACAAGAAACTGTCAGAACGAGTGATTCTGGGATTCCCCTGCTCTTCAACAGGCCATAACTGTATCTCTCTTTTCAGTAGATGGAATAAAGCCATGCTTGTTTCCTGCCTCTCTCATTCCAGCTCCTGGACTGAGTGCACACTTGGCCTTTTCTCTAACCTGTCTCTGCTTTATATGCCTTGTCTTTCTTTCGCCTACTGCTCATCTTTCTCTCACCACCGTGGCCACAACCCCGTGACAACTTCATGCTGTTCCTCTGTCGTTCCCCTTTCGCACTGAACTACTAACCTGGGAAATACATAGATTGGCTGTCAACCTGCCAGAGTTGTAAAAGTCACTTTCAAATTACAGCTTTGCAAGCTAGTAAAAAATAAGGTTGCTTCCTAGAACTGGGAGAGCTGGACACAGTGCTGAGTGCCTTTTCTGGACCTTCACACTTGTCAAAATGAAGAGAATAAGTGAAGGGGACAGGGCAGTCAATGGAGATTGAATTTCAAAACATGAGGTCAGCAATAACAAACCTTTAAATAAATGAAAAAAGTATTAAGACTTTAAATATCTCCCTTTCTGTTATAGTCAAAAATATCTAGATAATGCCAGCTCACAGCGAGACTACATTAAACAAATTTTAATCAAGCTGCACAGCAAGGAATTAATTGATTAATCGTTTAGTTTTTAAAATGTCAGACAATTTTAAGTGCCCATCACAGCTCCCCATAGCCCAGAGTGATGTCTTCCAATTATTTTGTGCAACCATAAAAAAACCCATCAGTATTTAATTTACAATGATAAGAAATAATGATTTTAAAAAGTTTGCGAGTGTGACAAGCAAATGTTCAGCCTTTTTACTTAATAGAGGATTACGATTACCTGACAGTCAGTCAGTAAAAATAGTTCAACGTTTTATAGAATAAAACCTATTTGCTTTTTGTTCAAGTGTTAAATGAGAAAATGGATACAATTTTCATGTCTGTGCATGAAGTAGAGAGCTAGCATAAAGACTGGAAGCAGGTGGAAACAGCCTGGCTCTGTCCAAGTAATTAACACATTGTATTGCATCTGTTTAATCAGTACAAAAACAAAAACAGTAAGGACAATTGGGGAGTTACAATTCATCCACCCAGAACTTCTACAACATGTCTGCAGCTCTTGTAGCCATGATATCGTTGGTGAGCACTGGTTTTTAGTACCAAATCTGGCAATCTCCCTCTGAGCGCAAGACTTGAATTAGCATATAACATATAAAATATTCCTTAAAGGTCCAATGTGTAACATTTAGGAGGATCTATGGTGATTATTGGTTTAATAATAATTGTGTTTTTGTTACCTTATTGAGACTTTTTAATCTACAGACACCATGTGTCATGTTTCTACAGTAGCCCAGAGCGATACATACATATATACATACATTGCTATCTGGAGCTGGTGTGGTGGCTCTGGAAAACTCTGCACGTTTGCTGTGACAATTTGCAAACACACAACATAGCTAATGTAACTTGCTGTGTCGCTGTTCACAGTTTATGATGGTATTTGTCTAGATATTGGATTTCTGCCCGATCACTTACCCCACCTTTTAAGGTCTTGATGTGATCATAGCACAGCATACCATATCAATAAAAAAAACCTGTGCTGTATGTTTATTAGAAAATCACCTTGAGGTAAGTGCCCTTCAAATCAAACTATCCCCCTTTTCATGAAGCTGATGTGAGAAAACCATCTGCTACTTTATATACTTACTACCACACACTGTGAGTGATGTTGGAAAAAAAACAAAGTCAAAAAGTTTAATCTGCTTGCCTCTCCATCAAACGCACTGAGTAACATTTAGACCACTGTCAAGAGGTTGAGAGAGCAGATGGCCAGAGACATACAGTACAGATGGCTTAAGATGAGCTCTGTCTATGTGTGAGGCCAGTGTGTCTGAAAGAGGGATGAAGAGAGGTTCAGCAAATGATTCAGAGAAATAGACCAGAAAAACCTGAAAGGCAATTATGTAGAAAGTGTTCAAAGAAATGTAACAAATTAGGAAATTCTCAGCAAAAAGGGGGAAAAAAAGAGGGGAAAACTATTCAAAGAGAGAGAAAATGGACTAGCTAAACCCTCACAGGCCTACTTTATTTTCCTGTATCATCAAGATTATAACATATGGGTACATAATGTCACCAAGTACGCATGCTGACAAGCCTCCATATGCTACATTGCAAAATATAGCCCAAAACAGGGCTTTTTTCTCCTTGATGAGCAGAGAATAGCGGCAAAATCGGGGTCAACCACATCTCTGTCACTTCATCTCGACACATACCAGCATGCATCATCTCAGATCTTGGCCCTATATTATTCTCTCAAAATTGATTTCCTTTCCTGCCTCCTGCTTTGTCTGCCAGGATAAAATGTCACCACTTCAGTTGCTATTATGAAATCCTTGAGCAGAAAGAAAGAGGAGAAAGAAATGTTCAGCTTGTGAAGGTGAGATAAAAAAGAATACGGGGTGATATTATGATGACTAACTCTGCAAAATCACCCAGTATGTTTGTGATTGTTGTGTGAAGCTAACGATTTCCCTCTCCTAATTGCCAGAATGCACACTTTTTTTTTTTTGTTATCTCATTATCCACTTTGTTACAAATGCTTCTGCTGCCCCTTTCTTATACAACCCACAGTAGAAATGCCAGAATAAGCAGTTCAGAGAGTATGAATACGAACCCAAGATCTTATAGGCTGCTAACTGTGTTCCCATACAAAAAAGTTCAACCATGCAGTCACCACAAAACCCACCATAATCACATTTTAATCTCCCTCAAAACATGACAAATGCATTAGAGCTGTATCCAGACCATGGATGTGTTATTTAAATCTAAAATAAATAGCCTTCTTCCTCTGTTGGGCTGCAGGCGAGTTCCCATACTCTAGGCTATCACACAGAGACTCTACAGAGCTCTGAGCTTTTCTTTTCCCCACATCATGATAATGCCTGAGTAACTACTGATAGCTGACCTCAGTTCCATACTGTCAGTCAGTGCCCCTCAAACACAATGTTCCCATGAATCACACATCTGGGAACCAAGCATGGAAAAGTGGACGCAATTCAATGTGCCCATGGATGCTACACATACATAACACATACCACCTTACTGTAGTAATGCTAATAGAGGCGAATATTTGTTTTTTGATAATGGCCAATCCAAAAATATCAAGGTTTTATTGTTATAAAACAGAAACTTCAGGATTTCACCAGCAACTCAAGAATTTCTGACAATTCTAAAATGTATGCACTACGATGACTGCCCTCAAAAGTACCCAACGTTGAATGAAAATTTAGATTTTTAGAGCATGTACGCTACTTTTAGCTGTCAGTGATTGGGCAAAATGATGATGATTCATTACCGTCTAGAATGTCTAAAATGCTACTGACTGTAGAGAAAACCATTGCGTGTTCATTATGTGGTGAATGAGCGAACGGCGGATAGATTCTGGACATAGTGTCTCTCTATGTGAGTGACGGACGACATGACAGCTAGAGTGTTCATTTCCCATCTTTGCCATCTCGTCTCCATTCCTCTTGACCTTTTCTAGGAAGGAACAGTCAATGAAAGACATAATAAGAAATAGGAAAGAAAGAATAAGATGGAGAGGGCACACAGAGCAAGAATGTGACTAAGGATGCCGTTTGTTTGTGTTTATGTGTGTGAGACGAATATGGGGGGTGCTGGCCCCACATGTCACATCAGGAGGCATGATTATCCACCAGGATTACACTTTAATCAATCTAAAGCACTAGTCCCTGTCTGCCACTGTGTTAATCCCATCATAGGAGGGCTCTTTCTGCCTGTCAGCTTATCCTCTTCCCATTCACCACCATGTTAAACACCCCCACAAAGCTGTATGTCAAGAGTCAACTGGACTTCGGCGTGGAGATGTCGGGCCCCCACTCAGCAGCACTGCATTCAATCCACCAACAATTCATTCAATTTCAGGTTGCTGCAGAGAGGATTTTCTCATTGAGGAGGCAAATTAATTGCGGTAATGCATTTAAATGTTAAAAGTAATAAGAAAAATAGCATTTACGTTTTTGGCCATGGTGGTTAATGGTGGCTGCCGTAGTGATTAGCTTTGTACTTTAAATTCATGAAATATTAGTTTAACTAAAGAAATGAATTGTTGATAGTATTATGTAAACCATTGGTCGACTTATCAACTGGTCAATTAACAAAAACATGTCAAAAATCCTGTGGTTTGAACTTCTCATATACAAAATTGTTCAGCTTTTTCTCTGTTTTGTATAATTGTATACTGAATATCAAAAGCAATCTTAAGATGTAACCATGGGAACTTTAAACTTCGCAAATTGCAGTTTATAGATTAAACGATTAAACTAAACATTGAACCAGAAAGGCCTCTCGAACTGGCTAGTGTAGTCTCATGACTTATTATGTGTTTGTGTGTGTGTGTGTGTTTGTGTGTGTGTCAGAAAGAGAGAGAGAGAGAGAGAGAGAGAGAGAGAGAACGAGAGAGAGAGAGAGAGAGAGAGAACGAGAGAGAGAGAGACAGACAAGCAAAATGTGTATTCATGCTCTTACTCACATCCATGCAACCACCTACCCACCCTCAGAAACAGACACACACACACTCTTTGTAAAATCTAAAATGCACTGTCACGGTTTCTTGGTAATGGACTTATCTTGGTTATTTTTAAGGAACGCACGCTCTCTCTCTCACTCACACACACACACACACGTACACAATAACAGAATTTGTTTCTGAATTTGATGAATGACGCATCTTTTACATTTAAAGATTCTTCCAATTTAGGCAACTCCAAAGGACATTAAACCTTTCATTTTCATAATTTCATCAGTTGGGACACGTGAATTGCTTAAAACACTGTCAGAATGCAAGAAAAACACACAGGAACACGTGTACACATACTACACTGTGTGTTTAAGTGTGTGCGTGTGTGTGTGTGTGTGCGTGTGTGTGTACTGTACATGTGTTCCTATGATGAAAACCCCACTCTGGCATCTTTCATCTCCTCTCTCCCAGCCTCACTCTCACTCAGCCCTGATGAATGGATGGATAGAAAGAGGGAGTGAGTGGAGAGAGAAAAGAAAGAGAAAGATTTGAAAGGAAGATAGAGGAAAAGAGAAGTCACTGAGGGAAAGAGGTTCGTAAAAAGGAAGACACATAGCTTACAAGCGTTCAGGATAAAAATAACCTAAGAGCCAGGAAGAGATAGAAAATCTTTTTTATCTGCAGACCTCTCTCCATCCATTTATGCATGCATGTGTGTGTGTGCATGGATTTAACGCTCAGAGGGAGGATGAGAGAGAAGGATCATGTTTTCAGCATCGATAAAGAAGAGAAACACAAACACACAGACTGTACAGACACCTTATACAGAAGATACAAACTAACCATAAATCTAGAGGCAGATAAAAGACCCAGAGGTGCAGGTTGCCTACAAAGCCTTCATCTTTTCTCAGTAAACAAACAGATGGCCACCTACGATGATATGCCAGATAAGAGTGCAAAACAGACACTCCGATAAGGAGTCGACAAGACTGGACCAAACAGACATACTAAACACTACCCATCTGCTTGATCCTGGAGACAAATTGGGTTTGTTACTCAGGCTAGTTATTTCTCTCCATATTAGACCACAGTTGGCACAGCCGTCCTAACTGAAATGGTTTAGGACAAATCTGGGGCTCTGGGCTGGGGCCAAATTACCGCATTGCATAGAGAGGTCTGAAGCGGCTTAGTCAGCTGCATACAATGCACAGCAGTGGCATCATGACACAGAAAAACAAAGCGTCAGTGGGTCACTATTGGTTTGTGTTTGTGCCACGATGCAGGCTGGCAAAGCATGTGTTGGCTTTAGCTATCTACTGGGAGACGGAATGACCACACAGCAGGAACAGTGAGTGGTGTACTGAGGACTGATGGCGCTAACAGTCATGTTTTTAACATTTTTTTTTTCAGTTTTTCTGTTGACAGGTGCAATATACCGTGATTTTATATGTTTGTGTGATATGTCGATATGTTTGTTTTTGCTCTTAAATCAATGGATTCAAAAGAGAACAATGGTTCATTTTCAGTTTTAATGGTGTTTGAGGGATTTTTAGCCATAGTCCCCCAACTTTTGGAGTCTGACACCATTCACCCAAATACGAATGCAAATACACTCAAATTAAATTAAGTTGATCTCACAGTAATTATTAGTTAGTAAGTATTCAGAGCCAACACAACATAAATACGTCCAAATGCTTGAAGGTAAATATTCTACAGTACACCTGGCTTCTGCATTGCTGTTCACTTTATTGCACATTCCTTCAGGGCTGCAACCAAACTGCATTCAGAGTTAGATATTGATTATAAACTGTATTTGACATTTGAGTGCACGTTTTGCACTAACTGCTCCTTTCTGTTGAGCTTCTTTTGTACGCATCCATATGCACTATAAAACTGCAAGTCAGTACGTCTGTACCTTTGCCACAAAAATCTCAAACATTTATTACACTTGATGGTTAAATAATTCACACTGACAGTTGACCAAGCAGGCTAATTTGAACAGTAAAGCCTTTTCTTGTCCATTGTAAATGAGCGGTACAAACAGAGACCGTAGTGGCGAGCAAAGTAATTTGCTCTGAGGCTTGGTCTGGGCTCAGATGAGAGTTTCATTGCGACACTAATGTTGCTGAGGAAATATGACTGCGGTGCAATGAAATATACTCCAAATAGTGAGTGTACTGGTGCTACCAAAACCCTCATTTAAGATGCCAAATATATCAGGGATGCAGATTCTGCTCTCTCTCTCTCTCTCTCTCACTCCCCTCTCCCCCATCACTGCTGCCTCCTCTCATCTTTTTCCCCTCTTTTTTCTTCTCCTTTCTATCCTCAATCTTTCTCTCTCTCCCTTCTTCCCTTCCTCCACTTCTCTGCATCTGATTTGCTGGATACAAAAAGAGATGCCTCAGTGTTTCAGGAACCCACTGCTGACTGATAGAAATATCTGATCGGGAGGCAGACATACAGGCAGAAAGATGGATAGTGGGGAAAACACTGCCTCTGGAATGCTTTGCTGACATTCTCTCTCTCCTTTTCTTACTCATTCATTCCTTTTAATGTCTCTCTACCAGGCCTCCCTATAGCTGACACAGGAGAGGTGTGCTGAAAGGTTTCTCTCTCCCTCCTCCCATGATCCCTCCCTCTTTCAGTCACACTCAATCCTTGCTTTTTATTTTTCTCATTGCTTCGTATTGCTATGATTCCTCATTGCTTTCACCTATTCCTTTTCCTGCCTCCTCTCTTTATTAATATCTTCATCCATATAATCCAGCACAAAATCATCCTTCTGTTTCTTCTTCCATGTCATCTTTCTCATTATGTCTATTCCTCAGATGATGCATACAGTAAACACTCCGTAGGATCCTATCTGTCTAGTAAAATGCTTTCTAGCAGCAGGATGAAAGGCATGCAGCACTGACTCGAAATCAGGGGCTATCTGTTATCTGATTGGCTGACATGGTGAGCTGTCTGTGGATTGTAGTTACCGGGGAGAACTGGGAGATAATGGCACCGTGTCAGCAACTTCTGGAGCTGCAGGGGCCAGACGAAGATAGAGGTAGATAGGATGGCCAGTCATGTAGAAATATGTTTTGTCACAGTTTTTGTATATTTGGTGAATAGATATTTAATGCTTTGCCTTTATTCCTTATAACCACACTCAGTTTATCCAGGCTCTACAAACATCACTGCGAGGCATGGCAATAAAAGATAATGAATGAATGAAAAGTATGAACACATACTGTACCTAAATACATACATCTCTCTGGAATGGGCAATTCTCAGAAGTTTTTCTCACGATTTACTGAAGAAAATTGCCTTCTCCTTGAGTCATGAATATTGCAATCATACTGCCATTGTCCAACAACCACCTGATACTTATGAAACCTAGGAAAACCTCAGAAAATGTATCTCATATGCATTTTAAAACCAACACTGTTTAGACGTTTCTGTTGTGTTGTAGGTGCTACAGAGTAACAGAGTTACAGGAAAAAGACCACAAAAAGCCCAGCATTGCTTAGAATAAAAAACTTTACTTTTAACATTCAAACCATGTCACAAAGTCCTCACATGAAGTAGAAACAAAATAATAATAACTGCACAACAGGGTTGGGAGGCTTACTTAAAAGTAATCTGATACAATTACTAATTACCAGTTAAAAAATGTAGTCAGTAACCTAATCCTAATTGGGCCATTCACCTAATCGGTACATACTTTGATTTACACTTCTACATCAGTGTGTGTAGGTGTGTGTGTATGCGTGTACGTGTGTAAGTGAGTGTGTCAATTATTTTTTTATTGTCTGTGTAGACGTATTTAGGTGTGTATTTGTAGGAGTACAGGTATTGTAAGTGTAAGAGTTTATGTTTGGATTTGTAAGGAAGTTAGTTATAGTTAGCTAGTTATAGTAGTTATATATATATTCAGTTAAGGAACTAGATTTCAAAATGAAATATGGATTCAAACACTGGGCCCTGATTGACATTCAGGAGAAGCCTTGCTGATGATACAATCTTGCTGATTGGAGTCATTCATGGTGGGTGTTCCAGTTCAAGAGCTGCAATCTAGTCTGATTGTGTCACAGTGACACCTGCGCCTTCTCTCTCTCCCTCCTCATATGCCTCTGACTCTCTTTTTGGAGTCTCTGTAGTTGAGTACCAAGTAGTCAGGGGCTGCCTCCTTCAACGGATGCATGGTGGATTTGGGGATATTGAGGGCTGCACTGGAGACCACAGCTCTGAAACTGGCTTGGAAAGGGCTTGTCAACCAGTTCTGATATATTACCTCATGAAATGCACATTTTAAAGCAAGCAGCTCCTGAATTAGGACACAGTAACTGTATAGATAGTTTTTGCTTTGTGATTTAAAGCAATTTATGTTTCTTTTCTTGCCTCTAACCTGTTGCCTGCCAGCTATTTACTGTATGTTCTACCTGCCAAGTCTGTTGTTTGTTTGCCTGGTTACCCTCCATAAACTTTTTACTAACATTTGGATCCTATTACCTGTTTCCAGTTGTGAGCTAATGTGACATTGGATTAACTGTATATCTGAAAGCTCACAAAAATTCTTATTTTGTCTATTTATTCCCCAAAATGTATTAAACACACACTTTTTCATTGATGGTATATAGAAATATTTTAATGGTCTTATTTTTTGCCAGTGTTGGCTTGTTAAGCATATTTTTGTTGTTATACAGCATTGCCTCAACTCTGTCTGGCAGACTTTGCATTTGTTGGCTACAGTGTTGGTCTACTGAACATTCAGTTATAATGCATTGGTAACAGTATTGACCACAACTGTATGTACATAGCAATAGAAAACACTGGGCAAGCAGAAGTGTCTGCCTGGTCCCTGGTGGGGAACGAGTGTTTTAGCAGCTCCAACAAGAAACTGTGAGAAGCTGAAATGCACAAATACACACTCACAGGTGGAGGAGCAGACAGGCTTCATTAAATCCCAGTCAGGCAGCAGCTCCACGGAGGCCAAACACTCTGCAACTCACACGAGAAAGGTTCTCACACACACACACACGACCCTCTGAAAACTCCGAACCTGGTAGCTTACTAGCAACTGTATGTGTGTGTGTGTGTGTGTGTGTGTGTGTGTGTCTGTGGCACTACATACTTGTGCAGTATGATTTCACTGTCAGAAGCAGCGGTGAGGCATTCATCTGTTGATCTACATTCCTTAGCTTTATGCAAGCCATCTCATTCCAGTTAGTTTAAAAGATGGGAAGAACATCAAACCAGCTTCATGCACACACACACACACACACACACACACACACACACACACACACACACACACTGCACTCTCTTACACTGAACCCCCCCCTCACTCGCTCTCAGTCATCTCATCATTTTTTTCCTCCCTTTTCATCTTTGTTTCATCTCTGCTTTTCTTGTGCTCTTCTTTACTTCCATCACACTTAAATGTGTGTGCTTTAACCTCTGGGAAACCAATAACTACCACAGAAACAACAGAGGTGTGTGTGTGTGTGTGTGTGTGTGTGTGTGTGTGTGTGTGTGTGTGTGTGTGTGTGTGTTTGTGTGTGTGATTATGTGAGATCGAGAGAGAAAGAAAGAAGATGGAGAAGAGAGAGCTTACTATATGGCCGATTTTCTCTTTGGCTTGCAAATGGGAGACATAAAACTTTAATTATAAAAAGTAAGTTGTTGGATGGATAAAGTGTGTGTTGAAGTTGTCCTGAGGATGAGGATGGGGGTTTTGGAATACGATACACAAACTAAAAACCATCACTTAGTACTTACAGGTGCACAAAGGCCCACAAACAAGCACACAATGATGAAACAATCAATTTCAAAACATTATGACTTTGACTTTTGATATTCATTAATGACATCTTCAACAACAAAACCATAATGTCATCAAAACAACTTAAAAACCTGCACACACAAGAAAATGAATACAACAAAATCTACAGCACCAGAAGCTCAATCACAAATGACCTTTAAGTGAATGGCGTCAGAGCCTAAATATATTCTGAGAGGAAGAAAATAAATGTTCCTCTCATGCTTATGAAAGTGGCTTGTGACTCACAAGTTCACAGGTTTACAATTTTAAAGATAAAATACTCTGCAATTCTACACTGCTGCTGCTGTTTCTCTTCTTGCCAATTGTCTGCTGGCACGGCAGTTCTGCAACTGGGTGTTATTGGTTGTGTCTGGTTTGGGGTGCTGGCAGAGACAATTCTGTGTTTTTGTGTGAGTCCTGTTTGTTTTCTTTTCATTTTAGAACTCACATACCTGAGGAATATGTTTTAAGACATCTTTGATTTGCTCTACAAGCCCCTTAAAGGAAGTCGTTCCATGCAATGTGAATGCAGCATTGAAGATTTAAGAAGCTGTTTAATTGAATTTAAGAAATAGTCTAAACTCTGTGACCTGTCTGCAGAAAAGAGAGCGACACTCTATCATGTGGCGGGGCAAAAAAGAAACCTGTGATATTTTTTCAACACCAACCATTTTGCAAACCACTGACTTGGTTTGATATAACAGTTAGAGTCCTCAGACTTCCCATTATTGTCCAACAGCCATAGCGACAATCACAGTCCTCTGTACTCTCACATAGTTGTGGTTTACCCACAATCTCTCCATGTCACTCGTGCTGTTAGCAAGAGCAGTAGGAGGCAATGCAAATAGTAGACCACTGCCACTGAGCATGTGTGTAGGTGTGCGTGAGAGTTTGTGCAAATCAGTCAGCGAGCTCGCATGGAACAGGCTTTTAATGTGTATGCGTATGGTGTTGATAAATTGAGGTCTACACTCTGGTCTCGTCACCCTCCTGTAAGCATACATTAAAGGTCCAGTGTTTAACATTTAGGAGGATCTATTGGCTATAGAATATAATATTCATAGGTATACTGTAGTGCGTAATGTAGTGCAGTGTAGTGATGTGATTAGTGGGAGAGATGATAATAAACCTCCTGGGAAAACCTATAATCAGATCCTGCTGGTGGATGCTGAGGTCAAAGTGTGACTGATAATACTGAAAAGCATTAAGTAAGAGCAGTGTTTGCACACTGAGCAATAAAGCAGCATGGCAAATGATCACAGGAAAAGAGTGGGCAGATATATACCTCCTTATTGCAAATTGTGCAGTTCAATACAAGTGCATTACATATGCAATGTGTTCCAGTGATTAAAGTAGTATGAGTCATATATAGTTTATAAGTTGCACTCAAGTAGTCTGCCAAGAAGACAACACTCCCACAACTTTCACAAGAAGAGCATCACACTGTACCCACATTAAATATATTTATACACATAAAGATTTAAATATAACACTCAGAAAGCTAAAGGTTAACAGCCTCCCACAAACACACACACATGCATACAAACACTCAATAAGTCTTTGACTTTTCGCAGGGAGTGGTCACTTCCAACAACACTCAGGCAGGAAGTTCCTGCCTCCTGCAGCCAGCCAATTACAACACAGCATTTAACGATGAAGGTTCCATTAAGGAAGTCACATGTTCCCCTCTGCACTCTTGACTCCTCTCACGACAGACTCTGTTTTTTCCTGCCTGTCAATGCCAGGAACCCATTAAGGAGCAGTGGTGGGATACAACGTAGGGAAACAATGTAAGGATGGACCCAGCCATTGTTCCTCAGCAGTGCTTCTTGAAAAATGTCCTGTTGTGGTACTTTATTTCTGGCGGACCTTTATTTTACCTGAAAACCTGGCTGTATAAATTATGGCTCTGAACTTAACTCACTGGAAACCACATTCCAATCCTCATCCTTTAAGCGCTATACTGGGGTTTAACACGTTTTAGCTTACTGACTACACATCACACATACGAACCAAAAAGGAAGTGGAAACTGTAGATAATCCCTTACTGTGAATATTTAGTTATGTTATCATCTCATAATGAGCCAGGCAAATTTACATTTACAAGAAACTCTAAAATCTGAGCTTTGAGAGTTTGACAGTTACTATTTCCTTTCTTTTAACATTTTACAGTTCCTGTTGGTAACAGCATTATGTTGCAATTATGATGCAATGATAAGGACGAATAAGTAGTAAATGCAATTTTTGGGAAATGGTTGGCAGTACTGTTAAAAATACAGGTAATGTGCTATAAACATGCAAAACTACTGGTAAAACTGGGCAGATTTGAATGTATTGGTGTGCTAAAAAGCTGAGACTGGTGTCCCCCACCCAACCACCCAAAGAACAAGGGAAAGCCTCACAGCTTGTATTGTTCCTCTGATCTCCATAGTTCCCCTCAGCAATGACCTGCAGCCCACCTCACTGACCCTTGTCCAGCTAAACTCACCCACTTACGCATGCACCATGGAAACTCCACAAAAACACACGTACTATTGTTGAGTTCAGTCACAATGCAAAAATATACATTGTTTTTCAAGAACTGAACCGATTTCCAAAGGTATATGTCACAAGAAGATATTACATGCCTTTAACCGTTGGTGTTTGATGGCTGTTTTTTTCCCTCACTTTGTTCTGACAAAGGGATAAGATGTCACATATGAAGTATTAAAGCATGATCTTCCAACTACATTATCTCCTCCATGACAAACAAGTGTTGATGGCTGATTTTGATCACCAAAAAAGGTATTTCTTCCATCAATTTTCAATACATCAAATGGAACACACTAAATGCAAAATCTATGTTTCATTAGTTGCAATACAACTGAAAAATGTGGTGCTTTATCCAGTAACCTGTGCCTGCAAGTTCCTAACCAGCACAAATCAACTCACCTGCAGTGCTCCACTGTGGCTTTGCAAGTGATACAACATGGTCTGTTTGGTTTTATGTTCTTAAACGTTTTGTAATCCAGTAGATGTCTAAGTATAGAATCTAAGTAGTGGTAAGTTAGTAGGAATTGTGTACCTGTACCCCAACACAACTAAGCCTGCCTGATAAAATGCATCAAACAAACACATAAAGATAACAAATGACTGATCAGCTGCACTGGATTGTCACTGCAAGTTAAGAGAGGAAATTACCATTGTCAATAGTCAGCTACTTTGGTTCTACTCTTTACTGGAAACTAAATAAAACAACAGGGATGTACAATGTAGGTGTATATCACCACAAAGGAGCAGTTTAGCTGACTAGAATGACAAGAAATCAATCTTAACCTACAGACAGGACAGATAAGGTGGAGTCACTGAGCTGTGACTTGTCGTGCCATCAGTCAGTCGTTCCTTTGAGTGACAAAAATGACTCAAATTGGTCTGACACAAAATTAGGCTGATAGTTCAAAAGGGTTCAGAGTCTGTAGTAAGACTACACTGTATAGATGTAAGCCAGCTGACATTCCTTTAAACACAAAATGTGCTTTCTGGGCAAAGAAAGAAATCTGCCTACCTTGGCAGTGACTTCAATGCTGCCTGGCTACTGTCCAAAAAATGGGCTGGATCAACCTCAGCCACAACAACTCATGAATTGTCAGGGACCAAAGCGCTGATGTCTACAAACTCAACATTTTGTCAAAGATAAATAAAGTTTTTTCTCTGGGTCCACACTTTCCGATTTTTATACTTTATCTTATATCTCTTTCGTTTTAACTTTAATCTTCCTTTTCTATGGACAATATGTCTGAAATAAAGTAAAAGAACACTATATTGAATTTGTTCTGAATGTATTAACTAGTGTTGGATAATCCAATGAATTAGTTTACTTAGGAGAATTTCTCCTCTCACTACTTCCCACCCCGAAGAAACCATCTGAGCACCACAGAGCCACTTCATCTTAACTTCTGCAAAGCCCCACTGTTTTTTAAAGTCTTGCAGTCTGTGGGAAGCTGTGGGTTACAGAGCAGATGTGCTGCGGGCACAAAGAATACACACACACCTCTGGCCCAGTGTGAACTCACCCTTCTGCTGACACTGATAGGAAGGAATACACCTCTAGCTTTGGGATACCAACATGGTGAGAGAGAGAGAGAGAGAGAGAGAGAGAGAGAGAGAGAGAGAGAGAGAGCTGTGAAAGCATGGCACATCTGAGCAATAGTGTGTCAACAGAGAATGAGATTAGTAGTGCTATCCCTAGGCGTTCGCTCAGCTGGTGTGTGTGTGTGAGTGTGAGCGTGCTCACTCCTGGCTCTCATGTATCCGTGTGTGTTCTCAGCGAGGGGTTTTTGGCTTCTTTGACTGACATAGACAGAGAGTTTAGGGAGTCCCTCTCCCGCCCACAGCACTGCTAAGAAGCCCTAAAGCTCCTTAGCCCAAGCTCTGCCACTTGTTCGATGAAAGAACATCTATCTGTGGAGATGAAACAATAAAAAAATCCAACCCACTGTCGCCCAGCATGGCTCAATCTCAAGCAGACATGCAAGTGTTATTGAAAGCTCACACACCCCTTCGCAGATTCTGTCTTTTTCTAGCTTTGTTTTGTCTTTGTAGTGGATTATTTGGTTTGGTAAGAAACTGAACACCTTTATCCCTTTAAGCAATCAACTTAGCACACACACTTGTGCACAAACACACTCATGCTGTGTGGGCCAACAAAGGCATTTACAGGTTCAGAGCAGCCTTAGGAGGAGTCGGTGGATGTGAAAGTCTGGAGAATATGAGCCACATGGGAGCACCGGGCGTTCGGCCAGTCAGAGACAGAGCACAGACTGGCATCGACTGGCACCGGCCAACTTCACACATACACACACACCATGCACATTACTGCTCATCTCAGCTCGCGACAAGTGAGATAACAACCTGCAACACACTGCTCTAGACACGCGAGACACACGGGACACACATCACTACAATGTTTGTGTGAAGGAATTGTGTTGTGTGCCATGTGGTCTGTTCCGCGTTGTTTCTTAGCTGACAGCTATCTTTAGAATAACAAATTAGAATAATTACCATTATGGCCATCACACAAACTCAGAAAACACAACCAGAGCAGTGTGACTTTATTCAGTGTGTGTGTGTGTGTGTTGATGGTGGGAGATAGGGCATAGCATGTTTAGTTGTTCAGAGTGAAGCAAGCGTTCTGTGCTTTTCTCTGTATAAGAGCAGCCATCCCAAGATGCTCACTGGAGTGGCTACAGATTCTGGGTGGGCCAAGTGCGCGCGTGTGTGTTTCTGTGCTTCAATACACTTTCCATCAGATTAGGCTGCAAAGCCTGTCCTATACAGTTCTACCTGAGGCTTGGTCCCTAATGGTCTGATTTCCACTGCAGGACCAAAGTGGGCTACTTTACTATTCATGTTTACCCTAGAAAATGTTTGTTCATTTTTGTTTTTCCTTCTGTATTTGAACAGAGATGCATGTTAACATGCTGATGTTTAGCATGTATAATGTGTATATATAATAATATATATAATTCATACTAACATTTGGTGATTAGCACTAAGTACAACCGAGCTGATGGTAATGTCATTATTTTTGCAGGTTTTCTTTTTATTTGTTCACATATCGAAGTTTTGGACAAATTGACTTTGACAATCACCAAATATCCAGTAATTGCTGCTACATAGCTCCACAAAAGTGATCCATCCTCTGGGAACCATCAATGTCGGTATCAGATTTTATGGCAATCAATCCAGTTCAGACTACAGTGGTGAACCGACTGACGGACCAACATTGCTATCCCCAATTCAAAACAAATGAGTAATTTTAATGTTGTTAGTGCAATGCAAGCCTTTTAACTCTGCTCTAGCTTATTTTAGTATGGTAACTCTAATTAATGGACTACAAGCTCTTCTATGTGTTCAGCAAATTCTTTGAGACTTGGGATTACAAAACCTTCTCAGATCGCTCTGGATAACCTTAAAAATGTATGTGCGGTGAGCTAAAAAAAACCAATCTGCTTGTTTTCATTTCCTGAAAAGCTGACATTTCATGGATACACGGTTCAAATCAGATAGTGTCTATTTGCAAATAACACATCATGGTATCATTACAGTGAATGCCTCTAACAGCCAACAGCATGTGAGCTGGTATGACTCACCTCCCTGCACCTCCAAGGAAATCACACGGACACACACACACAAACATAAACACCCACACAGCAGGGGACTGTACACTAATGCAGGTCAGCCATATCTTGGAGGATAGTGTGTGCGTATGTGTGTGTGTGTGAATAGCAATTTGCCCTTTAACCTGAGCATGGATGGAGAGTTCTTAATGTCAGTGAATGCAGCACAAAACACACGCGCAGACAATGTGACACCCTGTAAACATGCCCCATGTAACAAGAACGCTTTGCCTTTTTAATGTTGTGTAGCTGCGGTTAGCCAACCAACCATGGCCAATGCTCTGTGGCAGGCAGGCAGAGCAGTGACCAAGACTAACTGTGAATACATGCAGACCATAAAAAAGCAGAGACAGAGACAGAAAAGGGAGGTTTTGCATTAGAGAGAGAGAGAGGTGTAGGAAAGGAGGGATAGCAAGCGAAGCAAAGCTGCAGAGTAAATGCATGCAGATCGCTAAGAAGCAACCATGCAAAAGTTGCATGACCACTCTAAACAAACTGTATTTCTTCTCTGCTCCATCCACTGTCTGGTTACATTCTACAGTATGTGTGTATTGTAACCATATGCATATGTGCAGGTCTGAACCCAGCTGAAAGACATTAGTCAGGCCAGAAGGGAATTCTACTGAAACCTGGCCCAGCTAACGAAATGCTTTGGAAAAGGGATCAACCGGTATAGAAGAGATGTAAAAGACAAACAGGCAGGCAGACAGAGAGAAAAATAAAAATAAAAATACGTGCACAAATATGTATGTGCATGCCTCGCTTTCAGCATCTGATTACCACAGAGATGCAGTAGATCCCAAAGCTCAGGGGGAAAAAATAAACATCAGCATAAAGAGAGAAAAAGATGATAAAAACTGGAGTCATCACAGCATGGCTGGAATGTATAGACATGTGTGCTGGTTTGAAAATGTAAATTCAGATACAAAAATGTTGTCAGAGAGAAGAGAAAAATGGAAAAACTGAGCAACAGATATTTGGAAATTAGAATACAAATGAAAAAGGAGACAGCAAAAAGAATAAATTAATATGATAAATGAATGAACTCACAGAGGATACCTTAAGAAAACAGAGTAGGATACGAGAGGATGACGAAGGAGGAACGCAAGAAATGAACTTCATAAACAGCTGAGAAAGGAAGAATGAGAGCAAAACAGTAAAATACAGAGGAGGAAATTTTAAAAAGTGCAGACTACATCTAATCTTCCCTTACCTCCGCAGCTGCGTGTGGTATCCTTTGGGACAAAAAACGTAGTGGAGGGGAAAACTTCAGCTTCAACAGCACTGCTACAGATCCCCACTTTCTAGTTCTTTCCAAGGTAATGCACATATATCTGTATCTATCAGCCCAAACGTAAAACTCTTCAGTCCACTAGGACAGTAGTCTGTCTACCTGCGTGGGTTTGTGTAAATGTATCCTAGATGGTGATGAATAGTGGTGAGTGAAAGGAGAATACTACGCTAGAGGGCAGACAGACTGACTGAAACAGGAGAGCAAGGAGAGTAGACTGAGTAGGATGGAAGAGTAACTGGTTCCCAACATCAGAGCGGCTGGGCTGGATACACCCACCTCCTCAGCATGCATCAAATGGGAGTCGCTCAGATGCTACCAAGTATGCAGAGAGAGAGAGAGAGAGAGAGAGAGAGAGAGAGAGAGAGAGAGAGAGAGAGAGAGAGAGAAATCCTGTTTGCAGCCTGAGATCTGATCTGATCTGTTATATGCACATATGCAAGCGAGGTTATGCACACATGCATACACTGATAAAGGATCTAATTAACCCCCTTTTACTCACCCACACATACACACACACACACACACACACACACACACACACACACACACACACACACACACAAAGCTCTGAACAAAGCCTGTGTGAGATGTCTGCCGGGGCTTTCGGTGAAAATAAATAAACTAGCTGATATGAGAGCAAAAGCAATAACAGCCTTTGTGGCAAAAACAGCTCTTAATGAGTTGAATTTAGTGCTCGCACTAAGTTTTCTGTAAGTTGAAGAGCTGGGAAAATGAGTTGATTAATCCACTGGTTCTCAACCTTTGGGTCTGGACCCTCCCAAGGAGTCTCAAGATAAATCTGAGGGGTCACACAATAGTTAAAACGATTGTCTTTTAAAGAAAATAAACACAACTGTTTCACTTTTGCTCTTTTTCTTGCGAAACACAGAATATTTTTACCTCTTCTGGCCTCTAAAAATCCTCCAAATGAAACAATCTGAGAAGGAGAAACAAGGGCAAACAGCTAGCCTGTCCAAAGGTAACAAAATCAGCCTCTCAGCATGGCTAAAGCTCATTAATTAACATGTTATATCTTGTTTGTTTAATCTGCACAAAAATCAAAGTGTAAAAACTACAATTTGCCGCTTTACGGGGGGTCATATGTCAGACTATTTCTTGACCCAGTTGTCCGGCACAATATAATTTCATGTAAAGGTATCCTAATGTATTCCAAATGGCAATTTGTTTAATCTGCTATACCATCATAACGTATCTCAAAAAGAACCTTGCATGAATGTATGTACGGAGTTTGTTGTTGAGAGGTAAACTTTAGTAGACTTCAGGACATACTTCTCATTCTTGGAGTGCAGCATTGCCTGTCGCTCAACATGCCTTAATTTTCCCTTACAGTGTTCCCCTCCTGGGAGAGAAGGTGGAGGCTGGAGGGAGAGAGAGGGAGAAGGAGGGGTGTTTCGTGTCATGGGCCAGGGCTTTGAGCTGCCACCCCGCCAACCTCTGTTGCTCCGGGCCGTGAGAGCTCCGTGCCTCCTGGGACAAAGCCTGCCTTGATAAAGACCAATTCCACTGCTCAGGGCATGGAGAATGATCCTCATTACCACTACAGGTTAGGGGTTACATTCTTGTGGGATCGCCCAATAGGTGGCAATATCTCTGAAATATGTGCATTCACAAGTAGCAGTTTGTGTCATATCCAACAAGGTGGATGTTTTCCTTCTCCCACAAGTATAGGAACACATTTCATGACTCCAGTGACCTTCTTCAAGTGTCTGACAACCCGGTGCATAATGTAAAAACAAGGCCTTGTGTTGATTTCACTGTGTAGTATATAGCTTCGGACGTGGGTGACAGGATCAGCCTTGCTCCCTTTAAAGAAAATGATGTTATCAGGAGGCGATGAGGGAGGTGACACACAGTAATCCCTCTTTTTTAATGCATCTCCTGGTTAGGGCTTTAGCTGGGATGTGAGAGAACATAACACCTGCCCTCCTTGTTAAATCTGTTAAATCACCCGCTGGTTATTACAGCTGTGATGAAATCTTTTTCATCAGTGAAATTAACCATCATATGTGGGGGTTAAAAGATAATTCCAATCCAATTTAACTGAGGCGTAGGTTTCGGTTACTCTCATTTAGTGAAAAGAAATTCACTCTTAAAAGCCAGAGCTGGAGATTGCAATGATAACATATTCTGAGGGATGTTTGATGGAGACTCTAATGTGCTCCATCACTACCACAACTGGGCTACAGCCCCTCCGCAGGAAGTACTGTACCTCCCTAAACTACTCCCATACTACTGTATCAGCATCCTTACTGCAACAACACTGGATAAAAAAACCAAGCCAGGAAATAAAAAAGAGTGGATTCTGGAGGCTGGAAGCACAGTAGCTCATGTCCATCGATACATCTTTGCTGCTGACCAAGCAGCCACTCTGCAGCTGCAGCAGCAGCAGCAGCAGCAGCGGTTCGTCCTGCATACATCTACAGGCTTACCATCGTATTAACAAAATGCCTTTACTTGCTGTTTGCAAAGGCAGAAAACGACACACCTGTCATTTCTTATTCCTGCGTTGCATTCAGGTGCTGCGCTGTGGTAGAGAGAGATAAAAAAAAAAAAAAAACACACGCAGGCAATAACACTCAGTAGCCCCCTATTAAAATCAACACACTGCAACTGATACAAATAAGCCCAAAAAACAGAGATTAAACAGGCAACTCTCGCGATAAGCCTTTCGAGCAGACTTCGGTGTATCTGTGCGAGCAGAAACCTGAGAAATCGTTAATAGTATCTTACCGTTAGATTCGTGGAAGGAGAGCCTCCGCTGACTGTCAGATGAGGAGATGCTCTGGTGGAAGTGGGAATGATGCTGGACGGTTCAACCTCTGTTTCCATAGACAATGCTGCCCCCTGTCGGTTGTAGGTGGACCTGCTGCAGTTTTAAAACCGCTGGACGAGCCGTTTTTGTTTCCTGTGTTTATTTAATATTTAATTTATATGAACTGTCTTTAATAAAGTGCAAATGTCGTCACGTTTATATAAAATATTTACAAATATAGGTTGAGTTCCGAAAAATAGGACGATCGTCAAGTCAGACCAGATACAGCCACATTTCACTTCCGTTTCTTCAAAATAAAAGTCACCGTGAAGTGCAAGACAAGAGCAGCTATATTTAAGTACATTTACTCATGCACTGTTCTTAAGTACAACTTTGAGGTACTTTACTTGAGTATTTCCATTTTCTGGTAGGCCTATTTTATACTTCTACTCATTTTAGAGGGAAACATACTTTTTACTTCACTACATTTATTAAGTTTCTTTACAGTTTCAGATTAATAATACAAAATATAATCAACAAATGTATATACATATACAAATATGATGTATGATCGGTTTATTGATCACAGGGGAGATTCACAAGTTACCTAACAGTACTTCATACACCATCACTGACGGTGGGATTCATCAATAATGTGATAAATCCAACTGTAACTTCTGTGAGAATGAATTTAACTTTCTTCCAGTGTCCCTTTGGGATTTTATTCCATGTTCTTGCTTCAATTATACACCAATTCTTACCATGTTTTCATTCCTGTGTGTCTACGAAGGACAAATAACAGATAAGATAATATAAGATAAGATAAGATAAGATAATATTTAGAGCAGCTCAAGATACATGTCAACCGATATATAAGAAAATACACATTAAATAAAAATAAAATAGGAAAATACAATATATAATAGAAATAGAAAATAGGAGTTATATGTAAACTATATACACCTTTTATATACTGTAGCAGGTTATCAGCAAAACTGCAACTGGCTGTTTAGTTGTAGCTTAACTTGACTCTTCATCACGGCTAATCAGATATTATTTGCAGGATTCGCTTTCAACAAATTAATCCTTTGCTTTTACTTTGAAAGAGTCACTTTTGTTGATTCAGTCCAACTTGATGCAGCTCGACAAAATAAAAAAAACTACAAAGATGGCGTCTAAAACTGGCCTTAGGGGCCTAAATGAAATAGGTAACTTAACGTGAGCCTGACCTCTGGGATGTAAGTCTTTCTCGTTACATAATTTCAAAGAAGTCTCGGCACATTTATAAGTTTTATGTATCTGTTTGAAATAACAAGGGCGACCGTTAATCGGACGTTTTTTCCCGGAGGTTTTGACGTGGTGCCGGTGTTTCCCGGGCAACGTTAGCTGCCTCTGGGTCTTCAAGCAGGAAAAAGCGCCAACTTATGCTGCGCCGTGTGAATCGTCAAACACTCCGTAAATGTCTCTCACACCGGATTTTTCCATCAAATATATTAAACTTCAGTTCGGAATGACTCTTTCAGGTAAGAGTTTAGACACTGTGTGGATTTACGATGGTTGTTTTTCTCTTAGTGAACTGTTACAAACGGCGTGTTGCCTGTTTTCGCCTCCCCACTTCTTCGCCGCACCGTTTTGACCCAGTTTTTGTGGCGATGTGTGTCCGTAAACCGCTCACCGACACCACTTTATTTATCATTACTCGAGTAATTCTTCTTCCCTACCGCCATTAAAACAACGGTTGCTAATGTAAAACGGTTCTTTGTCAAAAGTTGAGCGGGACAATGAAAACAACCCGTAAGTTAGCGTTAGCCAGCTAACATGTTACATAATGCGTTGTGCAGCCGGTAACCGGGTTGGGTTTAAGAAACCAGAGCGGTTCGTGTTGATTTAATGTTTGTAGTTTGGTTGTAGTTACATAACTGCGCAGTAATAACTTAGTGCGTAGTTACTTTCGTTCTCCTTCGACTCTGATGGCGCCTTCTGAAATTAAACTGTGTTTCCATTTCTTGCCAGTGGGGTGCGCTGTTGCATCTTAGTAGGAACAAAAAAAAAGAGAGAGGTTTAAAAAGAAAAAACATCGCCCTCAAGGTACCAGAGTAAAAGATGCCAGGCCTGCAGGGTGAAAACGTTGTGGCGGCGCTGGGGAGCCCCATCAAGAAGAGTAAACTGTCTCTGAAGTTCCTCCAGAAGAAGGAAACTAAACGAGCTCTGGATTTCTCTGAACCTCAAGCAGATGAACCCAAAGCGGCTGAAGCAGTGGAGCCTGAGGCCAGGTGGGTCTGTGCTGTCGGGTTGTGATTTATTTTGGGGTTATACCAAGTTCAAAAACGCTGATTTATTGCCCGGGCCTTGTTGATGAATGGTGGCCCGGCTGGGAAGAAGTATCTGACAGCATAACAAGTCATTCTCACACATTTTACACAGTTTAAATCATCATCAATCAAACCTCAATTTACTAGTTCAGTATTGTAGTTGATCAGATATTAGTCAATTGTGTTGTGAGGATACAATCGTATGTTATTGTGTTATAAATTTCAGCTTTCAAAATGTATGATTTTGACCACACTCTAATGGGGCTGCGCAATTAATCGAAACATTATCGAAATTTTAAGCTGCTGTTGTTTGATAAAGGTAAAATGTGTGACAGCAGCTTTATAATTCAGTACTGTAGCTCTGAAAAGATGCCCTGGCCTACAAATCTTGTTCTACGGATGTAAGAAAATGTGTTTCTTTGGTACTACAGATGTCACATCATCATGATTTTAGTATGTTTTTTTCGTCGAAAAATGGAAATTGTGATGCAAAAATGATAATTCCCATTAATTTTGAATCATTTTTCAATCACAATATGATTATTTTTTTGCATATTGTGCAGCCATAGTTTTATACATGTTAAGAATTTGGTTTCATGTAATGTACAAAAGTGGTGGATGATGTTTGCAACCATATTCTCTTCGCTCTAGTGAAACAGCAACAATCAAGGAAGTAACTCGTAGGTGATGACAGTTTTCTCTTTTTAATTTGAAACTCTGTTTTCTTCTCCACTGTTCAGCAGCTGTGATCAGGTGGTCCCTGGTCCTTCTCCATGCCCAGCCTCACCCGGCCTTCTGCCCTGTGAGAAGAGGGAGAACTTGGTGCCATTCGTGGGGCTCAACAACTTGGGCAACACCTGCTATTTGAACAGCGTCTTACAGGTGGGTGATCATCAGAGATCAAATGGATCTTTAATGGCAGTTTGGCTACAACATGCATGTACCGTGTGTGTACAGCAGATGCATGTATAGGAAGGTTTGGGCTTCTCAAAGTATGTGTAGTTATTTGACTTAAAATAATTATAACTAATACTTAACTAATCAGAAAGAAACATGGACACGGGCCCTTTTCAAACACAAATTATTGTTATGGTTGCCTATCTCATGAAATTCAGTTTCTATATCAAAGCATGAACATTGTAAGTTAATAAATTAAGATCCACATATTCCTTCGTCATCGATTTAACTTTGTTTTTTCAGTGTGTGTCATATAATAGTCATAACATATAAAGCCTTGATACAGGTCTTTGTTCTGCATAATTATAAAGCTGCTTAACAGGAAATAAAGTCTGTAGGAAACAATTACTCTGCCTTACCCTGCAAGGCTATTATTAAACGTGGACATGGTAGACATAAACACTGCAGTGTTTGGCACAGTGTACAGAACAGTGTCTCCTGTGGTTGATGTAGAACAGATAAGACCTGTAGATAAGTGGTTGGTCCACAACATTCGCCTGACTGACGTACTGTGTGCTTACATCTGATCCTCTCACTGTAGCTTATTTGTATTGGCAGTGTTTGGATATAAAGAGACAGACAGGCACTGGAGGATGTATCTCACAGTCAGGCTCTTGTATGATCTCACCTGCAACACCTGTTCAAATGGTGTCTGTGCCTGTGGGGTTGTATTTCATCTCCTTAGAATAAGTAAGACCTTCCCTTGTAGAGGAAAGAACATAGACTATGTGTAAGGACAACTCTTCCTTTAGGCCACTGGTAAGACAGTAAGGCAACCCCTGATGCAGTCTGCAGTGTTGTATTACTTTGCTACTTGTATTATTATCGTGTACTGTTACTGCAATGATGCTGTACAGGCTATTGGCAGTCTGAAAAGGCTTTAAGTAGTGACTCAAGTTTCCTCATAAAAGAATATAGAAGGCATTAAAGTATTAGATTTCCCCTACAAAGATCTAAAACAACTATTCTAGGCTATAGTAGGCAGTAACATTACTTAGCAAATGTTTTTGTGTGTGATTTGAGCAAATATTGTCTACTTATCCAGGTTCAGGTCAATAAATGTATGTGCTTGGTTAATAATTAAAAGTCTTATCACAGAATCACACAATTGCCTCCAATAAAAATGACTTCAAAGTTTAACTTGGAGAATCTTGCAGAAACCCTGTTGTCATTGTTTTCACCCAGTGACTAACGTTGTTGATGTCTCATTGCTCCTGCAGGTGTTGTACTACTGCCCAGGGCTCAGAGAAGGCATAAAGACACTATACAATCTATCCAAAAGAAAAGACAAATCAAAGGAAGAAACTGATAAAAGCGAAGAGGTTGGTGCAATACAAATTACATTTTTATTTTTTACATAATTAACATTTGCAAACAATTGTATAATATAGTGTAATGAAGTCTCTCCGTTGTGTCCAGACCATCTAAGCTTATATGATACTAATATGGAACTACAAACATACATTTTAATAATGTTTTGTATTTTATTTCTGTCTCAGCAGTCAGAAGTTGCAGCTGAGGCTCTGCCACCTCAAATTGAGCTCCTTGGGAGCTTCAACAGTCTGATAACATCAGTGGAGCAGCTGCAGTCCGACTTCTTGCTGAACCCTGACAGCTTCAGTGAAGGAGAACTTGCCACACCACCTCGCAAAATCCTCCACACACTGCGGTAATGATGTGGTAATTTCTAATCATAGGTTGTAACCAAATAGCTGTCCAGTTTCCAAACATTCAAATTGTACGCTAGCTCATTTCAGCCCAAATTAATGACAACTGCACTTCTTCTGGTACAGAAAAATCAAACAAGTTGTTGGTGCATGATGTAAAATGACACAAGTAGATCCTCTCCCCCTTTCTTGTCTTTCTTCAGCTGTTGACTGTTTTTTTAAGTTGTCAAGTTCAAAATGATAACTACATTTTTCATATTCATATTTACTTTAAAGCAACAGTTACAAAAGCCAAAGAAAAGCAGCACATGTTCAAATTTTTAAAGCTGTAATAGCAAATGTTATTTTTTTTTTTTTCTTGAGTAATCAACTTAATTATTTAACAACTCATAAATCATTAAGATTGTCATTTATTTTTTTCTCAAGTGAACTAATTGTGACAGCTCTTTGTGTGTTACAGGCAGCTGAACCCCATGTATGAAGGCTATCTTCAGCATGATGCTCAGGAGGTGCTGCAGTGCATCCTGGGATATATCCAAGAAGCCTGTGAGACCATCAGGAAGGAGCAGGAGTCGACGAGAAAGGACGACGACGCGGCTGAGGTTAAAATTGAGAATGGTGTCCATTTGGGTTCCAGCAGCTCCACAGCAGAATCTCAAACTCCCACAGAAGAGGACGGCCAAGTCAGCGGCAAGAGAAAGAGTGACACTGAAGTGGGAAATGCCAAAAAGAAGCCAAAATCGGTGAAGTCTAAGAAATCTGATGCAGAGGAAGACAGTATCAGTAGAAATAAACCCTTCACTCGGTCCAAAAGGAGGTCTTCTAGTGACATCACAATAGACAGCACCCAAAACAAAGACAAAGAGGGGAAGGCAGAAGATGAAGGGATGAAGAAACCGAATAAGGAGGAGGAAGGCGGGAGTGACGGTGAGGGGAAAGGTGAAAAGGCATCTAAAGAGGCAGATGGGAAAAAGAAGAAGAAAGCCAAGCTCAGCTGGCTGAGGCCTTCTGGGAAACAACCGAGTATTTTCTCCAAGTTCCGCAGTGTGGGGAAGATCAGCTGCACGACTGTGAAGAACCAAATCAAACCAGAGCCAGAGAACGAGAACGGGCTGACGGACGATCAGAGTCAGAATGAGCAGACCAGTGAGGAGAAATCCCCGCAAAACGTGGCTGAAGACAAGACGGCAGTGAAACCTCAAGGTAGGAGATTATTACTAGAAGAAGAAGAATGGGACATACACAGAGAGAAAGCAAGATAACTTATATTGATTTAATATGAGCGATCGAGGTGAGGGATCCCCTATGTAGAATTGATAAATATCGAAATACTGACCTTTCTGGCAGGTTGGTAACTGAGAATTAAGAGAGTTAAGACGTCACACGTCTCATTGAAGATGAAGCTGCTGGATTAAGCCAAGTTATTATATCATGATTATGTATAGATTACCCACAGAGTACGTTCTCTAATGTCAATTTTAATCTTGAATATTTATTTTCTTAACTCTTGCAGGTAACTTGTGTTTCATAAAAACATTTAAATACATTAAATTAAGAACGTGCATATAGACTAGCCTTTATTACGTGTTCTGAGTTGAAACCATGCTTTCCATCCTGACCGTCTGCATTTGGTTCGATTTGTGTCACAAATGGTGGTGTAAGCCCTCTGCAACTTCCATGAGTTGCAGTTTTAGACTTTCACAGTCTGTCAGTTAATTGGTTTACTTTGATTAGGTGAGCTGAGTAAACTGACTCTTAAGATCCCTCAGTGTTAATACCACAAACGGGAGATATAACAACTGTTCAACCCTGTATATGATAATGACGGTGAGAATAAACAACCCTATGTTATTCTATTGAAAGTATTAAATTAACGTGTGTGTGTGTGTGTGTGTGTGTATGTGTATACACATACACATACACACACACAGAGTAGTCCTCCTTACAATTTTCTCCATTTAGGTAGCCATCACTCTCCAAAAGATGGGAGCCTGAAATGGCCTTTCAAAGGGTTGTAGGGTTTCTGTCTTAATGGGTCATTTTATTGTAAAAGCAGCCTTCAAGCTATTGGAATAGAGACTGAATTTAACCTCTGCTCTGGGAAATCAGACAGCATCAGTGCTTCATATGTGACTTCAGACATGAAATATGACAGATCACTTAGGTATGTCTCTCTGTGTCTCCGTTATATTCAGATGGACTGGATCTGATGGAGCGCCTGTTCCAGGGCCAACTGGTTCTGAGGACTCGCTGTCTGGAGTGTGAGAGCTTCACAGAGAGGAGAGAAGACTTCCAGGACATCAGTGTCCCAGTGCTCGATGACCAACCCAGCAGCCCGGACGACCTCTCTGAGGGTGAGCATTTCTACAACAACTCACCCGCACCCTGCACCCGCTCAAATAATAAGTCAATAAGTTGATTGAAAGCATGCAAAACAAGCAATTTACATAATGTAGTATCACATAGAATCATTTAAAATAACTGCAAAGTGAAAACATACACATGAAAATCCTGAAAAATGTTTTTTATTACAATGTCCCCCTCTGCAAAATACATTTGAAAGGCAGTCTTATCCTGCAAATCCAGAAAAAAAGGTCTTCTGTAAATTAAAATGACATAAAAACATATAAAAATACCATGTAATGAACATACACCCTTCCTCTTTTCTTCCATACCACAATGTAGACAAAATAACTATTTATTCAATAACTGATATTTTCTCTCTCTGCACAGTTTCTCCTGATCCTAAACCAGAGCTGAAGACTCTGACGTGGGCCATCGGCCAGTTTGCTTCAGTGGAGCGGATCGTTGGGGAGGACAAATACTTCTGTGAGACCTGTCATCATTACGCAGAGGCTGAGAGGAGTCTGCTGTTCGACAAAACGCCTGAAGTCATCACCATTCACCTGAAGCGCTTCTCTGCCAACGGCTTAGAGTGAGTTGATGAATTGTCAACACATTTACTGTCAGTTTTATGTTTATTTCAGTGTTCTGTCCTGCAGTGCTCTTATGCTGGCGTATTTGTATATAGAGTATAGATGTATTTGTCACTGTGAATGTGAAATCGGATGAATGATTTTAGAGTTGATCTGCTATCCTCATTTCTTTTAAGGATGCAAAAGGCTCATAATGTTTGATTTTTCTCTCAGAAATACACATTTAGTTGTTAATGGGAGCAAATGAGTTCAAATAGATTTTTATTCTGTTTGCAGTCCACTGCTGTTCAGAGAATACAAGGTCTTTTGACAACTTAGAATATGCTTCCACTAATGAAGGTGAAGAGGAAAACAACTTATCAGACTAATTTAAAAAAATGTTATTGGTATTACACAGGAATAGAACAGGGAAAGTCTCACCTAAATTCAGCGCTGTCCTCTTGATTGGTGACACGATCATGATAAACATGCTGTAACATCCCATTCACTCCTCTCCATTTCTTTTCCTCCTAGATTGGACCCGTATGCCGGTCTGTCCAAAGTGAACACTCCCTTGCAGACGCCTTTGACCTTGTCCCTGGAGGAGTGGTGCACCCGGCCCTCGTCTGCAAAGGCTCAGCGCTATCAGCTGTTTGCTGTGGTCATGCACAGCGGCATCACTATCAGCAGCGGCCACTACACCGCCTACGTCCGCGTGTCTGAGCTGAAAGATGTGAAGCTCTGGCTGCAGGACAGAAAAGAAACGGAGGAGGAGGAGAGTAAAGAGGGAACGCGGGTGAAAGACGAAGTGTTGGACTATGATGATGGAGAGGTGTCGTTCAGCCTGCACGCAAGGAGAAGTGCGAGTTTGGCTAGCAACAAAACGGGAGGCAAGAAGCTGTCAGAGGGTGGGGTTGGACTCTTGGGGGGCCAGAGGAGTTTGTCCAGTTACGACCTCGGGAACAGCAGCAGCAAACACACAGAGAAAGCAGCCAGCAGTGGAGCCACAGAGGGATCCAAACGGAGGAAAACCATCAACAGTCAGGGCCAAAATTCTGAAGCAGGACTCAAAAAGGAGCCTGGGGTAGGAGAGGAGGCATCCATGACTTCCTGCGGCGGAGTGGAGGCCACAGAGCAGCAGGCTTTGAACAACCTCCTTGAATATGAGGGCAAATGGCTGCTGTTTGATGACTCTGAGGTGCGTTTGTTTGAGGAGGAGGATTTCCTGCGAGCCTGCTCTCCCGAGACATGCTCCTCATCGACACCGTACCTGCTGTTCTACAGAAGGATGCCTGAACCAGGACACTAACACGAACACAAGGACCGCCAGTCAGGCGTTCTGGCAGCTGAACACTCAGACAGTTGTATTTTGTAATACTACGAACTGTGCCAAAAATACTGTGGCTGCCTGAACTGAAGATACTTCTCAGCCCAAAAACCCACTGAAACAGTCTGGTCTCACTGCGGGACCAAAGCTGTTTAGACCCACTCATGAACTTGTATGCCGGGACAGACAAATGGGGATTTGTCTATGTGCCAGGGATGACTTCTTTTTTTTTTTTTTGGATGTGATTCTCGCCTCTGTAAACTGAGTACAGTGGCTTCTCTTTTTGCTGTGTGTACTATTATTTCTTGGACACTGGCTTTGATAAGTTTTCTGTCATTTTCTTTAACATGTTTTTATTTTCTTGTTTGTTTTTTTTTAAAAATTGGAAAAGCACTTTTGAACTAAAAATTTAAATAAGTGAAAATGCTAAATGTTGGAAAATGTCTTTTTTCTAGCTAATTTACTTATTTACTTATATAATCCATTAATTTGCATTTACAGGAGAAGATGATGGTGCTGAGTATATTTTAAATAGATTACTCCACAAAAAAAAGCCAAATAAAACACAAAGTCCTTTCAAGTAATGCAGAATATGCTTCATGAGGTTAGAGAGAATACGCTGAAGAGTTTTTCTGCAATATTTTCTTTGAGAAGTTCGGCAAAGGCTTCACTTCTAAAGTTTTGCACTAATTCCTGGTCCTCAAGATTTTACATACATTTTTTTTTTTTAAATATAAATTTGAAGCCTGAAATTGATGCTGATATGCTTATATTTTTGCATAAAACACACTAAACTGTCAAGCCTCCAGTGTATATACCAAGCTTGGTTTTGTTAATACACAACAGTTTATGCAGGCTGCTGACTTTCTTACTCAGCCCACACATCGCAAGCTTCAAGGTGCCAATTCAGAGTGAAGATGTGTGAAACTTAAACCCTTAATATATTTATGTCTTCAGGTTCTAAGATGTTTATCAAGGTTATAAACTGCCTCTTCAGCTTCCATATCTAATTCAGTTTGTAGCTAATCATTTGCATATTTATGGAAATCCAGATTTGTTATTTACAGGGTTAGTTTCTTACTTGAACATGTTCCGTACTTCTGAGTCTGTCCCTGTGGATACTCAAATAATGACTCCTATTGGTCAAGCATTGCATTTGTTTTGTGTGTGTTCAGCGTATTTTTTGTTGTTGTTGTAATTAATAACATAACATAGCTTTTCAGGTTTAAAAATGTGGTCATAAGGTATTACAGGTATCTAGTTGCAAATATTCAGTAAAGATGACATTATTCATCTCAGGTTCAGCAGAGTTTATAAGACCAATCATGGTTTCAGGGATTAAATCAGATATTTAGCTGTAGCTTCATGAATAATAACCATTATGGGCCATATTCAGTCATAAGTACCTGGGAAAGGTTTCCAAAGCAAGTTTTGGAATTTAATGTAATGTGACAGCAGCCCCAGTGCATGTGTTGTCTCCTTTAAACTGTACCTCATTCCAGCTGTAATTATATTAATGTTGGCAGGTTCTTACTATCAGCAATAAAGTTTTTACCTTCACATGTCCTCACTCAACGACCTTTTTGTTGCCAGACATTACGGCGATATTCTTAGATCCTACTGATGTGATGTCTCCAATGTAACATTAATCCTACATACACACAAACATAGAAGAAAATGGCAGCATACACCAGCTGAACATTAAAATATTTATTTAGTAAAATATTTAAAATAAACAAAACAAAACTACATAAAATTATACAAGGATGTTTGAAGTACCTAACTTTAAAACATTCTTTCAACTAAAAATGATAATAAAGCATCATGATAAATAATGGTACCATTTTTTGCATGTTTTCATTTTTTTTCTCCCCCCCTCCATTTTGAATTACATAAATTTTCAAGTTGTAAAATGCATTGCTACACTGTAATAAAAAAAGTGCACACATGAAATTGAATACAGATTTTTGACACATAAGTACATAATTAAATAGACACCTTGACTTTTAAAATTGTACCTTTTCTGCTAAAAAATAAAAATAAAAATGGTTTTGGCACTATAAGTAACTAATAAAGGGATCACAGAGCATTCTTGGTTTTCAGTGGCTTCTTTGTTTACATCCAGCAGATTCTGTTGGTTTCAGAACTGAAGGCTAACATTATTAGCTTTTTTTTAAAAATGGTTGCGTAGGGACAAATATAAAGACATGTCCCCCTGTGTGGCAAAAGGCCAGCAAAGAAAAATTCTAAATGTCAAGGTATCTCTTTAATCTTTAAGATCCACTTGTTCGTCCCTCTGATTGTGTAACAGTTTGTCTGTAAACAACTTAAGACACTGGAATGACGTACCAAGCTGCAACAAGTTTAGCCTTTCTTTTAGCACACTCTCCAAAACACTGACCAACTTTGGAGACACTCCTATTTACACTCGAGAATAAATTAATATTGCAATTTCTGTGTGTGTGTGTGTGTGTGTGTGTGTGTGTGTGTAGTCTCTTCATCTTCAAATGTCAAGCTTGCGAAGACTCATTCTGCTGAAGGAATCTCTGGAAATCAGAAAAAAGAAAAAAAGTTTTGATTTACAAAGACAGATTTTTTTGAAACTGAATTAAACGGGGGATTTAAGTGCCTTCAGACCCAATGATTTGGGGTTTATGTAGCTTATCTGCCATTTTAATTCTCACTTTTGCTAGCCAGATGTCTTTTTACAAGACTGTAAGGCTGGGAGGACTTAAATGTCCAGCAGCCAAGTACTATTTTCATCCATATCTGTGAAAACCAAACTTTAAAATCCACACATGCTATACGACCGATGTAAATGACAAATGTAGGGTTCCCATTGTGATCCTGATTAAAACGTCGAGGATTTTTACATGATATGCCATGTTAGGTTGCATACACACACAGACTGGCTGTTATACATTTATAAATGTACTGTATTGCTTTCTATAATATTTATTTTCTGCAATACAGCTCTAAAAACTGCCCTTATTTAGCAGAAAATCAGTGACCAGTGGGAACCGTACATAAGATATCAAACACGGGACAGACTCAAAACAGCATCACAAAATGTGGTCTGAAAGTCACAAACTACCTTGTCAAGCTGTCCGTTTGCTGCAGGATTTTTACAGAAGCAAAAAAAATGTAATTCAACATCCAAAACATGTCATCTACACTCACACACTTCCTTCTCTCTCTCACTTTAACACACACACACACACACACACACACACACGCGCACACACACAGAAACAGTGCCGCTCTTCAGTCCTACCTGTGTGAGTTGACCTGCAGCACAGGTTTATAAAGCTGAGGGATCTTTCTGTTGATGAGGGGCTGCAGCGCCTCCTTCAGCCGGTGATAATTCCTCTCCAGCTCCCTCTGGTACTCCTTCTGGTCTGGACCAATCAGGCTCTTATTCTTACGCAGGGCATCTTCACACCTTTGGCAGAGAAGTCAGTCAAATACTGGCGTGTATATTCTATACTACTCTTTTTTTTTTTTTTATAGGAGCAGCAGTTAGATACCAAAAACCTTCTTGTGTCTCCCAAATGTCCAACATATTGTATCGGTTCACAGGTACGTGATTCATCATCCACAATCCATACCTCTTTGTGAAGTCTTTGAAGCAGAGCCGTAGCTTATTGTGGTGTCTGTATAGCTTTGGGTCACTGGGAATCTCTGACAAGAACACTTGAGCCACCTCCAAAGGACCCTGAGGAAAGCATATAATCATTATTCATCTACAGCTTTACTTATTTATTACATTACATTAATGTAGCTAATGATTTTATCCAGAGCAACTTCCACTGAGTGCATTTAACCATGTGGATGTAACCCAACCATTGCAAGAATCACGCAAAGTACATCAAACTTCATCAAATGTGCTGAATTGCTACACTTAGAACAATAATAGAACAAGAGATCCAGAAAAAGGTGTTTTATCCCAACGTACCGATGCTAATAGAGAGGTCAGAGTTGTATTTCTATCAAATCAAATATCAATAATATTATATATAATATATATATATATATAATATAATACCTGTCATCTTAAAACTTTACCTGGTTGACAGTTGTGCCTACTGATCCCTGTAGGACCATCTGCAGCATCTTTGCATCAGCAGGGTCCTGGTGGGTGGCGAAGGCCAGCTCCTGAGTCTTCTTCTGCATGTCCTCTATCGCCACCTCGATGGGTGTGGATATAATCTTAGAAGTGACGTAGAGACAGGCGGTTTTAGTGATCAAGGTGCACAGGTAGTTTGACAAAACAGCTCCCTTTTATTACCACCTTATCTCCAGAAAATAAGCCACTGTATGTTGTTTTGCAACAATAATAAAATCTTTAGTAATGGAGAAACATAACCAGTGACATAAAAAAGGTTTCTGCAGGACAGTTGATTTCTGCTGATTCAACTGTTTGCAAACTGTTAACCCACCTCCTCTTTGTGGATGATGTTGATGCGTGTCTTAATGTAAGGGAAAGCATGGGAGGTGGTGAGGATGGTCTTGCGTTTGAACTGTTCGTGCAGGTCCCCGTGGGCCCGTCCATCCAGAGTGAAGGGCGTGCAGTAGACAAAACGCCGCAAGTTGTAGTTCTTGTCAAAGTAGGTGATGCGGTCCTTCATCTCGTACGTGTCGAAGTACGGCTCCACATATGTGATCTGGACGAAGGCCTGCAGAAATACAGAATAAATCATGGTCAGGACTGGTCAGACTAAAAGCTTGAATAAAATCACTCTAAACTGATCCATTTCCATCCACTTATCCAACGATGTGGGAACATTCTGCCCAACACAGACCTTATTTGGGTCCAACTTGCACTTGTCCACTGGGTTGGAGTCCTTAATGACTTCTACCTGGTCCTCTCCAAATCGTTCCCCATAGAAACCCTGAGAATAAACACAGAACTCATTAGTACTTAGCACACATAGCAAAGAGAAAACCATGCTATTACAGGAAAGTCTAGAGCCTACATGGTGGTATTTACCTCTAGCCTGTGAGAGATTTCCGCCAGCTTCGTGATGGCAGGCTCTTTGTACACAAACTCCTGCTCGTCTAAGTCGCCAAATTTTGAACCGTAAAATCCGACTCTGAAGTACGTACCAAACATCCTCTTTCCAACCTGCCAGGAGAGGAAGATGAATGTTAGTGCTGAGGAGGAATGTTTATTAAATTCATATAAGAGCGTGTTCATTTCTGATCCAAACTTCAAACTCAAAAGGATAGATCATCGTCCAAATCAGACATCAGAGATTCAGTGCAAACCCTAAAATCTCACAATAATGCTTTTCTTCCCTTTTTGCTATATCCTCTAATGGTTAGTGGCAGACTTCAGCTCCAGTGTAGTTCACAGGAAGTATAGGAAGGAAGAAAAGGTTGTAGTTCATTCACACATATGACAGCTAAATTAATGCAAGTTTCCTCATCTGCACGGCCATCTGTGGGCACATCGTCAACTCTGTTTCAGTCTATACAACTGCTTATAAGTGGTTTGAAATAAAATGTCTGTACAAGCCAGTGTCGGAGGAGATCATCAACCTCCAGATTACCATCCACACGTTTACTCAATGGTAACCACAGTCCCACATGTTTGCATCCATTGTAGAAGTTTCACTTTTTATGAGCTTGTCCTACACCTTTTCCACCTCTACAAAATACCCAGAGGACGGACAAGTGCAGTGCTTGACAACAAGAACAAGAAACAACAACTTCCTTTAAAATGCTCAGCAGAATATTCATGTCATGAACAAGTACAGTAAGTATAATGAGTATATTATTCAATGAATTCTAATTTGTAAAACTTAAACTCTGACTTTTTCTTTATGCCCACAATTAATGCACATATTTTCTGTCTATGTTTTGCCCTTTTTGAGAAAAACAGGCCAAGCTCATAGATCAAAGCCTTAGATCACATAAATTAGCCATGAGCCAAGAGTCATGATCAGAGAAAGAGAACAAAAGAAACCATGAGAAAAGAGTTTCTGCAGAATAAAAATGGCCATAACTACTTTAAACAGATGCATGAACCCAATCACCCTGCGATATCTTAGGAAGTATAAGTGTTCAGTGACAAGAAAATGGCCACCAAATCCAGAAACTTGTTCTGCACAGACCATCCAGAAAGCAACTTAACATTAAAGAACTTACTTCAGTCAGAAAGCACAGAAGGTCTGACGCAGGTGTATGTGAGTGAGTAGGTGTGTATGTGTGTGTATAACATGAGAAAGGGAGACGCTGTGGGTAAGTTGCATAGGTTGGCATCTGACTTCTAGTAAGAGATTATTAAATAAACCCTCTCGTTAACTACAAGTTTATAGCAAATTTTAACTCCTGAAACTACTGATTCAAAAAGAAATGTAAGCAGAAATTTAAGAGGCCCTGAAAACTAATGAAACTTACCACAAGACACAATTAAGTAAAGTGGGAAGGAAGGGTCGGCAACCAGGGAAATCAAAAAGGAGAAAACAGAACAAATTTTAATGAGGATTGGATTCCTCCAGAGAATTACAAAAACAACACAAACTAACACACAATAGCAAAAATATCTCCATTGATTTTAAGAAAGAACATAAACTCATTGTGGAGGATCGAGACCATGCAAACGCAGACAGTTACGAAGAAAAAAGAAAGACAAAGTGAGAAAACAAAGATCCACCACCTTCAGAAGCACAACATGCACTCTCAGCGCATTTCCAAAAGGAACACGGAGTGCTCTGTCCATTTCATGCAACAGACCATGAAAACTCAGAGGTTAATACTGTTAACAACAGAACAGAATGGATGAAAAAAAATCAAATCAGGGGTCGATTTAGTTTGAACTATTAAAAAAAAGGGGCAAGAATAAGAACTAATGAAAATCAAAAGGGATAAATCAAGTAATCCTGAGATTACTGTGAGTTGAACCCTCTTGGGGGGAAAAAACTGACTGCCTCAGGAATTTGGTTCCAGCTTCGACCCAACACCCTGTGTTTTAAAAGGTTTGATTAATGGTATGTGGAAAGAATGACCAATGGCTAGAGGAGGCTAACAAATACCCTTGGAGTAAAAACAGTGCACTGAAATCGAGCCCTGTGGTTGAAGATGAGATGAAGATGAAGTGTGACAGCAGACGGTCAATGAGTGTGTTCTGAACGACACACCAGCAGACAGACAGAAGATGAGGACAAGGAGAGAGCGGATTGTGCAGGTGATGCATTCGCTGAGACTTTTGTCATTAGTGTCACACACTGTGGCTCCCATGCACAGCCTGCCAACACTGTCACGTTATAAAAACAAGCTCCTCTTGCACATTAAGAGGAGGGAGGAGAGAGGAAAACGGTGAAGGTGTTGCTGCTTACACAGCATGTGTACCCAACAGGGGCAGACAGTTGACATTGTCTGCAGATGTTAATGGATTGGATGTATGTAACAAAGCAAAGAGAGCAACTGAATGCCCACGGCTAGCAAATAAAAAAAGATGAGAGTAAATAAAAATAACACAACATGAGCAGGGCCAAGCAGGAACCGTTTAGCCACCTACCTCCCAGCCAGTACTCTGTGTGACAAAGAGAATACAGGAGAGTGAACGACAACACATACAGCAAGGAGAACTGACTCCTTGGAAACTAATCCAGGTTACTAGCTATCGAGTTGGAGAACAGAGCACCTAAAAATACAAAAAAAAATAACTTTTTTCAAGCAAACAAAGATAATTGTGTTGGCTTTGTGAGAGCAGTTGCTCTGAATACCAGACGACTGTAACTTGACATCATCATTATGAGTCACACAACTGGCCTTTAAGAAAAACCACGACAGGAGTTTCTTCTCACACTTCATGCATCCTCTGTTTTATACTTCACAAATATAATAAAGCATGCAAGGTATCAATAAATAAACTGGAATTAAAATGCCCAAAAATAAAACCATGCAAAGTTGCGTCTGTGTGACGGCTGGACAACAGGACTACATTTCCAGAATATTTCCCAGTTGTGTTTGGTGTTGTTACTGTGTTGCTCCTAGTAGCCCAACCACCTAATCTAACCCAGATGTTATCTTTTCATTGACGGTGGAAATAAAAAAGAAAAAAAAGAGTCACACTTAAATAAAAAATACTTTTCTCTTTTGGTTCTTGTATAAATCCAGTCAGCTTCCCACCTCAAGCTAATGGAGTCTAGCATGGAAGGAAATCAACACTGTGTGTGTGTGTGTGTGTGTGTGTGTGTGTGTGTGTGTCTCTGTGTATGTGTGTTTGTGTCTGTGTTTACCTGATGTACAATTTTGCCAAAGGCTTCCTGTAGTTTACCATGAATGGTGGCTAGCTTCTTTGCGTCCCTGTTGGCTTCGTGGATAGGGATCAGTACCTTGTACACTTCATTTACAGCCTCATACATGCCCGCCTGAAAGAAAATGGAAACAAATGTTAGTATGGTACTGTCAGTCATCCACAAATACCAACACTCAGCCTAAACATAGAGATTTTAACACTGTGTGTCTTAAAAATGAATAAGACCCATAGTAAAATGCCTTCTTCTTTTTTAAGGTGAGAGAAAGAGGAAGTCACCTGCTCCCTGAGTAAATCCTTGACATTGCTTGTCAACATCAGTTCATCTAATCGCACATTTATCCCTCTACACTTCTCACCATGGAGAATGAGGCAGCAGCCTGCTCCAGGAGTCCCACGAGGCCGATCTCAGTGAAGTATTTCCCTGAGCAGATGCCCTCCTCATCTGGTGACACCACATCATCAGAGACCGCAGATTCTTCCAGCACGTTGGAAGAAATATTCTGTGAACATACACAAATACAAGAAAAACAATACAAGCACACGCATCAGCAGACATTCTATTGCCAAAAGACAGGCATACATACACACATTAAATGTATCCAGTACTCTCCTTACCTGGAAAGTGACACAGCCTACAGGCAGATACTTGCGGTCTTCCAGCATGCTCAGGTATTCTGCCACCAGAGCAGCGCTGTGCACCAGACACTGAGCAGCCTCAGCATGGTTGTTTCTCTCAGAGTGTTTTCCAGCCATGTTCTGAAGCCAAGTCAGCCGCAGGTCTGGTGACGTCTGATAACCCTTTGCAATCCTGGAGATGGTCACAAATGAAAATATAAAAAAACACATCACATGAAAGCACACAAACAACAAGATAATGATGACCACAGTGTAGAAATACATTTGTAATCAATCGAAAGATGTTTGCTTGAGTGTGCATGTATTTTGTACCTGTACATGAGATCTATCAGCATCTCAGGGTCTTCCTGGTGCTCCTTCATCTTGACTGTGTCAGACAGGATCATGTGCAGGTTAAACACAAGGTCCTGGACCTGGAAACAAAAAGAAGTGTAGTGGAGTACATGAGTAAAATGATTCAGTGATTCAATTCAGTAAATCAATCATCAATAACAAGTTGTCAGTCAGTCAACAGTCTTCTCACACTGTAATGGACGTAAACTAAACAATTTGACAGATAACTCCGTACCTGGTCTGGGAACGTGGTCTCCCTCAGCTCCAGGTCCTCCTCTGCATAGGTAAGGATGGTCTTAAGAGAGCGACGCAGAAACTCCTCATTAAAATTCTGAGACGTTCCCACCAGCGATGAAAGAGACATGGTGACTTGCATCTTCACTCTTGCAAAGTTCTGAAAGTGCAACCACAAGAAGAAGAAAGTCAGTGGTACTGGCTATCATGTGACAGATAAAGTCTGCGAAGGAAGCACTCTGAAGAGCAGATCCCTTCCAGCTTGGAAGTAATTTTCAGAAAGGTTTGTGTGAGTCTGCCTGTTCTATAACAAAGGAAATGATGCATTCACCAGTAATTGAGCGTAAATTGGATGGCTGATTGCAGTGTTTGGTTTTGTACTAAAGTGTGTGACGTAAAGTGAAAGAAAAATAGGAATAAACAAATATGATAATCGAGAACTAGCCAACAAGCAGTAATTTAGTTCCTTATAATAACTGATGTAATTATATACATAATTATAGCAGTGCTTTTTGAAGTAATCAAATCATTTTGAACATTCTGTTCTCTAAATAAAAAGGTCTTTCAAAGCATGTGGTTTCACAAGGCTTATTAACATGTGAAGTTCAATTAGAGGTCATTTCTGGAGGCATGAGTGGTTCAGGCAACAATACTTTTAACCGTCACTACTGATACATCGTTGTAGCTCCATAAAAGCTACACTCCAGTGGTTCTTTAACATTTGCAAGCCATTATCCCAGGTTCATGAACAAATGTTGCTATTAAACTAATAAAAAACAGCTTTTAGGTTGTAAACCTTTAGTTTTTCTTGTTTGTCGTACTCACATTGCCAATCTCAAAGTTTTGCCTCATGAGCAGGTAGAGGGAGGCGCTGGCATGGGCCCTGATGGTACTTATGCTGCTGCTGCAGCTCCTCAACAATCGCAAACACAGGTCAGCACACTGCTCTGTTTCCTCCTCGAATAGCAGTTCAGGAAACTACGAAGGCAGAATGAAATGACACAATACAGTACAAGTAGGAAGTCCTGAAATAAATGCTGAGTATAACCTGATTTTAAGCACTTTAATAAAATTCCAGTAGTCTAACCTTAGACACCAGCGCCCTCTGTGTGGCAAAACAATGCTGGAGGTAGAGGGCGCTCTGGTTGCATGCCATGCTGTGGAGCAACACCTTCAGCACCCCGCCCAGGATACTCTCCTTCGACTCCGTCACTGATACCGTCTGGAGAGAGGGGGACACATACACAGTTGTTATAGAAGCATGGCGGGGTATATGTGTGCTGTGTGTGTTGGACTACATAATTTGAATGATTTTGGTATTTTGAGTACATCCATGCATGTTCGCGTTCTGCATGGGTAAATGTAGAAAGTCATGTTCATTTACCTGTACAATGATCTCCAGAGTATCAAGAATAATTATGTTGGCCTCCGTCGCAAGGTTACCATCAATAAGTGCTTCATGTTCCAGCTCTGCTCTGGTCCTACAACCAAAAATCAAGAGAACACTGTCACAAAATGATTACGACTCCCAAAGTACGATGTCAATGATGTATCATTGAATGTTGCACGAGCTTCCGGTCACCACATTCAAGCCATTGTCCATAGTCACGAACAATAAAGGAATCTTAGTGTGGAGGAAAAAGACATATGCTGAGAAGAACGTCAGACAATTTTCTTGTTTTCATAAATTTTGACTGAATATATCTTCATACAACAGCACAGTTTGTCTCTTAGTTTTACTCATATTCAAACTAATTTTATACTCTAAGATGCTCTTAACCTGCATGTAACAATCTATTAAAATGAACCACAGAAACAATGCAAGCTAATCCACATGTAGACAATTCATCCTAACCAATACCTTCCCTCACATGAGGGTTAAGAGGTTTGAAGGCCTTATGATTAACTGTTCTTCATTATTAACATGAACAGCCAGGTAGTCCATTCCTGGTTCAAAGGTGGGACACTAGGGCTAAATGTTGTAGTCTTCATGTCCTAGGTTTGAAATCATAACAGGACTGGCTTTTAGTGGCAATGCATCTACCTTTCATATTTTTCAAAAGAACAAAGAATCTATGACAAACAAGGGCTATTGCTCTTTTCTGCAGCAGCAACCACAGAGACACACGAGTCAGAACCCCAAAAACAAGAAGCACACTGGTTAAGAAGCAAAACAGACCCACTGCAACCACTACCAACCCTGAGACAGACATTGTTACCAGGACAGAGGAACTGATGGGATGGGGGATTCAGGGGTCAGAACCAGGATCAGGGGGTCTTTGTTGGTGCATTCATGTGCATTTATGAGCTTAGAAAGTTAAAATGGAGAAGAAATGAATCATAAAATGGGTGCCTCATGAGCCCAGAATAATGAACATGGGTCACCAAAACCTAAATTAATTAAGCTAAAAGTTGATCAGGATGAAATCGAATACAAACTAATAAATTCATTTTGTGTCCATTGCAACTGTCTAAATACTCACAAGCATGTGAATACACCATGAATGAGGAACTAAAGCAGGAGGGAATTCAAAAGGAGCACACAGCAAATGTGGACCATACAATACCTGACTGATCTGTGACTCCTACATAAACACACAGCAACGTGAGAGAACAAATGGAAATTAACAGAAAACAAAGGCTGGATCTGAATTTACAAAAGAACAGAGGAAAAGAAATTTCAAATAAAAAAAAGCATAGCACTGTATCTTTTGTCGCCATTTGACAAAATAAGTACAGCTCAAGTGGCATAAGATACAAAGAAGTAGTTTTTTGTTTTTGCATGCAACACATAGATCTATAGTTGGTGGGCAAACATAGACATTTTAACACTAGGTAATCATAAGTAAGTCTGATTCTAACCCTAACCCTTGATGGTTTGTATCCATTACTACATGGATGATTATTTTCACACTTTAATCTCACACTTGAAGTACACAGTACATAAGGTATTGGTTTGTTCTTCTAAATGATTGGTTGTCCTTGAGAAAATGGAAAAGACGCACACGTGGAGCTGAAGATTTAAAGTGGGGATGGACATTTTCCTACACATTTATGGATTATGTTGTGAACATCATTTGAAATAATCTGTGTGTTCCTGAGAGAAAAACAACAGAACACAGTTTAGTGGATAATAAAGGTCTTGGGATTATCTTTTAGGATTTTTCTGTGCCGTAAAGTAAGAGTTAGGAACGTGATTAAGTGTTAGAAAGCACGTACTTGTCCATCTTTTCGCTGTTTTGTCTCCAATGGGTCATGTCCTTCCTCCATCGAAGGTTCTCCTGACTGCCAAAAGCACTGCCAGATGGACTCCGCTCTACATGGTGGAGAAAGGATTATTTACTTTTTATTAGAGGTGAAACAGGGAGTGTGTACACAGTAAAACGTGACTGAATTTGGCTGAATCTACACTATTCAAAAAGGTACAGTTGTATCCATGTGATGTCTATAATGCAGGATATGGTCTGTATTTCACGGTTTGTTTGTTTTTGTTAAAGCCACACAATCTGTTACTTATTTTGGAGTTTTTTTGTTACAGCTGTATTTGCGTTTGTTTATTTATGGTTCTGTGTGTGCTCTCAAGATATGCAGTTGTTTGAGTGCATGTGTGAGCATGTACCAAAAACCATGTGACCCTACCTAGCTGTCCCCGGCTCCGTCGCACCATCTCCTGTCTGGCCCCGATGCTGCCCAGTATGGCCTCCTCCAGCTTGGCCTTCATGTCTTTAGACTTCTTAAAGGTCAGGCTGTTCATTCGTTCAAACGCCTTCTTCCCCTGCATGGTGAACACAACATGGGCCTTGTATCCATGAGGCAGAGGGTGAGTGAACGGACAGAGAAAACAGCGGGGAAGTTATTTGCAGCACAGCACTCAGCAAGCAAAGCAGGTTAGTAGTATAAAAGGAAATGTGCAAGCAAAAAATGCAAAGAGCAAGGAGCACAGCATAAACAGCTTGAAATACAGAGACAGAAATAGATGAGTATAGCATTAAAAGAAGCAAGTTGTCTGCTTTAATTCTATCACTATATTGAGTAGCCAAAGCATATTAACCGCAGAGAAGCTTATGTTCTGCATGGAAGAGGATAGTGCCATATACAGAAGATTAAAACAAAATAAAAACAAATGTGAATATATGTGGGCTTGTTCAATGTGGGCAAAAAAACAAAGTTATTGCTGATGATGACTGACATCTGTGAGTACTAGTATTCTGTTTCTTGTTTCTTTTCTACAACTGTGCACCCAAGTGCTAAAGATTTGGAGCTGTGTGCAGTGCTACTTTTCATTATGTTTGAACTGTGTGGTTCAAACGTTTTTCTGGTTAGAATTTTCTATTTGTTTACTCCTCGTATGAAGGCAGATATGAGTATAGTATTAAAAAATATCAGCTGGCCAAATTCCTTATTTGTGGGATATAAATGTAGAAGAAGGTACAGTGAAGAGGTGGGCATACTCATACATACTGCTGATGCTCCAACTCTGTATTCCCATGGCAACAATATGGTTAGTGGTTAATCACTCTGACTTGTCAGTTAGTGAGTGTATTCACTATTGATGTTACCTTGTACTCGAAGCAGGAGACGCAGAGGTAGAGGAGATCCAGCAGGCGGTTGAGCTGGGACACTGACAGGTCTGTGAACCACTTCTGTAATACCAGCTCGTCAGCATTCTTCAGCACCCACAGCAGACAGATGAGCAGACTGCGACTTGACTCGGCCGAGAAGCTACCGTGCTGACGACTTGCCTGGAGAGATGGACCAGGAGGAATGATGAAGGACAGACCACAGTGGGACAAAAACAACACAAAGAGGTATGATAAGAAACAGGGACTTACCTGCGAGTTGAGCAAAAAGCTGCTTGGTCGGGACATTGGGGACGGGGTGGATGTGCCTGCTATCGCCATGGCGACAGTCTGGTTGATCAGACTGTTACCCTCTCCCTCTGCCTCTTCTCCACTGCCGCCCATCGCTGCCCCCTGGGGACCGCCTGGCCGACCCCACTGGTTATGGGACTCTAGTGACAGAAAAATGAGACAAAAGAAAATTAACCAGTTAATTGAGTTAAAGACAATATAGTAATAAGAAGATTTGGACTAAAGGTCTTAGTGGGGTGTAGGACCACGAGCTCTGTGAATGTTATCAAGACAGAAAGAGTAGGGGTCAAAATTATTGAAAGGAAAAACCTCTATTGACCAATCCCCCCGCATTTGGAAACATGACAGTTGCTGTTTGCATACTCTGTCTGTACTGAACATTTATGAATGGTCATTTGAATACAAGCTCAGGGTCTAGGGAAGACAGGTTTGCCATTGGGTAGGTATGGGGTTAAAGGAGCGATAATGTACGAGGGATGAACTGAGGTTTGAGATCAGCTGGTACAGTACGTTATGTTAGGGTGCAACATCCTTTGCAGGTCAAATGATAACCTTTTGAGTTTCAAAGGATATGCTCTTAAAGGTCACAATGTAACTTTAGGTTATTTGGGATTTCACCACATTATGTCTCAACCAGCCTTATTGCCACAATGTTGCATGACTCATTCTCAACTGTTTCAATTAAGGGACATCTGATAAGAGTGCTGCTGACTGGACAGTGGGAAGAAACCAGGTGACTACAACAGAAGACATGTTTGACAGTTGAAGTCAAACAATAAAAATAAAGATGCCAAACATTAAACTACTACATTCAAAGTAGCTCCTAATCTTTACCTGTAAAGTCATGCAGCTGTGGCAGTGTTTCCATGACAATGCCAATGAGAGGCAGGTAGAGCATGGCGACTCGGGCCTTGACCTCAGGATCGGCATAGCGAGGGTCAGAGTCATGGCTGGACAGGAGGTTATGAACGACACTTACCACTTTCTTATGTAGGCCAAACATCCTACGGTGAAAAAAGAAAAAAAAACAAAGGGAACAAAAACATACATTATTTCATTTAAAGTGTAAAAAGCAAAATGGGTGAGATAACAAGAGACATTACTCGCAATAAGGTAATAATAATAACCATAACTCACTCCTATGCTTATACAGGCTTATCTCTCGCCAACCGAAACAGAGACTCTAACCTGAAAATATCACTTTCCTTTCTCTATAATACTTGACAGTTTATTGGCTAGACACCCAGCACACACAGACAATGACACCCATCCATAAAGATAACAGGTGAAGACCTTTCATTACCATTCTTTAATCCCTGAAACTCAGCCATAATTTTGATCATTCAACTCGCCCTCCCTCACAATCTTCGTAAATGTAGCAAGCATGCTCACCCCTCATTTTCTGGGTCCAGTATAACAGACAGTTCAGATAGTACCAGTCCAGCTAGATAGTGTTGCTCTCTGAAGGGGACAGACAACTCAAACATGTTGGCTATCTTTTGGTCTTGGACATGTGTGGAGAACCCAGAGCTCTGTGGGAGAGAGAACACAGAACATCCCAAGATTAACTGAATTAATTCATTCATTTTATAGTACAGGACTATATGATGTCTTTTTGTGTGCATGTTTCAATTTCCCTACACAACTTTTGGTCTGACCTGTGAGGTTGCTGAAGACACAGAGGGGGAAGGTGAGGCAGGCGGGGTGAGCAGACTGCAGGGCAGGTTGAGGGTGACGTAGTGTTCGTGGCTGCAAACGATTCTCAAGAAATCAAGCCTCAAAGACTCCAGGGTTGGGTTCTGCAGAGCGTAAAGCTTTGTGGACACCTGGAGAGTGAAAACAGTACACTTTATTGAATATTTTTAAAGAAAATACTTAGAATGTATTATAGCCACACAAATACAGAATGGGAGTATGCGTTGTCAAAAGAGAACAATGAAATCTTGAAATATTATCACAAATTAGTCCTTAATGTATTCTTAGGGCCTTGAAGAAACTCAAAATGCTCTATTTATAAATCTTAAACTGATCACAAGACTCAGCATGAAAGGTATGTGTCACAGCACCAGAATAGGACAATATCTTGATGTAGCTTCCAAAAACAACCCATAATAATGAGCTTATGGGGAGTCACACAAATCAATTTGCATATTCCTCAAGTCAGCTTTCTCTTCACTCATACTAATACTGTTAAAATTATATTATCTTTTATCATAAAGAACAAGGGTTGGTGCCAAAATTGTGTTTTTAGATGTTTCAGTGACTTTGATTTTTGACCACCAAATTCTAATCAGTTCCCCCTTGAGTCCTTGTGGACATTTCTGCAGAGTTTGAAGAAATTCCCTTGTTTCGTTTTTGTTTTGTTGAGGCATTTCTGAGATATTGTGTTCACAAGAATGGAACGGACAGACAGAAATAAGGCATTTACCTGTTTCCAGTATGCTCTGATTAGGGTGAAGACAAAGCCTCGATCCATGACTGACAGCAAATCATTGAGGAAGAAGGCCAGACTGGTGTTTAGTCTCTCCACCAACTCTAGATCCTGATTGGAAGAGATACACACATCTTATAAAGTTTCCAGAGCTGGCAGCTTGGACTGTGCCACATTATCAAACGTGTCAAATACAGTACACTGATCGGTTTTAAACTGTAATTTGTGAAATTCAGATATTCCCTGACTTCTCTTGTATGCATTTAGTCTCTAGACCACCATGATACAGGCCCTTGCTTACCTTTTGGAAGCGAGACACAATGTCGCCAGCGATGGTGCTGACCAGGGCTGTGATGTCATCCATGAAGCGTTCTGGGAAACGGTTCTTTCTGGGTGACTCTAAGCGTTCAGTGAAGTACAGATGGTGGATTATGCTCTTTACCTGTGGTAGAGGTGTTAATTTGGATAAAACACAAGAAACGGTCATGGAAAAAGTACAGCACTGTGATGACTGATCAGAAAAGGTAGTCAAAGCAGTTTTTAGATGTAAAAATGTTGTTTCCTACCATGAGTTCAAAGAAAAACCAGGCCTGTTGCAGAGCGCCCTCCCTGACGCTTCCACTGCTCACCACCCACTGAAGGGCCAACTCCTCGTGGAAGAGCTGAATAGAACAGGAAAGTAGGAAACAAAGACAAAGTGGAGAGGGAGGGACGGAGAGGGAGCGGCAGTAAAGCCAGACAGAGAGAATGTGAGGCACCAGGAGAAGTATCACTGCACATCTTAAAATATACGTAGGTCTACATGTTGTGAAAAGATTATTCAGTGAAAATACTGTTAACTGGATTCCAAAGTGTATTTACTTAATGGGGGATATGACATGAAATAAAAGTTAAGCAGGTTTAGTTAAAAAAGATTAGCAACTCTAACATTCTCTATGTTAAAAACAATACAGTCCGGTAGAGTTCCTGTGCCCCCAACACTGAAAATTAAAATTAAAAACAAATTGAGGTTTTACCAAAAAACATTATATATACACAAGTTACAGTAAGGGTTACCAAATACTAAACAAATACATTTAAAATCATACAATATAAATTGCAGTCGTGTGCAACATTTTTTATGAGAAATTATGAAAAATGCACTCTTATCCCCATGCAAATGATAGCTGTCATAATGCAAGTTCCTGACGATGGTATAAACGGCTGAAAATATTTTCCTGTGTAATGGATGTGCATAGATTTTTGCATGGAGAGAAGTACTTATTTTTCTTAATTTCTTTTAGGCACTATGCATTAATAACTTTATTTAGGTGTGTGTTATTGTACAAAACCAACATCCAACAGAGTCTGGTTAACACATTGGCTCTTGTCCAGAGTCTGGCAAGTCTTCCTTAAATCATGCTGACATATTATAAAGATCAGAGAGGGGCAAGACCTGTTTGATATCTAATCATTGCTACTTCTTTAAAGTTGTTAGAAGTGACAACTGAGTGTTGCTCAGTATAAACTAAAGAGCAAACTCCATAACCACCTGTTTATACTTGGTATATTTAGTGGTCATGGGTGATGCCTCCCCTTCTGTGGCCCCTTTGACCTGTGCTGTTCCCCAAGGGTCCATCCAGTGTTGCTGCCACTTGGGCACAATATATAGTACCACTGTTATGCAGATGACACACAAATTTATGTCCAATTAAAAACCAGTGAAGATGGAAATTTTAATCATCTTTTAACCTATCTATCAGGAATAAAGTGCTGGATGTCCCGACCTTGGTTCCCCAAGGTCCATCCCTGCTCTACAGAGAAATTTTGGATCCTGTTGGTGAAGTATAAAGCCTGCAGCCAGAACCCTGATGATTAGTTTTAGAATTGATTTTAAGATTTTACTACCTATAAAGTACTTCATGGTTAAGCTCCCACCTACATTGTTGAATTGCTTCAGCTCCTCAGCAGGGCTCTGCTGGCTGCATCCAGGCTCAGGACCAAAGGCGACCATGCTTTTGCAGTCAAAGCCCCTGTGCTCTTGAACTCCCTGCCCAAGACTTTCTGCTTCTTTGACATCTTTTAAATCACTTCTTAAAATATATCTTTCTAAAAAAGCATTTTAGTCATTCTAGGACTTTTAATTTCCCTACATGTTTTATCTATTATATCGGTATTGCCGGTCTTACCATATATTAGCGATGGGTACTTTGTGCTTTTCATTTTGTATCTTATAATTCTTTTAATTGTTTAAAACTATGTTTAACTACTATGTATCTGCTTTATTGTAGGTTCTGATTTTTACTGATGGGGGTCTTTTATTCTTTTTTTAATACTACCTCATTTTGTTGTGATTTTATTTCTCTGACTTTATTTTGCCTTATTGCCTCCTGGAATGTTTTTAACCCTGGTTCCGACAATGGAAGGCACTTAGTAACTTTGTTTTGAAATGTGCTATATAAATAAAATGTATTATTATTATTATTATTATTATTATTATATTAATACCTGGTACAGTATCTCTGTCTAAACCAAACACACATGCACTCAATGCCTGAGTGAATAGTGTGCAAAGAAAGGAGACTTCCCAGACTAAGTTAGCCAGATAGCAATACCCAGACTACGACCAACATTCATGTCACATCAAAAACTCCTTGAGACATTCAGAACATGAGGCAGATCGGGTACATTCAGCATTCAACAAGACTCCACAACCACAAAATACGACATCAATCAATCCAGAGGCACACATTCACAGACAAGACAGGTGAGGAGGCGAGTAAAGAGGTGGGCGGGGTTGGCTCCTCCCCCAGTGCAAGTGGCTCTACCTTTTTTGTGGGCAACCGTCCTGTTAAAGTTTGCAAGAAACTGGCGCTCTCAGTGTGCGAAGACATGCGATTGCCACAGCGCTCCATGGCCTATGGGTGGGATGAATGGAACGGTGACAACAAGGTTAGTGGAGGAGCAACGGGAGCGTGGGGTTGCACCTTTTTCCTCAGCACACAGGGAAAATGTGTCTGCTAGGTCACCCACACACACACACACACACACACACACACACACACACACACACACACACACACATGCACGCTACACACCTTTGTGATCTCTTGCACACACTTGTCATACATGGAGACACAGAACAATTAGACACTGGACACAGCCACAACATTAAGTGTAGTACCCATAATCTAAAACAGTCAGATAACATTGGTAGTTTGAGTACCTTAAAGGAGGGATGCAAAATGGCTGTAAAACAGGCAATGAGTTCAAGTAAAGAGATTGTATTGGTTTTCGTTTCTTGATCTTACAGCCATTGATTAATGGTGAGCCATTCCGCATCCCTCCGGATAAATACAATACTTCAGACATGTAAAATGGCATAAGACAATAAAACATCCTACAATATTAAAGATATTATTATTGGTAGGTAGAGTAACATAATGTCCCATCCCAGGTTGACAATGTACGTGCTCTGTCAGTGGTGGCACAATTCATTTAATATTGTAATCTGTAATTACAATATGGAGAATTAATTTTAGCTTGATATTCATAATATCGGAGATGTGAATTAGTGACAAACATACATACACAAACATAGATTTATGCGATGACAACTTAAAATGACAGAGGACATGACATCACATGAAGATGGAAAGTGAAGCTGACAAAGACATCACACATGTAGACAGACACACACTCACTCTCAGATATACCATGCTCCAGTGACAAAGTGAATGCTATGTAGGTTTAGTAGAAAGTCATGCAGGGATACTAGCTGAGCGTGAAGACTATGAGGTTAAAGCAGAGAGAGTGAATAATTGTGGTAGAAGCAGAAAAGAAGAAAAGGAAATCATAGATCAATGAAAAGATAAAATGAATGTAAAAAACAACATCTACTCTACTGATGAAGATGATTTCTAACACTACTCCTTTTCTCTACTACTCCAAAAATCCTGTGAAATATACAGACACAAAAAGATCACAGTGTGTCTTGGTTTAACCGTAACTGATCACTGTAAACCCAAAATGTCAGGCAAGCTTGACAGAAAGAAAGCAAGGCCAACAATGTTCAAGAAATTGCTGCCATGAATAACTGGGAAACTGGCTCTGAAATATTTGGATTTAGACTATGTGTCTTTTCGTGCAAGTACTGAGAAAAAGGGAGGTGTTAGATACGTAAATAAGTTAGAGGGATGATGCCTGAGACACCAGCATGAGAGATAGAGGGTCATGGAGGCGGCTGTGATTCCCATGTATGGGATCATGGTAGGGTTGTGATTTTAACTTTACCAGAATACTGTAATATTGCGAAGTTTTGGTCTTTTATGTCTTTGTGTTAACCTAGTCACTAGGAATCTCTCTACTCTGCAGAAACGTAGATGGTTGGCAATCATAGAAGTGTCACTTAAAATTCCTCCACAATCGGATATGAGCATAACAACAGGATATAAAAATGGAAACTTTGAAATACTTATAAGGGAGGATATGGATTGCCCCGACCTTCGCCGTTCTTTCGGTAACTTTAGCAAAGTACACAAATAAACCAAAACTCCAAATATCCCAATATCCCTTCAATGTGAATAGGGTGAGTTGTTTTTGCAGTGAGGCAAAGTGGAGGACGGGGCATTCATAAAACCACCTGCATGGTTTCTGGAGCGGACCCAGGGCTGGATCCCCAGGGGGCACTCTTACAGCCCATGGTGTTCACCCACGAGTTGGAGCGGTCTAAGCCCTAGGCGTGCCAAGGTCAAAGGACACAAGGCAGGCAGGAAGCAAGGGAATGAGCGAGCAGCACGGGGGAAGGAGGAGGGAAGGAATAATGACAGGTTAAAGAGGTTCAGAGGTCAGGACTGCTGGAAGATGCCAAAGGACCAAAAAAAGGTTAGCTGTCAGTAAATTAAAAATCCAAATCATCACCACAGAGGAGCAAAGCACATAGGTTATCTCTCTCCCTTTCTCTGTCTCTGTAAGAAATAACTTTCTCTCCCTCAGAGACAAGAGAAGAAAGGTTTAGTTAAGTATTAGCAGCAAAGGGAACATACGTCAAACAAGGGGCTGCATTCAGTCACTGCTCAGGTAGTTTTGGGTTAAATAAAAAATGTCTGAAGTAGGACATCACAAATTATACAAGACAAAATACATGACAACACATAATTTAAACGAAATAAGAAGAAACAAAGAAAACCAGTAGAGACTGACAAGAGTAAGCAATTCTTGATGTCTTCAAAAGATATATGACTATTGAAACAATGTGCTCTTGTATCTTCTTGACAGCATCTGCCTTCTGATGTGACCATAAACTAAATGTCTCTTATGCCTTTCACAACCTGCAAACAGTGAGCATTGTGTGTTTATGCGTATGTGTGTGTGTCAGGTTGCTGTTACAGGGGTTAGAGAGATAAGATGTCCAATCTTGTGTTTACGCATTGGCTATACAGTTTACATGTTGATAAAGTAGTCCCCCGGGTCACTGTGCACATGCAAGGCCTCTGCCTTGATGTGGGTTAAGATCTATATGCATGTCTACAATAAATCACAAATAAAGAGAGCTACTGGACTACAGCAATGTTAAATATTTAACTCCGATATCTGACATCCACAGGCAGTGTGGACAAGCCAAATATTGCAATAGGGCTAAACTGCAACCATTAATAGCAACGCCTGCTGGTTCTGTCTACATTAGGACCACCTGTGAGAGTTTAAGCGCCTCTTTCATGCATTAACAGAAAATCGACTGAACTCTAAAAGAACTGAGATAAAACAAGTTTGAGCCTTATGTTTAACCAAAGACGATTGGATGACCTTACCTTGCTGCCAATGATGGACCGGACCTCATCGTCAGGAGAGGTGGGTGTACCAGAGATGTCAGGGTTACTGTTGCTAAGGCTACGGGAGCGGTTGAGGTTGAGGCTGGCTGGTCGAACAGCTGAGCGAGCCATGGTGGCATAGTGAACTGAACCTCCCAACCCTCCGGGACCTGGGACAAGACACAGAGGAGGGAAAATTTACTTTAACTTTGTCCCCTATACCCACATTTAAATTGGTACCAACCCTGCCTCTTATCAAAAAGCGAATCTACTCAAACACTTCATCTTGCATGTAGTGAGCACACAGAGTAGTACCCAGTAGTTCCTCATTTTTTTTATTCATAAATGATTAGCAACCAATGTGTCTTGACAGTGGATGGTTGCTGGGAATCATGTATGACACATCAAATGCTCTAATATTAAACTACGGGTAATTTTAATTTAAGAGGGAAGAACAATTGCACACAGATTAGGATGTACAGTGGTGGGCCATATCTACCTGTTACAGATGAGTTGGGGTCTGTGTTGGGCAGGCAGAAGACAAAATAGATGTGGGAAGAAAAAGGCAAAACATAAAAGAAATAGAAGAAGAAAAATTATGGCAGGTAGGTTTGATAATAGACACCCAGTGAGGATGAGTTGGGGGTTGGATGAAGTTAACTTAAAAGGAGAAAACAGAAAAACAGACATAGAATAAAGAAAATATGAGGTGGTAAACTGTTTTGAAAGTAAAATACCTGGAGAGGGCGAGTTGGGGTCATTGCTGGGCAAGCGGAAGACGTAGTGGATATAAGAGGACAGAAGACCGTTGCGGCCATGCATGTCCTGGCTGGTGTCCAGGTACTTATGCAGCCGGTTCACTATAGATGCCATGACCTCGAATGATGCCTGGCCCAGATTCACTAAACACACACACACACACACACACACACACACACACACACACACACACACACACACACACACACACACACAAAAAAAAAAAAAAAAAAAAAAAAAAAAAAAAAAAAAAAAAAAAAAAAAAAAAAAAAAAAGGAGGTACAGACCAAAGCAAAGTGACACGTGTAAAAATACAGACATCAATTAGGAGTACAGTATATACACACAGAGTTACAGTGTATGTATGTGCCCACGCAAATCCCTTTTTAGTCCCTTTCTATGTCCAAGCTGTTTTAAAATCACAGTACAATATCATACCTATCTGCCCAGCAATGACTGGCGGCCGCACTACAAGCAACACCAACTTGTCGAGTAGAAGGTGAAGGAATCGAACCACTGGCTCCAGCTGGGAAGAGTTGAGCGCAGCAATGCTGGACTTAAGCTCGGCCTCCAGGTTGTTCTCCATGATGCGCATGTCTCCTATCCTGACTGGGAACATGTGCTCGTCTAGAGCATGTACCAAGGCAAAGAACTTATCCAGGTACTGATCCTAGAGAGGGTGAGTTGTAGGGGTGGGGGTGCAAAGGAGAAATTAGAAATTTGTTGGCAACACAAATTCAAGACAATGCAGAAAAGGGTATACACAAAGACATGGATGGTAAAGAAACAAAAGATAGATAGAGAGAGAAAGGATGAAGATGGATGGAGAGAAAAGAAAAAAACATAACAGTGTTAAAGGCACAGAAAGGTGGAGGAGAAAAAGGGGGAAAGGAGTCGATAAACAAAAGTAAGCTTGGATCTTCTCGTCTGTAAGTTGGCTCACCAAGTGGAAACCACAAAACGAACCTTACTGCGAGAACACAGTAGAATCCAGCAAGTCTAATCTGCGCCAGGAGCAGTGATTTATGAGCACATTAGTCCCAGTTAGGCTCCTAGGGACCACAGTCAAGCCCTCTACACTCTGGCCGACACAGAGATGGAGTAGACCCCAGTAAATTACTGGTGAGGCGAGCTTCACCCACTAATGAACTGGTGGCAGGGTGGAATTACTGTCTAAATTTTAAAAACACTGTGTTTGTTTCTCTTTAGTGTAATTGAAATTTTAAATAACCTGTGGGTGATGCTTATGGACATCATTATATGGCAATTGATATTACATAAAAACACTTATTAATTCTTATTCTTATTTAAGTCTTTAATCTTCCAGCAGCATTTTCCCTCTGCTCAATATATCCAGATGATAACAGATAAGATGAGACAGAGTACAGAGGATGAGAGGAGATGAAGGTTAATACACAAATTCCCCCAAACACTATTGTATACAGTACTGTTACCTGCGTGTGGATGGTTGAAACAGTCACCACTTCCACATTAAATACTCCTCGATGGTTGTCCACCCACTTCATCCCTGGAAGAGGAACCTGGAATACAATAATACCAGAGTAACCCTGCTGCACTGGCAAAACGAACATTTTCAAGCAGCGCAAATAAACGATTGGTCACTCTGCGTGGAAGGCTGCGATCCTTCTTAAATTAAAAAGGTTTAAAGGCTGTCCGAAGCCTTTCCATTTCACCCTTTTTATATTACAAAGGGTACTCCAGGACTCTCTGACAACATGCTGGAGCATAATATATTTCTCAAAAACACAATCATTTGATTGTGCTCAACACTTTACCTGGGTTGCCTGAGACACATCAATTCTTTACCATACATAAAAAAAAAATGGTACATATTTCCTACATTTATACCTTTTTCCTTTCTTTAAATAATTAATTCATACTTTAAAAACACAACATGAATATAAAAAAAATGTGTCATACATCTGGTGAGAGGACAGAGTAGGATTGTGGTGGTTTTTCCAGAGATACAGGCAGACAGAAGTGTCCCGTCCGCAGACGCCCATTCTGCAGCATGGGGATCCACTGGCGGAAGAGGAAGAGAAAAACAGATCAAAAGAGGACAAAAAACACACAGAGGATATTATTTTGCATTTAGTATACATTCTAAATTTGCTGTGATATCTTTAATGCTTCACATGTAAACTTAAAACTGTGTGTCTTTTTCACAAGACAAGAACAGTCTGTGACTGTGTGGAAGAGAGAACCACCCTAACTGTGTGTAACACAGGCGTGAATGAGTATGTCAAGTTTACACCTACGCTTGCATGAACACTGCAGAAGTGAGCGCACAAACAGCTGTGAACTAAAACCACAGTAACAGCCTATGTGGTCATTGCAGCCGTACGTGTAACTGTTACCTACCGTGTATCCCACTGGGGTCTCCAGTGGTGTGTTCTGCTTCTGCTGGCAGCTGACATGGTAAAAGGTGAAGAGAATATGGTGGTGGTCCGACAGGGAGGCAGGCAGCTTGATCTTGACCTCATCATGAAAGTCAGGGGATCTGTTCATTAGTACAATTAGTAACAATGATATGAAACTATTCAACAACAGTATTACAAGCTCCTTTACATTCAATAAATAGATAGAATAGGGAAGACAGTCACCAAAAATAGATTAGTTTCCAAACTACATAAAAACAAGTCATGTGGTTCAGGCAGTCATCTCAAGGGCATTGCACTTACACATTCCAGTTCTAATTATATCCACATTGACTATGGATCTCCCATTGCCTGAACTAACTATATAAACAAAACAATGTCTCGCTTTAGACAAAGCTTCTGCTGGATGGATAAAAGTTCAGTTTTTACCCATTAAAAGTCTCTTTTTTTGCATCAAGGCTGAGACGGTGCAACTACCTGTCTCTACTGATTGCCTGTTTTCTGGTCAATGCTGATGTAAACTCCATAGAACATGTTTTTGAATAGGACACAGTCAGATAAATATCTATAGGGTCCTCCCACTACTTTACCAGAGGACATTTACAAGACAAATTCAAAACTACTGAAAAGTTTTTTCTCATGCTTTAAGATAACAGCTAGACAGACATACATACTAGCTACAGACTTGCATATTTAGTACATTTTCATCCATCCAAATCTATTTAAATCTTTATCTATTCTATTTACAGTGCATTTATAACTTGAAAACCTTTGTCTCAAGACAAAGCAGGGGTTCAGAGTGAAAGTCAAGTAATCTAAAAAAAAAGAAATTACACAACACATCATAAGTCACTTCAGCTGAATTCTTTATAGTCCCCCAGGAGGAAACAAACAACAGCAGGCTCATCAACAAACTCACTAGGATCGCCTTAAGGCTGGAAATGACTAAATCTGCTTAAAAAGGTCACAGAAGGGCCCTCATTTCTCATGGGAACAAACATTTTGGTTATGGACCAGAAAAAGAAAAATCCTCAAGGCGAAAAAGCACTAGAAGCCACTTTTACCACAATGGAAAAGATAATGGGTTATTGGCTGAGCACAAAGGTGAATTTGTTGAGTGGAATTCAGACTGTAATTGACCATTACCAATAAGCACATCTAAGGTCTGGATTAAGTCCTGGTGCATGATTATCCTAGTCACAGTGGCACATTATTCACAGGTTGATTAATTTTAGCCTTGAAGGTGTGACCCTTGGGTGACAAATGACAAACCGCTGGATGTCGTAAAAAAAAAAAAAAAAAAAAAAAAAACACCTAATAGTGGTGATAAAATATTAGAGACCCCTCAGCTCTTCTGTCGAGATGGAAGAAACTTGTCCCGAGGACACCACTTAACAACATCCAGAAGGTTGACACAACCCATTCTTTAATTAATGCCATCAAAGGTATGTATATTAGGTCAAAATGTTTGGATATTTGAATTAGTTTTACCTCCATTTCATAATCATCACAATCGCAGGTTCCCTACTGCACTCTGAACAAAAGATGCCAAAAGAGAAAGAACTTACCTGTTATGGTACACCACAGCAGTATAGGCTTCTTTAGCGAAATCTGCACAACTGGACTTCCCAAATATCACCTTAGGGATAAAAAAAATATATATATATTAAGCCATGTTAGAATTAATTATGACTCTTTGTCAACATGCATTTACCCAGAGCATATTTGTAGAATAATGCGGTGTTGTTACATTGCTTTTACCAAACACCACTACATTAAACCAGTGTTTTCACTTTACCATCAAAAGGTAAAAGTCATTAGTTGTCAACATAAAAGGACATACAACTAGGAAGGCTCACTAAACTATATTCAAAAGCAAGAATTGTTTCTCATCACGGCATACCGGCATTGCATTGTTTGGATCCTCTCCATTCATAAATTGCACTTTGACTGTGATGTTGCGGGCAGAGCCTTGGCGGTTGGCAAAGTTAAGACTCTGAGGGTTCACATACAGCAGATTCCTAAAAGACAGACATGGATCATCATTTACACTTTTTCATTACATTCCTTCCAAACCATAGGAATGGAACAAAAATGCATATAGCAGAATTACAGCTTTAAAATACATGAGTTATATGGCTTCCACTAATAACTGTTTTTGAAATAAACAGGGGAGTTTAGCATCCATACAACATCTAATAAGGCTGCATAGTAACTTATCAGATACATAAAATACATATGGGGAGTTTCAGTGTAGATGGCTATTTGTCGAAAATGATTGATGATTATCCCCATCAATCATAAACTGTAAAGCCAGTAACATTAAAGAAAACAGTTTTGCATCATCACACCAACCAGGATAAACCTCTCTGCAATGTGTAACATAAACTTACAGTGGACAGCACTTTGTTGAGCGCTGGTCAAGAGTTAACCATCATGAAAATAACATGACATAACATTACATTATGTAACAGCAAATGTTTTCCTGGCATAAACTGTATGGTGGGTCTGCATTGATTCTGCCTCACAACTTTACAGTTAAAATATGTTAACGTCTTGTGAGAAACAAAACTACTGTACTGTACAAAACACTGGTTGCTAAACTGTTGGGAAGGGGGAGGACAATGGGAAGTGCAAAGTAACCCACGATCACCTGACAAACCACAATGACGTAAACAAGTCTGTAGGGGATGGCCCCACAGAGACCACAGCTGGAACCACAACTGACAAGGAAGCGTGGGAATCTTTCTGATGATTAGATTAGTTACCACCCATCTAGCATGTCCTAACAATGATAATGGAAGCTTTTAAGTGGGTTGTTGAATTTGAACTGAAATAGACCCCAAGATAACTTTACTGTGGCAGATCTGAAATACCCATATAAGCACAAATAGCAGTATCACTGATTGGTCAGTTCTTCTCATCAGATTCAACTAAGGTTAATCAGTACACATGAGTACTGTGAAAGCAAACTCTGTATGGCAAACTCTACAGGTCTCCCAATATAATCCCAATTTTCAGATAATGGCTACTCACCTTCCCTATTTAGAGCGTCGTGGCTACATAAGGGTTTTATTGTTTAATCAGAATCAGAATCAGAAATACTTTAATAATCCCTGGGGGGAAATTACTTTTAGGGGGGGAGGAAAAGGGGGAGAAACAAGAGGACTCTAAACACAGTGGTGCCACCTGATTTTTTTCAACGGGGTGACAAGATGGGTCCACTGAAAACATTGGGGTGGCACACCAAAATCAAATGCCAAGGGGAGGGGTCGGAGTTCAAAAGCAGAATATAGCTATGGATACAGAAACATAGACAATTGAAAAATAGAATGGACAGACCAAACATAGCCAATAGACATCCTGTTACTTCAGATGACTGCTGAGGTGGTTCAGTGCCATGTTTGAAATTCAAACATGGCAGATACACAGAGAAAGGCCCCAGCAGGCCATGTGAGGTTCAAACCCCTAACCCTCTTTCTGTTAAGCCACAGTGCTAACCACTGTGCTGGCATAAAGGATACTGAATATCATTACCAGCTTTATGCTGATCAAGCAAATTCCTGGCGCATTCACTCAATCCATGGCCAAATTTTTCCTTTCCATAAGACCCTTTCTTTCTGCACTGTTCCTATGGAAAGAAAAGTAGCAGTCCTACATTAGTGAGAACTGAGGTAATCCATCCATATAACCGCAAATTACCAGAGAAAGCTCATTACAATGAATGTGTGGTATTTTAAGGTGCACGGTAACAGCCAGAGTGCTAAAACGTTTCCATTTTAAAACAAAGCTAACTAGAGGCGATGGGCCAAATATCTCAGTATTTTCAGCCATTTGTGACTATGTCACTTTTTCAGAATAACTTAGCAATCTCCCCATTGCCACATGCCAGTATGAATAAGAAACAATTGTAAGCTTTGATTAGCCAGAAAAGGCTATGACTGCATGACACAGCAATTCTTCTTCGCCTTTTTAACACCACATAACAGCACAAGCTTACTTTAGAGGTTGGGAACCACACAGCATCGAGTGCCAAAAGTATAAATATTTATATTCCAATTAAATACTACACCAAGTCATTTCACTGATTAGTTCCTCCTCCCTCTCTGGCTGAAGGTGGACATATTTCACCAACATTGCACGTCTGCGTGAAACAACTTACTAAGAATTTCCCATAAAGACTGTTTTTTACGACAGGACTGAGTGCACAGGAATGATCCTTGCACAGGAAAGCTGCAAGCTAATCAGTAAACTATATATTCCCCATTTCATGTCTGGTGCCACTGAAAAATATCACACATGGCATGACAAACTTGAAAAAAAATAATGACAAGGCTGAGCAATAAAACTGAGATGATGAGTACACACTGTCCAAAATCTCCAACATCATTCATGCCCAGAAGCTCAACCCTGGCATAGATGACAAGCTCACTCCCTTCCCCACGCAAAGAGAGAAGGAGGAGGGAGGGAGGAAAAGAGATCGTGGTGCTAGGCTGATTCAGCAGGATGCTAAATCAAACCCAAGAACATTAATTACACACAGCATTATCAATCAGAGCAAAGTGTGTGCAGGGTTATAAGGTTTGAGATTGATCAGACTGACGATCCATCAAAAACCTGTGATGGCCATTGTTGACTTTCTGCTGATCAGCTAAAGCTCTGCACCACAGATGGAGAACAGGGTAGGGTGTGGTATGGAGAGGGGATTGGGGTTAAATGGGTGGTAGAGAAGGGGGGATGTATAGGTCATTTGCTCACTGCTGTGATTTGTTTGTTCAGGAGAGGGAGGGCTCGAGGGGGATTTGGGAGGAGGTAGGGTACAGAGCTAAAACATAGTAGGGTTTAATGATCAGCTAATCCGCCCCTCCTCTACTGAGAGGCCAGTATATAACACAGGGCAGCCTGCTGCTCTCGCATCATTTAAACAGCAAGGAAGTCTAGCTTATAGGCAGAGAGAGGAAAAAGACTGCAGAGAAGAGCACAAAGTAGAGGAAAGCAAGAGCAGTTAGAAAATATTTCACAATCCAGGATTGGACAAGAAAGTCATGATGAAGCTGTTCTGCCTACTGCTGCTGCTGCTAGCTACGTCGGCTACTGTTGTCCCTCTGGAATCCTCAGGTAGAGAAGAGTACCCCACCCCGCCCTCGCAGGCCTCTACCACAGCACCAAGCCCAACCGAGGGAAAGTCTCGCTTCGCCATGCTGGATGATGTTCGTCTACTTGCAAACGGTCTCCTTCAGCTAGGCCAGAGTTTAAGGGAGTTTGTCCATAAGACCAAAGCCCAAATCAATGACATCTTCCAGAAGCTGAACATTTTTGACCGTTCTTTTTACCAGCTCTCAGTGGTCACATCAGAGATCAAGGAGGAAGAGGAGGAACTGAAGAAAACCACCAATTTCTTGAAGGCCAACAATGAGGAGATCAAGAACCTGTCGCTAGAAATCAACTCCAAGATCAACAACATCTTGCAGGAGCGTACACAGCTGCAGAGCAAAGTGGGGAGCCTTGAGGAGAGGCTGAAGGGACTGTCGGAGAGCATGGTCCCTGTTGACCAGCTCACTGAAATCACAACGCTAAAGGTAAGCAACTGATATGTGCTGAAGCAATTCCTCAGAGTTCCTTATTTAAGACTGCATCAGTGACAGTGACTGGATAATATATTCACATCAAAAGACAAAAGTAGGCCAATAAAAACTTGACCAAAAGTTTCCCTCAAGTCGAGTTAACAATGGAAATGCATTTAATGAACAATTATAATCATTAAGGAAAAAAATACTAAAGAAACCTGTACTTCGAAAGGGTCAACAGATGCTCTTTGAAACAGTGATGCAACAATTTTTATTGTGTATTTTCAGGACGTGATTGAAGCGCAAGAGAAAACAATTACCAATCTGCTGAATGCTGTGAGGGAGCAGCATGATCAGCTCGACAACCAGAAAATGAAGATTAAAAATCTGGAGGAAAAGGTAGACAACTTAAATTCCACAGAAATGGAATATGAATATGAGGAAAGATGGATAGATATGCCTTACTCTATATGACAGATAACATCATTTAACATTGTGGATTAATTTGCACTCTTTTGCAGATAAGCATCGACAGTTTTCAAGATACAGTCGATAAACCAATGGATTCAGACTCTGCAGCTTCTGATATGTTCGAATATCTGACAGGAAACTCAACTGGCCTGGACACAAATGGTAAAACTATTTGAAATGTATTAGCAGTTGTTTGTTGGCATAAACATAAAATGTAAAGATGTAATGTAAATAAAATTAAGGAGGATGCAACAGTTTGGGGAAATTTGAATGCATTCATTCTGACTCATTTCTTCGATGTGTTTCAGACCTCGCCAAGGACTGCAGTGACTTGTTTAACAAAGGAGAGACAAACAGTCGAATCTATGTTATCAAGCCAAACCAATCTGAGCCATTCAACGTTTACTGTGAAATGGATTCAGGTGGGTGACAGTACAGCAATCTGAGTTCTAAGGGAGAGAGTAAAAAAAGGACTGGGGCATGAAAAAGGTAAACTTTTGAGTGGCTTGTACAACAGAAACTTGACTTGAAATGTTTCTGATCCATTCCCTAGATGGGGGTTCAACTGTCATCCAACGCAGGGTCGATGGTTCAGTGGATTTTGACCAGACATGGGACAAGTATGAGAAAGGCTTTGGAAATCTGGAGAGTGAGTACTTTTATCATTTGGCAAAACCGTATACAATTTCCATTTTTTGTATTCTTAATAAATACACATTAATTCATAATTCTTAAAAGGGATACTAAAAAAATATACTGTTGTGCCGTCTGTACTTCAAAAAGGAGCTACTGGAAAGTAATAACACTTATAATAGTACAAGTACTTCCTGTAGGCCTGGTCATAGGAAATAGCAATTGTTAAATATCATTCATTCAGTATCAGTCATATCAGTAAGTGCCTTCCTGTATTGTCTGAGTACACACATTTTGGCAGCGTTCTCTACAGAACTCACTGACTCAGACAGCAGCTCATGTGTTCAGTCATGCTACCTTCCAAAATAATGGTTCCTGCAGGCATGGATTTTAGTTGCAACGCTCTTTCACAACTACCAACCTAAGAATGATTATACCTTACATTTACATGAAGCAATCCCCGACAGAGGTAAAGGAAACAAGTGCATAGACATGCATGCCTGCTCTGATTAAAGAAGGCTGCCTCTAAGCAAAGTAGAATCTGATAAATTGATAAAAATAACTGAATAAAAAAAAACTGTGCAAGAGAAATTATAAAAAAAAAGGTTCAGGAATTTCCTATTTGAAATGAATAAAATGAAATCTATAACTTTTGAAGATTCCCTGCTTTTTTTCCCCACATTAGAATTATCCTAACAAGATAAAAACTGATTAATGTCTTATGCAGAGGACTTCTGGTTGGGCTTAGAGAAGATCCGCAGCTTTACACAGCAGGGAGTTTACATCCTGCGTATTGACTTGGAGGACTGGAAAGAGGATAAGCACTGGGCTGAGTACCGCTTCTCACTAGAGGGTCCCTCCAAGGACTACACACTTCATGTCAGTCACTTCTCTGGCGACCTGCCTGATGCCATGGCCAACAGCACCAGCATGAGATTCTCTACAAAAGACAGAAATAATGACAACCAAAGAAACTCCAACTGCGCTCGCAATTACACAGGTAAACAGTTTAACAAGCTGATTCAGCACACGGGCTTCCTGGTGACCTGTATTTCCATCATAGCCATAAACAGAATATACAAAAACAATGTTTTTCGGTCGTATAAAAACACTTACCAAAGTCATTGTGTTAAGTTTAACTTGAAATGACCAAGTTTGGTTTATATAACCTGTGTATGTTATCTTGACCCTTTGGCAGGTGGCTGGTGGTTCAATGGCTGTGGAGAGACAAACCTTAATGCAAGGTATTTGTGGTTGAGGGCAAAAGGACGCTCCATGAGAAGGAGAGGCATTCATTGGAAGCCCGGCACAGGGCCCTCATATTCCCTCAAGATGACCAAGATCACCATACGACCAGTTGAATGCCTTAACTGAACGCCACAAGTCATACCTTCTCTTACAACACTACTGGCATTTTTCACAAACACTGATTCTAACACTCAGCCAAAACATTCCATGGATGGGGAAACACAGGCATTTTATATGTCTACAACACCAAATTATTAGTTTATCTGCAACATTAGGCTGACTGCTTCCTAACATTGTTTTGTCTGAGGTTGGTGCTGGCCAACAGATAACAAGCCAAAAATGTCACCAGCCAGAATATGCTGAACAGTCGCAATGATGCAACCACGCCCCGCTGGTCATTAACCTATTGGGTCAGATCCAGCAGGGACAGTAGAATTGTCATTATGCAACATTTGCAATCACTTGCAAAATGGACATATTGATCCACATCAGTAACCTGATTCAGTGGCTGCATAATGTCACAGTACTGCAGCAGAAAGAAAGAAAACTATGAGGGATATAATGAAGCAGTTCTAAAACTGAGATTGCTTGGCTTCTTTTTAGTGAATTTAAATGTATTTGACAGCTTCTATGTTAGCTATTTAAAATGTATTTTATCTTTGTGGTGTGAAACTGTTGCATGTTTCAAGAAGCTTCAGGCACAAATACCAACAGGTTATTACATAAAGCATGCAAATTATATAAGACAGGGTTCAACAGGAACACTGCATCTCCAACATCTCAAAAAGTGTTCATACTGGTGAACTGTTGTGAATGAAGGGCCTTGTAATTTTTGTCCTGTATTTTACACTGCTTCAACCCCAATTTCATGGGGAATGTCAGCTGTCAAATACAGTGCAAAATATTGGAGATTTAAAGCTTTGGCATCACACAGATTAAGTTTTTCCCTTTGATTGTTCTATTTTTTTTTTACTCTGTAAAGTATTTAAACTACGTTCATGCCATTATCTGATTTATGCTGGTATTGTTAGAAAAACATAATTTCCGTGTATTTCCTGTTATTGAGTCATATTGACTCTTGTCCATTATTAGAACATAACTAACTGTACTGTAAATGTGCCTCATACTAACATGTCATCCTGACAAGTAGCTACATGCTCTAACAAATCATATTTATGAAAACACAATAAAAATTCTGACCAAATGATTGAACAGGACTACATTTTTTACAGTGTGGTGATCTATAACTTTACTACTGAAGCAAAAAAAGAAAGCAAAGAAACTGACTTCATACAATTATAGTATTACATGTAAGATGAAGAACAAGAAAACAATATGTTATTTTCCAGCTAAGGGCCTGTATCCTGCTGCTTATAGCTTATAAAAAAGGGGTTGCTTGATAAAGATTAGTAATCTGCAATCACTGTTCAGGTTCAATCACCTCATAGAGTATATCGGACATATACTTTAAAGAAAACATAGGGATAGATAAGAATATCAAACAATAAGGCTTCTGGAAAACTTGTGATCACAGGCAACCTTCTTTTTGCAATACAATGATTAAAAAAAGAAGATGCAGATTTGAAATGCAACATTATATTTCCTTTCCCCCAGATATGTTGGCTCTCTGCGGTGGATCAATTAGGTTTGGCATCAGTTAATCTACAATAGGAAGGCACCTGGTTATCTGCAAACAAACAAGGCCTGTGGTAGCGAGACTGTGTCAGCAGCAACGTACACTAATAAGAACATCTCTCAACTGACCTTGACAAAAATAGGACTTGTTCAGACATGAGGTGAACATTAACGAGCCAGTGTCAGTCATCATTGTGCAAAGCTTAAATAGATGTGTACGGATTTTTACAGGGTGAAGATGTGTTTGGGCTTTGATTGAGGTTGTCATCCTTCACTGACTCAGTGATCACTAAAGAGAGAGTTTGCATGCAGCTCATGAAGCATTTGGCATTTTGCTTATATTCACCTTTAACAAGCAATCAATGTAACTCTCCAACAAAAGCCCAACAAGGTAGTATCCCTCTGTAGTCCATGGATAACTAAATAACAGCTAAAGTACTTAAACAAGAAAACTACTATTGAAATGTAATATGTTTAAATGCGTTTTGTGCTTAAATAGATTTCAAATTGATTAATTTGTCTTCTTTAAAGTTAAAATAGTTAAAACCTGCTTGTATTTTTGCAACCTACTGACAGGTTATTTAGAAAGAAAGCTTTATCTTGACAAATGAATATATTCTGCAGAGTAAAATCAAATGAACTGAAAGATAAGAAACAAAAACTACAAAGTTTTTCTGTACCTGTATGTGGTGTTTGGCACATAGACGTCCCTGGCAGGGAACTCCAGGATCTCCCTAGTGGGGCGTACCCTGCTGTCTGGGTAAGGTTTAACCTGCAGAAGGTCAGGGGTCAAGCAATAGTGAGGGTTCTCTGGAGCTGGAGAAATGTCCAGCTTCAACTGGGCTGTGGTGACAACCACAGAGGACAAAGCGGGAAGGGAGTGTACAAGTGAGGAGGTAAAGAAAGAGAAAAAAGATACATTAATTTGAAACATAAGTGGTTCACATCTTCAAATTTCCAAGTAATTGAAAGGAAACATGATGCCAACTAGAGATTTGTGCCAGGTTAACAACTACCAAGAAAACAGAACACTCGATTCATGTTTGTACCTGTGATGGGTCTGAGCCTCCTCAACACTGAAGAAGGCCTTCTCATATCAGCTAGGAACTTGTACAAGTCCTCATCACTCAGTCTGTCCCCCTCCTAAAACACATATGCAGCATTTAACAATTAATTTAATTAATTAAAATGATACACTAGAGGAGTATCCCAAGAAATCCAGAAAATACATATATTTCAGGCATGTGTGTGTGTGTGTGTGTGTGTGTGTGTGTGTGTGTGTGTGTGTGTGTGTGTGTGTGTGTGTGTGTGGTATATGTGACCTGTTTGAAGAAGTTGGTGATGGTAAGTGTTGCAGGTCTAAAGCCTGTCAGGCTGCACGATTCATCTCCACTGGTGGTTCTCTCCAGGGAACGCCTTCCCATAATGCTCGAGTTCCTCCGTTCTGACCATGAGCCTTTTCTCTCTGCACACAGGCACAAAAAAACAATAACAGCATTTTAAAATCTTCAATTCTGATTAATGATAGCTTTTCTTTAAGGGGATGCTACAACGGGCTCAAGATTAATCCCATATTTCATTCTGTCCAATGTGGCAGAAAATGTCTCGGCTCTGCCTAGCAACAAAAGACAGCATCAAAGATATCTTGTGAGGTTAAAGGTTAGACAAACACCAAAGGTAAAACTCAAAATAACACACCAAGGATCAATATGACTGGATACTTTAGGTGTTTTGCTCTCTGTTCAAATTTGCCTTTCTAACTAATTGATGTTGGAAAGTTGTTTTTAGATAAAGATTTTAAGTGTGGTAATGTATTGACGTGCCCATAAGCCTGATGCATGACTGGAGGACTCTGTCACGGTCTCTGTCCGTGATAAGTACATGTGACATTGAGGCTGTGAGTGGTAGAAGTATAAAAACATTAACCAAGGTTGTTCGTGCCTCCACACTATGACTGAACAACTTGATACTGAAATACATCCTGTATGTTTACAGGTACAATCTGTGGAAAGGTCAGACCTGATAGACTCATCTCCAGCTCTGTGTCTCTCTCAAGACTGCCAGCACTGTTCACAATGTTCATCAGGTGGATGGCGGTCCAGGCGAAGGGCATGCGGTAGCGACCAAGACGTTGGCAAAACTGTTCTGACTGGCCGCGAAGCTTCTCCAGCTTTTCTTTATTCTACAAAAAAAAAAAAAAACATGTTTACTTAAGGTAGTGATATTTAAGAAAAACAGCCTATAAACCATATTAAGGTTTACTGATTATACACTTTAATGTTAGAAAATTAACATAACATAATTCACACTGATCATACCTTAGCAGCATCTGACTCTTTGAAGACCATGTAGGGCTCAGCACATTCTCCAATATCACCTTGCTGCAGTACCTTTTCCAGCTAGAAACAAAGCACACATTTTCCATCATGTATAAGGCAATAAAAGTTATAATACAGGACAAAGATTTACGGTCAAATATGAGCCAATCATATTTAAATTACGGTATTGGCCCACCTTCGACACCTTCTTCTGGAAATTACGCATGGAAAAAGTGGAGGTCGTATTGTATTTGACAACAACATGTTCTCCAAGTCTATTTATAGTGTATTTCAGGGTTAAACCAACAGGAGTTTCTAATGGCTTGTGTAATAGGTTTTGCTGCGATTAAGGAAATAATGATGAAAAAATCAAAAGCGTCTCCCAATGTCTTTACTGCAGAAAAAGAGCGTGGACTGAATCCTCTGTTAACGTCACTTTCACAAGAGAAAAGGACTTCAGGGATGAGAAGTCTCTTTTCCTTGGACTAACTTTTACCAAAAACAGGGGTTGGAAATCTTTTATTTAATAGTATATAGAAACTAAATCATAACTTTCTGACCTTAATGACAAGGAAGACATCCTGGGAGGGGTAGGTGATGGAGAATATGGCAGAGCGTGCCAGCGTGGAGATGGCTGCTGTCTGAATGTGGGGACGCAGCATCGACTTCGTCTGCTCAGAGTTCAGGTCGAAGAAAAAGTTCTCTGATATCTAAAGGGGACACATCCAGACAGACACACACAATAATTATAACTTGATCATAACATAGATGTTAAATGGAATATTATGGCCACAACATCAGAACCATTAGCATTTAATCATAATTCCTGAGTGACTGACTGTTACTGCAACCTGATTTCTTGCTCATGCTGGCTGACAAACATGATAACATTTCAGTGAGAAATTACCCACTTGTGAAATAATGGAGCTCCTGTGCAGAGCAATATATATGAGACGTCTACTTATCAAGTCAACTGCTACCCTCTAGTGTTTGTCAGCTAACAGGGAGTGGAAAGACCCAGCAGAGGATGGTCTTCTTCAGATAGATACATAGTTCCAGTGTATGATTTAACTGCATTCCTACAAGCATAACAGGGCCACAACATAAAATTTTATAGTCCACTCATCAAATTCGTTTTGGCCTCCCAACAATTTTAATGGTTTGCAGAAGTGACCCAACAACTCAGGGCTGAGGAGGCATTGTGGAAAGCATAACAGCTTACCTTTTTCTTTTCCTTGACATCATATAAGGCCAAACTAGCAAATATGGGTTCAATTTCGATCTCAAACCTTCAAGGGGAGAGAAAAAGGAATGGGTCAGCAGAAAGCAGCAGTTAAATAAAAGAGCTTTTTTTCTGAAAAAGGCTGTCCACCACTTACTTCAAGGACAAGCACTTGACGAGTAGCCTCTGGCCAAAGTGTTCTTTAGGTACTTCAGGCACACAGTGGCGCTCAATGGGCTCCTCCTACACATTCACATAGAAGATCACATTCCAAAATCAGTGAATATGATCAAAATGACTGAACTTCTGTTTGCCCATGCTGTGAAAACACTTAGACTTAATTAATGCCAATTTATTCATAACAAAGAAAAACTCTACCTCATCAAGGGCGGGGTGCAGAGCAAAGAGTTCACGGTGGCGGTTGGCCTTGCGCTGCTCTTCATTGTGCCTGTCGATCTCTTCATTGGGTGCACGGTCAAGGAGGTGCGGGAGGAGGGCATCGGGTAGGGAGTTCTTCAAGTCAAAGATGCTGCAGGCCCAGCTGCCACGTGGGGTGTCATCTATAGACATCGACCGCCGCTTCATATCATCCTAAAGGACAAAAAAAAACACGAAAAAAAAATTTGTGTCACAGACACACCAACTCACTTGCTCAGCATTTTGGTAAACTCTCGTATCAAAATATATGTGGTTATCCAAATGACATTTTCAAGAGGAGATCAAAAATGAAGATAAATAGATTTGGTACCTGGTCATCTTGGTAGGTGCTGTTGTCTGGCATCTCATCAGCCTCAAACACTTGTTTGGGCAGGCCTTTCTGACGCTCCTTCTGCTTGTCCAGGGTGTTGGGGTTAAAGCCTGTACCAAGCTTGTGGTATCTGAGTGAGCAAGCAGTCATTTAGAACACGGTCATTAACTTATCCTTGCTCAAAATAGTTATATTACACTATTAATATAATATTTTACAGATATAATCCAAGCCTTACTTTCTGTTGACGACGGCCCAGTCTTCTGTGTAGGATCTGACACAGTCTCTGACATGAGGATCAGTATCCCTGCAGAACAGACAGACTTAATCAATCAAACAAAGCTTGCTTTTAATAGCAAAAGTCACACTTTAAATGCATTAGTCTAAGTGAATAAAGATGGCAGGTCACTTGACATTTAATCTTTCTGGTACATCACACTTGAAGTACACTTGCAGTGTTTGTGCCACTTCTTATGAAATACCAGGAGTCAGAGTTACAGAATATAATGGTGTCAAGCCCACAGGAATTTAATCTTTAAACATGTGGTGCAGTTGTTATAGTTACGGTACAGAAATCCGTATCTAATACAATGCAGCAAGGAAAACTGAAGAGATAAGAGTTTGCACAGCCTCATGGCCAAAGCATACGATTTAAATAAAGTGACTTGGCAAATGTTTGCCATCACGTGAATGATAACAGATTTGGAAAATGGAATTTAAATGTGGATCCAAGTGGTAAAACAAAATACAAATAAAAAATTATATATTTCTCTCCAAATTTAAAAATTTAAAAAACAGAAAGTATGGTGAGACTGTACCAACTCCACACCTGCTACTACCACCTACAGAATTCCAACTGCACAGCATCCTTACCCTTCCTCTGGGACGGCTTGCACCACTGTGCGACACTCCCTGGGTGTGTAGATGACCTCAATATCATCGGGGGGAAACTCAATCAGATCTCTCAGGGGACCTGACTCAACGATGGGAGGGTGAGTGATGAGGTACTCCTCAAAATCCACCGGCTCCACCGCCTCTGTGAGGGGAACCTGGTGGGCGATGAGAAGAAGGGAGAAGGAGAGATCAGAGAGATGGGAAAAGTTAATTAGCTGTGAAGACATAGTCAGCTTTTCAGTTCTCCTGTCTGCACCTCTTCTTATTTTTATTGTACATAAATGTCTTGGTAAAGTCTTAAAGTCACTAGCTTTTAGTGACGGCTTCGGGGGATTGATTCCCTATACCACCTCTGAAGAAAGTAGCAGAGTTATGGCTTATTAGTCAGCCTATGAATCTGCACCAAGTACAGCACCAATGGGTCCAAAACATGAGGTGATTTCTGTTATTTCTGTTGAGACAGCAGTTCTATGGATCAGCTTTCCATTCCAAACAGGAAAATTAAGTAACCAGATTAACAAGTGTGCTACTTCAAGCTTCGACTAATGGTTTCACTGGCCTGCTTCTGGAGTGATGGGGAGAGGATCTGTTTAAGTGTAAATGTCTCTGTGTGTGTTTGTCTCTGTCTCCCCCTCTTGAGGAATTTGAACACAAATACCTCTCACAGTTTAATTAAAAGCCAACTGTAGCCTAATTAAGGAGGCAAGGCGGAGTATTTGCTGGTGTTCTGACTCAGGGCTGTTGAAGGTCAATTGGCACTAGCCCTTTAACAAACAATGTCTGGCCTCATACACTTGTAACCCTATAACATCGCAGCAGAGACTTGATGTGGTGAACAGGCCAATCAATGGGTATCCCTGATGGTATTTAGCAAGCAAAAACGGCTGCAAAAAACAATTTTGCAGCCATTCAAATAACCACCAGCTCAACAGAAAATGGCATGGGTTGTAATATTGTGGTACGCTTAGATCAATGTCAGCAGGTATCCCTTTTGTTATTGTTAAAATACTACACTTGCTTAATGAAACTCTTAACCTACATCTCAAAATGTTGAAGTTTAAATAAAAACTCTACAGTTGCGCGCTAAGCAACAACAGTGAGGGGTGTGTGTATATATATATATATATATATATATATATATATATATATATATGTGTGTGTGTGCACAGTATGTTCTTTTCAAACCAGCCCAGTATGAGCAGACAGTTCACTAGTTCATGCGTTTGTTTTCCCAACATAGCACACACGAGAATTGTATTTGGCCAAATGTGAAAATTAACAGTAGCTCAACTGTTGAGAGCACAGACACTGACATTGTAATGTAGGCTGGCTGTCTGATGTTTTCAAACAAAGGAGTAGCAGCAGCTGTCACATTAGCATGATGATCCAAGACTGAATGTCAATCATATTTCAGTTTCTGTCTTTGAGACTCCTCACCGTGTTGCTTGTTGTGGTCCCAACGTTGAGGTTTTTGAAGAGTTGTGGGGAGCCTCCATACTGGCCAGCTATCTGTTTCCTGACCTCTGCTGCCACAGTCCTGCAAACAGAGGAGAGGCAGGTGTGGAGAGAGAAAGAAATGAATACAAATATGTGGAATGATATATACACTAGACATAGTTAGTGTAAAGTAAAAAGAGGTGATAATCACAGGTAAAGAAACACAACCATAACATAGCAACGGTTTAGGATACAGGTGATTCTGCAATACACAACACTGAACATGCAGCTAAGATGCATTATGATGAATACTAAGGCAATCTTGTATAACACATACTAATACCTGTGCAACTGAAGAGGAAATGATCCTCCTAAAATGGCTAAATTATGCAACATATACATAATTTAAGGGGGTCCCCATATCGATTACCCTAATGGTTTAAGGCACATACCCTATTACTACAACATCCACGGTTTGATTCCATTTGTCATACCCTTCCTCTTTTACATTGTTTTCTGTCCCTCTTTGTGTCTCTGAAAACTAACTGAAACACTTCAAAGCCAACTTAACCTCACAGTTCAATGAAATACTTTAAATACCCCAAGCACAAGTGACAGCTGGGGTGATATTTAACTGTTATACCTGGGGAACTTAACATTGCAATTAATGTTAACTCAAAGTGGCTTATATTATGCAATTATATTGTACCGTACTGTGAAACTTCACCCTCCCCTTCCAAGCGTGTAGGAGAGCCTACGGTGGCCTCCAATGGCCCTATCTAGAGTCAGTGTTTGAGGACTGTAGAATATTATATTCAATTTCTGCCACTTTCTGCCAATAGCTCCCCCTAAATCCTACACAGTGGTCCTTCAAGTGGCTTAAGTTGTCAAAGGCAAGGCTAACTAACTTTGAAGATTACATTTCTGGCCCTTTTAGGATTTTCTCTTTGTGTCTCTGCTCAGTCTTACTGTGTCGCCTCAAACAGTATTATATATTACACCCAGAGAGAGAGAGAGAGAAAAGAAATAAAAGCCTCTGGACCCCAGTGGTCAGCACAAAGCTCTTGGTTTTCAACCCATACACAGGTCCTTTAAATCACAGCAACCACCAAAACCACTCAGAGACCTTTGCCTTGAACAAAACAACAACGCAGCAAGTAGCCCAAAGTGACACAAACAAATAACAAATTAGAACCAAGGATAAAGGCCAGACACTGAAGACTCAAGGTCATGTTACACAGGTCATACAGACAGAGGCTATAAGGATTCAACAATTATTATGGTTAACTATGTTTTTTCATTACCAAAAAGCTGCCCTATTTCCCTTCTACGTTCTCCATCCTGAAAGCAATATCACAATAACTAGTTTCAAGGTTACTTTAAACTCTTGGACATGATTACAGTAATAATGAACAAGGATAAGGTGTGATCCAGTCAGCGAGGTCGCAAAGCCACAAACGTCTAAGCGAGTCTGGTTTCCCCAAAGCCGCTGTAGTGCTGAGTTCATCACTGTTCCCTCACAAAAAGTACTGTATACAAACAGAAATTACCCTGAAGCCTGAGGCAAGGTTGCGACACAAGAAGTTACCCAGGAAGGTAAAATAAAAACTGCACGGTCCAACTTGTCAGCTTAAGATAACGTAATAATGTACTAGTAGTAGAGAGCCAGTGGCCTCTGCAGTGCAGTGTTGTCACCGCTGGAGAAAGTCAGAAGGACTGAACCGACAAACACATTCCACAGTCCTCCCCGATGTCCCTTCAAGACCTTTACTTAGCACAGAGGAATAAACTTGATTAAACAAACAGCCTCTGTGGCTCGATCTCTTAAAGATGGTAACAACAATTACTCCCAGGAACAAAATATAAACTGGCAGCAATTGAAGAGCATAATATAAGCAAACCATTCAACTGAAACGTGTAAAAAAGCCACTCGCAATTTACACACTAAAGTTTTCCTGAACATGCAACATAAACTCACTTCCATTACTAAAAGTCAGCATGCTTAAACAGCTACAATACAGGCACTTATTTCCACTGCTACATGGACAACATGAGCAAAGAAAATAGTGTCTAATCTGAGTGTTAAAAACAGTGAACATTTTTTTTATCTTTATTCATCCAGGGAAGTTTCACTGAGATTGTTTATATCACAAAGAGCTGCACAATATAATGTCATTTGACACAATGGCCATCTATAAATGTGCCTTTTGTTAAGGTTAGAATTAGGACTGCATAATTAATCAAAATATTATTTAAAAAAACACAATATGGCCAAGGGAAATATGCAAATCACAGAAGCTGCAATTTTTAAAATGTGTGACAAAACAGCATTATAATAAAGTTCTGTAGTGTTGCAGAGATGCCCTGGTCTACACATCTTGTTGTCCAGATGTAAGAAAATATATTGTATATTGTTTCATACAGATCCAAAAAAATTTCACATCCTTGTGATTCTAATAGTTTTTCAATGAAGATTCAATTTGTGATGCAAAAAATATCATTGCAAATCCCAATATCTGTCAAAATAATCGCAATATGATGTTTTTACCATATCGCGCAGCCCCAGTTATAATGTTGAAAAAGTCGTTGTCTTATCTTTATGGAAAATTTTAAAGCCATAATTTGTCATATTGTGGTAATAAGTGGGATTACAAAGTACTGTATGTGCGGTATCACTGCGTATGTTCATATGTTAGCTGACATCTATGACTCATCCGGTCTTGAAAACCTGCCATGAGGAGGGTGCGTTCAGTCTGCATTCATCCATAACAAACTTAGATGTGGTTTGGATTAATGGGAACTGGATACACACTATAATACAAATACATACACTTCCAGTCCTTACACCAACAAAGAAACAGACATCCTTGCATGATCAAAGCAGCAGCAACTTCAGAATCCAGCCCTATAATGTTTGTTGAATGGTTAAACGAACTCGACAAATTGTAAAATGTAAGAATAAAAAAACATTTAAGAACAGGTGCATGGCATTTTGTTATAATCTAGTTTAGAAAATGAAAACAAAAGTGACAGCAGACCCCACCCCCTCCTTCCCAAAACACATCAGATCAACATGATAATCTCTCCAGAAGGGTGTAAAATCTTATTTCATCCAGTTGAGTGAGAGAAAAACTGCAAGAGCAGGCAAATATAATTGTTTTTGCTCAATAACATACCTAAATGACTTGGCTGTGCATTAAGTGATCAGCAATGGCAGTAATTAAAACATTGTTTATGTTGATAGCTGTGAGGAGACGACAGTGCACCTCTATCAGATCTACCCATCTTTATATCTATCTATCGTCTGGGATGATGGCATTTGACAGCTAGCACAAAGCCCTTTGTTAAAGAGATTACTTTGATCCGTCTGAGGGGCGGGGAGGAGATTATAATATCGGCATTTGATAGCCGCTGAGGGAGACTTTTGTTCCCTGTCTTACTGTATAACAAATACCTGCCCTCTCATGTCTTTCTTTAAAACAAAAAAAAACTCTCCAAAGTTCAGTCCACATCTCTTCCAGTGTCACTTAGCTGCTCCTCGTTAGCTACTGTAGGCAAGATGGCAAGCTAACTGCACAGAATTAACGGTTTTCAGTAAACTGTAAAGTCCTGAAAGATTACTGAAAACCCGACTCCTGTTTTAGTCAGGGTTGATTTAATACACCCAAATAACATATCGCGAAAGAAAAAAAAACAAACAGGGAGATAGTAAGAGAGACAGTTAGCTGTCTGTCTGTCTGTCTGTCTGGGTGGGTCTGAGCAGCATCTTTGCCGATATGGCTAACAAGCGGCTAGCTTCGGAGCAGCCAGGCTGTTGTGGTAGCTGGGCCTCCTTCACAGGGTTCCTCTCAGCAGAGGTCTGAGGGCGACCTCAATACAGGCGACGTTTCGGGGTCTTGAGTCTTTTACCTGCTGATTTTCTGGGCGAAGGCGCGGCGTTCAGCCATGGCAGTGGCCGCTGATGTGCTTTCACGAAATTCCCAGGCAGGCAGGCTGCAGGCAGGCTCCGATTTCCACTCACTCACTCACTACGGCCACAGGGAAAACTGGAAAACGGGGAGAGAATGGGATCGTTACCGTAGTGACCGTAGTTGGTGCGCAACGGAACACACCCAATGAAAAGCCGCTGCGCATTGTGCTGTGAGGAATAAACATTTAAAGTATTTTATATTACAGTCACCATAATAAACCGTTAAATTATTTATACCGAAATGCGTTAGTACTGAAAGAATAGGTTAAATCTGTCCATTATTTCTCCTTTAAATCAATTCCCATGCTTTAATTGAATTTTAAACTTTATTTGATTTTACCTGGAAGATTAGACATTCACCTGATAAAATATTAAATGTATCTTATCCTTTTTTTTTTTTAGACATATGCAAAATAAACACAATATAAAGGATAAATTCCTATTTTAAATAAAAATTCTAACTGATTTCTCAAATTAATAATAAAAATCTAAATCCCCTTTTCCCACTCGTCTGATTTGGAAAAAAAAAACAACTTAAAAACTAACTATGATCATAATTGCATGACCATAATTGATAAAAAAATAAAAATAAAAAAATGCTTTTATGATTTGTACCGTCACCATGAATGTGTTACTCTCAGATAAACTTATTTTCAGATGAGCACTAACATACCATTGGAACAGCAGCGATGTAATGGGGGGAATAATCATTAATGTGGCATAGCTGCGCCTGTGGCTTTTTATTCGTCGCCCTGCCTTCATTACAACAAACGGCGCTTATTTTATTCACCGAGAACAACCCAAACAGGCGGCGTGTTCACTCAAGACACCGTGAGAGGTCGGGGAAACGACTTAAACCCCGCCCACTCGGGCTACTTTGGTGACATAAATCGAGCCTTCCCCCTTCCTCCGTTCCGAACCGGCGGAAATACCTCAAGATCACGTGACATGGTCCTTCTACTTCCTCCATGTACACATTGGCGATCGCAGGGCGGTGTTAAATTACACAGCTGGTCATGGGCGACACACTGTGTGTTAAATGATCTCATATCCACATAATGTGACGGGTTGAGTCGCACGGAGCTCCAAGGCGGCTGTGGCTGGAGCGAAACACCGCCTGTAGCGAAGCTCTACGGTAACGACGTGCCCAGTTCAATCTGAGATGTAATGTAATGTGTCAGTGTGAAGTGATACCTTACTGTGTCTGTGTGTGTGTGTGTGTGTGTGTGTGTGTGTAACTGTGTGCACCAGAGTTTAAAGGCTGTGTGGGAATGGGTTCCAGTCCTTTCTGGTCCAAATGCAGAATAAAGGGAGCGACGAGGTGGAAAGATTGAGGACAAAGTTCTTGTCAGTGTGGCACAATGTGAAGTACAGTAAGTAATTTATTTGCTTGAGGTCAGTACACACACACACACACCCAAGCCACCCAAGCTTAGTCCTCTCTGTCCACTTTGTTTGTACTGCTTTTCATGCCTCACCGCTGTGCAGTTTCAACCTGTCGATATAGCCCACAATCTTATTTTCTTGCCTTGACTTAATTTGAATTAGGTTATCTGCACTCTGTATTTATAACAAACGATCAGCAATAACATGCACAAGTAAAAACCAGCATCAGAATCTAATGAGACAAGAACCTACTGCTGTTGAGTCAGCCCTTAAAATAGTTATTTGTCATACTGTCCACACTGGCTTGTGTGTAACACTGCCTTTTATGTACCAGGAAGTAAACAAAAACATAGCACTATAATAGGCAGGACTCTTGAGAGCGATCCAGAATATTGAATGATGGGTGTTGTAGAGTAAATAGAACGTCTCAGAGTTTGTTTGTTTGTTTCAATCATCAACCAAACTTCTTTTTTTTTTTATTGTGTATCTTAGGTTGGGCGTTGAAATCAAAGACCTCATTCAGTAGAAATTCCCCCGTGCTTCTCCTTGGGAAATGTTACCACTTTAAGGCTGAAGGTAGGTGTACACCCATATGCACAAACACATATAATTACAATTCAAAAGCACACTGACTGCATTCCCTGTAATGACATTCACACGCTTACATAACCATAAATACTGTAACAGTCATATGGGGTCTGGTGAGCACAAGTGAAACATTTACCAAACACTTCATTATGTTGATAGCAGACCAAATATCATGATGACAAAGCAGTGTAGCACCAATATTAACTCGTAGCCATTCAGGCCATTAACTGGGGAATCTTTGCCTCAGTAGTTATTGTCAGATAAGCACTTTGCACTCTGTTAGGAGTAAGCATAATCACAAATATTTAGGTTGTGAAATAGTGGGAAAATCTTTTACTTGTGTCATTATTATTTTGCATGTTACGGACCTTTGAAAAAATTCCTAGAAAATAAAAATGCCCACTTATGCCCAGACTTATCCGACTTGACATAACGCAAAATTATCTAAATGGCACATTTCACACTCATGGTAACCCAAAGTGCTTTACAGAGTTTATGAGCAAAAGCACAAACAAAACAAAAAATAAATGATTAAAAACAATACAAGCAAAAGCAAAACAGAAATAGGAATCTTAAAATTGATGAGCCGGTAGATTTATTATCTCCGTATTGAGTTTTGGACTCCTGGAAAAGTTAATTGCAAATCCTCATGCAGTGTCTCATGTCATTCATTTGCCTCAGATGATGACAGTCCTACAGAAGCCTGCCATGATCCCTTTGATGAGGACGTCATGGGGAATGTGGAAGCTTTCCGCAAGGATTTCGCGTCCCGAGTGTGGCTCACCTACAGGGAGGAGTTCCCTCCGCTGCCCGGCTCCAGCCTGACCTCCGACTGCGGCTGGGGCTGCATGCTGAGAGCCGGGCAGATGATGCTGGCTCAGGCACTTATCCTGCATTTTTTGGGCAGAGGTGAGTGGAATGACGGTGTGGTACCTCACCTGTGTTACAGTAAAACCCCTTGCAGTGATCTAACAAGGTGTATGAAAAATTCTAGGTGTAAAATTTTGGTTGTGGCAAAGGAAACTAGTATATGTACCTTATTTAACGGTGATTGTTAAAGAGGAGAGGATATTTGGAGATACGCCTAATTATAAAGAAATGGCAACTGTATAATGGACTACAGATGATTTCTGGTTAGGTCAGATACTGAGTTAATTTTGGAGAGCTCTACACCTGTATCTTGTGTTAAGTTTCTCTATTTCCATTCACTTCAGTATCTCTCTCTGTAAGCCAGAAGACTCATGTTGAGAGTTTCCACGTTCTCGACCGAAAAGTCAGAGTTTAATTTAGTTGATGCAAGGCATTTAAGATGAGTGAATTCCTCATATCTTTGTCAGATCTATCGTCTCTGAAGTGTCCTAGACTTTATGGGTCCACATAATGAGATGACTGCCAGTTTAATGCAGTCATTTAGAAAACAATATTTAAAACTTGTTCTTCTGTCAAATCTAAAATATGTCACTAATGAAATATTTCTCTATAAAATGACTAATGGCCACTTAAATATATTTATTGATCAATTTCACTTTGATTCACTTTTGGATCAAGGTCATTTTGTTAATGCCTTACACTCCACTCTGGCCCATTTTATTGCCTGGGCCACTCCCTTTCTCTCCGCCTTTGGCTCCCACCCTGTTTGTAAGGCTAAGGCACAGTTAAAGTGAAATACTGGGACACTCAAACTTATAATTGAACAGAACGACACCTATTCTGTTACTGAAGCGCACAATGTTCTGTCTGTTTAAGGCAAAACCTTTAATTTCACAAGTTCTGAAAGACTTTTTGTTCTTAGTAGTGATGCTCTAACTGGAACTTTGATGTGTGGAATGATCGGGTTCAGAGATCTATAGATATCTGATATCTCTTTCATTATTTTCTATTACTGATACCAAGTTTTGAAAACCTGTAGGCTTTCCTTACACTACAAGACCCTTTTTTTCTGTATGAATTGTTATAATTGTAATGCATGAATCTGTTTTCTGTGTTGTCGTGTTACGGCTGATTTTAACCCATCTATCATATCTCTTTAATTTACATCAGTTTACTCAAGTATTGAGTTTTGTCCAAGGTGATTTTGAGCAATTCTTAAATCAGGATTAGTATTATGTCAAGAAACTCGTTTTCCAAATGTTTTGGTCATTTTTTGCTTGACGAATATGTTTTAAGCTAATAACATTTGAATCCATATGAGAGGATTGTAGCTGATGTTGGATACATGATTTATTCCTCCACAGACTGGACCTGGTCAGGGGCGCTGGCGCTCCAGCCTTTAGACACAGAGACTTGGACTACCACTGCAGCCAAGCGTCTGGTAGCCTCTCTGGAGGCATCTCTTCAAGGATCCCCCGGGCCCTCCGATCATGGATCCCCACCCGCGCACTTTGCCCAGGCCCCAGGATCTGCAGAGGAGGCAGATGCACATTTGAAAGACATGTACCACCGCACTCTGGTATCCTGGTTTGGGGACAGCCCCTCAGCTCAATTAGGCCTCCACAGACTGGTCCGCTTGGGCCTGACGATGGGGAAGCAGGCAGGGGACTGGTATGGGCCGGCTGTCGTGGCACATATCCTCAAGTAAGTCTAATTGTAGTTACTCTAAAATCAAACTTTTTGTACATCCCCCACAACCAACATAATTTAAACACTTTAGGGCACAACAATTATACTTATTTTAGTTAATTTTAGATTAATATGAAATGAAGCAAGCAAACATTTATGTTAGAGAAGCTGTAAGCAACATATTTTACATTACTAACATAAACATTAGTTTTATTTGATACACTGATTGATTATTTAAGTCATGTAACAAAATGTAATAATTTCTAGTAAAACTAGTAAAAAAACAATCGCCGACAGCACTATTAATGTTGATGTCCCATTACCTCATCCAGAATTTTCTGGTATGGATATAAAGTACCTAAGTAAGGAGGGCAACGGTAGCAAAACATTGGATTAAATAAATAAAAATAAAATGCTGATATTACTAGAAACCAGCAGGATTTTCATAATTTCTTGTTGAACTGTGCATGTTCGAAGTGACATAATTATTACACTCTCTAGAAAGTCTGGGCATAGCTGTGCTGTAGGGGCAGTAAACTTTAATCTGTCTGTTACTGTATGCTAATACATTTCTAGCATCTCACTCATTCAAATTTTCAACAGATGCACAGATCCGATACTAGTTATTGTTGAATTGGTAATATCACTGTTTTTAAGTTCATGGTAATATACAGTATGTATAGCCCTGATGTCTAATTAGCATAAGCTGTGCATGTAAACTCATAAAAGCTGCTCTCTTTCTCTGCTCTCTCTCTCTTAGGAAAGCTGTCGAGGAAGCGATGGACCCTGGCTTGGCGGGTATAACTGCTTATGTCTCCCAGGACTGCACAGGTATGAAAGATGAGCCTGCTGTTGATAAAACAGGATACTGGGCACAACGCCCAAACTGACCCTTCTTTTTCCAACATCTCTCTGTTGCTGGGAGACTATGGAGCAGCTTTGAAGGGTGACAGCAGTCTCGCTGTGTCTATTCCCCAACAAACACATCCACTACAAAAATCTATAACGTCCCACTCCAACCTCTTTTTAACCCCAATAACTTGGGTTTTGATTCACATTTGTCTTCTCAATAGCCAGAGCAGAAGGTAGCTGGAGTGAGAGCGAGTGTTTTGGTGTGTTAGGAGTTTGATATGAGAGTGAACTGAGTGAACCATGACCATCTATACCTATTGGAATTGAAGGCTGAAACAATTATTCAATTAATCAACAGAAAATGACTTATAAATCATGTCTTCATCATCATGTCTTTGTTTATCATGCACAATTTCCTGCTTCTTAAAATTTAAGAATTTGCTGCCTTTCTCTGTTTTGTATCAGTATAAATTGAATCTCTTGGGGTATTGGATGGTTGGTCACACAAAACAAGCTATTTGGAGACATTACCATGGGCTCTGAGAAATTGTGATGGACATTTTGCTACATTTCTGGTTGGATAAATAATTGTTAGTTGCAGCCTGAATGGAATTACTTTGCAATTAGACTGTGTTTGGACTGAGCAAAAACAGGGCATTTATTATATATATTTTTTAAATCAAAAATAACATTTTAAAAAGATCATGATTGGGCGAAAAGAGAGATGAGATAATTTTAATGTGATATACTGTGATATATTTCTCGTAGGCAAAAACTAATTCAGAAACCAGCAACGGTTAATAAAAGACAGGACTGAGAGCCTGGTGAACACACAGAATGGCTGATAGATTGACTGACTGACGGATAAACAGGGCATTTGACCTCTGTGCTATTGATCCTCCATAGTGTACAGTGCTGATGTCATCGATAGCCACAGGGCACCAAGATCAGGGCAGGCCTCTCCTGAGAGGTCAGATGCCCCTCCCTCCCCACAGATCGACCAACCACTGTCTGCCTCCACCCTGCCAGACAACCGGGCTGTCATCATCCTCGTCCCTGTGCGACTGGGAGGCGAGAAGACAAACCCTGACTATTTTAACTTTGCAAAGGTGAAAGACCTGGGGTCGTTTTTAGTCAAACATACTTTTTAGAACTCTCTTTTAATCAGATTTTATCTTTTGGTGTTTGATCACAAGGTTTTAGATGTGTGTGTGTATATATATATATATATATACATACATACATACATACATACATACATACACACACACACACACACACACACACACACACACACACACACACACACACACACACACACACACACACACACATATATATTTTAAACTCACCATTCCCCATATTCCCCACTTCCCATTTACAGGGACATCTAAAACCTTGTGATCAAACACCAAATGATAAAATCTGATTAAAAGAGTTCTAAAAACTATGTTTCTGACAGTCATTGAAATATAACATGTCTGAAACAAAAGGAAAGTATGTAGGCTCCCAGTGAGACGTACTTTGTATTTCTCTGTCCCTCTTCCTGCATTTAGAGCATACTGAGTCTGGAGTACTGCATAGGCATCATCGGAGGGAAGCCCAAACAGGCCTGCTACTTTGTAGGATTTCAAGGTTAGTGTTAGCGTAATGCAAAACAGAGAAAGACACACAGAGAGCGGTTGGTGTGAATAGCAGATTATTTTGCATAATATACCCTTCTTATGTGAAGAGACAAAGTAAGTTAATGTATTCCTGTTTGCGTGAGGAAAACGGAGAGGAGTGGAGATGGAAGCAAGTGAAGCAGGGCTTACTTTATTCTCTCTGACCCATCAAAGCCTCACCCATTTATCACGAGTAAACCTCCCAAGTTGTGAGCTGTAATTGATTTCCATAGGAGGCATGCATTAAATTTCATCTGGGCCCCAAAGTGAGCCACTCTTCATCACCTTCAGGAGCCAGGAGGAACCTTCAGTTGTACATCTTGGCAGTCAATATTTACGCATTTACATTTTACCAATTTGAAATACAGTGGTGGATGATGTCTAAATGACAAGCAATACATTCTCCCTGCCAAGGCGCAGCTCAGCACAGCATTTATCATATGCAAATGGTCAAATATAATTGCATGTTTGTAAAAGTAATTCCCCCACACAAAAATTAAATGACAACCTCTTTTTTGTGGGTGTAAAGAATGTGCTTGTACAAACGCATCTGATTATGCAGAATTTAATCCACCCTGGTGGATATTAAAAAGCAACAACCTTCTGGGAGGCATATTTGACGCACACAAGCCTAACAGTAGGCCAAGCGAGTGACTTTGAGCTACTCTGCATAGAAATTGGAGAGAAGCGCGTTTTTGTAATAATCCGATGTTTTTGAATAACTTGTCTTTTGTTTTGTCCTTGCAGATGACAGCTTGATTTACATGGACCCTCATTACTGTCAGTCTTTTGTGGATGTCAGCACCAGCGATTTCCCTCTCCAGGTAATGTGAAATTACACAGACGAGCTGACTGGGGCCCCAGTAATGTGAATTTAATAGTTTCTGTTAGTACTTAAGGGTATGAATCTTAAAGCAGCCCTCGGCCCAATTACTGAGTCCCTATCTGCTGATTTATTTGCTGCTCAGATGTGTGAAGCTGCCACTTAAGAGAAATACGGCAAATACCGGATCAGGTACCGTGAGCCTGAATATTTCAGGACCCATACATAAAAATCAGCACACAGCAGTGTATAGCAACTTTGTTTTATGCTTTTGCATGCAGTGGTATACAATGTGACAACACACCAGAGTTGTAAATTTATGAATGCTGTGACAGCAGATAAATAGGATTTCATTCATCAAATGATGCAGAATACATCTTATTTGCCGTTGACGCTGCCATGGAGTGTATGTATCCCCCGCAGTTGTTGTACATTATCTGGTCCTTCAGCTTGATGAATATTTTCTGATGTATTTTGTGTCTTTTTGTCTAGTCATATCATTGCCCCTCACCAAAGAAGATGCCTTTCAGCAAGATGGACCCAAGCTGCACCATAGGTTTCTACTCCAGGAGTGTTCAAGACTATGAGAGAATCAGACAAGAGCTGTCCAAGGTAGGGATTCGGACTGCCTTAACATAAGATGTCTCAAAAGTAACTTCACCACTGCCAACATTTTTCACAATTCTTATTATTGTTGTTGTGGTTATCATAATGCTATATTAATTCTGAATTGAGTCCTGAAAATATGTGGTCAGTCTGATAAAAGTCTACCACTAGGTGGCACCATTTAGCCATGAATCTGACATTTCTTACTTTCTCAAACCAGTCAGCATGTTGGGTAGATGTTGTAAACCAGAGTCTTCCCTCCTTGAACCCATCATGCTTCTGCTTAGAAGACTCTAGAAATTGTATTAAAATGAATATACTGTAATTAAGAGAGAACACATATGGTGCAAGACGATGCCCCTTATTAGGCTATGTGATGAAATTCAAAGCAAACTGTTGTGAAATGTACAGTATGGTGTAACACTAGCACTCCCCTGAAACACTGGTCTGTTGTTGTTCCAGGTGCTGCAGCCGTCGGCGAAGGAGAAATATCCCGCGTTCACTTTCGTGCAAGGTCATGGCAGAGATTACGACCTGTCGGCCGGCCTGACCCCGGAGAAGAGAGAATGGCCCTTCATCCGTGACCCACGGAGGACGGTCACCACTGCCGGGGACTTTGTGCTGCTTTGACAGCGCTGTTTAAAAGACTAGAACAGACAGAGAACTTCTTTTAATGAATCCAACTGCTTGACATCCAAAGCCTCGTGTCTGAGCCTTATGTGACACTGAAGGTTATGGAATTTTTCTAAACTACAGTAATTCAGTTAAAACATCCTGGAAACAAGCAAGGAAGCACTTTTTGCCAAAACTGTTACTAACTGGTTGGACTTGTATTTCTAGTAATGTGAGCTTGCTGAACATTTTGTCAGGAAGCCTCAGGACATTGTTTTTGGTGCTCTGCTTAATTTAACAACTTCAACTTTTTCATATACGCATCTAGTTAGGAGGAACATCTATTCATTTTCCATAGTTATTTTATGGACTTGAGACAAGCTGTTGCTAGCATCTCCATCAACGTACCAGATTGTGTCCAGTATTTTTTTGTACCTTACATCATGTTCAAGAAGTCTCAAAGGGCTTTGCTTATAATGATCAATTAGGTCCAGTTGAGCACTCCAACGTCGACATGCTTTGAAGGCCAACAGATAGTAACTATAGAACAGTCATAGAGCAGTAGTAAATATGACTAAAATTAGTGTTCGCCCACTTTAAAATATTTTCATAAGGCTACAGCTATAGTATTTAGAGTTTTGTATGTGTTGTAAGCGTGCTTAGCATTAGGCGAAGAGGACTTTTATAAAAGCCTTAATTAATATGCACGAAGGGCTCTCTCAAGATTGAGTCAAGTAACTTCTCCAAACTTCTCTGCCAAAAACATTTCACCGAACAAGATGACTTTTCCACCTCAAAAGAAGCATATGGGACACATGCTCTGAAGGACACCTTCTCCATAATTCTGCCAACATTTTATTTACACTAGAGCTCATTTCTGTCTCTGAGCAATAATATATGATGTTGTGATTTATATCATTGTTTGCTCGCCCTGGGGTGTTTTTGGGTTTAATCTTGACTGAGTTATGCATCACAGTGCAAGTGACCAGTGGTGAGGAGAGTTTGTCAAAGGGATAATGTCATGTTTACGTCTAAGCACTATCTGTTATAAATTATTCTTTAGATTTGCTTTGTATGTCTAACACAGAACAAACAGCATCTGAATTTAGAACATTAAAAAAATCTTTTGTCGGGTTCAGGGAATTACAATATGTACAGTATAGTAGAGGTGAATTTAATTGAAATAGCAATCTAGCCACAGAGACATGATATATTAGCCCTCCATATCAATATTATTATTTCTATATGCTGTGTGCAATACTGTGGCCAGCATTTTTTAATAAGTATTTTTTCATAGAAATCGATTTTCGAACATTTCATATTGTGTTTATTACCATATTTCCTACTGATGATTTGACGAGTGACTGAAAGATATATTGTTGTTTTTACGAAACACTTTTTAACAAACTAGTAGTGGAGAAGTACGCCAGAATACATGTTAAGCTATCAAACTTGATCATGCACTTTGATTCATTACTTCACAAACACTGAACTATTCAGAATCTTTTTCATGTGCTTTTCTGCTTTATAACACCTGCATGTCTGTTTGCCTAAATGAACTTACAAAATGTGTCTGTAAAATGTTTTTGACACTGCCAGGCAAAAAAGTTGAATAAAGTCAACATATTTGACTTTCTTAATCGGCTTGCTTCTTTTTTTGTCCACTTGAAGAATTTGAAGCGACTCTCCTAGAATGAAAAAATGGTTTGCTTCATTTTCAGTACTAGAAACAAACCTCAGTGGTGTGTTGAAATGTATTCAATCCCTTTCTCTCCCAGTCAAATGTAGTAGATTAAAACTAATCGTACGTGCTAACCATCTCTACAGCCCATTAACCAGGGACCGGAAAAAATGTGACCCAGTGACACTGGCGGCAATTGTGTTCCTCTGTGGAGGAAAAGAAAATATCCTTGTGTGCAAAGCTCTGTTACCATGGATAATCTGTGTGTTGCCCTCTTAGTTTGAGCTATGCCGGACTGTTTTCCTGTACAATACAAATTCTTGTATTATGATGAGCTGTGCTTTTTAAAGGAGGGAACTGTCCCTTCTGTGAGGGAGCCAGGGCAAGGGTGAGGATGGATGGACAGAGAGGAAGAAGAATCCCTCATCTGTTCTCTTCTCTACCATGGAGAAGCAATGGCAAAACACATAAAGGCATCATTTAGATCCCCTGTTTGATCTGTGTGTCCGTCCGTGTTTTTTTTTAGTGGACAGTCGACCGGCTGTGTGGACAGAGCGGGAACATCAAGTATGCAGGAGCAAAGGACCCGCGACATTCTCCAACTTCGGAAGATGGAAAGGAAGGGTTGGATGGACAGGAGGGAGGCGTAGGGAGGGGATGGGACATTTGGGGATTTTTGTCAGAAACATGAAAGAGCATTTGTGCTGGGGGGCACACAGCGCTCTGAGGGTTGACTGTGTTCTCCATGTATTTACAGGGGATGTATGAATATTTGATTAATGAGTCACAGGCTCAGGGGAAATGCAATAAGCGAGTGGTGGCTTTACAAAGCAAGCCGATCACACACACACACACACACACACACACACACACACACATACACCATGCCCTCCCGTTTAACACAGCTGCCTAAAGTGTCATTGACATTGCAGATTCCTGAAAATCTAATCTGCAGCCGAGCAAATTCCTCACAAAGAGGGAGTCCATCAGTGTCATACGTCTGTTCCACAGACGGATGGACGGGGAGTGTGTGGGTGGAGGAGGGGGGGTTGCATGTAAAGACTCAGAGACGCCCAATAAAGATTTTATTTTGGTGTCATCCACAGCGGGAAATGGCTTGTGGCATGTAGCCCTTAGAGGGGTCAACAGTAAAAGAGCTCAAGTAAGCCCTTCTAATATCTACCTGTATTTAGAATAAACCCCTGATTATGTCTAGTAATACAGCTTTCACTGGGACAAGGAGATCCACAAATCAAAGTTGTGATCTGAGCATTTAGGTTCTTAGGAGGTGGAGTTCTTAGATGTTATCCTCAAAATATTACAGAAAATGGGAAAGAAAACTGGGTACAGAAGAACATTTCCTATCACTTTTATTCAGTTTCAATGAAATGTAGGATGTAATGAGACATTTTGAGTTAATTTGCCAACAACCTGAAAGTTAAATAATACTGTATAAACAAGCAGATCCCTCAATGTGAGTGCCTGTCATTTAACATTAATCGTATAATTCTACTGTGAAATTAATGGTATGGACATACATAATGCAAGAAGGTGCTTCTTAATGTGTTACTACTTTGCTTCCAGGCCTATGGAAGCTACACATATTCTCCATGCTGAGTGGGGTGTCTAAAGCTTTGTGAGTCTCATGCACACAATGTCAACGTATAAAACAATTCTCCTTTCCATGACAATATAATCAAATTTGTGTCATTTAGCTGTACTCAGGAATATGACTGTGATACACCACAAAGTGTCGTTTCTATTCCCTCTTAACCCTGTGGTTCTCAGGATCTCCTCCAGCCAAGATCAGACCATGATGGATGACACCGAGAGCATCCAGGAGAATTAGATTTAACAAAAAGGGAAAGACACAGGGGAAATGTGTGTGTGATGCTGTGTGGATGCTAAAGTGTCCGGTCTTCCATTCATAGGTAGTGTGTAAATTTATGTGGATGAGTGTGTAGTTTACACATGTACGGCTTGTGTGTAAGTCATTCTAAATCTTAGGTGTCACACTCCCTCCCTGTCTTCACACCAGGTGCAGGGGTGCTAGATTTATACCCAGTAGCCCTTGCCCACCCTTGTGGAATGCCATGCATCTTCAAACAGGTACTTCACTTTGAAATCTCATCTCAGCGCGATATCTCTGGGCGGCTAAATATATCCGGCTCCCGGATCCCGCAGCCGTCGGAGCGTAAATACCGCCTGCGCTGCATCAGACTGCATTCAGAGTCTCAAGTCTGTCCACGCAACTGTCCACGTGTCTCCACCCGTCTCCTTCTACCAACTCACCCCCATCTATCCTGTTCACAGGAGCTCCTGGAGAAGTGCTGAGGCATTGCATGCCTCGCACATCTCTTCTGGGTTAAAGCCAGACACATGTCATGATGCTGTGATTAATCAGCACCACACAGGACAGGAGTTTTAAGGGTGCTCCACTATGTGAACATGACCTCCCATACATATTAGGTCAAAGGTTATTCAACTTTTTTCCCCACAGGACTCAAACAGGAGAAACATATTTTCAGCCTTGCTAAACTGGCTTTTCTTGTAACGAATCCTTTTTAAGAATCACACGTGCATAAATGATTGTACATTGAAACATTTTAACCTATCCAAAATAAATGCAGTGAGAGGTAGGTGAACTTCTTGTGAATATATGGTTAGTTATATTATTATTGTTAATAACTATTCTAATTAATTATTCCAAACAAATTATAATTTAACGCTAACAAAATGTTGTTGTTTTTTTAAAGGCATGTGAAAAGCATTCTTAATGTGTTAATAATACAGAAATAAATAAATAAATACATTTCCCAGACTGAGCTCATTCCTTTGTGGCTCCAGCTCATAGGGACCCTGAATGAGATGAATGGTTTAGGCCAACAGAAGATGCAATGAGTTCCATTGGTTTGAATTATTATGGTTTATAAATCAAACATCTGAATATGACAGGATCCTGGTCCTAAGCCAACAATTTTATTAGAAGATGGGAAGCTACTGTGAAATTCTAACTTTAGAACTTGTTGTCACCAAGGAGGAGATTACATTAGGTCTGATAAAAGCATCTTCTGAGTTGAATCAATTGTAATTATTTTTGACGTCACTTCTTGATGTCACAGCACCTAAAGAGTAGTGTCGGTGCAAACAACCACTATCTGAATTGAAATTATAAACTTGTCTTGGACAGGAAAGGGGAGGAGAGAGAGGGGGCATGACATGCAGCAACAGGCCACATCTCGGATTCAAACCTGTGGCTGCTGCAGTAAGGACTCAGCGTTGGTACGCGGGGTACCAGCTGCACCGGGTTCATTCATTATTTCATTCTTATTCATTTAGATTTAATATGAAGAGGATGAAGTGTGAAAATTCCTCCTTTCCATTACTTCACTTTTTACTAAATAATGCAGCAAAACTCAAAAGAGGAGGTTGAATTTGCTTTTCACTGTGATTAGTGTGCATCAGAGTCTTCCTCTATTCCTACTGAGAGGGGTGTGCCATGGCAGAGGCCCAAAGCAAAGCTCCTCTCCTTGTGTTGGCTAACCTCGTCCGGCTGTGACAACAAGAAGGGCACTGGAGTTAACATTTAGATAACGGATGTGTGTGCCGCTTTCGATTTCCATTCCTGGTGACAGGGAATCTTAGGAGCACATCACGGGTTGTGTTAGTGTGTGTGTGTCTGTGTTGGGGGTGGGGGCACTCCAGTGTTTCCTGCATCTCAGGGGTGATGTGGAGGAACGCCGAAATTCCTCATTCTGCTGTCCTCTGAGGCATGGCCGGCCCTCTGTCAGCTTTTACTAACCAGATGCATCCGAAACGCGCACCGAGGCTGAAGGCAGGGGATATTGCCTGCTGTGTAGCTGTCGACTTGTTTCTTATTGCATGCCTGTGTTGAGCAGGGTGGCAAGTGTGTTGTGTGTATGTGTGAACGGGAGGGTGGAGGTTAGGAGGGTGTCAGCCTGTCTCTGTGTGTAAATGTGTGTAGGAAGACATGCTATGAATTTAAGAGTGTGTATCATCCGCCACACACACACACCATAAGTCTTAGCTCTACCCGACTCTTGGATTGTAACTAGAATCAGTCTCTGCAATGCTGTGGCCTGTAAGTTTGGTCTAGTTAGTATTCCCCTCTGCCTAATGACAGTGTGTATGTGTGTGATTTTAAATGAGTGTGTGTGACAAAGAGAGATAAATCGAGAGAGAAAAACGGAGAGAAAGCCATGTTTTCTTGTGTGTGCATATGTCAGTGTGTGTGTGTGTGTGTGTGTGTGTGTGTGTGTGTGTGTGTGTGTGTGTGTGTGTGTGTGTGTGTGTGTGTGTGTGTGTGTGTGTGTGTGCGCGCACGCGCGTGTGGGTTTGTGGAAGATCTCCTCCATCCTGCAGATTTGTGTCTGTGTGTGATACTTTGCAATCTCATCTCCATCTAAAACTCCTGCAGGCCCTGTGCACCATTATCACGCAGTTGCAATAAAACCCACAGTAATTAAAGGGGATCTGGCTGTAATTGCCTCAGTGAATCAACTTAATCAGCACCTGTGCTCACAGTCAACCTAATGGTGCAATCTAACCTTTTAATACCCCAGAAATTAGAATTGTAAAAAATTATACACCTGATAATCATTCTGTATTTTGAAACTCTTGAGTGGACAATGAGTGGACCATTGTCCAAGGCAAATATTAAAACTGCAGTCTGCTGAGTGCGCATATGAGAGTGAAGTGTGTGTGTGTGTGTGTGTGTGTGTGTGTGTGTGTGTGTGTGTGTGTGTGTGTGTGTGTGTGTGTGTGTGTTTGTGTGTGTTTGAGAGTAAGACAGAGACAGAGAGAGAGAGAGGCAGGATGAGGACATGCTGACATGCTATAACTAAGTGTTCATATTGGAATGGGAACGATTAGTTGACTTATCTATTAGTTTAGAAATTAGAAATTTAAAAGATTTTAATGTGTTTTAAGTGTATAATTAATTGTTTAAATAATTTTCAGGTAAAATTTCTAAAAAAGCATTTACTGGTTCTAGTTTCGCAAATATTAATATTTGCAGGCTTTCTTAGTCTTTCTAAGTCAATCTTTGGACACACATTGTATATAAACTTATCTAAAATTGACCAACAGCAAGATTACAGGCTGCAGTCAGTTCAACAGTCTGTGGATTGGCCTGTGGAGACGAAGTAATTCTAAGTAAGTTCCATTTTGAACTTTCCTACTTTAACATGCAAAGTTTCACTGTTTACGGATTGCAAACCTTCTTAACAGTGGAGAGAGAATGGAGAGAGCTGGAGAGTCCAAAAGGAAGAAACTATCATGGCAATGGTGTCACGTCTTTCAATTTATGTAGCCCTCCTCTGTTTGAGTATACATTGCTCCACAAAACAGAAGCATCATGGTTGTGAACCAGGGTGTGATGATACAAATACACTCTTTTGATTAAATGAACTTTGTTAACTTGTCTGATTACAGCAGAGTAGTTGTCACTACTGTTAGTTTACTGTTTTTTTGCGAAAACACTAATTATTTAATTATTAATTTTTCTGTGCATTTGTTCCGATTGACCAGACAACTTTTTCATAGCAGACATTTTCACTTTTCTGACAGCAAGAAAAGCATAGGTCGGGCTAATAACATTGATGATAGCTCTTGTCCACTTAGTTGCATTAGTAAGCATGCATAATACCAACACCCTTGAATTTGGCCATGCAGGGACCCCTACTACATGTCATGCCTCTCTCTTGCTTTCTATGTTTCCAGTGTGTGTCTACACTTTTACTATCAAATGCCCCCAAAATCTTGCAAAATAAGTTTCCACATTCAACTGCAGTGATTCAGCAGATATAAGCAGGTACCAGGTTTAAAAAAGTCTATGGACTATAGTCTGCGAGTAAATTATGAAGATCTTGACCTTAATATAGTCTGTAGGGTATGGTAGTTGCGATGGAGTGCAAAGTGGGTGTGCATGTAGCCTGACAACTGTGTAAAAGTGCTTAAAAATGTACAGATTATTTCCTCTGTGTTGTCATTTAAACTCAGTAAGAGAGAGAAGAGTGTGAGAGTGGCATTCCACAACAACAGATGTAGATTTAAATGTACACAGTATACACTATTACAATACAATACAATAACAACCACAAGAAAAAACACAGATAACGACACAGCTAAAATCATGAATAAATTAGTACGCCCATTACTCTCGCACTGCTGGGCCCAAGGCCTCATTGAAATATAGGTCTTTTCAACACATATACCTAATATACTAAAAAAGAACATTTAAAATGATTCAGTGGCTTGTGTGAACACATTAATTTTCAGTACTAAAAATATATTTTTAAGCAGGTCTTGGGCCCTACTTCTTTCTTGTGTGGAATGCATAATGGATTCCTATGTAATCCATTATGGCTGCTGAGGGAGCGGGAGATAAAGAGTCTTCAGCAGCAGCCACCCGGGGTTGTTCTTCTTTAAATGAAGTTTTAATAAAGAACGACTGAGAGGCTGTACAAGGTCAATTATCAGACTTTGCCCATCCTCTGATAGTGTTCTCAGATCCCCGTGCTTAGTTAACCATAATAGCTGTCAGTCATAGCCTGCTGATCTACACGTAAAAACGTCAGACACCCAGACGAAGGCTGAACCTATCTATCCAACACTTCTGTCGGTGTACGTTTACTGTTGACTATTTTTCGTCCTGACTGGCACCTAAGGTCGCCACTGTCACAGACAGGCAAATCAGGAGAGCTGAATGCGGTCGATGTTCATTTGTCAGTGCCCTCGTTGAGGAGGATATCTCTTTATGCATCAAGAATACGTTAAAAATCACTGGGGGGAGAGGTGGAGATATTAATTTCATCTGTCCGGGTGCTCGCTCAGCGTTGAAAGTTGAAAGGCCCCCCAACCCATCTCAAAGACTGAGGTGGATTTAATGTACAGGGTGCTTATGAATACACTTATGTATTCATTTGAGCAATAAACGCCGGACTGGGTCCCACACAGAAAAACAAACTGCCTAGCTTCCGGCAGCCATTTTAATTAAATGCCATGGATTGTCAAATTTATCGATCCCTCCTCCCCTGACACAAGCCTGAAGGATGTCCTGTGCCATTTCCATATCTTTAGTGGCTTCTCCTGCTAATGTGAGGTGAGGGATGGAAGGAGATGGAGGTCTGCTTGACTAAATTGGACTTGGCTCTCACAGCGTGGAGCTGAGGGAGGGAGAGGGGTGTAAATGGATGTAGATAGGCTAAAGGGGGGTGGGGGGTGGGGGTTGCACATGTCCTGAAGCGATAGCCTCGGTGCTGTAGTGAGGCCTCACTCTCGCTCTCCCTCTCTCGGAGCAGATCTGTGTACAGATGGGTGTCTGACAGGCCTACAGCTGTTCTCCTAATTGTTCATTAAGTGTTCTATTGATTCCCTTATTTCGAGTACATGTGTCTTTCAGCCGCTGCTCTCCATGTGAAGTGGCAGACACACATGCCACACACACACTCATACATACGCACACCTACACACAAACCTGGCTGGGCTGAGATGACAGGGCCGGCTGATGCTGAAAATGCGAGCTGCCACTTCTAATCGAGGGCTCTTCTCTCTGTGGGGTCCAGCAGGGCCTGGAAAGCAGTGCCGCGCTTGACGCACTAGGCTTTTATTTTCCAAACTTTTAGCATCAATCAATTAAAGTGCTGGCAGCAGCATGGAAAAATGTTTAATTCCTTGTTAAGCGGCAGCAGCCTCAGATTGCACCTGGCTGATAAGGGAGCTTGTGTGAGTCTATTAGATCCTGATACTCTTGCGTGATTACTCGGGGAGAGTGCAAGCTTTATTTAGGCAGAAAATGATCAAGAAAGATAGTCAGGGGGAGAGGAGAGGAGAGACAGAGAGTGAGAGAAGGACAAAGCCGAGGAAAGGGTTCGAGACTCAACAGCACCATCATCTTGAAGCAGTTTTTGATCAGTCGCGATCATCTTCTATTGTGCATTATGACATTCAGTGGGAGCCTGATCCACATTTAATCTGCAAGCAGGGTTGATAAAAACCTCATGCTCTGACATAAATCCTCCTTGTAAAAAATAGGCCAAGATAAAAAGTTATTTAAATTCCCATAAGGAATAGTGCATGACAGTACCTTGTAGCCTACCTTTGACAAAGTCATCTAGGGCTACCCTACTATATCCACCAGACGCAATAAAAGAACCAAATATGAGGTGGAAAAATGAGATTAAACTTGATCTTACAGCGGGAGAGTTTCTCTCTGTATGGACTTGAGGGTGAGAGCATGCAGAGCACGTATAGAAGAAGGCAATTTATTTCAGCACTTTTATGAATTTATAGAAAATGCAGCAAATAGAAAGGGTAGTAGTATATGGACTGGTCAGCGCTAAAGGGAGAAAAATCACCAGACAAACTGTAACCATTTCTCTTTTTTCCCCTTTGTTCTAAGCCTCACAATTTGGCTTTCAAATTGGACTTAGCGCTTCAGTGAGTCAAGTCATATACTCCCAGGCCGGGTGGTCGTCTCCATTTCTTGGGCGAGGAAATTCTGTCGGCCCTCCTACGTTGAGTGGAGTGATAATGTTCTCTGTAAAACACAATCAGTCACCTCCCTCCTTGCCTTTGTATAAGCCTCGAGGACCCCCAATCAATACTGGCTGGCTGGGTGACTTATCATCGCGGGCTGGCCGCAGAGCTGAACTGAGCTGAGCCAAGCGGGGAAGCAGACAGTGGGCTGCATCCTGATGCAGACGTGAGGTGAGCCCTGTTGGTGACCTGCCCGCCAGGCAGTGACCAATTTGTTATGAGTCAACATGGAGAAAGATGGGGGGAAACCTCTTTGAGAGGGCATACACACTGGCTATTAATGCCCAGAATCCAAGAGAATGTATAAACATAGTCAATGTAATGCCACCAACTGATAAGTAAGTGATTTTCGAAGGTTTTACAGAAGACCGTTCATAGTTTAAAGAGTTTAAAGCAAAGAATTCTAACTTATACAAATTAAATTGAACAAATGTTTTAAAGTTTCTCAATGCAAACTGCAAAATGTGATAATGTTATTTGAAATGTTGAAAGACAATTTTCTCTTGTAAAAGTATATGTTTTATTTTATGTGTGGGTAGTGAGGTTGATAATAAAAAGCTCAATTTACAATTTAAAAAAAGTAACATGCTAGACTTATTTGAACTGTTTTTATATCATTCTAAATCATTGGAGCAGACTGATCAAATTGGGATGCAACTCAACTCTAAAATGTGGTCCAAAATAAAAAATACATCCAGGATACATTGCCACTTTACTAATACACTGCAAACTGTGAGACACAGAATGAGACAAAGGAGACAGCCTACTGTATGACCAACTTACACCTACAGTATGACTCATATGGTTTCTATAATGTTGATAAACTCAAGTATTCTGTTGACATCTTGCAGGTTTTTCATGAACAGGAGTAACTTTAATCTGACAGTACACAGCTAACTGTTCTTGAAGGCCATATAGGATGATGTGTGGTCCTGAACAGTTGACTCTTGGCCTTGCTTGCCTCTGCAGTTTTGTGACAATACTTTCAAGGCCTTTATTTAACACTAGCACTATTGTCTTTCAGTTTTTATATGACGGCCAAGAGCTAAATGCTGAAGATACAGTGAAAGTATAAGCACATTGCTCAAATGTATGTGTAAATGCAACATCTGCTGTGTGCTGCATAGCTGTAAAGCACTTTATTTCTCTCTGTGCATCACATTATTTTGTTATGAAATATAACAACTTTCTGGTGTTTATCTTAAGACGGTGTTCATTATCTCATCACTAATTTGCTAGCATATGCAAGATTACCAGCTGTCTAAAGACTCGTGCAATTGAGTAAATCGTTTGAACCAGTTAATTGGAAAAAAAGTTAATAGGCCAATCCTAAATATGCATTTTAACTCATTAAATTTTTCCAAGCATGCTAAGCACATGTTGGAATCAGTGATCTGCAAATGCCTGCCTACCTTTTTGCCGTACTGTGTGTTATGTTTTGAATGTGAAAATATTGTTTTATCTTATATCTTAGAAGTGATGCTTTGCCATCATACAAACAAATTGAATCCATTTAGCCCTTCCCAAAGCACAGGGAAAACCATAAATCAAAAATATTACACTGCTCACTCATCTCAAGGGTTGCATCACTTTGTATTAAGCAGTTGTTAGCCATATGTTGACCACCATCAACCCAGGGCAATACTACCAGTGGACTCGGTAGATAGAGTTAATGCAGCCGCAGCAATTTACCTCTATGGCTGAATACACTGGCAGACTGAAGATGAACCAGCAGAAGTCTAAGCTGGCCGACTGTTTACTAACATTTCAGTTTCTATGGCCCATCTATTGCAACAGTGAAAAAGGGGGTTGGAGGGATGCTGTTTGGAATTGTCTTTAACTTTGATGATGTTTGCAGCTGAGCAGGCCTGTTAATGGCCTCTAATTGGCTAAGTGAAGAGAACATGTTGACATTTGCTATGTGTTCACAGACCAGGGCCTCGCTTTAGCCATTATGCTAATTCAACCATTATATATCTGGGGGTATTAATGGGACTGACACAAGTGATGTTACAGGTAAAGGGCTGTGAAATGGTCTGTAAACAGAGGGAATTGATTCCAAGGCTGAGGCGATTGTCACCAGCCGGCACTGAGCTGAACAGCTACCTTCCTCCTCCTCCTTTTGCCTCCCTCCATTCCACCTCCTCCTCCCTGTCTCTCCCCCTCCTCCCACCCTTGTCCAGCCCGTCAAATAGTCTCTGACAGCATTCAGCAGGGGCTGTCAGGGGCCATCAAAAAGGTACCCAAACACAGAGGGAAATGCCGTCTGCTTACAAAAATGAGACTAGATCAGGATCAATACAGTTTACCCCTCTTGCCCAACACCAGAGCACATCCATCCACCAACACCATCACAGACGAGCCTCAGAATCAGCTGCACTACAAGGCCTGACTCTTTGGCCAGCCAGCTCCCTGTCATACAGAGGCTGGGCTTATTTTACAAAAGCATTGGTTTTGAAAGACTGGGATGCGCCTCAAAGCTGATTCACAGATTTCTAGTGAGTTTGACTGCAGACAACACCGGCTTCTGTGGGCCACATATTTGACTAAGACATTCTTATTTAGTTTGAAGTGACTAGACAGTCCTCAGCCATAGAAAGGCCAAATCAGGACATTTGGGAAAAAAAGTTTGGACACTATTGTTCCAGTGAATCATTTTATTATTTAAAACCATCTGGTGATTAAATTATGTTTTATAGCCCTCTGTTGTAATAATTTGAAGCAGCAGTTATATATTGTTATTAGGGTTGCAACTAAAGATTATTTCTATTATTAATTAATCTGCTGGTAAATAATTGTTTAGTCTATAAAAATTAAAAAAGAATTGAAAAATAGCCACCATAGTTTCCTAAAGCCCAATGTGACATCTTCAAATTGCTTCTTTTGTCTGACCAACAGTCCAAAACCCAAAGATATAGAATGTTTGGCATTTTATCTTGAAAAACTATCAAAATAGTTGCAGATTAAATTCAAATAATCAATTTCTAGGAATTCTTTGGACATTTAAAATTCTTGAGAGCTTTTCTAGAATTCCTGATCTGCTCTTGTGATGACAAAAAAATAAAGAAAAATCTGGACCATAGGTACAAAATTTAAGAGGTCAAGCATTCAGCAAGTATAATGAGACAGCCAATATTGGTGCTGAAGTTTTCATAAACTGATATGTTCTCATACATGATTAAAAAAATTAATCCTTTGACCAAATTAAAATATTGTTTTATGCCTCATAAATAGTCTGGGAACCCAGAGCCTGGTTCATATCATTACTGAGGCAGCCTAACAGCTATCTTGTAACAACAGGGGGAGATGACCATTGCCTATCATGTTCATTTAACTGTGGATGTGTTCACAGAGCAGAGAGCAGGCTATAAAACTGAGCCTGCACTGCCACACAGTAATTGAATTACTCTACCGTCCAGCCTTGTATTCATTTACTGTTCTGAAATCTGCGAGTAAGAGTAAAACGGGATGTTTTTGATCCCATCTCTACAGTAAGCTCACAGAAAAAGGTCCTTCAGAGTATATCTCTTTTAAAATAATGGTTTGCAAAGCTGTATGGCCGAGTGTGGTTATATCTGTCAATCTAGACACCTCAGTTAACATGGATATCAAATAACAGCCTGCTAACCAGATCTGTCAAAAACATGAGGCTAATAATTACATGCCTCTATATGGGGGTCGGGGAGGAGGCACTGCATAATAAATCTGCTGTATTCATCCAGAGAAAATTCAGCTTCTTCACTTTTTTTTTCATGATAGGGTTTGAATACGAAGCCCAGGCTAATAAAAGATTGGCCTGTCATAATGAATCAAGAGGGCCAGTGTCAGGTAGGTAGTGTGAGTCTATCCTCTCACATATCCATCTCTGGAACAAGCCCCGGTGTGTCTACATGGCTGGAGAAAAGAGACCAGTCGACACCCTATTTGGCTCTCTCCACTGAAATTAACTTTAGGCCCAGGAGAGAAAGAGAGACAGTGTTTGGAGCAGCATGGCTTCATTTTCTCCCGCAGTGAGCACCAGGGCCCCAGAGGGACACCAAGACGGATTTGCATGCCACTCGCTATTCTCTGCTACCTGCTGCAAATTTATTATTGTGGCAAGTCAGCTTCCCCAACAGCAACTTGGAGGACTTTTCAAACCTAAATGGTATCTGCGGGCGGTCAGGAGACACATAGAAATCACACACACACTCCCTGTTTCTCTCTCTCTCACACACTCACACACAAATAGGAGGGGGAAAGCTGCATCAAAAAGTAATCATGGAGATCAGAATAAAGCTGTCAACAGTGCCAAACAAAAAGTGATGCCTCTGATGAAGTGTTTCAGAAACAAAGAAACAGATAACAACTTTTCACCCAAAGTTTGTTGGCTCTGATAAAGCTACACAGTGGGGGGTCATCATTGTGGCTCAAGACATGTTACGTACAGTATTTGTAACATTATGTTTCAGCTCAGCCTTTGTCATACCTCATCTTCCTCTTCCTACCATTTTTTTCTGTCCCTTTATACCGTTCAAATAAACTAAAAATCAATAAAAATGTAGAAATTCTACTAAAGTGGGCTGCCATTAGGTCGGTACTGTAATACACAACCAATTTAGGGCTGCAACAGTCATTTTAATTACCAATTTTTCTTTTTGATAAATTGATTAATTATTTGATCTATGCAAAATGCAAAAAAAGATATTTAGTTTACTATCATATAAAACAAAGAACAGCAGCAAATCCTCACATTGAAGAAGCTACAGCCAGAGAATGTTTGGCATTTTAGCTTGAAAAATGGCTTAAATCAGTGGTTCCCAAACGTTTTCATATAAAGGAGCAGCCCAAAAGAAGCACAATTTGAGAGGATTTTGTTTTAAGGAATTCACTTTGAGTAATTTTTCTATTTTGGGGATTTAAGATAAAATAAAGTCTTCATAGTTAATCAGTGATAAAACTGGGATCACTATAAATTACAGTGAATAAAATGTCCAACCCTATTTCTTAAGGTTATATAGATAAAGGTTAAAATATTCCATTCCTCCTTTTGCTGGGGACCACCTTACAACCCACACGAGGACCCCTGTTGGTCCCTGGACTCCAGTTTGAAAAATGATCAAATAATCAAAAAAGTAGCTGATCAACGGAAATCATTTCTTTGGAACTCACAATATAAAAGTGTAGTCAGTCTAAGTTTTTAGATTTCGGCACATGTTGAAATGACACTGAATAAAGAACACTTTCACAATGAACTCTTAGTAAAGGTTTTGCAGGTTATAGTAGTTTTCTACAAGCTCTGGTTAAAAAGCTATGACCTGAAACTAAATTCCCCCGGCCAGACATAATATCTGACATGTGGCTGTCAATCACTGTAGACTTGTGCTGAGACGTGCTCAAGGTCAAACACCTGTGTGAAGGTCATGAAAGAGTGGGATAGAGAGATATGATAAAGTCAGGGTCAGTGATGCCCATTACCTTTGCTTTGTCCCCTACAGATGAGTATCATTCACCTGATTATCTATTATCATGTTATTGGACGTAAATTTAACAAGCTGTTGAGAGCGCTGGAAAATCAATACCTTTTAAATGCTGTTTATGTGTGATTAACGGTTAATATCCTCACAAATTATTTAATATAATAAGGTCATTTGTCTTTCACATGAGCCCGGTACCCTGCAAAGAATAATAGAATAATAAATGAGGACACTAGTGAAGAGGAGATTTCTGATGCTTTCCCCGGCTCCGTTTTATTACCCATATCCTCTTTACAGCTACAAAGCTGCACTATGGTTATTTTATGCAAGTCATAAAATTAGGCTGAGATGGAATTAGCAGACTCGGGGCTCTTTATAGGTCAAGCCGGTAGTTTATGAGCCCACGACTCCCTGGCACTATTGTCAGGAGGCTAGTTAGAGGGGTCTTTAAGCATGATTTAATATGTCCATGCCTTGGAAAATAGTTAAATAGCTAATTAAATGGAGGAGTTAATTTACATATTAATTGACCTTCCAGTAATATTTATATTGATACCTACATGAGGAGCCCTTGTCTTCATTGCCTTTCATCATAGTTAGTCTGAGCAAATATGGTGTAACTTTTTTTGTTTAAACTCAAGTTTCTTTTTATTGTCGCTGGAGAGGGGCTGTGTATTCCCCACCATGTCAGGCACACAGCTGGCTGGGGTTTTGTGTGTTGAGGACTCCTTTTGTTGTCGGATAATGGAGGAACCACCATAAACAGCGATGGGAAGTGGCCTGGGGGGCTTTGCGGGTTGGGTGGCTGGGGCAGTTGGAGTGTGTATGTGTGTGTGTGTGTGTAGAGGGGGGGGGTTGACAAAGGAGCTCGAAGAGGTGGAGGACAGTGCCTGTGTCAAAGCTGCTCTTAATTATATCTCTAATCACCAATCAGCTTGCCAACAGAACAGGACCCGGGGGCTCGACATTAGCCCATCCTGTACAGAATTAGCACAACATTTCACCTGCAAAGCTTTCCAATACACACACTCATACAAATGCACACACATACGCACACACACTCTTGCTCAGCCAAGTTGCCTCCTCAGAGAGAGCACGACATAAATCTGTTTGTTTGTTACTCTCCACGCCAGCTATAATGCTCCATAAGAGATTTCTGCCACATTCTCTATGATAATAATCTATCGCACTAATGCGGCCCCTGCATGTTGCATTGTCATGTTGATGTCCGCATGGCCATCGAGCGGTAATGATGACATGGATCAACGATGATAGATTGGAAGCACATTGTTTGTTTTCGACGGGGGGCGCGTACGTTCTGCACGCCGTGTTGTTAGCATGGTAAGTGTGTCTTACAGCCTATTATCAGGTTGATCATTTGTCACTAGCCTGTCTTCACTTTGTCTCCCACATTCTTTTTGGATAATGGCCCTTCAAATGGATCTGCATATGAGACCTGAATTCAACAATAGCTGTACTGAATGGGTCTTTTCAGGCCGTGTAAACTAGAAATGTGGCCACAAATAACCAAAGGGAGGGTTTCTGAGATGGGTGAGTGGAGATAGAGAGACTTAGCATTAAGATGAGTTCAGGCAATAGTATCCTGAAAGAGGTTTAAGTTCCTGAGCGCTGCTTTTTCTCTTAAAACCTTTTCCATCCTAATATTCATCACATGTTTTCCAAACTAAATGAATTAAACATGTTATCCAGGTTCTATGCTCATCATTTCAGATGTGAGAAACTGATCCCGTGTACGGTATCTATCTTCCATTATCTGTCTCCCCATGGCCTCCTCTCCTGCTGTTTTTTACAATATGGCGGCCAGCCTGAACCCCCTGATCCAGCCACAGACCAGCAGCTGCCCAGCAGAACCATGCAGCCATCAGCAACACCTCAGGGCCATCGGCACTCATCACTCAATGGGGCTAAGTAGCCTGTCAGAGGGTGCTGTGGCTGCAAATTGAATATTGTTATGATCCATAGAGTTTTCTCATCATTGCGCCGTGCATGCTCATGTTGTTAACATGTTGATGTAAGACAGCTTAGGAGAAAAAAACATCATAAGCGTCTACCAATGAAGCTTTTTGTCTTCATGTCTCTCAATATCAAGAGTTGGCTCTGATACAATTACTCAATATTACAACTGAAACGATTAGCTGATTAAATGATTAGGCAATCGGAAGAAACAATTTTGATAATCAGTTAATTACTTGATTTTTCAAGCAAAATACCACACTCAAGCTAATTCAACTTCAAATGTGACTTGAAACTGAATATTTTGGGAGAGACAATGAAAGACATCTGAAGATGTCACCTTGAACTTTTTGGACATTTTGGACATTTATTTTATTGAACAATTAATTGATTAATTAAGAAAAAATTGTTCAGATTAATCATTCATTAAAATAATTGATATTTACCCTATTAAATCTGAAAATGTTAATGGATAATTCTAATATTATTGGCTGGCAGTAGCAGAAGAGTAAACTGACCAACAGCTGGTCACCTGTAATTCCTCTTCTACTCTGTGTCGTTTGTGTGGCAATTAGCGGCTAAGTGGCCCTATCCTCAGGACTCTGTCCAAGCTCTGCAGCAGTAGCCTTGATATTACCTCAGACGCTGGCTGTTAGCAATTGAGTGGCTAAAAGTTAGGTAGAGTCCCAAGGCCAGATAGCAGTACAGAGAGGAGCCTGAGAGATGTCAGCTGTGCAGTAACAATAATCTAGCCAGGCCTCTCCGCCCTATCTTGAGCCTCAGCCAGTGTCCAAAATTTCGAACTGAATAAGTCTATAAAATGGACACCTGCCACGAGACCCCACATGCATCACTAGTGCCAGAGTGGCGAGCACAATCGCCCAGCAGTCACGGGCAGTTGCCCACTGATATATCAGATGCGATCCCCGGGAAGGGGTTCAGTGCCCCAGCCAAATGTTAAAGTTATTTGTTCTTGTCATTAAACTAAACTTTATTGTGACCCTCTCTCGCTGTTATTGCACTAGTAGCGATTCTCCTGGATTGGACTTTATCATTGAGACTGTCTATGAATCTCTGGGGCTTTGCCACTGCACTTCACTGAGCTATAATTCCTTGTTGCCCTTAAAGTCTAGAGGGCCAGAGAGAGGAGAAGAAGAACAGACAAGGGAGGGAGGAGCAAAGAACGGATATAACAAAAGCAAGCATTTTACACCCTGGCTTCCTGATTTGCAATTTAATAAACATTGCCACAACATGCACATGCATAGATTGTACTATCCAGTTATACATGACAATGGTCTGTGTATGCCAGCTGTTTTTTAATAGCTCATCAAGAGTTTAAATTTTGGAGATTGGAGATATAAAATATCAAAATATTACGTATTTACTATTTACTACTTATGTATTTACTCTAATATCATGTATAGAAAGAACTTGAAATTGTCTGAGGTGATCACTTTTTGTGAATTCACTTCAAAGAAAACAGCTGGTAATGGATGGATGGAAAACTAATACCCGTTTATGCGTCTTAGCTGGATATTATTTAACCTGTTGATGTTGTCTGCATTGTATTAATTGCTGTATCAATGTTCTTATGCTGCAACCTTAACATTTTTGTGATGATTTGTCAGAGGTCAGGGTGCAGGTACCATATGTTTTGTTTAAAAGATAAGACATGCCTATTTTTCAGTTTAACTCTAGCTAGAAAAGGATAAATTCTATTCTCTGTCTGCACACTGCTATGATCCAACCCATTAATCAGTAAGCACACAGAGAGCCATTATTATTCTTTTTATTATGGAACTTTACATCAAAGTTTTGGTTTTACCGTTTTAAGCTGATGGTGAGAAATGGAAAGTATGGATCCTCTTACTGTTGTAATGAAAAGGGTTGTGATCCATGGGTGTTTGCTTTGCCTCAGTGTGCTTTATCGTCGACGATGAGGGCATCCCTCACTAGCTTTACACCGTTTTCAGAATGTTTCATTACTCCCCACCTTCCACCTTCGCTGACCCCCCATCTGCTGCTCAGGAAAGACATTCAAACTGATATTAGAAAGAAATATCTTGCAAAAAGTGTTTGTGGATCATTAAGAGGCTGCAACTGTTACAAAAACATTAGCATTTGTGAGGTGCATGGCAGACAAAAGGTGGCTGTTTTTACAGCCTGTGTATTTTCCAAAGGTTCTTGAAAGAGACAATGCGGTCATAGAAAATATAAACTGCAGATAAACGACGTGACATAAAACTGCAGCCCATGTCCTGTCAAGCTCGGGTGGGCTCCAAGCTCAAACTGCCTTAATTTTCACCTCCTGTGAATTGCGCTAACATCCTCTTTCTCCTCTGGCATGAAAAAGGGGATATTTTGCTGTGCTTTAATGAGATGGTGTTATGCCTGGATTATGCCATTTTACATCTTCGTACGTAAATGTGTTGAGCATATGACACTATCCATTGCAGCACAGTAGTCTCTATTCAGGTCCAATGTTGTCCCTTCATATAAATTTGGCTAAAAATTACTGTAGATAGCTTGATGGCACACAACGTACGCTCTCAGAGGCATTTTAGTCCACTGCTGCTCAGGGCATATCTGGCCTGGTAACCTTGAAAACTACAAACTCGTCTCCGAAATTCCTTTTTTCTCAATGAGGTAAAAAGGGCAAGTTTTCGCTCTTTAAGATGGCGGTACATAACCTGTCCATGGAACATAAACGTGTCTGCAGGTTGGGTAAGATGGATGGAGGCCCACATGCCTGCCTTAATAAAAAGGTCTTTAAAGCCTCGTCCAGATCTTCTTTCCGAGGAAGCATGATATTAAAGACAGGCAGGGAACTGGGCTTGGTAAACGTAATGGATCGGCAGGAAAGTTTAAAAGCACCAAGGGGGTAGGCCATTATGCAAAACAGGACTCGCACAAGTAATCTGCGCCCTGTCTCTCAGCTGCCAAAGACAAAGAACACATGCAGAGACCCTGATTGCTTCTTAAGAAGCTCCTCGCACCACCATGATGGATTCTGGTATTTTGACTGTTAATATGTTTGAATGAAAATTATTTATACATTTCGGTGAGGTTGAGCGCCTCTCCCTGTGATTACTGCCTCTGAAAATGAGAGCGGAGGAGCAGGAAATTTCCATGTCACAGAGGCCTGATGTATACTCAGATTATGGGCTGATTGCAGCTCAGATGAGCACCGCGTAGACTCGTTTGCCCGTGCCTGTGACAACTCCCCATCCCTGACAAGGCCTCTTAGTTTTTCCGGTTATTGATGCATTCTGCATAAATGCAATCCATTGACGGTGTCTGCTGCCTGTATATAGGTATGGGGGGAAGGCGGCTGCTTGTGTGTGTGTGTGGAGTGGAGTGGAAGCGGGGTATTTAATACACTCAGAGGCAGGGAGGCGAGCAGGAAGGAGAGCATCCTAAATGTTTTTTATCCACCGCCAGTACAAAGGAGCTGATCAAAAGTGAATCGTGTTCGAGGGGAATCTGCATGTGTGATGATGATACCTGGGCAGACATTTATCAGACCCTGTGTGGTAGTTCAATGGGGACAAGAAGGATTGCAGGTTGTGGAGGAGAGGAGCCAAAACGACAAGAGAGATGGGTGATGAGGACATGAAAGAGGTCATTGAAGGTGGGAGGAGTGTGAAAGGGAGCGACATGGATTTTACATTCATACATAGATGCAAAGTTGTACTGCTGTACTACTGACTTACATCAATTCCTGGAAGACTGAATGTCAGTGCTGTAAAGTACATTTAATCAGATACAGTGCTTATAGTAGTACAGTAAAAATTTTAGGTTACTCAAGTATTTCCATTTTATGCCACCTCTACTCCACTATAATTCAGAAAGAAATGTTGTACTTTTTACTTAACTTTATGTATGTTATTTGTCTGTTACAAATTGTATGTACAAAACATATGATGAGCTAATAGATGTTATAGTTTAAACTAACAGTAGATAAAATAGTTAAATTTTCTCCATGTGGACCAACTATACAGTAAAATTGTACATCCACATTAATGCATCAGGATTAATAATATAATAAACTAATGACAGTATATTTTGCACAGGGGCTATTTTTATTTTATTTTTTTTACTTTTTTTTTAATACTTTGTACATTTTTCTAATAATATTTACATACCTAACATTTGTAATGCTGAACTTCGACTTGCTGTGGATTTATTTTACATTGTATTATTAATAGTTCCTCACCACTGCTCACTGTACATTTAACTAAGTCATAATTCTAACCTTAACCCTAAAAGGAAACCTTGAACCTAAACCTTAAGTACCGGTCTAATCTTGTCACGAATGCAAGGTGACTCTCCTTAATGTGACAATGTGAACATATCTTGCTGAATACATATCTCTCTCTCTCTCTCTCTCTCTCTCTCTCTCACACACACACACACACACTAAACTGTGGTCAGCGAGTTCACAGAGGGCACAGTAACAACAAATTGGACAATCACATCACTAATACTGTAGCTCCACTGATGCAGAGATACGACCAGAAATCCCCAGGACGTCAGTGAACTCTAATATAATAATAAACTATTTACTGCTAAAAAACTTGTAATTTTTCTTTTAAGTAAATTTTTTTACTGCATATGTTTTGTTACTCTAAAAAGTGAAATTCCAAAAAATTTCAAAGCCATTTTTCATTTTTCTTAATTCATGAAAGGTTGACTTTTTGAAGAAGAGATAATCATCCAATAGTAGCGAGGACTTAAACGGGGCCTCCAACATCCGCCTCCAAGCTCCAATACATAAAAATGATTGATAGATCCACTTACAGCACAACAATCCCCTGAGAACAATTACCACCGCTTTGGTAATTCTGCAATCATGGCACTTGATCATGGCATATCTAACTCTTTCATCCTGTTTTGGACGATATTCAAGAGAAACTTTTGGCTCTTCACTTGAAGAAAGACTAATGAAAATATTTCAGTAGCCAACTTTTTAAGCCAATGAAAACCCAGCCAGCATGAAAGTGCTATTGCAGGGATAGTGGAGCAGTGCCACTTTGCAGTAAAATGGAATAAGCATTATACGAAGAAACAAATTCCACCCCTAACCCCCTCCACACAGACACATACACACACACACACGCTCGCCCATGCACACATTCAGTCAGCGCCCCCAGGCATGGGTTCAGTTGTCCCCGTCTCTGTCTCTCTCTTTTGGGGCCTGATTTGAATACGAGCCTTGTTTTATGGAGGAAGGTAATTGGAAGTTGGTGATTTACTGCAGTGTATACAGGGACTGCATCCAACAAAATATCTGGAAGCAGGGAATAATCGCTTTGTAGCCTGCTGCTGCATTTATCTGGACACAGGTATATTTTAACCACTGGGTGTTGACAGTGTTGACTATTAGCCGGCAAATAAATTATTCAGCACTTACAAGAGGGGAAAAAATGGGTAAAATCTCCTTTCCAGGGCTACAGCAGGACAAAGCAGCATGCAGTGGCGGAAAAAAGAGGCAGTCATTTTTTCTTCAATTACAAAAGGCAAATATTTATTATTTATAAGTACTTGCCTTGTATGGGCTTAAATGTTATTTATGAACCTGTTGCATAGTGATTTCCAATGTAACTCATTATTTTTAGCTGGAGGGTGTTGTAAAGGAGCAAGGATATATTTAATGACACTCTGCTAGTCGGTGCAATTACACTGTAATCATTATGTAAAATGTCCTATTAATTAAACCAATTTCTGCTAGGGGAACATTCTTTTCTGCAGGGCCTGCGCCTCATCCTTCAGCCGCCTTGCTGCCTCCTGTTTTTCACCAGGCCCCTATTATGTTGTGACTTCACTGCATACATATTTATAAAAGAGATTTTCATTATCCCCAAGATTTGGAACCACTTTCAGATTAATAAATAGAACGTGCCACAGAGGTTTGAAAGGCAATTAGGTTTCTTTCCAATCATACAATGTTTTGGCCTTTTGATCATTGCTACATTTATAAGTTGAGAATGTGCCTCATTTTCTAACATAAGAGAAGCACTGACTTCAATATTGGCTCCTATTTCAATAATATCTCATGTTTACAGGATGGGATGCTCAATAACAGTATTAGAGAATGAGATAAATATAAGACTTATTATTGGAGTTGTACTAGAGGGAATTCAGTGGAGTGTGACAGGACAAATGTGTCATAGATGGTTAAAATGATTTGAAATCCAGCAAAAGGTGAGTTCATAGCAAAAAAAATGGCGAATTCTTTCTAAAAGTTCATATTCTTTAAAATGCAAGAGGCTACACAGATTTCCAATTTTGTCTCCCTTTAAGAAAATGTTGGTGCTAGCAATCATGGCATGACAGAGTAGTTGACCTGTCTGGCTCTTTATCTGCTGTTCTGGCAGTCCTTATGTTGCTGTTGTGACCAGGGGTCATTGGCACTTCCAATGCTCTTCAGACACAATCTGTTTTCTTTACTTCTTGGCACAAAGGAAACGATTAAGAAAACAATTCAATAGAGAGCGAGAACACGCACGCACATCTACATTGCAAATGGAGGCACTGAGATGTTTGCTATTCAGAAAGCATCAGTTGGGATAGGCCCACTTTGTACGAGTGCTTATCTAAGAGGTCCACTTCTGAATACAATAGTCAACCATAATGCTGTTGAGGGGATTAGGGTGATTTTGTGGCTATAGTGTGTAAGATTAAAAAATCATTTCAATTCAATAGATTTAAGAACTCAATTCAACAACTTCTATTAACAGTATTTAATTGACAAAACTTATAAATAATCAAGTTTTTAAATAAGCAAAGTACACTACAAGAACAAGCATTAAGTGGTAACTGATCCCAATCAACAATACTTAAGGATATTGTATAGCAGTCAAACTACACAATCACCTGCAGCCATATTTCCTGTCAAAAATCCAAATGCATTGCAATAACATTTTTACAATATGATGTCTATATACCCAATTAAAAATGTGGTTGGTGTTGTCTTTCTTGTTTCGCAATAAACTGTTTTTGAACAGAAGCTGCAACTCAACATTGAGAAATACTTGCTGTAAAGATATAAGAGTCTAAATCTCTGAGGGTCTCTCGCAGCCTGAGCAGATGGCAACAACATCTCCACTCATAACCAGGCTGATCTTTTCCCATGCAGCTTGCCACGTGTCATATGTCCATTCATAAAGTTGTTACAGATGACTATCTCAGCATGTCAACCGTGTTTGGCAACAGACAAAGCTCGGCGCACAATGGTCAGGCTCTTATCAGGAGTGAGGACTTAAGCTCCTTGCGAGAGCGTGACTAAAGTGCTGACAGTCTGAGCGGCTTATAAAGAATAGTTGTTAAAGTCAAGACACCTGCTGCTAAAGAGGAAGGCTGGACAGTGATGATGATGAACATGGGGATGATTAAAAAAAGAGCGAGAAGAAAAGAATGATGAGGTGTGGTTCCAATGAAAGTGGAAAGGGAGGAGGTGGTGGTCATTGTGAGGATAGAGTTATTTTGGGCACACCGGTTCCAGAAGAAAAAGTCTGATTCATTTTTCCCATAGACAAGGTTAACTGAAAGTCAGTTGGAGTATTTTTACGGCTTTGTTGAATCATGAGTGGGGAAGATTGTTTTGGTTATCTTTGATAAAAAGTTGAAGGTGCCATCCTGTTAACAAAGCACTTTGACTTTGCTATCACTCTGATTCGCCCCTCTGATTTACATTGTCTCCATAGGGAAGGTGGCCAAGGCTCATGGGTGCTCTAGTATTTAGACCTGTTCTTCATGCCAAACTCACAGACAAATCCTGATTTCTCAGAAACTATGTTGAAATAATTAAAACTGGTGGTCATAATATAAACTTATATGATTGTTGCATTACTTTGTTTCTATGTGATGTAACATTGAGGATGTTGTTTATAAAGAATCATTTGAAATGGAAATATAGAATACCTCTGGAACCTGTGTCACTACCAAGTTCACACTAAACAAGAGTTAGCTCAGAGTTCAGTTTACACAGATTAAAATGAGCTGCTTTACAAAATGCTGTAAGTTTGGGTGAAGAAAGTTTGTAGCTGTTGACTCATGGTCTTAGATTTTGTTATTGATTTTTTGTGATCATCATTCACTTCCGGCTTGGTTATTGGTCCGGCTTTTCATTATTTTCCCCTCTTTCTTCAGCGGTGCGCCTGAAAATTAAAGTGTAACTCTTTCGCAGGAGTTAAGCCCAGTTAACACAGCATGCGTGAGTTGCGGTCATGTTTTTTATTTTGCTGTCCATATTAACAGGTTAAAGCAGCCACACAGCCCACGTGAGCTGTGTGTCTCACACGTGCATTGACGTTTCACTAGGGAGTCAAGGATTTTATTTTTCCCACAAACCATGTGCAGTTCCCATAAATATATAATATGCAAATATAAAAACCAAATTTTACTACCTGCATCTGTTTCAGATTAAAAGTTTTCCAGTGTTTCTGTGGACAGAAATGATTCCTTTGTTAACATTTGTTTGTATTGTAATATATTTATCAAAGGTAAACTCAATGTAGAAAGATGAAGCAGAAACGCTCTCAGTGTCCACAGCAGTTCAGCAAGGCAGCTGTCACGCACTGCTCACGCATGCTGTGTGGGCAAGGGGTCAATGACACTCACATCGTCATTCATTAGTTGCAAACGGATGCGTTTCGGGTCACCATTCACCAAAAACATGAGCACACTCAATGAATGGCGCTCTTTTACAACTCTATACTCATAATGAAAATATAAGAATATTAGGGAAAGTCATACATAAAATGGGCAAGAAGAGTAGAAAACAAGAAAATTTGCACAACTTTACATAAATGGTGGAAGTCCATCCTCTTACAGACATTATTTGCAGCACCAGCATGAATTTAAAAACACCCATACACATACAGGAACACAGTCAGATTTTTCCAATCTGCATCAGCAGGTTAAGATTATTATCACACAGGCAAGAGGTGGCACCATGATTCTTATCACAGGTATGAATTACAATATTTATACGGTGTGCTTTATTTGTGGCTGGCAGACGGATGGCAGTGTTGCGTTTTAATCCATTACGCTGTGGTGGGGTGTCAAATTAGGCCGCTTCATTAATACACTATCCACAGGCGAGAAACAGAGAAAGAGGAGAGAATGAAAGTGGAGCTAAAAAAAGGAGAAGAAGGAGGAGGGGGCAACTGTACATCAGGGAGAGATTATTATTATTCTGTCTCTCTCCGAGATGAGAGCAAATTATAAGAACATACACCTTCTTCATCTGTTTGGATAAGTGGGGGGTCGGCGCCTGATGGATGACTGTGTTTACAAATGAGGGTGACAATGTTAAGCAGAGGAGCAGTACATACATTTCGCACCAATAAGGCGCTGGCTGGTCACACACACACAAACACACACACACACACACACACACACACACACACACACACACACACACACACACACACACACACACACACACAACGCACACACTCTTATACAATGAAGAGGCAGACTGATGATAAGAGTCCCTTGGCTACCGGATTAGGCAATCTTCCCAACCGCCAGCAGATTGATAGAGTCACTGCTCACAGACGCAATTGCAACGGGGAGGAATAAAGTTTGGCCTGCTGGTATCATCTGTGCTTACTGCCAGCTTGGTATGAATCTCAGAGGAAGGATGACCTGCGAGTAAGGCAAGGCACAGAACATTTACCTCTGTTTCCTTTGTATCCATACAGCTGTGATGGGCCACCATAGTCATATACTGTCAAGTCTTTCAGAAAACAAGCAATCTTATCTCTATCCTTTGTTTATTATTTCATATAATTACAACATGATGTACTAATATTCTACTGATGATTCCCTACAGTGTTTTTCCTCTTGTATTGTTCACTTTTAGAGCTGAAATGATAGTCATTTGATTATTCCATCAACAGAAAATCAATCAAAATCAAAAGCAAAAATGCCAAATATCCCCTGGTTCCAGCTTCTCAAATGTGATAATCTAATGGTTGGAAATTGTGATTTTCAGACTTTTATAGACTACAAAATATATAATAATGAATCAATAATGCAAACAATCAGCTGCAGCGCTATTCTCATTCTTCTTGTGTTGTGTTATTTCAGGTAACAGCCATATACTGTAATCACTGAAAGTTACATGACAGGGACATACTGTACATAAGAGTGGGTGAGCCGAAATATACTATATATAATGATCTAATATAATGCTCAGATGCAAGTAATTAAAGGAATTTGTTAAGCTTGTTAAGCATACATTTTTAAAAATGAAGAAAATAAAAATGTATGTTCTGTATACATTTCCGTTTTGAGTAATATTATTACAGTGTACTTCTTTGATATTGTTTTAGAGTTTACTAATGCTTCTACTCCACATTATTTGTTGTAACTGCAACATTATTTAAATTTTATAAGATTCACAATCATATCTGCTATCTATCATTGTGATAACAATAAATCACATTTTTAACACATTTTTATTGTCTAGTATCTTTTTCTCTCTTGTGGATGTTCTGTAATCTTGTAAAAGGCAACTTCTCAGTGTTTCCCATGCCACAGATACACTTTATGACATGTTGATGAACAAATAGTGCAGATAGTTTCATCAACAGCCAGACCCTGGCTGAAACGAATGAATGGACAGAGTCAGTGAAGAGCAATCGCTGGCGGAGAGAGGTTAAATGTCTGCATTAGAATGTGTTAGCCCCCCAAGCATGTTAAAGAGCCCTTCTTTCAGGATCCGCCATAATTCCACAAGCCCTAGCATGTCATCTTTCTCCGGGTGTCACAGGAAATAGACTGATGAATCACTTCCTGATGTCACTGCGGTGGACTGGTGACAATCAGCGAAATGATAGTGTCTGCCTGCCTACACATATCTGTAATTGATAGCCCAAACCCCAAACACTCGCCTCTCTCCACTAGCTATGATGGAACATTGGATTGAAATCACTCCGGATGAGGTGGGGTCTGGGCCATTTGTTATTTACTTCCCGCTCGCTTCTCAACAGCCCACCCCCCCTCCCCAAACCCCTTACCAACACCACCCTCCCTTCAACCCCCACCCCCACTCACCCCTGCCGCCAGAATTTTCACCACAAGAACACATTATGGTAATCAGACAGTATGTGTGTATAGGAATCAATCAACGGAAAAGCCCATCGTAAGAGTTATGACACGGCAAAGTCTGTTTGTAACTTTTGATTAATGGGTACATCTCCCCTGTTTTTCTGGATGGATAGGGAAGCAGGACGACCTGCAGGACCAGTAGGTTCAACATGAATGGTGTTGGCTGCTTTTGAACTTATATTTAAATGTAGAAAGGCCTGTGGTTTTGGTAAGGGGGTTTGCACCCAATATGGTGAACCAGAGTTTAACCCATTTTCTTGACAACGTATGGCTGCACAGTAGTGATGGATGCCATCTCAGATACCTCTCATCAGCGTTACCGCCACCTTGGCACTGCCTCTCTTCCTCCTTCTCTCTCTCTCTCGTACCTGCCATCCCTATGCCTGCCTGATTTATAAAGTTGTTATGGCAATTCACTCTAATGTTATTTCCTGCCACATAAATACATATATCTCAGGCAGCTATTATAAGGCCTGTAATGGAGGAGCATCAGGGCTGCTCTGGGGATCCTTTTAGGATATTTGGCAGGATGTTATTGGTTGCACTGAGAGAGAAACTTACATTAGCATTAATCCGCTAGATGCAAGATAAAAGACTGCGGGGACTGTTTTATTATCATCAGACAGGCTCTTCTTTCAACCTCTGCATTTTCCTTTTGCAAAAATGAAGTTTAAAAGCAAATACTTTAAACTTTAAGTGTATTGTTTTGACCCTTTCGGTGCTATAGTTCCTGAGTTCCACATCAGCACCGTTCTTATTTTAAGCATTTTTAGAAAATTTTGTTTTAAAAAAAGAAAAGTTGATAGTAGAGAGGTTACATTAAGGGAATTACGGGAGAGAGATGCAGGAGGAAGTGCAACAAAATTCCATGTCTGGACTCTAACCAGGATGGTGCGATAACATGGTCAGCTCCTTATTAAACCTCTATTCCACCGGGACGCCCTATCAGCACAGTTTTTATTACAAATGAGCAAGAATGCATGATGTCATTTCATTACTATTTCAATTATTCATTATTCATTCATTATCTTTTTTATGAACAAACTGCTCCAAGCCTAAGGCCTGCACAAAGAATTTTCTCCTCCCCTGTTTTAACACTGCAATATGAGCTAACACAAACAAAACAATCACCCATCACCCCATTGTAACTTCTGCAGATATTTAGGTTTGCAAATCCAAGGGACAAATTGTTTGTGGAATCTCCATTATGCCCTTTTCTAATGTTGTCATTAGCAATCAGCTCACTGGGAAAACAGGACGGCGGGAGGTGGAGGAAAATCATTTGAACCTTCGGCCTCACCATGGATCCCCTGCCACCAAGGGGGGTCAGGGGTGCCGGCCAGGGTGACAGCTTGGGTCAATACTCAAGAGCTGGTGGAGGATCATGCAGCGAGGAAGGAGGTAGGGGAAGTCACAAGGGGGGAGTTAGAGTGGGTCGCGCTCCCAGATCAGCCAGCTTTAAGGTGAAGCCTGCAGAATGTTGAGACGATGAGGTGTGTGAGTGTGGTGGAAATCAGGGGGAGTGATAGTTGCTGACGGTGCCAGCTCAAGCCAGGAGTTCACGCACACACGTACAAGCTAATGACAGGCAGAGTGAAGGTATTGAAAGGTGTGACGGCCTTGTCAGGGGGTGTCCCTCCCTGTCCTCTGCTGCCAACCAACTCCCCCCTCCGCCACTCAGAGGGCATGGCACACCACACAAGACTGACACCTGAAATATTGAGTTATCGATACAGTGTCTCTATGTGACAGCGCGTGTGTGACAGCGTGTGTGTGGTCGTACGAATGAGAGAGTTATTGATACGATGCCTCTGTAACGCAAGACCACCGCGCTCGTGTTTGCGTGTGTCTATAACTTTTTTTGTGTGTGAGGTGTCACTATATGTGTGATGGAGTTATTGATATTGCTCACTTGGACTCAAACCACCCATCGATTCCTAGAAACACAACACCTGCATGCAAGTCAGGTAAAACCGGCATGCTTCAGAAACACGAGTGATAGGTTTGCTGGCAGAATCCAAAGTTTTCAGCAAAGACATCCAAGGACTTTTGAAGATACATGTTACTGAAACTACTCAATCAGCTCACATAATGGGCTGATTTTATATGTACACAATTGATGACATTTAGGTGATAACATTTGCGTGTGGGCAAAGAAAAATGGAGAAAAAGAAGGGAAAAAAAAGGTGCCAGTGGGTAATAGAAAAATCCAGAGGTATGATGTCAGGTATGGATGTGAGATATACAGACATTTTTTTTGCCAGCCCTATTTCAGCCAGACAGTAGGGGGCTATTTGGAATGGAGGAAAGTAATAACCTCCATTTGTTCCCCCTTGTCCCTCGACTTATGAAAAACGCCTTTACAACTTGCTTTGCCTTAACTGGGTTTTCTGGGAGATTTTGAAGTTTGGCAACTTGTCACTCGGATTGGAGCTGGTGGAAATATGATGTTCAGGTCATGGCTTTCTCTGCTAGTTCAATATGTTGCTGTGTGATTGAGGCAGGCTTGGCGAAGGGGATTTAGGCTATTAATAAAGCCCAGGGTGGTCTCGGGGCCAGGACATATTGTACTGCTGTTGTCAAAGAAAAAAACCTTTAACTTTTTTTCTGTGAATAAAGCGAAAAATAGTCATTTATTTAGTTTAAAGCTGAATATTTTGATTAATTTTCAGGGACAAAAAATAATAATGACAAATTGGACTTTTCTTTTTGCTACAAGAGCAGCACTATCTTTGTTATGTGTTATTCCACATTCTGGTCTGGCGCTCCCCGAGCCCCCGGAGAGCTCGGTCAGCCGGCTGAGCTCCCCGCTCCCCCTGTCTCCATCACTATCAATTGTCTTTGAACAGCTCCGATCATCACCTCAATTATCCGTTGTCCTGCCCACCTGATGGGTTTTTTGCCAACTATAACTTCTCTGTGGATGGACAGGGAATAATGACAGCTGAGGCCTGTGCTTGGGTAGCAGGGTGGAATACAAAGAGGGCGTATGGATGTAGATGTGGCTGTAAAATTCGGCATCTCCACCGCACACACACATTGACGCAAACACACTTACAAAAGACACACACAAACATGAGAAAACACACGTACAGTCTTGTAGCTGCATAGACACACAGAGGTATCCACAGATGTTGATGCAAGCACACACACACAAACCCCTTTCCCACCTCCTGCTGTAGAAAAGCCATTTACTGACCGAGCGCTGAGGTGTCAAGCTCTAAAGTGAATCTAAGAACGTGCTTGATGTGTTCTCTCTCTCCCCCTCTCCCTCTTTCTGTCTCTCTCGCTTTCTCCGAGGCTGAGAGAAACTCATTTACCCTGCAAATCCAAATACACGAGCAGAGTGGGAAAATGTATTCATACCACAGGTGATCTTATTATGGGCGCGGTAAACTGAGCAATGAGAACATCATCCACTGCAAATGACACCTAAACACATATCGACAAAGAAAAAAAGTAATATCATCTGCATAATCAGAGAAAAGCAGTCAGATACCATCGTCTGGGAAATGGAATGAATCGAAAAGTTCAGTGCCAGAGCACCGTGCTATTTATGCGTGATAGTGATTCGATTTAAAGTCAGCAAGGAATCTCCATGTTGTTAGTGCAGGGGAAATAAGCGTGCCGTGGGTGCTTTAGCTATTAGCCAAGCAAAATACGAGGAAAAGAAATAATCTAGTGCCGCATACAAATAGAGTTTACAAGAAATTATGTACGAGACGAGACACTGGAGCTGACACATGATCACGACCTAATAAAGCATACAAAGCATCAAATTCAATCATTATACTATTACATCATACTTTATTTAGATTGCCCACTGATGACACTCAGCTTTCAATCAGGTAATGAGAACTAGATACTGAATAAAGTGTCTTCAAAGTGTCTTTACTGCATCTCGTCCCAACACTAACCCCACCTGAAATGTAAAGTATGAGTGTCATCTGTGTGATCTGACTTGTACTTACGCTCAGATAAAGACGTGGGCACATTAAATGCTGATTAACTCCAAATGTATGTAATGGTAATATTATGTTATTACTGTATTTCCACAGAATATACGACTTTAGAAATATAGTAATAGTGTTGTATATAAAGTCTTAAGTGTATAACATTCTCCTATCCTACAGTAAAATGGCTGCCATGCACTGCTGAAATATGAACATAAATTCCCTTGTACAATTCTGCAGAGGTTATAGTTGGGAAATTATTATTCTGCATTGTCTCAGGGCTATCCAGCCAGATAGCTGAGCCATTAGCATTTTCCTCTTTGTTCCCATCTATAAACATTTTTGTTGTCCTGAAGGGTCATCTCTGTATTCTTCCATTTCTCCCTTCCTTTGTAATGAATGAGTGTAATTACCAGGCCTGATTGGTTGGAAGGTCATTGGGAATCCTGTAATTTTTCACTTATGTTAAGCTTGTGTTTGTGATGAATGTATCCAACCTTTCTGCATCCCTTCTTAGATTACTCTAGGCATAGAAATGCATCCACAAATTAAGCTGTTCATTGAACACGGCTCCTGGCCGGCCATGAGTAAGTTTATACAGATAAACAAATGGAAAGAGGTGGTGAGGTGGTTTTTAATGCCTGGTCTATTGAAGAGGGGGTATATCGTATTTTTGTCTCATTTTTTAACTCTTACTTATTTCAGCTTCTGTTGAACAATGTAGAATAATATTAATATTAATATAATAATGTCTTCTTTGTTCACTAAGATGTGTTAACAGGATTATTGGTCAAATCATTTTATGGTATTTAGTAAAGTAAAGTAGCAATGACAATGATTTTCCAGATTCAGATGCCCAATTTTGTGAGCATACAGCATGCATTACAATCCACTTAAAATAAATGCTTTGTCTTTTGATGAGATGCTACCCATTAATTATCCCTATCAATAAGAGGATGGTTGTTCTACTACACGGTTAATGTTCTTGTTTTGAATTTAATTGGATTTTGGATTGAAGAGAATTTTCCAAAATACAATTTCTCTCTCCATCTCTGTTCTCTTTCACACTCCCATTAAAACACCCTTCTTGGATCTTCACGTAGTTCTTGTATCCCTTCCAAGCAAGAGAATGTTTTTCCCAGACCTTAACCCGCCACCTCCGTCTCTCTTAGTTCATTTTCTCATTTTCTAAACTTTTCTTCCCCTCTCTTTGGACCTATAATCTGAGTGTTTAGTTGAGGTTTCTCTTCTGTCGGTTGAATTAGTGGCCTGTCAGAGATGGTTCTGCTGCAGGGCGCTGGCAGCTGCCCCACTCACTCCACGGCCTATCAGCCTCACATTCAGCTGTCCATGAAGGAGGGATGGAAGGACGGAGGGCTCATTGGACAGAGTGAGAGTGAGAGAGATCAGGCTTCAGAGGGCCAAAGAATGGAAGGATGTAGTGATAGAGAGGAAAGCGGGATGGGTTCTTGATGGGAAGAGGGAGTGGAGAGATATGGTTGAGGAATGGTGGGATGGAGCAGAGGAGTGTATCCGCTCAGGGGCCCTGTGGCCAAAAGCCAGGCAGTGAGTCAGTGGATGGACGCAGAGGCTATACTCTCCTTGTCTTCCTCTTTCTCCTTCCTTGTTTCTTTCTCTCCACCTGTTTCTCTTACAATTGCCTTCCTGGTGGACTCCTGGGCTTCTCTCTCTCTCTCTCTCTCTCTCTCTCTCTCTCTCTCTTTCTCACTCTCTCTTTTCTCCCACAATCAGCCGGCTGACAGGCGGACTGGGACCATGATGGACGATGCCCTCTCCGAGTCCGACAACATTTTCTCTCAGTCCCCGAAGCAAGATCGGGCAGCATCAGAGGTAGGCCGGCTCTGGCCTCTTTCAGTGTTTGTGAGGTCCAATTGCTGTGTTCAGTCACCCCTCTCACGACCCCCATATCAGCTGCGCTGGGCTTGTGCAAACTGGAGTTGACCACACGGCCCTGTCTTCTCAAAATCTGCACACTGGCCATGCCACAACATTTAACCACATTTCAACTCTGTGACTTTTCTCTCTTTCTCTTTGTCACAAGGAGCAAAATAGAAATATGAGATCATAAACAGAAGTAGAACTTACACATAAGGACACCCAGACCTGTCTGAATTACCCTCCTAAGTATGAAAATGTATTCACAATAAATATTTATTTTATTTATTATTATGCACACTTGTAGTTTTTGTATGATACTTAAATTCCTAAATTCCTCGATTTACATTAATAAAACCAATTTAATCTGTTTTCTTAATTTACCAACCACTAAATAATCAATTGGTTAATACATTTCATGATTTCCAGATAATCGATATTGTAAATGTTTTGTAAAATCAGAAAACAACAACTTTATGTTTGCAAAGTTAAAATATTTTCCGACTACGAAGTCTCCTGCAGGAAACACAAAAACAGCCACAGCTTAATTCAATCTCATTAATTTGATAATGCTTAATCAATGAACCCCTCTGTGTTAAAAGGTCTAGTTCAAACATTGATTACTGTCTTTCAAATCTTCCTCAACAATAAGCTGGGGGAGGCAACTTATCATTATTGGCCTTCTGATGCTTTAATCTGCGCTGCCTGAGGTGTCTTTGTGCTGTAAAAATTGAAGGAGGGGGTGCAGTCTTATTATTGTTGAAATACCGAGTTTTCCCCCTCCACACATACACACACACAGTGTTGGTACACCCCCGGCCACCCACCCACCACCTCCTCAGACCCCCAGCCCCCCCATTCCAAGCCTTAATCCAATTTGTTCAGTCCCCCTGTCTTCTGCTGGCACAAAATTAAAGGCCTGCTCCCACAAAAACACCTCAGATTTCCAAGGTATTGGCTGCCCTACAAGACTAGAAACTTCATTTATTCTGGCTAACTTCTCAATTATCTTCCCAGTAGTGGAGACGTGTAAAAAGTACAAAAATCAATATGATTCCATTCCCCTTCTATTGGAAAGGGGAAAATTAATGAGATAGGACACTCTCTTAATCAGAAATAAATGTTTTAATTCAGATAATGACATAGTTTTCCCTTGCAGAAGGATGACAAATGCCGAGGTGCTGCGAGACCCACCAAGAAGCCGTTTCAATTTTATTGTAAATATAAAAGGTATTGATCTGTGAGATGTACAAACCCTATTGCTTACAAAAGCCATTCAGGGGGACTGGGAAAACTATTAAGCGGCGGGTCAGAAATCAATAAACAACACTAAGAGGTGGCTGTGCCTGCCCTCTCTGGCAGATCTCTGGAAAGCCAAATGGCAGAGTTAGTGACAGGCAGCTCGGTGGCGGAGCAATGTTAAGGATGATAGGGTCAGCTGGTTAATGTGGCGAGGGCCCTGACAGGTCGGCAGCCCACCTCAGAGCTGGAGGCCTGACAAGCTGCCATTTAAACAGACACTGACTCATCAGCCTGTCGCTACAGTTAGTGTTTCACTGTGGTGGACCTCCGCTGACAGCAGCCATTCTGCTGTTTCTCTCTTTCACTTGATTTCTTTCTCCTTAGCTTTCTCTCTATTCATCTTTGGCTCTTCCTCTTCTGCTGTGTGTTCTTATTTTCTCTTGGTCTGTTTATTTCTTTCTCTCTGTCTGGCTCTTTTAGTTGATCCTCTCTACCCAGGTTGCTTTGCATCCACTTTAGATCCGGCAGGCAGCAGTAGTTACATATGCATGTCTGATGTCGGAATAAACCGGTGAGAGAGAACAAGCTGTTTGGATTTGGATTGCTCTGGCTTGAATGCATAAGTTGGGTTCATTGACAGTTGACAGTGTTGTCTGTCTTGAACACACACACTCGTTAACGCAGAAGTTCAAACTTGACTCTGAGCATTTGTCATGTTTTTACCAGCAATCTTTTTCCTCCATTTCACAAATTTCTTGTTTTTTTCTCTCCTCTACTTAATATAACCAAAACGACAAAAACATAACAAATCTGCGTAAAGCATCTACATTGAACACCACGGTGACAGCACATAGACAGCTATTCTTGGATGTTTTCTGTGTTCTTTATAAATATCTCCGCGCTTCTGTATTATATATTTAATGTTTTAAACATAAAGTTGCTGTTGTACATCAAGACTATGACAGGAAGATTTAGATGTTTTCTAGTGTGTTTTGAAAAAGTCCCTACCAAAACCCGTGACAAATGTGTTTACATATATTTGACGAATAAAACAGAATCTGACAGATGGACTCTGGAAGACCAATATGTAGAGTTTATGTCAGTACCCAGTGACAGAGAGGGTATGGTGGGCCTGAGGGATGGATTGGGGTTGATTTAAGAGCAGGAAAGGGAAAAAGTTGGGTTGTCTGAGCAGTAATTATGGGGAAAAGCAGGCGGCTGACCAGCCAGCCGGGTCAGATGACTTAACCTCAGATCTATGCACTCCATTGGACTGTCGGAGGGTCAGGGCCCTCTGGCAATTCTCACATTCTGGGCTTTAACCAACATCAGAGCCAAGCAACAGCACACTGTATATCGAAACATGATCTTGTGATATCAATCATACATTACGACATTATCTGTGTTTTAGACAAAATATCGGCGAATGACAGGACAGATGAGACACAGAGCGGATGACGTACGTCAAACTATCAGTAGTGTTTGACTCCAAACACCTCTGAAACATGTGATGCGCTTTCAGCTGTTGAGCCACTGGGACGCCACAGCAAAGCTATCTTAACAAACATTGTAAATTGATAAATCATTGAAAGACGCAGAGGGACTGTATCAGCTGGGAGATGCTAAGCAGGCTTAGGGGGGATCAGTCTGTGAGTATTGCCATCTTCAGCAGGGGACATCCGCTCCATCCGCCAGACAGATAGATAAATAAATCGAGGCGTATGCGTCTGTATACAAATGAGTGAGCCTGTAAAAGAGAGACAGAGAGCAAGGCTGGGAGTCCGGATTTGAAGGGGGAAAGAGGTATAGAAGGGGATGTCAGAGAAAATCCCACGCCATCTCCCCCTGCGTTGGGACGACGATGATGAGATTTAGGAAGGGTCAACGGCACCTATCAGTAGGTGAAGTGTTTAGTGGGAGTGTTTCTCCACCCCCCTCCTCCTGGAGTGTCATCCCGTGTCACTCTCATCTCCCCTGCCTGATGATGAGGGGGCTGGGGGGCCCAAGGTGCTGGCTCCCTCCTCGGGTTTGGGTCATTTGACCCCGCTGTGTAATTCCTGCCTAATGCCCCTCGTACGAACAAAGCCTGCATCCGTGGCACACTGAGACCCCACTTGACCCCCGCAGCCCAACACAATGCAATTGGCCGTGTCATTATATCAGGCCCGCTCTGTCCCATCTCTCCCTACATGCAACGCGGGACTGTATAAATTGATTTCCAGCTGCTGGTAAAGCACCTTTGCATCTCTCCCACCGGCGTGGGGAAAATGAGAAAAAAAATGACAAGGCAGGAAAGGTCATCTGATATCTTAGATGATATCCAGGGAAAAATGGGTCTAAACAGTCAGGGAAAAAATATTTATCTACAGCTCCATCTGAATTTCCATTTAACACCAGCAGCAGCACCTCTGTCTGAAGCAAAATGGTGTTTATCTGTAGCGGCTTTAGCAGACTGGTACTACAAACCAAATGCAAATGGAGCTGTAACGTATTGGGAATAAATTTGACTAAAATTTGACTGTACATTTTTGTATGAATTGCATTTAAATTACTGCATTAAATTATGAATAATCAACACATTTAATTTGTATATTTCAAAAGATATGAAACAAGAACCAATACTGCTTTGAGTTTTATATATGTTGTAAAATATCTAAAAGCTTAAATAATCTTTAAACCTCCATCTATGCATGTTTCCTACTTTAATATAACTACTTATGACTCTCGCAGGTACAAACTTTTAACACAACGGTGCTTGCTTTTCTTTTTGTTTTATAGCAGAACAAACTCCTCATTTTTCATGGCTCTGATGTATATGGTGACCGTGACTAGTCCATAACTCAGGCTAAAGAACACAGGCACTTTCCCCACTTTGTTGTCTCACCAAAGAGAAGACCTTGCACGGC